>NC_044979.1:39606707-40875459 GCF_008728515.1 Papio anubis | reverse complement strand
GAAGTTCATTAACACTACTGAATGTGTTCCTAGAAAGTAGGCTCTGCTGAGAATAGGTCAGAGATATTGCTCCTTTCTTGTAGTTACCACTCATTACCCCATCAAAATCTCTAAATAATTGTTGGTGCTCTCTCTTTTTATCTGAAGAGAAAAATGCCTTTGAGATAAAAACCCCAGGATCATGGTGGGCAAGAGGCAGGACTAGATTGCAGCTCCCATGCAGACAGACACAGCTGTGTGTGGAGACTCGCATCTCGAACTTTTGCTCCAGAATTACTGCAGGAATAAACCAGGAAAGCCAAGAGCACCCCAGACCCTCTGAAGGAAGCAGATTGCTCTTGCAGGACCTGGAAGATACCCCAAATACTCAGCTGCAGCAAGACCCACCCAAGGAGAGTCTGAACTCAGACACACCTAGCCCTGCCCCACCTGATGGTGCTTCCCTACCCACCATGGTAGCTGAAGACAAAGGGCATATACTCTTGGGGACTCTAGGGCCCCACCCACTGCCGGTTTCCTCCCTATACTACCACAGCTGATGCTGTCTTCAAAACGCCATCTCCTGGCAGGAGACCAACCAGCACAAAAATAGTGTATTAAAAAACCAAAACTAAGAACCCTCACAGAATCCATTTTACTCCCCTTCCACCTCCACTGGAGCAGATGCTGGGATCCACGGCTGAGAGACCTGTAGATGGTTCCCATGATAGGACTCTGTGCAGACAACCCTCAGTACCACTCCAGAGCCTGGTAGACCTGCTGGGTGACTAGATCCAGAAGCTCTCAGGAAACCACATCTCTAGGAAAAGGGGGAGAGTACTACACCAAGGGAACACCCTGTGGGACAAAAGAATCTGAACAGCAACCTTGAGCTCTAGACTTTCACTCTGACATAGGCTACCCAAATGAGAAAAAATCAGAAAAACAATTCTGGTAATATGATAAAACAAGGCTCTTTGACACCCCTGAAAATCACACTAGCTCACCAGCAACGGGCCAAACCAAGAAGAAATCCCTGATTTACTTGAAAAATAATTCAGAAGGTCAGTTATTCAGCTAATCAAGGAGGTGCCAGAGAAAGGTGAAGTCCAATTTAAGGAAATCAAAAACATGAAACAAGAAATGAGGGGAGAAATCTTCAGTGAAATAGATAGCATAAATAAAAAACAATAAAAACTTCAGGAAATAATGGACGCACTTAGAGAAATACAAAATGCTCTGGAAAGTCCCAGCAATAGAATCGAACAAGGATAGAAAGAACTTCAGAGCTCAAAGACAAGGTTTTCAAATTAACCCAATCCAACAAAGACAAAGAAAAAAGAATAAGAAAAAGTGAACAAAGCCTCCAAGAAGTTTGGGATTACATTAAATGACCAAACTAAGTATAACTGGTGTTCCTGAGGGAGAAGAGAAATTTAAAAGTTTGGAAAACATATTTGGGGGAATAATTGAGGAAAACTTCCCTGGCCTTGCTAGAGACCCAGACATCCAAATACAAGAAGCTCAAAGAACGCCTGGGAAATTCATCACAAAAAGATCATCGCTTAGGCCCATCATCATCAAGTTATCTAAAGTTAAGATCATCTTAAGAACTGTGAGACAAAAGCACCAGGTAACCTATAGAGGAAAACCTATCAGATTAACAGCAGATTTCTCAGCTGAAACCCTACAAGTTAGAAGGAATTGGGCCCTATCTTTAGCTTCCTTAAACAAAACAATCATCAGCCAGGAATTTTGCATCCAGCAAAACTAACCTTCATAAATGAAGAAAAGATATAGTCTTTTTCAGACAAACAAATGCTAAGAGAAGTAACAAGTACCAAGCCAGCACTACAAGAACTGCTAAAAGGAGCTCTAAATCTTGAACCAAATCCTGGAAACACATCAAAACAGAACCTCTTTAAAACATAAATTTCACAGGACGTATAAAACAAAAGTACAACTAAAAAAACCAAGGTATACAGGCAACAAATAGCACAATAGATGGAATAATAACTCACATCTCAATACTAACACTGAATGTAAATGGCCTAAATGCTGCACTTAAAAGGTGCAGAATAGATAAGAATTGACCAACGAACTGTCTGCTGTCATCAAGAGACTCGTCTAACACATAAGGACACACATGAATTTAACTTAAAGGGATGGAAAAAGACATTCCATGCGAACGGACACCAAAAACCAGTAGGTGTAGCTATTATTGTATCAGACAAAACAAACTTTAAAGCAACAGCAGTTAAAAGAGACAAAGAGGGATGTTATATAACGATAAAAGGCCTTAATCAAAAGGAAAATATCACAATCCCAACTATATATGCACCTAACACTGGAGCTCCCAAATTTATAAAATAATTACTGCTAGACCTGAGAAATGAGATAGACAGCAACACAATAATAGTGGGAAAGTTCAATAGTCCAATGACAGCACTAGACAGGTCACTAAGGCAGAAAGTCAACAGAGAAACAAAAATTTAAACTATACTCTGGAACAAATTGATTTAACAGATATTTACAGAATATTCTACCCAACAACTGCAGAATATACATTCTATTCATTAGCTCATGGAACTTTCTCCAAGATAGACCATATATGATAGGCCACAAAACAAGTCTCAATAAGTTTAAGAAAACTGAAATTATATCATGTACTCTCTCAGACCACAGTGGAATAAAACTGGAAATCAACTACAAAAGGAACCTTCAAAACCATGCAGATATGTGGAAATTAAATAACCTGCTCTTGAATGATCATTGGATCAACAATGAAATCAATATGGAAATTAAAACATTCTTTGAACTGAATGACAACAGTGGCACAACCTATCAAAACCTCTGGGATACAGCAAAGAGGGTGCTAAGAGGAAACTCGTAAGCCTGAATGCCTACATCAAAGTCTGACAGAGCACAAATAGACAATCTAAGGCCATGCCTCGAGGAACTGGAGAAACAAGAACATACCAAACCCAAACCCAGCAGAAGAAAGGAAACAACCAAGATCAGAGCAGAACTAAATGAAATTGAAATGAAAAAATACAAAAGATAAATGAAACAAAAAGCTGGTTCTTTGAAAAGATAAATAACATTGATAGACCATTAGCAAGATTAACCAAGAAAAAAAGAGAGAAAATTCAAATAAACTCAATTACAAATGCAATTGGAGATATTACAACTGACACCACAGAAATACAAAAACTCATTCAAGGCTACTATGAACACCTTTAAGTGCATAAACTAAAAAATCTAGAGGATATGGACAAATTCCTGGAAAGATTCAACCCTCCTACCTTGAAGCAGAAAGAATTAGATACTCTAAACCAACCAATAACAAGCAGCAAGTCTGAAATGGTAGTTTAAAAATTGCCAACAACAAAAAAAGTCCTGGACCAGATGGGTTCACAGCTGAAATCTACCAGACATTCAAAAACGAATTGGTACCAATCCTATTGATGCTATTCCACAAGATAGGGAAAGAGGGAATCCTCCCTAAATAAATATATGAAACCAGTATCACCCTAATCCCAAAACCAGGAAAAGACATAGCCAAAAAAGAATACTACACATCAATGTCCCTGACGAACATAGATGCAAAAATCCTTAACAAAATACTAGCTTACCGAACCCAACAACATATTAAAAATATAATCCACCACGATCAAGTGGGTTTCATACCAGAGATGCAGGGATGGTTTAAGATATGCAAGTCAATAAATGTGATATGCCACATAAACAGAATTAAGAACAAAAATCACATGATCATCTATCTTAATAGATGCAGAAAAAGCGTTTGAAAAACTCCAGCATTTCTTTATGATTAAAACCCTCAGAAAAATTGGCATACAAGAGATATGCCTCAATGTAATAAAAGCCATCTATGACAAACCCACAGACAACATAATACTGAATGGGGAAAAGTTGAAAGCTTTCCCTCTGAGACAAGACAAGGATGCGCACTCTCACCACTTCTATTCAACATGGTACTGGAAGTCCTAGCTAGAGCGATCAGATAAGAGAAAGAAATAAAGGCATCCAAATCAGTAAAGAGGATATCAAATTGTTTTTGTTTGCTAATTATATGATTGTATACCTAGAAAACCCTAAAGACTCCTCTGAAAAGCTCCGAGAACCAATAAATGAATTCAGCAAGGTTTCAGTATAAAAAATTAATGTATGAAAATCAGTAGCTTTGCTATACACTGACAACAACTAAGCTGAGAATCAAACCAAGAACTCAATCCCTTTTACAACAGCTGCAAAAATAACATAAGATACTTAGGAATATACCTGACGAAGGAAGCAGAAGATTTCTACAAGCAAACTTACAAAATACTGCTGAAAGAAATCATAGATGACACAAAAAATGGAAACATATCCCATGCAGTACTGTGAAAATGACCATACTTCCCAAAGCAGTCTTCATATTCAATGGAATTCCCATCAAAATACCACCATCGTTCTTCACAGAACTAGAAAAAAAATCCTAAAATTTATATGGAACCAAAAAAAGAGCCTGCATAGCCATAGCAAGATTAAACAAAAAGTACAAATCTGGAGGCATCACATTATCTGATTTCAAACTATACTATGAGGCCATAGTCACCAAAACAGCATGGTACTGGGATAAAAACAGGCACATAGAACAATGGAACAGAATAGAGGACCCAGAAATAAACCCAAATACTTACAGCCAACAGATCTTTGACAAGGCAAACAAAAACAAAGTGGGGGAAAAGATGCCATATTTAACAAATCGTGCTGAGATAATTGGCAAACCACATGTAGGAGAATGAAATTGGATCCTCATCTCTCACCTTATACAAAAATCAACTCAAGATAGATCAAGGACTTAAATCTAAGACCCAAAACTATAAAAATTCTAGAAGATAACATTGGAGAAAGCTTTCTAAACACTGGCTTAGGCAAGGATTTCATGAACAAGAACCCAAAAGCAAACGCAATAAAAACGAAGGTAAATACCTGGGACTTAATTAAACTAAAGAGCTTTTGCATGGCAAAAGGCACAGTCAGCAGAGTAAACAGACAACCCACAGAGTGGGAGAAAATCTTCACAATCTATACATCTGACAAAGGACTAATACCCGGAATGTACAATGAACTCAAACAAATTAGCAAGAAAACAAACTATCCCATCAAAAAGTGAGCTAAGGACATGAATGAGCAATTCTCAAAAGAAGATATACAAATGGCCAACAAACATGAAAAAATGCTCAACATCACTAATGACCATGGAAATGTGAATCAAAACCACAATGTGATACCACTTTACTCCTGCAGGAATGGCCATAATCAAAAAATCAAAAAATAGTAGATGTTGGCGTGGGTGCAGTGAAAAGGGAACACTTCTATGCTGGTAGGAATGTAAACTAGCACAACCATTATAGAAAACAGTGTGAAGATTTAAAGAGCTAAAAGTAGAACTACCATTTGATCCAGGAATCCCACTACTGGTTATCTACCCAGAGAAAAAGAGGTTATGGTACAAAAAAGCTACTTGAACATGCATGTTTATAGCAGCACAATTCACAATTGCAAAAATGTGGAACTAATCCAAATGCCCATCAATCAACAGGTGGATAAAAAAGCTGTGATATATATATACAACAGAATACTACTCAGCCCTAAAAAGGAATGAATTAATGACATTTGCAGCAACCTGGATGAGATTGGAGACTATTACTCTAAGTGAAGTAACTCAGGAATGGAAAACCAAATATTGTATGTTCTCACTGATAAATGGGAATTAAACTGGGGAAAGGGTAAAAAGGGGGTGAGGGATAAAAGACTACAAATTGAGTTCAGGGTATACTGCTCGGGTGACAGGTGAACCAAAATCTCACAAATCACCACTAAAGAAATTACTCATGTAACCAAATACCACCTGTTCCCCAAAAAATCTTGTGAAAAAAATATATCTGTATGTGTGTATATATATATGTGTGTGTGTATATATGTGTGTGTCTATTATATACATATATATGCATGCCTTTGAACCAAGACCAATTCCTTAAATTTTCTCCTCCATAATCCCTAAATATTGAGGATGAAATGCTGAAAAAGACCTGGACTCCACTCTCCAGGAATTTTAATACTGCTGGAGGAGTTTGGGTACTTAGGTGGCCAAAGCACAGGTACTCACTGAATGCCTGCAGAATTGAAGTAGTTAAAGGAGACTCCCATTTTCTACCTCCTGATATCACAATTAGTTTCTTTACTCATATGCTTGGTCTTGAGAGTGTGTTTGAGTCATGCCTCAGAATGCCTTGAGTTTTCATTAAACTTCGTGACATTTTGTTTTTTATTTTTTAAATGCAAGGGTAAATTTGCTTCTAAAGCACAGTAAAAAGTCATTTAAAGACAAATCTCATAGATAAAATGGCTGATAAGTCTGGAGAATAGTACTGTAAGACTATAATAAAATATGACTATGAAGCAACGAGGTCACTCTCTTACTCATGAACTAATCTGGAATGATGTAAAAATAATAGGAACTAACAATTTGAGCACTTAATCAGTTCAAATGCTTTGTGTACATTATTTCACTTAATTTTCATAATTCATGTATCATTTAATTTATACCAAATTAATTATGTAACATTCATGCTTCCATTTACAAATGGGAATAGAGATGCTAAGAGCCCCAAGTGTCATAAAGAGAGGACAGAGATTTGAAACCAGGTATACCTGGCACCAGACCAATGCTCAGTCTAAGCCACCAACTTGTCTTCCACAAAATAAGATCTAGGGCTGTTTTGAGTAAGTAGACCATAATCTCAAAGCATTTTGAAGAATAATTCAAGCTCTTCAAATCTGGATATATACTGCCTGTGGTATCTTGGGTAAAACTTAGTCTAAAAAATGTAATGAATCAGTGCATACATGGCAGCAAGAGGTAAAGGTGATAATCTGTAACTATAAATTCGGAGTGTGCACTCAGTAAATAAGTGTGGAAGTCTTAGTGCATCGTCTTAGGGACATTGAGGAAAGCAGCTTCTCTCATTATATTAAACAAACTTACATTAAGAATACAATAAAGGGTAGGGAGGAAAGAACAGAGGCCTGCAAGTGAAATATGCTCAGTATCAAGGTTTGAGAATTCGTCTGTCATATTTTTCAATTTTCTTCTGTTTTTCAGGTGATAGGGTAAAGCAGAAGTCAATGTCCAGAAATGTTGAATTTTTGTTTTGTTTTGTTTTTTCGCATTTGTTCTATGATTATCCTGAAGATTGCAGGAGGTTTCCAGTTCATTCACTGTCAACAGTCTGTTGTAGACCACTTATTATCATGCCTATTTTTGAAAGTATCAAATCTGAGGACCAATGTAAAGTTAGTAAAAATAACATAAAAAATCAACTAAGCTACACAGATTTTGGAATATAGATGGGATAAGGCAAATGTTAAGTTGCTTCACACTTTCAAAAATAAAATAAACACAACATTTAACTCTTTGGAAGATACCTGTTAGTATAAGCTTTGAAAAAACTCCAGGGATGATTAAAATGTGGCACGTGCACAAGAGAGAAAGAGAGATGGAGAGAAAAGGAGTGAGGGGAGGGTAGGATGGAGCGAGGTGCGGAGGGAGGAATGGAGAGAGGGGGAGGGGGAGAGAGAGAGAGAGAGAGACAGAGAGACTATCAACATCCATGTGTACAGGAATTATTTTTTGAATAGAGATTTTTTATCTACAGTTATACATTTAAAGAATATTCACTAAATTATGGATTCAGGTGCTTTCAAACATATTTTTTAATGAACGGATTAGTAATGGAACAAATAATCACAATCTTTGAAGATGAGAAGCTTAAAAGGGGAAGAAAGGGCACTTAGTTATTAAATATATACCTCCAGGCAAATCAAACAAAAAAAAACTCAGGGCATCAAAATTCTCCTGGGTTTTTCTGACCCCTTTAGGCTTAGAAATTCTAATTTTAACAGGCTCAGGATATTATTTTGCATGTTTTTGCAACTCATTAAAGAAGATAAAACTCTTTCCTTCTGAACTGAGCCCTTTATTTTAAAATAAAATCCCCCAGCAAACTTCTTTTATTGAAAGGTATAAAAAGGATCCAAAGCAGCTAAGTATTTATTAAAACAATGTATAACTTAAATCTTAAGTCTTTACTCTCATCACACATCACCAGCATGTCAATTGGCTGTGGATGTTAGTGTTAGTAGATAGTGAGAAAATCAACCTGCTATTTGGCCTACATAACTAGAAGTACATCCCTCTAATGTCTTTCCTCCTGAATCGACAGGTTTTTACAGAACTATCCAATTGTGTCACTGGATGGCTTTAACTATGTTTGCTTTCCAGTTATCCTATCACATAGAAAAATCACTTTGACAAAAATTTTAAAAAACAGTAAGTTATGAAACACTATCCATAATATGCTTATAATAGTGTATTTTAATATATATAATATGCACATATGTTCATATATGAGTGTACATATATATGTATATATGTTCATAGTAAAAGATAATGATATTAAACTATGTTAACTGCAGTTAATATGATCTTTTAAGATATATATGTGTATGTGTTCAGGGTAAAAGATAAAGAGATATTAAACTGTATGTTATCTGTAGTTATTTTTAGTAGGTAGAACTGTAAGAGATGTTTATTTTCCTTTGTGGTTTTAAATTCTTTTCTAAGTTTCCTACAAAAACGAGTGCTACTTTTGCAAACAAGAAAAAAAGAAAGCCAAGCACTAAATATTATTTCAAAATTTGGCATGAAATATAAAAGCCCAAATTAAGTATGTTCAAAAAGTCTGTCAAATTCTCATGTTTACACTGTTCCTTCTACCATAAACATAAAGGATCCGCTTGAATAATTTACATACTTATGGGGAAGATATGGTCTTCAATACAAATCACCTGGTTTCATGATTGTTGAATTTAGATTGTTAATGGTAGTATGACTCAGCCATTTAAAGATGGAGTCCACCACATCCAACCTTACGCAAGAGGGCACCAAATCAGTTCAGCTGATGTATGGTAAGAAAAGTAGGAAGATGAGAATAATGTTAGCTCAAGCTGAGCACATTCTATTCACCCCTCATCAATGACCAGCTGCCACCTGCTCCTTCCCCAAAGTTCAACTATGTCTCCCTATCAAGTGATTCCTCCATTCTGCTTTGAAGGGCTAGCTTCAAAGTAGATGAAGAATCAAAAAGATTTATTTTGCATAGCTCCAAGAAGGAGAGAGAGCATCAATGGCCCAGATCAAAATTTAGCTTAGGAAGAAGTATCTGAGAGCTATGGTCAAAATCTCTTTCTGCTGGGGAAGGAAGTAAGGTGTCAGTGAGGGTCTGGTCCAGCTGGGACAGATTGAGGGATTTGTTCCACCAAAACTGAGTAACAGTGAAATCCAGAAACCATGAAGAACAGAGAATCAATCAGGAACGTAATCTGGTAAGATAGAGAGTGGAGTTGACCTAGTGGAATGGCTAGAAGAAGTTGTCAGGAGGTGGGGACCTGACTGAGGTATAGACAGTGCTGGTGATGACTTAGGAACAAGATCAGCTACCAAATTTGTGAAGCCCAGAAGATGAGAATGTAGTTGCTTGTTAAGAACTTAAGAATTTCAAGACTGTGACAGCAGAGTATTAAGTCATGCAGAAGGCCCTTTGAAACTGGCCTGGCATAGCAATAGGTCATCACCAGGAAGGAGAGGAGTGTTCCTGGGTTTATCATTTTTGGGTGGTTCTTACTTGCTCATGGACTCACTGATGAGTAGTGTGGAGACGTGGACTGTATTTAAATGACAATGATAAGGAAAAAGAAGATGGAAATTTTCAAAATGGAATTGGAAAGTAATGTTACAGGACATGTTCAAATATAAGCTGCATGTTACAGAGAGAATTCAAGCATTGAGTAGGTATTTAGATTCGAAGATCTTTAAGATCCTTTTCAACTCAGAGTCTAGAATTGTATGCTTAGATTGGAGGGGCTAAACATCATTTAAAAGTATTCTGTAGACTATGGGTTCTGTAAGGCCTCAGTTTTTCATGTATTCCCAATTATAATTGTTTCAATTCTCATATATATTATAATCTTACTTGTCGGCCAGTTCTATCTTAGAAGCACACATGCTGTAACACAGTATTTTCCCTGCTGCCCTGTTTAGCCTTAAAATCATTACTCAGCAGGTAGATTTTAAGGCAATAGTCCCAGAGACCTTTTGGATATTCTTTTTCATCTCTAAATATAAGAAACAGGAATAGAACATTAGATCCTATCCTCTGTTCAGCTGAGTTCAAATTCCTTTCTCTTCTTCCATACAAACATTCATACAACACAGAGAGCTCATTTTCTTAACTGCTTATCTCCTCATGTTACTGTGTAAATTGTTCTCACTCCTCATTTCTCCCTGTATTCACACTTGTTGCCATGTGGCATTGCACTTCCTCCAACTAGAGATGGAGTATATTTTACCATCTCATTGACGGTGGGCTTTACCATGTTGCTTTAGTTTGCCCATGGAACATGGACAGAAATGGCAGTGTGCCAGTTCTAAGTCTAGACCTTAAGAGACATTATGTGTTTCTACTTGCCAATTTTTCACTTCTGGTAGTGCCATGAGAAGAATATGTGCCAGGTATCTCATTGGTGGGAGGATAGGATAAAAGATTTGTGCAGGCCGGGCGCGGTGGCTCACGCCTGTAATCCCAGGGAGGCAGTGAGGCGGGGATCCACCAAGGTCAGGAGATGAGACCACGGTGAAACCGATCTCTACTAAAAATACAAAATAGGCAGGCGGTGGTGCCTGTAATTCCCAACCGGGCTGGGGGCAGGAGAATGAAGCGTGAACCAGGAGGCGGAGCTTGCAGTGAGCAGGATCGGCGCTCCTACCTCCAGCAGGCGACAGAGCAAGACTCCGCCTCAAAAAAAAAAAAGATTTATTAAACAGACAAAGGCTAGTCACCCAGCATGGAACCACGCCCAGCCAAACCAAGCTTCAATCAGCTACGCATGAGGCTCATCTGTAAGTGTGTGAGCAAGAATAAATAATTATTGTTTTAAGCTACTGGTTTGTTTTCTAGTATTATTGTAACAAAAACTGGTATATCTTAACTTCCTAGCTCTTCCATACTTTTTTTTCTTTTTCTTTTCTTTTCCTTCTTTCTTTCTTTTTTTTTTTTTTTTTTGAGATAGAGTCACACTCTGTCACCAGGCTGGAGTGCAGTGGCACAATCTCAGCTCACCGCAACCTCCATCTCCCAAGTTCAAGCAATTCTCCTGCCTCAGCCTCCTGAGTAGCTGAGATTACAGGCACCCACCACCACGCCTGGCTAATTTTTGTATTTTTAGTAGAGACAGGGGTTTCACTGTGTTGGCCAGGCTGGTCTTGAACTCCTGACCTCAGGTGATCTGCCTACGTCGGCCTCCCACAGTGCTGAGCCACTGCACCCAGCCTCTTCCATACTTTTAATCAGTTAAGTGATGGTTAATATTGAACTCATTAATCAGTTGTGAAGAATGTTGTGATTACTAATTCAAATTTTGGAGTATGTAGACATGGATTGGAATCCTATCACTGTTATACCAGTCCCTTTTAACTATTAAGCTCAGGGTCTTCCTCCACTAGATGGAGATAATAAAATGCCCTACTTTTTGAGATTACTATGGAGACTGAATGAGGTGATGCGCTTAAAGTTCCAAGCATGATAATTGTCCCGTTACTGAGATTGGCCTTGAGTAAACACAGGATAGCCAAGCAAGCATGTTTGGAGAGGTGTGGACATTTGAAATAAGAATCACTTCATGAGGCTAAAACAACACCTTTTGTCTGAAGCACAATCAAAATAAATTATCAATGAAAAAATAACATGATTTAAAAGGAATTAAATGATAATACACCTGAATATTTTCTGAAACCATTACTATGGCACAGCTGGTACAGCAATAGCTACATCCTCTCAACCCACAGAATTCACCTGAAGTGGAAAGTAAAAGGGAAACTTGTTCTAGGATCCATTATTATTTATCATGGCACAATGAGTAAAATGAACAGATGGCCAATTATTTCTGCAACTGCAATAAATGAAGCGTTTTTATGGGAAGGGGGGAATCTAGATCAACTACCTTGCTTATACACTGATGGGAAAGCCAAAGGAAAACTTTGACGTGTAGAGGTCAACATCAATAAACATCCACAATCTGTTGCTGGTTCACAGAAATATTATCATTTTTCTTTTGCAATAATTTCTGTTTATTGATTTACCAGTACATCTGTGCTTTAAGCAAAGGTTCAATTCTTTCCTGCCAATCATTTCTTCCTAATTGAGTTTTGTGACAGTTAAATGAGATAATGCATGTGAAAAAGAGCTTTGCAAGGTGTAAACGGATGTACCTACTGGCTAATTTAGTTTAAGTTGAATTGTGCAAGGATTTAAACATGCTTATCTGTTCCATTACAGCAAATTGTGAGATGTCAAACCTGGAATTAAAACTAGATGATAAAAATCAAGGAAAATGAGCAGCTGGTGGGGGAGCTGGGAGTAGGGGAATAGTCTTTCCTTCCAGAACCACTCACTAAAGGGATAGCGATTAAAACAAAGAGGTGGGCAATTCAAGGGAAAGTGTTCTTTGGGTGTGTTTTATTCTCCCAAGTATGTTTCTGTCTGAAAGAGTTACCAACTGTACTTTATTTTAATTGAATTAAAAAAGAATATAACTTGCTACTCATATACCAAAGAGTTTATATTGTTTCTGCAGTTTCAAATTTGTGTGTGTGTGTGTGAAGGTCTAAGTCTTAAAACAGTCATAACATTTATTTATTTATTTATTTATTTACCAATATGCGACCTATGCTCAGGACACCATTTCTCCTCATTTTTTTTCTGGTCCCTTACCAGCACTTTCCATGATCTATCATAGAGAGTGTGTAGTCCCTAGAGATGTGGCATGGGATAAAAATTATTTTAAAACGTTTTCCCCTCTTGTGGTGCTGTTAGAAGAGTAGGGAGGAGCCAACGATGGGGCTAAGAGCTTGTGCAGTGACCACTGCTATTTTTGGCTCTGTGACCATGGGCAGTTCAGGCTTCTGATCCACTACAGATGGAATCACAATAGTACCTGCTTCATGGGGATGTTTTCAGCATTAAGCAAGGTAATTCATAAAGATAATTTAGTTCTGTGCTTGATTGTGTTCCCTTAATATTGCCACTATTATAGTCACTGGGTGGTAAGGAAGACCATTGTGTGACTAAGATAAATGGAGGATGTAGGGAGAGGTGCAGACGTAATTGTCAGCTGATGCAAAGAAAGAACAAAAAACTCATTAATTTAACAGATTCAAATTTTGGGAAAATTGAATGTCAGGTCTAAGTTCTTTTGTAATTATAAAAGAATCAAATGCTAAAAAAAAAAAAATCCCCAAAACAGTGCTATGGAAAAGATTATAGGGAGACTGATTAAGCCAGTAGGAAAAAAAAATACTGTATTTAAGGATATTAAAAGAATTTATCATCACGGAACATGCTTATTATATACTAGTTGTATCTGTTTGATAATGTAGCCTAAGATCTTTATTTAGTAAAACAGCCAGGTTCACTTTACTGTGTACATTTAAGAAAGACAAAATTGCCTTTTTACTTTTTAGAACTTCAGTGTAGAGTATCTTTTGCACTAAATGCACTAAATTCAGGGATTTTAGTGATAGTTTCCTGTAAATGTGCCATATTGTACAGCTGAAGTATGAAAAACAGCATTCCTGAACCCCTTTCACATAAAAAGCTTGGCACAGATCCTCAAAAACCTCTTAAATAATACTGTCAGTGACCACACTGTCAGCATGAATCCTTATTAAGTAATTTTGACAAACTCCATCCTATCCTATCTGTGCAAATAATTTTCAAATATATTTAGGATCATGGATATTAGTTGAGCCAGCAAAGCAAATTAACACCACCCTCACCATTACAAGAAAATGGGCACCCATCTTTGTGTCAGATTAGTCACGTTGCATGCCAGAAAAACATAATCAGATCTGGCTTGGCCTACCATTTTATCTTCTGTCCATGTCGGCAAACCCTTCAGGAATCATGGAAAGGTGCCACACTGAAACATATTAATTAGCCTGCTTGCCCAGAGTGAGTGCTCTGGATTAGTGCCTGCGTTTTGGTGCTGCATATATTCAAAGACAGTGGTAACACAAAGTGAAATCTGGCCCAGACCAAGGGATTGCAGTTGCTCAGGCAGGGATGAAGGTTACCCAGGTCTCAGCCGTGGTGCTAAGTGCCCTGTGGTTCCTCATTGAATCAGAGGCAAAAGACCAGGAATGTCATTACTTCTCAGCTCCCCTGGATTTGGGACATAACAGTCATAGTACTCGATTTGGGAAATCTCTTTACTCCCACTGTGAAAATATGTCCCATTTTGCTGCCATAAATATTTGTTCAAGGCTTTCCAAAGTAAAGTCGAGGATTACAAAGGTTCTTTCATAACATAGGGACCTTTTATCCCTTAGACAGTTTCTTTGAACTAGAAGATAAATTTGAAGCAGGATAAAGGAGGAGGTAGATGAAATAGACACAGAAAAGATATCAGGGATTAGTCAGCCATATAACCAGTGCTCGAATATAATTTTAAACTCCTTGATCTTAGATATTAGATGCAAAGGAGCATTATCTGGCTTTATGTCCCCTTTCTTTTCTTCTTCAAAATGTAGTTCTCCCTTGCAGGACATAATTTTTGCCTGGATTGTTTCAGGGCCAGAAAAAATAAACTCTATACAGGTAGTTCAGAGATAGAATATGTGAGCATGGCATGGGGAGAAAACCATAATTAAGACCTTAAGGATGAATCTTTAAGTCTTTTGGTTTACCTTGTGTAACACATAGTGTATTATTTACAGTTGCCATATCATTTACATTACATTGCATTTCATTACATGAAAATGCAGTTTCTCAGGATATTTGTAGGTAAACTTTAATAATTTAACATATCTAAACACTATATACTTAGACTATTCTCAGAATTAAATAATTACAGCCAAAGACAGGGAATGTTATTCCTAGAATAGTTCCATGCATTTCAGCCAGTTTGGTTTGCAAAACTCCTACTAAGTTGTCAAACTACATGGTGACCAATACAGGAGCCACTTTCGTGGTCAGAGCCCTGCACACTTGGTGAGACATATCAAGTTTATTAGTGTATGGACAAGAGGCCTTAAATCTTATAGCCAAGAGGCTAGGTTCAACCTATAAATGTGTTTTGTTCGACCTGTACACTGTTAAACATTTTTGATGCATTTAAAAAGCGAGATATTTCACACAAAATCTTTATTTCTGGCTTCTCCTAAAAAGTTGGGTGATCTATCAATCTTGGGGCTATAGTTTACACAGAAAAATCTGCAAAAAACTCAATGAGATACTCTTTTGGCATGCTGCATCCCCCATAACTTCCTATGCTATTACATCTAGCCCAAAGCACTCATTGCAAATGCTCCATAAATAGATGAAAAATGAACTTGTAGATACATTTCTTATTTTGTAGATAGTGTGAATTGTTTTCTGCATTTCTTAGCCTGGCTTAACAGCCATACACATAAACACAAACACACAACATAGTTAAAAGAGCAGGTATGATTGCGAGTATGGAAATGAGCACTAAAAGGTTTGTCTTTTGGTCATGGCTCTGCCAGTAAGCCCGTTGCATGTTTTGGAAAATTTTCTGTGCTCTTTGCACGTCTAAGAAACTCATCTGTAAAATATTGAATGAGCTTAGATAGCTTCCTAGCTTCCCTCCCAATCTAGTATTTTTGCTTTATCAAGAGGAAAACTTATTTTCTATTTTAGTGATTCAATTTGATTGTTTTCACTATTCAAATTAATTGGATCATAGAATTAAACTGAAAACAAAATCAAGAGTCTAGCTTCTCATTTTATAGATAGGAAAAACTGAAGAGATCATGCAAATAAATAACAAAAACTGCATTAAATGCAAGCAGGAGGTATGTTCAACAATCTATGTTAAAACAGAGATGGGAGCAGACATTCTTTATTTTATCAAAAGTATCATTTTCTCCAACCTGCTGCTTTATCCATAGGAGGGTATTTCATGAGCAACATGGCTGGGATGAGACTTTAAAATGACTTTACCCAGACCATTGATCCAATTATCCAATCTGGAACCTTACTTAGTATTCCCTAAACTTAGTGTTCCCCAAACTTTTATTGTAATAAGCCTTGTATTACTTGGGTATATAGCTTTCTTTTCTAGCACATCGTAAAAAAAATTTTTTTTAATGAGATAAAATCTCACTCTGTCACCCAGGTTGGAGTGCATTGGCACGATCATGACTCACTGCAGCTTCAAACTCCTGGCTCAGATGATCCTCTCTCCTCAGCCTCCCAAGTAGCTGAGACTATAGGCATATGCCACCACCTGTAACTAATTTTTCCATTTTTTTCTAGAGAATGGAATTTTCACCATGTTGCCAATGCTGGTCTGAAATTATTGGGCTGAAGCACTTCGCCTGCTTTGGCCTCCCAAAGTGAATAAACTTTTAAGAGCAAGAATCACCCTTCTCTCTCTCTCTCTCTCTCTCTCTCTCTCTCTTTCTATTTATTTAAGACAAGGTCTCACTCTGTTGCCCAGGTTGGAATGCAGTGGTGCAATCAGGCTCATTGCAGCCTTGACCTCCAGGCTCAGGTGATCCTCCTGCCTCAGCCTCTCAGGTAGCTGGAACTACAGGCACATACCACCATGCCCAGTTAATACCCTTCTTTTTATTTCCCATCTCAAGGATCCATTTTTAGCTTTGCACAAACTAGGTATTCTGTAAATATTTGCTAAATCTGAAGAGAAACTTCCAGATCGATAAACAATAAGGACATTTTGATTTGGTCTGAATAATTAAAAATGTGATACCATCATGGGCTTGAGAATCAAAAACATAGTTTTGTCTTGAGTAATATATCCCATTTTGCTGCACAGCAGTTCAACTCAGTAAATCTGCACTATGCATCTCCTATGTGCAAAATATGTATTAAATTCTATGGGGCAAAATTTCCTAAACCCGACTGGATCATTAGCGTCACCTGAAGAGGTTTTAAAAACATAGATTCTGAAGCCACACCTCTAGAGATTCTGATATACCTAGGCTTGGGGACTCTACATGTGTTTTTGAGTTCCCCAACTGATTCTGACCATTACTCAGGTTTAGGAAATATTGCTTACGTAATACATAGGTAAAGAATGTAATTGTAAATTACACACTTCATTCTGAGTTATGTGATATAAATTTCAAGTCCTTGGCCACTTCCTTTTAGAGGAGAGTAAACAGAAGTTGCTAATCTCTTAAAACCATCTACAAATATATTAGTATCTGAAGTTTGGAATATGTGAGTAAAAAAGAATAAGAAAAATTAAGTTACAGAGAATGTTAAATATTGTCTCTCTCTGTGGGGAGAGAAAGTACTATTTTTTCCTCATTAAGATAATTCAGGAATATTAGCAGTAGCAGTGGAAGGGGCCTGCTACCTTATCTCTTGACAAAAATACACTATTACCATGGTAACCACTGAGATGGGACAAGATGTCTCCGTAGAGGCAGAGAATAGAACCAAGCATCAGCTGAGGAAAAAAGTCCTAACTACCAACAAATGATACTCTTAGCTATGTTTGTATAAGCTCAGATTGTTTTAGGTAGGACTTCTAAATTAAATAATTTCAAACACATTACTATGCCCTCACAAATAAATGCAGGGGCATAGCAGCCCCCCACATTAACTACCTATATGTGGGTTTTGTGTATTCACATTAACCAATTTGAATATTTCTATTAGATCACCTGGTCCAGAAAATCAAACCAGTTTTGTCATGTAAAACAAAATAAGAAAGAAAGCAGATGCGGTGCTTTTATTCTAATGATGATAATAATAACAATGACAACTTCCATTTAATGGGGACTTACTATACCAAATACTTTATGCATATTATGTCATTCCTTTCTCATAGCAGCACCACAAAGTAGATATTATTTTTATTATCTCATCTTATAGAAAAGGAAACTTTGTTTTAGAGAGGTTAGGTAATTTACCCACCATCATAGAGCTAGCAAATAGTGGAGCTAAGAGGAAATCTTTCTGACGCTGACTCTTAGAATCTCATCTTCCAAAATAAAAACACATGGTCTGTACCACAAGATATATGAACCATGGTCTTGATAGCCCAGTGTTCTCTCTCAAAGGATATTAGAATCTCTTTGTGGAAGAAGGTGGTTGTTCCTCTGCACTGCACTGCATTGCCCTCAGAGGTTTGTGCTATACAATCCTGTCAGTTCTTTAATCTACTCTTAAATTTATGTAATTTATTGATTATTCACTGGTGTACCAACCAAGTGCCAGGCACTATACTTGCTACTGGGTATGTAAAGGCATAAGGCGACCTCTGAACCAAAACAACTCATAATCTAGTGATAAAGACAGAAGCATGTAGATAATCTTAATATCATGTAATGTAATGGAGTTGCACAATAGAAAGAGAAGTTTGCAAAGGTGAAGATGGACAGAGAAGCCCTCACAGAAGTGACACTTTGAACTGGGTCTAGTAGTGAGTAGGATTGGGCAGCAAGATGGGAGAAGGCACTTTAAGCTGAAGGAACCACACTTATATATAGGAATGTAGTCACAAATGGCTTGATATTGGGAGTCTGCATCCCAACCTTTGTCTAAATTCTAAATCCTATTGGAGTTTAGTGAGCAATAGGAGAAGAGGGAAAAGTGAGATTGAAGAAGTCAGTAGCAGCCACGGGTTTATACACTACTGTTGCAACAACCATTTTTTATTTACTTGACAATATGTGCCTGGTACTGTGTCAAGTACTTTACATACATTGTTCTGTGAGGGAGTTTACAGTTGAAATTGCAGCTCAGAGAGATGAAGTACTTTTTCTTATGTTACATAGCTTGGATATAGATAGAATTTGATTGCAGATCTGGTTAGTCTTCAAGCATGCATTTCTCTTCTCTATATCACATATAGGTGTTTGGAGATTATTTCCTTATAAGCAATAAGAAGCCATTTGAGAATTTCACACTGCCATGTAATATGATAAGATTTGCACTTTGGAAGGATTTCTTTGGCAGCAATGTAGAGGATGAACTGAGAGTGATACAGGACTAAGAAGCCAATTAGGAACTTAACTACAATGGTTCAGATGAGGAAAAAAAAACACCTAGGTTAGTAGTTCTCATGGTCAGCTGTTCATTGGAATCACCTGGGAAATATTTAAACCTGCAGTGGTCCTTAGGTATCTATATGATAATAGTTCCAGGATGTGGACCCTGAATGCAGACACAGAGGGCCAAGTGACTATAATGCCTGGGTACCACACTCAGAGATTCTCTTTTAATTGGTCTGGAGTGTGACTTGGCCATTAGGATTTTTAAAGCTCCCCAAGTGATTCTATTATGCAGCTAGGGTTGAGAACCACTGGCCTTAGCCAAGTCAATGGGGACAGAAATAAAGAGATGAGCTTGAGTATTATTTAGAAATTAGGCTCAACAGGACTTAGGGTCAACAAGACTTGGTGGTTGATTGGATATGTGGGTGGTGGTGATGGGGGTGAAGCTACAGGTGAGGAAAGATTTGAGATAAATCCTAGGTTTCTCATTTAGAGGATTGAGAAATTAGTGGCATCATTAGCCAGGATAAAAAATACAAGAGTAAGAGAAGATTTATAAACTCTGGAAGTAATAGACCATAGAATAGAATAAATACGTTACATATAACAACAAATTTTGCAAATATTTGTAACAGACCCAGATTTTTTTTATCAAAGTGAGAACATATAATTTTTAAATCTTTTGAAACTGAATTCTACCCTGCTCTCCTCTCTCTCGTGTTGACAACCTCATTTACCCTCTCTCCAGGCAGCCTCACCCTTCCTGCAGCTATAAAGATCAAGGAGAGTGAGTCAATGATGGTGGCAGGTTATCACAATTGCTACAACCCCAACGACTTCAACTCAAGTCACAAGCACTACTAAGGGAGTGACCGCCACTTGTCTCCTATGCGAAGGACCAGTCCTAGTGATAATGCTGACCGCAGATAAAGAGAGAGCAACTACCTGAATCAGCTAACACTGAGTTATTTACATCTACAAACAACTGAGTCAACAGGAGAAACAACAGCCTTTAATATAGTGGTTCTCATCTTGGCTTCATGTTGAAATCACCTAGAAAGTTTTAAAATATAGTGATGCCTAGGTTTCATTACCAGTGTCTCTCATTTTTTCTGTGGTACAAACTGGACATTGTGATTTTCTTAAATGCATGGGAGTTTCTTAATGCTTGGGTTATGTTAATATGCAACTGAGGTTGAACCAATGATTTAGTACCTTTATGTACCTTTCAAGAGACTGCATTCATGTTAGCAAGTAGATTGTTGTGGGATAATCCGGAATGGCCAGAGAATGCCTTTGTTTTATGTGACGATTAGCAAAAACTACCATACACATTAACATTTTGGAAGCAGTGTACTCTAAATGGTCAAAAGTTCATATATATACTTCCAGTTATCAGTGCCAAATGCGATTTTTGACTTTTCAGACAGAAATTAACTGCCTGCATTCTACTTTATGATAACAGTCAGAGTCTACTTAGGGAAAATAGACTTATGCCCAGTAGTACAGCAAAAGGAATTGAATGTGGATACTAGTTTAGAAGTGTTGGAAGTGCTGAAAAGAAAAACAGTCTGGGCAGGCAACTCGGAGATGGACAAAAAGAAGCTACATACCACCTTGTAGAGCTTGAGGGATAAAGGAGAAAACATTTTTAGAGTCATCCCTCAGTATCCATAGGAGATTTATTCCAGGACCCCCACAGATACCAAAATGTGCGCATGCTCAATTCTCACAATTGGCTCTGTGGAATCTATGAATACAAGAAGTCAACCCTCTATATCTGAAGGTTTTGCTCCTGAAAACACTGTATTTTTGATATGTGCTTGGTTGCAACCATGCATGCAATATCCAAGGATACGAAGGAGCTGGCTGTATTTATTTTTAAGTGGACCCATATAATTTAAATCCAGGTTGAACCCAAGTGTCAACTGTACTAGCAAGTAAGAGCTTGGGCTGCCTTTGGGAGCTGAGGTCTTCAAAGGAGCTGCTTCCCAAGAGCAGCTGGAACCATACAGATGCAGCCTCTGCTGGAGATGCTTTCTAAAGCTGAGAGAAGAAAACTTTCCTTCCTCCCCTTTACTTGCTCTTCAGTCTCCTACCTGTGACTTCCCTTGGCTGAACCTAACAGGAAGCCAGTTTGTATGGAATCCTGGGATGCATAATCTGCAGGGTTTAGCATCCTGTAATATACTGCAGAGCTGAAAGCAAACAAGCAAATGACTGGGACTAGGATTCTGAGCCAGATTTGTCCCAGATTCTGGCTGTAGTTACATTCCATTCCTGCTGGTAAGTATATGTAGGATAAAATACAAAGCAAATGGAAAATTCTGAGTTTTTCTCCTTTATTCCATGTACATAGGAACAATTATTCTACAGATATATATTAGTAATTGTGCTTACATTACCAGCTCCTCAGCTGAGATGTTCACACTTGCAGAATGTATTTATTCCAATATAAAACATGTGAACAATCTTTTTGACATGCATAAAAGAACAGACATGGATACAGATAAAACAAAGAACAGAACTTTGAATAGGTGTGTCTCAGCTTGCAGAATTTCACTGCTACTGAACAGTTAGTGGTAGCATAACAGCTGCATTGAGGATGCTATTTTCGTATAAATAACAAGTCTCATTTCCACAAGCCAATTCACAGGGATAGAATTTAGACAAATCGTTTTTACCCACACAAAAACTGCTTTGGTTACATGTACTGAAAAACAAGTAAGAGTCAGGTTGTGTTTATGCAAACCTGCCAATGAGGGAACCATATGGCTTCAACTCTAAGACCAACTTTCTACCTGTTGGTGGTCCTACTCTACTATTTAGAAAGGTCCTGTTTATTCTCAAATAATATTCTTGGTTAAGATAGATGAACCTGGTTCCAGATGGACCCTCTGGCTGGAATATTGGTTAAAAGCACACCCTCATGAATTTGAAATGAGCTATGGACACACATCCAGCACCTGTATTACTTTACCAAGACAGCACTGGTCTGAGTGAGGTGGAAAAAAATATTATTTTCCTATCCTTCCTTGAACTGTAAGAACTTTAAGAAGTATTAGAAAGAACAAAATAACTTTGGGAGGATTCTAATTTAGTCTTAGGTATCTATTCATGAGTCTATTCTGATTGAGATGGTTGTTACACTGGATTAAATCAATTATTTTACAGTGCTTTTTAAAATTTAGAAACAAGATTTTTTCTGAACTTTGTGGTTTGCCTCCCTGAAAGCTCACCTTAAGGGGTGTAGGAAGCTCACACAACTGAGCAGCAGAAGGGAGGCTTCCAGCTGCAGAGCAAGCAGAATAACACATTAAGCAGTAGTCTCTTCTGAAAATCTAGACATGGAATAATACTTCCTCTGAAAAAACTCAGTATAGGCCAACCAGTAACCATGGCCATGGCCACATTTGGGGATCAGGGATCTTTGCAGCTGAAGCATTACCTCTTGATTGGGAGCCCCTTATCATGGAGGACCTGATATTAGAAGACAGTCATAGGGATAATACAGGTAAGTACCACCAATGCATTAAAAATTCTAACATCAAGATGCACATGGCCTTCTCCTAGTCTGTTCCACATACAGCATTTATTTGGGAAGTTCTTCAAGAATACATTTTCTCCTGATCTTCAATTTCAAACAAACTCATAGGGTGAAATGGTTAGGTTTGTGCAAAAAGATGGCACTCCCTTTTAGCATCTCATGGATCACAGAACATCTCCTTCGAATCCTAGACTCCAGAAAGAGAGGAAATCCTTGTCCTGACAAGTTGATTTTCTTTGCTTAGACTCAACCAATAGAGATAAAGGGTGCAGGCACTTGGTGCACTGTATCTTAGTGGTGGGATTATTATGTCCACCTGAAGGCTTGAAGGATTGTGTGCTGGTGCAGGAACTATCTTGCATGGGGCGTGTGTCTAAGTTTTGCATCCTAAACACTGAAGGGTGTGTGAATTGCCAAGAATACCTGATCTGGTCCAACCTAGCAAATATCCAATAGGATTTTTCACTGGTTTTCTGGTTTGTTGTAATCCTTATTTTAATGAAGGCAAAAAGTAAGGTTTTAGAACATTAAAAAATTTACTGTTCTTAAAGGTTTTAGTCAGTTGCATCCTGAACACTCCCTTTCATCTCCTTCTTGCTCATGCACTTGGGAGTGACATGGATGGTGGTAGAATTATTGTGTATTAAATAATTTAATGATTTATTTTATACCACAGCATCTACATGGGTCTCTCTCTCCCTGGCAATGAAAACAGACAATACTTGCTGATGAATAAAATCATTCAGAAGTTTATTTGTCACTAAATTGAATCAGCTTTCCTCCAAGGATAGTCTTCTCTTCATCTAGAAATTTACATATTTATACAAAACCCATGATCATTTTAATCTTTGTTCTGTCTTTTGACACCACGCAGGTTTTCAGTGAAAAAGTCCCTAATTTGGTGTTGCACTTAGGCTTTTACCGATGTGACATTGCAAGAAAGGAAGTCACTTGCTGTCCTTGATAATCTCATTTGGCTTCAGCATAGTTCTTTGAAGTAGTTCCCTTCCTAGCCAGTTGTATTCCAAATGTGTACAAACCATATAATGTTTTTTAAATCTAAATCATACAAAAAGATAGACACTACTTCCTGTTATATCTTATAATATCACTTTGTATCAAATTGATATCAATATTTCATCATCCTTGAACTTTTGATTCCCTTTTTAGTTTAAGTTTTCTTATCTTCAGATTTTAAAGTCTTCCTTATAAAATTCTGTTTGAACTTGAACATATTAATGCATTGTGTGGTCAATCTTGCCCCACATAAATTTACTTTTCATTCTTCAACATTCTTTCATTGTTTATCATACTTGTTTACTGTTTAAACCTCATTTTCATAGTAGTTCAGGGGATTCAGCCTTAGTGTAGCATCTTTCTGTTAAGGACTGGGAAATTTTCAAACCAATTCAGACCAATCTGTATATCAATTATTCACAGTGGAGTGGTAAACCAAAGAGCTGTGGGAAGTCATTGATACATGCTACACCAAGGGATATTGAAAATCTATTAGACATTAGTAGACATTGTTAAACAAATGAATTATTTCAAAATGACAACTCTTTCAGAACCATGGACAGGTGCACTGCCCCCCACCCCCCACCCCGCCCCTCCCACCCCGCCTTGTGCTGATCTCAAAAGTTGGGATTATAAATTGAAAAATGTAAAGTCTCTTCATTATGTAGCCTTTCTTAGTGCTTTAACATTTTAAATGTCCTAGTTATCTTTTCAGGAGGACTATACAGGAGACTGGAGTCTGAGCTACTTTTTCAGAAAGTTTACCTAGGAACCTGAAGTAGAAGTCTATTAACAGTAGATTGGCAACGCACACCATCGTCTTAGAGGCCTCATGGCTCTTGTCTGAGGATTTATGTATTTGCATATTTCTCCAAGAGCCTAATATCCTGAGAGAGTTTAATGGCCTTTGACTTTGACCTAGTGACAGTAAAGTTTGTTGCTTAGTTATTTCACTTAATAGAGTGTTATAATTCTATGCAATTGTGTATGAGTACATTAAAATAACTAAAGAGAGGGAAGTAGGAAAGGTAAAAAGAAGAAGTGCAAATGATCTTGAAGAGGTAGTTAGATATTTGTGGTCAATTTGATCTATAATGTCATGAGAGCCAGTGCAAGAAAAAAAAATGTGGTCAGTAATATTCAAAGGAAGGTTCTTTGCCCTCTGTAACCAGATATATGAATATTTCACTGCTATGTAAAAATCATCTGAAACAGCATTTATTAGATCCTTTATGGTTTTCTGATGAACAATTATCATCCAAGATAAAATGTGAGCAGAGGGACCTGGATTAGGTTCTTGGCATATTCCATCTAACTTTTTATACTGGATTTCTATAATTCACCTTCCCTCTCCTAAATAATCACCTCTCTCCCACCACCCACCTATACTGTAATTATATTCCTGTGGAATTTGTAACTGGGAATGCTCCCTTTTATGTGAAAATGTAGCTGGTGTCTCTTTGGAAAGGATATAAGACTAATTGGCTACTTTGGCAATCACTTAGTCCTGAGTCTAGCAGGAAGGGCTGGTTTCTGGCAGGAAAGAGAATTAAATGCTCAAATTCCCAAGCTGTCAGCTAGCAGATGTATGTTCAACTAGGAGAACAAAGAACCTTCTGGAACAACATTGAGAGCTCTGGGTGTGTTGTCAGTTGGAAAGAAATCTGACTGTTTCAGCTCAGAAGCAAATGCTCAACTCCATGTGTTCTGACTTTCTGCACCAGTCCCCTCACCTCACCTCTCCAACCCATGGCTCCTGCCTGCTGAGAAAATATCACTATAAAAAGGACACATATGGTTACAAATTCAAATTTTCACCCCTACCACATATCTGTGCATCTTTATCATTGAGCTAATTGCATTAGGCAGCATCAGGTGCTTCCCACCTGGCCTTCTTGGTGGTTGGCCTATAATCCTATCTCCCTGTTCCCAGTGCCAGGCTCAGGTAGACCACTGACTGTCTTCTGGCCCCAGGCAATGGCAACAGTCCAGCATTCCCTACAAAAAGAGCCAACAACCTGTTTCTAGGCATTTGATTTCTACAAGGATAAACTCCCTTTTCAGTATATTTTGCCTTTAAGGTATCGGGGGAATATAATCGATGGGCACAGCTTGAAAAGTCTCTAGATATTATTCATGTCATGCTATTTTCAGCAGACCTATAAACTGTTTATGATTTTTTCTACTTAGTAAAATCTTTGATACCTTCAAATCTTATCCACACTCCAACAATTTCTCACCACCTCTGTTTGTGACTCCCATTGTCTGAATCACTATCAAATCTCACCTGTATTAATGTCCTTGTCTAACTTGCATTTGGAGTCTACCTTTGCTCCACATCAGTCAGATCTCAATCAATTCTGTCATAACCTATCACATTTCTGCTTGAAAATCCAGCAACAGTTTCCCAGCTTACTCAGAATAAAAGCTGAAGTCCCTCAAGTCATTCATAATATTTTGTATGACCTGGTCATGATCAACTCTTTGGCCTCAACCCTTATTTTTCTCCTATGTTACCGATGTTTACTAGGCATGCTGCCACCACCCAGATCTTTAACTGGCTGTTTTTTTCATTTTAATTGCATTTCCCTGAGAGTCTCATGGCTTACTTCTTACTTTGCAAATTCTTTCTTACACACTTTTTTCTCCTTAGTGTTTATCTCTATATATTTTAGTTATTTATATTGTTTATTATCTTTTCCACTATAATGCAAGCTTAATTTCCCCCTAATTTCCATGTTTGCCCTGTGATTTTTTTTCTTTATCTTATTAGTATCTGGCATTCTTTGAAGCAATCAGCTTGACATTTTTGCCTCAAAGTTATCACTTGTATCCCTCTCCCTGCTCAAGGCCCATCTTCAGTAGACTAAACAAGTTTCAGAAACACACATACACACACACACACACACACACACACACAATCCTGTATACTAGTAAAGGAGTGGGAAGGAAAATATTCTAAGATAAAAGGATAATAAGTTTTTACAGAGTAATTCTGTTTAACAGGTAAAGAAATGCAGGATAACAGAAGGCAGAACTTTGTTTAATGCAGAAAATGGATGGGAAAAATTCTAACCACAACAGATGAACTCCAGAGTCCTGCTGTGAAAACAAGGAATTTCAATTCTGGTCAAATTCTCAACAGTGGCATAACTCTTAGGAAATCTCAGACTTCTCAGTCTTCAGATACTTCCTGTCTAGGTCTACTTTTCTGCATATTCCTAGATTCTTATCTATTCAGACATGTGTCTATGTGACAGTCATTTTAAGTCAAGATAGGAAAGATTGTCTTTCCTTAAGTCTCCAGGCCCTTGGGAATTAAATATACTTTACTGGTTATATAACCATTCTTTAACCTACAACTTTGGGGCCACAGCCTTTTTTTGAGGCTTATTCTGGGAAAATAAATAAGTAAGAGGGGCCCTTATCAGACTTTTTCCAATTTAAAGAATATCCTTATGCACAATACTCCATAGGAGTCTCAATGCCAATTAGTTGGTGCAAAAGTAATTGGAGTTTTTGTTATTACTTTTAATGACAAATAAAATTAATTTGTCAAACACTTTTAAAACAGCTGAGAATTCAACTAGCTGGGATAGAGAAATAAAAATTTTATTTTAATGACATAAAATTAATTGGTCACACACTTTTACATCAGCTGAGAACTCAACGAGCTGGGATGGAGAAACTCATGTCAAGCACTACCACTCTGACTTAGAATAGTGGTCTTTATATTTTTCCTCATAAATCCTTTCTAAAATTTTGAGATACAATTTACCTCCTCAAAGTTTGTTTGCAGGAAAAAAATCATCACAATATTAAGTAAGTGTAAAGCATTTAACTTCTGGCACATGGTAAAAGTTGGACTTTAGCAAATAAAACTATTACAACATTCTTGTAAGTATTTTATGAGAAATCAAGTGCTATATGATAACCACCATAATCCATTTAAAATGTATTTATAAATTCTTCCTTAACATTTAGAAATATTCATTCTTCCTTCTTTTTTTGTGAACTCATATTAATAATTTACTATACTTCCCAGATATTTATTCTTATGTAATATATTTTGTGCTTAAAATCTATTTTGTTGATCATCATACCATGCTTATCTGTAACAAATGGTACATATAGTTTTAAATTTTACTTTGTAATTATCTCTAACCATGAGACTTTAAATGTTGTGATGTTTTTCTGGGTTGAGTTACCAATATAATTTTTAATAGTATAGTCTTGTTCAAAATAACAAAAATATTAATTTTTTTGTAAATTAAACATAAAAGTAAGCTTTTAATGAAAAAGCTTCTTGGAATGAGATGAACAATAAAATCTCCTTAGGCTTTTAGCGAAAGAGAATAATGTTTACTGCTAAAAAGTAATTATACATTATAACATCAAACATTGTATAAAATGAAATTTTATGAAGATTAACTATAATAGGAGTACTTTAATATTATATATACAAGTTTCTAGCCCCTATCCCAAGAGATTCTAATTTATTTGTATGCTGCCCATACTTTGAGCAACACTGGCTTGTAGAACCTATTAAATATTTGGGTCCTAATTCTAAGTGCAAATGAGAGCCCTTGAAAGTTATGTTAAGGACTGATGTGATCAGAAACTGCAGAAAGAGCAAATGAAGAGTGGATTGTTTTGGGCCAAAAGAGGCAATAGGGATACCAGTTAGATTATTTCAGTAGTCCAGGTGGGAAAGGATGGTGCTAGTATTGGTAATGGAGAGAATAGGTGCCAAATACATCCTGGAGATAAAATTAAACACAATATGATGATTAATTGAATGTGGGAAGTCAGGTAGATGCGAGTGTCAAAGATGACAGGTTTTTGGCTTCAGAAACTAAGCGATGATACCATTTACTGAAGTATGGAATACTAAAAGTGAAACAAGTTGGGGAATGCATAGAGGAAGATCATGGTTTCCACTTTGGATATGTTCTGTTAGACACCCATGAAGTTGTAGTTGGTTGGTTACACCAGCATGGAGCTCAGAAAAATAGTGCAGACCAAAGCAATGGTTCTTCAACTTCAGTTAGCATCAGATTCACCTGTGGAGATTGTTAAAACATAGATGATTGGACCTCACTCCTAAAGTTTCTTATTTTGTAACTAGGGGCATGGGGAATAGAGAGGTAAGAATTTGAATTTCTTGTAAGTACCCAGGTGGTGCTCTTGCCGCTGGTTCAGGGACTGCATTTTGAGAACCACTGAGGTAGATCTTTGCATCTGGGATTCTTTAATGCATGAGATTGTATGGGGGCCCATAGGAGTATGGGGGCCATAGGAGTAGATGAGATTACTCAGGAAGGGGAGCATAAGTAGGCCAAAAATGAAGCTTTGGTGAACTTCAAAATGTAAATTACCAGTAGAGGATTTAGAGTTCCCAAAAGAAAGTGACAAGACTGAGAGGAATGAAGAAAGTTAGGTGAGAGGTATTAGTTCAACCAACTTCTTATAAGTCTTTGTAGCCCTACAGAATTTGCCATAGCTAGTTCTAAGAAAACTCATTAAAGCAATGAATAAATGTACTCTGGAAATTCACCACCATCTGGGAGTAGAGCATCCAGCAAAATCACTGAGGATTGTCAACATGCAGACAATCTTTGATATAGGCATCACTTAGCCTTATCTGGTCCACTGGATTCTGTTTCTATTATGTATTTGGTGGTGAGCTCCCTCTGCATCCTCAGGATGTTAAAGATGGTGTTTGGTCTCAGAAGGAAAAGCAACTACCCCATACCTCCTCCCTGCCTCATTACTGAGGGACCAATAATCTCCTTGACACCTGACAGTTTTTGTTTGTTCATTTTTATTGTTTCTAGTTCAATCAACCTGACAACTGACACTTTTTTTTTATTGTTTCTAGTTTAATCAATCTTTTTCTTACAAACTAAAACATATTAGCCATAGGGTTTATATATTCACTAATAAATTAATTGAGGCATATCCGAGCAAGAGACTCAAGTGAAATTGACTTCCAATTCCATCAGGGTCTTTTGTAACATCAAGGAAGTCCATCTGACCTCTTGGGCCATGCTCTTCTCATAGTATCTGGTGACACCTGCTGTGTGACTGAAATTCCTCACACCTGTTGCATGACTGAAGTCCCTGGTAGAGAATGCAGAGTTATTTCTGCTATCATCCACTCCCAGAGGCACAGGGAGAGTTCTGTTAGTGATCTACTCCTTCACAGTCACAAGGCTATTCTGAGGATAATTTTAGCATCTCTCATCATGGGTAGAAATCACTTGAGCTCCTGACATTTTCTGGCTCTTCATAGCCCTGTGGGCCAGGACTGCCCACACATAGCAGGTGATTTGCCCACACAGAGCAAGCACAAAGCAAATAACCTTTGTCTTAATATTAACGTCCACCAAACATATTTTCTGAGGCTTCTCTGGATACCAATCTGTCTTGCCACTCTCTGGACCCTGCCTATCAAGCCTTCCTCATACATGGATGGAATAGTCTACCAGTTTACGTATCTACCTCTTCACTTATTGGGACCACCCACCTACCCACCTGCCTGCCTGCCCACCTGCTTACCTGAACTATGAATCTGGCTTTGTCTGCCCCTCTGACACATTATGATTTTTAATAGAATGAGCTTTGCAGTATGCAATTTAACCCACAGCATCTCATTTTTCTTAAAGTTTCAATTACAAGTAATAAGTGTGACATTCGATGTTCTCCTGCAATTCATGTTACGCAATAAATACAAAAAATCATTTTTTTGTAAATTGGGAAACTTAAAAATATAGCTCTAATAGAATATTTATAGCATTTCCAGAGCACACATTTATACATTATACATGATTCTTTTATACTATGAATCATTTCCCCAATGTATATTTTTCATACATTTAGACTAAATTTTATTAAAGTAGAACACTCCAGTAACCTGAGAATAACTTGTGTCATTGATAATCCTTCTTGTCTACAGAAGGAGAATAATTCCAACCTAACTGGGTTATAGTACTTGTTACTATAAAACCTCTATATAGTAAAGAAAGCCCTCCCTACAGCTCCTCAATCCTGCAAGCATACACTGTATTTAGTACCAAATTGGTGTCTTCTGGATGATACAAATGTCAAGAGTAATAAACTTCTACATTGATGATGTTTTCTGCCTGAAGGTCCAATGTATCTAAAGTAACACCAGGACTCTATACATAAAACAACCAGAATGTGGCACAATTAAACCAATCATTTCTGCCAAGTTAATGAATATGCCAACTGATAATGAAAAGTCCATCTGCAGCAATTGGTACTGTCTGAAATGAATGCATCAGCTGTGCCCCAGTTCAATGCAGGGGCTGAATATAGAAATGGCCTAGATACTGCCAACATTTTTTTCCATACAAAGAAGACTATGATTCTGTTTACATGGCAGCAAAAGGAGGATGTTCTTTCCTTCTTAGGGTCATCAGGGTGCCCCACATTTGCCACTGATTCTGCATGAACAAATCCTTTGAATCCACCATTTTTGAGATACATTTTTAAAGTAAAACCAGCCAGTTCCCCCAACCCAACCCCCAGGTCTAGGTTTCTGGGAGGCTAGGGCCAGGGCAAACATGGGGTGAACCCACCATGGAAGCTGCATATGAGCAGAAATAATAGATAGACAAGTAATTGACATTTATCAACTGCTCAATACTTAAGTATACCTATAATATAAATTTACTTTAAACATACTAAATTATTACCATTCTGTGGTCAGATGGTATATCCAATACATCTTTATAAGTCCTGGTAGCACCCTCCCCCCACCATGCAGAACTACACAAAACAGATGCACAATCTTTAGGAGAAACATAGACTATCAGAGTTGAACCCCAGGAAACTCCTAAAAATGTTTCAGTCCAATATTTTTCTGAAATATAAATTCTTTTAACTATCTCACACAAGGCATCTGCTGAGTTTCTGCATGGATGTTTCCAAAGCTAAGTAACTCATTGCCTTCTGGGCATGCTCATTTAGTTGCTGAAAGTTTTAATTCACTCAAGGAAGAAATAAAACACAGTCAAAATGTGAAAAGTCACAAGTATAGCATTTTGAGATGGACACCATTTTGGTGATAAAAGTCAACATCTTAAACTGCACAATCATTATAATCACCCTTTTGCATGTGCATACAATTCTCTTGCTTCACTCTAGCCTTGTCTTACCCCCTTGGCTAAGCCACAACCCTGGTTAAGTCTATCTCTTCTACTAGTCCATGCCTGCACTGTGCGTCTGATATACATGAGTAAAATACAAACCTATGCTGACTGGTCACCCTTTAATATCATGAACCTCAGAGTTTCTCTAAAGTTGAACAGCAATCATTCTATTTCCTAAATCATCTTTTCTCTCGCTCTTTGGGATAACTTTCATGTCTCTCTTCTCTCCACAAAACTTGAATATCTTCTCCCCATTCTTATTCACAATGGATCACCTTTCTTCCTATTTTATTGAGAACATACATGTAATCGGAAAAGAAATCCCCCAGCAACTCAACTACATCTACCCAACTACCTACATCTGTGCTCATAAGCTGTCCTTGTGCCTGAGGTCAAACTTTCCACTTGTACTTTATTTCCACTCTCTTGGCCTGCTTAAGAAATCACTTAGCAATTTTTCCTTTTTCTTCATTGTCAATTTCCCTTTCCCTATTGGATCATTACCATGGGCATAACATGATGCTATTTCTCAAAGTTTAAAATAACCTTCTCTTAATCCCTCTTCCTGTTTTTGCCACTGTCTCATTTTTCTCATTCCTTTTCCAACAAAACTCGTTGAAAAAATTGTCTATACTATCTAGCTCCAATTTTCTCCCTCCCATATTCTCTTCAAACCACTTTAGTTAACTTTTACCTATTTTATCACAGGGAACATTTTCTTAACAAAGTTACATTGCAAAGTACATCTTTCCCTCATTGTTAACCACTTCTCAGTGGCATTTGACATAATTGATTACTCTCTTCTTCCTTCAAACATTTTCTTTACTTGCTGAGGTAGCTTGTCTCCAAAGACAGCTATGATCAATTCTTTCCCTCCCTGTAAGTGCATACCACATCCTCATTGAGAAATGGTGTGCATTTCTCCACTCCCTTAAATCTGGGTTGGGCTGTTTATTTTTGAGAAATAGAATACAGTGGAAATGACACTTTAAGTTCAGATCTAGCCTTTAAGAGGATTGGAAGATCCTGTTTCCTGCCTCCTGTATCTCTGAATTGCCATGTAGAAAAACCAGGAAGACCACATGGAAGAGTTACATGTGAGGTGCCAGATATGTGGCTAGAGAAGCCATTTTAGCATTTCAGTCAAGATCAGCTGGGTCAGATAACTCCAGATCCAGCCAATATCTGACTGCAACTGGATGACAGGCATCTAAAGCAACAATCACCTAATGAGCTCAGTCAATTCATAGAACCCTTACATATAATAATACATTGTTAGCTTAAGACACAAAATTTTGAGTTGGTTTATCAGACAGCAATAAATAAAGAGGTCACCACATTTGGCAGGCATGAAGACATGCCTCCGACTAGAGGAAGCTTAATTGATCAGGGGCCCCAAACTGCTGCCTCTGAAATACAGTATCATGTTTGCATCAAGACTAAGCTTCCCAATGGCTAGATATGGCAGGGGTATTAAGCAGACCCATTCCTGGGAGGCACAGGACTCTCCAGATGGATGACTTCGGCTTGAGGACTTTCCAGTGGACCACTGAACCTTCTGTAAACTGCATCCACTTAACCTTCCTTCTTCTCTTCTTCACTCATGGTCAGACTTGCAATACGGTCTCTCAGATATCCTGGTCTTGTGTGGTTCCCTCCTCCACTTTCGCTCATGGACTTTTCCCTAATAAAATACTTGCATATTTAATTCTGTCTTGGCTTCTGCAGAGAGGACCTGGGTTAACCCATCACACTTGCCTGACACACCCCTACCTCTGTCATCACCCCATTTCAGTTTCTTTGACTGTTGACTCTTTAGCTACCTGAATTTGAAGTGCTGACATGACCCAAGATTTAGTCCTTAGACTTCTCTTTTCCATACTCATTCGCTTGGAGATCTGATTCAATCTTATGGCTTTATATACCATCTGTAAATTAAAGACATGAACTCTAGACTTAGTATCTCATTCACTCAGATGTGTGACGGGAACCTCTCAAATTTAACATTTCCAAAACTGACGTTTTCCCCCAAACTTGATCCTCTTGCAGTTCATCTCGTAAGGCAATCTTACCCTTCTAGTTACCGTGGCCATTCTAGGCTCACTGTCTCTCATCACTGCTGGTCATCAGTAGAGCCTGTCATCTATAACTTCTCTCTCTCTCTCTCTGTGTGTGTGTGTGTATATATGTATGTATATATGTATATACATATACATACATACATATATGTATATGTACACATATATACATATATGTATATACACATGTATACACACATGCATATATGTATATGTATATACATGTATACACACACATACACATATATACATATATGCACATATACACACATACATATATATGTATATATGCACATATACACACATACATATGCATATATGTATATATGCACATATACACACATACATATACATATATGTATATATGCATATATACACACATACATATATGTATATATGTATATATACACACATACATATACATATATGTATATATGTATATATACACACATCACATACACATATATGTATATATGTATATATACACACATCACATACATATATGTATATATGTATCTATACACACACGTACATATATATACACATGTATATATATGTAATTTGACTCACCTCCCTTGATCCATGCTAGTCCAATGCATCAACATCTCTCACCTGCATTATTGCAGAAATCTCCAATCTGCTTTCCCTGCTTCTGCCCTACCTTCACCTTATTCTCAAAACAGCTGCCAGAGCAATCCTATTAAAAGCTGTCAGATCATATTGTTCTTCTGCCTCAAACCTCCATCTGCTCAAAAATCTTATCTTACTCTGAGCAAAAGACAAAGTCCTCATAATTATGTATAAAATCCCCAGGCCCCCAGTACCTCTCTGACTCATCCCCTCTCCTCTCCTTGCTTACTCTGTGCCAATCACAGTTCCCTTGATATATCTGGGACCACCTGGCTTGCCCCAACTTCAGAGGGTCTCTGCATTGGTTCCTTTGCAGGGAACCTTCTTCCCCTCACTTCTCTCCAGTTTTTATCTAAATGTCAGCTTCTCAACTAGGCCTTCTCTGGCCACTCTCTCTATCTGTAGTAACATTTCCCTAGGACACTTTGTATTCCCCATTCCCTATTTTTTCTCCTTAGCAGTTGTTACTGTCTAATATTAACTTGTATTTTGCTTGCTTGTTAATTGTCTCCCCCACTATAATGCACACTCAGTGAAGGAAGAGATTTTTGTCTGTTTTATTCTCTGCTGTTTTTCAGCACCTAGAATGCTGTCTATTACATAGAAGATGTTCAATAGATATTCATTGAATGGATAACTTTTCTGAAATAAAGTAGCATAACAGCCAAATTTTACTGTCTGGCACATATAAAATTTTCAATAAATATTCATTGAATTAATTAATGAATTATTTTCCTAAGATGAATTTTAAGAAATATACATGAGCCAATTTCACTGCAGTGAACCAGAGACATGAAATGCTGTTTGCTTCACTGCAATTACACAGAGTATATCATTCTGTAGATGAATCATAAGCACCATAAAGATTTGGAATCTTTTCATAATGTAGATATTTTCAAAACAATAGTATATTTCTTGACCCTCACATGTAATTTCTGTTGGTCAGTGATTGATTTGATTTCCTATCCTTGACTGCTAATTATAGTAGAATCTAGTTAAGGCAAAACCAAAGGGAAAATTCCCTACCTTATTTCTTAGAAGAAGAATGCAACCGCAACTTGTTTTTTGGTAAAAATCATTTGTTCAGATAGAATGTGCAGATTTCAAATAAAGGATAGAAAGGAAGAAAGGACATGCCTCAAAATTCAAAACTTCTCCCAACTCCTTTGGATGAAGGACAACTTTAGTCATTTGAGCCCTATAGTTTTGGTGCCCCAAATTCCCCACCTCCTCTTCCCTCTCCTCTTGACATATATTTAAAACGGCCAAATGCAAAGAAACTCTCCATATTTTCACAAGGGAAAGAAGCTGTGCATTCCTTTTACTTTATTCTGAGATATTTTTAGCAGATCTAAAGAACAGTTTTAGACAATAGCAAAATATGGCTCTATGAGAACTAGTTATTTAAACCCCTGCTGAATGTATCCTGACAAAAATTAGAGAGTTTTATTAATTAGATAGCCTGAGGAGAGAATTAAATCTTGAGTCACCACCCTGTGTGACAAAATAAGTTGAAATCTTCAAACTTAGCCTTATAATTAGAGGTTCCCAGTGAGAAAGACAGAGCAGTCGCTATTCACATAGAACCTGGCTGGCAGTGTGCATTAGCTAGAGAAAACTGCAGCAGCAAGTCCAGAAGGACAAATAAAAAATGGGAGGCATGGAAAATGTTGTGTTCCTGACTTCGATCTCCAAGAAACCAAAGCAGTAAGTTGAAATTTGCTTTGAAAAGCAGGGGCCTGTGACATTGTCTTCCCAGTTTATACTGAAGCACTCATGCCATTATCTGCATAAAGGTTAAAAAAGGAAAAGTTTAATTGCCCCACCACTTTCTGAAGGATAAAAAGGTAGGGATGAGAAATCAATAGAATTATTTCCCAAGCCCAGCAGGCAATATTTTTATCTGATAATTTGTACTGGAGACCTGGTGAATTCCATGCAACTTCAAGTATTCTCTAAAATAGAGTGCCACGTTGTACCTCCCATAAACGAGAATGCTTACTTTTCAAATATATGACATTTTTCAAATCATTTGCATTTTAAAGGTCTAAGGAATTTTAATCACTGATCAGTTTTAACCCACGTTTCCTGCATGCGTGCAGAAGCGTACACCCTCGACTTTGCCATCCTCATAAAAATTCTCTCTTAAGCTCTTACTTTCATGTGTTTTTAAAATGGCTCAGCTCCCCCGCAGCTCTCATCAGCCTGCCTTCCCAAGTGGTCCCCTGCCTGAGAAGATGAAAGGCCCTCTTCACCTCAGCCAGGGCTTCTGTTTCTGCTTTCACACTGATGGAAAATAACTGAAAGATGGGAAAGTAACTGAGTATCACAGGCTGACCTTGAGCTGGTGTGATGCATTTCCTCTCAGGGGCTTTTTCACCACTCATGTGGTCTTCATTCCCAATTGAAAGAGGCACCTACCTAATACTCAAATTTCTTTAATAAATTTTGCTAGTTCGTATCTGACCATTTATTCTGAAATATGAGAAACCAAAATATTTCATGGTGTATTCATTTTACCCTATTACATTATGAGTTTCTTGAGGATGGGAATTAAATCCTTTATTTTATTTATCAAAGGCAGTATGTTGTAGCTAGGAGCACAGACTCTGGAGTCAGGCTGTCTAGTCAAATCCCAGCTCTCTTTTTTATCAGCGGTGTAACCTTGAGCAAGTCACCTAACCATTGTGTATCCTGTGTCTTCATCTATAAAATGGCAATAATATTATTACCTACCTCCAAGGGTTGTTGTAAATATTAAATAAGTATATGTAAAATATTCTATAAATGTAACCTATTTTTATTTTATGTTTCCTTTTACTAACATAGAAGCAGACTTACAGTTAGGGATCTTGGTGACATTTAATACCTCCAGGATTAAAAAACACATAAGTTCTGTGAAATCTACTAGGTAACTTGTACTGGTCATTTTGACAATTACTAAAACCGTTTCATGTCCAGAGTAAATTTCAGTAGACTCAACTTCTGGACATCCATTAGCTAGTGTTTAAAGTTGCAAGGCTGATTTCTTTATGAATGAAGAAATGGCACTCTTGTCAAAACATTCAGACAATATATCTCTCAAATAATATGCAGTCAATAATATTTAAGTGATTCTCATGGTATTATGTAAGATCACCACCAATAAGCTTTCACTGGGTGATGATTGTGTGCTGGGCACTGAGCCAGATGCTGAGGACAGAGAGAAAGCCAAGACATGGTTCTTTATTTATTTATTTTTGAGATGGAGTCTCGCACTGCCACCTGGGCTGGAGTGCAGTGGTGTGATCTCGCCTCACTGCAACCTCCGCCTCCCAGGTTCAAGTGAGTCTCCTGCCTCAGTCTCCCAGGTAGCTGGGATTACAGGCATCTGCCACCACACCCAGTGAATTTTTGTTTGTTTGTTTGTTTGTGTTTTTTTAGTAGAGACGGGGTTTCTCCATGTTGACCAGGCTGGTCTTGAACTCCTGACCTCGTGTTTCACCTGCCTCGGCCTCCCAAAGTGCTGGGATTACAGGCATGAGCCACCACACCCAGCCTGACATGGTCCTTTATAATAAGATTGAGATCTAGCAGGAATGACAGAGTACCTTCATCAAAAGATGAGTAAAAGTAATTGGCAACATATATCAGTATAAAATAAGTGGAGCAGGCCAGGCATGGTGGCTCACACTTGTAATCCCAGCACTTTGGAAGACCGAGGCAAGTCAGGAGTTCAAGACCAGCCTATCCAACATGGTGAAATCCCATCTCTACTAAAAATACAAAATTAGCTGGACATGGTGGCATGCACCTGTGATCCCAGCTACGTGGGAGGCTGAAGCAGGAGAATCACTTGAACCCGGAAGGTGGAGGTTGCAGGGAGCCAAGATCGTGCTCCAGCCTGGGCAACAAGAGTGAAACTCCATCTCAAAAATAAATAAATAAATAAAATTAAATTAAAAATTAAAATTAAAAATTAAGTAAGTGGAGCAGATAATCATGCTTTAGCAATTAAAAGAACAACAGGTTATTCTGGATTTGGGCCACTAGATAGCACAAGGTGGTGTCAGTGGGTAAAGTGACAAAAATAGTTTTAATATGGGAAAATGCAAGATTACTCATTAATGATCAAATAAAAATTAAACTTATAAAATTTTAAAATTATGATTTACAGGAAGGTATGTTTGACCTATTAATTTCTTATAAGAAAATCATCTAAAATGCATTGTAGGCCATTTACTGAAGGCATTAACTTGACAATCAAGAAGGCTAAGAGATGAGTATAGTAAGGATGACTATCAGACAGAAATCTTTATCAACTCCTTGTCCACACCAGCTTTAGCCTCACCGGAACTGCCTCATGAATTTCCTGTCATTTTATCTCCAGAAAGAGAGTCATTTTGGAAAAGCTTTACAGATTTACTCATCATAGCTACTGGCACATAACACAAATGGATTTTCTCTACCCCAAAATTCAGTGTGTAATAAATATGAGGTATTTTTTGAGATTTAAAAGACATAAATATAGGTCAAATAAAAAGGACTTACAAAAGCACACAGTAAGTTTATATATCTCATTACTTTATAAAGTAGATATGCTGAAAATGTATATGAAACTTTAATAGGATTTAATATAATCTAAAAAACATATTAAAGAAAACAAGAATGTTTGTGTCACTACATTTCTGAGATTGCTATAATGGTAAAAAAAATTATGTTCCAATTCTCTCAACACATAAAGTATGCTATGCTATAAAGAACACTAAAGTCAGAAGAGCTGTACTCAAATTTCATTCTGCCACCTACTTACCTTTATGATGTTGACCGAGTTACATCCTTATAAGTCTAAATTTTTCTCATCTGTGAAGTAAGGATCATAAGAGTTTCCTTAGAGAATTGTTGAATAATACATATAACACACTTGAAAGTATATTAACCACAAACTGATGTTTATACATAAGGTGTGAAATAATATCCTCCATACCACTGAGATGTAGAATATCAGGATGACCCAATATCACATTGATGGTTCTTGAGTTCAGTGTCTGAAGTTTCCATTTATCAGCTTTCCAATTTGCAGTCTTTTAAGAATACACTTACTTTATAACACTAGGCATCTCTTCCATGGGTACCTTAGTACAGTTACCTTTTATTCTTAGAATGTGGAGCTAGATTGTAAGGTAGGTGGGTGTGGTGGTTAATTTTATGTGTCAGCATGACTGACCACTGGGTGTCCAGATTAAACATTATTTCTGGATGTGTCTGTGAGCATGTTTCTGGACATGATTAGCATTGGACTAAGTGGGCTCAGTAAAGTAGGTTACCCTCCCAAATGTGGGTGGGCATCATCCAGTCAATCCATTGACGGCCTGAATTGAAAAACAGACTTGAGCTGGGACATCTCATCATCATCTCATCATCTCATAGACCCTCGGACTGAGATATATGTCATCAGCTCCCTTAGTTATCAGGCCCTTGGACTTGGACTGAATGATGCCACTGGCTTTCCTGAGTCACCAACTTGCAGATGGCAGATCTTGGGACTTCTCAGCCTTCATAATTATGTGAGCCAATTCCTCATAATAAATGTTTCTCTGGAGAACCCTAATACAGAGGGGAAAATGTGAGGATTCTGATGGCTTTAAAAAATGCCTGAGGATATAAGAATTCCTAAAAATCCTGAGATGAGTGATACAATGGGGTGGTATAAAGTTTACTGAATAAGCACTTCATTTTCAGGGCTAAGAAGACCTGCCAGAGTCCTGGTGAGGGAGTGAGCTGCTCAGAAATGCTGGCTTCGGAGAAGTGCAACACACTAGTAGGTTTTTTCTTCAAGATTACATTAAAACTATAATATCTCATATTTAAAAGGAGAAGCCTACATTTTAGTGAATTCAGAATTATTGACCCCCGGGACACCTCATGCAAACCGCCATAAAAGCCTTCAGGAGTCTGGCTTTATTGACAAACAAACAAATAAAACAGCTCCGCTGTAAACTACTTACTGGTTTTCCAGAGAAAATTCCAAATGATCTCTGATAATGTCACTCCTTTCCTGAAAATCCTTGGATGCAGCAGTTCTCAACCTTGGCCAAGATTAGATTCACCTGTGAAGCCTTCAAACGTCCTGCTGCTTAGGCCATATTTCAGAACAACTAAGTTAGAATCTGTGGGGGTAGGACTCAGGCCTTAGTTTTTTTTATAGCTCCCCAGATGATTCCAATGGTAGCCAAGGCTGGAAACCACTACCATAGTAGTTTTCCATTCTCAGGTGAATTGAATCCAAGCTCCTTAGCTTGGCATTTCCATCTTGCCTCAGCTTGCTCCCATCTATGTTTTCAGCCTCATTTCCTACATCTGCAGTGCCCCGGCCTAACTAGTCTTTCTGTTCACGCATTACTTACCTGCTGATGAGGTAGATCCCCGTGTTTACCTCCAGTTATCTCACCTCTGCTTATTCAAATTACATTCGTCTTTCAATACCCAGTACTACCAGTTGTGGTAGCACTTTCATGAAGCTTTTCTGATCCCCCAGTGTGGTGGTTTTCAACATGCCTGCAAATTCTTTCCTACTACTCCCAAAAAAGGTGGAGTCTAATTCCCTTCCCTTTAAACATGGGGTAGCCTTATTGAATTGATGCTAATGAACAGAATGTGGTAGATGTTACTATAAAGTCATACTATAAAGTAAGGCTATATGAAGTCATACAGCTTTTGCCAGGCTCTCTCTCCAGATACATGCCAAGCTGGAGAAAACAGGTGAAGAGTCCACAAAAAGACAGGGTGAGATGCCTGAGGAGCCTCAGCGATTCCAGCCTACCAGCCCTTTGAACCTAGTCACCCTCAACTGCCAGACATACAAACAAACAAGTCTTCAAAGGACTCCAGACCTCAGACTTTGAGTCATCCAACTGAGGCCCCAGACATCACGAAGCAGAGACAAACTGTCCCTGCTGTACCCTGTCCTCATTCCTAAGCCACAGAATAATAAGTGGGTATTGCACACCACTGAGTCTTGGGACAGCTTGCAACACAGTCTTAATAATGAAAACTCTCACTTTTTTTAAATCTCTGTCTTGCATTTGGTACTTAACCTATTCTTTCACTATTGATATTACTAAATATATCATATCTCCCATCCTAGATCACTAGGTCTTTGATGGCAGAACCTACAGTTTATTGATTTTTGTGTCTTCCACAATGTCTTGCCCTAAAATGTGATCAAAATTTGAGTGAATTTATAAATTCCAGCATGGACAAGAATTAGCCCTGTGAAAGCATCATTCTACTTTTTTCTGTTTCCAAATTCCTGGCTACAATTGTCAATTGAATTCACCTGCTTTAATTAAATTAACAGCATTGTGTTACATGGAGACAATACAAAGACTACAAAGGGAAATGTTCAGACTAACAATGTACAAGGCAATGATAGTGACATATAATTAATAAAATACAATTATACATAAGTTCAAATAATATGCATTATTGATCTAGCATTAACTTTTCTAACCTTTGCTTTCTTAGGAACTGATGACATTTGCAGTTCTGTGGATAAGGGGAATGTTTCTGACTGTGTCTGGTTGCAACATCTTGTCTTGGGCTGGAAGTGTCCCTCTGCACATAGTATCCATGTCCTGCTTTGCCTCTGCTGGAATGTTTGCTCTTTGTACATGTTTTGTTTCATTTTTGTTTTTCTGTTTTGTCAAATGCGGAGCTATCTGTTTTAAAAGGCAATGTGACATGATAGGGAAAGGTTGCACTTCCTGGGTTGAAATCTGGGGTTGAAGTTCCTTTGGCTGATCTGCCTTGGGCAAACACCTGCACACTTGTTATATTCAAGCTCCTTAACTGTAAGGAGGGATGGGAATTCTGATCTTACAGGATTGTTAAGAGAAATAAATGAGATTAAATACCTACAGTGACTTGGCAGTGATGAGCACATAGTAGGCATTAGGTATCTTATCAATTACCTTCAGTTTTTAAGGAGGAATTACCTTATATTTAGGATTTGTGTCAACTTTATGTTTGAGGAAGTCCACTTTTCTCCAACATACTTCAAAAAATGATGGCTGTAGCTATGGCTTTGAAAAGACATTGATTGGTCTATTTCTTTCTTTCTCATTTCTTTCTCCCTCTTTGATCTGCCTGTCTCTTGCTAAGCTGAACTAAGACAAAATATTATTTCAGCCCCTGATATGTTGCCATGAAGAGAGACATTTTGAGGTAGGTGTAATCTAAAAAATGCTGCCCTACTGAGCTGACATCTTTTGACTCCATGATACTTCCTATGTTACCATTCTAAACATTCCCCTGGCTATAGTTTTTAGAGTAGAGATGAGCGATATATCGATTTTACTACTACTATGTATAGATTGCAAATCAATTTGAAAAAGTACAGGCCCAAGAGATTATTACTATCAGCTCTCTCCCTAACCCTTTTTCTTCACTTAGAGTCATCATATTTGGCCACCCATCTTCCTCTCCTCATCATTAATTCCCAAAGTCTGGTCAAGTGTTACAGTGACATACCTATCAAATCTTTCCATTCTTCCTACCCTCCTACCACTAACATGACGAAGTCTAGACCTATGCATCTCAAACTTTAATATGAATTTGAATCACTAGATGAACTTATTAAAATGCAGAATCTGACTCATTAGGTCTGGCTATGGTCCAAGATTCTACATTTCTAACAAGTTCTAGGGTGATTCAAATGATGCTCTTGTTCTAGGACCACATTTTGGGTTACTAAAGTCTAGATTACAGCAATAACCTCTTTCATGGGCTCCCTGATTCCACCCTTGCCTATGTCATTCTTAACCATAACACCAAAGGTAAGAAATATAAAATATAAGGTTGATAACATCTCTTTCTTACCCCCAGTTCCAGCTCCACCCATGCTACCATTCTTTTCAATGAACCCCTCTAATTGTCAAGATGAAGTCCAAACTCCTTAGCATGGCTTATGAGGCTTTGTAAGACTTCATTCTTTCTTGCCTCTCTAGCCTCATTTTGCTCTATTTCTTCATTCAACAAATATTTGAAAAATGCTGCTATGATGGACCCAGAACTCAGTTCCTACTTGTCTAAGGGCCAGCCACAGCCAAGAGCTTGCAGTGCCCCAGCAGATTTTTCCTGCTTCTAAAACTTTTCCAGTGCTGCTCTCTTTGTTTAGAACATGCCCATCCCTCCCCTCCTCCCCTGTCCCAATCTTCCTAGTTAAAGCCTCCTTATCATTTAGTACCAAACATGGGGAGGACTTCTGAAGACTCTCTCTACCCCCATTTAAATGCCCCTTCTGTGGGCAATCTATTCATAACTTCTATTTTGCACAGTGTCTGGACAGAGTAGGAGCTCAGAAACTACTTGACTGAATAAATATTAATAGCACTTAGGGTATTGTACTGTAATGGGCTGTGTATCTGACTATTTCCCCATAGCAAATTTCTTGAGAACAGAAACCATGACTTTTATCTCTAGTGGTGGCAAGGCAACTCCTTAATATTTATTGAACACATGAATGAATGTGTGCATAAAAGAATGAATTAGAGGATGGCATAACTTAAAGACATAAGCAAAGTTATATATGGATTAAAATGTTACAGCATGAGAAAGTAATAGATGCCAAGGCTCAGGAATGGGCTTAATAAGCAGGAAAGATTGGAAATAAGTTGAAAATAAGGATGAAAAATTGGTGTTTAGGTTTCTAGGTTTTGGACGGGAAATAAGAACTGCTGCTATAGGTAAAAGTCCTTGTTATTTAGGTTTGGTAGAAGTTAGATGCAAGTGCAACCATATGGGAACAAACACTCTTGAACAAAGCAGAGAGACCCTACAGTTGCAAATTCAGCCAAAATCAATTTTCACAACTACCCAGATGTTCTGCTAACGTTTAAAAAATTTTCCAGTTTCAAAGTATTCACAACCTAGCAGAGGGGCTAGCCAAATATGTTATCAATTAGGGAGGGTTTCAAAGGGAAGACCAAAGAGATATAATTTGAGTATGTCTTTCATTGAGCCACAATAATACCCACATGTTCACATGAAGTAGAATTGAATTATGAGATAATAAACACACCCACAGGTATTTGTACTTTCCTCTCATTCCTCGCATATTATGTAATGAGGATTTCTATGGGCAGGTTCTACATTGCAGAAAAGATTATTTTCTGATGAATTCATGACATAAAAAACAAAAAGCAAACACACACACACACATACACACACACACACGACAGATCAGCCCCTGCTTTCCTGGTGGTTTAAATTGACAACAAACATGGCAGAACAGAGAGCCGTAAGTGCCACAGTAGTGTTAGGGGTACACTCTAGTGGGTCACAGATAAGGACATCTCATTAGATGGGGCTTCAGGAAATGCTTCCTGCAGTCCTTGTCACAAAACGAAATAAAACAACTCTTAAAATTTAAAATGACATAAAATCAACCAACCAACACACACAAATCCAAACTCAACAACCAACCAAAGAAGAAATCCAAAAATTGTTTTTAAAGAATCCTCAAAATTATTAAACCAGAGATGGGATTCTTCTTCATAGTCCTTCCCTTTTTCCCTCTCTCATGTTTTTAACCTTCTTGAATTTTTTTCTCTCCTGCCCCCTCATTTTTCTCTTCCCTCCTCATACCTCCTCTCCTTGCTTCCAGTCTCTACTTCCTACAAGTAACTAATGTAAGGTGGTGGGTGTGGATGAAGTTGGGTTAAATCCCCTCCAGGGCTGGATTGTGTGAAAGGATGAACTGTGGGCTCTGATCCCCAGGAATCTGGTGGGGATGGAAATTCCGATCTGGTCCCAGCAGCCACCAAGTGGCAACCTTTTCCTTCCCAGCTTGGATTTGGAGCCTTGGTACTTGAAAGATAAGCAGGTCTAGTGCTTGACAGGAAATCACTCAGGGTGGCGAAGGTGGCCAGGTCTAGGAGGACCCAACCCCATGAGTTGCCAGGACCCAGGCACTGAGTCACCATCTGGGCTGTCTTTGTAAGCATATCAGAAAAGTCTGCACCTTCCTAGTTCAACCACTGAGCTTCTATTTTTAAACATCTATATTTTTATTTTATTTTGTAAAAGTTTTATAAATTTTAGTATTTTAAGTCTTTGGTTTCTGAGATCAAGAAAAATAAGACAGATTCTGAATTTTAAAAATAATAAAGTACTATCCAAATAAAGACCAGATGACTTTGTTATGTGGTTCTACTATGGTATACCCTGAGAGTAACTTGTATATGAGACCTTAGCTGGTCATCAATCATGACAGAGAGAGTTTATAGGATCTCTGATCTCTCTGAACTCATTTACAGCAGAGTCAAAAAAAAAAAGGGTAAATTAAATGCTCTCTGGACACATATAAATATAAATAGAAACTATTGTAGAGTTTCTATCTTATAGAATGTCATAAAGGGGAATATTTCATTTCTAGATTCTCTTATAACTGGTGATTGTTAGTATAAGGAATACTCTTTGGAAAGCTTTTTTCTTTTTGTATAGAATACTCACAGAATATGGATAAGAGTCCAATCAATAACATAAAGTTGAACTGCCAAGACAGAGTATTTAGAGTTAGAAGAGAGGAATTGCCAAAGATATAAAGATGGGAAATCCACGGGTGGGCTCTGATGAGGAATTGTGAATGTAAACAGTAGGAATAGTCAGGGAGGGAGGAGAGAACCAGAAATTGGTGCGATGTAATTCAGGGAGAAGAAAGTTTTAAGGAAAATGAGCAGAGCCTCAAATTCTGTGTTTTCAAAACATTAACTCATGAAATTACCTCTTAAAATTGACTGCTTAGAATTCAAAGATTGTCTACACAGGAATCACTCTCCAAGATTTAAAAACTTTTGAAGTTTGGACGTTCTTCCAAAAATTACGATTTAGAAAGATCATAGCAAAATAGAAATAAAGGAAATGGTCAGGGCAATTAGCCTAACCAGTGTGAATTTGCCTCTTGTTAATACAACGTGATTGTAACTTTTAGGCCAGTCATTGTCAAGGTTTTATGCTAGATTGCCAAACATCCTCTCCTCAAAGTTTCCTTTCTTTTATTCATTGTTTTAAAGACGCAGTCTTTCTATGTTCCCCAGGCTAGAGTGCAGTGGCTATTCACAAGCACAATTATAGCACACTACAGCCTTAAACTCCTGGGCTCAGGGAATCGTCCTGCCTCAGCCTATCAAGCAGCTGGTCTGTAGGTATGCGCCATCATGTCTGGCTAAAGTTTCATTTTCGTCTCCTCCAAATAAAGAAGCTCTTCAGAACGTTCTGAGTCTCATGTCTAGTAAGCGGCTGGTGAGGAAAGCAGCAGCTTTTGAAGAGTGAGCAAGAAGAACCAATAGTCTTTCATTTTTCCCTTTAGGTCTGTTCCCTTTTCTCCACCTACGATCACTCTCCCTGAGACCCTGAGGCCCACTGAGGGTGTTTACCATGTTGCTCTATGTTAGGGACGACAGCTTTTTGTTTTGTTTTGTTTTTTGAGATGGAGTCTCACTCTGTTGCCCAGGTTGGAGTGCAGTGGCATGATCTTGGCTCATTGCAACTTTCACCTCCCAGGTTCAAGCAATTCTCCTGCCTCAGCCTCCCAAGCAGTCTGGATTACAGGTGCCCACCACCACACCTGGCTAATCCTCCTGCCACTAAGGCATTGCTTTATTTTTTTTTTCTCAGTGAAACTCAGGTATTAGATTAATTGAAAATGAATTTATCCTAACGGCTTAATATCTTTACAGGCAACATTCTTCTTGACAAAGTGCTTACCGTGAACACAATTCTGCTAGCCACATAACACTGCTCAATCACTGAGTCAACTCATCAACATATATCAATATAAGTAAATCTCTGTACACATTTAGTTTCTATTACCACTATCAAGAGAATTAGTGACAGCTTTCATCACAGCATGTGCTGACCAGCAATAGCTACTTGTGATATTGGATTATGTAAACCAAATAATTTTTAAACTTTTCATTTTAGACTCACACATACTATAAGTAATTATTCAAAATGAACGAGGTCTATATTTTATCTCATGGGAGCTTTGATTACCATCCACCTATTTGCATAAGTCTTTATAGATAACAAAATTTTCCAGTTAGATGAAGCATTATTTCTTTAAGCAGTGTACTTCGTTCTAACCATTTTAGTTGTAAATTTAAGAAAATAAGTTTCACATGGTCTGCATTCCTAAATTAGAGGTAATATGGTGATCATTTAGGAATACCATTATATATACCAGTAAAGCTCTGTTTGTTAACATCCCTGGGAACATTTACACCTATACAAACTGGCCTGAGACTGATGTGTTTTTATATTATGAGATGTGATTTTTCACTGCATTTCTGTATTTTATTTTTCCGGTTGTCATCAGCAGCCACTTTTCACTGTCATATGTGTGCCTGCATCAGCCCTTTGTTCTCCTTTCTATTTTGCTACCTCAACTCAATCATGAGTTTAGATTACCAATCTTAATAGGATTGTGTGTGCATTAAATGTAAATAAATATTGTGTAAACAATTGGTGTAAAAGAAATACACAAACTTTGCTGCATGGACAGGGTGGTATTGAGGCTAGTTTTTCCCAGTCCTTTTTGCTTCCCTCCTGTGCCATGCATCTTCAGCTCTGACCTGAGTGGGAGCAGAGGGTGACTTTGAGGGTGAATAACCTCCAAATGATTGAGTTATCACTGAAGGTAGAACTCTAAGAGTCTGATATCTGTTATCATTTGGAATGTTTCAGAGTCCCAAATGCCACTTAAGAAGCATCGATATAGAATAAGGTCCATGTATGGGAGATGGGGCAGAATTAGCAAAGTATCATTAACCTTTTATAGTAGCAAAAGAAAAGTCATACCATGATCTATGTGAATTTAAATGCAAAAGTGGCTCAGTTCTTGTGATGCTATGACTTTCTGCAATATTCAGGTGCTCCTTGGAAACTTATGTCTGAGGGAAATCAAGAAAGAGAGATAAAGAGATAGAGAGAGACAGAACAATAAAGGTAGAAAGAAACATAACAATGCTGTCAGTAAAATCTGTAAGATGTGCAAGACATATAAACTCAACGGGAGTGAAAACTGGCCCTCTGGAGGAGATGAAAAATCTTATCATTTTAATGTATAAAGTACAGATATACATACAGTACATAAATAGATACACAGTGTATCTGTGGTGCTCAAATTTCATAGAAGGTGGTATTAGGAAAAAATGTATAAATAAACTCAGGGGAATGATATGAAAAAGAAGTTGAGAAACACTGTTGTAACACATGAAATATGAGACTAGCACCTCATAAAGAAGGATGTGGTGCTGGCAGACATGGGCAAGAGAAGCAGGACCTATAGGCATCCATATTTGCATGTTCACCAAATGGTCCTGTCTTCCTCTCCAGGTTCCTTTCACTCAGTCACCTGACAGCACCTTTTGTGCTAGCTGAATCACCTGCATTTCCCCAAGGTGCCATTCTGTTTCTTGCTGCTGAGCCTTTTCACATGCTGGTCCTTTGACCTAGGATTCTCTTCTCTCCCTTTCTCACCTGCTAACCCATTCTTAAAAATCCAAGTCAAACATCACCTCACGCTAGAAACTTTCTAGAGGTGTGCAAAACGATAATAACAAAAAACAAGCAAAACTAAAGGAAGAAGGATAGGTTGATAACAGGCGTATTGTGTCATTTAAAGCTGCCGACTTTGAGCAGAGACCTGAATGAAGTGAGGAAGACAGCTATATGAATATTTATAGGATAAATGTTCCACATTAGAAAAAAAATGCCCTGAAAGCAAAGCAAGTTTGTCAGGCTCATGAAGGAGTCTGATGTAGCTGAAGCCAGCAACAGAGAAGGAAAGTTACAGGAAATTAGGTTGGAGAGGTTAGGAAGTGTCATATTATATAGGGCATTGTAGTGTTAGGAATTTTCTACCCAGTGTGGTGGAAAATGATTGGAGTATTGAAAGCAGGGTGTACCATGGGCTGATTTGTGGATTTAAAGGCTCCTGTTGGCTACTGTATGAAGAATTGATTGTACAGGCACAAAAATCAAGCAGGGAGACTGGTTAGAAGTCTAGTGAAATAGTGTAGTGAAAATGATGGTCACTTGAACTGGTAGGCTAGCAACCAAGTAGGCAAGAAATGGCCTAGAATTCTATGTGTCCCTCCATTCACTGGACACAGAAAACAACTCCCCAAATTGCAAGGTCAATACATAACTGCTAGAGACCTTGTCCAACTACCCCAGGTTGATTAGGATCTTCCTTCTCAGGACTATGAAAGCTCTTTGTATATTCTTTCATTATTGCACTTTCCTCAGTCAATTGTAGTGACTTATGTACACATCTGTCTATACCATGTTACCAGCTTGTTGAATATTTTGTATTTAGTCACCTTGGCATCTGTAAGGCCTAAGACATTATGAGGCACATGGTAAAAATAGTCAACATCAACAAGCTTTTACAATTTTCTGAGCATTTTAAAAGTGTTGTTTCATTTGATACAACAAGGCAATGAAGCAGGTACTCTTACTATCACATTCAAATGAGGAAAGGGAGGCACTGGGAATTTAAGTGACTTGTCTAAGTCCATATAACTAGTAGAAAATGGTGGCAGCAGTCCTCAATCTCATCTCTCTAAAGATAGAGACTTCACTTTTAACGATTTTCCAATTCTGCCATAATGAATGTTTTGTTCTTGAACATCAGACAGAGAGATCCTGATTTAGTATGAAATTAAAATTAGCTTGAGTAGAATTATCAGTAATTATACGAAAATCTACTTCAGGCCTTAGTGACACATCCAATGTCTCTATACTATAATTTTTCTAGTATAAGAGGCACTGATTTGGGTTAAAATTCTCTGAGGCTGAGGCTCACAGGAGTACACTTCTGGGGTAGTTTGGTCTCAGCAGGCCTTCCTGATGCCTCAGAGTACAGCACACTGTTTATTATATTTAACTAAAATTTGCTGTCCTTCATCTATTGCTGAAATGCTACAGACCTATTATTAGTTTAATTTTTTAAAAATCTGGCTTATTTTCCTAATCATAGTGATAAATCTGTACCCTTCTATTCACCCAAGTGTCCTTTGAAATGATCACCTGTGCTTTTAATAACTCACTAGATGTGAACGAGGCACAAAGTAAAACTCATTATTGGAGACTGCCACCTCAGACCATTTTTGGAACAAGACAAGGTGTAAATGAATAAACAAGTAGCCAACCAAACCCACGACTTTGGCTTCACTATCACAATGTGCTGACTAAACTTAGCAACCGCTGATGTGAAAACACGTTCCCAAACCAAATGCATGGGAAGAACCACCACTACCACCCGGGCTCCATCAAGAGAAGAAGGAGGATTTTCTAAGCAGGTCAATTGTGTTTCTATCTTCAGACTGACAGAACACAGTTAAAATTATTAACATAATGTGTCTCTTCATTCCTTTCTACCGTGAAAGAGATGGGTGTTTCTTGTTTTCATCCCTTTGTTCCTTTCCTTTGCTGGCATTGGATACTGAGTTTCTATAGAAAACTGGGCAAAAGAGGTGCATTGCTTTTTGCGTTTGGCTTACACTATGCTGCAAAGACAGTCTTGTTCTATTCACCTCTCTTTTTCTCACCCACTCCTCACTTGTGATTTCAGAAAGCCTGCTGTCTTCAAATCTAATGAAACCTTCTGGAATTATTCCCAACCACTGTGACAAACATTAAAATACAAATATTAGCAGGGAAACTGTAATTTTTAGGTCATCAGAATTAGAGGGCTGGTGTTTACAGTCTTTATCATCCTTTCAACACACTCAAAAGACATCCTTGGCTTTAAAGACAACGCTGTGTTTGCAGATCCCAGAGGTAGAAGGTCGCTGAGTTATTCTGAAAACGAAGAAAAGCACCCTCCCCAAGGCCAATGTGCCACAGCTTTTTATAAGCATTGCTTTTTGAAAGTGGGATCTTGTGGGATCTCATATTTGCATCTTGTAACTTTTTTTTCCCTAACAATCAGGCTATTTTTGGCCAGCTAGTCATAAAAACGAACAGAATAAAAGAAACAACAGAGCCTAAGCTGGAAATGTACCTACTCACAGCGGGAGCCAGCAGAGCTGGTCTTGGGCACATTGGGACATTGGTGAAAGCATAGCACTCAGCTCCACTGGCTTCTCTTTCTAAAAGGTGCCCTCCTTCATCTTCCTCATTCCCCTTCCCATTCCTCAGGATTTCTCGTGTCCCTAACAAAACCTCTTTATAGAGTCAATAGAAAGTGTGACGATGTGGTATATTGGAAACAGTACTCAATGTACAACCCACTGATTCCTGGCCTCAACTTCATCATTTATTCGCAATTTGACATAGGGCAAGTGGTTCAACTCTGACTCTTCTTAGTTTCCTCATCTATAAAATGGGATCTCTACCCAGTCCACTTCACAAACTTATTTTTAGGATCAAGTAGGAAACCATACAGGTGTATTCTATAAAAACATTGTACAATATATAAGGCATGATTAATTTCTGTTTTATTGTCTTGCACGTGGTGGTTAATGGATACTGATGATTGCTAAATGAAAGCTTGTCATTTGACAAATGTTATCATTCTAAGAATGATTTATAATTTCACAGGGGTAAATAGGATGTATTTGGAAAGGGAAATATACTAAAGTCATTCTTTTTGCAGTCAGTTGAATAATCAGATTTGATCACTAATATCAATTATTAGGTAACAAGGGGCTGGTACACTTTGGGTAACTGCAAACAGTAGACCAATCTGGCCATTTTAAATGAAATGATGCTGAAGTCACTTATGGTTCTATTACCAAATGGTTCCAACTTCTTATGGGTTCCATTCCTTACCAGAAATGCTGGAAAGTAAAACAAAACAACAAATTATATTATATCCTGAGATCCTCTTGAAACTGGCAGGTGTGTAGCTTAATTGGCAACCAGATGAACCCACAGTGAGATTTGGACATAGAAGTGAGTGCATGAGAGAATGGACATGTGCCTTGTGGCAAGTACAGTGGCGAAGGCATCTAGGTATTTCAGAGTTAGCCATGGCAGAGTTTTAGCCTCTAGTTATTTGATTTGCTTGGGTCTAAATTTTGAAATGACTAAGAAATCACTGCCTTTGATGGAGGCTACCTAGAAATGACTAGATTATATCTTCCTCAACTCTAATGGGAAATAAGAGTCAGATATTATAGCAAGCAACGAAAGAAGTAAAATTATGTTTTTGCTCAACAAAGCTTATGAGTATGAAAATCTTGTTACATCATCTGTCTTGAAGATGGCTGCAGATCAATACATATAGATTAATGACATTTTTTAGCTGGCTGTATAATGTATACACACTTTTTTCTTCCTTCTTAGGCACTTCCATTTTTCACTGAAAACTTGGAAAGAATCATTTTTAGAAGCTGCACAAGATTTCATTGTATGTATACACCATGATTTATGGATCTACAGCTCCATTTTTACACAGTTCCGTAACACATTTTTTGCTATACTAAAAGCGCTATACTAAAAATAATTTTGACATTTTGAATTATTTCCTACAAAATATTCATAATTAAATTTTATGTTAATGCTTTTGATCACTTCCATATTCTATAAGATTTCAATTTTTTAAGAAAAGCTGTCTAAAGAATATTCCTTATACTAACAATCCATTTACAAAAGAAATTAGAAATGAAGTATTCCACCTTTATAGCATTGTCTGATATTTTATATTTATATTTTATAATAGTTTATAATTCTCCAGAAAACCTTTTATTTACCATTTGTTCAACTCTGCTGTAAATGAGTTCAGAGAGAACAGAAAATCTGTAAATATTCTCCTTGCCAGCTGCCAGGAGAGCTTAGGATTCTTACCCTAATGGGACAGAGTCCATGGTTAAGATCTTGCTTCTGAGTCTGCTCCCCACCCACCCACCTTCACTTCCGAGAGGCTCAACCCCAAAATTAGTTGGTTGTGGGAATTAGACATTGAAGGATAGGAATGTCTGCAGGGGAGGAAGGGAAGGAAGGAGAGGAGAATTCAGGAGAAAGAGAGAAGATGAGGGGACAGGAGAGAAAACAGTGAAAAAGATAAAGAGGTAGGAGAGGGGAGAAATAGGGAAGAGTTCAAAATAAGCTGCATCCAAATATTGTTCTCAGATTTGTTTAATTAATCCTATCAAAAATGCAAATCAAAACCACAATGAGATGTCATCTCACGCCAGTTAGAATAGCTATCATTAAAAAGTCCGGAAACAACAGATGCTGGAGAGGATATGGAGAAATAGGAACGCTTTTACACTGTTGGTGGGAGCGTAAATTAGTTCAACCACTGTGAAAGACAGTGTGGTGATTCCCCAAGGATTTAGAACCAGAAATACCATTTGACCCAGCAATCCCATTACTGGGTATATACCCAAAGGATTATAAATCATTCTACTATAAAGACACATGCATATGTATGTTTATTGTGGCACTGTTCACAATAGCAAAGACTTGGAACCAATCCAAATGCCCATCAATGATAGACTGGAAAAAGAAAATATGGCGCATATACACCATAGAATACTATGCAGCCATAAAAACGATGAGTTCATGTCCTTTGCAGAGACATGGATGCAGCTGGAAACCATCATTTTCGGCAAACTATCACAAGAACAGAAAACCAAACACTGCATGTTCTCACTCATAGGTGGGAGTTGAACAATGAGAACACTTGGACACAGGGAGGGGAACATCACACACCGGGGCCTGTTGGGGGTTGGGGAGGTTAGGGGAGGGATAACATTAGGAGAAATACCTAATGTAGATGACGGGTTGATGGGTGCAGCAAACACCATGACATGTGTATACCTACGTAAAAAACCTGCACGTTCTGCACATGTATCCCAGAACTTAAAGTATAATAAATTAAAAAAAAAAACAAAAAACTTTCAGAGCTTTTTGTTTGGTTGGTTAGTTTCATTTAGCTTGTTGTTTTATTTCCCTTTTGCTGCAAGGACTGCAATCTTTCTATCAATAGCAAACTGGAGATCTTTCAGATAAAGCATTTCTGCTCCTCTTCATCTTCGTTAGTTTCCCTGCAGGCAGGTGGAATGACCATGCAGCTCTGGTTGTGCTCATGTCATCACTGTCATGTTGATAATCCACTCACTTGGCAAGTGTCTGACTAGACATAGCATCATTGTTACCTAGCAGCTTCACCACACCATTGCACAGATGCTAACTGGCTCATCCAGCAGAGCAGTGGTCTAGACTTGCACTCTGGGCCTTGGTTTCTCTTTTTCATGCATTGAATAATTAAGTGAATGTTCTTTGAAGTCAAGTTATAAATGGTTCAGACTTTGGGTTGTTTAAATCATGAAACATTTTGTATCACTTCAAAAGTAAGAATACTGATGTTTTAATTTACAATAACATGAAATGTCAAAAGTCATATAGAAATCAGTAGACAGAGACCTTTTATTCCTGGAGCTGTGCTGGATTTGAAAGTGGGGGTCTGTGAGGGAGAGAGGGGCCAATAGAAGAAGAAAGGGTGAAGAGCTTTGCTACTCTCCCTTGCTGCCAAAAGAATTCCAGATATTGACACTTCCTTCAAAACTAGGACATGCTGACTTAATGAAACTGATTCATAAGCCACTCTTGGGCATTTAGTTCTTCATGGTATAGATACAATTCTATATGCAACTTTTTTATGTGCCAAAGGAGAAAATACTCCTGCTTATTTTTTATGTGGTATTTCCAATTAGGTCATTGTTAGAAGTGCCATGGAATTCTATTTTATTTTCTTATGGTCTGATACAACTTTAATATGTAAGCAACATTGATACTATGAAGAAAGAAATGGCTGCCTTCTTTGTCAATGAAATATTAAAAATCTTGAATTGTGTAACAGTTAGGACATAGAAAAGATTAAGTGTTCAAAACAAATTCTAGTTCTTAAAGTACCAAAAAAAAAAGGGAAATATTCATGGATTTAGCTCATACAAACATGTTTCAAACTCTGAACTTATAACATTGGTGAAATATACTTCCCATTGGTGTGTATGCCTTGTAATTGATATTTTTTCTACTGTAATGAAAAACATCAAATCCTACAGTCACTCCTTGAATATGCTGTTCACAATTCTGGCTTCACCACTCAGAGCTTTGAGAACATTTTTGTAAGAATTACTCTTCCTAAGAATCAGAGTGACCTAACAGCTTGCACCACGCACTCCCAATCTGCTGCTTTTTGAATGTGTAAAAGATTAGATTGTTTCACTCCTCAAGTAATGAAGTCTTTATTTTCATCAGTGGTCTTTTTTCATAGTAATTCTCTGCAAATTTTCTACAATGTTTGTGACTAATAATAACCTCCTTTACAAGAGGACTGCTCTGCTTTCTGTTTTTTTTTTTTCCCCCTAACACCATATTATGCTAAAATACTTCTTTTCTCTTTTTTATTTTACCACATATTTTATTTTATTTTATTTATTTTTTTGAGATTTTATTTTATTTTATTTTATTTTTTAAATTTATTTATTATTATTATACTGTAAGTTGTAGGGTACATGTGCATAACGTGCAGGTTTGTTACATATGTATACTTGTGCCATGTTGGTGTGCTGCACCCATCAACTCGTCATTTACATCAGGTATAACTCCCAATGCAATCCCTCCCCCCTCCCCCCTCCCCATGATAGGCCCCGGTGTGTGATGTTCCCCTTCCTGAGTCCAGGTGATCTCATTGTTCAGTTCCCACCTATGAGTGAGAACATGCGGTGTTTGGTTTTCTGTTCTTGTGATAGTTTGCTAAGAATGATGGTTTCCAGCTGCATCCATGTCCCTACAAAGGACACAAACTCATCCTTTTTTATGGCTGCATAGTATTCCATGGTGTATATGTGCCACATTTTCTTAATCCAGTCTGTCACTGATGGACATTTGGGATGATTCCAAGTCTTTGCTATTGTGAATAGTGCCGCAATAAACATACGTGTGCATGTGTCTTTATAGCAGCATAATTTATAATCCTTTGGGTATATACCCAGTAATGGGATGGCTGGGTCATATGGTACATCTAGTTCTAGATCCTTGAGGAATCGCCATACTGTTTTCCATAATGGTTGAACTAGTTTACAATCCCACCAACAGTGTAAAAGTGTTCCTATTTCTCCACATCCTCTCCAGCACCTGTTGTTTCCCGACTTTTTAATGATTGCCATTCTAACTGGTGTGAGATGGTATCTCATTGTGGTTTTGATTTGCATTTCTCTGATGGCCAGTGATGATGAGCATTTTTTCATGTGTCTGTTGGCTGTATGAATGTCTTCTTTTGAGAAATGTCTGTTCATATCCTTTGCCCACTTTTTGATGGGGTTGTTTGTTTTTTTCTTGTAAATTTGTTTGAGTTCTTTGTAGGTTCTGGATATTAGCCCTTTGTCAGATGAGTAGATTGCAAAAATTTTCTCCCATTCTGTAGGTTGCCTGTTCACTCTGATGGTAGTTTCTTTTGCTGTGCAGAAGCTCTTTAGTTTAATGAGATCCCATTTGTCAATTTTGGCTTTTGCTGCCATTGCTTTTGGTGTTTTAGACATGAAGTCTTTGCCCATGCCTATGTCCTGAATGGTACTACCTAGGTTTTCCTCTAGGATTTTTATGGTATTAGGTCTAACATTTAAGTCTCTAATCCATCTTGAATTAATTTTCGTATAAGGAGTAAGGAAAGGATCCAGTTTCAGCTTTCTACTTATGGCTAGCCAATTTTCCCAGCACCATTTATTAAATAGGGAATCCTTTCCCCATTTCTTGTTTCTCTCAGGTTTGTCAAAGATCAGATGGCTGTAGATGTGTGGTATTATTTCTGAGGACTCTGTTCTGTTCCATTGGTCTATATCTCTGTTTTGGTACCAGTACCATGCTGTTTTGGTTACTGTAGCCTTGTAGTATAGTTTGAAGTCAGGTAGCGTGATGCCTCCAGCTTTGTTCTTTTGACTTAGGATTGTCTTGGAGATGCGGGCTCTTTTTTGGTTCCATATGAACTTTAAAGCAGTTTTTTCCAATTCTGTGAAGAAACTCATTGGTAGCTTGATGGGGATGGCATTGAATCTATAAATTACCTTGGGCAGTATGGCCATTTTCACGATATTGATTCTTCCTATCCATGAGCATGGTATGTTCTTCCATTTGTTTGTGTCCTCTTTTATTTCACTGAGCAGTGGTTTGTAGTTCTCCTTGAAGAGGTCCTTTACATCCCTTGTAAGTTGGATTCCTAGGTATTTGATTCTCTTTGAAGCAATTGTGAATGGAAGTTCATTCATGATTTGGCTCTCTGTTTGTCTGTTACTGGTGTATAAGAATGCTTGTGATTTTTGCACATTAATTTTGTATCCTGAGACTTTGCTGAAGTTGCTTATCAGCTTAAGGAGATTTTGGGCCGAGACAATGGGGTTTTCTAAATATACAATCATGTCATCTGCAAACAGGGACAATTTGACTTCTTCTTTTCCTAACTGAATACCCTTGATTTCTTTCTCTTGCCTGATTGCCCTAGCCAGAACTTCCAACACTATGTTGAATAGGAGTGGTGAGAGAGGGCATCCCTGTCTTGTGCCAGTTTTCAAAGGGAATTTTTCCAGTTTTTGCCCATTCAGTATGATATTGGCTGTGGGTTTGTCATAAATAGCTCTTATTATTTTGAGGTACGTTCCATCAATACCGAATTTATTGAGCGTTTTTAGCATGAAAACGTTTTTAGCATGTTGAATTTTGTCAAAAGCCTTTTCTGCATCTATTGAGATAATCATGTGGTTCTTGTCTTTGGTTCTGTTTATATGCTGGATTATGTTTATTGATTTGCGAATGTTGAACCAGCCTTGCATCCCAGGGATGAAGCCCACTTGATCATGGTGGATAAGCTTTTTGATGTGTTGTTGAATCCGGTTTGCCAGTATTTTATTGAGGATTTTTGCATCGATGTTCATCAGGGATATTGGTCTAAAATTCTCTTTTTTTGTTGTGTCTCTGCCAGGCTTTGGTATCAGGATGATGTTGGCCTCCTAAAATGAGTTAGGGAGGATTCCCTCTTTTTCTATTGATTGGAATAGTTTCAGAAGGAATGGTACCAACTCCTCCTTGTACCTCTGGTAGAATTCAGCTGTGAATCCATCTGGTCCTGGACTTTTTTTGGTTGGTAGGCTATTAATTATTGCCTCAATTTCAGAGCCTACTATTGGTCTATTCAGGGATTCAACTTCTTCCTGGTTTAGTCTTGGAAGAGTGTAAGTGTCCAGGAAATTATCCATTTCTTCTAGATTTTCCAGTTTATTTGCGTAGAGGTGTTTATAGTATTCTCTGATGGTAGTTTGTATTTCTGTGGGGTCGGTGGTGATATCCCCTTTATCATTTTTAATTGCGTCGATTTGATTCTTCTCTCTTTTCTTCTTTATTAGTCTTGCTAGTGGTCTGTCAATTTTGTTGATCTTTTCAAAAAACCAACTCCTGGATTCATTGATTTTTTGGAGGGTTTTTTGTGTCTCTATCTCCTTCAGTTCTGCTCTGATCTTAGTTATTTCTTTCCTTCTGCTAGCTTTCGAATGTGTTTGCTCTTGCTTCTCTAGTTCTTTTAATTGCGATGTTAGAGTGTCAATTTTAGATCTTTCCTGCTTTCTCTTGTGGGCACTTAGTGCTATAAATTTCCCTCTACACACTGCTTTAAATGTGTCCCAGAGATTCTGGTATGTTGTATCTTTGTTCTCATTGGTTTCAAAGAACATCTTTATTTCTGCCTTCATTTCGTTATGTACCCAGTAGTCATTCAGGAGCAGGTTGTTCAGTTTCCATGTAGTTGAGCGGTTTTGATTGAGTTTCTTAGTCCTGAGTTCTAGTTTGATTGCACTGTGGTCTGAGAGACAGTTTGTTATAATTTCTGTTCTTGTACATTTGCTGAGGAGTGCTTTACTTCCAATTATGTGGTCAATTTTGGAGTAAGTACGATGTGGTGCTGAGAAGAACGTATATTCTGTTGATTTGGGGTGGAGAGTTCTATAGATGTCTATTAGGTCTGCTTGCTGCAGAGATGAGTTCAATTCCTGGATATCCTTGTTAACTTTCTCTCTCGTTGATCTATCTAATGTTGACAGTGGAGTGTTGAAGTCTCCCATTATTATTGTATGGGAGTCTAAGTCTCTTTGTAAGTCTCTAAGGACTTGCTTTATGAATCTGGGTGCTCCCGTATTGGGTGCACATATATTTAGGAGAGTTAGCTCTTCCTGTTGAATTGATCCCTTTACCATTATGTAATGGCCTTCTTTGTCTCTTTTGATCTTTGATGGTTTAAAGTCTGTTTTATCAGAGACTAGTATTGCAACCCCTGCTTTTTTTTTGTTCTCCATTTGCTTGGTAAATCTTCCTCCATCCCTTTATTTTGAGCCTATGTATGTCTCTGCGTGTGAGATGGGTCTCCTGAATACAGCAGACTGATGGGTCTTGACTCTTTATCCACTTTGCCAGTCTGTGTCTTTTAATTGGAGCATTTAGTCCATTTACATTTAAGGTTAAGATTGTTATGTGTGAACTTGATCCTGCCATTATGATATTAATTGGTTATTTTGCTCGTTAGTTGATGCAGTTTCTTCCTAGCCTCGATGGTCTTTACATTTTGGCATGTTTTTGCAATGGCTGGTTCCGGTTGTTCCTTTCCATGTTTAGTGCTTCCTTCAGGGTCTCTTGTAAGGCAGGCCTAGTGGTAACAAAATCTCTAAGCATTTGCTTATCTGTAAAGGATTTTATTTCTCCTTCACTTATGAAACTTAGTTTGGCTGGATATGAAATTCTGGGTTTAAAATTCTTTTCTTTAAGAATGTTGAATATTGGCCCCCACTCTCTTCTCGCTTGTAGAGTTTCTGCCGAGAGATCTGCTGTGAGTCTGATGGGCTTCCCTTTGTGGGTAACCCGACCTTTCTCTCTGGCTGCCCTTAAGATTTTTTCCTTCATTTCCACTTTGGTGAATCTGGCAATTATGTGTCTTGGAGTTGCTCTTCTCGAGGAGTATCTTTGTGGCATTCTCTGTATTTCCTGGATTTGAATGTTGGCCTGCCCTACTAGGTTGGGGAAGTTCTCCTGGATGATATCCTGAAGAGTGTTTTCCAACTTGGTTCCATTTTCCCCCTCACTTTCAGGCACCCCAATCAGACGTAGATTTGGTCTTTTTACATAATCCCATACTTCTTGCAGGCTTTGTTCATTTCTTTTTCTTCTTTTTTCTTTTGGTTTCTCTTCTCGCTTCATTTCATTCATTTGATCCTCAATCGCTGATACTCTTTCTTCCAGTTGATCGAGTCGGTTACTGAAGCTTGTGCATTTGTCACGTATTTCTCGTGTCATGGTTTTCATCTCTTTCATTTCGCTTATGACCTTCTCTGCATTAATTACTCTAGCCATCAATTCTTCCACTTTTTTTTCAAGATTTTTAGTTTCTTTGCACTGGGTACGTAATTCCTCCTTTAGCTCTGAGAAATTTGATGGACTGAAGCCTTCTTCTCTCATCTCGTCAAAGTCATTCTCCGTCCAGCTTTGATCCATTGCTGGCGATGAGCTGCGCTCCTTTGCTGAGGGAGATGAGCTCTTATTTTTGAATTTCCAGCTTTTCTGCCCTGCTTTTTCCCCATCTTTGTGGTTTTATCTGCCTCTGGTCTTTGATGATGGTGATGTACTGATGGGGTTTTGGTGTAGGTGTCCTTCCTGTTTGATAGTTTTCCTTCTAACAGTCAGGACCCTCAGCTGTAGGTCTGTTGGAGATTGCTTGAGGTCCACTCCAGACCCTGTTTGCCTGGGTATCAGCAGCAGAGGCTGCAGAAGATAGAATATTTCTGAACAGCGAGTGTACCTGTCTGATTCTTGCTTTGGAAGCTTCCTCTCAGGGGTGTACTCCACCCTGTGAGGTGTGGGGTGTCAGACTGCCCCTAGTGGGGGATGTCTCCCAGTTAGGCTACTCAGGGGTCAGGGACCCACTTGAGCAGGCAGTCTGTCCCTTCTCAGATCTCAACCTCCGTGTTGGGAGATCCACTGCTCTCTTCAAAGCTGTCAGACAGAGTCGTTTGCGTCTGCAGAGGTTTCTGCTGCTTTGTTGTTGTTGTTGTTGTTGTTGTGTAGCTGTGCCCTGTCCCCAGAGGTGGAGTCTACAGAGACAGGCAGGTTTCCTTGAGCTGCTGTGAGCTCCACCCAGTTGGAGCTTCCCAGCAGCTTTGTTTACCTACTTAAGCCTCAGCAATGGCGGGCGCCCCTCCCCCAGCCTTGCTGCTGCCTTGCTGGTAGATCACAGACTGCTGTGCTAGCAATGAGGGAGGCTCCGTGGGCGTGGGACCCTCCCGGCCAGGTGTGGGATATGATCTCCTGGTGTGCCTGTTTGCTTAAAGCGCAGTATTGGGGTGGGAGTTACCCGATTTTCCAGGTGTTGTGTGTCTCAGTTCCCCTGGCTAGGAAAAGGGATTCCCTTCCCCCTTGCGCTTCCCAGGTGAGGCGATGCCTCGTCCTGCTTCAGCTATCACTGGTCGGGCTGCCGCAGCTGACCAGCACCAATCGTCCGGCACTCCCCAGTGAGATGAACCCAGTACCTCAGTTGAAAATGCAGAAATCACTGGTCTTCTGTGTCGCTCGCTCTGGGAGTTGGAGACTGGAGCTGTTCCTATTCGGCCATCTGGCTCCGCCCCGCCGGAGTTTTTACCACGTATTTTAAAATGGTGGTTCCAGGGGAGTGGAAAAAAACATTGGGCAGGACATCAAAAGATCTGCAGTCAAATCCCAGTTTTATTATTTACAAATTGTATGACATTAGGGAGGTCACTCCTTAACCTTTGATCCATCCTTTCTCTACTCATGCAAAACATGGATATAACTGTAACAGCTATATCAAAGAAAAAAACAATTTAAGTTAGAGTACGTTTTAAATCACAGAGTGATTTTGAATCTAAGGTATTATCTGAGGGCTCTTCTTTCTCCTGTCTCCCAACTTTGAGCCTTCCTTTTTACCTTATCTTCTCTCAAAGTTTCTGTATTGATGACAAATAACTATAAAACTCCTATCATGACCTCTTTTTCTAGCTTCAGTCACCGTCTCAGCTGTCTAGACATTATAACTCTTCAAGGTCATGGAACTGTTTTCTATGTCTTCACATGTCTCAGACCAACCAACCAGGACAAAACTAGGGAGATTGTATTTGCTCACTCATAATTTAAATAAAACCTCAATTTAACACATCAAATCTAGCCATTTTTCCCCAAACCTGGATTTTCTTTCCCCAAACTTTCTCATTTTTCATAAATGTCGCCCATACTCTGGAGGCACCTGGGAATCCAAGGCATTGTTGTTCCTTTGTTACCACTTTCAGTATTCAGTCTAGGATGAAGTATTTTTGATTCTTGCTTTTCTGTCTCTTTTGTGTCCCTCTCCTTCATTCAAGTTTCCTACCAGCATCCTGGTTTAGATTTTTATTACTTTATGTCAAGACTGTTACAATAGTCCCTTGGTTTACATCCCCAACCACAAGTTCTCTTTAATCCATCTAGTACCTTTTTGCTAGATTCCTTTTCTGAAAAAAAAAAAAAAAAAAAATTGTAAAACCAGGGTCTGAGAGTGAACACCTAGACAAATTCAGACTTGTCTGAGTTTGCCTAATAGTTACATAAGGAACTTCAGATCTTCAAAGGTTACCGTCACCTGAAAAGAAGGGAAATTCTCAATAGTTGTGATAGGCAGCCTCTAAAATGGCCCCTGTGATCTCTCCTTTCTGGTATTCATACCCTTATGTAATTCCCTCCCCTTGAACGTAGGCTGGTCCTACTGGTTTGCATGTGACAAAGAGAATATGGCAAAAGTGAGGAGATGTCATTTCAGAGATCAATTTACAAAAAATAAACCATGATTTTCCTCTTGCTTGCTCTCATTCTCTTTTCCTCACTTGCTCTGAGAGAAGCCTGCTGTCATGTTCTGAGCTACTGTATGATAGGCCAATGTGGCAAGGAGCTGGTGTCTAGTCAATAGGAGACCCGAGCCCTGCCAACAGCCATGTGAGTAAACTTGGAAGTAGATCCTCCCCCAGTTGAGCCTTGAGATGACTACAGCCCTTGTTAATACCTTAACTGGAACCTTCGAAGGACCCTGAGCCAGGGGACCCAGGTAAGCCATGCCTAGATTCCTCACTGACAGAAACCATGAGATAATAAATACTTATTGTTTCAAGCTTCTAAGTTTCAGGATAATTTTTATGTAACAATAGATAACTAATATAACAGTTTAGTATGTGTAAATCCACCTTGTTTTCTGGCCTTCTCCTTATCCCCTACAACTTGTGGTCAGAGCCCAGGGGGCAATAGGCTGTGATAATAATTTTCAACAAGACCCTGAGAAGAGAGAACCTGCTACTTCATGGACCAAGTAACAGAGTATAGTATAAGTGGGAGTTATCCCACTTCAGCAAAGGGACTAGGGAGGAGCTGAATATTATGGCCACCAGAAGTACATTAAAAGCAGAAGAGATGACCACGATCTGGGTGCCACAATGTCTACACCAGAGATGACAGGTGATGTCTTAGCAATGGTTCAGAACGCGTGCAGACATTGGTAGGGTCTATCACAGGGAGTTGGAGGGAACACAAATAGGCAGGAAGAAGCCAATCAGAGTTACTCATAATGCACCCCGGAATCTTTCTAAATGACTTGAGGAAAGCTGGTACCAAAGTCAGAATGCATCTTCTTTATTTCTTTTGTACTATTGGGGCCCCATTAATCCTCCATGTAGGTGGAAGTGTGGGAAATATGAGTCTTACCTGCTTCCATCATGTCACCTCACTACTCTTTAACGTCTATATTTGAACATTCCAACAGTTGGCTTCTAATTCTGTTCTGTCCCATCTATATTCAAGTGGATGTGCACGCTCTCTATTAATGCACTGCATTCACTTTCCCCAGCCTTCTCACTGAATATCACTGTCCTCTCACTCCTTAACTAATGCCTATCAATGTTCAAAGTACAAGGGAAATCTTATCTTACTTTCCATACATCATGCAAAATGATTTCCATGATTCCTCTGTGAGTATCCACTGTGAAATTATGAAAAATCAATCTATCAGCTCAGTATAATATAACAATTGTTTTAGAACATGCCTAGTATTGGTTGGACATTCCCAAAGATGCACAATATATCTATAACATGGTCACTACTCTTAAAGTCTCTTAATTTTATTATAAAGAGAAAACCTTCTCCTGTGAAGCAGAGAACATAGATATATCAGCATATCAGTAGTTCTTTTAGAACAAGTCAAGTTGCTGCTTAGAGTTGCTTACCTTTTAAAAGATAATGAGGTTAAGAAATAAGAGATTAAAACGTTTTTTGCTATTTCCACCCTCACGTTGATATCAATTATAAATGGGAACTTCTAGGTTGTAGTGATGGCAAAGATGGTTGCCTCGAAGTTGATCTCTGCTTCAAGCTGATTAACGAAGTTATTCCTGGTGAGGCATTCATTTTACTGCTCTCAGCTGTCTGTCACTAAATCCAGACATTCGGATCCCAAAAAAAAGTCTTGAGGGAATAGGAATAATGTGAATAAAGTAATTTGGCCAACATATAAAGTTCATGTTGTAACTAGTTATGTAATACCTGCTAACATACTAATACAGTCTGTTTCCTAAGCCCCCCTCCTCCACTGGGCCCATATGGTTTAAGAAGCAGAAACCCTGCATTCCTTAAGCTTATTTCATAGGATGGTTTCAATCTATCACCAAATAGTCATTTCATTGTTTGTAACTTGCCTATCATGCTTGTCCCTGGAAAAGAATATACTTTTGTTAGGGAATAATTACAAGTTGTTAATCACTGTGTTATAAATAATATTTTAAAATATCACTGAATACAATTTTCCATTCTAGTAATTTTTGCTGTCCTCAGCCCTTTACTCATCAAAGATGAAGTGGCCATTACGTGAGAGCATGAGCAGAACCAACCAAGAAGAATGTTTCAAAATAAACTAACAGGAAGTTAACTAGAGATAGTCATGAAAACAAAGGCTTCCTGTAACAGCCTTGCGCCTGAGACGGGAAAGTGTTCCTTAAATTCCTAAAGCTCCCCTTTAAATATAAAAAAAAAAAAATCACAGAGCATAGAAATGTGCTGCAAGCTGTGGAAGAGAGAGGACGTTCATTATGATTTTTCTGAAGACAATGTTTTGTCACACAGGGATGACAGCCTGGAGAGTGATGAGAGTCTGTGAGGTGAATGTGGTGCTTCTGAGAAGGGCTTAGTCCTCCCCCTCTTCTAGAATGAAACCTTGATTGGGGATGAGCAGGGTACTGGGGGCAGAGGAATCTAAGGGCAGATAGGATTTATGCCTCACCTCCCAGCTGGCAAACAATGATGACATGGGATAGCTATTATTGAATTGAAATAGCGATTAGCTGTGTTCAGGTACACAGAGGTCTCATGAGTATCTGCTCTGGGTTCCCCACGTCAGGGAAAGCTCCAGAATTTCATCCCAGGGAGGATTTTTAAAAATGCCAAGAGGGCGTGTATATTGGAAGATTCTTGAGTTAAAGTAGAGTGAAGATGTTACTACCAGAAGCCACAGCAAGGACCACAGACATCAGAGGCAACAACTGCTGGATATATTTGGATGACTTGCCCCAAATACATGTAGCATCCATGACTACAGAGTATTGTAAAGACCCCTGGGGATAAAATACCCCAGGGAGGCCAGAGAACACCCTAGGTCAGCATGTGTCAGACAACCCTCTGAGGCCGTGAGGTTTCAAAATTTCTTGGTGCTCACATGCCTCTGGCTGAAGAGAAGGAGGAAAAGGAGGGGAAAGAACTATGAAAGTCTGAGCATTTTTCCCAATAAGATGAACTAATCTGGGAGAGACATATTTTCAAAAAGAAAATTCCCTTTAATTAGAAAAATGGGCCTAAGTACCGTGGCTCACGTCTGTAATCCCAGCACTTTGGGAGGCTGAGGCGGGTGGATCACTTGAGCTCAGGAATTTGAGACCAGCCTGGCCAACATGGTGAAACTCTGTCTCTACTAAAAATACAAAAATTAGACGGGTGATGGCGCGTGCCTGTAATCCCAACTGCTTGGGAGACTGAGGCAGAAGAATCGCTTGAACCCGGGAGGCAGAGGTTGCAGTGAGCTGAGATCACGCCACTGCACTCCAGCCTGGCCAACAGAGTGATGCTCAGTCTCAAAAAAGAAAAAAGAAAAATTAAGGACTCTCCTACCCATCCCCAATCCCTCCAGCCTTCACTCATATATAGAAACAAGGTCTTCAGAAAGAGTTCAGTTCAGTTACACAACACTAGCACTCCAGTTCTTCCCATCTGAATCATAATGACTATAAATCACAATGACTTTATCTGACACTCCGTATGACGATTTCTTCCTTTCCAAATATTTTTGAGGAAAATGAGCAATATGTAACATCCTCAGTTTTAGCATTTAGTTCTGAAACATAATTTAGCAATATAGTAGAAACTCATCATATATTATGAGGAGTCCAAAACCTTCAGTTGAGTAAAATGTGAGGGTAATGATTTTCTAGGTTAATGAAATGAGGGGCTTGGTGAAAGCTGGCCAATCACTGATCACATTATATCCAAATTTATGTCATATCTGAATTCATAATACTGGAGGATGCTTCATCTGGGAAGGAGTCAGGATACTTAAAACATGCTGTGATAAATGTTTATTTTAAAATAGCCAAGATGAAGAGGCACTCTTTTTTGTGTAAAACAGTTTTCTTTCTTTCTTTTTAAAATCAGAGTGGTGAGCAGACAACCAATAGATATGGAAGTCCTTTAGGTGATGGTCTTGTGTCTATTAAAAAATCTTTCTTATAATGGAGTAGTACCCATTGTTACTACAGTTCCTTGCTAAATAGATTAAAATTCTATGATGCTCGATAAGAAACAGATAGCAACTCTTAGGGGTTTTGTGGAAAGCTCAGTCATTCTTTCTCTGAGTGTTGGTGAAGCCATGTTTTGTGGTGATGAATATAAGGTAGCTCAGGCGGCTGACTGAGAAGAGTACTTTCCTACTTTGGCCAATGTATGTAAACTCTTCTACAAAATCTTAAATTTAAACATTTCTCCTCAGACTCCTAAAAATAATACTTTATTTTGAAATTATTTTATTTTTTAAAAAATTGACCAAAACACAACTTGTCCCATTTTACAGATTTGAGGATAGAAAATGGAGTTTCTTTCTCTTCTCCTAGCATTTGAACCCACCCCCCACTGCAATATTCTCTTCAGCCTCTTCCTCTTTGAGTGGCAGCAAGTCTCCTTTGCCTTCAACTGTGCAAAAATGTCAACAAAATCACTTCCACTTGAGTTATCACAACTGTACCTACTTCCCTCGAGCAAATGAGTCCATGTAATGCCATTAATACCCTTCACCATTGTATCATAACTGGTAGGGGATGAACGAACAGACTGACTAATGAAAACCGCCTTTCTTTAAAAAAAAAAAAATCAATTTCCATTTCAAATCTCCTACACCAGCATATCAAGCCATGTCTGAATATTTAATTCCTATGAACACAGAACACTTTAGAGGAGCCCTCCAAGACATCACTGAGAATGCTCTCAAAATCCACTAACTTACACTGCCTCTGGTCTTAGACAATCGGATTCTCCCTGATTATGGATGAAGAGAAACTCTGGTACTCTCCAGCAGAAGCTCTCAGTAAGTAGGAGTCATGACAATTATTCCCATGCTCAGGCAACAGAAATACTGCAGAAAAAATTTAAGCATGACCTCACTGTTGTTTAAAAGTCACATATGCCTAGGAGGCATTGCAATTTTGTACTTAAGGAATGTCAATTGACACTTGCTCCATAGCTTATAAAGTTTTCAATTTGGCTAGTTATATTTACATCATATAAAATAAGATTCCTAGAGCCATTGGTAAGTAAAATACAATTCTCATACTCCCTGTGTCATAATCATACAATCATCACTGTTTTAGAAATAATTGTGGAGGGGATATTTGAATACTCAAATAAAAGGGGATATTTGAAAACTCTGCAGGCAGAGCCACAGAAACAGCAATTCCTCTTGTAAATGAGCTGTGATTTAAAATGTGAAATCCTGGTGGCGAATTGTCTCTTATACCTCCCAACTATAAAGTCAGAGCCAAAAGGGGAAGATAACTGGGTGCCAAGCAAGCGAGTTCCCACAGGATGCACATTGTCAAATAAGTCACACAACCTCTGAAGCAGCTCTTTAATTGTGTATTTACAATCATTATGTTCCAATTTGGTGATATAGGACACACTGGAGACTTTCCCATTATTTTTCGTAAACAGTATGTGTATTACAACCATTGATCAATTTACCAGTACTTTCCTTGTTTGCTGGCAGAGAATACTTAGAAACAGTCTTTCCACTGGAACATTATGCTAAGAAGTTTGGGCCCAGTAGAAAAGGTCAAATCAAGACTAGCATCTGTGTGTGCACAAGTGTCAGTTGAAGACTGGTCACTCCTTTGTTATCTTCTACACTTTTGCCAGTCTTTTAATAATTGTATTTTAATAAAAACAGAATACATGTTTCCAACTTATTTACAAGTATATGACAATAATATTATTTAAGATGGTTTTCCTATTAGCATCTTAGAACCAGGGACTTGAATTTGGCCCATTATGAATTATTTTAAGCACTCTCACTTCTCCCTATGTACAGAGTTTGAGTTACTTCAAGCATAGTAAAAATGTTCATAACCCTAATTTTACTTTGTAATACATTAATCTAGTGTCAAACCTCGCCAAATCTAACTATAATTTGTTCACACATTCTTTAATCTTTGCATGTGTCCAGCTGAAATAGACTATGAATTTAGAGTAAAATTTTAGAAACAAAAAAGCAACTGCAATATGGAAAAACAATGAAATCTAATAAAAAGAATGTTTTCCAAGTTCAAGTTTTGGATTGACATCTAAACTATACATCAGCAAAATAACCAGTGTTATTTAACAAGTTTTGTTTGCAGTTGCTATGCAATTTGATAGCTTAAACTGAAAGTTAACTGTTTTAATTTATTGTTCTATCAATGAAAACTCTTCATTTCATGAAAGACTAGACATGTGGCCACTTGAAAAAGAACTAGATGACTCAACAATCATTCATCAGTTAAAGGTCTTCCATCTACTTTAAACTGTGCTCAGATTCTCAGCTGCTCGAGTGCCTAGCTATTTTATTTTTCCTGGAACTCAGAAAAGCCCATTAGTAGTTTTCATAATATAACTCAAAAAAATGGAAAAGTTTAGGATGTATCATTATTTAAGCATTGATAACTTCAGTGTTAAAATTATACTGATGTTTTTCCAGAACTCTTATGTGGAGTTTCAAATGATTAAATGTCAAATCTCTCTAGAGTTTCCATGTGCTAAACACAGTGATGTCTACATCTACATAAAAGATGATTATGCAAGGTCTAACTAGCATGGTAGCCCCACGCAAACTCTAAAAAATAAACCCAACTTACACAACAGTGAAATTATAAAAGATTTTTTTCTTCTAACATCACACAGAAAGAATATAGATTCTTTTCCAGCTATCATTTCCAACTGGCACTTTATATTAAAATACTCAATTTCCAAAAATACTAGTGCTGGAGAGAGTCAAATCAGAATCTCTAGCGGTGGGTCCCAGGCATCAGTACTTTTTTTTTTCAAAGCGTCCTCGATGATTCTCATGTGAAAGCAGAAGATCAGTGACTTACAGGAAAGACAATTAGAAATGAAACACAAGCTGGAGTAAGTTTACAGGAAAGACAAGCTCAGTACAAGACTCTGGCCACAGTTTCAGGAGTCTGGGTGAAAGTATGTCAAAATTGGTTTTAATGCCTACAGCACTGAGTCTTTTCTTTGATGCAGAAAACATGAAAAATAGTTTCTCCATTTCTTCACAGGTTTGATTGTATCTTAGGCTTGACAAAGGCACTGTTTAGTTCACAAATATTTATTGTGTTCTAGGCAGTTTGCTAGGCACAAAATGATGTAGAGTAGAGAAAGCCTAGCCAGGTACCCATAAACCATTTATATCAACCAATTGTGCTTTCCAAAACACATCGACAATAATAATCACATGGAACTTTTTCCCTAGGTAATTAATCTTTACAGTGGTAACACTGCTACCATTCACTATTCTTACAATTCCAATATCTACGACAATTAGTAGTGAAGTGATTTTAAAAAGACAAACGGGAGTCCACTTCCAGGAGGAAAACCCTCAGTTTGAGAGCTTAAAGTATAACAGCAAAATCATAAGACACTTCACCTAACCAGACATACAGGTAAATATATCTTAGAGTAGTCATAAATAAGCTAACTTTTGCAGGGCAAAATAGGGAGAATCAAATCAATAAACCCTTTATGCTTTTTAGGGTGACACAGTTGAGTTCTGGCTTCTGGATTGTTAGTTTGATTCAGGTATGGTTTCATCTATGAGGAAGTGTTCTTTGATGGTTTTACTTTCATAAACTTGCTCCCTCTTCCCCCAGATATCAGAGAAAAACTAGGACAAGCTTCTGTTGGATTGGATGGATTAGCAGTGAAGGATGAAGATAGGGAAGTCCTGGCTAAGGAAGTGCTACTTGAGGTGAGTTTTAATAGAAAAAAATAAAAACAAAAAAAACACAGCTGTATAAAAATTAATGTGTGGGTGGGGAGGGAGGAGCATGTTTCAGGCAAAAGGAACAGCATATGCAAAGACTATGAGTCATAAACCAATGGGGTTGTTTTGGAATTTCCAAGAAGTTCAGTATGACTGGAGCATCGAAGGTGTGAAGGGAGGGCTGGGAGTTAAAACCAGCAAGGTAGGCTTGGGATGCACTAAAAAGATATTTGTAATTTATTCCACAAACTCTGTATAATCTTTGAAGTATCTTAAATAGTGAGGAAACACCAAAAGACTTCTATTTGAGATTTAAAGAATTGTTTTGACAGCTCTAGGGATGTAGCACTCACATGGGGTGAGTTAGTGCAGACTAGAGATGACCTAGAGGCTACTGGAAGGGAGGCAGACCCGAACTCAGGAATAGTGGTGGGGAGGGAGAAGAGGAGAAGATGACAAAACCATGCTTATAAGATATAATCTCTGCCATGAGGGCTGAATGAGGAGGAGAAGGGTAATTCCTAGGTTTTTGGATTGAACAACTGGAAACTGATAAAAACTTTTATGGAAATAAGATATGGAGAGAATTAGTTCTGGTGGAGGGTAAGGGCATGCAATTTTAAATGCGGGTTTAATAGTTTGAGAAACAGCAACAAACTGTCTCTAAAACTGTAGAACAAAAGTTTTTGAGGACCCAAGTTTAAGGGCATTTTATAAAAAATAGCTGGTCAATGCTCTTTAAAAATGGCAGAGTCATACCAGACATGGGAAGACTGAAGAATTCTTCCAGATTAAAGAAGACTGAGTAGATTTGATAGTCAAATACACTCATAATCCAGAATTTCCTTTCTTTACAAAGAACATTATTGACAGTTGGAAAAATTTGAGTACAGTCTGTAGATTAGCAACTAGTATTTTATCAACATAATACTAATATTGTATTCATTTTCTGATTTTTCTTAATTGTGCTGCTGTTATGTAAGAGAATGTCCTTGATTTTCAGTAAAATACACTGAAGTATTTATGGGAAAAAGGATGGCATATATACAACTTACCCTAAAATAGTTCAGGAAATATAAACCTCTATATGTATAAAGACTAAGTGCTAAAGGTAATGTGATAAAATGCTAATTTTTGATAATATGAGCAAAGGGTATATAGGAACTTTTGTACTATTCTTGTAATTATTCTTTAATTATGAAATGATGTTAAAATAAAAAACTGAAATCAGCAAAAAGTTCTTTTAAAATATTTAAAATTCTTAGAAAAGCATAAGAATAACACAATGCCTATATTCCCTCCAACCAGAATAAATAACAACTAATATTGTCTTATTTACTTTCAGTCATTTTTTGGGGCAAAATATTACTTCATAACATTTTATTTTCTGTAAAAATTATTGTGTATATGTGTATCTGAAGAAAAGGAGGAGGATGGCAAAGGCTATATACTGAAGTACATTTAATCATCACTTAAATTAGAAATAATCAGGCTAAGAGTGTAAGATTACCCCAGAGACTGGGGTGATAACCCTCTGGGCTTAGCTTTACTGCATGTTTACTTCAGCAGAGCATGATTTAGTTAGCCTGTGAAAGGGTCAAAGGGTTAAATTTTTGTTTTGGTTTCTGTAGAAAAGCCAAAGCACCAATTCTTTTCATATATTAGAAAACTCTAAGAAAGCACTTTATTTCTCCTGTTGTTTCCATTTGATTAAAATCCACAGAAAAGCTACTTCAAAGGTGCTATTCAATTGAAACTACAATAGGAAAAAGGACAGGCTATTCACAAATATCTTTCAAGAGTCTCTTTTAAAAAAACAATAAATAGTACAAATGGGTAAATATTGCCAGAATATGTGACACCAAATACTGAAAACTGTGGTAGAGTTATAACTTAAGTGTCCAACAAAGATGGAACTTTTGCAATGATCTTCTTACTCTTTGCTCCTGGCAACCATCCTATCTAGGAGGGCTAAGGGTCACTGCTCGATGCTTATTTGGCTCAAGATGGAAGTCAGGAGACTTAATCTGAACAGAAATTTGAGATGCACACGGGTCACTACACTGGCCATGCATGATGTCTGGTCGTCCTCAGGTATTTTATCCTGATACTCGTATCTTTAAGGCCTTTAATCTTACTTTTCTTGGTAAACACAAGAAAGGCCAAGAGAAGAATAGGAATCTAAGACCAGACAGCAAATCAAAACACGTCAATACTGGCACAAATGGAGCAAATCCGTGTGGTCTAATGATCAGAAGCGGTTGCTTCAGGACTGGATCCTGGAACAAGGAGCTCACCCCTGCCAGACAGAGAAAGGAACTAGGGGTCCTGGGAGTTGGCAGTGCTGGCTCCCCTGTACCACCTCTGCTTCTCTTTTCTCTCTCTCCCTCTCTTTTCTTTTATATCATCCTGCTGTCCCTCACTTTTCATTATTTTCCTGACTCTTTTTTTTTTAAATTTATTTATTATTATTATATTTTAAGTTGTAGGGTACATGTGCATAACGTGCAGGTTTGTTACATATGTATACTTGTGCCATGTTGGTGTGCTGCACCCATCAACTCGTCATTTACATCAGGTATAACTCCCAATGCAATCCCTCCCCCCTCCCCCCTCCCCATGATAGGCCCCGGTGTGTGATGTTCCCCTTCCTGAGTCCAGGTGATCTCATTGTTCAGTTCCCACCTATGAGTGAGAACATGCGGTGTTTGGTTTTCTGTTCTTGTGATAGTTTGCTAAGAATGATGGTTTCCAGCTGCATCCATGTCCCTACAAAGGACACAAACTCATCCTTTTTTATGGCTGCATAGTATTCCATGGTGTATATGTGCCACATTTTCTTAATCCAGTCTGTCACTGATGGACATTTGGGATGATTCCAAGTCTTTGCTATTGTGAATAGTGCTGCAATAAACATACGTGTGCATGTGTCTTTATAGCAGCATAATTTATAATCCTTTGGGTATATCCCCAGTAATGGGATGGCTGGGTCATATGGTACATCTAGTTCTAGATCCTTGAGGAATCGCCATACTGTTTTCCATAATGGTTGAACTAGTTTACAATCCCACCAACAGTGTAAAAGTGTTCCTATTTCTCCACATCCTCTCCAGCACCTGTTGTTTCCCGACTTTTTAATGATTGCCATTCTAACTGGTGTGAGATGGTATCTCATTGTGGTTTTGATTTGCATTTCTCTGATGGCCAGTGATGATGAGCATTTTTTCATGTGTCTGTTGGCTGTATGAATGTCTTCTTTTGAGAAATGTCTGTTCATATCCTTTGCCCACTTTTTGATGGGGTTGTTTGTTTTTTTCTTGTAAATTTGTTTGAGTTCTTTGTAGGTTCTGGATATTAGCCCTTTGTCAGATGAGTAGATTGCAAAAATTTTCTCCCATTCTGTAGGTTGCCTGTTCACTCTGATGGTAGTTTCTTTTGCTGTGCAGAAGCTCTTTAGTTTAATTAGATCCCATTTGTCAATTTTGGCTTTTGCTGCCGCTGCTTTTGGTGTTTTAGACATGAAGTCTTTGCCCATGCCTATGTCCTGAATGGTACTACCTAGGTTTTCCTCTAGGATTTTTATGGTGTTAGGTCTAACATTTAAGTCTCTAATCCATCTTGAATTAATTTTCGTATAAGGAGTAAGGAAAGGATCCAGTTTCAGCTTTCTACTTATGGCTAGCCAATTTTCCCAGCACCATTTATTAAATAGGGAATCCTTTCCCCATTTCTTGTTTCTCTCAGGTTTGTCAAAGATCAGACGGCATCTCCCCCGGCAAAGGAGCGCAGCTCATCGCCAGCAATGGATCAAAGCTGGACGGAGAATGACTTTGATGAGATGAGAGAAGAAGGCTTCAGTCCATCAAATTTCTCAGAGCTAAAGGAGGAATTACGTACCCAGTGCAAAGAAACTAAAAATCTTGAAAAAAAAGTGGAAGAATTGATGGCTAGAGTAATTAATGCAGAGAAGATCATAAACGAAATGAAAGAGATGAAAACCATGACACGAGAAATACGTGACAAATGCACAAGCTTCAGTAACCGACTCGATCAACTGGAAGAAAGAGTATCAGCGATTGAGGATCAAATGAATGAAATGAAGCGAGAAGAGAAACCAAAAGAAAAAAGAAGAAAAAGAAATGAACAAAGCCTGCAAGAAGTATGGGATTATGTAAAAAGACCAAATCTACGTCTGATTGGGGTGCCTGAAAGTGAGGGGGAAAATGGAACCAAGTTGGAAAACACTCTTCAGGATATCATCTAGGAGAACTTCCCCAACCTAGTAGGGCAGGCCAACATTCAAATCCAGGAAATACAGAGGACTCTTTTAAGCTGTCCCACCAAAATAGGTTCTCTCCTTGAAGTACAAAATAGTGCTCTCCTTGAAGCACTGCCTTGAAGAGGATGCACTATCATCTCTCTTTGGGAAAAAGCCTCCGCCACCTTTCCCAGATGTCTTTTGGTTCCTCCTTTTGTCTGGCAGAGAACAACTCCTAAGTCACATGGTAATGACTTTTTTTCCCTACAATCTCTTCAATAGACAAAAATATGATTACCTTTTTCATTTTGAGTACGTCTCCCCACATCATGTCTTCAAACTGTGATTAAAACTTCTTAGTTTAAGCAAATACTATTATTTTCATGACAAATTTTTATGTCCTGACATGGAAAATAAATATCATCATTGTTGAGTGCTGTGCCCTTCTTTCTCTTTACTGATGAAAAACACGCTGGTAGGATACGGAAGGTGTCATAAAGATTTATATGAAAAGGGTCGGGGTGGGTGGTGAAGGAGAATCACTTTGAAACACAAAAGAACTTCTGCTGAACTGGTCATTTTCTAATTGTAAACAGTGGCAGCCGGGTGTGGTGGCTCACGCCTCTAATCCTAGCACTTTAGAAGGCCAAGACAGGCAGATCACTTGAGGTCAGTAGTTTGAGACCAACTTGGGCAGCATGGTGAAACACCATCTCTACTAAAAATACAAAAATTAGCCACGCATGGTGGTGTACCGTTTGTAGTCCCAGCTACTCCAGAGGCTAAGGCAGGAGAATCGCTTGAATCTGGAGGCAGAGGCTGCAGTGAGCAAGATAGCAACACTGTCTTAAAAAAAAAAAAAAAAAAAAAAAGCAATGGCTACTAATGTGACCAAAATAAAATATCCTTACATGCAAAATGTTTCTGAATATCCACATTTCAGTATAGGACCTAATACTGAGGATGTTTAGAACCTATGGTCTCCATTCCCCAGGAATTTATATTCTTGAATGCTTCATAAGGTCATTAAACATTAAAGAATTATTAGTAAAGTTATGGTAACTCTATGTTTGTGTGCTTTACAGTAATATATCTGAGGAGATACTCACCTAAATAAAAATTGTGTTTATCTCTAGGTGGTGGTATTTTATACAATTTTTAAAAACATTCTTTGTATTATTGTAATACATATTTGATGTCTTAATTATAGTGTATAATCAAGAAAAATAATTTTCTTTGCTAATTGAAAAGCAGATCTTGAAACATTTCGAACATTCATTATTTTTCAGTGTTGAAAGTTATATTACAAAAAGTATGTTTTTTAATACAAATCAATTTTTTGATGAAGTAACATTAAAATTAATTTTTGTTCCTCGATAATATTTAGCTTTTTAAAATATTGGGTGTTTGTGAAATTCCTGACATTATATCCAGTTTCCTGTGTGCAAGCTGAGTTGCTATGGTGACATCACTTTGTACTTGCATCTGAAACTTCTACCTTATAGTTTCTAACTTCATATTATCTTATTCCCATTGAAGTTTTTAAAAAGTGGTTTTGATTTTCTGCTATGAGGCCCAAAGGACTCTTGGAACCCTTTCTCAACAGAGACCACTAATCGAAAGCAATGAAAATAAATCCTCACTGCACTTAGGAGCAGATCCAGACAGATCTCAGCCCCCATCCTCTCCCACCTACCATCTGGACCTCCCTGCAGCTACCGGAGCAGCCAGAGAAGGCAGAGAGGAGCACCTCCCCCGGTCCATTAACAGTGGCAACCGCTAGAAGCAAGATTCAAAAAACAAAGAGACCCTGAAGTCATGATTTCCCTCCATTACCAATGCTTCTCTGACCTGACAGGAGCTTTAAGAGATCCTCTAAAGTCCCTTTCAAATCTAAAATCTACGAATCTGCAAATAATTAATAAGATAAAAAATAGCCATTCAAATGGAGTGTTTTACCCTTCTTACCAGAATTAGGGATTCAATTTCGATCAACTTTTTGATGTCAGATGTATGAATGAATTGTCATGGCTCAATTCTGTCCCCTACTCCTCCTCCATTTCCAACATTTTTCAAGCTGATATCCTTCTCATAAAACATCTTTCAATCAATTTAGTGATATATAGTTGCTTGGTAAGTATATGGCCTTCTCTGGGATTTGATCCATCAATTATCCTCTCCTCTCTGTCTTTGCCTCTGTCTCTCTCTCCCTTCTTCAGTTATTCGTTTTCCATTGACCACTCATCTCAGTTTGTAAACAGGTCCAGCTCTTCCCACGTTAAATTAAAAAAAAAAAAAAGGCTTCACGCTACTTAACACTCTCTCCTACTTCCGCTGCAATCCCATCATTCTCCTCCCTCCACTATATATACCTTCACTTTCTTTTCCTACCTGCCTCACCACAGATTGCTTCCTTCTGTAGTCACTGTGCTTCAGCCACTGTCATTATGGTCATCAATGGCCTTCGAAAAACTAAACCAACACTCATCTTACTGGACCTTGCTGTGCCATTTTATTTTGTTCATTTTTCTTAATTAAAATTTGCTTCCATCAGGCTTATGAGCACTAAAGTCTCCTGGTTTTTCCCCATTCCACTAGACCTCTGGCCGATTTCTCATTTTCTGCCTACTGCCCGATGTTGGTGTTTTCTAGAGTCCTATCCCATGTTTTCTTCCTCTTCCTAGGCACCTCACCCAACTGATATTATCAGCCATTCCTGTATATCTCCATGTCTCTTCTGAGCTTCACATCTGTATTTTTAACCAGTGACTATCTACTCTTTCCTCAGTTATCCACTGAGCCTATACATTGCACCAAATAAGACACATACAAAAATTAGCCTGACTACTGGTTTCTTTTCACTCATTTTCTCCTCTTTTAAGTCTACCTTTTGTCCAAAGATACAAATCTTATCATTTTATTCCTCTGCTTTAAAAAATTGTAGGGTCTCCCTAGTGCCCAAATGATAAAATGCCAAACCCTGACTTGCAGAGCCCTTTCTCTACAGCCTACCTTTTCAGCTGCATTTTCTTTCTTTCTCCTTTTTATGCTCCTAAACCTGCCAAGTAACTGTACCTTGGGGTACTCCCCCATCACATCATCTTTATGGGTTTGGGGTTTCATCTGTGGTTTTCTTGAGCTGGAATGCTCTTCCTCTCTCTTAACTCTTCTTCACTAGTTCATGTGTTTCTTCCTAAGTTAAATTTTCCTGGATTCCTCCCCCTACCGCCACCACTATTTGTTGATCTCTACCATAACATTTTTACCCTACTGCAAACCTTGGGCGAACAGGGTTTCCCTATTTCCTGTATCTCGCACAATTCCTGAAACACAGTAAGGCTCTTAAAATATATGAATGAATGAACAAGTGAATTTACTGCAAACATGCAATGAATAAAATTTATGCATGCACAGAAAAATAAGAAAGTTTGAAATTCAAGTGAATGAATAGGGTTTTCATTTACATTTGAGTTCATCATATTTCTATGAATCATTCATAACAACTATGATTAATATGTGCCATAATATGACTCCCCATTCTCTCCTCAATCCAGGAGTTTTCAAGGGGGGAAGTATGCCTTTGGCAACCCACCCACCCCATTCCCTAACTTTGGCTCCATTTCTCTCTCCAGGAGCCCTTTCCTCTTCTTTCCACCATTCCAACGTCCAATGGTGGACATTCTTTCCATCATTAAGCGTTAATCCTGTGTTCAAATATTGTACTTAGCTGAGCACAGAACTAATTCAGATTATTAAATTAAAACAATTTTTTCTTCATATTTGTTGCATCCTAATGGTAGTAAATTGGGTAACTAATTGTAATCAGCTTTTATTCATTCCTCCTTCTTCCTCTCCTCAGTGATTATAAAATAATGCCTGCAAACCTTATTGGAATGAGACAGGTACAGGAAAGTATTTATGACAGTTGTAAGCAAAGTCTGTATTGATCCATTGCCAGCAAAAGATTTGGAATATGTTTTCAGATCTTTACTCTCTCTTATAATTAATACTGGGATACTATGTCTAGGAGTAGAGACATCTAGAGACGATAGCATCTATTTGAGAACCAATTAGTTTGGGTTGTGATACTCAGCCCATGGAATTTGTAGGAAAATTAGAATTGCTGAAAGTTGAGAAGTTTTTAATTTTTGGAATCCTAGGCCAGTAGTGAAATAGCTGCCCATTTACTACCTTTTAATTAAGTGTCAAAGTCATATAACTTCAATGGACTATTGTTGCTGGTAGACTCCATTTTAAGAAGAACTATTTATCATCATTTTGGGGAAACTACTCAAATGATTAGAACTAATTAACTAATTGCTAAACATCAATAAACACACCTTGGAAAAATAAATATAAATGGAATGTCACTGAGGAAACAAACAAGCAGTACAAACTTTCTTCAATAAATGTCAATTTTCTATGTCACAGAAAGGAAGTGTTTTTCATCATTAAGGCAGTTTTAAAAAGAACAATTACAAAATATTAAAATTACTTTTAATAGTTTGCCTGTATTTCCAATACACAGTCCAGGACAGATAGAGGTTGCATTTTGCTCAATTCAACTACATTTTTTAGGACAACATATGTATTAGATGTTTCTGAGCAGCTATGCTATGTTTCCATCATCCTTTGCTTTTTTCTGTCCAAGAGAGAACACCAAGACTGAAGTCATTGATTCAGCCTTTCATATCTATTGTTCTTAGTAACATTGAACCAGTGACAGAGCTGAATGGGAGCCCTTTAACAGCCTGAGGAAAGCATGGCATCATGTTCATGTCCTTGTCAGAAAACTGAGCTAGATAGAAAGCCTCATGCTACAATATAATTTTTGTTAAAGTTACAGATTGAGAGAAAAGAGATGTTAGACCCTAAAACTAACATTTTAAGTTATGCCTAAGGGGTGCTAATACAGGAAATGCTAAATATTCAGCACCGTCACTCAGCTTTGCTTATGGAGAAAGCAGGTTTAAAGGAACAAAAGTTCAGGCTTGAAGAGAATAAAATATATTCTTGGCTGGGCACAGTGGCTCACGCCTGTAATCCCAACACTTTAGGAGGCCGAGGTGGGCGGATCACTTGAGGTTGGGAGTTCGAGGCCAGCCTGATCAACATGATGAAACCCTGTATCTACTAAAAATACAAAAATTAGCCAGGCATGATGCTGCACACCTGTAGTCCTAGCTACTCAGGAGGCTAAGGAAGGAGACTCGCTTGAACCTGGGAGGTGGAGGTTGCAGTGAGTCAAGATCACACCACCATGCTCCAGCCTGGACAACAGAGTGAGACTTCATCTCAAAAAAATAAAATCAAATAAAAATAAAATAAACAAACCCAAAAAACAAAAACCACAAGAACAACAAAATAAATAAACCCAAACAAAATATATATTCTCAAAAGCAAAATATATATTCTCAAAAACAAAAATATATTCTCAGAGACCATTCTGAGGGACCTTATAGAAGGACTATAGAGAAAAATCTCATCCGTCAGTGATGGTGGATAGATATCACAGGTTGCTTAAATGCATCTAAAACTTGAATCTTTTTGGTGTCAGCTGGTGAAATCACCTCCGCACTCCTGTTGTCTATTACCTATTGAATCACTACCCACTCATCAGTAGGCAGAGTGGACAACATGGCCCTGCTTCATGGAGAATAAGAGTTCCCTCTCCATCCAAATAGAGAGGCTTTCTGGTAGAACGGTGCTTAGATATTTTACTCCCCATTAGCTATGTATCTCTGTTGAACACAATATCCCTGCTTAACCCTGTGCGTGACATAAAAAGCCCAACATCCATCTCTCCTCTTGCATGTAATTTTCCATACAGTTAAGATGAGGTAAATAGGAAGAATCATGTACAAATTGTAGTGGTTCAGAATATTTATTTATTCTAATGCAACATTATTTGTCTTTCAAATAGCAGCTGCTGTAAATATGGGATGGCTACTATGTACTTATGTTTTTATTAGTAGTAGTAAGTTTATATTATTATTAGTATGTTTTTATTTTCCCTACTGAAAACTCTCTGAGAAATAAATAATTCAAAAGTTGAATTTCTAGGGGCAACTGAGTTACCGTTGCTTTGGAAACTAGTTCTGTGTATATCTATGAACTCAATTAATATTGAACCACATTTTTTAAATATCAAAAATAATTCTTATTTTCCAGGCACTTTTCACTCTTTCACTGTTGATTGGATAAGGCTATTCAAATTGCACAGAAAATGATCTTATCAATAGTAACATCTAACCTGCACTTTCTGCTACAGGAATTATGGAAAGGATATAGAATTAGGTCTTTGTGTTGAGTCCAGTATGTTTGGAGTTAAATCCTGGGTTCCTTCATGACATTATGAATCTGAGTCTCTTTTTACTAAAGGAGAGGTTGCCTTGTGATTCTCTGAAAAATTCATTTAGGGAAATTCAATTAGATATTCACATGGATAAATGCAATTAATACATAGTAGCAATCTGTTTAAAATATTCAAAATAAGTTTGCAGATACTACTCCTCTGTCCTACCATAATTATACAATTAATAATGATTATTATTACTTAAGAAGAAAACCACAAATAAATAAATAAATAAATAAATAAATAAATATCAAAGTTATCCCTTCAGAACATCTCCCCTTAGTGATATGCTTTTAATGGTAGAAAACACAAATAATAGAATCTTGTTTTGGAAGAAACATTGGATGTCCTCTAAGAATAGAGATGAGAGGACCACATCTTGATGAAGATAAAAATGAACGATGATGCTATGGTGTGATAACTATGAACTGGGACTCTCTAGTCAGATGGGAGTTGTGGAAGGTGCTGCCAAAGGCAATCACAAAGCTGTTCCAGAAACAAAATGTACGCCTAATGGAAAAAGCTAATGGCCCAGGCATTTTCTAAAGCTACATCCTGCTAAAAATCAGTGCGTCTGGTAAATGTTTGACTTGTCTTCAGAACAATTTCATTTTTCAAATTTTAGAGAAAACAATAAACCCAGTTACAAAGGCTGCAGAGGGTTGATGAAGAGAAACTGACAGAAACCTTGGGACCATGACATTTTAGAATGTGTAACAGTCAAAAAAGCTTGTATTGGGCATAGGCACTAAGGTCACTAGTCTTTGAAAAAGTAAACAGTCAAAAACTTTAAAGAAACTAGGCTGGCCCCTCTATGGTCACTCATGATGAATTAAGGAGAGTAAGAAGGAGTAGGAACACTTACAAAAGAATCCCTTCAGCGGGAGAGGAGAGAGAGAAGCACGTAAAGTCATCGATGTCTACATAGGGAGGTCCGTGCTGAATTCATCCTTTTTTTTTTTTTTTATTTTAAAGGTCAAGAAGGCTGAGATCTATAGATATCATATGATTAGAGCAGAAATCCTGCAGAATGAATTAAAGATTGGGGAAAAAACTGAGAAGTTAAAGAGAACTTTTTAGGTGTACTCAGATAAAAAGACATTGCAGAAAAAGTAGGATAGACTTTATGATCAGAAGAACAGACTGGAATCCTGATTTGCTCATGACTAGCTGGGAATTTTGTCACCTAATCAATTTGACCCTTATTCCTCATCTATGAAATGGTTACCGCACCCCAAAATTTCTAGTAAGGATGAAATAAAACTGGTAAAATATTTAGCCCAATGGTTGATAGTCGATACGTAATTAGTTCTATTTTAAAAGCATTAACTCCCATCAGTATTACTATTAATAATAATATAGACTCAATTCCTGGAGCTTATAACATGATAACAGGAGAAAAATTGAATTCTCGTTTTATTTTCTATAATGTTACCTATCACTTAAAATTTTGTTTCATTTGTGTGTCTGCATACATGATAAGCATTATTTCTTTTAATATTTAAGACTATGGTGGACATATTGATTAAAATTGAGCCTGGAATAAAGATTTTGGCATTCCTTCAGACTGATATCAAATCAGTAATTAGTCTACATGTTTAGGTGTGATTTAACAAATCAGGAATTAATCTGGCCACATTATTGTTACATTCATATTTCACCATGCTGTCCATATGAATAGGAAGTCAAATAAACTGTTAATATTCAAACATTCTGTATGTAATATAGAGAAGTATTCAACAAATGTTTGGTGAATAAATAAATCAATGAATTAGGAACTAGAAAGAACTTGAGAAGATAAAAAGAAGTGATTTTTAGGCGACAAAGGGGGTAATATTAGTTTCTCTTTTATTTCTTTTATTGTTGTTATAGTACTATTTTCTATATCACATAAAAAACACTTTAAAATAACAAAAAAAGGATAGCAAGATGTACTTGCTATCCTTTTTTACATAATGTTTCCCTGATTTTCTGTTTTGATAGCTTGATCAAAAGAGGAACCAAGTCTAATTTGTTGTAACTTGTATTTTATGGCTTCTGATCACTACCACATTCTATTTGTTCACAAGTTAATCTGTTCAATTACCTATGCTGAGTGCCTCCCAAATTTGATGGCAAGCAGCTTGGTCCAAATTGATGGTTTCCACCTTTTTCTTTCTTTTTTGACTGTTGATAAAATATTTACCTATAAATTTAAACTATCCTGTTGAAGGAATAACATGACTAATAAAGATACACTGTTTATGAGGACAAAATATGTAGAGTTTGAAATGTAATTTTGTTGTTGTTATTGTTCTTGCAAAAGAGACTAGACTGATTCCAAATTCATTTGTAAATCATTCATTTGATATCAAGTAGTAATGCTTCCTATTGTCTGGTACTAAATTTAAACTGAATGTACAAATTGAGAGACTAAATATGCTCCTTTATCACTTGTGATACAGGTTTTGCTTCTAAGCAGCTCTAACTTGTGGACAAAGTCAATGAAGTATGTTATTCGTTCATTCATTCAGTAAATATTTACTGCATACATTTTATCTACAACGTGCTGTGGGGTGAATTAAAATTAAATGAAATGTATTTACTTAATAAATGTGTGATACAGTAAGAGAATAAGAGATGTGCAAACTCCTATGGTAATATGTTTACAAGAATTATTGGTAGTGAGCCAGAGACATAGTGGAGAAGGTGGCATTTCACGGATCCTTAAAGCAATGATAAAATATGTAGAGGGAGAAGAAACTGGTGATGGCGATGGGATGGGGTGCTTAGTCAAAGCAGAAAAAAACTTCATAAGCAATGTTAGAGAGAGCGCAAGAGTCAGGCACTTATGGGGAGTAAGGAACATTTCCACTAAGGATGAGTTTTTTACAACAAACCTAAAGGCAGCTGTTTGGATCAGATTATGAGGAGCAGTAAATTCTAGGCTAAGAAAATTGATTTATTCTATAGGAAATAGGGAAATCATTGTGGTTTTTACATGGAGAAGTATATTATCATAATTACATTTCAGGGAAAGTTTTCCAGTTGTGATGTTTTCAATATATTTAAGAGAAAGAGTTTGAGATGGGTAATTATTAAAAGAGTCTAAGTGAGTAATAATGAAGGATAATCTAGACTGGTGACATAATATGCTTTATTTTATTAATATATCTGCATACTTAATACAATGTTTTGCATTACAAACAAATAAAACATATTTATTCAGTATCTCCTTACTTAAAACCCAGGCAAGATGTCATATTAAAGGTTAATTATGGTGACAATAAAATTAAAAATAATTGTACCATTACTGACATGATATTCAGTTCATGGGTATAAAATAAAATATGAGAGAACTAAAAATCTCATAGTGTTTTGTAAGACAGTAGATATAAATAAAAAAGCAATCTAAGGAAAACAGGTTTCTGCCAAAATGGAAAATTGTCTTAGGAACTGCTAATTGTCACCTGAGAATCTTTCCTCCCTTTCCATTTTAGTAATAAAACCCCCAAATTTATCAAGGCACGTGTTCCCCCAGAGTAAAGGTTATATATACTTCCCAGCTTTCCTTGTAGCCAGATGGCGTCATGCCATTAAAGTCTGGTGAATGAAATTTAGCAAAACTGTCCTGTGTGACTTCTAGAAAACGTCCTTAAAGGGAAGGAATGCACTCTGTCACTTCTCTTCCTGCCAGCTGGACTGTGGACCTCCTAGCTGGAACCTAAGCAGCTACCTTGCACCCAAGATGAAAGCCAAGTATTGAAGATGGCAAAGCAAAAATCCAAGAAGAGTCTGGATCTCTGATGATCATGGAATCATCATAGTACTCATGGAGAATACATATCAGATAAATAAAACAATGAATCTTGCTTAAATCACTGTTGTTTTGGTTTTCCCATCACTTGCAGCCAAACCTGATCTTTAATTTAATATCGTTCTAGCATTTTATTGTCAAATGCCTTGAAAACTGAAGGAACCCAGAACGTGGGATATGGTTTCAGGGTAGGCTTTACTATAAAACTGCTATAGGGAGATATTGGATAGAATCTGAGTGGAACAGAAAGAGAATAAAAAGGAAGAGAATTTGCTTGGTACAAATGTGTAAATCCAAGCCTGTATTTTTGACATTTTTAGTATTACAGATATATTGCTTCTGCTGCTGATCAAGTTGGTGTAGGTAATAAATCATAAATATGAGTATACAATAGAATCTAGACATGTTGGTATACCTGTTCTACAAGGTGTCACTGCTGCCTAGAAGCAGCCTCGGATGTGGAAGAGGATTATTTTCCTGGTACCTGGTAAATTGGCCTGGGATACTAGAAAAGCCCTCTCTCTGTTGTAACTGTCATTCAGGAGGGTTTGGTGAGAAAGGAATAGAAAAGCATAAGAGCAATTAATTAAGAAGTAGATTTTTATTTAAACTGAACTTTCTTTCAGTCAATTTACAAATATGTAAATGGGTATTTGTCATATAAGGCACTCAAGGATACGGTTCTTTGTTACTCCAAAACACCTAAACCAGAGGAGGAACTAATTAAGTATTTCTTAAATTGAGGAAAATGTCTTACATAGCCTTAATCAAAGCATAGCAGACCGAAGGAGGAGCTTGTGCATGGTGATTAGGGGCTCTTGGGCCAGGAGAAGAAGTAGAACCATTGTCATGGGACAGTAACTTGGGCTATTTAAGTAGCAAGTAAAGATTGTCAGAGAGGTTCAACATAGACAGAAAGAGTCTGCTTCAGTAAAGACATGGAATGTAGAGCCAGGGACAGGGAGAAGTTTGGGCAGAAATCTTTTATCAAGGAGGTTTGTAAGGGAGTAGGGTGTCCTGGTAGGTGAACTCTGCAGAGTTCAAGAAGTCTAGAAACAAGCTGTGAGGAGGGCCGGCAGGCAGGTGGATTGGCAACATGTGGTGTTAGTCTAACCAGAGGGACTCCAGCTTAGGTCTTAAGAATAGCCGGAGAATGTCAGGACAAACAACAAACTGAACTTAGATTTGGAAAACAAAATGGAGGCTTGGTGATGAGGAAGGATGCAAAAGACTAGCTATTCAGACCAGGTATAAAGAACAAGGTTAGAGGGGCCTTAGAGCAATATTTCCCTTGGATAAATAAGATAACTGGATCCTGAGCTACTGAACTATGTAGGGATGCAGGGGTCCCTTTATTCTTGGGTCTAGAAGGATGTTGCGACCATGAAGGGGATCCAATTGGCCTCACATCGAAAACCTAGAAGGCTTTAGTGAGAGGCAGGCAGCTAATCACATACTGAACAAAAAGGATTCGTGTGCAACCAGGAAATAGTTGCTCACTCAAACTCATTCTGTGAGGCTGGTTCGACTCTGGCTTTAAATGCACTTTAGAACAAATATTATTGACTTTTCTGGTCACTCTCAGAATCGCCTCTGGTCATTTTAGTTTCCTAAGTCACAGTTCTAATACTAAAATAACCAATCCCCGTGTAATTGTAAAAACTTCCAATTACAGCTATATCAACTCTTCTCTCTTCTATAGGAAATAGGGAAATCATATGGTTTTTACATGGAGAAGTATATTATCATAATTACATTTCAGGGAAAGTTTTCCAGTTGTGATGTTTTCAATATATTTAAGAGAAAGAGTTTGAGATGGGTAATTATTAAAAGAGTCTAAGTGAGTAATAATGAAGGATAATCTAGACTGGTGACATAATATGCTTTATTTCATATTAAGGGAGGGTCATCTTCCTCTCCGTTTTCATGTTTTATGCTTGTATCTCTCTTCTCCCAGCTTGCTAACCCATGGTTTCCATTCAAGACGAAGCTGTTGGGGTTTGGGGAAAAGATGAGGGAAGGGAAAATGTTTTGCTTGTCAGACAATGACAGAGAACTGTAACTGACGTTCTCTGGGCTTGGCAAGTGTTTAAAGCTCTATTTCTCTTTTGAGATGCTTTTCAAGGTTCTTTAGAGTTAAGCACATTGCTGAGGATCATTTATTCAAAGCTCCTGTGGTGCAGGGCAATGCATGTCCTCAGCTTCTAAACATCCATGTTACATTTCCTGCTTCTCTCTTCTCTAGTTCGATCATGTCTCCAGGCAATCTTCTTGAAGAAGATCAGTGTTACTCAACCTGCTTCTCCTTTCTCACTCCTTCTCTTATCTGGTAGATGAGAGACTGTTTTTTTTTTTTTTTTTTTTTTTTTTTTTTTTGAGATGGAGTCTCACTCTGTCGCCCAGGTTGAAGTGCAGTGGCATGATTTCCTTCTCTTCCTCCTCCTCCTTCTCCTTTTCTTCCTCTTCTTCTTCTTCTTTTTTTTTTTTTAATGCCTATTTTGCTGGGCAGAATAAGGGGGTGGGAGGTAGAGGACTCACAATTCTCTGATAGTTCTTCCTATAAAACCTCTTTTAATTTCCATTTCTGCACTTTATTAACTTCAGTGTGGGTGAATTCCTACAGAAAACTAGCGTTTGACCATGTCCTTTGCAAGCCTCGTCTAGTAATCCACATCTTATTTTAAAGCATGGAGTAGTTTGCACATACCTGTTAAGGATTCAGCCAAAGCTAAGGCTTAAGTACTTTTATTTTAACATTCAATCATAATCGCACTCATCTACATTCTTCTTAAAATTCAGATTTCACCATGTTCTGATATTCCTTGTTGAATTTTTTATCATTGTTCTCATTTGCTTATATTAACAAGCTTCATTATCAAAAATGATGCCACCCACTGACCATGATAGGACAGCACAGTGAGGTGTTTGTCAAGACTCCTCTCCACCCACATGTACTCACACAGCATCCCTTACAATCACAGATGACTTTAAATTTGAGGGAGCTATCCTTTGCTATAGCGGACTTGCCAACTATTCCTAAAGTATGTCTTTCCTTACTCATTTTCAAAAGGAGATTTTTATTTTTCTCCAAGTTCTTCTTGAGCCAGATATTTCGGTAAAAGCTCACTTTCACAGAATTAGGCTGGGTGTCGTGGCTTATGCCTGTAAACCTAGCACTTTGGGAGGCTGAGGGAGGTGGATCACTTGAGATCAGGAGTTCGAGACCAGCCTGGACAACACGGTGAAACCCCTTCTCTACTAAAAATACAAAACTTAACTGGGCATTGTGGTAGGCTCTTGTAATCCTAGCTACGCAGGAGGCTAGGTCAGGAGAATCGTTTGAACCTGGGAGGCAGAGATTGCAGTGAGCCCATATTACACCATTGTGCTCCAGTCTGGGTGACAGGGCAAGACGCTGTCTCAAAAAAAAAAAAAAAAAAAAAGAAAAAGAAAAGAAAATCACTTTAATATGTTACATTTTACCCCTGAACAAGAATGGTGGGTTTTGCACTTAGATAATTAGACAACATTCCAAATTTCCATTGGCTGACTTTCAGGAAATTTGCTTAGAGTATTTGGGGTGTGTTTGTTTTTACCCCGCCCTTTTTTGTATCACAGTTAGCCATTGTTTTTTTCCCAATTAAGTTGGTACATCTGCAAAAGTTTTTCCATGCCATGTCCAAGTTAACAACAAAGCCATTAAAGATACTCTGCATGGCTGGAGACAATTTAAGGGATGTAACAAGTAGAAAATTTTTCTGGAAAATTGAACTCTATTTTGGTTTAATGAGTGCATGGTAATGATTTAGCTTTGCTATAAGCCCAGCTTTCAGAAAACAGTAGAATAAAATATTTTAAATTTCTAAATAAATTGTCCTTTTGCATTTAAGATAAAAACATCGAAATTTTAGAAGTCAGTATTTAATTGATGGGCCTGATTGAGAGCTTGACTCTCTCCTACTTTTGTTCTTTGAGTGTCATCTCATTTCAGACACTTATAAAAACATCTACTCTGATACTTTGTTGGACAGAGAGAAAGAGAATAAGAGGTCTGCAGCATCACTGCCATATATAAATTTGTTGGTAATATTGGCAATAAAACACTTCTTTATTCACTGAAAAATAACTATTAAAATGTCTATTCAGTAAATAAGATTATTCAGGCATTTTATGTGTGGTGGGAGGAGAGAGAATACGAAAGAGGAGAATACTAAGGTCTCTGTTTCCAAGATATTTTATATGAGAAAGCAGCATTTTTAAAATGTGGAAGGATATAGGAAAAACTGCATTTAGCAACTGTCACATATAAACTCAAGTATGTTTATAGAAGAACTATTGAAAAATGAAGAAATCAAATTATATTATGTGAGGAAAAAAGAAAGAAACCAGGCATATTAGTTTGCCAAGACAATCTCAAGGGAAATATGATAGCTGTTTTATGTGTTGGCAGGATCGTCATTTGCAGAGAGAATAGATTCTAATGGCTCTGGTTTCTAGAAGAACAAAGTCTATACATCTCAGTTGGGCATACGAAATCTTGCACAATCTGATTCCAGTTTTCCAAATTATGTCTTTCTAATTGCAACTACATCAGTTCCAGACTTCTTTCTTACTCCTATACTTTGCCACATATTATTTTCCTACCCAGAATGCTTTATCCTCTTTTCTGCCTAATGGACACTTACTCATCCTTAAAACATAATTTTGGTTTTGTATAAACATATAACTTCCTATTGTACACCCAAATCAATGACCAAAGGAATACAAAAATTTAAAAAAAAACACCTAACTTGGGATTGAAAAATAGGGACGAATAGTTGATACATGCCAGAAATTATAGGGATGCCTGTTAGATATACCGCATGTGGGCCCAGGTAGAGAAAATACACCAAAACCAATCTGCCACTTTCCTCCTTTAAGGTAGCGGGTATTTCAAAGGCCAAGTTGAGGAGATCCAAGATGTTCCTCATGATACAGGCAAGGAACAGACCTCCAAGAATTTATTTTGCTATGAGGGCTCAACAATATTCAAAAGTAGTGGAGATTGAATCTCTTGGAGTTCTTAAGCTGCTATTTCAACTGGAAAAATGCAAACAAAACACTAGGGATGAAGGCTAGGCTAGACTGTGTCTGGAGAACATGTCCAACAGAAACCTGTATTTAAAAAGCTCATCCATCCTTCTACTTGATGTGCAGATGATAAAGGTATAATAATCAAAGCATCTGAAAATCAATGTTTTGATGCAACAATGATCAGAAAGCACTATTTCAGAAACAAACTTAAATATATATGAGTTTTATTAATTTCTCTTAGTTCCTATTTTCTTGGTTGTAAAGCACAGATGATGATGATATAACACATAATACAAGATACTAAAGCATTATAAATTTTAAGCAGGCTAATGCATATTTAATGATTAACACAATAAGCACCAATAATTCCTAGCTGTAGGATTACTATTATCAAAGTCTTACTTTGATATAATGAAGCTGGAATTTTAAATCACTTAGAAAATTATCCTATAATATTAAGAATTTGAGAGAAAATGAGTTTGACCATTACTTTCTAAATTACTTCCTGCAATTGATAGTGAATGGTTAACCTCAGAATAAAGTCTTTTTCAGAAAACGCCAAAGACATGATACATAGGGAAAATAATGTCTGATTTTGCCACACAGAAATACAAATAAAATTTTTTAATCAGCCAAAAACATATTAAGCAAAACTTAATGGCAAACAAAAATGTGGGGAAAATATTCACAACACAATTGGGAATTTAAGTATTTGTAAAACATACACAGAACTTACTATTTAATAAGAAAAATAAAAACATATTGCTTAAAAATCGAAACACATTGATTTTTTAATTTCTTAAAAAAGAAATTAAATAATGCCTGAATGCATTCAATAAATATTTGTTTAGTACTTACTCAATAAATGCAGTATGCCTACTACCGGGATTACCGGCCTGAGCCACTGCACCCAGCCCCTCCCACCTTTTGTAGTCTCCAATGTCTATTGTTTCACTCTACATGTCCATGGTACCCATTGTTTAGCTCCCACTCATAAGTGAGAATATGTGACATTTGCCTTTTTGTTTCTGAGTTATTTCATTTAGGATAATGGCCTCCAGCTTCATATTTATATATATTTGAATTCTTTAAATTTTTATATATTCGTGGGGTGCAAGTGCAGGTTTCTTACACGCTTGCATAGTGGGTGAGGCCTGGGCTTTCAGTGTACCCATCACCCAAATAGTGAACATCATACGCAGTAAGGAATTGTTCAATATTCGCTCCTTTCCCACCGTCCCATCTTCCTTTTTTTTTTTTTTTTTTTTTTTTTTGATACAGAGTCTCACTCTGTCAACAAGACTGTAGTTCAGTGGTGCCATCTTGGCTCACTGTAACCTCTGCCTCTCAGGTTCAAACGATTCTCGTGCCTCAGCCTCCCTAGTAGCTGGGATTACAGGCACATGCCACCACACCCAGTTAAATTTTGTATTTTTAGTAGAGATGAGGTTTAGCCATGTTGGCCAGACTGGTCTTAATCCTGGCCTCAAGTAATCTGCCTGCCTTGGCCTCCCAAAGTGCTGGGATTACAGGTGTGAGCCATTGGGCTGGGCCCCTCCCACCTCTTGTAGTCTCCAATGTTTATTATTCTGCCCTGCATATCCATGGTACCTACTATTTAGCTCCCACTCATAAGTGAGAATGTGTGGTATTTCACGTTTTGTTTCTGAGTTATTTCGTTTAATATAATGACCTCCAACTCCATCCATGTTGCTGCACAAGACAAGATTTTATTTTTTATTGCTGAGCAGTATTCCATGGTGTGTGTGTGTGTGTGTGTGTGTCTCACATTTTCTTTATCCAGTCCTCCACTGATGGACACTTAGGCTGATTCCATATCTTTGCTATTGTGAATAGGGCTGTGATAAACATCTGAATGCCAGCATCTTTTTGATATAATAATTTATTTCCCTTCAGGTATATACCCAGTAATGGGATTCCTGGATCAAATGGTAGTTCTATTTTTTAGTTCTTTGAGAAATCTCCATACAGTTTTCCATAGAGGCTGTGCTAATTTACATTCCCTCCAACAGTGGATAAGCATTCCCTTATCTCTACATCCTCACCAACATCTATTGTTTTTAGACTTTTTAACAATAGCCATTCTGACTGGTGTAAGATGGTATCTCACTGTGGTTTTAATTTGCATTCTCTGGTTAGTCATGGTTGAGCATTCTTTCCTATGTTTGTTGGCCACCTGTATGTCTTCTTTTGGAGAATGTTTGTTTCATGTCCTTTGCCCACTTTTTAATGGGGTTATTTTTTTTTTTTTCTTGTTGAGTTGTTTGAGTTTCTCATACATTCCAGATGGTAGCTTTTCATCAGATGCATAGTTTGCAAATATTTTTCCCATTCTGCTGGTCGTCAGTTTACTTTGTTGATTGTTTCTTTTGCTGTGTAGAAGTATCTGCCTCTAAAAAGACAGGTAAAGTATTCGACTTCATGAATCTTATCTTTTGGAATATTGATAAAAGCAAAAATATATACGATCAATAGACACGAAAACAATTTCCTCAGTAAAAGTCAAAGATATAAAAATCAAATCAATATATAATTTTTGACCAATCAAACATCCAAGATTTTAAAAAATACACAATGTTATCAAGGCAGTGAATTAGATTCTTTGCCAGTAAGAGAAATTAGAGGTAGTTTTTGGAGGACAATTTGGTAATAGTTATCTAAATAAGTTTTTTAATTATTTTATCCAATAATTCAATTGCTTATAGTTACTCTTAGAAAATATTCAGTGGTGCATGGAATATTTTGATCATGATGATGAAAAGTTCTGCATTATTTCTAAGAATAAAAAATTTAAAACAGTATTTTATTTCTGTAATAGAGTTTAAGTAAATTGAGATCTATCTGCAAAACAGACTACTATATAACTAAAAAACATCTAAAAGTAATAGTTTAATGAATTAAAAATATATTATTGGGGTCTTATTAAATTTAAAAAAGGCTTATAAAACATGTTAAATCTGGCTTTTTTGTATGAAAGTTTTTATTTATGCATAGGAAAAACATCGAAAAATGTTCACTAAATTAGTAACTATTGTATTGTTGGGTGAAAATTCGATACATAATTTTTGTTTGCTTTATCTTTTTCATATTCTCCAATGATCAACATTGAATTTGAAGTTATTTTATAATCAAGCAGAAAATTAATGACAGGAAGCAAAACCCAGCTAGAACGATCTTCCTCTGTGAAGTCTTGGTCCACTCACCTAGTTAATCTGGGTTACTTCTTCCTCTATATTCTCGTAACATTTTGGCTTATCTATTTTAAACATGTACTAATCATTTATGGACTTTTCTTTCCACTAAGATCCTTTAAAGTGGAGTTATTTCATCTCTATGTTCTCCTTTTTGCTCCTCAGTTACTAATGCAAACCCTATAGTAGAATAGAGGCTCAGTGTTCTGAGTTGAATTGTCTCTCAAAAAAGTATGTTGAGATCCTAACACAGAGTAGCTGTGAATGTGATATTTGGAAATAGGATGTTTACAGAGGTAATGAAGTTCAGATGATATCGTTAGGATGCGCCCTAATCCAATATAACTGGTGTCTCTATAAGAAGAGAAATGCACAGACACACACCATGTGATGATGGAGGCAGAGATGGAAGTGATGCACCTATAAGCCATGGAATGCCAAGGATTGCTGGGAATACAAGAAGCTAAGAAAAAGGCCTTCGGGGAAAGGATGTGCCTGCTAACATCTTGAGTCTGTTCTTCTAATCGCTGGAACTGGGAGAAAACAAATGTATGTTGTTATAAGCAACCCAGTTTGCAGTACTTTGTTACAACAACCCTAGGAAATGAATATACTCCATGAACAATTACTGAATCATAAATTAACAGATTGTTTCTACATGACCCCCAGGGATCAATTCAAGACCAATGACTGGGTTTAGAGGAAAAAGATTCTTGCGTCTTCCTATTAGGAAGAATTTGTATGAAGAAAATTCAAGACGTAGGTTGCTATTTGGACACTATTCTAAATTCCATAGTTCTAAAATATAATGTTTATTTCATATTAACAAAATAACTAATCATTATTTGGATGTATCAGCTTTGCAATCTAAAACCCACTGCAATGAATGTAAGCAAAAGCAAGATGGTATGGTTTTAGTGAAGTTAGGTAATAATAGCACCATCTACTGGTGTATGAACAATGCCATGACTGATAATATTTGTGCAAGTTGTTTGGAATAGCACATAGTAAGTATTCAATAAAAGTTGGTTTTCTTTCTTTTCTCCTTGCTGGAGGTAAAATAAAAATAAATAGTATTAATGGCTTAAAGTTTCCAAATTCAATTTATTTAAAATAAATTCCTATATGTGAAAAAGGTAATTAATGAAATATACAAAGTCCATTCTGCTTTAGATGTAGTATATCTGATTAGAATAGAAAGGATTGCAATTTGTGTCCAACTGTGGCATAATATAAGACTATAATTCATTTAAATATATATAAATATAAATATAATTCACTTAAATATATATGTACTTACTATGAGTAAAGAAATAATGCAAAGTGGACATATAAATATGAATGAGTTATTTTTGATAACTTTTAATTATTAGAATAAAAAGTAAGCTTTCTTCATTATGCTTGTATAAAGAAAATATTCAATAAAAATATATTTAACTGTAAATGTCTAATGTCTACGGGATTTAAACATTTTTCAGATGGCTAATCTGGCACTGACTCATCCTCAGGGTATAGATTAAACATGGATCTACACACGTATTTTTCACCAGTTGTGAGCCTACTCTGTTAGAGTGTGATTTTTCATAAAATGTTCCCCACTTACCACAGTTGTACTGTTTTCTTCCTCCACTACCCCTTCCAGGAAACATTTAGAAGTAAACATCATATTACATACTGTTATTGGTTTTTAACCTGAATTTCATGAAATAATAGACAACAAAATTATATCTAATCCCCAACCCACATAACTCACGGGGAATGATTATGTTTGTGCTGTGTGCAAACGTTAGCTCATTCTTTCAACAGTTTAATAAATTACAGTCACAGGTAGAAAAGAGCAGTGACTGATACCTGTTTATTTAAAATATGCCCCTAAACCAGGCTGGAACCCAGAAATATTCAGTATGCAGAAGTGTTTACCCAAATTCACAAATCTTTCAGATTGTGTCTGTACAGAGTTGCCGACTCAAGTAATCTGTTCTAACAGGCTTCTGTAGTACCCTTTAGGTTGCTCTAAATAATACTTTCAAAAAGCAAGGAACTTTTTTTCTTGAGAGAAAATTTCTACACAGTGAAAAGTTTATTTCAATAATTCTGACATTTGGAACTACATAAGCTGTGAAACTGAAGTAGCAAAATAGATACTTAAACACTTACATAGTTTTTATCTACACATTATAAATTCCCTTTTTGAAAAGTTCCCTTAATGGTGTTCCCACACTATTCTGGTCTCACCATGAAAAAGTCTGAAAACAGAACAGTAATTAAAATACAGGTGAGAAAAAAAATGATTAAACAGGTCTGGTATTTCTTTAAGGGTGTGTAAACTTTATTGCACTTTTATTATATTGAGATGTAATACATAGGTTTTAGAATCAAACACGCAAAGATTGAAATTCTAGCTCTGATATTTACTAATTTGGGAAGTTTGCTTCATTTCCAGTAGTCTCATGTGTAAATTAGTGTAAGTAATATCTATATGCCAGCATTTCTGTAAGCGTTAAATTAGATCCTACACATAAAGCATCTTGTCACATAGGGACACTTAAATGTTGAGTGTCCCCTTTCCTTTCTTGAGGAATAATTGGGGGAAGGGAGACAGGAGGAATCAAAATATTAGAAATGTTCATTGTATGATTTTGACTGGCTTTCTCTCTTTTTGTCTCTTCTTTCTTTTCTGTTTCTTTTTTTTCTTTTCTTTTCTTCTCTCTCTCTCTTTTTTTTTTAAGGTGGACAATGTATAGAGCTGGCTCCAGGGATGGTAGGGCACCATCTGTACCTTTTACTTATTTAATTTTTGATAAAAATTGTATGACTATAAAATAGACTACATTTTTCAGATACAGATATCTGAGATAAAGTGAAAGATGGGTGAATGTGATTGCATTGAAATATTTCATAGTTCAACAATTTCAAAAGCATGTTTGCACGTAATCCCACCCACACCATTATGTGTCTGCAGTAACACATGAATATTTGAGGCAGAGCCAGGTACATTGCTAGGCTTGGCATAAGAATACCTGGCAAACAGTGTTTGAATAATTTAAGCCTTTGTGTTTCCCAGTCATCATATAGGCCTCCTGACAGAATGCTGTAAGTGGATAGTGTCAACACCAGAAGACTGCTGAGGAAAAAGAAGACAAACCTAGGGGTACTGTCATGATCGGTTTCTCACCAGGTGCATGGGCTTCCACAAGTTTGAAATTTATCATTCAACAAACATTGATTAAGCACTGACTTTGTGCCAGACCGTATGGTTACTAGCTGGAATACGGCAGTAAACAAAGTCAGTGTGGTTCTTGCCGTCATGGAACATATGAGCCATTCTAGTGTCAGAAAGTTAGTTCTTATAAAGGTGATTAGGACAGTAACAATAAAAGAAGACTGGATAAAGCCATGAACGTAGCTGAGGGTGAGCAGACATCCACTGAGGATACCTAAAATATTTGATGACAATTATGCTTTTGCAATAAAATGCATATGAATATGTAGCCACAACTATCACTTAAATGGGTAAAATTAACCACAAAGTTTAGAATGGTTGAAAGATTTCCTGAATATAAAACCTTCTACATAATAGATCTCTTATTTAGGTGATTCATGAAAGCCCGATGATCACGGTTTGTTTAGAATTTGGAATTTTCATTTTCTGGAGACCTAATTTCAGGAATCCAGGATTCCAAGCATGAGTGTCTTTTTAAGTGAGCTTTTTGAAAGTAAAATATCTAGATGATTTGGCAAAGTATTACATATCTGAAGTCTCTGTTTTCTGGTTTTGAATTGTCAAGTGTGTTAACTGACATCAAAAGACACAGTATCAGACTCAAAGTAATAGAACTACAGCTTGTAAAATTAAGGATGATGATATCAAGAATATTTAGGTATATTGAGTAGAGCAGTTTTTCTGGGCAGAATAAGATCAATACATATTTAAATCAAAAACGAAGGAGTCTTTGTTTGGCTGTAATTCACAGGCTCATTTATCTGCTGTCTGCCAATTATGGAAAGGACTTTAGTTGGCTTTTCAATGCTTCTAGTCATTTCTTAGTGTTCTAATTTTTTTTCTATATTGCCTGAGAAGAATGATAAAAAATTATATTTGCACAGCTGCATCCTGTGTTGTCAGCATGAAATACTTACAGATGTCTTTTTTTCTAATCAGAAATAAGTAATTTTCTAAATTATTTCCAAAATAAAAACTCTCCTTTAAAAAAAATCTCAACTTCTATCTACCCACACTTTGAATTTAAATATGAACATCTTTTTGCTTTGAAGTTTATCCTATAAACATGCAAATTTTATAAACTGATTTCTGATACAAGTAGTGTCTGGAAATACTAGTTTTTATCTATGAACATAATTATTAATAATAACAAGTGATCATTTTCAAGGATACTTTAGAAATAAGGTAAGTATTCTCAATTTCCTGTTGAGAAAACTTGGACCCAGGGCAGACAATTAACTTTCTCATTGCTACAGAGCTAGCAGTTAGGGTATGAACCTAGGTCTCTTACTTCAAAATTCACGTACTTGCCCAAAAAGGTTTTGTTTTGAACAAAAATTTATGTGGTTGCTTGCATGTTATTTGAAATACTTTCATGTTATAGTTATGAAGTTTCAGTCGTTGTAAGAAATAGACTCCACAAACATTCAACAGGGATTTTTTTCTGACAGGATTATGGTTTAGTTTCACTATCTTTATCACCATCAAAGAATAAATATCAAATTCTTATGCATAAAGAGCAGGGTAAATCTTGCCCTCTAGAAATTGTGGTAATATGAAAACAATATAATTCATACTGCTTTTAGTCTTTTTAAAATGAAAAACTTCATAGCTGCATTTACTATACACACACATCCATACACATGTGTGTATACATATAAATTACTTTAATAATTATCAAATTTATTCTTAACTATTTATGTATCTCAAATAGGATGTCACTAATTAATATTTACTTAAAACATTTCTATTTATAAATATAAAATATTTCCTCGTCAGCTGGAAACCATCATTCTGAGCAAAATATCACAAGGACAGAAAACCAAACACCGCATGTTCTCACTCATAAGTGGGAGTTGAACAATGAGATCACATGAACACAGGGAGGGGAACATCACACACCGGGACCTGTTGGGGGCTGGGAGTCTGGGGGAGAGATAGCGTTAGGAGAAATACCTAAGGTAAATGATGAATTGATGGGTGCAGCAAACCAACATGGCACATGTATACCTATGTAACACACCTGCACGTCGTGCACAATAAATAAATAAATAAATAGCAAAAAAAAAATTTCCTCTTCTTCTTCTAAATGTTCATTTAGCATTCAGCCAAATTGTCATTGCTAGTTAAATTTTGGAAAGGGAGTCATTCTGTGATGAATAGTATTAGAATGTTATCAGTTGGTATTCTCTGATTGCAAGATATAGAAAACAACTGATTATCTCTGGCAAAATAAAGAAAGTTAAAGGACATAAGGTGGCTCCCAGAGGTGAAAGAAAAGTTGAGGAAGCGATCTCAAAAAGAGCAGGTTCAGGAAATCAGGGACACTGTTTTCGGGCGGCAACCTCTTCAATGAACCAGCATTAATCACATATTGTCTTCAGTCACTTAGCTCACAATTAATATCCCAGAGAGAGAGAGAGAGAGAGAGAGAGCATAATTCACTTCCTTTGGGGCACGGGTCCATTTGCTACCAAGGAAGTTCAAGGTACTTTAACGTCCCCCTTACAGATTGTACACAATCAGGAATAAATAATTTCCTCGGGACAAAATGGGGTTGTCTTACCCAAAGAAGGGTTAATGAGTACTGGGAGGTGAAAATAAATAAACACAAATAAAAACCCCAATATAATAATTGTAGCAGATAATTTTCTTCTTTTTTTTTTTTTAAATAAAGGGATCAAGATTTGCTCTTCTTAACGCTAAATTTCTGTTACAGCCATGGATCAGTTAATGATGGGGATACACTGTGAGAAATGTGTCATTAGGTGACTTTGTCATTGTGCAAACATCATAGATTGTACATACACAAACCTAGATAGTACAGCCCACTTCACACCTAGGCTTCATGGTAAAGTTTGTTGCTCCTAGGCTGCAAACCTGTATAGCTTGTTACTGTACTAAAAACTGAAGGCAATTGTAACACAATGGTTAAGTATTTGTGCATCTAAACATAGAAAAGGTACAGTAAAAATATGGTATTATAATCTTATGAGTCCACCATCGTATATTCAGTCCATTGTTGACTGAAAGGTCACATGAATGTGTTTTGACAGCCATATTTTTTAATCAAACATAAAAACAGTGACTTTTTAGATGTACTTAACATTTTCAATGCTACCAAAACAAGGAAATGATAAATTTCTATAATTAGTTTGCATTTTCAGAATCTACAGAAGATATCTTCAATTTCAAAATGTAATATTTTTATTTCCAAAGTACTCTTTTTTTTTTTTTTTTTTTTTTGGTGTAGGAGACTCAAGTAGTCACCTAGGAACTTAATTTTATACCCTATTTTTCCTGTCCTTCTCTCCCCAGCCTCTCACACACCCAAGTTGGCTCATTTTTTTTTTTTTTCATATGTAACTTCTGAGAAAACCATAGTTTCTGTGTTGCATGTTCTGTTTTTAGTCTCAGCATCTAAAGCTTCTTATTCGGATGCTCATCATTACCAATCTTTCTAGACAATATTTTACTTTAAAAGTAAAAATCATTTGACCTTAGTATATTCAACTTGACTTTTTTAAAGCTTTTTTTTTTTTGTCAACTCAGGGTTATTTTCTTTTTAGCAACTCCTGTGAACTTTCTAACTCTGAAACCTATGCAGGAAAATGTATCTATTTTTACCATCTCTCTTTCTCACATTGTATTATTAGGAAAGAACTTTTCAGTATGAATTTCATGAGATGAAGCGGGTGACTAATTCCCATCACAGGATTGCAGGATGACTCTCTTAACACTTCTTCCCCTTATTACTGAAGATTCCTCTGCTCCGTGGTTTGTTGCTATACATCAACTGCTATTTAGAAAAAGTTTAACATAAATAGAGAGTTATTTTAAAAATAATGACTTTTGGGAGTGCTTCTTGGTATAGGTGATGTTCTGTTTCTTGATCTAGGTTCTGGCTACATGCTGTGTTTTGTTTAGTTTGTGAAAGTTCATTCAGCTGTATACTTATGATTTGTGCACTTTTCCTCAATTAAAGTGTACTAGAAAATACTGCTTAAAAAGAAAAATCACTTTTTGCTATATTTCAGTTATATTTTGCTGCTTTTTGTCATTGAGGTGTTCATTAGTGTTTAATTGATCTATTAGAGCTCTTCCAGCAAGTCAATATCCTTGGAGTCATCCTTGACTCCTCTCTTTTTATTACACTTATATCAAATCGGTAGGCAAATACTTTCAGCAGCACCTTCAATATAAATCCATAATCCTACCACTTCTCCCCACTCCACTGCTACCACCTTGCCAAGCTAATGTCATCTTTTGTATAGATTCTTGCAAGGCCAAGGAAATGGTCTCCCTTCTCCCATACTGCCCTTATCCCTTATTCAGTCTATAGAGCACACAGCAGCCAGAGATCCTATCCAACTGTAGGATACATTATAAATTATATGATTCCTCTGCTCCCAACTCTCCAGAGTCTTCACATTTTACTCCAAGTAAAAGCCAAAATCATTACTGTGACTCACAGGGTCCTGTACAATTGGCCCAGGGTGACCTCTCTGATATCTCCTACTAGTCATCTTTTTACTCACTCTACCTCACCAAGGTGGCCTCTTTGATCCTTTTTCAACACAGTAGACAACCTCTGTATCAAGTTCTTCACAGTCACAGTTCCCTCTGCCTTAAAAACTCTTCCTCAAAATATTCATTCACATGGCTTGCTCTTCTCACTTTAGGTAATGTGACCTCATTGAGACCTTTCCTGACCACTGTAAAATTGCAACTGTTTCCCTCCAGCATTCCTTATATCCTTTCCCTGCCTTACTCTTAGACTTATGACCATTTAATGTGATATATATATATATATATATATATATTACTTATATACAGAAAAATACAAATATAGATATAGATATAGTCAACCCTCCATATCCATGGGTTTCAGGTCTGTGAATTCAGCCAACCCAGATTCAACCACTGTAGTTTCAGCCAACTGAGGATTAAAAATATAAAGATAAAAATAAATAATAATACAAAAATAAAAAATAACATAAATAGAATAATACAATATAACAACTATTTACATAGCATTTACACTGTATTAGGTATTAAAAGCAATCTAGAGATGATTTAAAGTATATGAGAGGATGTGTGTAAGTCACATACAATACCACACCCTTTTATATAGGGGCTTGAGCATCTGCAGTTTTTAGTAATCTGCAATGGTCCTGGAACCATTCCCCCTTTAGATACTATGGGCTGACTGTATGCAAATGTATACATAGGGTCAGTAATAGATTGTTTTATGTATCGTTAGTAATCCTTTGCCAGCCATGAGAAATGCATTTCTGAAAAAATACTATGATTATTAAAACCACGATTAGCAATAACAAGGTCTCAGAAAAATAGAAGATACATTTTTTAAATAATCAAAATAACATTACATATGTAGATTTGAAACATAGTAAATAGAAGTTATAGAAGGCATCTGCTGCCAAACAACCTAGATTAACCAACAACAAAATCCCACCCTTAGGCAGTCCTTTTAAATTTCCTCCAATTGTTCAAAAAATATTGCTGAGGCTTTCCGTTCCACTAAGGAGGTTCTGCCACAAGTTTTCATTTCTGTAGAAAACTGTACCTGTTTACTTTTTTTTTTTTTTGTATCAGCTCTTACTGAAATACAAATGCTATGGGTTTATATATGAATTGTTTCTTGTTTGTCAATTATTGGTGGGGAATTATTGGTGCTTCAGGAAACTAATATAGTAGATTGTGGCTATTTTTTTAATAAGATAGAATAAAATAAAAATAAACATTAATTCAGACTAATGTTATTAGTATGAATCCTGAGTATCAAAGGTAAATATTACTTTATGAAACTTTTGTTTCAGTTGTGTGTGTGTGTGTGTGTGTGTGTGTGTGTTGGGGTCATGATATGTAATAAATTTCCTATTGAAGTTTGCAGTAAAAAATTTGAAATACATTGTTCTAAGCACATTTGCTGCCTCAAGCCACCCAGAAACTTGCATATCTTGTATCCAACATTTACTTTAACCAATAAAATACTCCCATGTTTGTGTATTTGGCGACAAAAGGTAGGAAAATCTGACATTTCTAAGAATCCAAACCATGCCAGCCATCAAGCATATTATTTCCAGAAAGAAAGGTTTCAGTGGGATAACTGAAACCAAGAGATTGGCCAGTTAGTTGAGTAATCACTGGCCACAATGGTTATTACTGATTCAATTAGAACTTCCTTTTCTTAGATTGCATTTCCTATGATAAATGGAATTATGTAGTGTCTTTTAAAATCCCAAGTACAAAATGAAATATTGTGCATCTATATGCTTCAATTTTCAGAAAGAACTATATAACTCTACAGCATTCTGTATTTACTTCAGAACTCTGATCCAAATTCATATTCTCCTCCCTTTAGACTGCCATTAACATTAGCATGAGTGGTTCGGAAACAAAGTATGTCTGATTAGGGATTGCTGATCCACTCACAAATTCCTCCTGTGTCTGTAACAAGTGATAATATCCCCCATCCTGAATCCAACCACTTTCCAGCAATATGGAAACATGATGAGGTTATTTCATTTGAGGGACCATCTACCTGTTTCATTTTCTTTACTTTACCCCTACCAAATTATATATAACAAAAAAATTAATATTGACCTAAATCTATTTAGGATAAGCCACTGGTAATAGCTATTATTTGGCCATTCTACAGAAACATGAATTTTATGTGGTTCAACAGAAAAGTTGGGTATATTCAGTTATGGTAGAAATCTATTGAAAAATTATGTTCAGTGATTTAGAGGTTGGAATGAGGACACTTGAGTGATCTCATAAGAAGATAACGCCATGCAGATGTCTATGATTTCCATGATATGAGCACTTAATACATTTGTGTTATTATTCATCTCTTCAATACTACACTTTTTGAGCACCTATAGGGTGCTCAAACACTTTCTTGGTGTTCAGTATAGAAAGATGAATAAGATGTAACTCATGACCTTAAGGAACTTGCAGTCCAATGGCCTATATTCCATTTGAATTTGAATGGAAACATTAGCTTTAAAGTCTGTGCTACCAACTAATTATTTGTAGGAGTACAGTCAGGGTGGTGGGAGAAATTATAAGAGGACATTACAGAAAAAAGCAAACCTTCCTGGAAGGCTGGGAGGTTTTGCAAAAGCTTTGAAATAAAATTTGGCTGAAGGCAGCTGAATTCTCTTAAGAGCTTAGGTTAGATAGGAAGGGGATATAAAGAAACCGATCTAGATAAGTTAGTTTACTTAGGTCTTGGAACCTGGCCTTTAATCATCCACACGCAGGACTACTCTGGAGAGCAACCATATTAATTACCCACAAGTGTGTTGAGTCAAGGCCTTTGTCATTAAATCTGTACCAAATAAATGCCTGCAGCACCAGCTTGTCAAGACCATGGCTGCTACAACTGTTTGCAGCCCCCTCCTCGGTGTCTGAGAGCAGCCCAGTTTCACTGGATACCTGTGTCTGAGTGCATTTTTTCATCTGTTGCTTGGTCACGATCTGCAGGTCGAACCCAGCAGGTGGTGGCCCGTGTGAGGAACGCTGCAATGGTTCGAGATGGAACCCTCGAAAACAAAGGTGAAGAGACTGTGCAGTCAGTAAGTCATTGGTGCCCACTAGGGATTTCCAAGTTTGAGTGAATTGTTCAGGCTAGGGTTTCATCAAGGGACAACAGTTATCAGCTCAACAGCAATAGTATATAAAAGTATTTAAACAGCTGCTTAAAGCTAGTGGAGCCTCAGGCTCAATTAAGGGACCTGATGCAAACTGTTGTTTCCCATAACGCATGGTTCCCGGAAGAAGGTACGCTAGACGTAGAGCTGTGGGAACAAATGGGGAGAAATCTTAAACAACATCATGCACAACGGCAACAGGTCCCAGTAACATCTCTAACGTTATGGGCTTTAGTTAGGGTGACTCTAGTCCTGCTCTATGCAGAAGAGCCTAAAAAGGGAAGGGAGGAGGAGCCATCACCTACCTTACCACCTCCTTATCCCTCAGCTCCCCTAACACTGGGCCAAAATAACAAAGAGGAAATGAAGGTTTTGCCTGAGACCTTTCCTCCAATAAGCTGGAAAAAAGACAAGGGATACGCTACAGCTATGGGATCCCATCTTAGGCAAGCGGCATTAGAAGGGGAGCTCTTAGCCTGCCCAGTAGTGCAAGATCAACAAGGCAATCAGGTACATTAACCCATTTCTTTTAATGCTTATCAAGAGTTAAGAAAAAGCATTAAAGAAAACGGAGCCACTAGCCCGTTTATGAAAGGAATGATTGAAGCCATAGCAGACAACTTCCGTATGACCCCATGGGACTGCTGAGTGCTAGCTAACACAACTTTGGAGTCCAGTCAATACCTCCTCTGGAGGGCAGAATATGATGAGTTGTGCGAACAACAAGCCAACCAGAAACAATTGGCCAGGCAAGACAAAACAGCGGATATGCTCCAGGGGAGGAGTCCTCATGCCGATGTACAACAACTAAATTTTGATCCCCAGGCCTTTGCACAAGTGTCTTTGTGCGATCTTAGGGCCTGACAAATTCCTGAAAGCAAATTTCAACAGAGATCTTTTATAAATGTTCGACAAGGGCCTCAGAAGCCATTTGTTGAATTTATCAATCAGTTAACTCAGGCAATTAGGAGACAAATTAGTCACGCTCAGGCTGCTGATATCTTATTTTTGCAATTGGCTTATGAAAATGCTAACGTCAATTGCCAACAAGCAATGCAGACAATCAGAGGAAAGGCAGCCACAGTCGAGGAACTTATACAAGCATGTCAACTGTTGGGGACTGAAACACACAAAGTCAAAATATTGGCTATGGCATTAAGGCCTCCTAAAGCGAAAAGGGAGAGAAACTCAAATTGTTGTCTATGTGGAGAGCCAGGTCATATGAAGAGGGAATGCCCCAATAATAGAGACCAAGGTAACTCAGGAAAAGAACCCCCTTCTATCTGCCCCCAATGTAAAAAAGCAGAAACAATGGGCAAATCAATTCAGGTCCAAATTTGATAAAAACAGCAACCCCATAAATAACCAGGTGGGAAACTTCATGAGGGGCTGGCCCCAGGCTCCGCTAAAAACTGGGGCAATGCCAGTGGCTTTCCTCAGTCAGATGGAAAGCCCACAGTCCTCTCTCTCAGAGCAGCCACCACCGGCAGCATAGAGCTGGACTTATTTTGCCCCAACAAATTAGTGCTAAAAGAAGGAGAAGACCCTAAAAAGGTTGCAGCCGGGATCTGGGGCCCACTGCCTCTGGGAACAGTCGGGGATTAGTCCTAGGGAGATCAAGCCTATCCAGTAAAGGAATTAATGTGCTCACCGGGGTAACTGATAGTGATTATCAAGGTGAGATATTAGTTATGATGAAATGTAAAGGTCTGCATATTCTTGCCCCTGGATCAAAGATAGCTCAGTTACTGCTTTTACCATACTGGGTCCCCAACACCCATGGAAAGGAAAGGGGAAAGGGAAGTTTTGGAAGCACAGGAGCCACAGGAGAATACAGGAATCAATTAATCACTGATCAGAGACCCGTGATTACCTTAAAAATTGGAAATAAGAATTTTGCTAGCTTATTGGATGCAGGGGTGGATACTTTGATCATTAGTGATCAAAACTGGCCAGAAACTTGGCCTTGGGTCACTCAGAAACAAAAAATTGTCAGCATCGGGGAAGCACACACAGCCAAGCAGAGCAAGTACTCCCTAACCTGTTGTGATTCAGAGGGAAGAAATGCAGTTCTACAACTTCTAATTATGCACATCCCTGTTAATCTTTGGCGATGGGACCTATTAGCACCGCATCACACTTATTCTAAACTTGACCACATAATTGGAAGTAAAGCACTCCTCAGCAAATGTAAAAGAACAGAAATCACAACAAACTGTCTCTCAGACCACAGTGCAATCAAATTAGAACTCAGGATTAAGAAACTCACTCACAACCACACAGCAACATGGAAACTGAACAACCTGCTCCTGAATGACTACTGGGTAAATAACGAAATAAAGGCAGAAATAAAGATGTTCTTTGAAACCAATGAGAACAGAGACACAACGTACCAGAATCTCGGGAGATTTATAGCAATAAATGCCCAAAAGAGAAAGCAGGAAAGATCTAAAATCAACACCCTCACATCACAATTAAAAGAACTACAGAAGCAGAGCAAACACATTCAAAAGGTAGCAGAAGACAAGAAATAACTAAGATCAGAGCAGAACTGAAGGAGACAGAGACACAAAAACTCGTCAAAAAATCGATGAATCCAGGAGCTGGTTTTTTGAAAAGATCTACAAAATTGATAGACTGCTAGCAAGACTAATAAAGAAGAAAAGAGAGAAGAATCAAATAGATGCAATAAAAAATGATAAAGGGGATATCACCACCGATCCCACAGAAATACAAACTACCATCAGAGAATACTATAAACACCGCTACACAAATAAACTAGAAAATATAGAAGGAATGGATAAATTCTTGGACACATACACCCTCCCAAGACTAAACCAGGAAGAAGTTGAATCTCTGAATAGACCTATAACAGGCTCTGAAACTGAGGCAATAAATAATAGCCTACCAACCAAAAAATTCCAGGACTAGACAGATTCACGGCGAAATTCTAACAGAGGTACAAAGAGGAGCTGGTACCATTCCTTCTGAAACTATTCCAATCAATAGAAAAAGAGGGAATCCTCCTGAATTCATTTAAAAGGCCAGCATCATCCTGATACCAAAGCCTGGCAGAGACACAACAAAAAAGAGAATTTTAGACCAATATCCCTGATGAATATTGATGCAAAAATTCTCAATAAAATACTGGTAAACCGAATCCAGCAGCACATCAAAAAGCTTATCCACCATGATGAAGTCAGTTTCATCCCTGGGATGCAAGACTGGTTCAACATACACAAATCAATAAACCTAATCCATCACTTAAACAGAACCAATGACAAAAACCACATGATTATCTCAATAGATGCAGAAAAGGCTTTTGACAAAATTCAACAGCTCTTCATGCTAAAAACCCAGGGCAATCAGGCAAGAGAAAGAAATAAAGGGTATTCAGTCAGGAAAACAAGAAGTCAAATTGTCCCTGTTTGCATATGACATGATTGTATATTTAGAAAACCCCATCGTCTCAGCCCAAAATCTCCTTAAGTTGATAAGCAACATCAGCAAAGTCTCAGGATACAAAATCAATGTGCAAAAATCACAAGCATTCCTATACACCAATAACAGACAGCCAAATCATGAGTGAACTCCCATTCACAATTGCTACAAAGAGAATAAAATACCTAGGAATCCAACTTACAAGGGATGTGAAGGACCTCTTCAAGGATAACTATGATAAAATAAAAGAGGACACAGACAAATGGAAGAACATTCCATGCTCATGGATAAAAAGAATCAATATCACGAAAATGGCCATACTGTCCAAGGTAAATTACAGATTCAATGCCATCCCCATCAAACTACCAATGACTTTCCTCACAGAATTGGAAAAAAACTACTTTAAAGTTCATATGGAACCAAAAAAGAGCCCACATTGCCAAGACAATCCTAAGCAAAAAGAACAAACCTGAGTCATGCATGCTACCTGACTTCAAACTATACTGCAAGGCTACAGTAATCAAAACAACATGGTATGGGTACCAAAACAGTTTTATAGACCAAAGCAACAGAACAGAGGCCTCAGAAATAACACCACACATCTACAACCATCTGATCTTTGACAAACCTGAGGAAAAACAAGAAATGGGGAAAGGATACCCTATTTAATAAATAGTGCTGGGAAAACTGGCTAGCCATATGTAGAAGGCTGAAACTGGATCCCTTCCTTATACCTTATACAAAAATTAATTCAAGATGGATTAAAGACTTAAATGTGAGACCTAAAACCATAAAAACTCTGGAAGAAAAACTAGGCAATACCATTCAGGACATAGACATGGGCAAGGGCTTCATGACTAAAACACCAAAAGCAATGGCAACAAAGGCCAAGATAGACACATGGGATCTAATTAAACTAAAGAGCTTCTGCATGGCAAAAGAAACTACCATCAGAGTGAACAGACAACATATAGAATGGGAGAAAATTTTTGCAATCTACCGATTTGAAAAAGGGCTAATATCCAGAATCTACAAAGAACTTAAACAAATTTACAAGAAAACAAACAAACAAACAAACAACCCCATCAAAAGGTAGACAAAGGATATGAACACACAATTCTCAAAAGAAGACATTAATGCAGCCAACAATATATGAAAAAAAGCTCATCATCACTGGTCATCATAGAAATGCAAGTCAAAACTACAAAGAGATACCATCTCATGGCAGTTAGAATGGCGATCATTAAAAAGTTAGGAAACAACAGATGTGGAGAAATAGGAACGCTTTTACACCTTTGGTGAGAGTGTAAATTAGTTCAACCATCGTGGAAGACAGTGTGGCGATTCCTCAAGGATCTAGAACTAGAAATACCATTTGACCCAGCAATTCCATTACTGGGTATATACCCAAAGGATTATAAATCATGCTACTATAAAGACACATGCACATGTATGTTTATTGTGGCACTATTCACAATAGCAAAGACTTGGAACCAACCCAAATGTCCATCAATGATAGACTGGATTAAGAAGACGTGGCACATACACACCATGGAATACTATGCAGCCATAAAAAAGGATGAGTTCGTGTCCTATGCAGCGACATGTATGAAGCTGGAAACCATTATTCTCAGCAAACTATCACAAGGACAGAAAACCAAACATCACATGTTCTCACTCATATGCATGAATTGAACAATGAGAACACTTGGACACAGGGCAGGGAACATCACACACTGGGGCCTGTCTGGGGGTCTGGGGGTTGGGGGAGGGATAGCATTAGGAGAAATACCTAATGTAAATGACAAGTTTATGGGTGCAGCAAACCAACATGGAACATGTATACCTGTGTAACAAACCTGCACGTTGTGCACATGTACCCTAGAACTTAAATTATATTAAATAAGTAAATGATAAAAAAGAAAGGAATATTTATTGCATAAACACAAAAAGAACAAGGAATTTTCAAGAAAAACATAAAACAGTTCAGAAGATTTCTAGTAAAAGATAACTGAAGACTAACTAATGGCACACATAGCAGTCAGCCAAGGTTCAGAACTGACTCTTTCCATCCTGAAATCAAGGAATGGAGAATGAAAAAACTAGAAGACCCTCCGCAAAATATTGCCATCTATGTCAGAAGCCACCTAACTCTTCATGTACTCTGGGGCAAACAGTGCAGTGAGGATCAGCAGTGGTGAGTTATCAAGAGAATATTTTTAAAAGTTTATTACATGTTTATTTATAAAAAAGTTTATTACACTCTGTAGAGCATGTACTATTCCCTTGGCAGCAGTGAATAACTTCTCTCTAGGACTAAGTGGAAGGGAAATAACTGAAAGGGATATAAAGGTGAGAAGTGAAACCATCTACAGTAGTGGTTTTCAAACTTTTGCTCACAACATATTTATGCTCTCAAAAACTACTGAGACCCGAGAGAGCTTGTTCAAATCCATTATAGCTATTGATATTTACCAATAACAAAACCAAGAAAAAGTTTAAATATTACTTAATTTAAAATAACAAGAATATATCTAGGGCATGTTGCCATAAATGAAACATTTTTATGAAAAATAACTATTGGGTGACCTGTCTCCCTAGGTGTTTCATGCTCTGCGACATCTTGCAGTATATACCAAGAATGCAAGTTTTTTATTTTTCTTGACCCAGGTTTTCTCATGCTAACAAAGGCTGCAGGAAGCCTTGAGAGATAAGGCAATGTCTCCTTCCAAGACAAATAGCAGGCTTGCTTACTGCCTGCTATAAATGGCAGGTTCTTCAAACTCAGTCTTCCTCTCCTATCACGCAATCCACTGTGTGTGCTGGCATCCACCTAGTTTCATCTGTGCCTCCCCTGAGGAACTGGTACTGATTGGGGGAAACAGATGTAAACATGTGGACATGCTGGCTATCAGTTTTGTGGTAACAAAGTCTCTCAGCTCTGACACAGGAGTCTTATGTCTTTTGTCAGCCTTCATTGAACTGTGGTAAGCTAACTTGTTAACTTGCAAATAGTGTAAAACCTTATATTCTTTACAGCTCTTGACAGTAACTATATTTTCAACAACAAAATGATATAATGAGAAAAGCAGTATTAACCTTTTCTTGCAAATCTCCAATGTCTGGCTTAGTAGTAGAGAGCTGAGTTCTCATATCTGATTCATTCTCTTCTTGCAATATGTTGTTTTGGTTGAAATATATGATGAAAATCCGGTCTCACACAGACATATAGTTGGAAAAGAGACAAACTTGTGAATCCACTAAAAGGATTTCAGGATCTGAGTGGTCCTTAGACCACGCTTAGAGAATTGTTGATCTATAGCCACACAGCTTACTGTCTATATTAAGATGGTTTTGTTATTGGACAGTCTGTGTTAACATGACTTAACTATGGCACAAAATTCTCACTCTGGGAGATGAAGTTGTAAATAACTTTAGCATTTGTTTTGTTACTGTTATTATTGTTTCTATTATTTGTTATTTATTATTTGTTACAAGAGTGTTGTGGAAATCTGCTTATCCAAATATTCAACCACTAAACTTACCCCCATCAGGGTAATAGATCATTCATTGGTCTCATCAAAGCTGTTTATTCTTTAAGACCAACTTCAAAACCCTTGCTTTGCTGGGTCCACGAATCCTAAACTATTATTTCATAAACTTTGCTGAATCTCAATCAACCCTCATATCATACTGAAAGACCCACCATAAACTAGACTCTCCATCTCTAATGAATAGCTTGTCTTTCACCTTCTCTTCCTAAGTCACTACTAGAGAACTGTTGATATTAGCGACCTGTCGTAGAGTAATAAGAAATAAACTTGGTTTTCCTTTATAAATGGGTTGGTCTGGTAGATGGCAATGGACAATCTGTTTTATATTTAGATCATTCTTTCTTCAATAAATAGGTCTCTGTCTTGAAAAACTAAGGATCACATGTGCTTGATAAGATCTTTTCTGTACATGTTAGCAAGAAAAAGTTCTGGGGCCTTTCATAAAAAGGAGAAATCTTGGTATTCAATCTATCATTAAATTCTATAAACTTAGGGTTGCCATATTAAGCAAATAAAAATACAGAACAGTCAGTTGAATTTAAATTTCAAGGAAACAATAAGTAATTTCAAATTATAAGTATGTCCCAAATATTGCATGGGGTCCTGTCCTGTCCTGCATCTTATCAAGCAATCCTACATAAAACCCATACTGCGACTTGTGGCTCCATGTTAACAACAAAGATTTTTCCATTTGCTTATTATTCTTAATCTGAAATATGCCAATCACTTTACAAAACTGAATACAGTAGCTACCTTAGGTTCCTTAGTTTGGTAGGCAAATTATAGATGAAGTGGAAAAAAAGCAAAATTTCAAATAGATTTAAAAACTCTGACTCTATCAAAGAATTTTAAAACTTCTGTTATTTTTAATTTTTTAGCACCAAATTGTAAGGCTTCAGCTATAACTGCAGGCTAAAAGCTATCTGTCATGGTAGAATGACAGCTGGAATCAAACTATATATAGAAAGAGACATGGAATTGCAGACACTACACATAGTATGTAAGAAAACAGCTGTGAGATTGGGATTAAGAGTTGGAGCCAAATATGAGATTATTATAGTTATAATAAAAAAAGTGAGAGTTTCTCATGTCCTATAGGTCCATGTATTGATGTGATATGAATCCTTAGTCTGGATTTCAGGGCATAAATGTGTTGTAGCTAATGTTCAACCCTACGCTAATATACAATATTTACTGAGACTACCTAATATTCAAGGCTAGTGAAGAACAAGAACAATCTTCAAACTGCTCTGTTATAGTACTATAATTCTGCATAACATAATTTTTTGAGAATTATCTTTTTTTTTTTTTTTTTTTTTGAGACGGAGTCTCGCTCTGCCGCCCAGGCTGGAGTGCAGTGGCCAGATCTCAGCTCACTGCAAGCTCGGCCTCCCGGGTTCACGCCATTCTCCTGCCTCAGCCTCCCGAGTAGCTGGGACTACAGGCGCCCGCCATCTCGCCCGGCTAGTTTTTTGTATTTTTTAGTAGAGACGGGGTTTCACCGTGTTCGCCAGGATGGTCTTGATCTCCTGACCTCGTGATCCACCCGTCTCGGCCTCCCAAAGTGCTGGGATTACAGGCTTGAGCCACCGCGCCCGGCCGAGAATTATCTTTTATGTAGTTTAGTGACAGAGAAAAATATAGTCATGTGTCACTTAAGGATGGGGATACGTTCTGAGAAATGTGTTGTGAGGTGGTTTTGTTGTTGTGTGAACATCATAGAGTATACTTACACAAACATAGATGGTATAGCCTACTACAGATGTAGGCTGTATGGTATAGACTGTTGCTCCTTGTGGCTTAGGCATGTTACTGTACTGAATACTGTTCAATACAGTATTCAGTTCTTGTAGGCCTGTTATTGTAGGCATGTTACCGCACTGTAGGTAACGGTACTGTAGGATATTGTATCATGATGGTAAGTACTTATGTATCCAAACATATCTAAACATAGAACAGGAACAGTAAAAATACCGTATAAAAGATAAAAAGTGGTACACCCATACAGGGCACTTACTGAGAATGGACATTGTAGGACTGTAAGTTACTCTTGGTGAGCCAGTGGGTGAGTGGAGAGTGAATGTGAAGGATTGGGATATAACCCTACACAACTATAGACTTTATAAAGATAGAACTCTCAGGTTATGCTAAATTTAATTTTAAATTTTCTCTTTCTTCAGTAATAGGTTAACCTTAGCTCAGTATAATTTTTAAATCTGAAAACTTAATAATTTTTAACTTTCTGACTCTTTTGTAATAACACTTAGCAACACAAACACATTGTGTATCTGTACAAAAATAATTTCTTTCTTACATCTTTATCCCATAAACTTTTTTATTAAATATTTTCCCTTTTAAACTATTTTGTTAGAAAGTAAGACACAAGCACACACATTAACCTAAGCTGAAGGACCTGCCTGGGGGTGTTTTACAGTTAACTTAAAAAAAAAAATAAGTAGGAGTATACTTTAAAATAACAATAAAAAGTATAGTACAATAAATACATAAACCAATAACATAGTTGTTTATTATTATTATCAAGCATTAGGTACCATAGTTAATTGTATGGGCAAGACCTTTATCCAACTGGCAGTGCACCAGGTTTGTTTACACCAGCCTCACTACAAACATGAGAGTAATTTGTTGCACTATGACATCACAACTGCTACAATGTCACTAGGTAACAGGAATTTTTCAGCTCCATTATAATCTTACGTATATCATTGTATATGCGGTCTGTCATTGACCAAAACATCATTATACAGCACATGAGTATATGCCAAACTGAAAAGCAGAAAACCTACCTGGATTTTAGTCCTAATTTTACAACTAATTATCTCTGTAACCTTGAGCAGTTTGGTTTCTGTATTAGTTTGCTAGGGATGCCATAACAAAGTACCACAGGCTGGGTGGTTTAACCAACAGAATTTTTTTTTTTTTCTCACAGTTCTGGAGGCTGGAAGTCTGAAATGAAGGTGTCTCCAAATACAGTCACATTTTGAGGTACTGCAGGTTTGACTTCAACATACGAACTTTTTCAGGGGTGCACAATTCAGCCCATAAGAGTTCCCCTTTCTTAATCTTGGTTTCCTTTCTCATAAAATAGGGATATTGGAATTGATCATTTCTAAAGTCTCTCTTCTCACTCAATGATTTATATATAATAAATCACAGATTATCTGTTATATTTTATGGACTACAAAATTAAAAGTCGCAGTATAAGACTCAAGCAAACTAATATTCATCAACAGAAATGTCTGAAATCATGATACTATTATAATGTTAATGAAGACCACAGATGGTAAATGTTCATTTGAATTTCAAATAGTTGCAGCTTTTCAAATGTAGTGAACCAATTCAGCAAAATTTGCATAGTAGGAAAAATGTACATAATTGTTCTTCACTATTGCAATAGGACTCAGCAGGACACTGCAAATATCTATGGAAACGTCCACTGATTGATGATAAAAACAAAAGGTTTTTTTTTATTGAGGCTATGAAGGAGAAAATGAGGTAATTCTATAATACCATACTCTGTGGTTTGAGGATATAGGAAAACATTTGTGTATTTGTACCTCTTATTTTGTTTAGTTTTTTCTGTAATGATTTTAGAGCTAGGTGTATAGCATGGTATATGTTTTCTTTGTTAGCTTTCTTTATTAATGACCCAGAAGAGGAGAAATCTTTGTCTCTACAGTCACCTGGAGAAATTCAGGATTCATAACCACTCCGTGGTAGATACAGAGGCCTCCATAAACTCTTCAGTTGCAGTTTGCTCAATGCCTTCAATGAGAAGTGATGTAGGCCAGTGGATCATAAAACTGGCCATATTGATTCAGTACGTCCAGGATAGAGTTCAAGAGTCAAACTTTTTGACAAGAACATCACCCCATCTCCCTACTCCTACCACAGAGGATTTTGATGAAGCTGGCCCACCTGTGTTTGGCAATTGCTGATAGAACCCTGGATCTCATTTAGCCATGAGAACTTGGAATCTACCTGCAAGAGCCCATCACTCCCTGGATCATTGGAATGGTTTGGCTTCAATCTGTCTCACCAGAGATACACTATATTCTACAAGATTAAGAACGATGTGTAAAAAGCCAGGAACATGTTGTGAAGGTACAGAGATACATCAGAGATACTCAAATATATTCAGAAAGTCTTATACCCTAAAAATCAAGGATCATAGATTTCCAGTGAAGTGACCCAAACAGTGTATGAACTTAAAAAGAGGTAAGACTTTACTCTTTCCTAGCCTTTTCCTGGGGTGCACATTCTCCCAGTTTGTACCATGCATTTGCTAGGAAAAATTATGGAAGATTTTGAAATTTAGTGGGAATACTGTCTATTTCAGCAATCCAGGTTATCTCTGCCTTTGCCTTTGACTATATTATTTTACAACACTGTAGAGATAGAAGTTAATTGTAGAAAACTGGGGGTAATGAGAATACTTTCTGTCCATAGAAATGTAAATTGCATCCAGTAGAATGTCAGTGATTATTACCCTGTAGATATTGATCGGTTTTGCCATTTTTACAGCTGATATGGTTTGGTTGTACCCCATCCAAATCTCATCTTGAACTGTAACTCCCACAATTCCCATGTGTTGTGGGAGGAAACCGGTGGGAGCTAATTGAATCATGGGGGTAGGTCTTTCTCATGCTGTTCTCATGATAGTGAATAAGTCTCATGAGATCTGATGGCTTTAAAGACAGGACTCTTCCTGCACAAACTTCTCTTTTCCTGCTCCATCCACGTAAGATGTGGCTTTCTCCTCCTGGCCTTCCACCATGACTGTGAGGCCTCCCCAATCATGTGGAACTCTAAGTCCATTAAGCCTCTTTCTCTTGTAAATTGCCCAGTCTTGGGTATGTCTTTATCACCAGCATGAAAACAGACCAATACAGTAAATTGGTACTGGGAGTGGGGTGCTGCTGAAAAGATACCAGAAAACATGGAAGCGACTTTGGAACTGGGTAACAGGCAGAGGTTGGAACAGTTTGGAGGGCTCAGAAGAAGACAGGAAAATGTGGGAAAGTTTGAAACTCCCTAGAGACTTTTTGAATGGCTTTGACCAAAATGCTGATAATGACATGGACAATGAAATCCAAGCTGAGTTGGTCTTAGATGGAGATGAGGAACTTGTCAGGAACTGGAGCAAAGGTGACTCTTGTTATGTTTTAGCAAAGAGACTGGTGGCATTTTGCCCCTGCCCTACAGAGTTGTGGAACTTTGAACTTGAGAGAGATCATTTAGGCTATCTGGTGGAAGAAATTTCTAAGCAGCAAAGCATTCAAGAGGTGACTTGAGTGCTGTTAAAGGCACTCAGTTATATAAGAGAAGCAGAGCATAAAAGTTTGGAAAAATTGCAGCCTGACAATGTGATAGAAAAGAAAAACTCATTTTCTGAGGAGAAATTCAAGCCAGCTGCAGAAATTTGCATAAGTAATGAGGACCCAAATGTTAATCCCTAAGACAATGGGGAAAATGTCTCCAAGCATGCAAGAAGTCTTCATGCCAGCCCCTTCCATCACAGGCCTGGAGGCCTAGGAGGAAAGAGTGGTTTTGTGGGCCAGGCCCAGGGTCCCCATGCTGCGTACAGCCTAGGGACTTGGTGTCCTGCATCTCAGCTGCTCTAGCAGTTGCTGAAAGGGGTCAACATAAAGCTTGGGCTGTAGCTTAACAGGGTGAAAGCCCCAAGTCTTGGCAGCTTCTATGTGGTTTTGAGCCTGTGAGTGCACAGAAGTCAAGAATTGGGGTTTGGGAAACACCTGGATGCCCAGGCAGAAGTTTGCTGCACGGGCGGGGCCCTCATGGAGAACTTTTGCTAAGGTAGTACAGAAAGGAAATGTGGGGTAGGAGCTCCCACACAGAGTCCCCACTGGGGTGCTGCCTAGTGGAGCTGTGAGAAGAGAGTCACTGTCCTCCACACCCCAGAATGGTAGATCCACTAACAGCTCACACTGTGCACCTGGAAAAGCTGCAGACACTCAAAACCAGCCCACGAAAGCAGCCAGGAGGGAGGTTGTACCCTGCAAGGCAGCAGAGGTGGAACTGCCCACGACCATGGGAATCTATTACTTGCATTAGTGTGACCTGGATATGAGACATGAAGTCAAAGGAGATCATTTTGGAGCTTTAAGATTTGACTGCCTCACAGGATTTCAGTTTTGTATTGGGCCTGTAGCCCCTTTGTTTTGGCCAACTTCTCCCATTTGGAACAGCTGTATTTACCCAATGCCTGTACCCCCATTGTATCTAGGAAGTAACTAACTTGCTTTTGATTTTATAGGCTCATATGCAGAAGGGACTTGCCTTGTCTCAGATGAGACTTTGGACTGCAGACTTTTGAGTTAATGCTGAAATGAATTAAGACTTTGAGGGACTGTTGAGAAGGCATGATTGGCTTTGAAATGTGAGGACATGAGATTTGGGAGGGACCAGGGGCGGCATTATATTGTTTGGCTGTGTCCCACCCAAATTTCATGTTAAACTGGAACTCCCACAATTCCCATGTGTCATGGGAGGAACCGGTGGGAGGTAATTGAATCATAGGAGCGGGTCTTTCCTGTGCTGTTCTCGTGCTAGTGAATAAGTCTCACAAGATCTGATGGCTTTAAAAACAGGAGTCTCCCTGAACACACTCACTCTGTTTGCCTGCTGCCATCCACTTAAGATGTGACTTGCTTTTCCTGGCCTTCTGCCACGATTGTGAGGCCTCTCCATTCATGTGGAACTGTAAGTCCATTACACCTTTTTTGTAAATTACCCAGTCTCGGGTATGTCTTTATCTCAGTGTGAAAACAGACTAATATGACAGCCATTTATAAAAATCATTTCAGCATTTCTTATCTCACAATAACTGTTTGGTACTTTGTTTTCATTTGAGGGGTTTATAACATGTTTTCTTACCAGTTAATGAGTTAAATAGAAGGCTTGATACATGGCCACTTGTATGATACATTTAAAATGTATCCTTTTACCTGTTTATTTATTAAACATTTATTGGCACCATATTAGATACCCCAACCATCCTAATATACTGATATTCATGCTTTTGTGTCATCCACTCTCCTTGAGTATGGGCTGGATTTATTGATTTGTAGGCAAGAAATAGAATAGCACAGAAGTGAAGTAATGCCACTTCCAATATTAGATTATATAACATTATAAATTCTTTGTTGAACACTGTTTCTTATTCTCTTGCTAGCTTGCTTTGAAGGAAGCCAGCTGCCATGTAAGCTGCTCTATAGAGAGCCCCATGTAGCAAGGAACTGATGTCTCCAACTAACAGCCACATGAATGAGTTTGCAAGTGAATTCTCCTAGGTCAAGCCTTGAGATGACTATAGCTTCAGACAGTCCCTTAAAACTTGTGAGAGATCTGGAACCAAAGACACCTGGATTCCTCACCCATAGTAACTGTGAGATAATACAGTTTCTTTAAACCATTAAACTTTAAGGTAACTAGTTATGCAAAAATTGATAACAACTATTATATATTTTTTCTTGGAAATCCATTAATATATTCTGTCACAGGTGTTTCTCCAGTACTCACTTAGAATCAGTATGGAGATCTTGCACTCAATATTGTTGACCTTCAGCCCAATTGTCCAGAAATAGGTTTTAGAGTATCCAGGCCAAGGTGACCTGCGCTAGAAACTAAGCAGGCAAAATAGCACAACAATTCAGAAAGAAAAACATCCTTCCAGAGAGTCTCCAAAAGATCTAGTGTGACAACACAACTTTTACAAGTAGTACAGAAAATGACCAGCAAAAGGAAAACATCAGTTTGTGATGTGATGTTATATAAATCATGGAATAACTTTTTAATGCAACCCAAGATCTGCTGCATATAACCCAGCTTCTGTTTGAATCCTGTGGTTTCTTCTCACGTGTTGTCATACACTAGTTCTGTTTTTTGTTTCTAGTTTTTCTTTGCACTCAGCAATTCCATACCCATTCTCTCTTAAGGGATGTCATGGAAGAGTTCCATGGCATTGGTCTGTGTAATGATTTTTTGGACATAAACCTAAAAGCCCAGGCGACAAAAGCAAAAATAGACAAATGGGATCACATCAAACAAAAAAGCTTCTGCACAGCCAAGGAAACAATCAACATAGTGAAGAAAAAACAGAATGAGAGAAAATATTTGCAAACCGTATATCTGCTAATGGGTAAATATCCAAGATATAGAGGGAACTCAAACAATTCAATAGTAAGAAAACAAATAACCCTATTTTTTAAAATGGGCAAAGGATCTGAATGGACATTTATCAAAAGAAGACATACAAATGGACAACAAGTATATTAAAAATTCTCCAAATCACTAATCATCAGAGAAATGTAAATTAAAACACCTCACATCTATTAGGATGACTATTAACAAAAAGCCAAAAAATAAGTGTTGGAGAGGATGTGGAGAAAAAGGAACCCTTGCACACCAAACAGTTGGTGAGAATGTAAGTTGGTATAGCCATTAAAAACATCAATATGAAGGTTCTTCAAGAAGGTAGAAATAGTGCTACCATATGATCTAGCAACAATGTGATCCAGAAATCCCACTATGGGGTATATCTAAAGGAAATGAAATCAGGATGTTAAAGAGATATGTGCACTCCCATGTCCACTGCAGCATTATTCACAATAGCCGAGATACTCAATCAACTTAAATATCCATTGATAAATGAAGGAAGAAAATGTATTCAATCTTTAAAAGGGGGAAAGTCTTGTTATTTACATCAACATGGATGAACGTGGAGGACATTATGTTAAGTGAAATAAGTCGGCACAGAAAGACAAATACCATATCATCTCAGTCACACACATGGAATCTAAAACAAGTTGATCTCATTGAAGAGTAGAATGGTGGTTACCAGGGAATGGGAGCAGCTGGGGAGATATTAGTCAAAGGATACAAAATTCAAAATTCAGTTTGATAGGAGAAATAATTTAAAGAGACCTATTTTAAAACATGGTGATTAGAGTTAATAACAATGTATTATATTCTTCAAAATTGCTAAGAGTAAATTTAAGTGTTTTTATTTTTAAAAAAGTTTTTAGAGACAGGTCTAGCTCTGTCTCTCAGGTGGAGTGCATTGGTGCGATCTCGGCTTACTGAAGCCTTGACCTCCTGAGTTCAGGCCATCCTCCCACCTCAGCTCCTCAAGTAGCTGGAACTACTACTAGATATGTACCACCTGCCCAGCTAATTTTATATATTTTTTGTAGAGATGGGGTTTTGCCATGTTGCCTAGGCTGGTCTTGAACTCCTAAGCCATTCTCAGCCTCTCAAAGTGCCGGGATTACAGGCGTGAGCCACCACACCCAGCCAAGTGTTCTTACCCCAAAAAAGTATGGTGATAATACATATGTTAATTAGCTCGATTTAGCCATTCCACAATGTATAAATATTTCAAAAAATACGCTGTATATGACATATATATAAATACAATTTTTATTTGTCAATTAAAAACCAACCAAACAAAAAAAGAAGTTGCATGGACCAGAGTGAGAAGCAACAGTGTATAAGTACACAGATTTTGGAACTGGAAATGCCTAGGTTTGAACTCTGGCTGTCACTAACTATAGGGATTTGGGTATGTCTGAATCTTTTTTTATTTATTTATTTATTTTTTGAGACAGAGTCTCGTTCTGTCGCCCAGGCTGGAGTGCGGTGGCCGGATCTCTGCTCGCTGCAAGCTCCACCTCCCGGGTTCAGGCTATTCTCCTGCCTCAGCCTCCCAAGTAGCTAGGACTACAGGCGCCCGCCACCCCGCCCGCCTAATTTTTTTTTTTTTTTTGTATTTTTTTTTAGTAGAGACGGGGTTTCACCGTATTAGCCAGGATGGTCTCGATCTCCTGACCTCGTGATCTGCCCGCCTCCGTCTCCCAAAGTGCTGGGATTACAGGCGTGAGCCACCGCGCCCCGCCCGTCTGAATCTTTTAATAGCCATGTTGATGTTTATCTTTCAAAGTTGCTATGAGTATTTGAGCCTAAAGTTTGAAGTAATGCATTAAAAGATCCAGCACACAATAGGTGCTGGATAAATAATGGTCATCATTATTATTATTCTCACTCTCATTTTATTTTTTCTTAAGAGTGGTTTTATGGGCTGGGCATGGTAGCTCACACCTGTAATCCCAGCACTTTGGGAGGCAGAGGCAGGCGGATCACGAGGTCAGGAGACTGAGACCATCCTGGCTAACATGGTGAAACCCTGTCTCTACTAAAAATACAAAAATAAAATTAGCCAAGCGTGGTGGCGGGCGCCTGTAGTCCCAGCTACTCTGGAAGCTGAGGCAGGAGAATGGCGTGAACCCAGGAGGCGGAGCTTGCAGTGAGCTGAGATCGCGCCACTGCACTCCAGCCTGGGCGACAGAGCGAGACTCGTCTCAAAACAAACAAACAAAAAGTGGTTTTATGGCATCCTCCAATATATTTTATTAAAAAATCTCTTTGTCAAACTTTATTTAATAGCAGAAGATAATTACAGATTTCACCCACTTGCCTATCCCAAAACCTAGAAAATCGTATTTCACTTTAAAGGTACACATCAGTAAAAAGTACACACCTACATGAACATACTGGTTCTACAGTGCTTACTGAATGCAGAAGAAAGGTTTTGTTCATTTGTTGGCATCTGCCAAGTAGAGCATAGGCTGAAAGCACAGGAAATTTACCAAAAGGCAACTTATAGCGTGTCCCCTATCTGAGAATAAAAATAAAATATAAAATAACCTAAACATTGATAACCTAAAACAGTTAAAAATCTTTAAATTTAACAATATATATTTGGTAGCCTTCTTAGTTGGGAAAAACTAGAAAACCAAAGAATAATAGTAGAAGAGAAAATTAATCTTAATGGTGAATTTGCTAGTAGTTTTAAATTTTTGTATTACATGCATATATTGCTTATTTAAAATGTTTTAAATTAAAATATATCCACTCTGAATTATATTAGTGAACTAAAATTATATTAATATTTCCCAATTTATTGCCCCTTTCAGTTTTATTATTCCCAACATTTCTTTTTTCTCTTTTAGCAGAAGAGCACAGTGACTCAATTCTGAACATTTCCTTTCAAAAGTAGTGCTGAGTATCAGTTTTTCAATCCAGAAAAGTGGCTACTCTTTCAGTTGTGCCTCCAATTTGATTAAACATTTTACCCAACTTTGATCATCTGAGGTTAGGAAAGAATTCACCTCCCTTCTGGATCTCTCCCCAAAGAGAAAAAACAAAGAAACTTTCTACTGGTTTTCAAGCCAACTATTTCTTATGAGTCACAGCTTTAGGCAGTTTATCCTGGGCCTGCACCCAGGACACATCTGGACACAGCAAGCTGAAGCTCTCATTCTTCTCTCTTCACCTCTGAGAGTGGGAGACTGCTGGAGTGTGAACCGCCCTGATATTCTGTCCTTGTTCTTGGAACATCTTAATATTGCCTCCTCATTTTAGAGTCAGAATAAGACTAGGAGGGGAAAAAAGAAAATTTACAATATCAAAGCCATTTTAATTGTCCTTAACCCCAAGTAGTAGCAGTAGTTATAGTAATGGCCTCTGGGTTCTCATTGCTACCAGACAGTTAGTGGAAAATTTAGGTCCTCCAAAACTTTGAAACCATTATATACAAGATTCAGTGGAAACAAAGCAAAACAAAATCTTCAATTTATTCAAAGTCAAATGACTCCTACTCAGCCAGGACAAACCAAAGGTTTTCGACGTTTGGTAAAAAAGAATAAAATGAAGTCCTATCACTGTAACAGGTACAGTATTTGTACTGTAGATCTTTGTGGATCTAAGAAAATCTGCATCTGACCTCTGTGTAGAGCTAAACATGAGAGGGAGTTAAGTGAAAGGGAAGGTGTGAGGGTCTGTCAAACTCTCCACCTCTCACTTCTCTGCAAGGAACAGTAAGACCTTTGCCTTGACCCTGGGAAGGCACACCCATCTTCACACCCCATTAGAGACCTCATTCTTTGTTTCTCCTCTGTTTCCTGCCCCACCTGCATATTTTGCATGGCTTAATTCTTGACCTTGCATTTTAAACTCATTAACTCATTAACCTCATGGACTTACTTCTATTTTTGATATGACCTCTCTTAATAGATGTTTTTTTACTGCTCTGCTAGCTGGATTTCTGCTCTTCACTTTAACTACCAGCTGTTTGATTTTCAGCAATGTTTCTACTCTTTGTCTTCCCTTCCTAGCAATAAAATAAAGATAGCAACACTGCCTGTCTCACAGGGTTTTGGGGAGGATTAAATGAGATAGAAGACACACCATTCTTAGAACAGTGCCTGATATGAAGGAAGTGCTATATGGGTCAGATGTTATAATTTTTATAAGAAATTTCACTTTTTTCCCTTTTTCTGATTTTTAACTTTCACGTATTTTCTTGAATTTTAATTTTAGCATTACCTTGCATCTTTTTCTTTCTCTTCTCAGGTTGCTAAGTCTATTATTTTAAATCATTATGTTTGATTTGGTCTACTTTCCTGTTAGAGTTTTCCAATCGTTTATTTTAATTGCTAGTTGTAGGCCTTTCTTCTACTTAGGTTTTGTTGACACCCTCTATTTTCCTCTTTTTCTTTTTCGTTGGTTGGATTGGTGGTGGTGGTGGTGGCAGGGGCACATGTGGATTTTTATTATGGTGGTGGTGATTTTTAATAATTTGTTTTAATTATGATCAAAAAGCAATCTAGAGAAGTGATTAGTAAACTTTAATGTGTCTCAGATTAATCTAAATAGTTTGTTAAAGTAGACTGATGGCACCATGCTCAGAGTTTTGACTCAGAAACTAACATGCCTAACAGGATCCCAGGCGGTGCCAATGCTATCGGTTGGTGACCACATTCTGAGAACCACTGGTCTGAGGGAGTGTGAATAGGGGAGACAGCCTTTATTATACTAGAGAAAACCCTTTCCATGTACCCTCGCCCATGGAGGTTTGGTTTATTTCACCAGTGGTTAGAACTGGTTTAGTTTATTTAACCAAATAAACCCAACATGCTTTATTTTATTCTTCCCAACATATTCCACTCCCTGCTCAGTGTGGACTTTTCCCAGCCACCCTCTGTGTGTGAGTCATCGATTTACTGAAAAGTTATCTATTCAGACCTCACACCATCCCCCTTATGAGAAAATCTATGACTTTGAATCCATGGTATCCAAAATATATAATGATTGGATTTTAGGAAAACCTTAGCCTATGTGTGCCAGGAGGGAAAAGCAAGGTGAACTTCATACCCAATAATACACTGTTAAGTCCTAACTCTTATGGGGAGCCAGGCGTAATGGAGTTCCCAGATGATCCCCTGGGAATGCTATGGTACAAGTCAGGTTCCTGTTACTTCTTTTAAAACAGTCACTTTTAATAAAACTTTGGGAGGACAGTGGTAGAGACAACCAAAATACCTATGATTACACATCTTTGTGTCCTCTCTTTCTTCTGGGGATAACTATTTCCCCAGAGCATATATCCATTTTACTACGCATGTTCATATAATTTTATTATCTGCATGTCTTCCAATATTAGTATTATTATGTAGTATATATTATTTATGTATTTGGTATCTTTTTTCCCACTTTCAGATGATCCATGTTTCCCTTCTACCTCTATTACCCTGTTCCCAAATCCCCTGAGTCCCCCAGATTCTGGAATAAACAGAATTACAGGGAAATAACCGAACTAGGCTTTTCCAGTCCCTTTCCTTTTTCCCTTGAGAGAAAAGGATGTTATTCTGAGAACACTAGAGTCCCTCAAGGGATACTTTATCAAATTTGGGTCCAGGTCATAATGATAATTCTGATAACAGTTTCCTCCTTATTCCTTATCTCCTGTTGGCTTTATTTCCTCCACTGAGGGAAAGATTTTCCCCATGAAAGAACTCTTCTCCAATATCAAATAACCATCTGTCTTCTTCCTACTTCTGATGCTCTGCCATTTCAAACATACCACAAAGTTTCAGAAAGTGAGCAGTCACTTCACTGCCTCCAGATGGAGAGATCTGATCCAGTGCCTGACTCCTGCCGTGTCATCAGCCCATGGGAGAAACAGTCAGAAATTCTGCAGATTCACCCACCACCTCTGCCCAGGTGGGCTCAAGCCAGGTGGATGTGGAGTGCACTGGTTTTCAGGAGATAGCACTCTGGCAGGCCATAGCCACACAGCATCACCAAGGAGTACGGCTTTTTAAGCCTGGTAGACCTGAAGCATGATCTGCATTCTCCAAAAGTCCCCTCTTGGATTTCAGTCGGTTGGGAATCTGACATGAACATCTCCAAAATGTTGAGAGCTTTTAATATTAATCGCCTGCTAAACTTCTGAATTTTACATCATCCATTTCCTTATAAGTCGCCTTTTAGGCCTTTTAGTTCTCTAGCCATCATGGGAAAAAAAAAATCTCTTCCAAAGATAGAGATCAATCCACCATCCTTACTTCTTTCACATTTAGGGCTACTGTTGCAAAATTGCCTAACACATCTGGAAATAAATATTTTCTTGTGATTTTTGATCTTATTGGCAGTCTGAATATCGTGTGTCTCCATGTTAAAGTAAGCATGTAGTTTATCACCTAGCCTGGAACATTTTTGAGAGTGACAAATGCTACACCAGTTGGAGTGCTAGTACATCAGGAGAATGCCAGGACAGTCCAGACAAACCAGAACGCACAGGCATGTGCACATAATGTGCACATTCCCTCTTCAAAAGGAAACGTGCAGAAGCAGCTTTCAGTAAACAAGTTGTTGTGTCACGCCTGCCAGGACAATGCTTCTGTTTGCAGCTCCAGGAAGTCTTGACACTGGCTACATTGCACAAAATATATTTGCACACATGTGAGATTTGTAGTCCAACTCCCTGGTTTCTCTGGGTAGATAAATCTATACAAGTCTGTTACAAATAGAACCTTTGTTGTCTGTGCACTGCATGCTCTTCAGCCTTGGCTCAAAATGCAGGGATTTCCATTGTTTCCTTTCTCTAGGGAAAGTGTTGGCTACTTTAACATTTCTGCCCTCTCTCAGAACTGCCAAGGAAGGATCTTAGCAACTCTCAATTACTAGCAACTCATCATGCAAAGAGGAGTGACTTAACTGATTGGGTAGACTAGGGAGAAACCAGTATCTATAAGGCCACGCTTCTCAATTGATCAGGGGTAATAATAGTAATGCTTAATATTTATTGAGTATTTCCTATTTGTCAGCGACTTTACATGTTTCTCTATGGTGCATTAGTTTCCTGTGGCTGTTGTAACAAACTACCACAAACTTTGAGACTTACAACTACAGAGATTTATTCTTTTACAGTTCTGTACACCAGAAGCTTGAGATCAAGGTGTCTGCAAGGCTGCACTCCCTGTAGAAGCTCTAGTGGAGAATCAATTATTGGCCTTTTCCAGATTCTGGTGGCTGTTACCATTCCTTTACTTGTGGCTGCATCACTCCAATCTCTGACTTCATGGTCACTTTGCCTCTTCCTCTTTGTCTAATATTCCTCTGCCTCACACTTCTAAGGATACTCATTTATTAAAATGTAGGGCCTACCCAGGTAATCCAGGATGGTCACCTTTCCTCAAGACAATTACACCTGCAAAGACCTTTTCTCCAAATAAGGTAACATTTCTAGGTTCTGAAAATTAGGATGTGGACATATCTTCTTGGGACAATCCTTCATGGTCCCTTCACGGGTTATCTCTCTAAATTCTCACAATGTTAGTCTAGAAGATGGGTACTCAAAATACCACTTCTATTCTTCCAGTGGGGAGATAGGGCTTACTTTCTAAGGTCACAGAGCCAATCAGTAGAGGAGCCAGGATTTGAACCCAGGAAGCTGGACTATAGTGTCCACAATCCTAACCGTGATGTTAAGAACACTACACAATAGGTGCTCAGTAAGCTAATACCAAGTGTATTGAGTTGGTGTCATGGAGACATTGTAGGAGTTCATACATGGCCTTCTTTCTCTGTCTTTCACTTTCTTTTATACCCTTTTCCTTGTAAATTAAAAAGGATCAGAATTCTTTGTTACTTCTGGCCTCCATATAGTAAAAAGACCTAGTAGGTCAGCCCTACCTTTGGACCAAGAAGCTGAAGACAAAGTAGGAAGGCCCAGATTCTCCAAATTCTCTTGATATGCTGCAGTTATTGTCAGAGAGATAATTGTGTGTATATGTGTATGTTTATATTATATAATAAAATATGTGTGTTGCTCAAAACAAACTGCTCAGTAAAATTACCGGAGCTTATGAGAAAATAGAATAGGGCAGACCACTCAAAACTTGGTGACCAACACGCTAATAAACAAGCCAATGAAAACAAAACAATAATCAGCATCTCAGAGAAAACTTGGACTGCCCAGAGAGGCAGCTCAGCATGGCTGGAGGCTGCCACAGAAAAGATTTAAAATATATGCACAAAAAACCACCAGGAGAATAAAAAAGCTGGACATATGGCTTACTTTGTTTCTTAATTTATTCCACAAACCCACCCCTGGTGGAGTTGTTCACTTGTGTGTGCCTACCCCCTCCCATTGCTGGCAGGTCTGCAGGACCCCACCTCCAGGTGCTGAGGCACACAAGACCTGCTTCCACTTGCTCTATTCCAGCAGGAGTCAATGACGGACTTTAACCTTAAAATGAAAGAGCAAACATGAGTGCTACCTTCTTAGGCTATTTTATTCTGCTACATGTATTTCTGTGACGTGACTTAGCTTATACACAATTAGTAAATAGGGGAGTGATATCAGGCTGACACAGATGTCAAATTGGTTCATTCTCAACTTTTCCTTAGTCAAAGGAGAGTGGAAGAATTATAACCTTCTGTAGGAAAGAAAAACACTCTGCTTCTACAGAAACACATTTAGCTTTAATTTTTTAAATGTAAAGCTAATATCTGGACTCTTAGAGAGGAGTCCTGGACTTTGCATAGCTTTTGGCTAGTCGTGCTGCCTCAAGTGCCCACCTTGAAGGCAGACCCAGAGACTCTGAGCTCCAATTCTATCCATATTGTCTTAGTGTCATCCAGCACTGCTCCCTTCTTTTGTCTATTCTCAGTTGGTGCAAAAAGGAGAAAACACAGACTCTAGTACAGGCAAAGCTGAATCCCATCATGGTAATCATCACAATAACAGCAACAGGAACTCAGAGAGTCCTTACTATTGTTACATGCTCTTGTGTATGAGAGTATTAAATCAACTCATTTAATCCTCAACACAACACTTAAAAATAGGGGCTTTCAGCTGAAGAATAAGACCTGGGAAGGGTACATGATTTAGCTAAGGCCATTGTTATTAAACTGGCACAGCTTGGAAAAGAAGTAAAAAGTTTTAGAGCTGAAATGATAGTTTAGGGTATTGGGGTTAGAGGTTAAAGGCAGAAAAAAAAAAGAGAGCCAATACCAAGCTTATTGAGTTGGTGTCATGGGGACACTGTAGTACCAACTTAGATAAACTAGAATTTGGAAAAGTGCTATGGGATTATAAATGTTATCCTGAGGCTGCTCAGATAATTGATAGATGATTAAACATACTATTTTTAAAAATCACATAACAAAATGAATTCAAGTTCTTCAACTAGAATAGCAGCCTAGAACAATTCTTACATGTATAAAAAATGGTCTGTCTGATAGAAGAGTTAAACTTTTCCATAAGGGTGAAACAAAATTACCCCCATTATTCTTTATAACTCGATTCAAAATGATTGAATGCTACTTTCAGATGAGCTGGACACAGACTTATATAGAACAGAGAAATATTATTTTATATTCCAATGATGTGGTTATATTATCTTAATTCGTGAGTGGCCTGAACAAACAACTGACTCTGCAAGCTCATTATTGCCATAAAACTGAGTTGTAGCTCAACTTTTCAAATATGAAAATAATCACTTTTAGAAGGATGTCCCAGAACTTTTAACCAGTTTATAAAGTACAAGCCCATACAACAAGTTATCCTGGTGAACATTTCACAAATAGGGAATCTCCTTCGAGAGTATGTGAGGAAGTAGAGCTGCTTAAAGTTGGATAATGTATGAATGGTGAAAGGACAGTTTAAAAAATTTTTGCTTTTGTGGTTGTTTTCTGAATATAGCATCCGGTTATACTGCTTTAAATTGCTTTCAAGCTAAATCAATTGTTTCCATGCTACACAGAGCAGAACTTTTGGATTTGATTTTATATTAATCTGCATGCTGGAACTAATCTAAAATTATATTTTGGGGAATACTTTAGCCCTCTGCAGGTATTTTCCTAACTCACCTCAAGGGGAAGAGATAGAAAGACCAGCAGAGTAGCACATATAAGTGGGTACATATCTGCTTTGCACCATACCCTTTTTACTCTTTTTAAATTCCAATCCTAATATATCCCATCTGGTCACATTTCATATCTTATTATAAATAACTATAAATCACTTTTTGAAGAAACTGAGGTATAAATAAATTGTAAAAGAAATTAAATGTATTTTAATACATTAGTTCAAGTATATTTATATTTCTTCAAATACAAGTTCAATTGCTGGCATAAACATACACACATACACACTGAAATGTCACCAAAATTTGCATAAGAAGTTGTTCTCTCAGTTGAACAACTAAATAGTTTGCTGAATCTAACGCTCCAGATCTTAGATTACAAACCATATTTAAAACCTCTAAATACTAAACATTTTATTTTCTCAAAAAAGGAAATTTGCAATAGCCACCTTTCCTAAGAAGACAGTATTCTTTTTCCAATAAAGTGTAATTTTATCTTGAGAAAAGAAAGTTGCATGCACTTTAATGCACTATTTTAAAGTATATTTGGAGATATCATACTTCTTTGCAGGAATGGCCAATACAGAATAAGTCATCTTCCCCAGCTGGTCTTCTACCTGACAAATGGCTAAACTTTTCCCCTCACTTCCATTAGATTGATACACTGAAGCTAATGTCTAGTCCTCAGACTGTGAGCCCTTTTGCTAAAAGGGTAAGACTAAAACTTACAGTCACAAGTTCAACTATTTCCACCAGTCCTAACTTTGGGCCTGGTTCTTGTAATAGAACATGGGAGGATTTTTTTGTTTCATTATCCGACAAAATACCTCTCTAAGTTTATTTTCCCCCAGGATGAAGAGTCACAGAGGAGATATTTAGTACAGGTAGTTTATTTGGGTGGTGATCCTAGGACATACGAGTGAGAGACCAGAAAAATTAGTTCAGAAAATAGGAAAAGCCAACATAATGGTTAATTGCCACAGATCTCACTGTGGGCAAAATTAGCTCAATTCACCAGGACCTACTGAGAAGCACACATCATGCTTCCCAGAATCATATTCCTAAAGGACAAGCGGCTGGAACATCGATCCACCAGCTTCCATCTCCTATTGCTTTAAAGCAATCCTGATAATTAACTCACCTGTACTTTCAGGTTCTCCAGCATCAGGGAAGGACTTGAAGCAGAAAGCAGAAAAATACTGGCTTCCTTGAGGTGGGAAACGCAAAGTCAATCTAAGCTTGCATAGACATGTATACCACAACTACAGCTAAAATCAGAGGTAGGCCTAGGTAATGAAATTCAGTGTTCCAGGGGTGTCTAAAAGCACCCAAATGTGGTAGTAGATGGTTAATGTGGCGACCTCCAGTGAACCACACCTCTTAGATGGCTCTTATCAGAGCAGTCACAAGTTTGGCCCTTCTGCTGTCTCTGGGCTGAGCTTGTGACTGCTCTAATAGGATACAAGAGAACTGATGCTGTGCCCATTATAGGCTGAGCCCTTAACTGATCTGGTAGCTTCTACTTCCTGCTTCTTAAAATACTTACTCTTGGAACCCAGCCTCTATGACTTGAGGCCCCCTAGCTTAGAGCTCTAGGGGGGCTCCTGGTCAATCCTCCAGATGACTAATGTTGTCCCAACAGGCAATACCATGTGCAGCAGCAGAACTGCTCACAAGCTATAATAAAACATTATTTTAGGCCATTACATTTTATGGTGTTTATTTTATCCAGCAATCAATAGCCAAAATATTGGTCAAGAAACCTTGCATAAAATAGTGTTCCCAAAGTTGCTAGAAGGGACAGCTATGTCTTCTATAACATGACCATTGGAGAACTGCATTTTCTAGTTTTGCCTATTTCTTACCTAGTCATATGGTAACCCTTATCTTATCCTTGCTTATCAGTTATAGCTGTGGAGGATTCAGAATAATTTTAATGCTTCTGACAGAAAATACTTTTGATGCACCTTGCCAAACTACTTAGCTAAGCATTATTGTGTAATAGATTTTTATGTATGCTCTAATTTTCTTCCTCAGTGTGGATGGTTACAGAGTTACCAGATTCATTAAATGTTCATTCAACAAAAAGTCATTTAAAATTCACTGAACAAATATTTATTGAGTACACACTATGTGGCAGGCATTATTCTAAGTACTGGCGTTATGAAAATTAACAAAATAGAGAAAAAACCCTGTTTTCTTGAAAACAGGAGATTGACAAAAAGCAGAATAAATATAGGGAATATTCAGTATTTAGAGAGTGGTAAGTGTTAAGAAGAAAACTAAAGCAGGGAAGGGATGATGAAAATATTAAAGGGTGGATGTTAAAATTTTAGTGTAGTGGCCCAAGATGGCATTGAGAAGATGGCATTTGAATAAAGGTCTTGAGGAAAAGAGGACGGAACAACAAGGAAATCTAAAAGCGGAGAGAACAGCAAGAACAAAGAACTTCAGACGAAACTGTGCCTGATGTATTCGAGAAACAGTGATGAGGCTATTGTGGCTGGAGCTGAGTGAGGGAATTGCAGTAAAAGATGAGGTCTAAGAGTTGATGGGGAACTAGATCATACCGGATTTTTTAGTCATAGTTAGGATTTTGGCTTTAATTTTGGTTGAGAATGGAAGTCACTGGAGAGTCTGGGCAGAAGGGTAATATGATCTAAGTGTTTTAAAGGATCATTCTGGCTTCTGTGTTAAAAACAGATATGGGTAAAGGGACAAAAGAAGATGCAGGAAAATCAATCAAGAGATCATTGCAATAATCCAGGCAAGAGGACAATGACTTGCACCAGAATGGTAATAGCACGGGTGGTGAGAGGTGGAGAGATTAGACAGATTCTGGATGTAACTGAAAATACAGCCAGGCAATGGGATTTGCTAACAGATCAGAGGTGAGGTGTGATTAAAAAGAGAGTGGCATTAAATGTTACTCCAAAGTTTGAGCCTGAGCAACAGGATGAATGAAGTTTCCATTAACTAACATGAGGATGTTTGAGGGTTTACTGTTACACACATTAATTTTGAGATGGCTATTAAATATACAACTGAAGACGTTGAGGAGGACGTTTTATCAACAAGAATGGAATTCAGGAATTCAGGATAGAGGTTCAAGCTAGGGCCATAAATCTGGGAATCATCAGCATATGGTATTTAAAACCATAAGACTGGCTGAAATCACTAAGAGATTGAGTATAGTTAGAAAAGACAAGGGGTCTACAGACTAAGTATTGGGTACTCTAAACTGTAGAGGTTGGTAGAAAAAGGGCATTTATATAAAATGGTGTATTATTTGCACACAACCTAGGCACAGCCTTTCATATACTTTAAATAATCTGTGTATTACTTATAATACCTAATACAATGTAAATGCTACATAGTTGTTATACTAAATTGGTTTTATTTGTATTATTTTTATTATTGTATTATTTTTTATTTTTATTTTTTAAATATTTATTTATTTATTTAATTTTAAGATGAAGGCTTGCTCTGTTGCCCAGGCTGGAGTGCAATGGCATGATCTCAGCTCACTGCAACTTCCACCTCCTGGGTTCTAGCAATTCTCCTGCCTCAGCCTCCTGAATAGCTGGGACTACAGGTGTGTGCTATAACGACTGGCTAATTTTTGTATTTTTAGTAGAGATGAGGTTTCACCATGTTGGTCAAGCTAGTCTTGAACTCTTGACCTCAAGTGTTTCATACACTTTGTGCCTCCCAAAGTGCTGGAATTACAGGTGTGGGCCACCACACCTGGCCTATTTTTAAAATATTTCTGATCTAGGCTTCATTGAATCCCAGATGTATTAGATGTAGAACTCGTGGATATGGAAGGTCAACTGTAAATAAAGTATTTTAAGGAGGAGAATGTAATTAATTGTCAAATTCCACAAAGTTCAAGGATGATGAGGTTTGAGAGCTATTAGATTTACTAACACAAATTGCATTGATGATCTTGGCAAGAGCAGTTTTGCAAAACAGAGGTGGTGAAAGCCTAATGGATTAAGATAGAGAATGAACTCTTTCTTGAGTAGAGAAAGTAGAGCCAGTCACTATAGAGAATTCTTTTAAGGCTTTTGTATTAAAGGGAAGAAGCAAAATAAAACTGGCACAGCAAAATTTTTTTTTAAGGTGGCAGAAATGACAGTAGGCTGATGGGAATTATCCAAAAAAGAATGATTATGGTCGAAGAAAACATTGAGAATTACTAGAGTCATGCTTTAGTGGGTGTAAAGGGATGACTTTATAGTGCATCAATGAGGGGTTGGTCTTAGCTAACAGTATGAACAGTTCAAGCTAACTCTTCATGACAGCAAAGAAGTGAATGGATATAGATGTAGGAGTTAAGTAGATGAGATGGAGAGTTCATGGAAGTTCTTCTTTAAAGACTTCCATTTTGACAGTCAAATAGGAATCAAGGTCATTAGCTAAGAGTGATTATGGTAAAAGAGGTGTTGGAGGTTTGCAAAGAGGTTCAAAAAGTATGAAGTATCAACTAGGAGAGCATGGATTGGGAATATATACCATCATTGCAGCACAGTACTGAGGACGTTGAAAGACAGTGGTCATGAGTGCAAGTGGAAGCAGTGAGTATCATTGTGTCCTGCATAACATGTAGCTGTGTGGGTGCAGGAGCCACAGAGAGTTGGATTTAACCAGGTTGTGTTTGGCTAATTAATCACAGCAGCATACTCCACTCTCCTCATCCCCCTCACATTCTCATGGAAATATCTGCTTTCTCTTCCTAACAGAGGAATGTTGTTCAGAGATCTTGGTGATTCTGACTCAGCTTTCAATATTTTGCCCAAGGATGTCTTGCAAATGTTTTGTATGTTGTCATTCACTTTTCCTTTCCCATCCCACAATTCATATGTTTTTCTATTTTCCATGTTATGCAATATAGTTGTACACTGACTAATTTTGCAAAAGGGGGCAAAGACAATCATGGAAGGAGAGGTATAATTAGAGCTTCAACAGTATCTCAATAATGTTCAATATCATTTACTGAGCACTTTTTCTGTCCTAGGCATTTAACATACATTTCCAATCCTTTTAACAAGTTTCCCCACTTTAAAGGAAGGAAAACTTAGAAGGTAAAATGAGTTGCTCAGCTAGTATAGGCCCAAGCTAAGATCCAAGCCCTTTTCTACATGTCCCTACAGAATTGACTCTGGCCACAGCTCCACACTCTCTAGCCCTTATTTGCCAAAACCAAAATCAAGCTTTCATTGTCCCAGCTCTAACTGTTGCATATTCAAATGCTGTTATGTGGGCTTGCCCAAATATCCTTAGTCCAAGGTGTCATTTCCAGTCTTTCTTTCCAACCACTAGACCTCATCTGCTCCTGATCTTGGGACAAAAACTTTCGTTTTCATGGTTTAATCTTAACCCATTCTGCAACACTGAACTTTTACTGATGTCCTCTTGTACAGTTTTAAACCTCTGAATACCTTTGCCTATATTTATAATATGCTGGCACTATGACATTTTGGGCCAGATAATTTTTTCAATAGTGGAAGCATGTCTTGTGCATTATAGGCTGTTCAGCAGCATCACAGACCTCCACCTACTAGATGCCAGTGGCACCCTTACCCTAATTGTGACAAACAGAAATAGCTCCAGACATTGCCAAATGTCCTCTGGGAGGCAAAGTCTTTCCTGATTGGGAAACACTGGATTTGAAGTAAAAATTAAAGTTAATTTTAGTTTTTTGAAAATGTTTCCGTAATTTTATATTGCCACTATATCCACAATTAAAGTCTCAGTCTAAATTCATTATAATAGTCCCTATCCTCCCATTATACTTTGAAACAAATAAATCTATAATAACATTTATCACATTTAATTATAGTGCTTTAAGAAACCCAAATATCCCATACATATTTTTGGCTATAAGACTAGCATCTCTTTGGTGACAGAGATCATGTAATTTGCATCTCCAGTACTTGCAAATATCCTAATACATACTATGTGCTCAACTTGTACTTTTAAACTGTGTTGGGAGGAATTCCATGTGTTGGCTTTTTAAATGATCTATGAGTACAGAATACCCATGTATTGTTTTGTAACCTTTATTCACATCACGGCCCTGCCATCTAGTGGCTAATTACCCAAACTACAGGTACAACATCTGGGATGAAATAAGCTAACAAGCCATATTTCTCAAATACAAAAATGCAAAACTACATTCACTGTCATAAGATAAAGAAGCTTCAGAACTTCTTTCACATAAACTACTGAAATATTCTAATTTTTAACTCTTTTCCTAGTTGAGTGAAATTAATTCACCTGTATCAGGCTTTTACCTCCCATATAAAACATTTCTTTTTTTTTTTTTTTTTTTTGCAAATGAGTAAATATATACTGATGTAATATCTACATTATCCCCCTTTGATTTTATACAATATCCTTTCCTAATCAAGCTCCCTTTCCTGCTTTTTCCCTCAGTTACCTCTCTCCCTGAAGAAACTAAACCATTCAACAAAACACCTGCCAAGACCCAGAACTCAGAGCAGTAAGACCTAAAGAAAAGCTCCCCAGAGAGTAGGATTCATTGTTGGATTCAGCCCAAAGTTGTTCCACTATTTGGACTGAAATAGGCAGTTTTGTGAAGCAGGCTATTAGTGTGGTTACTGCATTGACTGAACTGATACATCAGTTCAGCCAACAAGGTTAATCCGAAATGAGTCTAAGTTTAAAAAATTAATTGTGAAGAAGCATCTCCATTATTGATTGAATGAACCTCTCACTAACTCAATGCCTTCACCACTTATGATTGTGTGCTTTCAAGTGTCTCATTCATGCATTCTCCTACTGTTAGAAAAACAATAATAGAGTTAATTAATAATACATACAGATTGGATGGGGGTCTAACAGAATGGAAGGAAGATGTGACATAAGGTTGTCAATTCAATTTCAACTTTACTATTTAGCGTTTGAGAGAACATAAATTATTAATTCATATTTATGAGTTACAAAATGTATTTGTTTCAGCAGGAAGGCATAACCAAATGTCTCTAAAATAAGCTGAATTGTTCTTTCACTTATCTGTTTTGTTGAGATCATTAACACACTTTGAAGTCAAATGCAGCAGATGCATAAACACTCAGTTCTCTTTCTTCCTATTAGCTCCTGATACATTGATTTGAAAGATGAATATTTATTTTTAATACTGCAAACTTACCAGTGACATGACCTCACTTTTTCACTGTCAGATCCTTAACATGTCTAATGAAGTTTAGGAAATTACTTAGATCAGTTCCTCATTGCATAGATGAAGCAACTGGGGTTTTGAAGGGTTTAGCACCATCTCCAAGGTAATGTATCTAATTATGGCAAATGACTGTAGAACTCTCCACTGTTGAGAGAATAACTATTAGCCCAGAGGCTGCACCGTAATATAATTCCTTAGGCTGCACACACCACTAAGAGGATGACAAGATGAGACTACCAGGTTCAAGCCCATCATACTTCACATCCCTGTGTATCTCACTAATCTGTAGAAGTTCCAACCTAAGTCCTTCTTTTTCTCATAAACTCATAATCCACAAATCTGTTATTCTCTCCACTTCTCCCCCTCCCCAAATAAACCCTTCTAGTGTCTCATGTGACTCTCACCTGTGTTCACCAGTACCCTTTCCCTCATTTTCCCCATCACCTCCTTGCTTTACCTTAGTTGAAACCTATCTGGTTCCTGTGAGAATGTCAGGGCCAGGATTGGAGGTAGGTGCATTCCTTGCTCCCTCCCATTGCTACTTTCAAATTAGCTCACCCCTTCCTTCCTGCAAAAATCATTGTTCTTTCGATGTTTATGTCATCCGGATATACCACCATTTCTTAGTTCTTCTCACTATCTTCTGCCAATATCCTAGTCAAATCTCCTCAATTACTGAAGTCTTCCGTTCCTGGCAAAAGACCTTCCATTCTAACCCAGTTCCTTCCTTTATCCTTGGTGATTTCCATACCTGACTAGATTATGCAAAAACTCTCAGCCTCTTAGTTTTTTTACTTCCATATTCCGATGACATTTTCATTTTTTCCACTTCAGTCATCCATTCTATGTCACACCTTGGATCTTTTCCTCTCTTAAAAAGCAGCAACCCTTTCAAAAAATTCAAATAATAACATCTAACTTTCCTTCTACAGCTTCCTATGCATTCAGGTCATTGATGCAAGTACTCCATACAACCACATAGTTTCTCAATGATGTGGGGACATTCAATTCTTTCATCTCACCACTTTCTTATCCATCAGTCCCCTCCTGCCATTACTTCCCATCTGTTCAACACAGATCCCATAATCAATATAGTTCTCCTTTTGAAATACTTTCAACTCCCAGTCCTTTCTTTGCTTCACTTGAGCTGATCTTACAAAAAACCCAATCCATGGATGAACTCACTCTGCTTTAGACCTCTCATTTTGCTATGTATGGAGATATTTAACTTTTTTTCTATAGCTATCTATGCAGAAACAAAAGGAAGGATACTTTCTTACATGACTCAGCATTCAGCTTAATTTTTTTCTTTTGGCATAGTGAGTTGGGGTCCCAAGTATTTATTTTCCTTTCACGTTTCTCCCCCTCCTTTTAAAAAAAGTCTTTTGGAGAAAGTATTTTGGAAGAAAATTAGTCTCTTGTCTCAAGTTTTGTCTGATCTCTTGTGGTTACGGCAATTTATTCCTAAATAGGTCTCATGTTAGGAAAGCTCATTTTTACCATGTTGTAGTCTCACTCCCACAAAGAAAAACTAGGAGGAGGAAGAGATAAAGAAAACAAAGGAAAAAAAGGAGAAAAATAACGAAAAAATCCCAAAAACAACAAAGGGAGAACAATCCTGGAAAATTAATAAATATTACTCTGAAGCCTATACATCAGATTGCAGGTATGAAAATGGCTTATAAATAGGTTGCTGTTATTTTTTTTTACAAAATTTAAGTTGTCTAGCTTCCGTATTTCTAATCAGAAAAAATGGGCGGGCGGGGGGGAAGGAAAAGAAGGAAGAAAAAATTGAAAACATGATTTTGGAGACTTTTGATCAGGAAAGATTTTAGAATTCAGTCCAAATTGTAGAAAAATAATAAAAATTAAATAACACTCGACCAGGCTAAAATCTAGTAACAAGTGTATTATAGTTTATTCTGAAACATGATTTTTTTCTCTCTCTTTAATTCCCTAATTTTATAAAAGACAAAAATCATAATAGGACAAACTTATCTGTAAAATAAGTTTTAGTCATATTATACTTGACTTGATTATTTGCATAAGGTGCAGCAAGAATAATCATTTACCATACTGGCTCCCTCTTTTTTGAAACTGGCTTTGCTGGAAGCTTTTCCATAAGGAATCTAAGATTAGACCTTTTATAAACCTCATGCCCAGCCAACAATTTATCTGTGCCTGCAGATACCTGTTTGAATTGGGTGAATTCCTCTCTTTTTGAGGTCCCAAGAAAACTTGGGGTTCCTGGGCCTATCAGAAAGGGATATTCTTTATTTAAGACAAGTCAGGACCCTGTAAAGGACAAGGTATGAGGTCAGTTTTTCCAAGGGGCTTTTATCAACTCTGTAGGTCAGCCTGCTCCAGATTGGATCAACAGTCCTCATTAATACACCAGCTCTCCATGACAGTCCTGGAAGTTTTCTCTTTACTCCAATGGCACAATTTCTAGTTACCAGAAACCTATATTTAAGAGTACTTCTCAGTATTATTTCTGATTATAAATCATCCCATAGAAGGATGAAAATAAAACAACAATTGTGGATGACAAAGGTCTTAGAACAGTCATACTTAAAGACAGAGTTGACAAGGAAATTTGGTTACTTCTGTGGCATACAGCAATTTTACATAATAATCACAATCACTACTGATAACATATATTAAGACATAACAGAATCACAGAAATCTCATACAATTTTGGAACACATACTAATAACCCATTTATATAAATATAATCCAAATAAGGTTAAACACCATTTTATATTTGACAACGCTTTCTGTATGATTTTTATTATACCAAATAAGCTGAACATGTCTCTTTTGGGCTTCAGAAGACCTAATATCAAAAATTAATGAAGTCAACAGAACTGAATTTAAAATTTGATACTGGAAAGTTTATCAAATATAAAAAGCTTAAAACACTTCATATCACATAATAGAATCACAGCTCATTGTAAAATAAGTCATTCATTTAGCCAAAATGATAAGTCAAAGATTTCCAAGAAAAGGCAAAAATCTTTATTCTTTGAGAGAGGAGGCCTTAATTTCCCAAACAACAAGCCCTTGAAAAGACAGCATGAGGCCAATTAAATATATCTCTCACATCTTATAAACAAATCTATTAAATTTTAACTATCTTGACCATAAGATATAATATTCATATAGTTTTTTATAATCTAATTTTTTTTTTTTTTTTTTTTTGGAGACAGAGTTTTGCTCTTTACCCCGGCCTGGGGTCAGTTGGCGGATCTCAGCTCAATGCAAGCTCCGCCTCCCGGGTTCATGCCATTCTCCTGCCTCAGCCTCCCAAGTAGCTGGGGCTATAGGCACCCGCCACCTTGCCCGGCTAGTTTTTTGTATTTTTTAGTAGAGATGGGGTTTCACCGTGTTAGCCAGGATGGTCTCGATCTCCTGACCTCGTGATCCACCCATCTCGGCCTCCCAAAGTGCTGGGATTACAGGCTTGAGCCACCGCCCCCAGCATATAATCTAATTTTTTATTAAATAGTTGGTTAGTGCTCCAAGAAAACCTTGTTAAGCTGACACAGGGGCCCAGATGCTGATCTTGCATTAGTGTGCTTTTGATATTAATGTTTAATTTATAGAGAAGCTCTGAACTAATTCTGTCTCTCAAAATTGGCCCTTACAACCTCACATGTCCACCTATTCTGCAATAGTCCCTGGGCCCAGAGGTATAATTTCTGGTTCTGTGTCTCATGAACATGGTGTATTTTGATTGTCATATTCTCTCAGGTCTGAAGATAAGGTTTTAATTGTTGTCAGTGTTAAGATTTAGCATGACTTGGTGTGCTTTTTAGAGCCACGCATCAAAACCCTGTAACTTAACAGCACAAGGACTTTAAAAGCAATACAGAAAGTTACATGGATGAGATAACCTTCATTTTTAAAATGTTTAAATCTCAGTTTTCCTAAGCAAATCAAAATTTAGTAACAATTACCTAGGAATTATTTTGATAAAATGTAAAATCTGTTAGGCCAGTTACCAAAAAGCAAAAAACAAAACAAAACAATGAAAATCAATCTTCTGCAGTGTGATTGCTTTTCCCTAGAAGGAGTCCACTTAGCGTGCAAGTCAAAACTAATGAAAATGGTACTTGAATTAGTTAGATATAGTAAGACTATGTCCTGGGTCATAAGTTAAAGTTTTCATTTTCATAGAACACATTTAAGGCCAAGAACACAGAATGTTATATTGGAAGAAAACATTTCCTTTAGACCTTTAAGGTAAAACATTTTTAGTTTTGGGCCACAAGAGTAGTTAGAAGCTGAGGGAAAAAATTACAGGAGCTGACAAAGAAGTTGAAGGAGAGAGGTATTATCTCAGGCCATCTTGAAGGAGAGAGAGCTGAAAACAGTGAGACAGGATAAAAGTTGAACTTTTAGGTTAAAAAAATTAAAATCTCTTGTAATTTTATTAAGCATAAATAAATACCTTAAGAAAATCTTGTTGTTCTGACCAAATATTTAGCATATTAGTGTATTTTTAATATCAAAGCCCAATCTCTAAAAGACTATTATAAATAATTTCCTTTTAATTATAGCCAACTTAAACACAAAGATTTTTTTCCACAAATTCTCCTTTTACAAACCTTATTACAACTTATACATACCATTTACAACATGCTTGGATTTGCTGTTTTGTCCTAAACATCCCTCATTCCTAAATAACCAGTGAGTTTACTTTAGGACAAAAATTTACCATACAAGATTCTTTCTCATATAAAATTATTTTCCTTTTAACCTTTCTTATAAAAAATACCTCTTTATATTTATTACTTTCTTTACATCTCTCTTATTTACTAGTTCCTTTTACTTTGTTTCAAAAATAACCTTTAAATAACCTTTGAATTAGACAAAAATTATTTTCCTTTATTTTTGGAAAAATCTTTTCTTATAATTAAAAAAAAATTGGAAATGACCTAGCCATTTAATAAGTATCTAGTATTTAATTTAATGTAAGTTTACATTCCAAATTATATGACAAGTCTATTCCATTTACCTAACTTTTTTATAGTTTATCAAGATTACTTATGAAAACATTTAAAGTTATTTCCCTGTTAACCATTTTATAGCCTGTGAATTTCCTGTGTTTACCTAAGAAAGAACTTTAAGGTTAAAAAGATGGTTTTTTTGTTTGTCTGTTTTTTGTTTTTGCCAACAATGCAGGATTTAGCTATTTTCATTAAACCAACAATATTTAATGACTTCTTGATTAAAAAATTATACAAACAAAGATAATTCTTTTTTGGGATGTATTTATAGCTTTATAATCCTCATAACAAATGTTGACACCTTGTAATATCTAGCAGAAATAAATATAACACTATTTGACCAATAAATCTAAACAATAATATATGTTGACAAATTTGAAGACATGTCTAATTTTATTTTACCAATAATTTAAAAACCAGCTTATTTATTAGAGGTTTACTTAAGTCATGTGAATTTGAAAAAGTATTTGGGCTTAAGGTTTCTATTTTTCTGATAAAGTATTTGACATAAACTTTTTTTTCTTTAAGTCAATAAATTAGAGCTCTTTTATATACTTTGGTAGTGAAGCATATACAAGATGTAAATATGCAGACGTTTTAGATACACAGGTAGTATTAGATCTTAAAGATTCTTATAGATTCATAAGACCCTTTTTCCGCCTATTTGAGACTTTCAATTTCTTGATAACCTGTTTCACTACCCTAAGCAACTGTCAGACAGATGGCCCTAAATTTGCATACTAAAGGAGAAACTCAGGTAAAAATCAGAAAGTGAAATTTACATCTCAAAGTACATATATACACGTGCAAACACACACACACACAGATTGAGAGAGAGAGAGAGAGAGAGAGAGAGAGAGAGACTGGTTTGTTAGAGGGAGTTAAAAATGAATTCCAAGTCAAACATCAAATTCTAGATATGTACCCTAGGATTTTATAAGGAGGCTAATATTATTTAGGTAGTTTTATATTTAGTCTCTGTCTTTTAATTGGACCTCTGAGTTCTGGGCAGAGCCCACAATGAAGCCTGGGTCTCCAAAAACAGAGACATATCATGAAACTAGACCACGTAATGTTTTTACAGTGCACTTTGTGACAAGGACATCTCTCTAAGTGTCGAAACCATGTCACTTCTATCTTAAACACCCAAGAATCGCCCCTGTTGTATGTAGTCACTATTTTAGACAAAAAAAAAAAAAAAAAAGAAATCAGGTAACATAATACAAAAGCAAGCAGCTTAAGGTCTTAGAGGAACTTGTCCGTTTGCGGTCTTGGAGTTCCACAATGAAAAACAGAGATTTCTCACCAGAATGGAGTCTGGGGTCTTCACTGTTTTAAGAAATTCCAGACTGTTAGAAATTATTTTAGGTCCCTTATGTAGCAGAGCGTAGCAAGAGGAAGGAGAGATAGACAGAAGTAAATGGAGAAAACAGAATTCAGTCAACTGAGAAGAAAAAAAACCTTCCCCCCCCACCCCAGAAAGAAACAAGATAATAGGAGAGAACAAAAGTATAAAGGCCTTTTAAATACATATATTTAAACCCTGCATATGTATGTAATACATATATATGCAGTATTATGCATATGTATACACATATACATCTTGGATATTAGCTTTTAATTAAGCTTTTAATCATTGAGCTCTTTAAAATATCCTTTTAAATCTCTTATTACCATATTTTATCTGGGACAAACTGATTTTTCAAAAGTAACACAAATACCAATCCAGAAAGGATTTGATTTACAAACCAAACTCAGGCTGCCATGGTGAGAGAGGGGCAGAACCTTAGCTACTGAACTGTAGCATCGAGTGACCACCATCGTTGATCTTTGAGTTTGGCTTTGCGAGCAAAAGGTGTCCTTGTTACATAAATAAAACCCTTCAGGTAGTCAAAATCTTTCTTTTTTCTTTTTCTTGGCCATTTTTTTTTTCCTTTTTCCTTTTTATGTAAACAGCTGTGGGAATTTAGGCAATTCAAAGGCTGTGTTCCCCATAATTTGGAACTTTCCTTCAGATTTAACCAAGTCAAGTAGAGTTGGTCAAACTCAGTGGGAGAAAGACTGAAATAAAACAACAAAAACAGAAACAAATAAAAAAAAATCAAGTAAAACAAATAAATGATCACACAATTTATATGATTATGGAGTGCTCTAATAGTAAAGAGAAATTAAGACCACCCGCTTGTTAATCTTAATTTTTAGTCATTAAGGAGAATTTCCAAGACAAAAACCACAATTCAGCTACTTACCCAGAAATGGGGCCCAGGCTGAAGACTGCTCTCTACCACCTTAGAAGCAGGGAAAAAAACTTTCAAACTTGCCTTCTCTGTAGGAAGTGAGCTAAAGCTCCAGAAAGGAGTTGCCTGCCTCTAACATCATGGAAGCAGGAAAACTCTCATTCTTTGTTGTAAAACTCCAGAAAAGGAGTTGTACAGCAAAATAAACCTCAGATCTCAACCAAATTTGAGATCAGAGATTCTCTGGAGTGGGGAGCTTCTATACCTCAGCAAATTTTCCTACTGGTTTGAGCAATAAAGATAGTTCAAGGGCCGGGCATGGTGGCTCACACCTGTAATCCCAGCACTTTGGGAGGCCGAGACGGGCGAATCACGAGGTCAGGAGATCGAGGCCATCCTGGCTAACACGGTGAAACCCCATCTCTACTAAAAATACAAAAATTAGCTGGGCATGGTGGCGGGTGCCTCTAGTCCCAGCTACACGGGAGGCTGAGGCAGGAGAATGGCGTGAACCCGGGAGGCGGAGTTTGCAGTGAGTGGAGATAGCACCACTGCACTCCAGCCTGGGTGACAGAGCGAGACTCCAATTCAAAAAAAAAAAAGAAAAAAAAAGATAGTTCGAGCTGGTCCCAAGCACTGATGGGAGAGTTACCAAAGGTCAGGGCCACCTCCACTCAGAGTCCCTTCTGATGGTCACCAATTTGCAGAACAAAAAGTACCTGAGACAGTTCCCAATCAATTTAGAAGCTTATTTTTCCAAGTTTAAGGACATGTCCAGGAGAGAAGTCTGTGTCTTTCTCCAAAGATGACTTGCAGGGCTTCAATATTTAAAGGGAAAAAGCAATCTTAGAGGAAAGAGGGAGGGTATGGTCGTATTACTGAATCCACATGTTGCAAGAGGAAAGGAGCAGGTAGCAGATAGTCAATTATATATTCATCTCGCACTCACTAAATTGGCACTTTACATAAGATAAGGGGAACATAGAGTAGCTACCTGTGGAGACATTTAACTTTTTGTCTGTAGTTATTTCCTTAGGAACAAAAAGAAAGGCACTTTCTTGCACGACTCAATCCATGAAAATAGGACATCATCCCATTTATTTATGTCTTTTTCAATGTATCAGTGTTTTATAATTTTTGGTGAACAAATCTTTCATCTTTTGGTTAAGTTTAATCCCTAAGTATTTTACTTTTTGTTGGTGATGTAAATGGAATTGTTTTCTTTCAACCTTTCAGATCATTGTTGATTTATAGAAAAATCATTGATTTTTGTATGTTAATTTTGTATTCTGCAACCTTGCTGAATTATTTTTTAGTTTTAACAGATTTCCTTGTGGAATCCTTAGGGTTTTCTATGATTATGTCATCTGCAAACATAAATTTCTCTTCTGATTTGTATGCCTTTTCTTATTCTTGCCTGACTGCTCTAGCTAGGACTTGAAGTATTACGTTGAATCCAAATGACAAGAGTGAACTTCCTTGCCCTATTCTGGATCTTAGAAGAAAAGCTTTCAGTGTGTCTCCATTGATTATGATGTTGAGGGTTTTTTGTTTTTGTTTTCTTTTTGAAACGGAGTTTTACTCTGTAGCCCAGGCTGGACTGCAATGGTGCAGTCTTGGCTCAGGCTCTCCGCAACCTCTGCCTCCCTGGCTCAAGTGATTCTCCTGCCCCAGCCTCCCAAGTAGCTGAGATTACAGGTGTGCACCACCATGCCTGGCTAATTTTTGTATTTTTAGTAGAGGCAGGGTTTCTCTATATTGGTCAGGTTGGTCTCGAACTCTTGACCAAAAGTGATCCCCATGCCTTTGCTTCCCAAAGTGCTGGGATTACGGGCGTGACCCACCACACCCAGCCAATTGTGGGTTTTTATACATACCCTTATTGTATTGAGGTTCATTTCTTTTATACTCATTTTGTGGAGAGCTTTTAAAATCATGATAGGATGTTGAATTTTGTCAAATGCTGATTCTGCATGTATTGAGATGACCATGTGTTTTTTTCTTTCATCCTATTAATGTGTATCATGTTGATGGATTTTTGTATGTTAAACAATTCTTGTATGCCAGGGATAAATCCCACTTGATTATGGTTTATGATCCTTTTAATGTGCTGCTGAATTCTGCTTGCTAGTATTTTATTGCGGATTTTGGCATCTATGTTCATTAAGGATATTGGCCTATAGTTTCCTCTTCTTGTGATGTGTTAGGCTTTAAAATCAGGGAGATATTGGCTTGATAAAATGAGTTTGGGATTGTTCTCTCTTCTAGTTTTTAGAAGAGTTTAAGAAGAATTGGCATTAGTAAAATGAGCAAATCACAGAAGGACAAATACTATATGATTCCACTTATATAAGGTATCTAAAACAGTCAAACTCACAGAGAATAGTCAAACTCATAGAAAATGGTGGTTGCCAGGGCTAGGCAAAGGGAAAAATAGAGAGTTGTTTGATGAGCACAAAATTTCAGTTATGCAAGATGAGTAAGTTCTAGAAATTTGCTGTATAATATAATGCCTATAATTAAGAATACCGTATTGTGCACTTCAAAATTTGTTTGGAGTAGATTTCATGTTCAGTATTCTTACTGCACAGACACAAAAAACTAACAAAGATAAAAGCACCACCCAGAAACTTTTGAAGTGACAGATATGTCTATTACCTTGACTGTAGTGATGATGTCACAGGTGTATGCATATTTCCAAATTCATCAAACTGTACACATTAATGATGTACAGTTTGTTGTATAACAATTATACCTCAAGAAAAATAAAGGTAGAATAAATTTTCCAATCTGTTTTTTTTTTTTAGATTGTCATCTATCTAACATCTTTTGCACTACTATATAATTCCATTTTAGAATTTGTGTGTCAATTTCTATAAAAAATCTGCTGTGACTTTCAAATGAATTGCACTGAATCTACAGATTAATCTGGGATTTACTGATATCTTAACAATATGGAATCTTCCAAATACATTACTACACTATTCCATTTGTTTTAGTCTTCTTTGGTTTCTCTCTGCAATGTTTTGTAGTTTTAAATTTAGAGGTCTTGCATATATTTTGTTATTTTTTTCCTAGGTATTTGAGGGGTTTGTGGCTACTGTCATTGGTATTGCTTTTTTCCTTGCTTGTTTGTTGGTTCTGGGTTTCCATTTTAAATAAACGTTGTAGTTTGAAACATTTTAGATTTACAGAAATGTTAGAATGATAGTAGAGTTCTGGTATACTCCTGACCCAGTTACTCTCATTGTTAGTATATTACATTTCTGATCTATTTTTGTCAAACTAAGAAAATTTTATTGGTGTATTACTAAAAATGGTAACTGAATTGCTTTTAAATTTTATTTTGAAATTTTTGTTGATAGTATATAAAAACAAAATTGATTTTTGTATATTAAAATTTGTGTTCAGTGCTAAATGCATTTATTAGTTCTGGTAGTTGGTTTATGGATTTCTCTGAATTTTCTACATACACAGTCATGAAACTGTTGAAGAGTATCTTTACTTCTTTATTTACAATGATTATGTTTTTTATTTCTTTATTCTGCCTTATAACACTAACTAGGAACTCCAGGCTAGGTGTGTTGATCACGTCTGTGATCCCAGCACTTCGGGAGGCCAAGGCGGGCAGATCAATTGAGGTCAGGAGTTCGAGACCAGCCTGTCCAACATGGAGAAATCCTGTCTCTACTAAAAATACAAAAATTAGCCAGGTGTGGTGGTGTGCACCTATAATTCCACCCATTCACGAAGATGAGGCAAGAGAATCACTTAAACCCAGGAGGCGGATGTTGCAGTTAGCCAAGATCCTGACACTGCACGACAGCCAGGGCAACAGAGTGAGGCTCTGTTTCAATTAAAAAAAAAAAAAAAAAAAAAGACAAAGAAAGAAAAGAAAACCTACTAGGAACTCCAGCACAGCAAGCAGACATCATGTGAGTAGGTATCTCTGCCTTGTTAGCAGTCTTATGTGAAAAATGTTCCTTTATTCTGTTTATGTGGTAAATTAGGTTGCCTGATTTTCAAATGTTAAATTAGACTTGCATTTCTGGAATAAATCCTACTTGGTCTTCTATAGAAATTTTAACACTTGTATTCTTTAATCAATCTTCTCTTGTGGGACCTTTGTTATTTTAAGTATTCTGGTATTTTATTTTATTTATTTTTTATTTTTTTGAGATGGAGTTTCGCTCTTTCACCCAGGCTGGAGTGCAGAGGCGCAATCTTGGCTCACTGCAACCTCAGCCTTCCAGTTTCAAGCGATTCTCCTGCCTCCGTCTCCTGAGTAGCTGGGATCACAGGTGTGCACCACCACGCCTGGCTAATTTTTGTACTTTTAGTACAGACGGGGTTTCACCATGTTGGCCAAGCTGGTCTCAATCTCCTGACCTCGTGATCCACCCACCTCAGCCTCCGAAATTGCTGAGATTACAGGCGTGAGCCAATGCACCCAGCCATATTCTGGTATTTTAAGTAGCATTGTAATAATTATCCCTGCAGCTACATTATTACATACTTTCATAATAATTTCTACATGAGCAATCCCTAAAAATGGAATTGCTGGGACAAGGCTTTTTAATATTTGTTATAAAATTTTCCCCTAGAAGTTTTGAATAAACATATCCCTTATTTCTACTGAAAGCACCTCCTCTGCAGATGCTCCTCTGCTTATTATGAAGTTATGTCTCAATAAACCCATGTTACAGTTGAAAAACTGTAAGTTGAACCATTGTAAGTTGGGACTCTCTCTACAGCATTTATATATATATAAATGTAATATATATATATAGTAGCCAAATCTGGATGCTATCATGGTTTAAATTGCCAATTTTGTAAGCAAAGATGTATCATTTTAATTTATATTCATTTATTTATTAATGAAGTTACACTTTTTTGCAAATGCTTTGTGGGAATTTCTCTTTTTTTTAGTGTAAAACACTTATTCATACCCTTTGTCTAGTTTGCCAGTTAGAGTGTTAAATTTTCTCTTAATGATTTGTAAAAAAAGGTTATATTTATCTTAAGCTTTTGTATCAACTACATGATATGATAATAATAGAGTTATTAAGAACAAGTTAGAATACAAATTAGAATCTCAGAGATTAAGGCACTGACCTTAAGTGGTAAATTGAGGATGATGCCAGATTTTAAAGGATGGTGAACACTATCTTCTGTAGAAAATAGAAAGGCTTTGATAGGGAGATACACGATATAACTTACGTTGTGGAGCAGAGGTCAGCAAACTATGGCTTTTGGGCCACATCCGGTCCATTCAGACTTTTGTAAATAAACTTCTATTGGAATAGATCTACAACCATTTATTTATGTATTGCCACTCCTACAACTGAAAACTAACATGCTATCATGGCAGGGTTGAATAGGTGCCACAGAGACCACAATGGCCCACAAAGCCCAAAATATTTACTGTCTCTTTACAGAAAAATTTGCCAATCTGTTTTAAAAAGATAACTCTGGCAGCTGGATGAAGGATTAATATTAGGGAGAAATTATGTGCATGAAACATATTTGGAAGGAAACTGTGCTACTTCAGATAAGAATGACAAAGGCCTAGTCTAAGGCAATAGTAGTAGGTAGGCATGGAAAAAAAACGAAAAAAGAAGACAGACATTTTGTATGCAAAATTAGAGATGAGAATAAAATATATATATATAAGATTTTTTAAAGAAGAGAAAGATTCCAAATTTTCTATTTTTGGTGATTGGAAGGATGGTGGTGTTCTGAATTGTGGTAGAAGAAAAACAATGGGGGAAAGAAACATGTCCAGAAACAACAGTGATTTTCATTTTGGATAAGCTAAACACCTGTAAGATAAATGCATGGGGCTTGCCCAAATTATCCCCAAACTGATCTCTAAGCAAATGTAGTTGTGGGGGTCACTGGTCTATAATTGGTAGCTGGTATTTTAGGAAGCCACCAAAGGAAATGTAAAATAAATAAAAAGTTCTCTGAACATCTATATATAAACAGTTGTTGAAACTGTCATTAATTAACACCACAGAAGATTACAGAGAAGTTCAAGTAAATGAACTAAGTCCAGATATATCAAAATAGATAATTGCAAAATACATAATGATGAATTTTCAAAATGCAAGGTGCAAAGGATGCTACGATGTTGTATATGGGAAATTTTAAAAACAAAATAACATATGTTGTATACAGACATACAAATATAGAGATGACAATACAACTTCAGAATATTAGGATAACAGGTAGGAGAGGAAGGGAAGAGGAAGGGGACACTAGCTTGATCTGTCACATTATATTTCTTTTTTAAAAGGCTACCAGTAGAAGGCACTGAGAGAAAGGTATAAATTGCCATGAGAAAAATTAAGAAAATACAGGTCCTGGACATTAGGAAAGTGAGGAGGTATGTTCTCAAAAGAAGAGCATAGAACATACCATCCAACTTTGCAGACAAGTCAAGTAAAATAATGATTAAGAAGCTGTCTATTATCAGTCAGAAACCTTTAAGACAGTTTCAGCAGAATAATGAGGGTGGGAGCCAGATGGTGGGGGGTGGAGAGGAGATACTTGGCACCGAAGGAGTGGAGGCAGTGACAGCAAACGGCTCACTCAAAAAGGCTGGCAATGAAGAAGGAAAGATGAAAGAAAAGACAAAGATACACGGTAGTTTAAATGAGAAACATTTAATTTATCTGATGCTTCAATTTCAGGCCAGGTAGGTACTCAAATAACTCATTTTTTTTTTCCTTTGCAAAACTTCAAGTTCTTATAGTAGCAAAATAAATATGTTTTTTCATTAAGGGATTATCTCCCTAACTCACATGTTAATATGACACAAAAAACATGAAGAGCTTGGTTCATATCACATAACATGAACATTAGTCTTGCAAAAGTTGAGAAAATGTGAGTCATGAGATGTAGGGATTTTCTAGGTGTACTGCTCACTCAGATAGATCCCCACAAAGTGGTATGTATCTTGATGCAGCCAACCACTCCAGGATCTGTCCTTTAACCTTTCAGACTTAGAAACTTAATTTCACCAATGTGAACACATTTGGCGTATTTGGGAAGGTGATTCATTCTAACGAAGCTCATCAGGGTCTGATATTTAAGCCATTTTATTTATTTACAATAAGGAGTTTGATTGCCAAGCACTCTAGACATAGTTAGCCCTAACCAGTGAGCCCAATTATCCCTAGGGTATTTGGGAAGCAAGGAAGCAGTTAAGGAGTTACTTATTGGAATGTGTAATGACATCTGGCTTTGATGTGACAGTCTCTGAAATAGCTATATTCCTGTTGAGTGGATTCTTGAATCGGCCTAACAGAGCATTCTCTCTTGAAGTGAAGGCATGCTCTTACAGATTTGCTTCTTCTGCACCTTTATTTCTAAATTTCCTTTTGAAGTACATATCCATTCCTTACCACTGTTAATACCTTTCTGCCTAGGAACAGATACATCTCTTTAAAATGTTCTGCTTTTCTCTGCACTGAATGCATTATGCATGTTATTGCTTAGCTTTCAAAGTTCTTTGAGGACATCTATGATCACTCCATATAGATGACATTTCATTTGTAATGATGACTTTTACCATTTCTGAGGACAACTATAATTTCATTGTTTATTCTATTTTTCTTCGGGTAAACTTACTTCTTTACCTAAATTTTTTAAAGGACACCTTATATTACTACCATCAATTACCAACCCAATTTATTTGACAAAAGTAAAAAAACCAAAAAGATAAGCATAATAAGGATACAATTATATCCTTTAATAATTCATTTGTTTCACCACTACCTGTATACTGATATGCCATCACTTATTATCACAACTACTCAAACATGATATTATTTTGTATTTTTTCATGCAGTTTGTTACAGTTCTGCAATCCTATCCTGTTGCTGATGATTGCAAAAGTATTACCTTGTAATAACATCAGCACTGCACTGACTTATGAAATCCTGATGTGAATGTCAGCTCAACCTTTAAAAGAAACTTAAGGAAAATATGAGTTGTTTATATGAAATGTTCCTTAGGATAATATCATTTAAATGAGACCAATTTCCATGGAAATTATCTAGCATGTCTTTCACAAAATTCTATAAAAAAGCTCTGACGGTGCACTTAAAGGGCTATCATTAAACCACTTATTGCTGTGTAGGTTCTGATTTTAAAACTTTTTCTCAGACATAAAAAGGTATAGTTCTTTTGGACCTTCAACATATTGTTATTTTGCACAATTCATTCTATTCAATTTATGTAACACTCTAAGACATTGTAAATGTCTGAAAATAACTATGAAGAAGAAAAAATAAATAAATAATTATGGATTTGTTGAAAAAGGGACAAAGGGTATATTTTCAGAGGCTATTTGAGAATATACAGGGAAGCTGATTAAGCATAGACAATCCTGGAGGAAAGCCTAAGAAAAGTTTCTCTATCCTTTTAGTTAGCAGTGATTGTGGGTAATGCTTTTTGTCCAGAAAGTTTGTGAGCAGAGTCTCCAGAAAGTAAATATTGTATTCTCAATCATAAGATTTTTAGGACTTTTCACTAAAGGATAGCAATTGTACATGTCATATAGTATTAAATCTTTATTTCCAAACTTGGTTTAGGGTGATATAGAAAACTTCAACCAAATTTTAAATAAAATAATAAACATCTTAGTAACAGTTTAGGTACTATAAATATTAGATATAGGGAATACAATTAAACTTAATATAACTGATGAGCTACGTACACATCTTAATCTCAGAAATTTTTTGCATTAGTTTCAAACACATCTTACAAAATAGTGGATATTTGTTGGTTGTTACCTCAGCATCCATTTCCATTTTTTTTCCAACCAAAACAAACCTGATTTCCTTAGGAGTACTTACCCAACCTCAGTACAAAGTGACCATGTAGATGGAGTGGACAGACCTCATCCCCAGGTTGAGTCCTGCAGAGCGTCTTGCACTTGACCACAGTGATTGATCCAGAAATGGAGATGTATCACATTTTGGCCAATAAAACATTACAGATGTGCTAAGGACTCCTACAAGTGAAGTTTCCTTGCTGCTGTGGGAGTTCCAGGAACTTTCCATGAACAGTGTGAGAAGAATGTGAAGTTCCTTAATGATGCCATGAGAAGATCTAGTATGAAAACTAGTCCAACATCTGGAGGAAGACAGAGCTACAAGAATCAAAATGGACTCAGTGTCCAGATGGCAACATGAACTGATGAATTAAGTCTCCCTTTCATAAAGCTTAAAATTAGAGCAGTGTGTACACAATTCAATTAGATGAACTCATACTCCCCAAGTTTTTTCTTTCATAATCCACTTTGGTTCAGGTTTTCTGTTACTTCCAAAAGCCTCCCAGTCAATGTAGGAAGGTAATTTGGAACACTGGAGGAAGTATTGAGGTCAGGAGATCTGAGTTCTGGTTTAGTTTTGCTATTATTTGTGTTATCTTAAGCAAGTTCTTTATAACAAAACCCTTTAACCACTGTATCCTTTTTACAATAGCATTCATTCTAGATGATTTCTATTAATATAACATAGAACAAATTGGCTATATTCTACCAAATCCACATATCTTTCTGAGTGTACAGGTGGACTCTATTTATTGGCCTCCAATTAGTTCAGTTGGGGAATTGTGATTCAGTTCTAAAAGATGGGATGTAGACCAAAGTGATGAAAACCACACCAAGGCCTTTTACTTCATATGATTCCAAAATCCTCTCTTCCCTCTCTTCGATGACTATGGAGGCCAAATACTGAGGATGTCAGAATCAGGGATTTCTGATTTTTACTAGGATTCAATACCCTCTTCCTCCAAGTTTTCAACTTTCACAAAATATTTACAAAACATTCTGAAAACTTTCTAATGTATTTCTGTTCTTCCAGGAAAACTTCTCCTGGATAAAATATTTATTAATTGCACTCATGAAACTGTCTCAGAATTACTTCACTAATAAATTTTAACAGAAATTATGCATGATTTGCAACCTCCACCCTAATTTAAACCTCATTTACAAAATGAAAAAAAGATCTTAGTGTATAGTTAACTGCTATTTTTTAATACTCCCAATTTGTTGTTATACAACATTTATTTCGTATTCACCTGGAGTCTGATGTGGGTGTAATAGCTCTCCTAGAATTTTGAACAAATGGGGTAGACTAGGGAGTTACAATTCAGGATGAAATAATCAAGGCATCCTGTGCAAGGGCTTGAACCTATCTCTCAGCAGATGAGAATCCACTGCAGAGCCTTGAGTGGAGGGTATGGCACATTAAGGGAGCCAGTCAAGAAGTGAAATGACCAAGAGACATCAATAAACTTCTCTAAATCAATGTTGGCAAGTTATCCCACTATCTCAGGCAGGAGGAGACATTCATTGATTAAACGGATTCTTAAGCCAATCTGGAAATTTTATATCAGCTTTCTAAATTGGATTTATTTTGTCTCTCCTAACTAGTCCCAGACAGACCTTTGTCCATCACTCTACTTATTGGATACAAGAAATAATTCACTAATGCTAAAACAGGATCCTTCCAATTCTCATTTTCTTCTAAGATTTTGTGCCCATTGAAAGTTGAGCCAATTGTGGATAACTCCATTTCCTTGCCTGCCAACCCAAACTCAATATAGGGAGAACCACCTCAGCTAGTTCTATTTATTGCAAAGATATCATTACAATGTAAACTCCTCAAAAGCAGGAACAGTATCTTATTTAGCTTCAGAGAGCCAATGACTATCTCAGTATTCTGCACTTTGCTCCACCGTTTGTAGAACTGATAATGGTCAGGAAATAAGGCTCTCTGTCTAGTAGCGACCTCTTGATACCCAATTATCTTGGGAACTGAAAGGGGCAAGAGACATCACCCACAGAGAAACTGAAAAGTTTCTGTGCAAAGAGAGATACTGTTCCCAGCAGTATCTGTGTGGCAATACACACCACTGCATATTTTCTTCTGCTTTCCTCTGGTGGTTAATGTTATATACATACAAATAGACATGTATACACACACACACACACACACTCCACAAAAAAGGTAAAAATCTTAAGAAAATGTGTCTTACTCATTTCTAATACTCGATATGAAAATAATTTTTCTATTTTTTTTACATGTCAAACTTTCGTTAAAGATTTCTGAATGAGTGAGTAGAAAAGGTTAAAGTCCAGTGCAACTATATTTAGAGAGGTTTTCTGTGTAAGTTTCTTTGGAGAGGTGTGCTGGGGGAGGAAAATTTCAGGTAAGTTGTGTCAATTGCTGCAGTTTAGGTTAGACTGGTAATGTCTAATGTGTTTATAGTCATCTATTTGTATGGAATGAAAGACTACAAAGAGGGTCTTTTTCTTCACTCATCCCCCAGGGTCTTCTGGTCTTCCATCTAAACACTGGGGAAGGCAAAGGAGGGCCAGCTACAACAGAAGCAGGAAGAGCTATTTTCACAAAGATTCTCTAAGAAATGAAAACACACTTTTGATTAATTTATTTACTTTGGAGACAGGGATTCACTCTCTCCCAGGCTAGACTGCAACAGTGTGATCACAGCTCACTATAACCTCGAATTTCTGTGCTCAAGTGATCTCTCATCTCAGTCTCCCAAGTAGCTGAGATCACAGGCTCACACCACGATGCTCTGTGGAAACATACTTTTTTTTTTTTTTTACCAAATTGGTAAGAGTGAAATTCCATAACTCCAGGTCCTTGCAAGTTCACCAGCCCATGCCCAATTACTCCAGGGAAAAGGACTGGGTAGCTTATTCCTTCATCTCCACGACTAACTGACATCATCACACCGTGAGTTTGGCTCAGGCTTCTTGAAAGCCACTAGGTCACTGTGGTGTTGGGGAGGAAGGTGAGATCAAATTTGTTAAATGTTTGCTTGAAGAGCCCAATAAGTTTGGAGGATGTTCAGGTTTATTTGGTGGTGACCACCTATGCCAGTCCAGAGACAGTGGCTGTTATTGCTGGATGACAGGTGAGAATGGCATCTCACATTCACCTAACAGTGCTCTCACCTTGGCTTGCTTTGAACCAGTAAGCAAGCAAGGCAAATGATATACATGAGATTAGAACATAGATTTGTGGCTGCAACAAGTGGGAGGTTCTCTCAGAGTCTGGGGATCTCACCCTCCCAGAGGAATGAATCAGTAGGTCAGAGCAGCTCTGAATGTGGGCTCACTCTCTACTTTTTACATTTCCGGCTTGATGAGGTAAGGGGTAACCCGCAGTCAAGAGTCTGTCCTAACACGATAAAATAAATGTTTTCTGTGCCACAATCAGATAACTAAGTTATTTCTTTGTATCATTTCTTGCTACATAATTGGGCCAAGTTGAAGTCTGGTGCAGCAGACAGACTATGGTCTACTAAAGACAAGAATTTTATTTTTGAGTAAACAACCCACTTTAGACCAACTTTGGTGGTAGCAAAGATTGTCTACCCAGGAATATTTAGGGAGGCTTGTGTAGATCTGTGAAGATGGGTAGAACCCCCATCTTCACCTGTCCTTTGCTTCACATAAAAGAGAATCAGGTGAAGTCAAATGATGACAAGGACTGGGGCTAGACTACTGCTCCTAACTCAAGAGACAGACCTTTTTAAAGGAAGAGATCTTTTGATCTCTATCTTAGTTTGGGTTCTCCCAAAAGCAGATCCTGGGGCAAGAATTTAAGTGCAAGTAGATTATTTAGGGAAAACCAGTACGGGAGTGGAGTTATAAGGACAGGAAGTGAGCCAATAAAATGTGCACAATTAAGCCAGCTACTGTTGAATGAGCAGAGACATAGCCCCTGGATTATCCCACCGTGTTGATGAAGAGGTTGTTATTTATAAACTCAGTCACTGACTGAAGACTGCTCCCTGAAGGAGTGTTAATTCCCCAGAATTCCTAGCCTGCAACACATGGACGGGGTGCAGAAAACGCCTTCAAATGCGGAGATGCACGTATCAAAAATTGAAAGTACACAGGAGCACAGTGAAGTCATTTTGAGAGAAATGGGAAATGGATATTATTATATACTAATATACCTAGAAGAGACATAAAACTTGACTAGGTAAGGAGTATTCAGGGCTTTGCACCAGCAGCATCCCTGGAAAGAATGTGCAGTGATTTCCAGGGTTCATGGTGGACTGACTCTCCAACAGCTCTCACAGGATGCAGGGTAAGATATTTATTTAAATAGAAAAATAAAGTCAGCTAATGGGTTTGATAAGGATATGGGCTCTACCATAAATATGACTTAAATTTGCAGCTACAAAATTTTAATGAAAATATATTTAAAGCACATAAACAAAACACTATGTGCTAGAAATTCCATTCTTTGCAATTAATAAACTTACTACATAAAAATTTAGCATTTTAAAGTAAGCATGCATAAAAGGGTCTTAAATTTTTTTTTAGTTAAAATTTAGAAGCCATATGAGCAAAAATAGCTTATAATTATCTTACAATTATGTGAGCTACTCAATATCCTTTTAAAAAGGAGAGTAAGATTCAGAGGTTAGGTAGCTGGGTGGCAGGTGTCAAATGCACAGTAAAACTGGGTCAGCCAGCTTTGAACCTTTGAACACTACTGTCAAACAATCAGACTGAAGCTTCTGACCCAACACACAGTGACACTGCCCACTGTGCCCTGGATGTCACCACAGGCATCAATGACATGCTCCTTTATGAATTTGGTCTTGCTACAACTGGTGTGACCATCAGAGTTGTTTCTCTACAGGATTTGCTGCTATGCAGCACCAGTCCTCAATTCAGTATCTGTGGTAGTCATAAGCAGAGCCTAGGCCTCTTTCACTGCAAGAAACATCAGAAAAAAAGTGCCTGATATATTGAGCTCTATCACCAAAACTTGTAAAATAGGGAACTCTCAAGAAATAAAAAGACTGACGTTAAGCAGCCAAAAGGCAATGACTAATGTCCCCAACAAACAGCTGTCTTTAATTAGATTTATCTTTTTGTTTTCAAAAAATCTCTACTGAGATTTTGTTTCAATTCATTGCATTATTTTGACATGTTGGTGATTTTCAATTTAGTTTCTGGTGCATATGTTAAAATGCAGACCATTCTTTATTTTTGATCATGCCACATGCATGAAAAATTCCATTATGTGAGTTATTATCACTGGGGTAAACTCTTGGAAAAGTTCCCGCATATTCTTTTTGTTATTGTTTTTCATTTCTTTTCCTGCATGTCCTTGATAGAAATTCTAAATACAATAGGAAGTAGGGTAGGTAGGGAGGAAACAATACAGGCTTTCTCTGAAGTCCTCTGAGGTTTTGTTATGTCTGGTTTATTCTCAGTGCAAAAGGTCATGTTCAGAAAAATGGAAGAATCATATCTCAAAGCTAGTCAAAAATGGGCATTATGAGAATACATGAGGTTGGTCAGAATGATGAATTTGGTAATATAAAAGCTCTGAAAATCTCATTTGTTGACATTAGAGAACAGGGGTCTGCAAACTTTCTGTAAAGAGCCTAATAATAAATATTTTAGGTCTTGTGGGCCTCTGTTGCAATTATTCAGCTCTGCTGTTGTAGCCCCAAAGCAGCCATAGATGATATACAAATTAATGGTTGTGGTTGTGTGCCAATAATATTTACTAACAGAATGATTTCCCTAAGGTTTGTAGTTTGCCAACCCCTGTTATAGAAAATAGTAATAATACAGATACTTAATATTAAAGAAATGGAAAAAATGCAACAGAGGCAGAAAAGTGTCGAATCTGTCTCTTCCTCTTTGTAAAGAGTTAGGCCCAGGAGTCTGAAGAAACAGTCACAACTGCTCAAATCTGAATAACCTTAAGTGATCCTTTGTCTATATAAGTTCTTTATTTCTTGACACTACTGTGAATTCTTCTTGGGCAACAATCTCAATGGCAGTGCAGTACATTGGAGCTTGACTGTCTAGGTTCAAAGACTGGCTCTGTTAATTACCAACAAAATGACTTCTGGCAAGAGACAAAACCTAAAGAAAAAACCAGCAGAAACCACTGGAGTGACAGAGGTGTGGAACACAGTAGGTACTTGACGAAGACGACTTAAGATTTAGGTAAAGACTGAACATGTACCACTCCTACTTGTCATGACAGTGGAGCATCCACTTCATAAGAATGACAGTATAATGAGAAAAACACACACATGAAATAATACTTTGAAGAAACTCACCTTTTACTTAATATCACCACACAGGAAATTCTGGGTAGAAGTTTAGAATTCAGAAAGACTTTGTGCCACAGAGAAAGACTGCCACGAGCAATAGTACTTAAGTTGTTTAGAATGAATAAAAAATGTTCAAAATCTCCTATGTACAGTACACTTTCTCGGTGACTTTGGTCAGTGACTTTTATCCAGGAAGACAATAAATTAAGAGGTTGCATACGTGTATCACTTTTTATTCCTTCCATAACAAATCGCCACAAACTTAGTGGCTTGAAACAACAAAACTTTATCAACTTACAATTCTGTAAGTCTGATACAGGTCTGACTGGACTTAAATCAAGGTGTTAGCAGAATGTATGCCTTTCTGGAGGCCCTAGGGAAGAATCCATTTCCTGCTTACTTAGATGTTGGCAGAATTCAGTTTCTTGCTGTTGTAGGACCAAGATTCCTGTTTTCTTGCTGGCTATAAACTAGGAGCTGTTCTCAGCTTCTAAAGATAACCACATTTCTTGGCTCATAGCCCTCTTCCTCCAACTTCAGAGCCCATCAACAGCAGGACAAGTCTTTTCATGTCACATCTCTCAGACCCACTCTTCTGATTCCCTCTTCCGCATTTAATGACTCATGACGAGAGGGGCCACCTGAGTAATCCAGAATAACCTCACCATCTCGAGGTCTTTACCCTCAATCACATTTGAAAAGTGCTGTTTGTCATGTAAAGTAACAATCACAGTTACCAGGGAATAGGATGTGGACATCTTTGGGGGTTAGGGGGGTAGGAGAGATTATTCTACCTTCCACAATATCCTAGTTGCCTTTCCTATTCTTCCCATCGGTAGTGACATCTGAAAAATGTCAACCTACCTTTGAGTATTTGGACTCAAAGGTATATATATTCCTTCAGATTTCTGAAAAAGTCTACATACGACTGCAATGATATATCCATGGATATGCACCGATCATATGTACATATAAACTCAAAATTCTGTCTTTCAAGTAGAACAGTTACTTTTATTAATTATTGTAAGATGCGCTGAACTAGAATCCAGGAGGCCTTGATTGTAGGTTCTACTATGTAACCCTAAAAGAGTCACTGAACTTATTTGGGACTCAGTTTCCTAATCCACATGATACAGAATGTAAACTTGAAAATTCCTAGGTTCCCTTTTAGCTCTAAATATCTGTGATCCATGGTCTGAAAGAAAAAGGGTGGAGGTGGGAGAGTCATTCTGATTTGTTACAAAAATGAAACAAAACTTATATAATGAGAATTTATCAGAAATAAGGGAAAGCTCTGATATTTTTTCTGCCTCACATGTTTTCAATTAAATTTAAAAAAATATTTAGGGGGTACAAGTGCAGGTTTCTTACATGCATATATGAAATCTAGGCTTTTAGTGCACACGTCACCTGAGTAGTAAGAGTTGTACCCAATAAGTAATTTTCAACCCTCATTTGCTCCCCATGTGTTTTAAGGTAATTGCAAGCATTTGCTTTCCATTGATCACTCAAGGTTATTTATGTTTAGCTTTTGTCAATATAATTCTTATACTTCACTCTCACTATTCCATTTGCATTTTTATACCTTCTTACATTATTCATCTCATTGCCTAACCTCAGTATTTTTCTCCAAAAAAAAAAAAAAAAAAATCAATAAATTAGCTTTGCTCTCCCTTGCCATACAATATCTGCAACAAGTCCAAATCAATCTATTCCTTCTGTGTGGATTATAACATTAAGGAATGAATTCAGACTGAAGATCCTAGCGACCTAAGTAATTTCTGACATCAATATTATTTTCCAATTTTGGCATGCAAAAATTCAATGGAAATGACAATATAATTTGACCTGTACTGCAATCCAAGCTACTAGAGACAATTTTAAAAAGCCAAGCAAAACAATAAAAAAAGAAAGCAAATGTACTTAGCTTAAAATAAAGTTCCCTAATCTGGTTCACTATAGTGATAACACATACATGGTAATTTATTTTTTAAAAATAAATATTGAAAAATGATCAGGTGTGGGTGTTCCATTTGGATTAGTCATATGCTGTATGTGCTATTTAAATAAAGCTGTCCCAACTTATATGAATTGAAGTACCCTTCTAGGGCAAAGTCAGAGGTGGAAGAACTGTCTACCTAAAGAATTACTTGGTGCTAAAGGACAGTGTGAACCACAGAGGGAGGTAAGTAAAACAGGGGCAGGATGACGTTATTTAAATTCCAGATTCTCAGTGGAATACCAACATAGTCTGTTACGCTACAGTACTGTCTTTTTATTTTTTATTTTTGAGAAAGGATCTGCTCTGTCACCCAGGCTGGAGTGCAGTGAGAAGATCTTGGCTTACCACAACCTTTGCCTCCTGGTCTCAAGCCATCCTCCCACTTCAGCCTCCTGAGTAGCTAGGACTAGAGGTGTGCATCATCATGCCTAATTTTTTGTAGAGACAGGGTTTCACCACATTGCCCAGGCTGATCTGGAACTCCTGAGCTCAAGTAATCCTCCTGCCTTGGCCTCCCAAAGTGCTGGGGTTAAAGGCATGAGTCACTGCACCCAGCCGAGCACTGTTTTTTAGAGTACACATGAAATCACATGAGATCGTTAAATCGGAGAGTAATGTTAGAATAATAAGGAAAGTGGGTTGGTTCATACATAATTTTTCATAGCACTTTAATGCTTTGTAGTACAAAGACACGATAGCTGAAGTACAACTACTGCACTTAGTTTTGTGATTGCACCAGGCCTGGGGGAATACAGCACTCAAATGATGACCTTTCATGGTGTGGGACCCCATTCTTCCCTGGGCTTGGTTCAGCCACGTGCTCCATTTTGATAGGGCTTATTTTGCAGCTCCCTCACATCTTTGGGCAAAAGCGACATCAGACAATCAGTCAGAGCCATCCATCTCTGGCAACTCTACATTTCCTGCAAAGTTTGCAACTGCTTCCATCTGCAACTTCTGATGATCTGCTGCCCTTGTTTCCATCACTCATCAGTGTCTACCCTTCTGTAAACTGTCATTCTTTAAGCAACCTTCAACTTTTTAAAAAAGGTAAAACTCTTTAAGTTAATATAACATTGCTTTATTTGTTAGGAGTTTTACACGTCCTTTTAAATGAACTACTATTTTCATTTGGGTTGTTACTGTCTGTTAATACTACAGTTGAGTCGTTGCGAGACTTTGTTGTGTATTAGTTACGTAGGGATGTTTTAGAATACTGAGGCCCAGCTTCTCCCCTCATTCCATTTAATTCAGAATGTCTTGGGTGTGGGAGCCAGGTATCAGTTTTTAAAGATCGTATCAGTAAGTAGCAAAGTTTGGGAACCACCGCTCAGTTGTTCTGAGGTTCAGAGGGCTTTCCCAGACTTATTTTTCCCTTAGGCTCTTAAGTGAGCCATTTTCTTAAAATGTGAAGATCTTCAGGAATGTATTATACATAGCATATTATAGCCAGAATGTTTTGTCATTTTTTGGTATCTGCTATGGTCTGGATAGTGGTGTCTTCCAAAATTCATATCTTGGAACCTAATATCCAATATGATTGCATTAAGACGTGGGGTCTTTTGGGAAGTAAGACGTGAGGGCGCTGCCCTCATGAATAGGATTAGTGCCCTTACTGAAGAGGTTGAAAGGAGCTGCCTTGCCACCTTCTGCCATGTGAGGATGCAGCAAGAAACTGTCATCTATAAGGAACAGGCCCTCATCAGACACAGAATCTACTGTTGCTTTGATCTTGCATTTCTCAGCCTCCAGAACTGAAAAAAATAAATTTTTGCTGTTCATAAATTGCCCGATCTAATGTATTTTGTTACAGCAGCCCAAACAGTTTCCAAAATAAAAATAATGTAAAGGGAGAGCAGGATTTGGGAAGTGAAAATGGCTGGTTAAAAAAAAAAATTTTTTTTTCTTTTTTTTTGAGACCAGTCTCAGTCTGTCGCTCAGGCCGGAGTGCAGCAGCATGATCACGGCTCACTGGGCTTAAGTGATCCTCCCACTGCAGACTCCCAAGTACCTGTGAACACAGGTGTGGGCTACCATGTGCAGCGAATTTTTGTATTTTTAGTAGAGATGGGGTTTCCCCACGTTTCCCAGGCTGGTCTTGACCTCCTGGGCTCAAGCAATCTGCCCACCTTGGCCTCCCAAAGTGCTGGGAATACAGGTGTGAGCCACTGCACCTGGTCTAAAAATTTTAATAATAAAAATCAATTTTAAAAACACCATAAAGAATGCATAAAAGCATATGTATTTTATTAGTATATATTGCCCTGTATGAGGTGAAACAGAGGGCCTCCTAAGATATACTGGCTCTCCAGATCTTTAAGGTAAAGTATATGCCCATGTATGTATCACCAGTATGTTCTGTGGCCTCGCCATTGGCTAGTGAGCAAAGTGTATTATGTTTACATAGTTCTACAGATTGGCCCCATCTAGTTTGTTAACAAGCAGTCTTGCCTTTTCCTGTGTCTCCCTAATCTTGCTAACTTCTGATTCACCAACTGCCATCACTATGCCACCTAGGATTTGCTGTTTGCCTTTTCTTTTTCATTTTTAGATGGGGTTTCACTTTATTACTCAAACTGGAGGGCAGTAGCTCCAACATGGCTCTCTGCAGCCTCAACCTCCCTGCTCAAGCTATCCTCCTGCCTCAGCCTCCCAAGTAGCTGGCACTACAGGTGCATGACATCACACCCAGCTAATTTTTTATTTTTTTGGTGGAGATGGGGTTTTGCCATTTTGCCCAGGCTAGTCTCAAACTCCTGGACTCAAGCAATCTTCCTACCTCAAGCTCCCATAGTGCTGAAATTATACATGTGAGTCACTGGGTCTGGCCTCATTACCTTTCTTAGGCTCTGTCTTCACATCACATTTTTTTCTGCCTCTCCATTCTTTTATTATTATTTACTTAATAACCTCTGTGAGCACAGAATACGCTTCTCCATTCTTATTGCTACAAATCAGAAACTCATACCTCAACTCCTGCTGGCCTTTTTATCTTCAGTTTTTACCTCTGCTAAATATTCATGTCAGGACCAAGCGTAACGATTCACGCCTGTAATCCCAGCACTTTGGGAGGACGATGTGGGCGGATCACCTGAGGTTGGGATTTTGAGACCAGCCTGGCCAACATGGTGAAACCTCGTCTCTACTAAAAATACAAAAATTAGCCAGGCGTGGTGGTGCATGGCTGTAATCTCAGCTACTCGGGAGGCGGAGGCAGGGGAATCGCTTGAACCAAGGAGGCAGAGGTTGCAGTGAGCCGAGATCCGCACCACTGCACTCCAGCCTGGGTGAAAAAATGAGACTCCATCTCAAAACAAAAACAAAAACAAAAACAACCAAGCATTAATGTCAGGTTATTTTCCTAAAGTATATTTGCACTTCTTCTCAAGCACTGATTTAAGTCTTACCTTTTTTGTAAAACCTTCTAAGATTCAAACTCATATCCATCTTTCCCTTCCTTAAGCACTTAAAATGTGCACAGCTGCATCTGTCCAATCATAAAAAACGGCAGTGAACAAAACACCGTACTGGAATAAGCTTTGAGACTTGAAAAAAAAAAAAAAGAAAAAAAAAAAGGTTCTTTATGGTATACCCTATGTCCTTGAATAATAGTGTATACTTACTATGTATCAGGCTCTTCAAGTATTGCTTTTAGTTCCTCAACAATTAGATGTAGTTGTCCCCATTTTACAGATGGGGAAACAAGGCACAGAAAGTTAAGTTGCTCAAAGTCACACAAATAAAAATTCAGGCAGTTCTTGAGTCAGTGTTCTTAATAATGATCCTAAACTGCTTCTCGATTAACAAATCACTTATATTTGATTTTTTCTGTCCCTTAAGTAATGGAGTTAAATCTACCTGTCTTTATTACCCTAAATGAAAGACATAAGTAAAGCACTTTGTAATGCATAGTGTTAAGTGAAGACTATTAAAAACCTTTATTTATAATTTGTAATATTCTTTTTTTTATGCAATAATTATTTCATTTTTATACGTAAAGGTCTGTAATTATTCAGGAATTTCTTTGTAAGTAGAGACGCATGATCTACTTACGTCCTTTTCTGCCTAGGAGAACTCTGGTTAGATCAATTCAATATTTATTACTGATTGGTTAACACCCTTGCAACTTGCAGGGAAGTAAAGCATAAACACATAAAAGGAAATAAAAGTTCCCATAAGGTTAAAAATATTATTTTATTTTAAAAATTTTATTTAAAAAATTGTGATAGTTTTCCATAAACTATTCAGAGAAGGGCAAATTCAGTTTCCTCAGATTCTACCAGAAGTCTGATCCTTTAGGTTAATGTTTTCTGCTCAAGATTTAGATTCAGAAGTAATGGAATAAAATTATCTATTACAAGCATACTTTGGTTGATACTTTATCAGTGATATGTCACTTAAATAAGCATTACTTTGAGAGATTTGGACTTAAGGGGCAAGTTTCACCGTTAACTCTTAATTTTTTAGTAGTCAGATGTTTATATATGTATCAGTTTTCCCTTGCTGGAGCTTTAACGTAATTCTCCTTTATGAGATGCTAAGCTCTCTACATTCACGTACTCCCAAGGGTGCACGGCTAATATAGATAAATCATACATGTAATGTTTGCATCCAGATGTAATTCACTTTTTGTCTTAATAACTGGACTTTTATCTATCCAGAGGCTTTCTCGTTACATCTGTGATCCTTATAGACTACACAAAACATAGCAGTTTTAAGACACAAGCAAAAAAGTTTCCAGCCAGAGATTTTGTGATGCTCCATAAACACTGTACATCTGTTATTTATCTGGCATATTACTTTAATGACAACTACACAAGGCCACAGACTTACAATGTATTTATGATGCAAGTAGTTTCGTAAGCTACCATATAATGTTAAACATTTTCAAAACAAAAGCACACTCTTAGTGATGACAAGCTGTAGGGAGTATTTATTTTTTTACTTTTATTTTTTATTTTTATTTTATTGAGATGGAGTATCGCTCTGTCGCCCAGGCTGGAGGGCAGTGGCACGATCTCCGCTCACCGCAACCTTAGCCTCCCAGGTTCTAGTGGTTCTCCTTCCTCAGCCTCCCTAGTAGCTGCGACTACAGGCACCCGCCACCACGCCGGCTAATTTTTGTATTTTAGTAGAGACGGGGTTTCACCATGTTGGCCAGGATGGTGTTGATCTCTTGACCAAGTGATCCGCCCGCCTCGGCCTCCCAAAGTGCTAGGATTACAGGTATCAGTCACTGTACCCGGCTTTATTTTTATAACATCACACAGAGGTTAGTTTTTATGTTTTTGTTTTTGAGATGGAGTTTCGCTCTTGTCACCCAGGCTGGAGTGCAATGGCGTGATCTCAGTTCACTGTAACCACCGCCTCCCGGGTTCAAGCGATTCTCCTGCCTCAGCTTCCAGAGTAGCTGGGATTACAGGCACACACCAACACTCCCAGCAATTTTTTTTGTTTTAAACAAAACTCCTAACACCTCGTTAATCATTAATTAGTCTTTGGGTTTTGATTCAACTCCTAACATTTGCAAATCACACAATTATCTTTGTTCTTTCATTTGTGGAAGACACTTTCATTTGTTACCCTGCGAATATGAGACATTCACAATCTAATTCCTGACTACATTTGATTTCAAACAGATCGGAATAACTTCCAGAATATAAAATATTAACTATTTGGGAGTCATCTTGTAGGTATCTTGTGGGTATGCTCTAATTAAGAAATGCTTCCTCTTCCCAGGAAAACTGCTGACATTGCAAGAGTTATTCCAAAGCCACAATTCTTAAGAAAATACATGTTTAACCTAAATCATAAAGATATTTTGTAAAAAAGGGAAATCCCTCCTGCTGATGTTTTGTGTATAAATCTCTTTCTAAATTCAAGCTCTCTCAAGTTAGGGCACCACAGTAAATAAAGTGGGAACAGTATCACATTGGGAAATATCTGAAACGATACCTATGGCACTATAAGGAAACTGAGGCCCAGAAGAATTGAAGTGACCTGTGCAATGACACCAATATGTTAGCAGAGCCAAGATTAGAGCCAAGTTTGGTGCTTTCCTGCATCAGTCCTTTCTTGGTGCTGCAGGAGCCTTTTACTTATTAATTTCACTCTGGAGAATTCCGGTAGACCATCCCGGCGTGGTAGAAGCGTGAACATTCGTTTTCTAAGGGATGGTCACACACCTTTGTCTATTTGCATTTAGTTTCTTTAAAAAGTAAAAACACCTCCATTTTGGACCACTTTTAGAGACAAAAGCAGAACATACGAACGTGCATTTCATTGTTGAGTTCTTAAGACGCTTACACCGTGTGGTTATAACGTGCGCAACTTTGTCCCAGCCAACTGGACTTATTTTTAGTGTTATTTTCGGCTCCTGCTGCAGAAAACTAGGGATTCACCTACCCGCACCTGCATTTCACACAACAGCGCTCGTCTACTCTCTTCCTTCACTCCTAATAAAAAACGCCTTATCCCGTTTCTTCCTGCCTGCTCTACCTCAACATTTTCACTTATTATCTTCCACCACACTGGCTTTTACTCGGATTGGAAACCCACTCTCCCCCAACTTCTGTCTCGTACCCCACCTTCAAGAAGCGTCCTCCTTTTTTCCGCCTCTCGTTCGCTTTTGTCTTACACGGCTTCCGGAACACGGCCCAGAATTACAGCGAAAACACACTGCGCACGCGCACTCTCTGGTCAGCGCTGTGCTGCTTCTGTTTGGTTGGCTAGTTCGTCCCAATTTCCGAGTCAAAGGGCTGCGGCGCAGCAACTCTCACGATATTTGCTGCGGCCCGCAGACGCGAACCGCTGCCGGGTTCTGGCGCGCCCTTTCAGTTCTGCTTGTGGCCGGCACCACTGTGTTATCCGGAACTGCCGGTCTGAGCAGCATGACGTCCGCCTTGGAGAACTACATCAACCGTATCCTCAAGCTGGCCGCCGCGGGCGTGAGCCGGGGCTGCGGAGAGGCCGCCGCTCGGGGATCGGTGGGAGGTTGGGAGGCCCGGCCGCGGCGGGATCCTGGGGGCGGGCGAGGAGATGAGGACCCCGGAATGACCCAGAGTTCGGCGACGGCGCCTAGAGCCTGCCAGCTGCTGCGGGCCCAGGGGTCCTTTCCATTTTGTCTGCAAAAGCCAAATAAAAACCCAGTGTGATTTTTCCGAACTTTTCTGTCTTAAAAAAAATTACGCTCTTGATTCTTCCTTACTATTTCCCTAGGGCATAAGTGTTCAAGTTTGTAAATAAGATGAACAGTCGTCCTGGCTGCGACAACAGTTTTGCGAATCTGTGTACTTGTTTTATTCACATAATATGCTCATTAGTTCGAGGATAGCAGAAAGTTTAACGATGGTTCACAGACTGTTTCTGTCCCTTTACCACTTGAAGTCCCTACCTGGTGGTGGAATGAAAAAAATGCTTGCTGTTGTAATGGATTATAGTGAGGAGCAAGTAACAACCCCACGGGAAGTCTTAAAATAGACTTTACAAGTGTTACTGTTTTAAAGTCTAAGAACAAAAACACTATGTTAAGTTCAGGTACAAACTGGGTGACAAAAATTAAATACCGAATGCTTTTAATGTTACAGGCATTGTTAGTACCTTGTGACACTGATTATATAGTTTATTTACTTTTGAATTACAGAAGCCTGCCCCGGAAGACAGTTTTTTAACATGCTTGAAAATCGTCCAACATCGATTAATTTAGTACTCATCCAGTTTTCGTTTTAGATATAAACAGGCCCAAGAAACGAAATATCCTGTCCGAAATAATAGATTGGCAGCATTCCTAGTAGAAAAGTGTCAAAAATCCAGGATATTTTGAGATAGGATACACCGATCACATACAGAAAGAGGTTTTCTTTTTCTACTTTTTCCTTTTTTTAGTCATGTAATTATCACAAACCTAAAACAAGCTTTTAAAAAATTTTTTTTCTTTCTTTTTTTGAGTCGAGGGTCTCACTCTGTTGCCCAGGCTGGAGTGCAGTGGCTTGATCATGGCTCAATGCAACCTTGAACTCCTGAGCTCAAGCTATCCTCCTGCCTCTGCCTCTATCTCCTGAGTAGCTGGGACTATAGGTCACCAGGCCAGGGTAGTAGAGATGGGGGGTTCTCACTGTGTTTCCCAAGCTAGTCTCACCTCAAGTGATCCTCCTGCCTTGGCGTCCCAAAATCTTTCAACGTTTTTATGTAGTGAACTTAGTGTCTGTGTTGAACACTTTTACCTAATTGTCATATTTGTTCTAATAATTTAAATCATTACCTTGCCAGAGTCTGTTTTCAATTTGCATTCCCTAAGAAACACTTTCCTTTATTCAGTTATCAGGAACTGTTGCCGTTATTACATCTGATGGGAGGATGATTGTGGTAAGTCTTCGGAATTTTCATTCTCTGCTTTCCTGTAGGTTTATTGGTTGCAAGTTTTATGTGAAACCTCTGATCTCTAATGCCTAGACAGCACATTACACCTGTAGTGCAGTTTTATTATAATTCAGCTCTTTATCACTTTGCTGTCAATCCACGTTTTCCTCACTCATAAACGTGGCGTGTTACCTACAAGGCTTCTAGGAGCTAGAGTTATAGATTCTGCCCTCAGAGAGCTCCTAGTCTGCAGACCTTCATTAAACTTACTTTTCTTCTTCCATTTTTATTTCCTTCCTCATTCGGCACCACATGAATCAGAATTTTTTGAAATTTTGCATATGCTTAGTAACTTTTTAATGATTTAGATACTATTAATATCTACATATCAACATTTAAGGCTTGTATACAATCTTAACATTCTTTGTTTTTAGGTTGTGTGACATGTCTTCTGTAGGACACATTATGATGATTGACTCTCTCTATATACACATATTTACGTAAAATTGGCTTGTTCCTTGAAGTTGTTTCTCCCTTGCTAATTTATGTCATATAACAAAGATAAAACGTTCCTGTGGTGATACTTGTATTTGGAATTTGATCTGAGGAATTCATCTCAAGATTTTTGGGTAGTTGATTATTTCTTCACTTATAATTCATACTCCGAATGCTTTCAAAAGAATTTTAAGGCTACTAAACTTTATTTTCTAACCTTACCTAGTTTCTTTAAATAATTTGATCCCTTATTTTTCCATTCTGCAGTTTTGCTTTCGTTTGTTCTTAGTGACTATTGTTAGTCAAAGTTCTAGCTTTGCCATTTACTAAATTTATATCGTGTGCCAGGTGCATATGTGTTACATTAATTAATGTACATACAACTTTGTGAAGAATAAGTACCCCTGTATTCTAGATTAGGAAACAAGTTCAGAGAAGGTGACTCACTTTCTCAGAGTCACAAGGGTAGCAGGTGACAGAACCAAACTGGGATTTAAATTTGGTTTGACATGAAAGCCAAGGCCAGTTGCCTGGCTTCTTTCTTAAGGAAGCAATCATGTTTTCTTAGGCACCTCACATTGTATTTTTTCAAATGTGGACAGTTTGACATATTTTAATCTCAACACTTCAAGAAGCCTATTGCTATTAATAGATGTTTGCATTATTTTTTATTTGGTGAAAACCTTACGTTTAAATTTTCTTATTTTTGTTAACAGGATAGATAATAAACTGGGAAATTATTTTTAATTTTAAAGAAGAAGGAAAGCGATATAAAAAGAGCATCTTAAGTTCTAAAGTTCAATAGTTCTGTATTTCTTTGACACATAATTTATTTGATGGGATAGTTAATGGGTAAAATGAAGCCAATAAGTTATGAATGGGTGTTTATGATAATAACCATTTGCTAACTAGTTCAATAAATACTCCATATTTTGTTTCTCTTCCAAGTTATAGATTTCTTTTTATTTAATTCTCATTTTATATATTTTGACTTGCAGAGGATAAAACAGTTTAAGAGCTTGAGAGATTTAACCATCAAAACCAATGTTAGTTGATAATTCTTCAGAAACTTGAATACCATCTGAGTTACTCTGTTATGCTAGACCCATGTCTTCTTTTATTCAACTCTAAGCTTTCATAAAACTCTCCCTGATTATTTCCTTCAAGTTCTGGTTCTAATTAGTATAGTCACATTTGTATCTACCTTACTGGGAGAGTTCAACAATACATCGATTTGATACACATTAAACAATACATGTGAGACAGATGGAACACCGGTAACTAGTAAGTACTCATTAGGTGTTATATGTAACTACTAAATTTTTAAAATATTTATGGGACTGATTTGAATCTCTGAAAAATGGCAAATTATATTTACTTGTGTATAATAGTATAGAATGTTAACGGTTTAGTGGTCTGACTCAGGAGCTAGCCTTTTGTGGTTCATCTCCTGGCTCTGCCACTTACTACCCATGTGCCCATAAGACACACCACTCTGTGCCTCAGTTTCTTCTTTGAAATGGGGCTAATTATAGTATTAAAGGGTAGAGATGAGTTGAGACAATGTGTACGATGTCTTTAGCACACTGCTTAGTGCTGGTATATAGCATATAGTGATACTATTACATTGCTGTCGTTGGTATGTATGGTTCTTCCTTATTTATGTATATTTGCCCATCAGTTTCCTTTAAATCTCCTTTGTTTTAGTTTATACCTTTAGCTGCTGGTCTTCGTAAGCTTTTATGCTAGTTACTTTTTGGAGATACTCAAATTAGTACATAGTTGTTGTTTCTAACTGCCGTCAACTCTGCATATGAGTGAGATGTGTGGTGCAGGACCCCCACCCCAGCCAAACAACCAAGAGGTAAATTGTGTACCCTCGAATACTGTTGGTTATAAAAAAGGTATTTTATTTGACATTGTATTGTTCCTTGTATTGGAATACCTGGCAACTAAAATGATTGTGAGGTTGAATTTACACTTTCAGGTAAACCAGAATATTTCTCTTTTTCTCCTGAATATTTTCTTTACAGGGAACACTGAAAGGTTTTGACCAGACCATTAATTTGATTTTGGATGAAAGCCATGAGCGAGTATTCAGCTCTTCACAGGGGGTAGAGCAAGTGGTACTAGGATTATACATTGTAAGAGGTGACAACGTGTAAGTAAAATATATCTGTTAAAATTATAAATGATACTGCCTTACTTTATGGAGAAGAGGTTTTCCCCAAAATACCCTATTGTATTATCCATACATAATTAATAGAATCTTGCATTCATTTCTTTCGTAAATACAGCGTTTCTTATATTTGCATAAAGTAAGGCATAGCTATACATTTTATGTCAACACTTTGTTTCAACCAAAGCTTTCTCTCTACAAATTAAACTTTTACCTGAGATTTTCCCATTTTTCTACTAGTTAAGTAGCCTGGGTAGAGTCCAGAAAGGGCCCTGCCTTATATTAAATACTTCATTAGAGAGGCTTCTTAAAATGTTCTTAGAAATACCCAGAATTTTAGAGGAACATATTTCTAGAGTCCAAGGCCAAAGTTTGAAAAATGGTTTTGAAATCTCTCATTTGAACAATACTAATTCATGCTCAATAACATAGATGTATTTGTAAATAAGTACTTACTTGTTATTCATTTTCTTTTAATTTTTTAGTATCATTGACACACTTACGATGTCCCTGTGGCCTCAGTTTACTTGGGACAGACAGATATAAAAGTTTAAGAGTAATTGGCCAGGCGTGGTGCCTGTAATCTCAGCACTTTGGGAGTCTGAGGCAAGTGGATCAGGTCAGGAGTTCAAGACCAGCCTCGCCAACATGGCAAAACCCTGTCTCTACTAAAAATACAAAAATTAGCCAGGCTTGGTGGCGTGCGCCTGTAGTTCCAGCTTCTCGGGAGGCTGAGGTGGGAGAATCACTTGAACCCAGGAGGTGGAGGTTGCAGTGAGCCGCGATCATGCCACTGCACTCCAGCCTGGGTGACAGATTGAGATACCTGCTCAAAAAAAAAAAAAAAAAAAAAAAAATGCCGGGCACAGTGGTTCATGCATGTAATCCCAGCACTTTGGGAGGCGGAGGTGGGTGGATCACTTGAGGTCAGGAGTTCAAGACCAGCTTGGCCAACATGGTGAAACCACGTCTTTACTAAAAATGTAAAAAATTAGCCAGGCATGGTGGCGCAAGCCTGTAATCCCAGCTACTTGGGAGGCTGAGTCAAGAGAATTTGCCTGGGAGGTGGAGGTTGCAGTGAGCCAAGATCACAGCCCTGCACTCCAGCCTGGGCAGCAAGAGCAAAACGCCATCTCAAAAAAAAAAAAAAAAAAAGAAAAGTGGCTGATGTGGTTCCAGTGCCATGGCTCACGCCTATAATCCCAGCACTTTGAGAGGCCAAGGTGGGTGGATCACCTGAGCCCAGGAGTTCAAGACCAGCCTAGCCAGCATAGTGAAACCCCATCTCTCCTAAAAATACAAAAATTAGCCTGATGTGGTGATGGATGCCTGTAAACCCAGCTACTTGGGAGGCTGAGGCAGGAGAATTTCTTGAACCTGGTAGATGGATGTTGGAGTGAGCCGAGGTTGCGCCTTTGCACTCCAGCCTGGGCAAAAAGAGTGAAACTCCATCTTGAAAAAAAAAAAAGAAAAATGGCTGATGTGACAGAGGAACTGAATTTTAAATTTTATTTAATTGTAATTAATTTTAATAGTTACATGTGGCCAGTGTTAGAATAGTTATAGAGGCTAGAAGAATGCCAAATCAATTTTCTAGTGAGTACTACACTGAATCAAAATATAGTTGGAAAGAAGCAAAAGATGCATTAGCAATTTTAAGCTAAGATACATTAAGCTAGATACATTAACACATTCTAAGGGACTAACTGTCCCCTGGAATAACTTAAAAAGTGCAGGAATAATTTACTCATTTAAGTTGTTTATGTTAGCATCACCTTTAGATGAATAAATAATTTGATCTATAATCAAAAATCAAGAGTTTATAAAATATTTTATAGAGATGACTTTTAGATGGAGTTACAAGGTGAGCTATAAGTAATGAGAGAGAGGCAGAGCAGATGGGGCCCAGGTCTCTGAATCAGAACAACACTGTTTATATAGGAGCTGTGCATAATAATTGATTTTAAGGTTTCTCCTACTTAAAACAATTTTTTTTCTTGAGCTTCAGTGAAAAAAATGGTGTGCTAGAGCCAGCTTGTACTGGCTTATGAAAGCAGATTGTTATATTTTAAGGAATTTTACAAGGTAGTTAATGTCTTGTTAGTAGCTTGAAATTGGCTGTGGTAGGAGTGTTTGCACAAGGGATATTAGTAAATGCTGCAAATCAGGCTACCGCTTTTTTTCCAGAGAGCTGTTTTTTAAACATTTATCAGCATTTCACTGCTTACCATAGGGATTTTAAATGATACTAAATATTTAAGAGTGGAATTGGGGTCTTTAGTTTATTTTGAGAAAACTTAATTTATTCTACCAGAGTTTGATATTTTTCATTTATTAGAGGACTTAAGACTTTATATACTTTAAAGCAAAATTGGGCAAATCGCTTATTACTAGTATTCGTCTTGAGAATTTGGCCAGGCACAGTGACTCACACCTGTAGTCCCAGCACTTGGGAGGCCGAGGCTGGCGAATTACCGGAGGTCAGGAGTTGGAGACCTGCCTAGCCAACATGGTGAAACCCTGTCTCTACTAAAAACACAAAAATTAGGTGGGTGTGGTGGCGGGCGCCTGTAATCCCAGCTGCTCAGGAGACTGAAGCATGAGAATCGCTTGAACCTGGAAAGCGGAGGTTTTGGAGTGAGTCAAGATCGTGCCACTGCACTCCAGCCTGTGCGACCAGCAAAACTCTTATCTCAAAAAAAGAAAAAAAATAAATAAATTTTACTCTCAATAAAACCAAACAAATGTAAACCCAACAAGTACTTTTTAAAAATAATATTTCATAGTCATCTTGTGGTCTGAGTGATAACATTGAATATTTCCAGTTAGAGGGCTATGGGTTGGTTATCTAGCATGGTATTAATGAATTTAAAGTTATAGATATTATGTTAGTGTTGAACAAGAACAAATTTTCTGGCTTTAACCTGAGCCAATCACATCAAAAATGATTTGTTAGATACCAAAGTACTTGGTCCTACTATTACTTTTGTATATGAAGAACTGGCTTTGGATTTAACTGAAAACTTAGGAAAACAATCTAATAGCTGTTATCTGTATCATTGATTTAATTCATCAAAGTTACTCAAATAATTGATACTTTTATTTACTAATTATTTTAGGAGTGATTTTGCAATATTTATTTTTAATGCAGTCCTAGAATTGAATTGAAATAATACGATTTGCAAGTTTGAGAGTTTTTTACTGTATCTGTCCCTGTGTGTTTGTTTCTTTTAAAGATTCATGATATAATCACTATGTACAATGTGTCCTTTAATATTGGTTCCTGTAATGTGCCTTCAAATTATTTCTTGAGTTTTGTGATTTAAATATGCAGTTCACTGACTCATGCCAATGTTTGCTTTTTACCTCAATTAGTTCTTTTTACTATGCTTTCTCAGTTTTATGTTTTGGAATAATGGTACTCAGTGCTTTGATTTGATTAATAAGATTTTTGAAACACATGTAAATTTATTTCAGAAATGTGATTGTTTTAACTCTGACTTTTTTAGTGCAGTCATTGGAGAAATTGATGAAGAAACAGATTCTGCGCTTGATTTGGGGAATATTCGAGCAGAGCCTTTAAATTCTGTAGCACACTGAGGAAAAACTACATACTTGGACATCTGTAAATCTTTGTACAGAAACTGATTATTCTGAGGATGATATATGGAATTTTTATGAATGCGTAACTGGATTTTGACTCCTTGTTGATTCATTGTAATGTGTAAATTAAAATATTTCTACATTTTATTGAAAAAACCTTTTTTTTTTTGCCTAAATATAAGTTTGGTAGCTCGGTTTCTTTTTTTTAATTAAATAGTGTGAAAATATAATGGTCATTTTGAAAACTTTTAGCAAAAAGTAGTACTTTTTGATACTTTAGTATTTATGGACACTAGTGGAAAAGAGAAATTAGTGTGCTATATAAATCAGGCATTCAAATAACATTAGTAGTACAGGATATGTGTGTTTTCTTTCCCTGATATTTAGGAAAATCACAGGAGGGCAAATCTTTCCTGGAGTTATCTGAATCATCGGCATTTATCCAATTCCACTGGTAGTGTTTTGCTAGTGCTTCTAAAAATTGCTCCCTAGCATTTTGAGGTGTGGGTAGGTAAAAATGTGTTTGCTTGTGAAAAGCAAAAATGCTGACAAGGTTTTAGTAGATTGGCCCAAAATTCCAACTTGAATATTAAGAATGACTAGCAATGGTAGAATTGACAGAGATGATTGGTAAAGTCTCTTGATGCCCAATTGATTAGGTATGAAAGTAATATGAACACATTAATGTTGAATTTCACAGACAGTATATTATCTGAAAAAAATTGATTCTGTGTAGTCTTCAATTTTTAATTTTTAAGAATTGGAGAATTTCTAATATTAATGTTTATAAATGTGAGTAAATAAACTCGGAAGTTTGTATTGAAGTAGTGCTAGCTATTATTGTCAGCAATTTTACATGATTCATTATCCATAAACCTGATTTCAGAAGACGTCAACTTAGTTTTTTAAATAATTGATAGAAACAATGCTGTAAGTAGTGTTTAGATATCCAGGCTAGTCCACAAAATTTCTGATCAACTCATGTATAGGCCAAAGTGTGTATCTTTGTGATGAGAAGAAAATAGAAAAATATTTACATCCTTGTACTTGAAACAAATTTAAATAGTTTTTTTGTTTTGTTTTTATGAAAGTGCTTAAAAATAGTCGTTGGCAAACTTTTTCTATGAAGATCCAGATGGTAAGTCTTCTAGGCTTTGAAGGCCATATGGTCTCTGTTACAGCTACTCACCTCGGTTATTGTGGCATACAAATGACGATAGATAATACATAAATGAATAGTGGCTGTCTTCCAGTAAAACTTCATCTATAAAAATGGAGGTGGGGGCTGGATTGAGCTTGAAGGCATAGTTGCTGTCCCTTGGTTTAAACAATACAAGTTCAATAAAAAATGAACAATTTGTATAAATTCTGGAATAGATCCTTATAGAGAGTTTATAGGTGGTTTCATTCATATTTTAAAACAGTTTAAACTCCATACTTATTAAACATAATAGCTTTTTGGGGGAGGAAAATATCTTCACTCAAATCAGCCTTGTAAGGGGAGAAGCACTATTCCCTAGAATTATTTGGATGATGTTAAGGGCTGTCTCTGGGAGGATTCGAGAAGTTAGCTAGTATTGGCTATTCATAAATGTTTGGCTTTTATAGTATAATGTTTTATAATCAATTTATTAATAAAATGATGGAAAGTGGGTAAGGCAAACCGGCAAATTTAGGGACTGAATGAAATAGTATATGGCATTTTTAATTGGTAAAGTAATTCCAAAAATTAAATAAGAATACACATCATTCAATTGCTAAGAAAAATGCATTCTCATGGTACAAATGAAGTCCAGAGTCAGATCTTTTCTCAAAATCCTTGGCATATCAACAGAAATTACACATAAACAAGTAAATAAAAACCAGTCCTGTCCCTCATGATAATGAGTTTCTAATGTGATGTATTCTTGGCTATCTGAAACACCTTATAAAGCTGTATTTTCCTGATTGATGTTGGAAAAAGCATTCCCAAAATGTGAATTATTGTTTTTATGAATAGTTATGAATGATAATATGCCAGATGATCTATGTAATTCTTTATTCCTGGATACAAGCACATGGTCAACTTTTTATGCTCATGACTGATTAAAATTGGATTTATTTTTGCATGAGAATTGTAAGGGAGCCACAACCATGAGTAGTAACATAATTAATATACAGTGTCAAGATATATTTAATGAGACATTTATTCTATAACCAGTTTTTATCTATAAAGAGGCTCAAATCAATTTCAACCTGTAATTACCTTTGTGCTTTGTGACTCGGGCACAATCTGAACCCAGCTTGATGAATCAAAGAGATGTTTCTTGGCAAGATATTTTCATTAAAGTTATTTGGAAAGGGCAATTAACTGCAAAAAGGACTTTTTTTTTTGACTGACAAGATACTATCTAAAATAATAGTTTAAAATAACACTGCTTTTAGGTCAAAGCACTTTGGTAACTTGGCCTCACATGCTGACAGTTTTGGCTTAGATATTACAAATCTTGATCCCAGAAGAACAAGAGAGAAAGTTTTACTAATATTTGCTTAAACATCCTATTTAACATCCTTCCTAATTTTTAAGCTAATAATGTGAGATACAAGTATGATAAAAACAACTTTTGAACGTTATTTAATGCAAATACAGAATAACGATGTCAGCATTTTCCTCAGCCGTGTAACCTAAGATTCATCATGTGAATGAGAAAGTAAAGTCCCTTTATAATGGCATGTGAACCAGACAGTTTAGTAGCCAGGGTTATAAAGCAACTCTTAACTGACAATATAGTATATTCTGGGCCTTCATCTTCCAAATTAGTAGGTAGCATTTATTGAGTGCATATCATGTGCCAAGCCTGATGCTGAGTGCTTACAATGATCATTTTATATATGGGAAAATTGAGGCTCAGCAGGGTCAAGTGCCTTATAAGAGGTAGCACTAGTAAGTAACTACTCAAATTCAACTAGGTCTTTCAGCTCTTTATACAATACTGCCTGTTATCAGAAAGTATAGTCTCAAAATCTGCTATCAAGCATCTATCAGAAGCCTGATGAGAAATATTCAGATGATCTAACACAGTTCCCAAACCTGCATTGTGGGTCATTTTCATTATAATTACCTAAGGTGCTTTAAAAATTTTCTTGGGCTCTACTCGTTGTGGTTCAGCAGCTGTGTAATGGAGGAAAAAGGAATAGTCACTAAACAGCGAAGGAAAGCATGGTGGAATTATTAAAAGACCTAGCACTTATGTGCTAGCATGAGTCTCTAACCCCACAGAATTGAATTCAAACACAGGATCTTATTCAAGATAAGGATAATGACATCTATCTTCTTGGGTTGTAGAAAGTAACATTAGGCTGCATTTTAAACATTTGGTATGATTTTGAGGACCTAACAGTAAACAGCTATTTAATACTATTCCAGGTAGTCAAAGGCCCAATGTATAAAAGTTACAAATACAGGTCTTGTCAGCTTAGCTTTTTAAATGTCTGTCCCACTGACTACCATATCTCTACAAGAGAACAGATGAAGAATACAGGTTGTATGGGAAGTATGTATAAGTTTACACTATTTTAACAAATGTACAATAAAATTTGTTTCTATGTCAGCATATACTCTTGACTCAAGGAGTTTGAAAGTGTAAACTCAAAGGTCTTTCACGTGTAAAGCGGAACCTCTCCATTCTGTACTTGTATAGTCATTACCTCATATAGATTTAATTTTATTAAATTAAATTTTACTTATTTTGGGTTTAAAAAAACTTGGGCTGTGAATCTCAGTTTTAAGTCATGGGCAAATTTGATAAAAATTGCTTTCTGTCTACATGTAATACTGAAAAAAATGACAAGGTAAAGCTATCTCCATTTAGATTGATACCCATTAAATAGCATGGTGCTCCCATTAAACTAGCGACAAATTCATTTAATTGTGAGATATCTAGTACTTATGCTTCATCCTGTTTATAGGGATTATTGATGTGAGATTTGGTCAGATGCTTTGATGTGATCTTCATTCCTCTGTATAGTGAGAAACTATGAGACGTGCTTAGTCTTCGTAAATCGATGCTGCCTCCTAGTGGCCATTGCTTTCTTTTCTGCCTGTCCACAAGCTTCAAAAAATTAGATTTTGGAATTTTGTCAGGGACATTTATTAAGCCATTAATACATGCCAGGCAGTGCGCTCAAAGCTGTGGATAAGCCAGGGAACAATATTCTTCACCTTGTGAAGCTTCTACCTATCTGTATCTATCTCAACCAAATCATCTTGACTCAGATTTACTGTCCAAGGTCATGTGTTATTTCATCAGATTCTTTCAGTGTTCTGGGATATAATTTATGGGTTCTGGATTCATTCAAAACAACTAGAAATAGTCTTGTTTAAATGAATATAATTCAAATCAATTATTTTCCCCATCTTTTTTTTTTCTTTTAAGATTGCTAAGTCTGTAGGTTGCATAATTCTAAGGATAAAGGCAAAATAAGACTTCACCAGGAGAATTTCATTAGTTAACAGTATCCATCTGCTGCCTACTGGCATCATTTGTGGAATGAAGGAGCTGAGAATTGTTCTGCCAGGTATCTTTCAGACCTCTTGTTGGTTTTGGCATTAAGTTTCTTTTTAAACTCAATTTTTGTATTAGGTTTTGTTATGCCTTTTTATTTCCTTCTTTTTTTTAGTGTTTTTTTTTAAAGTCCTTTAATTTTTATTTATTTATTCATTTTTGAGACAAGTCTTGCTCTGTTGCCAGGCTGGAGTGCAGTGGCGCGATCTTGGCTCACTGCAACCTCTGTCTCCTGGGTTCAAGCGATTCCCCTGCCTTAGCCTCCCAAGTAGCTGGGACTACAGGCGCGCACCACCACACCTGGCTAATTTTTTTGTATTTTAATAGAGACGGGGTTTCACCATGTTGGCCAGGATGGTCTCGATCTAACCTCATGATCTGTCCGCCTTGGCCTCCCAAAGTGCTGGAATTACAGACATGAGCCACTGTGCCCAGCCAAAGTCCTTTTATTTTACAGAGTATTACTTGTCGGAAGTGGCACAGATCAAGCATTGCTACAACTAGTATCAAATTCCCATCAATGTCCTTTCAACCATATATGATATGCTTTCTTCTCTTTAGGATAATGTTCAACTATACTGTAAATATTTTGCTTTTACGTAGCTCCCCCCCCCCCCCGGATATACTGGCTTTACAAATGCCATATAATTACTATGGTACCAAATTGTTATTACATTTGAAATATGCTAAAAAGAATCCAGGAGTCAGGGTGGGTGGGAGACATCTCCAGGGGGACACAATACATTGTGTCTTGTATTAAAAATTAGTGTGTGTTGGGGTGGGGAACAGGCAGGAAACTAATGTGTTTCTGTTTGATATATGAAAATATGCACAAGCTATCTTATGTTTCATCTCATATCAAGATGGTTATAAGAAATCATACTCTAGAAAACTCATTAACTGATACAAGTTGCCAGAAAATGCTGCACTATGGCTTATTTAACATTTTAAAACAAATGCCCTGAAAGTGATCACAATGATAGTTAAAAGTTAAATTTTTGCATTTTAAAATTTAAAATTTTATTTTAAAAAGTAGCTGTCTCAATCTGACTTGGATAAGCTTTATTGTAATTGTGCTTCTGCCAATTACAGAGACACTTCAATTCACACTAATAGGAGGTATGGTTTTTAAAAGGAAATTGTTAATTAGGGTCTTGAGCTAGTCCAGTGTAGCATGGCAGTGAAAGGTACACACTCTGGAGTCAGATTTAGTTTGTAGAGTTTAGCATATTAATCTTCCCGTGTCTTAGTTGCTATGAAAATGAGTACCTGCCTCCTTGTACTGTCAAGATTAAGATAAGCGTTAGCACTCCCTAGAACATACTAATTTGTCAATATTAATGATAGCTAACAATTATCCTGATATTGAATGAGGGACTCCACATTATTTACTGTGGCCTAGGAAAAGTACTAAGAAGTAATTGATAGCATTTCCTGATAATTTTGATGAAAAAAAAAACTATGAAAATTCTGGACAGACTTAGAAATGTATTGGAAATGAAAGTATGTTTCCCTTGTGCAAAGTAATGTGATATTTTATCACACTTTTTAAAATTAAAAATTTGATCAAATTTTTAAAAGTAACATGACGCAGAGAAAGTACAGAAAGGAGCAACCAAAGTCAAAGTGATTAAATTATAAAAAGGTTAAGATTTCTTTGGTGTGAAAAGATAAATGAGAAATAAGAATATGCCAGAGATCTGAAATGAATGGATAAGAAGCTTGCATATCTAATTTTGTATGTTAAAACCAAATATTCTATGAAGACAGGAAGGATAATTTTAGGTCAAAATGAAATTCTACATTAAAGAAAGAAGAATAAATTAACTCAGTAGTAATCCTTCATTTCCTGAGTATTTACTGCATGACAACAATAACAGAGATGACATGCCCGGTAAAGTGGTGTTTGAAGGCAATATATAAAAGTTTCCCATGCATGGCAAAGGTGCATTTGCCTCTATGCATAGCAATATGGGAGAGGTTGGAGGAGAATCTTCATGGAAATGGATGACTTGTGCTGGAGTCTAAGGGTAGTAAGGATTTCCATAGATGGTTAGGAAAACTTCAAATTGGCAGACAGGAAGGCAGGAAGGAGTAAGATGTGGTTGACTAATAAGGAGTAGACTGACCTCTCTGTACAGTAAAGGCTCAAATCCTTTATATTGCAAAGAAAGGACCTGTGTTTCACCAGTTCCTGGAAGAAAACCTCTTGAGTCCTTGGGATATCTTACCTGTTACAAGTGCTTTTGTATGCCTGAGACCATGGGCCTTGCTGTTACAGTTTAAGCTCTGGGAAACTGGAGATTCAGTAGCTAAGGTCAGTTATGAGGGAGCTGAATATTTATGTGACTGAACCCCGATAAGAACCCTGAACACCAAGGCTCAAGAGAGCTCATTAGCAATACTTTGCATGTGTTGGTAAACACCGTTGCTGAATTAGGTGCTGTCTGTGCAGCTCCACTGGGAGAGGACATCTTAAAGTTTGTGCCTGGTTTCTCCTGATTTTCACCCTGCACACCTTTTCCATTTACTGATTTTAATCTATATCCTTTCACTGTAATAAACTGTAACTGGAAGCATAGCAGCTTTTCTGAGTCCTATGATTCCAAGTGTATCATTGAACCTCAGTATGATCTTGGGGACCCCCAACTCACTATCTAAATAAATTTTTTTTTTGAAAATTAGTGAGAAGGGAAAAGATGGCCTTCAATACTAGTGCAAAGTTAATACTTTATTCTTAGAGCAGCAAGTTGCTTTTAGGGGATTAAAAATGTAAGGTGTGTTAAAGGAACATGAATTTGGATGCATTGAACAGTATTGGTAACCTGAAAGAGAAACTGGAGGCAAATTGTTAGGAGGCGATTGCAGTAATTAAACTAAGCTGACACATTTTCAGGTATGATAAAGGCTGGCAGTACAGAGTTTCAAAAGACGTATATAAATTTATGGAAAGGAAATTTTGGAATGGTGATTCTAACCTTTAAGGTTGGTGCCAAGGAAGAAAAACAACTAACTTTGCAACAATCTTGTTCAAAAAACAATGAGAGTTACCAAATGCCAGACACTGCTAAGTGCTGGGAACTTAGATGTAACCAAAGACTTACAAGATACTAGTCTTTAAGACAGGCTTTAAGAAATTTTCAAGTGTAGGGTAAGGCCACCTCCCTAGCAGGTAGATACTGACATGGTGAAGATATGTATTGGGTGATATGAGAGCCCATAGGATAGACATCTAGAGAAAGTTTAATAGCAACACTAGGCTGGACTGAGTGGTGAATGGGTTGATACAGCAATTTAATAAACGTGTTATTGCCACTGTAGGCATTTTGCTCATAGCTTAGGGCAAGTGATAAAAAACAGAGCTTAACAAAGGACTCTTTTAGTTTGACAGCAGTGTCTAAATTACAGATTAGAGAACTAATGACCAGCCATACTGAAGACAATTATGTGGAAATGCCTTCCCTAAGTGCCAACAGATAATGAAAATACAATCAATAGCTTTAAGTGACCTCATGCATCTTAATGCCTTGCAAGCAACATGTTTTTCTGACTTCCAAATATAAACAACCTAAGCATTGTGCAGTAGCCATGAGGGATTAGGTATCCAAGTGCACATTATATTGGCTTTGTACAGCCCTTGGAGGGAGTAATAGTTTCAGAGTCATGAAATAAATCATAAGTAGCTGTTCTGGTGCTCTCTAGAGGCAGAACTTGCTGAACTTAAAGACTGTTAATGGTACAAGTGAAAAACCTCTCAGCCCTACATAGCATCTTTAAGAAAGCTTTAATTTTGGTTTTTCAGAGCAATATTCACATGACATCTTTAGGATCTGGAATCTTATTACCATTAGGTTGGAACTCTACCTAAACTAAAAATAAGTGGTCTCTATCAAGTTGAAATTACTTTAATATTTTCATACTATTTATTTAAATGCGGAGAACATGTCTAACCATTCAGGGCCATTTAATTATCAAATTATTAATGATTCTTCCATAATAATTAAACAAACATAAACTGTCATATTTGTTGACTTGTATTTCATTCCGTGAAATTCAAATTTAATTAATTGATAAAGCACATTGTACTTTATAGTAGTTTATTCCTTAAGTGTTTGAATTTACACTTTTTTCCTCCTGTAACAGAATCTATTCCCAAGGCAATCAACATTTTAATGGAATGAACTGAGGTTTGCAATTGCTAATGTTATTCTCCCATCCCAGTTTTTACTTGTTTCTTGTAAAAAAGGAGGTTTCTAAATCTTGACTCTTGATTGACAATTAATGGGCCAAGTTTCCCGTTAGCAAACACTTTTCACTACACACTAATATTAGTATCTAAATTATATTAAAATCTCTGTAATATGGTAGCAATTGACTTGAAATTTGTGATACTTCAACTTGTGCTAGGTTGTAGTTTTGCTTGTATCACTCATAAAGAATTACTAAAAATGCAAAGGGCAAATTTGAAATAACTATAAGAATAAACCTTTAATGAACTTTTTAATATGAAATACTCAATTGTAAATAACCATTATCTTTACTGAATCAGGAGATGTTTCATTAACTGTTACCAGTTATTTTGAGTTATTTATATATTACAGAATTTTGAACTAAAGGTAAAGATCATCTAGCTGAATTTCCTTTATATTAAAGAGGAGGAGAAAATCTTAATACTAAGTATGTATGAGCCTGGAGCAGCCATGGAGCAAGTAGAGAGGGTCTCCTAGGTGATACCAACTCAGGAAAGCAGAATCAAGCAATAAAGACACATTTTGGGCCTGATGACATCATTTCAGCACCTGGATCCAGCAATGCCTGAAGATGTGACTCCTAGACTTTTCAGTTACATGAGCCAAAATGGTTCCTTTGTGTCAATAAATTGCTCTGTGATGCATTTTATAATGTACAACCAAGAATCTTAATATTTATTATTTTGCATTAAATATCAGTAAGTTTGATATAAAAATCTCAGTAAAATTCATTAATTTGAGAATGTGTCTGTATCATAGTTAAGTTTTAAACCTACATAATTTTCAATATTTATACCTTTTACTGCAAAAATAAAAATGAGTTTATCCTTGCCGTAAAGCTGTAAAATTAAACTCTGTACAATTCTCGTTATTTGAAATATAAAATAAAATTATTGGCCATTTCATGTATACATTTGTGGTAACACCTTAACTTTTTCCCTGTAAGGCTATCTTTTGATATTTCTGTTTCCATCAAGCAGACTTTGAATGCAGCTTTATCTTCTGGGTTTCCCTATTCATAATTAAGGGTTTGTCCCTAGTTCACAAGTAATCTTCTAGCACAAATTTTATAAACAAACGCCCTGTGAATATGCATGGCATAGATCAAGTCTCTAGATCCTGATCACTTCTATGTGAATTTGTGATATTCTGCTTTTGGACTTGTAAGACCAAGAGCAGACTCCCTAAACACAGAGGAGGCAGTAATTTAGGACAGCTTAAACATTCTGGCTGACTGCCACATCAATGCTATCTAATAGCAGAATTCTGGGGATGTCTTGAAATACATACATTGGCAGTTTTTTTGTTTTTGTTTTTGCTTGTCTCACACATAATGCTGATTAAGAATTCTGAAATTTGTTTAGGGTACAAGTTTCACAATTAAGAAAATATGCATACTGATTCTAAACAAGGGCTAGAATCTCAGATTTATTTGATCTTTTGTAAAATAAATCCTTAATGGCTGTATTGGGGTAGGTTACATAAGTAGGCTCAAATGAGACATTTAAAGAGAGAGGGGAAACTCTTTACTAGTAATAATTACAGTGCTACGTGCATAAAAAGATAGCACAAAGGTGTCCACAAGTCTGGACAGAATTCCAAACAAATTTATACAATAAGGTAGAAGAAAGAACAATTGAATCTTCTCTTAATTTCTCAGGAGACAAATAGATGCACCTCGTGATAGTCTCCTGTACACCTCTTAAGAGTTCATTTTGGAGGAATGTGATTATTCCTCCAAAGGCCAGAAGGTCCATACCTTGCACTGTAAAATCAAAAGGTCATGTCTCCTATTGGGCCTAGTATGTTTTCAAAGAGATACCCTAATAAGAGGAAGGTAGACAGCCTTTCTCCTCAAAGAAAATCTCACCATTTTACCTTTACAATTTTCCCATTTTGTTACTAGTTTATAACATAACTTTCTAAATAATGCCATTTGCCATATCTATTTTTCTTTGAGCAATAGCAAAATACAAAGCAAAGCAATTATCAAAATTACAATAGGATGAATTAAGAAATTAAATAGTATGAATACGACAGCAAAGCAATCTACTTGCTTAGTAGTAAGCTTGTTAGAATATCCCTTTTTCTTAGGTTGGTGCAAAAGTAATTGCAGTTTTGGACCATGAATTTTAAATCATTATAACTAGGCTCAAGCACGTCTTTATTAATCAAAATAGGAACCATTACAATCAACACATTTTTACCAATGAGAAATAAGTTTATTACTGTAGTGTAAAAATCCTTGCTTCAGGATTTGACAAACTCTTGGAAAGTATTTTCTGCCTCCTGTTGTTTGTGGAAACATTTCCCTGCAAGTTCTCCAGATGCTTGAAGAAGTGGTAGTCGACTGGCAAGAGGGCAGGTGAGTACGGCGGTGAGGCAAAACTTCGTAGCCCAATTCGTTCAACTTTTTTTTTTTTTTTTTTTTTTTTGAGACGGAGTCTCGCTCTGTCGCCCAGGCTGGAGTGCAGTGGTATCGTTGAACTTTTGAAGCATTGGTTGTGTGACATTTAGTCGGGCAATGTCGTGGAGAATTAAGCCCTTTCTGTTGACCAATGCCGGCTGCAGGAGTTGCAGTTTTCAGTTCATCTCATCAATTTGCTGAGCATAGTTTTCAGATGTAATGGGTTAGCCAGGATTCAGAAAGCTGTAGTGGATCAGAATGGCAGCAGACCACCAGTGACCATGACCTTTTTTTGGTGCAAGTTTGGCTTTAGGAAGTGCTTTGGAGCTTCCTAAAGTGGTTGCTCTCAGCTCAGCCACTGGGCTGGTCATTGCCAGTTGCAATACAAAATCCACTTTTCGTTGCACATCACAATCCAATCGAAAAATGGTTCGTTGTTGCTGCATAGAATAAGAAGACACTTCGAAACGACAATTTGTTTTTACTTCCGCTCAGCTCATGAGGCACCCACTTATTGAGCTTTTTCACTTTTCCAATTTGCTTCAAATGCAGAATGACCAAAGAATGGCTGACATTGAGTTATTCGGCAACTTCTTAGCTAGTTGTAAGAGGATTGCTAGATGATTGCTCTCAGTTGGTTGCAGTCAACTTTCAATGGCCAGCCACTGTGCTCCTCATCTTCAAGGCTCTCATCTCCTTTGCAAAATTTCTTGAACCATCACTGCACTGCATGTTTGTTAGCAGTTCTTGGCCAAATGCACTGTTGATGTTGCGAATTATCTCCGCTGCATTATAACCCATTTTGAATTCGAATATCACTCAATTTGCTTTTTGTCTAACATCATTTCCATAGTCTAAAATACACATAAAATAAACAACAAGTAATAAGTCATTAGCAAACAAACATAAAGCGAGAAAAGCTCATTAAAATGATGTATAACAACGACATTTCAGAATGTATTCCAATATCAAACGGCAAATTCCAACAATGCAAAAACTGCAATTACTTTTGCACTCACCTAATAAGTTGAGTGCATTAGATACTCTAGCAAACTCAGATATTCTAGGAAATAAAAGATTCTCTAGGGAGCTAATTTCAAGTTCTTTGTGGGAGTCATATATCAGTCTTCCTGAGTCAATGGCTTTACAGGAAAAGCATGAGTCCAGTTGGGTTTTTTTGACTCAGCAACAGTATGAAGTAATCAGTGACATCTAAAAGCTTACCCCTTGGACAGTGATGTCTGTCCCTTCTTTAAAACACATTTATATTGATGAAATTTCCTGGTCACAAACTTCTTCAGGACACAAAGACTTTCTAGGTCCTTCTTCCACCAATAAGAATTTTCTATCCTTAGGACTCTGTCTCAGGGTTTCTGATTCTGGGGGCATTGCTGAAATTTCGCCAGCTCACATTTTGCAGAAAGTCTTCAAGTACAGCTGGCTGTCAGCAAACCCTCTTAATGGGCCTCTAGCATTTTCAGCTCTGCCACTGTTACAGGGTGTTAGACAGTTAGCCTTTGTTACCATCACTCCACCAATATGGTGAATTATCTTCGGGCTCCTGATGGGTTTGTTTCATTAAACAAGCAAAGCCTACTGGTAGTGGTATTTCATGCATCAGCCAATGCCTTTCTTCATGCATAAGGCTGTGAATTGAAAACCCACTAAGGAATATTTCTGCAAACCTCTATGGATTTTTCTGGGGTGAGGATAGAGAAGTCTGTAAATGAGGTCTCTTGGCTGGACAGAAGGGCATCTGCACTCCTAGATTAAGGTCCAGGATAGCTTCTTAATGGATCCATTTCACTGGTGACTCAAGTTCTGATGCCTTCACGTGTGAATACTGTTTTATCTAGGTTTTCGATTATTCCTTGCTCGCCTTTTATCATTTCTGCTTCTCGGGTTACATGATATACGGAAGGTAGGGGACTCTTAGAGATGGAATGTGGGCTTACTCTTCAAACAGGAGACTGGATTTTAATCTTGGCTGTGTCACTTAAATGTACAAATAATTTAAGCTCATAAACGTTCAAATTTTTAACCTGTAAAAAATTAGACAAATGCCCAGACTTCTCCCTGGGTTGTTGTGAAGATTAAATGAGACAATGTATGGAAAGTACTTTAGAAACCATAAAGTGTCATATGAAAGGAAGTTATGATTATCATTGGTGAGTACATCAGTTAGAATGGTATTTGGCTATAACCACTGGAAACTCTGACTGCCAGTGGCTTTAACAGGCAGAAGTTCATTTATCTCAAGAAAAAAGAATAGAAAAGTGAAAAGGAAGGCAGTTCAGAATGGGGCAGCTACTCAAAGAAGTGACTCAGTACCCAGGCCACTATTTTCTGTTTGCCATCCTTTTGTTCTAATAATTTGTCTGTGACATCTCGTGACTCATATTTTCCATCTAATTAGAGAGAATAAAGAAAGATGAAATAGGAAAGTGAGATTATCACATGGGAGAAATAAATGCTTTTCAAACTATAACCAGCAGACTATACTGGCAAAATACACTGCTTGAATGCCATTGGCCAGATCTTTGCCATATGGTCACCCTAACTACAAGGGAGGCTAGGAAGGTGAGGGACTTTTTTCCTTTTATAGTGACATTTTCCCATTCCAAATAAAAAAAGGATTGCTGTTAGGAAAAAGAGAAGAATGGGGATGGGATGGACAACCAGCAATGCCTGCCATTGTGCTAGTATAGGAGCAAGTACCTCAGAGGCATGTGAAAACAACTTCTATGCCCAAACAGGATTCTTTTTATATCTCTGATATAAAATGCAGAATATGAATTTTAATAAATTCCCCAGGTGAATCATATGCACATTAAAGTTTGAGGAGCACTGATCTATACTGTCTTTCTACACACTTTTTTACCTTACTTTATCCCTCAGGATTCTGGCATCGAGTCCCTCCCTATCAGTCTTTAAAAACTGTAGCCTTAAATCGGTAGGGATTTAGAAGACATGAACAATATTCTCATCCATCTTGACCTAATTGCCATTTATAGAACGTTCTATCCCAAGACTTCAGAATATATATTCTTTTTAAACATTTAATGAAAGGATTTAACTCCTAAACTCCAAAGCAAGATATTCTAAGAAGACTCATTAAAAAAATTAATCTTAAAAAACAGATTTTAAAATTGTACAGGAGAAATGCATATATGAGTACAGAATTATGGGGCATTCTGAATACTAATTTAAGAAAGAAATATAAACCCCTTTTAAAACTCATATAATTTTCTCATTTCCCTCAAAGAAGATACTAATATTTTTGATATGACATAGGAGTAAAAATTGAGGGGAGGTCCTAATATCCAATATTAATAGAGCTGTGATTATTCAAGCTTTAGACTTAAATTTTTAAAATAGAGTAATGGTTGTTTAGTAGAGATTAATATCTAAATAAGGAAAATGAAGAAAGGGACCAAAAATCAAGTAAATAGGATAATTGAGTTTTAATGGGGAAGAATTTGTATATCATGATTTTACCACCCTGAATACCAATGTCAGTGATGTCTCCAAAAGGCAAAGGGAAGTGTACCATTTTTTTTGAGCACTATAAAAAGTGAAAGGTCATCTGCCAGATCTAAAATGGTATACTCTAATGGAAAAATCAAGATTCTCTTCCTTCTTATGATTCTGAGGTAACTGTTGAGTCGAGAAAATAAATCATAATTTGTGATTTCAAACATTTAATATGTGCACATGTATAACATACTCATCCTTTATATTTATCATGTTTTTTTGAATAATTTTTCCACCTTATTGAATATGAAGTATATCTCCATGTTCTTATAGCTGTTTTTCTTGGTTGCTTTCGAATTCCTTTCCTCCCTTATTGGTTACCTATGAATTGTTTAGTTCTAACAACGATTTGTAAATTTTAATATTATAGATGTATTGCTGTTAATTATTACATCTAAAAATAAATTATTTTACAGAGGCTACTAAGAATGTCCATGTTTTTTCTGAGAGTCTTGCCATATTTTAAGGGTGATATGTAATTATGGGGATAAGGGATGGTATGTAAAAATGGCAAGGACACACTTTTTTAAAAAACAGAAGTTTACATTTGAAGAAAGCCCTGGACTTTGATGATATAAGAAGAATTTTAATTATTGTCCTCAAGCAAGATTCAATTTTCTGATTTGATGGGGCTATATTTTTCATTTACTGCAGTAAAAAATAAAGCATATGAAACTATAAACAAGACACCTGCACATGTACGCTTATCATTGCACTATCCACAGTAGCAAAGTCATAGAACCAACCTAAGTGTCCATGAGTGGTTGATTTGATAAAGAAAATGTTTCATTCATACACACACACACACACACACACACATGCATATATAACATTTTTGTATATATACACAATAACATTTATTGTATACATATTGTATATATAGCATGTATAGTGTATATATATAATGTGTTTATGTGTATATATACACACATCCCATGATATATATAATATATAAATATATAATATATAATACATAAAATTATATATATAATGGAATACTATGAAGCCATAAAAAAGAATTAAATCATATCCTTTGCAACAACGTGGATGGACCTAGAGCCCATTATCCTAAGTGAACTAACTTGGAAACAGAAAATCAACTATCACATGTTCTCACTTATCAGTGGGAGCTGAACGGGTACACATGGACACAAAAATGGAAATAATAGACACTTGGGACTACAATGGGGGGAGTATAAGAGGTGGCTCAGGGTTGAAAAATTACCTATTGGGTAATTTTCACTCTATGAGTGATGAGTACACTAGAAACCCAATCTCCACCTTTACACAATATATGCATGTAATAAACATGCACATGTATCCCCTGAATCTAAAATTTAAAAAAAGTATATGAAATTTAAATTCCAAATTGTTACATAACTCAACTGACAGATTTCAAATACCTTACTTTCCTATATGGCTGAGAGGTAGTTATTAATTTGATAAACTTAGTTTTGGTATATTCTGGAAAAATATTAAGAATAATGAGTATCAAATTGGGCCAAATAATAATATTCATCTTTGCTATGTGATCTAATTCAAAGAGTACAGGTTTGGGGTCAGACATATTTGAGATCAATTCCATGTTCTGTCTATTACTAACTCCTTTTTATAAGGCTAGGGTATAGATCAAATGAGATTAAATGTACATAATCCACAAAAGATTACATTCCTTCCCCCTATTTTATGACTATACATAGAATAGGGTATTCATTAGGTTACCATTTAGAGTACTATTGACGAATATTAGTTTTTGGAAATGAATCTAATTCATTATACATTGAAATGCCAGGTTCATGCCATCCAAATGATCTCTTGCAGAAAAAAAAAGTTAAATGTAATTATTGGTAGGAAGTCATTTAGATAAGTGAAATTATAAATGGTACAGGTTGCTTTGATTTGTTTAAAAAACTAAAGAAAAATGATTGTGTAAGTTCAGGTCCTTCCCAGAAAAAGAAAAAGAAAAAAAAAGCACACACACACGCTGTGGGGGCAATAGGAGAGTGTCTGCACTTACATATAGCTACTAAGTAGAAAGCTGTAAATAAATACACTGACAATGGAGATGAAAAAAAGGAGATGAACTGAGAGAGTTAGACATTGAATAAATGGATTCTGTGAGGTGGACATTTTGCTTATAATAATTATCAAAGAAAAAGAAGAGAGAGAGAAGGAGAGGAGAAAGAGAGGCAAGTGAGAAAGAGGAAGGAAGGAGTGGTAGAGACAGAGGTGTGACAGGACAAACCAATTAGGTATGAGCTTAAACCAAGGAAGTAAAAGAAAAAGGTAAGAATAATAAAGTCTATGACAATACATATCAGAAACTTTTTTCATAGACATTTATAATTAAAATCATGTATATTATTTTACAATTATTTATTTATAAACACTTATTGTAATAAATAATAATAGCTTAATTTTATAACTATAAATTGTCATATGCTTATTACTACTACCTGACAGATGTAGATTACTGGACAGAGCTAGAAGAGAGAGAGGTGCAAAAATAGATAAATTATTAAAATAAAATCTGATACTTCTCTCTATATATGGTTTGAAATATATATTTAATGATACATAGGCATGGGTTAAAAAATGAGAAATTATGGTCTAAAATTCCCTGTATAAGCTTACAATTAAAAAAATCAGAGAACATACTGTGTTCTTCTTTTTTATTTACAGTTCTTCAACATAACTTAATTGAATTTACACATCATAAACATCAATAGGGAATATAAACGTATGCCATACATTTAGAAATTCAAAAATATTGCTAGGCATATTATGCAGATTACATTATTGTAACATTGCATTTTAATGCCTTTTATGTGCTGGACATTATTCCAGGTACTCCAGGAAATCTACAAATATGACTCCTGATCTCAAACAGCTTAAAATTATGCAGGAAATGTAAAATGGGTATAAAATAACTATGAAACAAAAATTCCTGAGGTTGGGGAGCTCTAGAATGTGGTTATCAAGAGCTATTGCTTCTGGAATTATTTTAGCAGAGCTTGCATTCTGGGATTTGGATGAAGAATTTTTACCATACTCTTAATGAATATATTTAGGAAGTACAGGGAAATTCCTTTGTAATATTGGTCTGGGGAAGATAATTTAAATTCGTCTTACAAGATAAGCAATATTTCTAAGATTTTGTTCATTCGAAGTATAGAACCAGTAATGAAGATAGAGAAAAAGTTCTATCTTTATATACATAGAGTTCTCTCTCTATATATATAATTACTAATATATATTACATATATAAATATGTTTATATATAATATACAAACATATTTATATTATATATAAATTTAGGTTATATATAAAAAAATATATATATATAAGTTTTGGAACTGAGAGGTACCAGGGAGATTTCATGATCACTGCAGTAATTAATTAATTCAAGAAAATAACATTTTATTAGGTATAGCTGATATAAAAGGCTACAATTAATTTGATTTAAATTCCCAGTAAGACTCCTTACCCTCGACTTATTTTCCTAAGTAGAGAAACCAATTAGAAACACTCTCTAAATAGATGCTGAATCTAATTAGTGTAACATAGTCCATATGCATAGTATATTTGCATTGTACATTGTGTTGCGAAATATGTATTGTAATTTCTAGAAGAACAGACTTGCCAGAGTAGGTATTGCTTATGTCAATTTCATGAAGATAAAGAAGCCAATCAACTCATCTATGGTCCTGAGGCCATGGTTAACTGAAGTCTGCCTTCAAACACTGGATGAGGAAAACAAGGCTTATCACTTCAACTAGAACAAACTCTAGGTCTAATCAATCCTCTCAGAAATAAATTTCAACTGGAGTGAAAACATAACTAAATCTCACTTCTTCAAGTGGATCTTATTGGATCCCACATTTTGATACTATTGCTGTACAAACACCATGGAGAGAGGAAAGAGAATGGGTTTGGGAGCCAGGCAGGCTTGGAGTTAAATTATGCTTTAACCATTTTTTTAACTGTAGAATTTTGGGCCAATCAATCTCTCTGAACAGCATGGCAACCTTGTAGAGTGATTATAATTATGCAGAGAAGATACGCTTAGCACATAACATGGTGTCTAACCCGGAGTAAAACATTGAATAGATACTAGTTCCGTGTCTCCCCACTCTCTTATTTAAAAGATAATAAAAGAATCATAAAATTTTGCCAGCTTAAAGACTATTCTTCAGAATTCTCATCCATTACTAAAAAGTATAAGGAATTCAATTAAACAATAAACAAATATATAACAACATTAAGAATATAATGTTCTGAGGCTTTGCTACAAAGTAACCCTTGGAACATACTTGAACAATATTCCAGAGTGAATATTCATTATACTCTTGTTAGGCAATTAATGCATTAAAATGTCTCACGTGGCACACCATCATATGCAAGGGAGGATGTGATTTATGAAAATTTGATACCTAAAAGTGAATTACACTTATCACAATCCTAACCTGACCCTATCAAACTAACAGAAAATGTCATCATGAACAGAATTGGTGTCCCAATTGGACAATGACAAATTTAAATAGTGTGATGTTTCTGAGTTTATTCCAGTAGGGTTAGAGAGCATACTTATTTCGCTCTTTAATCCTTAAGTCCAAGGAGGGAATATTGGTAGACACCACTGAGTGTAGCAGAAAGCATCCATTATAAGGTCTAGAGGCACTGTATTGTACAAAATAGCAGATGATAGAAAACAGGTAAGAGATAATGACCCTTGCAAAAACTTTCAAGGTACCGGGGAGAGATGTGCAAGAGAGACCAATGTACTTACTTACTCTCCCTATTCTTCTTCTCAGGAAGATGTTCATAAATTCATTTAGTCCTAGCCATTTTATCTATCCTTTGACTGAATCCTGCAAACGTGGCCATTTCTCTCTCTCGGAAAGAACAAATGAAAAAGTCCCATGTTAAGAATTCATATATTCTGAACGACTTGGAGGTTACACTGAATGAATTAAGTTGAAGAGGAACTTCTGAGAAAGTGGAAACATGTGCCAGAGTGGGATCATCTGGAGATGCAACTCACATCAACATGTTCAAGCTTCCAGAGTGTGTCATCAGTTGTCCCTCCCACAGTGGGATAAATGTTTGTTCATATCATGTAAGCAAAACTGTACCTTTTTTTTCTTTTTTTGAGAAGGAGTCTCGCTTTTGTCGCAAAACCTGGAGTGCAATGGCGAGATCTTGGCTCACTGAAACCTCTGCCTCCAGGGTTCAAGTGATTCTTCTGCCTCAGCCTCCTAAGTAGCTGGGATTGCAGAAAGGCACTACCATGACAGCATATTTTTGTATTTTTAGTAGAGATGGGGTTTTATCATGTTGGCCAGGCTGGTCTCCAACTCCTGACCTCAGGTCATCCGCCTGCCTTGGCTTCCTAAACTGCTGGGATTACAGGTGGGAACCACCACGCCCAGCCCTGAACTCTATTTCTAATAAAGGGTTTGTGATTCTTGTTTTAAGTGATGATCTCTTGGGATTCTCTCTTTTAGGTGGCAGAGAAACTGTCTGGACTACTTCTTATGGCATGATGGTTCAAAGAGTTAGCAACATATGATGTCACTTTTCTAACCCTTTCCATAATCATGCTTTATCAAGCATTATGACAAGACCTATGCCAAAGGACAAAAACAAACAAACAAACTTGAAAGGCTATAATCCATTAAATTGGCATTTAATTTTTTAAACTATTGAAAAAGCGATTTGCTGATTATTCTATTATGGTATATTGTAACAAAACTTAGTTGCCTTGAAAAGTGAATATAATTAAAGATTTAAGTAAGGGAACACAGATATCACTCTCAAAGTAGAAGCATATGTAATACATAAAGTAATTTTAAAAGTATATTTAGGTAAGAAAAATACGTTTTATTTCCCAATATTAGGTCATAACCTAGTACCCCTGAAAGATACTTAATAATTACTTGTTGAATGAGTAAGTGAATGAAATTAATTTGAAAAACCATTAAAACTAACTGTTCTGTATGGATACCTTGAAGATCAGAACTACACCTATTTCACATTTGCATTTCTGGCATCTAGCAAAATGCCTGACTCATAGAAGTTTCACTAAACGTAGGCTAAACTCATGGTGGCCTCATGCAGTTGTTCAGGTCATGCACTACACAAGTTACCACACCTAAGGAGACACAATTTTCACTGTAGTATTGTATTTTTGTTTTTGTGACACATTTTTGTACATCTCTTAAAACTTTGAGTCCAGAGATGGTCTCTTTGTATATTTATTAAACAAATGCACATCTTCTGGCTAATGCCAATAAAGTATCTTTGTTGTACAAAATTAGTAAATCATGACGATTAACCAACAGATGAAATAAAAGTATTTTGTTCTAATGGGAGTCAACATATATCATTCCTTTCAACTTATGAAAGGGAAAGGATATTAGTAGACTGTTAATACAACATGTTACAACCATGTGTAAAATAACTTGTGATTTTCAGTAAAAAGTTGCTTTTAATTTCTATAAGAATCCACAGGAGTAAACTGAAAATATAATTTGGCATTAATGTACACTGTCTAAACCTGACATGTCTTTTTTTTCTTTTAAATCTGACATTTCTTATTGTAGTTCATATTTTCTTCTGTTTGTTTACAGTCTTAGTTTAAATAGACAAGCATTTTTATTATGAATAAGTCATTATATTATATTTAATGGTTATTTATCAGTAATAATTCACTTCTAAAAGCAGTAGATCCATTTTATAACAAATCTAATGTTATAGAGAAACAAATAATATACTTATTTTTAAAGTATATATGTATTTAAAATAATTTGCTTAATTTAAGTAAAAACAAATACTAAATTTGTTTTTTACTTATATAATGGTACTACATGGGCTTTTTGAACATAGTGAACTTTAGAACCTAAGAGGTTCTCTAAATGTATATATATACAATGGAATACTATCCAGGCTTTAAAAAGCAGGAAACAACATTGGCATTTAATTTTTAAAACTATTTATAAATATAAATATAATTTATAAATTAAAACTATTCATAAGTATAATAAATAGTTTAAAAATTAGATGTCATTTGTAACAACCTAGAGGGCATGTGCTAAGTGAGATAAGCTAGGCACAAAGGGACAAATATTGTATGATCTCACATATAAGTGGCATCTAAAAAATTGGAACTCACAGAAGTAGAGGGTGAACGGTGGTTACCACATGCTCCTGGTGGTTGGGAGGTAGAGAGAAAAAGGGGAGATGTTGGTCAGTGTACAAAGCTTCAGTTGGACAGGAGGAATAAATTCTGGTGATCTTTTACACGGTATGATGACCATAGTTAATAATAATGTATTTTATACTTCAAAATGGATAAAAGAAGATTTTGAATGTTCTCACCGGAAATAAATGATAACATTTGTGGTGGCAGATATGTTAATTACCCTGATTTGAGCATTCCACAATAAATACATGCATCAAAACATCACATTGTACCCCATAAATATGTGTAATTATAATTTGTTAATTGAAAACTTAAAAAAACCTCAAAAAGCACAAAAGTTGTACCATCTTCCAAGCATACTCACTGACAGGAGAACAAGAGCATCAAAAATAATGGAAAAAAAAGGCATGAGGTAGAAAAAAATGGAAAAAATATTTATTATTTAATGGATATTCATATTTTATATTTCTACTCACTCTGGTTCTGGTATATTTTAGATTTTAAAGAATTTATCCACTTTATCTAACTTGTTAAAATTGTTGGTATTAAGTTTTTCATAATACTACTATTTCTTAAATGTCTATGGAGATCTCCCCTTTCATTCCTGATATTGGTCATTTGTGTTCTCTCTGTCTCTGTTACTCTCTTACATGGGCTAGCTATGGTTTATCAATTTAGTTACTCTTTTCAAAGAACCACATTTGGTTTCATTTATTTTTCTCTACCTTTTGTACATTTTATGCTACATTGATTTCTACTCTCGTTCTTTTCCTTCTACTTTTTTGAAGTTTAAGTTGGAAGCTTAGGTCATTCATTGTAAGTCTTTCTTCATTTGTATATAAATATTCAAAGGTACAAATTTCTCTCTAATCACTGAATTAGCTTCATCCCACATTTTCGTATGTTATGCTTTAACTACTAATCATTTAAAATGTTTTCTAACTCCCTTCATGGTTTCTTTTTTGATCCATGGCTTATTTAAAATGATCTTAAAATACAATTTTTAAATATTTGTGGGTTTTCCAGAAACATATGTTTTACTGAATTCTAATTTCAATCTGTTGTGATCAGAGAACATTTACTGTTGCATTTCAGACCTCTAAAATGTATTCAAACTTGTTTTATGGTCCAATAGTCTACCTTGGTGAATGTTTCATGACTATATAAAAATAATGTATAATCTTCAGGCATTAGGTGTAATGTTCTATATATGTTAATAGGTTTAGCTGATTGGTAGTGTTGTTCAAATTTTCTGTGTACTTACTGATTTCCTTTCGTCTAGTTGTTTATTGGGAGAGGAATGATTAAAATCTTCAACTATTATGAAAGTAAGTTTGGCTTCAGATATTATTTCATAATTTGACAAATCACTTCTTAAATAATCCAAAATTCTTGACTTTTAAGAGAAACTAATAAATTTACATAATGATTTTAAAAATGATCTTTGATTGTCAAAACTTTCATAATCTTACTTTCCTCTTTAGCAGTACTACCAAAAGAAAACCTATATCAGAAGTTTTAACCAGATTGCTGTGTCTGAAAAAAAGAACATTTGAGTCTCTTATTTTTCCTGAGAAATTACTTGGTGATTGCTAAGTAAAAAAAAAAGTGTGATAAATAACACTACTATTTTAATACTGATATTAACATAACAACCGCATTACATAACACTCATTTCTGACAGAAGAGACAGCAGCTCATAACCATATTAATAATTATATAACATTAGTATATATCTATCCACTTCAAATTTCTGAGCTGTATGAGTTTTATATTGGTATGCAATTGAAAAATTATGGCTGAGTAGTCCTAAACTGAAGTTGGTATAACTCTTTAAGTGGAGGTGGCATGATGTGATGGAAAGAGTCCTGAAGTCAAAATAGTTTAGTAATTCTTGCCCTGACTCTTACACGTAGCTGTATTTTCTTGTTTAAGTATTTTCTCTTAGGCTCAGGGTCTTCTATCAGGTGTAGATCTTATTTGTACTTCTTAACTTACAATAGTTGTTGCAAGGATTTAACAAGATAGCATATACTACTATTTTGTGAGGTAGTGAAGTAACAGAAGAATTTGCTCTTGAGCTTTACTACTGAAACTATTCTAGAACCCCAAATAAAACCCACTGGCTATTTTAACATAGGTTTTATGATTTAAAAGTTCTGCAGTTTTCACAAAATGTTGTAAATCCTGACATTGATTATTAGGTAGCCTATTGTTTGTGGTTTATAATTTCATGCACACAGGTTTCTATAGCAGCCTTATTCACAATTGCCAAAACTTGGAAGAAACCAAATGTCCTTTGACACATGAGTGTATACTTAAGCTGTGGCACATCCAGATAATGGAATACTATTGAGTATTACAAAGAAATGAGCTCTCAAGCCATGAAAACATGGTTAGTGATACAGTTTGGGCCCAAATCTCATGTCGAATTGTAATCTCCAGTACTGGAGGTTGGACCTGGTGGGAGGTTATTAGATCATGGGGGTGGATTTCTCATGGTTTAGCACCACCCTCTTGGTGCTGTACTGGTGACAGTGAGTGAGTTCTCATGAGACCTGCTTGTTTAAAAGTGCGTGGCACCTCCCTTCTCTCTCTCTCTCCCTCTCCCTCTCTCTCTCTTGCTCCTGCTTTTGCCACGTGATATGCCTGCTCCCCCTTTGCCTTCTTCTGCCGTGACTGGAAGCTTCCTGAGGCCTCCCCAGAAGCAGATGCTGGTATGCTTCCTGTAAATTCTGCAGAACTGTGAGCCAATTAAACCCCTTTTCTTAAAAATAACCCAGTCTCAGGTATTTCTTTATAGCAGTGCAAGAACGACCTAATGCAGACATGGAGGAAACTTAAATGCATATTGCTAAGTGGAAGAAGCCAGTCTGAAAGGTTACATAGTGTATGATTCCAACTACAGTATATGACATTCCGGAAAAGGCAAGGGCCTGGAGACAGATCAGTGGTTGCCAGTGGTTGGGGAGAGGGAGAGATGAAAGGGCAAAGTAGAGAGAATTTTTAGCGCTGTGAAACTATTCTATATGACACTAAAATAATGGAGGATACATCATTATACATTTGTCCAAACCCATAGAAAGTACAAGACCAAGAGGAATCCTAATGTCAACTACAGACTTTCGGGTGATAATGATGTCTCAATGTAGGTTAATCAACTGTAACAAATGTACAACTCTGATGGGGTGATAATAGTGTAGGCTATGCATGCGTGAGACCAAGCAGCATATGGAAAATCTTTGTATGTTCTTTTCAATTTTGCTGTGGATTTAAAACTGCTTTAAAAATTGTCTATCGGCTGAGTGCGGTGGCTTACGCCTGTAATCCCAGCACTTTGGGAGGCCGAGGTGAGCAGATCACGAGGTCAGGAGATCCAGACCATCCTGGCCAACATGGTGAAACCCCATCTCTATTTAATATACAAAAATTAGCTGGGTGTGGTGGTGCATACCTGTAATCCCAGCTACTCGGGAGGCTGAGGCACTAGAATCGCTTGAACCCAGGAGTCGGAGGTTGCAGTGAGCGGAGACCGCGCCACTGCACTCCAGCCTGGTGACAGAGCAAGACTTCGTCTCAAAATAAAAAAAAAGGCTATTAAAAAAAGAAAAAAGTATGTTGACTTCGTCAAAAATATTTTAAATTCAGAATTGAATATGTTACTGGAGTATTTTTCTCTTATTACATACTTTTCTATAATATACTAATATTTGATCATCAGAAGTGTGTCTACTAAAATGGAAATGACAGTATATATACTTTATTTCTATTGTTATTTATATTTAATGAAACCACTTTAAAGTTGTCAATCAAGTGGTCTATAATGGTGAGTTGTAAAAAGACAAGGATCCAGATAAAAGTGTGTTGTCCCCCGACCCCCCGGTTCTCCACCCCCCATTCTTCGTGCTGTTTGTAAAGATTTGATTTATGAAAGACTGACAGACACACTTGCCCTGGAGTCTGTGTGCAGTTACTGTTTTAGGTGCTTCAGTGCCCCTGACTGAAGGAGCCTTAGAAGGACAGAACAGGCCTCTCAGAACTTGAGGACTTGACCAGCTCCGCAGCGGTGGACTCGAGGTCAGAGCGCGCCTCTCCCAGAATCTGTCCCGGGCTCAGACCCACGGGGCCTGTGTGCCTCCTGTCGCGCCGTCCAGTTACCTGTCCTTTTTGACTCCTAGGTTGAGACCATAGATCCCCAGCAAAACATGTGCTGCACTTTCGCCACGTTGCCCAAGCGGCACCCCGGTGGATTTTCTCGAGCTCTGTCATGGCGCACGGTTCCCATCCCTCGTCTCCAGCCAGCGCCCTGAGGCCTCTCCTCTAGCCCTGGAGGAGCAGAGAGCCACTGTCCCTTTCTTCTGCGGCAGAATGAACCGTTTCATGTCTCTGGGGAGAGGGTTGAGGATAGCCTGGACAAGTCCAGACGCGCAGTTCTCCTCTCTGCTTTTCGCAGGAACCCCTACACTAGCGCTGGGTCACAGAAGCAGGTCTCGCTGTGGTACCCTCCCCCCGCGCGGAGCAAAGCCCTGCAGCTTACAAACCATGGCTTCAGAGGCGGGAAAGGACGTCACAGACAACTCCGCAGGTCTGCTCATGCGCGCGCCCTTTCGGTCGGCGCAGGCCCAGCGCGCACGCGCAGACCAAGCACGCCGGCTCTAGGCTCTAAACTGGGTGGCGGTGGTGGTCATTGCTAGGTCTGGAGGTAGAGTATGTGGGAAGGCGTTCAAAGGGAGGCTGATGTCTGTGGACAAGCAGGCTTGCACAGGACCTGGACCGTGCCGACCGGGGCTCCAGGACCCTGAAAGTCTCGTCGCAGTAAGCTTCCCCTGGCATCTCGCACTTAACTTTTTTTTTTTAAAGAGTCTTCTTATCCCACTTTAATAGCAGCCACCTCAGTCCCGGAGCATATTCTCTTCCACTTCCCTCTGGGCTCTTCCGCATGTGTTTCTAGAAGGTAAAGGAGATTATTAATGATTGAGAGCCCATTCCGCAACCCATGTCGCGGCTGTGGTTTCAGAGTGTGGCAGTACATCTCCAAGGGAAACTTATAAGAAAGAAGAGAAGTACGCAGTCTAGATGTAAAGAAAAAGGGGTATTCTGCAGAATCACTCCTCCTCTCCTCTTCTGGCTCTGTCTCATTCCATAAAACCTTACCTTTAAATGTTAACCCTAATGTCAAATGAGTGTCATGAATTCAGTCACAGAGATACACATACAAGATTTGAAGAATTCAAATTTGTAGCTAACGAATGCAATTCATATCAAAGATACATGGTTCCAAGGATGCTGAAGTAACATACACATAGGGTAGAGGAGAAAAGGTTCTCCTTTATGAGGTCAATCCTGGGAAGTGACCAGTACATCATCTTTATATTACATCGAGGGAAGTGGAGCTATGGTTAATGTCTTAGTCTGTTTGTGCTGCTATGACAAAATTCCTTGAGACTGGATAATTTATAAACAATAGACATTTATTTCTTACAGTTGTGGAGGGTGGGAATTCCAAGATCAACGTGCCAGCAGTTTTGGTGTCTGCTGAGAGCCCAGTGTCTGCTTCCAAGATGATGTCTTAAACACTGTGTCCTCTAGAGGGGATAAATACTGTCCTCGCATGACAGGCAGAAGGAAAGAGTTAAAAGGGCCAAGGTAGTTATCTCCAGACCTTTTATGAGGCAGTAATCTCATCCATGAGGTCAGAGCCTTCATAGCCTAATCACCTCCAAAAGGCCTCTCCTCTTAATACTGCTGGATTGGGAAGCGAGTTTCAACATAAATTTTGGAGGGGATGCATTCAAACCCTAGCAGTTAAGAAGCTTGAAAATTATTATGCTTCTAAGTGACTAGCTAGGAATTTGAATCTACTATATCATTTTCATTCTATTACTAAGATTATCAATGGAAATAGTAAATATATTAAGGAGGCATACGATATGGAGAGTTTTTCTCTTATGTTTGTAGAGGACAGAAAAATAATTTAAAAGCTTTAATAATAACTCTCATTAAATAGACACATTTTCCAAAGATTTAAAACTTAAAAATCAGGAGGCAAAGACATAATATTAGAATATGTGTCAGAGAGTGAATGTACAAATAGACAATGGCCAGACCATGTATAAAAGTAGAACTCTGACTCACAGCCTCTGAAGCCATCAGCCCAGAATGGTCAGTGACTGCCAATATTTTGCCTCGCTCCAACCAGAACCAACCAGAGAAAACCAAATAGATCCTCAAACCAATCACATAAGTTGTCCCATTTCTAGTTCGCCAACTTCCAGCTTCCCCATGCCAGCAAACCCCCAATCAGAGCACACCGGGAGTCTTTTCTTTTTTTCACCATTAAAGTTTTTTCATTTTCCTTTTTGCCTTTGAGTCTCTGTCAGATGCAAGTAATGGTGGCATGCAAACTCTGAATAAATAGGTTCTGGTTATTCTTATTTGGGTTATCTTTATGTGCACAGTTTCCCTAGACCACCAGCGAGATTTGGTCTATACTGCTTGTTACTGCAGACCCCATCCTTCAACCAGTGGTTCCCGTGGAGACTCCTTGCACCTTGCTTTTCATGGCTTGTTGAGTCTTTGCTGATGTGACTAAGTCAGCACAAGTCTGCATTCTGCTTTATGTGTGTGTGTTCAGTTCCTCTACTATTTTTTCTTCGATTTTCTTGGTTTCTTAGTTTGGTATCTGGATTTTGCTACTGACTCTCATTTGTTTGGCATCTTTGGTGAAATCAGGCCATTCTCTTTTATTCCTTCTTGCTCTATATTTGGACTTTCATTTTACATTGTGTTGTCTAAAGTGTTGTTTGTCATAAGAAGGAGAATCACAAGATAAAACATACCCAATGTTTTGTAAGCCTGGTGTTTAAGCTGGTCTCACAGACCAGTGAATGCACCAGGCTGGCATCCTATTTGGACAGACTTTGTTTTTGATCACCAATAAAACTGGATGAGGTGTCAATTTTTTTTTATCCTGAGATCTTGAGTTTGAGTACTGTTTCTGATTTTCCACCTGTCAGGGGATTGGGAGAGGGACACATGGCAGAATCTGTGTTTGGAGCAGGTCAACCATCAGATCGGGTACCCGAGGTACAAAGTGTACAAGCATCACTTTTGTCAACATAAGAATCACAAATGCATAAATTAAGAAAGGAGACTTTATTTCTTATAAAAGGTTGCAGCCTATAAAGTTGGCCGGCCATTCTGACAGGCTGGGAAGCCTAGCCTTTAGCAAAGACTGTTTGCAGGCACTTTGAAGGAGGAAGTGTTGGGGCAGGAACTTTATGTTGCACGGGTTGGCTAAAGATTACATATTTAACAGGTGATAGGAAGAGCTGTGAATAATCATAAAAGGGGTCCTGACACATGAATGAGGAGCATACATGCATGCTACATGCATTCCATGTTCACTTTGCATTTAAATGCATTACAGTTAGGCCCATATGTCAAAAGGTGAAGCAGGGATATAAAGGCACTCAAGCACAGAGCCTCTGTAAACTGGCCAGAGCCAGTCTATGGTCAGCGATCTCTTATCAGAAGAAAGTTACTGAAATCAGTCTCTTGTCCAATCAAAGCAGAGGTTATGGCTTGTGGAACAGAGGAGTCAGTTATTCAATATCTGTCGGTTGGTGAAATGCAATTGTTTGAATATTGCTTATCATGAGGTCAGTGCTTGTTTAGCTGCTAGAGAAAAAAAACGTCTCCTGACAGAACAGTTTATTCTTTAGGTGTAGCGGTGTGTCACTTAACCCTTGCCTGGCATGACTCTAGCAATAAGATACCAAATTAAAAACAGGACATAGATATCTTATTGCTTAGGTATCTTGTTCCAATTTGATATCTTATTGCTACAAAGAGTCCATTCTGTCATTCTTATGATCTCTGTTTTGACGTTAATGCTGATCAGTTATTGTGTCTGCACCACAAAAAGGAGGGGGTATAATGAGGCATATTGAGCCTCCTGTACTGTCATGGCTGGGAGCTCAGTTTTTAAGGTTTCTCTGGGGTCCCTTGGTCCATTCAGTCAGTTGCAGGGATTAGGATTTTATTTTTAGTCCTCACTTTAGACTGACTGCTGCCAGCTGTTATGGATGGAATCATCTAAATCAAAATTCTCTCCTTCTCCAGGAAAAGCTGCTGCTTCTTACATGTACACTTTTAAACCATGGTAGAAAAAACACTGATAGTACAAAACTGAAGCTAAAATATGTCCCAGGCAGAGAGAACAACATGTGTGAGAGCCCTGAGATCACAAATGGTTTGTGGCATGAGCACAAATGAGCAAGGGAGAATGGTTTAAAGATATACTCAGAACATAGATCATGTAGAAGCTTAAATATACTTGCTAAGAAATTTTCATTTTTCTCCATGAAGAAACAACTTAGAGTTTTAAACAAGGAGAGTGACACAATTTGATTCATATTTTGAAAGAAGGATCTATATAAGAATTATCTAAAAGGTTTCTTCTCTCAGGCACAGCCTAGTCTTGTAAGATAAGCAGATATCAAGAGCTCAATAAATTATCTGAAAAATACTCCAAACCAGCTCTGTCTCTTCTGTGTTATCTCTTCTGTGTTCAAGGTTGTGTGTTACAGGGCTTGGGGAAATTGCTCTATGTTACATCAGGCTAATGTTTATATTTTGAGTTGTAGGAAGTGAAGATATATTGGAAAGTTTTCATCGAAGTTTTTAATAAAGTTAATGCTGGCAGCAGTGTGGAGGATGGGCAAGACTAGTCATAAAAGTTGCGGCTCAGTGATCATTTAGATGTCTGTTGTAATAGTTTAAGGAACAAAGAAGAGCCTGGACTAAGGCAACAGGAATGGGAGACAAGGGAAAAAGGGAAAAGAAAAAAAACAGCTCGTTAGAGGTAGAAGTCCATACCCTTCTCTGTGTCTGTGTACCTCTCACATAAATGTAGATCTCCTGGGCTCTAGGTTCTGATGGGCGGTCCTATAGGATAGAGGTGTTATCTTCCCGAAGAGAAGGAACAGATATCTGGTGGAAGCAGGTTTGAGAAAGAATGTGAGGAGAAAAACTAGAAAAATAATTCCACACAACTCCATTAAGGAATTTTTGTGCTAAGAGAAAATGAGATCTAGGCAGCAGCTGTGCGTGTGTGTGTGTGTGCGCGCGCGTGCGTGTGTGCATAAGCACACCATAAAGCATTGAGAAATTGCAGTATCTATTGAATGAAGGAAAAAGAAAACATCATATTCAAATCAGAAAAGGGAGAATTGGTAGAGCAATATCCTTCAGAAGTTAAGAGGTGATGACCTGTTTCTCAAGGGCTGGCCTACTTAGGAGCAGGAGCATTTCATCCACAGTAAGAGGAATAAAGGAACAATGGGCAAGGTGCAGTCAAGAGGGTCAGAGTGGTCCAGGAAGCCTGTGTAAGTTGCCTTCTGCTGGCTTTTCATGTCAGTGAAATACAAAGTCATCAGAGTAGGAGACAGATATAGAAGATAAGAAATAGTGATCTGCAAGGATGGAAGTGTCAGTAGATCAGGGAACTATCATTTTAGCCAAGTGACATTTAAACTAAGTAGAGGAGAAATTTCACAAAATATACACACATCAGGTATTTTCAATGACTCACTTAGAATTTAATAATATTGTAAATGGAGCTTTGAAAGATCGTCTAGTATAATAGCCTTTATTCAGAAATGCTTTACTTTGAAGAGAAACAGAGAAATCTTCAACTGGCACTTAGTACTAATACTTTTACTTTTTTTTTTTTTTTTTTTTGAGATGGAGTCTTGCACTGTGGCCCAGGCTGGAGTGCAGTGGCTTGATCTCTGCTCACTGCAAGCTCCGCCTCCTGGGTTCAAGCCATTCTCCTGCCTCAGCCTCCTTAGTAGCTGGGACTACAGGTGCCCGCCACCACACCTGGCTAATTTTTTGTATTTTTAGTAGAGATGGGGTTTCACCATGTTAGCCAGGATGGTCTCGATCTTCTGACTTCATGATCTGCCCGCCTCAGCCTCCCAAAGTGCTGGGATTACAGGATTACAGGTGTGAGCCACCACGCCTGGCCACTTTTACATTTTTCAATCACACTGATCAGAAGTAGATAAAAATTGTTTATAGCAAGGAGGTATCTATATAAGAAGTATAGATAGGTCGTGAGAAATGGGAGTAAATGTCACAACAGGGCTCAATTCACCTCTGAGGTATGTATGAATGAAAGAATTAATGGATAAAGGCCCTTAGAGGACTATTTTTAAAGAAAATTCAGAAAGAAAGGTAATAATTTTGGTGTAGAAGTATCTCACAATTTTGCTATTTTTAATTTCCAATTTTCTTAAGTAGGACTTGATTCTAATCTTTGTAAAATCTACAGAGTATACTAAAAAATACATTCTTTAATTTGGAAAAGGAATTATATATTTTCAAGTAATTCAAAGAAACTACTAATATTATAACAAAAGAGATATAATCTTTAGGTTTATGAGATTTCTGTTCCTGTACTTCCCAAGAACAATTTCTTTATACTAAACTTTTAGGAAAATTTTGTATATGAGTATTAATGTTGATTATAGAAAGTAGGAAAATTTATGAAGAAAGATAAAAATAGTGACCATAAACAAATGTGAAAAACAACCATTTATCACTTTAAACACACATAAGTCACTGTCACTTTTATTAAGAATCATTTTTTTTCATAAATCTTGCTTGGATACTTCAACAGTTGATTTCAATTATTATTCTTTCTAAATTTATATTATCTGTTTTTTAATACTTCTTGGAATAGGCATACTGTAAGTATTGAAAATAAGCCCTGATATGTAGTTCTTATCAATTTTCTTGATGACCACTGTCCACACTGTCCACTCTGGGACTGAGTCATCTGGTAAAAATCAATATATAAGTCAATATATAAATTTGGAATTTACACCGATTTTTATTTTTTATTTTTATTTATTATTATTACTACTATTATTTTGAGACAACGTCTTGCTCTGTTACCCAGGCTGGAGTGCAGTGGTGCAATCTTGGCTCACTGTAAGCTCCGGGTTCACGCCATTCTTCTGCCCCAGCCTCCTGAGTAGCTGGGATTACAGGGGCCCACCACCATGCCCGGCTAATTTTTTTGTATTTTTAGTGGAGATGGAGTTTCACCGTGTTAGCCAGATGGTCTCGATCTCTGACCTTGTGATCCACCAGCCTCGGCCTCCCAGAGTGCTGGGATTACAGGCGTGAGCTACCGAGACTGGCCGCCTATTTTCATTATGTAAATACTCTCATTTCTGAGTGTAAGCTTCCAACAGTTCTTGTATATTTAGCAATCTAACCCTAGGTATGATATGAATGACCTCCAGCTCACCACTGTTTGAATGATGTTTAAAGTGAAGGTACAGAAGCTATTTAAAAGGTCACAGAAGTAATCTAGGCAAGAGATAAAGAGACTAAATTAAGGTACTGGAAATAGGAAAGACTATTTCCGAGTAGAAGAGATGGAAGGGAGCTCCTGAGGGAAAGAATCCTTCCATATGTCTTTATATCCCTCATATGGATGTTGGACTCCTGTGTTCTGATGACTTGTTCTGTCAAGCAGAGGGTAAATTGCCCTAAACATAGTGGATTTTTAAAAAGCAATCATCCAAATAAAAGACATCCTGGAAGAGGAAATGAAGGATTGAGTTGCGGCTCTTTATCACATGGTAGAACAATTCACTAGTCTCTTAGTGCTGGACTCAGAAGATTCTATGACATGAATGAGGGCATATTCTCTAAGTTGATGGCCTTGGAAAAGCAAAACAAAACACATTCATAGGTACAATCATGTGCCACTTCACAATAGGGTATTATCTGAGAAATATGTTGTTAGGTGCTTTTGTCATTATATGAAAATCCTAGAGTACACTTACACAAACCTATATGGTATAGCCTACTACACACCTAGCCTATATGGTGTAGCCTATTGCTTCTAAGCTACAAACCTGTACATCATGTTACTGTACTGAATAGTGTAGGCAGTTGTAACACAATGATAAGTGTGTATCTAAGCTGTCTAAACATAGAAGAGATACAGAAAAAATACAGTATAAAGGATAAAAAAGGATACACATATATAGGGCACTTACCATAAATGGAGCTTGCAGGACCAAAAGTTGCTCTGGGTGAGTCAGTGAGTGAGTGGTGAGCAAATGTGAAGGCCTAGGACATAACTGTACACTGCTGTAGACTTTATAAGCACTGTGCACTTAGGCTACACTAAATTTATAGAAAAACCTTTTTCTTTCTTCAGTAATAAATTAACCTTAGCATACTGTCATTTTTTTACTTTATAAACTTAAATTTTTTGACCTTTTGACTTTTTGTAGTAACACTTAGCTTAAAACACACATTGTGCAGCCGTAAAAAAATACTTTCTTTTTTTACATCCTCATTCTACAAGGTTTTTCTATTTTTTTTTTAACTTTTTAAACTGTCTATTTATTGTGCACATTAGCCCAGGCCTACAGAGGGTCAGGATCATCAAGACATCCAAGACATCAGCAGATCACAGAAATTTTTCAGCTCCACTACAATCATATGGGCCTATAATTGTATATGCAGTCCCTTGTTGACTGAAATGTCATTATGAGGCACATGATTGTATTTTTTTGATTTACATACTAAATATATGAGTTCATGTGTCAGTGCACTAATATATCATGTCTATTGTAGAGCACACAAAATTATTTTCAAAGGAAGATGTAGAAATAGGTATGAAGAAGTTCTGATACTTTTTTCCCACCCGGCAGATCACTGTTTTTTATCACTTGAGTGTTATGCACTGCTCTTTAAAGATTCCTGCTCTCAGGAGCACCCTAAGGGTAGAATAGGAACTGGCAGTCTCCCATGGCCAGGACACTGCCTTCTGGAGGCACTTATGGAGATGGACTGGAGTCTGGGGTCTTGGAAAGTAGACATATCTGATGGGCCAGTTTTACATTAAATTCTGTAGTCTCATTGCATCTGATACCCTCAAGTTTTTTATTAAATACTACAGCCTGGTTTTTAGCGTTGTTCCATAGTAGGAAAAGTTTGAGCATAGGAAAAGTTCTGTGCCCAAAATTGCATCCAAGAATTCAAAGGGCAAACAGAAGCAGAGGCTATTTTTCATATACTTATCCGTTCATTTGACATACATTTACTGAGCACTTAATGTGCCAAGACCTGTTCTGAGAGTTGAAAAGTAGCCTGGAGTAAAGCATACAAAAATGGCTGCCTTCTCAGAGCTTATATTATTGTGGCAGGACCAGCATTCCAGGAAACGGGAGCAACAAGGTCAGGGTCCCTGAGACAGGAACATGCCTAGTGTGCTGGGAAATAAAGAAATCACTGTGATTGAAGCTATTTGAGCTTGGGTAAGAAGAACTTGAGGTCAGAAAAGTAAAAGTGGAGGCAGGGCATATGGGATTGGGGTCACAGATTGCATAGGGCCATGTGGATCAGTATAAGAAATTTAGCTCTTACTGTTAGGAATTTGAGAAACGATTGGAGAGTTTTTTGCAAATAATTAACTTCATCTGACAGTATGTTAACTGGATAATTCAGGTGGCTAGGTTGAGAATAGACCAGGGCAAGGGAAGTGTACGAAGGCAGAAGCATGAAGATCAGTCAGGATTCTAGTGTAAAATATTAAAGCAAGGTAATGCAAATGGGAGAGATGATATTAGTCTGGGATACATTGACAGGAGTGGTCAAATTCTGTTTATATTTTGGAAATAGTGCAGTTAGGGTTTGCTAACTGATTAGATGTGGCCTTCGAGAAAGAGAAAAGTCAAGGATGGCATCAAAGCTTTTGCCTTGATCAACTGGAAGAATAGGATTACTCGATCTCAAGTAGGAAAGACAGTAAGAGTGGAATGTCAGGAGACCAGTTTAGACCTGTTGCGAGTGAGATGTTTTTTGAGTCTACAATAGAAACAACCAAATTCAGGTATTGAATAGGCAAGTGGATATACCAGTTGGGAGTTCAGGAGAGGGACCAGACTGGAACTCTCAATTTGAGTGTCAGTACCATATAGATGCCATTTGAAGCCATAAGACTGTGATAACCCAGAAGGGAATATGGATAAAATTAAAAAAAAAAATTCTGAATGTATTTTGTAGCTACAGTTGACAGGATTTGCTGGCTGTCTAAATGTAGGTATAAAAGATAAAATTTGAGAATGTCTCCAAGGATTTGTAAAGAATAAAAAAAAGCTGTTGGTGGATTGATTCTGGGGCTCTCCAATAATTGAAGATAAAGAGGAACCAACAAATTGGATTGAGAAAAAATATTTAAAGAGGTAGGAATCAAACCAGGCAAGTGTGATATCTTGGAAGCCAAAAAAAAAAAAAAAAAAAAAAAAGTGTTTCAAGGAGTTAGCAATGGTCAGCTGTGTCAAATGCTGCTGTATTTACATGAAAACTCAGAAATGACCATTAGCTTTCATGTGATAGACATCATAGTCAATCTGGCTTAAAAGTAGTGTCAATTGGAGTGATGGGAGCAAAAAGATGATGATGGGAACTGCTTTAAGTGAGAACAGAAGGAGAAAAATTGTAGCAGAGATTATAACATTTTAGACAATCCTACTGAGGAATTTTGCCACAAAAGAGAGCAATTGTGGTGATGATTTCAGGGGTAGATGTGGTCAATCTTCCTGTTTGTTTTTTTTTAGGATGAGACAAATACTAGCATGTGTTTAAGCTAATAAGAATTGGTTAACAGAGAGGGAAACTTTAAAAATACATATTGAAAGCAGGGAAGAAGGGTTTAGTGCATAATGTTTTTGGATAGGCTAGAGAGGATGGGGTCTAGAACATGCAAGAATGGTGCTGACCTTTGCTAAGAACATAAACATATCATCTATATGAACAAGAGAGAGGTAAAGGGTTTTTTGTTTGTTTTGTTTTGTTTTGTTTTTGCAGGTAAGTGGGTAGATATCTTGGGAGCAGGTACAGTTTCTCTTTTGACTGGATCTTTTTCTCAATGGATCAGGAAAAAGGGCCATGAACCAAGGAGGTGTGAAGAGAGAGGAAGAATAACATACAATTTGAGGTGGATTTTCCTGAACTGGAAATGAAAGATGATGGCAGGACTGTTTTTTCCTTCGGTCACATTTCAGTGGCTTAGGGCAGACCAAACAGTTTAGATTTAATGAGGGTTTTGGTTTAGGCACAGATAGGTAAGAAAGGGAATGGGGGAAAACTTATTGAAGGTATCTGCATGGGAGTGATTATGATGATTGACTGTGGAATTTAGTTAAGTAGTGAAGTGAGGACACAGGGTGTGGTGGTCCAGGCCAGCGAAAGGATATGAGACTCATGGACTGTAGGCGCAGTGAGTTAGATTTTCAAAGGACTTTTGGAGTTTTATGACCAGACAAAATGAGCTGGAATATGAGAAGTGGTGTTAAAAAGTGTGTATGAAATTGAGGTTATTGAGGAATTGCAGTTATTATGAAGACAATTTGTAGCATGTGGCCAGGGAGGTGAGAGGCTGGGAGTAGGTTGGAGGGAAGATCACTGGAAGAGATCCATCCCCATCCCCATCCTCATTCCCATCCTCATCCCCATCCCCATCCCCATCCTCATCCCCATCACAAGGAAGGTAAATATTAGTTTGCAAGAGTTCAAGCCCTTAGATCTACTTTTGAAGGAGAAGAGGCTATTTGTAAGAAAGTTGGTAAGTTTCTATTCCAAGATAGGAAGACTGCAGGTGTGGCTGTCAGGCCCAAGTCCTAGGTGAGAAAGCAGGTCTGCGAGCCCCTGGGACCGGACCATAACGACCTTAACAGCCATAACGACCATAACTGCCATAACGGCCGGCTGCGCAAGGCCCTTCCAGCATTTCCACTTTCGTCAGGTACTGGAGAGAGCCGCTGGCTGGGTGCTAGGGCAGAGTGGCAGGGCGGACGGGTAGGAGGCCAAGGAACATCCTGGTCTGACGGAAAGACTGCAGCCTGCACCGCCATGAATAAGCTTTTCAGCTTCTGGAAGAGGAAGAATGAGACCCGCAGCCGTACCTCCTCAGACCCGTCCATAGGCCAGGGCTACAACCTTCGAGAAAAGGATTTAAAGAAACTTCACAGAGCTGCTTCAGTCGGGGATTTGAAGAAGCTGAAGGAATATCTTCAGCTCAAGAAATACGATGTAAACATGCAGGACAAAAAATACAGGTGACCAGACTGAAGAGCCAGCGGGGGAGGACGGGTTGGAGCCTGGGCCCTTCAACCAGAAATAAGACAAGTAGGGGCTGTTTGACCCTGATTGTCACTCAGGGTTTCCCAAAGAAGAAAGATTGTCTGGTGATTATTGGCAGAGGGTCCCACTCCAACTTTCGGCTATTTATTTATTTTTAAATGTTGTGCCGGGTGCGGTCGCTCATGCCTGTAATCCCAGCACTTTGGGAGGCCGAGGCGGGAGGGTCACCAGAGGTGAGGAGTTCGAGACCAGCCTGGCCAACATGGCGAAAACCCGTCTCTAACCAAAAATACAAAAAATAGTGGGGCATGGTGGCGGGTGCCTGTAATCCCAGCTACTCCGGGAGGCTGAGGTAGGAGAATCACTTGAACCCGAAAGGTGGAGGTTGCAGTGAGCCGAGATCGGACCACTGCATCATTCCAACCTGAGTGACACAGCAAGGCTTGTCTCAAAAAAAAAAAAAAAAAAAGAATGCTTACTTGAATATTTTCTGCCCTTCCTGAATCCATCCCCTCCTCTCACCGGCTTGGTTTCCACTGGCAGTCCATCTTTTCCCCACCTTGTTGTTTTGCTTCTTGGTAATTGATTGTCCCCAGGCACTAAGATGCACAATTTTGCTAATTGGAGAATAGTAAAACAGTAGAGACGACCCCCTAGAACATTGGTTAGTCAGATTTTAACACTTGGAAACATCAAAACAAGTAACTTTTTAATTTTTTGAAAAAGAAGCTTGCTGAGTTTATTGATGCTTAGCAAACTTATTTGGACAGAGGATGATTTTTTTCTCCATTGCTACCCATTACTCATCACCAATTTTCTTAAATCTGATTTCATTTTCTCACCAAATATGTGCTGCAAATATGTGTAACAACTGTATAAACGTGTCAGATTCTGGGATAATATGATAAGCCGTACTATTCATTAACCACACTCATTACCATTGAACTTGTCAAATCACAAAGGTCCCTTGCAGCCCCCTGGGGCCTTGATGCAACACAATCAGCTATATGAACTCTGTTAAACCACTGTCCTTACTTTAGTTGCAATTTAAAAGAGACTTTGAGAGTCTCCAAACTCAGAATTGCTGTTGAGCTGGGGTTGACAAAGAGAGGGACTCCACAGATAGCTTCACACCCAAGTTAGCTTTATAACAACTACAGTTTTAGACTCTATCTTGGCATACTTGAGAGCACAATGGCTGCTTCCAAACAGGCATTTGAACTCGCTGTTTAATCAAATTCTCCTTAAATCTAAAGTGAGTTTCTGATAGAGAGCATATACACTTAACCCTTGAACCACATTGGGATTGGGGTGGGGAGCCAACTCCCTGTGAAGTAAAAATTTGCTAATAACTTTTGACTCCCCCAGAACTTAGCTATAAATAGCCTACTGTGGATTGGAAGTGTTACCAACAGCATGAACAGTTGATTAACATATATTTTGTATGTAATATGTATTACCCATTGTATTCTTACAATAAAAGCAAAAGAAAAGAAAAAGTTATTAGGAAAATTATAAGGAAGAGAAAATATATTTACTATTAAGTTGAAGTGGATCATCATAAAGTTGTTCATCCTGTTTTCTTCACATTAAGTAGATGGAGGGGGAGGAAGAGGAGGGGTTGATCATAGTATCTCTGGTATTTTATGGTAGTTAATGATAAAATAGACTGGTATCTACATATATTTTATGCATTCATGGCATATGTAACCTTTTCTTAATTTTTTAGTATTTTTAGGCTACTTGTTTCATCTGGAAGTTTTTTCAAATTGTTGCAAATTTCCAAAATTTTTCTAATATAGCTACTGAAAAAAATCTGTGTATAAGTGAAATTACACAGTTAAAACACCTGCTGTTCAAGGGTCAACTGTAGTTGCACCTTGTGTTTTATCTATTCAGCCACTCTTTGATTACAGAGCTTAATCTATTTACATTTCATGTATTTATAGATAGGGAAAGTTTTACTATTGCTATTTTGTTAGCTTTCATGTTACTCTTATAGTTCCTTTGTCTTTTTCTTTCTTCCTGTCTTCCTTTGTATTTTCTTGATTTTGTGCTTTGATATTGATGTGCTTTGGTTCCTTTCTCTCTCTTTTTTTGTGTAACTTCTACAGATTTTTTGTGGTTACTTTGGGACTTACATAAAATAGCTCATAGTAGTTTAAGTTGCTAACAATTGAAGTCCAATAGCATGTAAAAATTCTAAATTTTATCTCTTCCACAAACTTTGTTGTCATAATTAACATGTATTCATATAGTTTATGAGGAAGCTGGGGTGCTGGCAAGCCACCCCCTTTGCTCCCTTGGGTAAAGCTGGGAGCTAGTGAGTCTCTTTCTGATCATATGGCACTGTGTTGGAGGCAGGATCTTCAGCAAGAGGGTGTTCTGAATCTGTCTATAAGTTCTACTACCTCTGGTTTTGTATTCTCCCAGGGTGCAGGAGACTTTCAATTAGTTTCTGATTTTTCACAAAGGGAGTTTGTCCTTATGCTGTTGCTGAATTGGTGTGTTTGTTGTGGGGAAGGGTACTTCAGGGTTTCCTACTCTGTCATATTGCTGACATCCCTCTGGTTAATCTTTTTAATGTGGATCACTTATGAAAAATTTCCTCAATTACCTAATATCTTCAAACCCATTAACAACCACTTGATGCAAAAATTAATACATATTAAGAAAAAAAGTTATGTGTTTGGCATTAGTAACAGTAAATATGTACTCTCTGTGGCTGCCTTAAAATATTTTTGGGAGTTTCAAGTCAAAGGGTATGAAAAGCATCATTTTTCATCACAATAGGCTAAGTGAAAACTATATGGTTAGAAAAAATATTTGTATTTAGCTTACTGGTAGTATTATGTCTTTTTTTTTGTGTGTGTGACAAAAACAGTGTTGTCCAATCTTCTAGATGGCTTTTATCTTACACCACTCCACTGAATGACTTTATAAGGTAATCGATAACTTCAACATGACTTCATTCAGGGGTCACTTTTCAGTCTTACCTTGCTGGCATGTCAGCAAAGTATTTTATTTGCCATATCAGCGGTATTTGAATTAATGTCTTTCAGAACACTGGGGCCATCTGGCATTTCTCCTAATTCTGTGGACACTTCTTTTGAGACTCCTTTGCTGGTTTCTCTTCATCTTCCTGACTTGTAAACACTTAAGGAGTTCCACCAGAAATTATTTCTCTCTGTATTTTGATCTTCACTCTCCTGGTGAAGAGAGATTAGCTTTAAGTATATATATTCCAGTGCCTTCCAACTTTTAATCTCCAGCCAACAAGACCTCTTGCCTGCCTATATTTATACTTGGATATCTAATATTCACTGGTGTGCTAATAAATGTTTAATAACAGGCCCTTAATGGGTAGGGGAGGGAAAGAGGGAAAACCCTGATTCATAGGGTTTGTAAATAGTGGCCAATTTTAAGCTACCAGTGTGATATCAACTGGCTTGCAAAATTCCTGAAAATTTAACAGTTAGCTTGCAAGAACCACGAGCTCCATCCCATCACTACTTAGCTTTCTCAAACTGAGGTCTCAAACATTCCCAAACTAAGATCCTGTTATTTCATTTCTGACCTGCCTTTTCTTTTTCTATAAATGCCAAATGTTATCTTTCAATTGCTTTAGGCTGAAATTCTAGAATATTTTTGATTCCTCTAATTCCTTCACATCCTTCATTTGATTAAACAGGAAATCTTGTTGGCTCCTTCTTCAAAATATATCTAACATCCAAGCATTTCTTACCACCTTTATAAGTACTACCATAGTCAAAGCCACCATTATGTCTTAACTAGAATTACTACAGTGCCCACTTAACTACACTTTTCCCTTTTCAGCTTATTCTCAGTACAACAGTCACAATGATCCTGTGTAATGTATGTCAAATGATATTACTCCTTGTTTTCATAACTTAGAATGACTTCCCATCTTATTAGGGGTAAAAGCCAGATCCATCCAGTGTCTCATACAACCCTATATGATCTTCATCCTCACCCTGTTACTTCTCTGATCTTACCTCCTGCAACTCTTCCTTTCATTCATTTACCTCCAGCTACACTGGTCTTCTTACTGTTCCACAGAAATGCAAGACATGCATTTAGGGTTTTTGAACTTGCTGGTCCCTTTGCCTTGGGTGCTTTTCCCTCAGATAGTCGTATGACTTGCTCTTTCACTTCCTTTAGGTGTTATTCAATTGGTACCTTACTAGTGAGGCCTTCCCTGGCTACTCTTTACCTACAATTGTACCCTTTCTCCTCACTGACATTTCCTATCCTTCTTCCCTGCTTTTCTCTTTAGAACTTAATATTGTCTGATATACTTTTCATCTTTTCAATTGTTTGTTGTTTACCTCTTCTACTAACATGTATGATTTATAAAAGCAAGTATTTGCACATACTTTGTTTGCTGATATATCCTCATCAGCTAGAACCCTGCCTAGCTGTAGTAAGTGCTCAATATTTTTAAAATACGTGAATGAAAGGATGAATACATACATGCACATATAAATAGGATAACTTAAAGATACTATTCAGCAATAAATGCAATGAATTATGGATATATGCAAAAAATATGGGTGAATCTTGAAAGTGTCATGCTGACTGAAAGAAACCAGACACAAATGACTCTATTTACATGAAATTCTAGAAAAGGTAAAGCATTGTAGCATACAGGAAACAATGAAAAAAAGAAAACTACAGTCCAATATTCCTGATGAACATAGACACAAAAATACTAGCAAACCAAATCCAGCAGTACATCAAAAAGATAATTCAACACAATCAAGTGGGTTTTACTCCAGGTATACAAGGATGGTTCAACATATGCAAATCAATAAATGTGATTCACCACATAAACAATTAAAAGCAAAAACCAGATGATCATCTCAATAGTTGCAGGAAAAGCATTGATAAAATCCAACATCCCTTCATGATAAAAACCCTCAACAAACTAGGCATCGAAGAAATATACCTCAAAATAATAAGGACCATCTATGACAAACACACAGCCAACATCATACTGAATGTGGAAAAGTTGAAAGCATTCCTCCTAAGAACTGGAATAAGGCAAAGATGTCTGCTCTCACCACTCCTATCCAACGTAGTACTGGAAGTCCTAGCCAGAAAAATCAGGCAAAAGAAAGAAAAGGCATCCAAAATTGTCAAAGAGGATATGAAATTATCTCTATCACATGGACACAAATGTGGAAATAATGGACACTAGGGTCTCCAAATGGGGGAATGTTAGGATGGTCATGAGAGTTGAAAAACTACCTATAAGATACTATGTTCACTATTTGGGTAATGAGTTCAGCAGAAGCGCAGCATTATGCAAGATACCCATGTAACAAACCTACATATGTACACCCCGAATCTAAAAAAAAAGGATAGTGACATAATGCAAATTAATAGTTACCAGTGGTTTTAGATATAGGGGCAGGTGAAAGAATTGACTGCAGAGAATTGACTGTAAATTGACTAGTCAAAATTCATAAAATTGTATACTTTAATTTTATTATAAATTACACCTCAATAAAGCTGAATGAAAAAATCTCAAACTGTATATTTCTGTTTGAACATTTGGGTGTGTGTGTGTAAAGAGAGAGATACCGAAAATGAGAAAGATAAAATCTTAAAGAACATATACTTAAATTGCTATTTCTGAAAGAGATGAAATGTGGGGAGAGGAAAGTAGATAGAGTGAGATGGTCATTGGGAACTATTCGTTTTGTTTGAATTTTTAATGAGGTAAATTACAATGTTTTATCAAATGTTTCACAGACTCATTTTGGAAGCATTGTGCTTAAGGTCTCTGAAACATACGTGCATATTAATGGCCTAATGAAGTAGTATTTTTATATATGTTTTCTAGTAAAAATAATGATACTGAAAACTGGAATTTCTGGTTAAAAAAAAAAAAAAAAGGGACAGGGGAAATAGCATAAGCAGATCGTTCAGGAAGCCATAGTGGCCTAGTAGGAAAAACATTGTTCTGAGAGTCAAGATCTGAGTTTGAGGCCTTCTCTACATCTGTATAATGCAGAGATACCTTCAGTCTCATCTTTCAAACTAGAGCTACTACTCGATTAGTGTTTTTTAAACAAAGATCTTCAAAGCTCTGTTACAGGCATCTTATTAAATCAGAATAGCTCCCTGTTAATGTGCTCTGCATAGTTAGCTTCTATTTTTGTTTTTATTTCAAGAGCACTGTGCCTAATAAGTTTGAAAATGAATTGGAGATGTTTAATATCTCTCCTGCTATAAAATCACTTTTATGGTTTTTAATAAAAAAGCCCTTCAGATCACCTTCATAAATTGGTGAGTGGAGGCCCAATTCTAAATTAATACCTTCAACCTTACTACTCAAACCTAGATTACATCGAAAGTGCCCAGTCTAGAGTTGAAAATAAATGACCTAGGGTGAGTTAGCTTCCTTGGTTACTTCTCCTTCACTCACCCTGAACTCTTAAGTTATCAAGAGTCCAAGAATATTACTTAAAAAGGACATTCTCATGATGAGACTCAATTGAAGGCTACAGCTATGCTCTGACCCTGTACTCTGTCTAGCAGATAACACTTTTCACTTCAGCTTTCAAAGTAATCATTCAGCCTTGACACTCATCTGAGTCATGCCTTTTGCTGAAGTTCAATTTGAGATTTCTGGTATCTGATCATTCATCACCTGTCCACAGTCTATGCTGACAATTTTTCCATTGATATAAAAGAGAGTGGGAGTCTGGGAGAAAACAGAACTTGAATGAAACAAAATGACACCAGTTAGCCTGAAAACCTAGTAACCAATACTAAGCTTCACAGGAATTTAGATTTCTGGTTAGATTAAGTACCATGAGTTAAAAAGTAACAATATAAACTAAACTCTTAAATTTGGAGTATAATGTATTGATGAAAGTTAAGGATTTTTGACAAATGGAATAATATTGATTTAAAAATGTTTCTCCAAGATATCTGTAAATATACTTTTTGCATTCAACTATTTCAAAAAATAGAATGGCCTTTGTTTTTGACATTAAGTGGAAAAGCATTCCTATTGGCCTTGAGGCATTTACATTATATGTGTAAACATATAGAGAAGTGGCCATGACAATTTTTTTTTTTTTTGCTGCTTGCTCCAATTGTGAGCTCTAAAATTTTACACTTAAATCTAAAATTTAAAATAAAATCAATGTAAATGTTAAATCTGTATGTTTAAAAATTTTTTTTTTAAACTAAGATAACTGCTTTAAAAGGATGTCAAATATTCTAAGTAAAAATCTTCTTTACAAGACTGACAGTTTGAGCGAATATTGTCAACTTTTTAGTATTTTGTGCATGCTCAAGCTAGATTAGTTCTTGTTTTCAGATTTTGTATAAATGACCCCAGGCTGCATTGTTCAATACCTCCTTTGAAGGTGGAATCTTTCAAGGCTATTTTATTTTATTGAATTTATGGCTGATTTCCTAAGTTCTTGGAGTTTAATATGGGCCATGAAATTTTTTTGTAGATTTGTTACTGAAGGTTTTAGATTCAGTTGGTAGAAGAGTGAGGTATACAGCAGGATGCAGCAGCTATTTTTGGAGGACCTATTGGGAATCCATTTACTTTCTCTTAGTAAGAACAGTCTCTCTCTCTCTCTCTCTCTCTCTTTCTCTCTCTCTCTCTGTGTGTGTATGTAATTTTATGTATTTATTTTAAATTAGGTAAAAAATAAAACTGGAGTTGGAGGGAGAGGCAGATCTAACAATTGGGTGGAAACCACCAAAGTTCCTTGGAACTAAATTCTCAAGATAGGTGTAATGGCAGATGAAGGGGACACATCAAAATGTTTGCCAGGATTTGCTATCTACTGCAAAGACTTATCTTTGGTGGGCTTAAAGCTATTTAGCCCTGTGTTGTGTTGGGATTGAGGGCTCTGAAAACTCCTATTACATAAGGAATTTCATCCTTAAACCAAATTGTAAATGTGAGCAGAAAGGTTAATCAATGCTTCATTGTATCAGGATTACTGAGAAATTAGTCATCAGAAATGCTTGGTAAGGATGGAATCACAGTAAAGTAAGGTGGATAGTTTTGAGGGAAACATAATTTAGACCATGGTGTTTGATGAATCACTTTTGTCCTACAACAAAGTTCTTCTTTGTTTGTTCCTTAAATTCAGATTATCTTTTCCATGAAGTATGTTAATTATGGATAACTTCTGGTTTTATTCTGTTATGTTAGCTGACTGTCCTCTTCCTGACTGTGCTCTCTCTTTAGCTAAATAACAATATAATTGGTTAAAATTTGGCTTTTTATATTGTAGTTATATTACAGTCCTGCCTTCCAGAGATTACATTCAGGTAAACTTAATTAGATTTTTAGCTTTCTCCAATTTTTTTGAACTGTTTTTATATTTTCTTGGTTTACTGCCAGAGATGGTGAGTTATTGTGAATAGGTTTTGTTAGTTTATCTTTTTGAAAATTGCCTTATTTTTAAGTAGTTATCTTATTTTTGAGGTTCATCTTTTTGCTACTCCTGTGTGTCAATAGTGGGTCTATTTAGGTACCCATAGAGTACTTCTGAGGAGCTAGAGTGAAACAAGGAAAATATATTTAAGCTTCTTGTTTTAAATGGATTATTTATATGTGGCCTTGGTATTATAAAATTATCTAAAAACAAGGCTATAATGATATCACCTTAGAAGACGATAAATGTTTATTGAGGGCCAGTCCAGGCTAAAAATTGCAAAATTTAAATGGCTCTAATTAGTCTTCTGTCAAAGTTCATGAATGTGTGTCTGGTTTCTGGCAGGCTACCTAGAATACGGTTCTTTAGAAGTGGAAATTAGTGTAATAACTTAAAATAGGGTTAAGATCTACAACTTAGAGAGTCCTTAGGCATTCACCTTTTACTTCTCAGATACAAATGCCAACTTTAATCACTGAGTAAATAAAGAAAAACACACAATTAGAGATAGCATGTCATTGATTAATACACTTTCCTCCTGTTACCTATTAGATGCATCTCAGGTTTTAAATATAATTTCTAAATTTTATTGTGATACCTAACTTTATTATCTTTTCCAAGCCCAGACATCATTTTGGTACTTTTTAAAAAATCTATTTTTCATCTAATTAGTTACATTTTCCTTGAAGTGAAATCAGTTAAATATTTAATCTTCAACACACTTGCATAGCCCTGAAAGTTCAATAAAAGGTAATTGTAATTAATGTACATTTGTTTAAATAGAAATATGTGCATGCAGCAAGTAGTTTACCAATGTACAATCTGGCTTGTTTTTGAGTAAAATAAGTAACTTCTCAAACGGAGACTTATCTCTAACTTTGTGTTTTGTTTTATTGACATAGAACACCTTTGCACCTGGCCTGTGCGAATGGACATAGAGATGTTGTACTTTTCCTAATTGAGCAACAATGCAAAATAAATATCCGGGATAGTGAAAACAAATCCCCATTGATTAAGGTATGCCATAATTTTTCTTTTTCAATTGGAATGTGTTTGAGTTCTCCTAGTTAACTTTTGTTGATTTTTCATGTTTTAAAACATAGTATCAAACATTAATTTATCATATCCCAAATAGTAAATTTGTTACTCATCTACTCTTGTTGCATTAACAGGCGGTACAGTGTCAAAATGAGGATTGTGCTACTATTCTTCTAAACTGTGGTGCAGACCCAAATCTGAGGGATATTCGTTATAATACTGCTCTTCACTATGCTGTTTGTGGTCAGAGTTTCTCATTAGTTGAACAACTGCTTGATTACGAAGCTGATCTTGAAGCGAAAAATAAGGTAGTTTTCTATTAAAGAAAAAAATTCTATATTTTAGAAAGCAACTGAAGAGTATATTTCAGATAATTCATCTATGTTGAAATATATGTTGTATAAAGAATGAATTTTCCAAACTGAAATTGGGGAGAATGAGAAGAGATTATCAAAAACTGATAAAATTTTTCTTCTCTTAAAGTCTTTTTTTATTTTATTGCAGATTGTAATCCTGACCTCCAAAGAAACACTATATTTAACAATTATAATTGTTTAACAGGCCATAACAAATGAGGAATATTTAATTCTCTTATAACTGGGTATTGATAAAAACATAAAACCCACCTTTTTTCTATTTTATTGATATACTCATGAATAATAATAATAGGGTTGAAATAGCAAATCACATAATATTAAAATTAATCTAACTCTTCCATTAAGGCATTATGAATAACCGATGAATTTTTTTAAAAAGCATATTGATACTTTACTGATATTTTGTCTACATGACATCCAAAATAAGTGCCAGCCTTGGAGGTTTAAATGAAACCCAGTGGAAATCTGAATATGACAATATTATGAAGTGTGAATTGATGGTATGCAATACTTACATTAAATGCTAGGTGCTCATCACTTACTTATTCTAGGCTGCTCTTACCTACAATTTGAAATAAGCCTAAAATAGCAACTTTAATTTTTTGTCTGGCTCAACCCTGATTTGTTTTATTGGTCTTTGAAATCACATTTTTTTATGTACTAAAATCTTTTAAGGGTTACAGTGTATATTCAGAAGTTTTTATACACACGTATTTTAAGTTGAACTTAAATCTAAAGAGCATGAAAATTTGCTACAATATTTTAATCATTTTGAAATAATTTTTTCAGGATGGTTATACTCCACTGTTGGTTGCCGTTATTAACAATAATCCAAAAATGGTAAAATTTCTTCTGGAGAAAGGGGCTGATGTGAATGCTTCAGATAATTATCAAAGGTATAATTAATAAATAAGATAGCACATAACTAGAGCTATGTAATAGCATTGTGTGTGTGTGTGTGTATGTGTGTGTGTGTGTATGTCCACAAAACACAGGTATATGATAATGAGAAAATATAGAACCATAAGACCCATAGGATGTATGCTCACATGCTTTTGGACAGATTATCTGAACTTTCAGGATTTGTTTTTCCCATTGTAAAATCAAACAGTTGGACCAACTACTAATTGGTTATTATTGTTGTTATTTATTTATCATTTATTATTAGAATTTAACATTAGACTCTTACATAGATGACCAACTGTTGTAGTTAAATGGGATCAGGGGACCCAAAGTCCTAAGACACATTCCTTCATGGAATTTTGAGACATGTTTTTGAAAACACTACGCTTCCAGGAAGAAGAGATTGAAAATGACTGAGCTAGCTGCTTCCTAGGTACTGTTCATGTTTAGACTCCATGATATGATCTGTGACTGGCACACTTTTTTGAGCAGATCTGCTGTACTTTTTACATTCTTGCCTTGACTCTTTCTGATAGAGGTCCTACATTTGAGTAGTAAATTGAGAAGACTGACTTTTTTAAATGAGGCATGTTTAAGATCTTTAAATGGGCATTCGTTTCTATTTCTTGCTCCAGAACAGCCCTTATTCTTGCTGTCAGTGATGAACCAACACGTTTAGTAAAGCTTCTTCTTCAGCAAGGTGTGGAATTATCTTGCCAAGATATTTGTGGATTCACAGCTGAGGAATATGCTTATTTCAATGGTTTTACTATGTAAGTGATACTGCATGTCTTTTAACAACTGTGTGGGGTTTGATTATAAGGATTAAAGCCTAAACCCCAAAGTACAAGCCTGGAATAGGCTCAAAAGTAGGGGTAACCACATACAAATCTGTGCAGGGATTCTTGATTTTCTCTGTTTGTGAGTTCAATCAATATAAGGGCTACAGATGGGCTGAATATGCAAATAAACTACCAGAGGCACGAGCAGTGGAAGTTTGCCAGGACAGGGATTTAGACACTTGTAACATAGCCATTAAAAAACAAAAGGTGATAGAGTTGGACAAAAGATGATTCATTCACAAAAAGCCTTTCATTGCCTTAGATATTAATGTATGGATTTTATTCATGTTTTGAATATTATTGTTAACATTTCATTAGCCAACTTTAGTTTGATAAGTGTTCAGAATTCTAAAGTACACTCTATTTACACCCAAAAGAAAAACTATTTTCATGTATGAATACGAAGTTCAGATTTTTAATAGTTAATGAGAAAATTAGATATGATGTAGAGAAATTTAATTTATAGCTAATGAATTTAACTTATAGATAATTTATAGCTAACTTAATTTATAGCTTAATGAAGTTAAATAGCATACAAGGTATTTTCTCTATAATTTTATTTTAAGAGCAATTTAAAATTATAAGTAGGTATTTTTTTCAGTTTTTATTCTTCTTCTTTCACTGCTTTATTCACATTTTAGGAATACTTGTTAATCATTAATTCCATATGAAAAGCATAGGTGGGAAGGAAGAAAAATAATCACATATAGATAAAGATGTTTAGTCTTAATTTAACTTTAGACACAAAAGAATTTTTATTCTATTAAATGTATGAACCATGATTGAATAAATATAGTATTTTCATCTTTGTAATATGGAACATGTGTACTTTGTTTTACTTTGGTTTAAGCAGATCATATGCATAAAAACTTAAATGAAATAAACACGTAAATTATTGGTGAATATCCAAACTACAAAAGGATTCTTCACTCTATAAAAGGGATCCCTAATGTTTCTTTTATGTACAAATTTTTTTCCATCACTTAAAAAGCTTAGGTATATGAAACTGCAAGACACATGTATCTGTTTAGTAATGTATCTATTGGTCAAAAACAGGACTTGTATATTAAAATTTATTTACATCTATGTAAGCAAGTCTTATGAAGGCATTATTGGATAGTTTGATGAGAAGGAAATCTTACAATCTTCCTTTATCTACCCCAAATGGTTTTAGAACAGAAAATTCTTTTTGTAGATTTCTCCATCATTAATTTAAAAATAAAAACATATTGACCATGAAGTTTTTGTCCTCTTAATCGATTTACTTTTTCAATGTTGAAAATTCTAAGAGAATCACATATTTTTTTCTTTTTTTTCAAAGAGGTGAAAGGGAAGAGCAGCAACTTCCTAATAATTAAGCAATTACCTCTAGGATGTGGAAATGATCAGCATTTAATAAAAATTGCAAGTGACTCTTCAAAACTACAGTCTAATTCCCCTTGTTCTTTTGCAGTATTTGCCTCTCTTTTGCAGTGGGAACTAAGCTTTCTCTAATTGTGACTTTTGTTGCTCAAGTAGCTGTTGCCTATCTAACGTACTCAAGCATGTGCTGCTTCGTAGCATCATTTGTTGACTCTCTATGTAGAATCTACATAGATTCTATGGCTTAGTAAAGTGGAAGCATAGATAATATTCCTTATATAGTTTTAAAAAATTAGTGAAACACTTTCAAATGAAGGAATTATATTTAAGTATTTTTTTATGGTTAGCCATAACCCATGCATTTCTTCATTTCTCACATTAAAATTCAGAAGCCATATGGCTTTTTTCTGTCATGGAGAAAAAGTATATTCATCACTGGATGTGTTTCAGTCCCTGACTGAGTTAATTGTCTTCACTTTGTTAATTTACTATTAAACCTGAGTGCTGTGAGCTGAATTTCCCCCTAAAATTCACACATGAAAGCCCATGGCCTAGTACCTGTGAACGTGACCATTTTTGGAGATAGAGCCTTTAAAGGGGTGATTAAGTTAAAGTGAGGACATTAGGGTGGGTCCTAATTTAATATCTAACCTGGGTCCTTATGAAAACGGGAGGTTAGAACATGCAGAGAGACACTGGGGTGCTTGTGCTCAGAGGGATGATGTATATGAAAAAGCCAGTCATCTAAAGGGCAGTCTCCTCAAGCAGGGGTCCCTAACCCCTGGGCCATGGACCAGACCTGTTAGGAACCGGGTAGCACAACAGGAGGTGAGCCGCAGGCCAGGAAGCAATGCCACCTGAGCTCTGCCTCCCATCAGATCAGCAGAGGCATTGGGTTCTTATAGGAGCGCGAACCCTCTTGTGAACCGCTTTGCATGGCATCTAGTTTGTGATCTCCTTATGAGAATCTAACTAATGCTTGATGATCTCAGGTGGAACAGTTTCATCCTGAAACACCCCTGTCCCTCAACTTCTGTGAAAAAATTGTCTTCCCCAACGCTGTTCCCTGGTGCCCTGGGATCACTAATCTAAAGAACAGTTATCTAAAAGGCAAATAAATGCCTGGGACAGATTTTCCCTTAAGGACCTCAGAGAAAGCCTACCCCACTGGCACCTCAATAAATGTGCAGCCAATAGAACCATGAGAAAATTAGTTTCTGTTTAACCCACCCCATTTGTGGTGTTTTGTTATGGCACCCCTAGCAAATGAATACACCAAGTATAAATTAAAGCCATTTTTACTACCTTGATAGTGGCTTTTAAAAAAATCGTATTTGTGATAGCAGGAAGAAAAGAGGTGCCAGAGAATGGGAGTACATGAAATAAAAGTGGTGTCTGTTGACAGAGTTGGCTCAAGAGGAAGCTTGTCCTCAAGTGTGTTACATTCTTGGGACGGCATTGGCTGGTGTCTAAGGTTTTGATTTGATACTTATATGTTAGGAATTAAATTTCTATGCATGTTGGCATTCACACATAATTTCCTTTATGGATAGATATCCACAATTCACTGCAAGTCATGGAAAGAAGAAACATGTTAAATAGACGCCTTATTCTTGGCACTACATGTGACTAAAGGAAGGTAAGAAGATTGCTAACTGGATTAGGGTTTTTTTCCTTGCTTTTCATTTGTTAATTTTTTAGGAAAGGAAACAACTTTCTTAAGTAACATTTAATTTTAAAATGAAATTTTGTATTATTTTGAAATGTCAAATATTTTTAAGAACTATTCTAAATAATATTTGTGTTTAAAATATTCCGACATTGTGTTGGCTGAAAATGTAAAGATGTAATGTAAAAATATGCTTAACGATTAAGATCATTTTTTAACCCATTGTCTCATGTCTAGCTATAAAAAACAAAATTTTTGCACATATATAGACATTTTAATAGATGAAAAGCTATCATTAAAATTTTAATTTTATTGTAAAAATACATTAAATAAGCAGTGTTGATAGTAGTTGATATAAGATATACCAAATAATTATATAAAATTTAAAACAAAACAATATTTGTAAAGAATTTACTATGCATCAACTAAAATAAAATTTTGTTATTCATTTTCAAGAATGTATACAGTTATTTAGGTCTGTAAAAAATAGTTTTTATTGACAAGTATGTTTTACACTGACTTGTTTTATTGGATGAGAGAAACTTTTAGAACTCTCCTCTGTATTCACTAGCAGACTCCTGCACTACAATTCACCCCCAGTGTAAAATGGAAGAAAATAAAAAGGACATAGAAGGAGTGTGTAGGCAATAGGAGATCATATAAATTCACAATTATTCAAGCCCTCTCCATCCTCCATCCCCACAAATCTATAGTGATAATGCTTATAACAATGTTTGGTCCTATCAATTCCAGGTGAATAAACTTAAGGGAGAATTTCTCTGAATTATCTTTTTGTTTGTTTGTTTTGTTTTGTTTTGTTTTTGAGATGGAGTCTCACTCTGTCACCCAGGCCAGAGTGCAGTGATGCAATCTCAACTCACTGCAATTTCTGCCTCCCGGGTTCAAGCAATTTTCCTGCCTCAGCCTCCCAAGTAGTTGGGATTACAGGCATCTACCACCATGCCCAACTAATTTTTGTATTTTTAGTAGAGATGGGGTTTCACCATGTTTGCCAGGCTGGTCTCGAACTCCTGACCTCAGATGATCTGCCAACCTCGGTCTCCCAAAGTGCTGGAATTACAAGCGTGAGCCACTGTGCCTGGCCCTCTGAATTACTCTTAATGTACACTCTTATTTCCTCTTCTCCTGCATCTCTCTCTCTCTTTTAAATGTCTCTGCAGCTCTAAGAAGTGAAGAATTTCTGTGATTTACACTTCGTTTCTTAAGGGAACTAAAGCAGTAGAAACTACAGAAAAATCATTGCTGCATTTTGAGTGCCTCTTGAGGGTAGACATTTAAAACCAGGCTCAATCATTTTATTTTGGCAAGCTTTGTTTACAGTTCATAGTGAAATGTTAATCTTAATGTTTTAAAGCATAGATTTGTGTCAAGAAAATTACCAAAAGATGTTGCAAAAATGGTGAATGTAAAAAGTTATATTTATGTCAAATTCAAAAGGGACAACTTAATCATTTAAAAAATTACTATTAGATATAGAAATTCTAAATTATAATTGTGTCATAGCTGAGGCATATAATTTAAGAAGTACATGTAGAAATGGAAATATGTAGACATAAGTAAAGACATTATAAATATCATTTGTTTCCTAGATATGGAACCCATTTCTACAATTTCTTTGCTGCTTCCTTGAATTGGAAAAATATATTTTGAAAGAACCATTAAGTGAACTATTTTAACATTTTTGCTGACTACCCAGTTGAAGAAAAGTTTGTTAAATGGATGGGATTTTTTTTTTTTTTTCACATTAGAAGACATGAAGAAATTTTAAAAGATAAACATCTATATTGTGAACCATCAGCCAAAAAGATATAATTTGTGTTCAACATATAGGCAGAAAAAAATTTGTGTCAAAATATTGAATGGAATAATAATGAGTAAACTGTATTAGGCATGCATTAAAATATTTAAATAAAATAAAAATACATTTCAGCTACAAAATGAAGGAAAACATTATAAATAATCCCGTATAAATCAAAATTATCTTTTATTTACAAGTATTTTCACTGGTAAAGCCTTTTTGATTTTTTAGAAACACTGCAGTACTATAATATATATTCAGAAAACTTGGGTATTACAGAAAAGAAAAAAAGAAAATGCATCACTCAAAGTCTCATTACGCAAACAAAACACTTGTTAAATTTTTGGCATATTTTGTAGTATTTTAAAATTTGCTTAGATTTTTTTTTTTTCCTCAAAGAGAATTTCCAATTTTACATTTTTCTTCTTGAAAAAACAATACATTGTTCAGTTTTCACTGTGCTCTTTGCTATAGCTTGAACACATCAAGTGTGGTCTGGCTTCAGAACAGTTCCCAATAAGACCCTTTTTCCTTTAGCTATTGCCTAGGACAACTCCTCATGGGACCTCAGTCGCTGCTCTGTCATTCTGTCACTTACAATGCACCACTCTCTACTCTTCTTGTATCTTGGAATTAAAGCTCCATGAGGGCTTGAACTTTTTGTTCCCTACTACTTGTAAAACCCCTGGTATATAGTAGATATTCAATTTGCTAAATAATAAGTGATACTTGTCGGGCCCTGTTCCAGTAACCTTATGTATCTTACCTCATGATCTTTGCATAGTCTTGTTGAGGTAGGAAGTATTTATATCCTCATTTTAAGATGAGAACATTGAGGTGCAACATGGTTCAATGACTTGCTTGAGGTTACTGAGCTAGAACACTGGGAGCTGGTGTATAAACCCATGCTCTCTGGATTTGAATCTAGCCAGTCCCATGCTAGAATTCATACCGTAAACCAATATGCCATGTCACTTCTCTCATGAATGAATGTATGTCATCCTTGTAGGCTCTATTTTTAATGGCTCAGAAGGAAGATTTTCTTTTAATTTGAAACTTGTTTAAATCACTCTTTTATTTAAGTATGTTTGTTTCACTTTCTTCTAGTGCTAGGTGATGTTGAAGAGCTAAAATGGAGGGGAAAAAACCCCAGACAATCCTGACTTCAAGTCAAAGAACATTTAATTTCTGCTATGGTTGCAATCAGTGATTCTTAACTGGGAGCAATTTTGACCCCAGGGGATATTTGGCAATGTCTGCTGAGATTTTTGGTTGTCAAGACTGAAAATCAATACTGCTAAATATCCTATCATGCATGGGACAGTCCCCACAACAAATAATTGTCTGGCCCCAAATGTCAACAGTTTCAAGGCTGAGAACTCTGACCTAGATTCTATATTATATGCTGGGGACCAAAGATGAAAAAGATGTTTTTATATACTCTGTCTTAAATGAACTCACAAATGTTTAGTTTCCCCCCGCCCAGTCTTTTTAGTAGGTAAGTAAATGAGAGTTAGAACAGGTGTAATGTACCTTCGTCATTAGCAGAAAAGGAGGGAGTGGTAACTAACTAGCGTAGGGAGGGTCAGGGGTGATTTCAGCTAAAAAGGAACTTTTTGGCTGGGATCATAGAATAAGTAGGGTTTCTCTAGGTCTCCAAAACTTACTCAACCATAATAAAAAGTTCGTAATAGAGGCAGAAGCAAAACACCCAAGAATCAGAGGAGAGAAGAAGTCACCACAAGGTTAACATTGGCGGGGTAGATGAGATTTTAACCAGGTTCTGAAGGGTAGGTGGAATTTTGACATAGTACATCTAATAAAAAATTAGGCTTGGCACGTTGGCTCACACCTGTAATCCTAACACTTTACGTGGCTGTGGTGGGAGGATCATTTAAGCCCAGAAGTTTGAGACCAGCTTGGGCAACATAATGACATCCCATCTCTACAAAAAATGTAAAAACTCGTCAAGCATGGTGGCACATGCTGGTAGTCTCACCTACTCAGGAGACTCCTGCTGAAGTGGGAGGATTGCTTGAGCCTAGGAGGTCGAGGCCTCAGTGAGCTGTGATTTTGCCACTATACTCCAGCTTGACCTTGTCACAAAAAGAAAAAAAAGTAGATTAGGTGGAATGAAGAACTTTGTGTATCTTATAATCGAATTTGTGTTGACTACTCTTTGGGGAAAATGTGTACTCTAAAATGGTATGTTGTAGTGCAGATGCAGTGCACAGATATTTGATCTGATTTTGCCAGCTCTGCTTCTCCATTACTGTTACCTCTCTAGGAACATTTTTGTGAATTCTCTCAAGTATTTCAATTCTTAGAATATTGTCAAATTATGAATTACTTTTTAGTGTGTCTGGTAATATCTAAAACAGAGAACATTTACTTTTCCTTTAAGAAGTTTAACAACAGAAAACTATTTAATACATACCCAACTTTAGGTAAACATGTACACTTCCTCTAAGCAACCATATAAGTAGACTACTTTTCTCACTCATGTGGACAGCTGGGAGGAATACATTTCTTCCATGAATGATCTCTTCCCCTAACCAACTTAGAGTTACGGCATAAAGTGGTGCAGATTTAGAGCACCCTTGTGGAGGGAGTGATACTGACTAAACCATGTGCTTTGACACAAGCCTCTGTCAAAGAAAGGTCACATTTTTTTAAGTTTTCAAAGGTAAGTGGAAGTGACAGGTTGCCTTTTTTTTTTTTTTTTTCCTATCAAAGCCCATCACCCTCTTGCACTTTTGCCATCCTCTCCAAGGAGAGCATGTTTAGATAGCAGCTACTTCTCCAGCCTTGGTCTCCCAATGAGACACAGATGGGTCATGTCTGAATTAAGCCCAGCTGATAAGAGGAACCCTGCCGGACTCAGCAGAACCACAGCCAATACTCAAAAGTAAGAAATAACGTTTGGAGTTTAAACCACTGATACTGTGAGATTGTTTATTGTCCCCAGCGAAAAGAAGACTGATAACAGAAATCATGGAGTCAGCTTGTCAGATCAACAGTGTGCATCTCGACCCATGTTCATTCTCTAGAAATCAAGCCTCTCCCCACAAAAGATTCTTTTACCAGCTGCAAGGAAAACTATTTCATGTGCTACATAGGTGATGCTTTCATTCTGCAGTCTTTACTGAGATTTATCATACTTTTACATAATCACTTTTTGCCTTAAAAGAAATACCTGACATTTCTTTCCTAAGGAGTTCTATGAGTTTGCTATTGTTGCTTTAACAAACTACCACAAATGCAGTGATTTGAAACAACGCAAAATGATTATCTTACAGTTTTGGAGGTCAGAAGTAAAAAGTGGATCTAGCGGGGTAACCACAAGATGTTGGCAGGATGAGCTCCTTTCTGGAGGCTCTGGGGGAGAGTTTGTTTCCTTGCCTTTTCTAGCATCTAGATGCTGCCCACAATTCTTAGCTCCTGATCCCCAGCAATTATATCACTCTGACCTCTGCTTCTGTCCTCAAATCTGCTTCTCTGACTTTCCTGCCTCCTCCTTTCACTTATAAAGATGCTTGTGATTACATTCAGTCCACTTGGAAAATCCATGATAGCCTGCCTCCCATCTTGAAACTCTTAATCTAATCACATCTTTACATCTTTTTTGCCTTTTAAAATAACACATCCCCAGGTTTTGGGTGTTAGAATATGGATATCTTTGACAGGCCATTATTCTGCTACCCACAGGTGCAGTGGAGTGGATTGGAGATTACTTACTGATTTTATTTTAAATTTTGAAACAATCTCAAATTTAGAGAAAAATTGTCTTCTCGGTACAATTTTTTTCTGAACCATTGTGTGAGTAGCTGACCTTATGTTGTATCACCCCTAAGCCTTTTGTGTGTATTTTCCTCAAATAAGAGCATTCTTCTGCATAATCACAATATAACTATCTAAATTGGGGAATGATTAATATTGATACAGTACTAACATATACTTCTCAGATTTCATTCATATTTTCCCAAATGATCCAATAATGTTCTTTATAGCAAAATAATCAAATATTGCCTCTATCTTATCTCTTGATTCTCCTTCACTTTCCAATAAATCTTTGGTCTTTCATTCATTTTTATGGCCTTGACACTTTAGGAATTATAAGCCAGTTGTTTGATAGGATGTTCTGATTTTGAGTTTGGTAATTCTTTATGATTGGGTCCATGTTATGGGTGTTTGGTAAAATTATCCCAGAAGCGTTGTTGCATCCTCTCTTGTGCCACACCATTTCAATTTGCAGTTTACTTTGATCACTGGATTAAGGTGGTATTGTCAGCCAGCCTTCTGCAATGTAAAGCTGCTCTTTTTTTTTTTTTTTTTCTATTTGTAATAATGTGTATCTTGTGGGGAGGTATTTTGAAACAATGTAAAGATCCTGATCCTCATTACACTTTCCATTTGTTTACATGAATTTGAATTCATAGTTTCCTATTTCAATGGATTGTGTAACTTACTTGATGCTCAAATTTTCTCAGAGTTGCATGTCTAATTTTTTTTTTTTTTTTTTTTTTTTTTTTTTGGTGAAAGACTGGACATTCTAGAGAATATATTTAGCAATTCTGGTTTCTGTTTTATTTTTCTGAGGGATTTTTTTTAAGCCTAGTATACATTAGTTATTTTTCCTGATCCTCTCCCTCCAATTATCCGCCATCTGATAGGACCCAGTGCGTGTTGTTCCCCTCTATGTGTCCATGTGTTCTCATAATTTAGCTCTTGCTTATGACTGAGGGCATGCAGTATTTGGTTTTCTGTTCCTGGGTTAGTTTGCTAAAGATTATGGCCTCCAGCTCCATCCATGTCCCTGCAAAGGACATGATCTTATTCTTTTTTATGGCTACATAGTATTCCATGGTGTGTGTGTGTGTGTGTATATATATATATATATCACATTTTCTTTATCCAGTCTATCATTGATGGGCATTTGGATTGATTCCATGTCTTTGCTATTGTGAATAGCACTGCAATGCACATATGCATGCATGTGTCTTTATAGTAGAATGATTTATATTCCTTTATGTATATACCCAGCAGTGGGATTGTGGGGTTGAATAGTATTTCTGTCTTTAGGTCTTTGAGGAGTCACCACACTGTCTCCCACAGTCATTGAACTAATTTATACTCTTAACAGCAGTGTGAAAGCATTCCTTTTTCTCCACAACCTTGTCAGCATCTGTTATTTTTTGACTTTTTAATAATAGTCATTCTGACTGGTGTGAGATGGTATCTCACTGTGGTTTTGATTGAGCTTTTTTCATGTGATTGTTGGCTGCATGTATGTCTTCTTTTGAGAAGTGTCTATTCATGTCCTTTGCCTACTTTTTAATGTGTTTTTTTCCTCTCGTAAAGTTGTTTAAATTCTTCATAAATGCTAGATATTAGATTTTTGTCAGATGCATGGTTTGCAAAAATTTTCTCCCATTCTGTAAATCGTCTGTTTACTCTGTTGATAGTTTTTTTTTTTTTTTTGGGGGGGGGGGGCGTGTGCTGTGCAGAAGTCTTTAATTAGATCCCATTTATCAGTTTTTGCTTTTGTTGCAATTACTTCTGGCATCTTCATCATGAAATTTTTTGTCCATGCATATGTCCTAAATGGTATTGCCTAGGTTTTCTTCTAGGGTTTTTATAGTTTTGGGTTTTGCATTTAAGTCTTTAATCCATCTTGAGTTGATTTTTGTATATGATGTAAGGAAGGGGTCCAGTTTCAATTTTCTGCATATAGCTAGCCAGTTATCCTAGCACCATTCATTAAATAGGGAATCTTTTCCTCATTGCTTTTTGTCAGGTTTGTCAAAGATTAGATAGTTGTAGGCATGTGGTATTATTTCTGGGTTTTATTTCTGGTATTATTATTATTTCTGGTATTATTCTGTGGTATTATTTCCGTATTCAATGGAACTATTCTGTTCCATTGTTCAATGTGTCTGTTTTTGTACCAGTACCATGCTGTTTCAGTTATTAGTATAGTTTAAAGTTGGATAGTATGATGCCTCCAGCTTCATTCTTTTTGCCTACGATTGCTGTGGCTATTTGGGCTCTTTTTGATTCCATATAAATTTTAAAATAGTTTTTTCCAATTCTGTGAAGAATGCCAATGGTAGTTTAATGAGAATAGCATTGAATCTATAAATTACTTTGGGCAGTATGACCATGTTCATGATATTGATTCTTCCTATCCATGAGCATGGAATGTGTTTTCCATTTGTTTGTGTCATCCCTGATTTCTCTGAGCAGTGATTTGTAGTTCTCTTTGTAGAGGTCGTTCACTTCCGTTGTTAGCTATATTCCCAGGTATTTTATTTTCTTGGGGGCAATTGTGAATGGGAGTTCATTCACGATTTGGCTCTCAGATTGTTGAATTGTTTAAATGTTAGACCATGCCAATGTATTTTTAATGTGGACTTAAGTAAAACTGACACTAAAAAAGAGACTGTGTCTTCTAAAATGCCTAAAATTCTAAAATGTTGTTGAGAAGAGACTTAGGGGCTCAAAAATCTGGCTGAGATTTTACTCTCCCATCCTCACATATGTGAAATATTTTGAAACATAGACATTTTACAGAATGAAAACAAAACAATGTTCACTCTAACTTGGTACCTTAATCAGCGGTATTATAGGGCTATGCTGCTATAAAAATAAACAGATTAAATGGAAACCAGTGGATCCATATGATGATATATAAAATGCACAATAATCCTTTTTGTGAGGAGACTATAACCATTTCTAACAAAAAACAGCTGTCGGTTCTATTCGTTTGAAAGTTACATATGCATCATTCATTGTAGCAGACAGTATGTGGGAGAAGTGGACACAGAGGTCAGAGGATCTCTTATATCCTGAGTCAAATATTTTCCCCACATTAGTGTATCTAATCAGTAAGCACATCAACTCTTGCTGAAAAACATGCCTAAGAAGGAAGCAACACTGCGTGCCTCAGAACTCACTATATTTTTGAACATGATAACTTTTAACATTTTGATATAACATTTCAAAAATAATTCTAAGGACATTTTTGTGGAAGCATCCAGTTTTGGAAAGATAAACCCTTTTGTATTGGACAACTCAAGACTACTGTAAATCAGCAACTGTACTATTAAAAGTATATCACTGTTAGTGGACCTGGCCGTTCCACATCTTGGCATATATTCTAAGAAAATGACTAGAAAATAAGGCAAATATTTATATACACTGATGTACATCACAGATTTATTTAAATATTAGCAAAAGTTTGGAAGTCATTTTTGTTCAATCATAGAGATGCCTTGGACTTCTAAGGTGAGATGATCTTCTCCTAATGCTAAATATGAAAAATAAGTTTCTTGCCCTCCTGCTTACTGGCCAGTAGCCTATCTTGATGATTCTGCTGATTCTTTGCTGTTCTTTACTGTATTTGTTTTGCCATTTTCTTTTGATGCATTAGAAAATATAAACTCTGGATCAATTTATATACTTACGAAGGGAATAAATTGACTTACCCATCAACCTTGGCTGTGCCTCTCTTCTCATCTGGCAGCACTGGGTATTAGCAATCTTCAGAGTCTACCCGTTGGATACTAGTAGTAGGGGAATATCTTCATATTTATTAGCCATTTGATTTCCTTTTGGGATAATAGTATAAAACGCCTGACCTATCCTTTCCTGTTTTTTTCTTAATTACCTTCATTAATACTTAAAATATGAAGACTACAAATACACATTCATATGCATTTATTGCATATGACATACTTTGTAGTTGATTTAACTTTGGTTCAACAGATTTTTTCAGTGATTTCTTACAGCAATCAGCTCCACCCCCAATGATATATTTATTCTTCACTGAACTACTACATATTTGAATAGGTCCTCTTCATATGATTAATATTTCTCTTCTAGACATAGTTATTATTAATAAGTGATTACAGTCTTTTACAATCTAGACTGTTTTACTCACAGAGTTGCTTATGGCACATGCTTATCTTATTTATACCTATTTCACTGAAAAATAACTGTGCACCTTGTATTTAATCCCTATAGTTAAGAAAGATTTCCTTTATATAACTTTTCATTTCTTGTCTTTTTTCTCTTTTTGGCCATGTTTTTGATTTCATAAGCAATGATAAGGTAATAGGAATATCAAAGGATTTTATTCTGAATAAGATTAAGATTCCAGGTGCTTTTAGAATATTTTATTTGGCATTTGCTTCATTTGTTAAAAACCCTGCCTTTTCTTTATAACAGAATCTATAATTCTATAAAGTATTTGTTCTATTGTGTATTTCCCTGTGTAACTATTTGCCATCTAGTGGACAATCTAAATGCTGCTCAGTTTTGCAAAATAAAGTTTCCAATTTGATCTTTTCACAATGTCTTGTAGGGAGAAAACCTTTTTTCCACGTTTTCAAGTTTTAAGCTATTTTAGTACACAGAGATTTATAAATCAGTTCTGATTTGTATATAAAAGAATTGTTATTTTGAAGGAATTTGTATCCTCTCCCATATCTACTACATTTCTTAGCACCTAGTAGGCACCTATTGAAATTAAATATTTTATTGAATAGAATATTTGTTGAATGAATGAATAAAATGTTTAGTGAACTATACATGTCTTTCAGTGGTTGCAGCATTTACAATTTTTATACTTCATTATTTCTATTTAGTAGAGTTAGCAAAAAGAATGGCTAGAAGTCAGAGGACTTGTTCATATATTACCAAAGAATGTCTATGTTACATGACCAATTTATGCATCTAGACTACATGTGAATGAATGTTGACTGATTTGCTACTTTCGCATTTTTTCATAGTCAGGGTTTTCATAATTCATGGGCCTAGTGAGTGAAGCTATGCTGCTTTTACTAGGAACTATTTCCTTTGGGATTTCGCTGGCGTATTCAACTAGCAGGGAACTTCAAGTGGAAGTTCAAGGCAGTGGACACCTGATTGCCTTGAACAATTAAGGCAATTGAAGGTGCTGGAGAGTAAGGTTAATCAATGCATGTTTTAGAAGTCTGTATTCACAAAGGAAAGTCAAGTGTTCCATTCAACAAATACTGAGTTTCTGTTACATGTCGGTCATGTATTATGCATGACAGTACTAAGATAAACATCTTATGGTCTATAAGATTTTTTAGCTAATTGGAGAGATAACACATTGAAAATCTCTTAACTTCTTCTTTGAGAACTTATGCTTTAGCTTTTTTGGTTCCCCAAGCCTTGTGTGATAGGCAGAATTGTAAAATGTGCCCCTGTGACCTATGCCCTTATATATTCTTCTTTTGAGTGTGTTTGGAAAGTGTGAATATGATCAAGTGTCACTCCTGTAATTATGTTACCTTAAATGGCAAAAGGGAGATTAACCTGTTTGGGCCTGACCTAATCACATAGGCCCTTTAAATCTAGGTCCAGAGTTCAGACACGGAAGTCAGAGATGCAAGTGTAAGAAAGGTCTGAGGTGAGGGAAACTCTCCTGCTGTCTTTGAGTATGAAGGGGGCCATGTGGCAAGATCTGAGAGTAGTTTCTAGGAACTGAGAGCATCCCATGAGCCGTAGCTAGCAAGAAAATGGGGACCTCAACCCTGCAGATACAAATTATTGATTTTTTTCTGTACCTATATGAGCTTGGAAGAGAACTCTGAGGAATAGCTGAGAAAGCAGCTTGTGGACACCTTGATTTGAGAACCTGCGCAGACAGCCCACCACCCTGTGCCAGGACTCTGACATATAAAACTTTGAGTTTATCAATGCTTTATAGCTTTCAGTAAGCCTTTCACCTCCCTAGCTAAGTTTATTCTTTTGGGTGTTATTATAAATTGAATTAGGCCGGGCGCGGTGGCTCAAGCCTGTAATCCCAGCACTTTGGGAGGCCGAGACGGGTGGATCACAAGGTCAGGAGATCGAGACCATCCTGGCTAATCTGGTGAAACCCCGTCTCTACTAAAAAATACAAAAAAACTAGCCGGGCGAGGTGGCGGGCGCCTGTAGTCCCAGCTACTCGGGAGGCTGAGGCAGGAGAATGGCGTGAACCCGGGAGGCGGAGCTTGCAGTGAGCTGAGATCCGGCCACTGCACTCCAGCCTGGGCGACAGAGTGAGACTCCGTCTCAAAAAAAAAAAAAAAAAAAAAAAAAAATATATATATATATATATAAATTGAATTGTTTTCCTAATTTATTTTTCAGGTAGCTGGTTGTTGGTATATAGAAGTGTAGTTGCTTGTTTTATATTGATTTCATATCCCGCAACTTCATGGAATTTGTTTATTAATTCAGAGTTTCTTTGCAGTCTTTAGAGCTTTCTATTTAAAAGATTATGTCATCTGCAAACAGACAATTTTACTTTCTCCTTTCTGATTTGGATGCCTCTTCTTTCTTATTGTATAATTTCTCTGTCAAGGACTTGAGTACTTGATTGAATAGAAGTGCTGAAAGTGGGAATCCTTTCCTTGATCCTGATCTTACAGGAATAGCTTTCAGTTTTTCACCAGTGAGAATGATGTGAGCTACAGGCTTTTCAAATACAGCCTTTATTATATTTAGGTAATTTCCTTATATTTCTAGTTAGTTGAGAGTTTTCATCATGAAATGGTGTTGAATTTCATCAAAAGCTTTTTTCTGTATATATTATGAGGGTCATGGGAGTTTTGCCCTTAGTTCTGTTAATGGGCATGGTCATACTGATTGATTTTTGGATATGGAACCACGCTTGCATCCTAGAGATAAATCCCGCTTGATATGATATACGATCTTTTAATGTGCTGCTGAATTAAGTTTACTAGTATTTTGTAGAGAATTTTTGCATCTTTGTTAATCGGGCTTGTTGACCTGTAGTTTTTTTTCTTGTGTTGTTTGTCTTTGATATCAGGGAATGCTGGCTTAATGAGTTTGCAAGTGCTCCTTTTTCTTCATTTTGGGGAAGAATTTGAGAAAAGTTGACATTAACTCTTGTTTAAATGTTTGGTAGAATTCACTAGGGAAGCCATCTGGCTCTGGGCTTTTCTTTGTTGAGATGCTTTTGATTACTGATCCAATCTACACATTAAAATAGGTCTGCCTTTATCTTTGAAATAACCTCAATTGTCAACAAGAAGTGTATCTGGAGAGTTTGTATTCCTTTTTTGTTTGTTTAATGTTGATTATGTCCCTGATAATTCAGGCATAAATAAAAACGTAAAGTAAAAAATTATATGTATAAAAATCTATGTAGTCGATGTAACTAAAATATTTGAGGAATTAATGCTGGATTTTGAGAAGAATGTATACATAATGGAGATTCTAGAGAAAATGCAACTGAGCCACCCACAACAAGTGTAAATTTTCTTCTTAGAAGCACATGAAATTAAAAGACTACAGTGATTACCTATTGTTTACAAGTATGATACTGTAAGTATTCTTTCCTGCTTTCTAGAGATTGACCATTCAGAGACAATAAGGAAGGGGAACATGTGTTTTATGAATCATTCTTGTTTATTTTTATGTTTCTTAAAAGTAAGAAGCTTCTCCTTTCTATTTAAGTAAGATAAATTTAAGATGTGATAGAATGTCATGATGGATTTCTGATTTCTGCTTCAGGTTTAGATATATGTACCCAACCCTTCTTTTAGTCACATACACACACACTTGCTAGAAGGATCATCCCACTTCATTCAAAAGACTTGGCTGTACACTGAAGGCCTTCATAGCCAAGTGAACCACACCTACTCTGGGACTCAAAACTATTGGGATTGTTGAAGAATCCAAATGCCAGCAGAAGCCTTGAAGCCTTAAGGGAAATGTTGATCTTCTGATGCCCTGGAATATTTCTATTATTATAATTAAATAAAGTATGATCTTAAGGAAGACAAAGTATAAGAATAGGAACTTGGAAGGTGGGAGTTCAGGAGGCCACTGGAATTTTATCAGTTAATTGCTCCAATATATAATGGGATATCAAGATTTCCTAAGAAAAAAAGCTTGTGTAATACACTAGAAAAGGAAAATAGCAACACTTTCCTTTGGCCTCTCTCTTAATAGTGATTCTATCTATACATTAAAGGGCCTGAATTGTTATGGTAATAGAAGGCATAGAATTATAAGGAAATTGCAGCTGGTATATAGTATGTATACACAATTACTTTTCAAATTTTGTGAATATTTCCTCATTTGAGTCAGGCATAGAAACTCCCTAAAGTGCTGATAGATACTATAAGATTAAAAAAAAATACATTGTGATATTCTATTAACTAAATCTGTCTCAGTCTTGTTTACATTGTTCCCAAATCTCAGACGCTACAAGTGAAAGAGCCTTTTAACAGTAAATCTGTCAATGATTACATATAAAAACATACCAAACCTCACAAAATTGACCAATCTATATTAAATACCTGTGAGAAGATAAAAGGCATGATTGTCATGCTATGAATTCTACAGACAGTTAACAATCTTTGAAAAACTGTGAATGCAACAATAAATTATCTGGTACCTTATCGGTCCCATAAGGTAAAAGCTGCTATAGGAAGTTATATTATGAACATGCAATTCTCTATCAGTATTCAGTTAATAGTGTGTTAGTGTCCAAATAGTTCATAGAAAAAGATACATGCTTTATGTCAGATTTTCCAGTTTTACAACTTGTGGTGGGAGTGGTGTCTAGCATCACCAAATTGTTACACCTCGGTACGATGGAAGTAAAAACTTTGTGTTGTGTAATGAAAATGAGTGCTTGCCTAGAGGGTCAGGAAACATTTCCAACTTAGTTCCATCACAGAGAAATATGAATGGGAATAAATCTTCCAATCTTTTGGGCCTAGGTTTATTCATTCATTAAGAATAATAGAACTTAGTTCGACTAAAACCAGCATGAAAGTAAATAAAAAAAGAATAATAGAACTTAGGACTTAAAATATTTAAGGTATCACCTCTAAATTTTTTTGACTGTAAATAAAACATGTGAGTTTTTCAATGATTACCTTATGGATAAGGTAGATGTAGATGTTGGAACATACTCTCCATCACTGGAGGGAGTGATCCTAGGGAAACTACAGCAAAATTACAAAGTGGATATTTTCTCTTTGCTTTCATTTCCTATTCTTCCTAAATGCTTGAGGTCTTTGTGATGTCATTTGCCTAGTGTGTCAAATTATGCTACAGTGCTCTAGGATTTAAGCATTTCCTAACTTCTATTAATTAAATTGTTTTTCCTCTTCACTAGAGCCCTGTTTTTGTTTAGGTGAAATTGACTGGTAGTGACTTACAGTCAATATATTTATCCTACTAATATTTTTAGTAACTAATATAAATTACTTACTTCAGAGGGCTGTAAAGAATGATATTCCATAGTGATTAAGATAAAGTTTTGTAGACAGATACCATCTATTCAAATGTAGCTACATTTAGGTATATATCTACTCTGTCTTCCCAGGTTCCATGACAGAGTCTAGGGTTATAGTATTATTTAGAGTTGTTTCTAACCAGGCTGGTAGAAAGAAGTTAGTATAGAATCCCTGGTTAACTTTTGCTGTCTTCCTATAGAAAGACATAAACATAGCTGACAAATATGTGTGATAGTGTGAATAGGTGATGGTGGGGATAGAGGAGAATGGAAGAGAGAAAAATAATGAAGGTATTTTGTTTTAAAAGGCTACCAGTGATTATGGCGTGACAGATTTTCCCTGTTTTGCTACCCTGCCCCTGGATTTTGAGAATTGTTAACTCAGAGTTTACTTGAGAAAGGAGTATGCATTTTATCTAATTTAGACAAGAGAGGAAGAGAACAAATGAAAAAAGAAAAATAAAAACAGGTTCTTATAGAAGTAAAAAGTATATTACTGTATTCTTGTATAAAATTCTTGCTTTGATATTGGACTGGAAAGATTAAATAACTATGTTGACCTTTTAAATATTTATTAGGCTAAAATATACTTAACTTTTACTTTAGTATCTTTATGGGTGTTTCTAATGCCATGGATTATTGAAACCCACACATAATTACAAAATTTTATTTTAAATGATATTCTTGACAGCTATCCTTTTTATTCATTTCCTATATTATCTGAAAAGTATTCAATTTAATTGGTTGGAGGTTTATATTATCTACCTATTGGCACAGGATCAAAAACTAGGCAAATGTAGGTTGCAGGTGTGACAATTGATGACCTAGACTTGAAAATTTGAGTTTTCATCCACATACAAGTCTAACCGTAGTAGACTGAAGTATGTTTCAGAAATATCTTGCCATGTCCTTGATGTGAAGCTTGGTATGATCACTTGCTCTGACCAGGATTTTGGCAGTGTAGACAACATAGAGCAGAGCTTCAGTCAACCAGTAGTGGACGTCTAGCATGGACATAAATAAATCGTTGTTGTTTTAAGCCACTGAAGTTTATTTAGCCATAGCAAAATACAGTCTATCTTGACATATACACTATCCTGAGCTTTGTATGTGTAATATCAAAAGTATGTATCAGAAGAATAAATGTATTTGTTCTTCCTTAATTTTAGAGGTATGGTCAGTGAGAAAATAAAGCTTAATATCACCAAAGGAATCTGTTTCTATCACTTCGAAGCAACTTGTTTGACATTTAAAGAAATATTTTAAAAAACAGGCAGGAAGTACAATGATTCTTTATGTTCTCACATAGAGTGGCTAATTAGAAATATTAAAAATACTGGCATATTTTCTTTAGAGAAGTAAAACAAATGCATCACCTTTGAGAATATCATATTTATGTACATTTTCTATGGTAAATTAATTACTTCAAATGTATTTGTGTATCAGAAATGACAGGAATATCAAAACTATTTATGAGTAGCTGTAATTAAGAACACTTGACTTTTGTGAAAATTTAGAGATCGAAAATATTTTTTCAAGTTGGTTTATATGTGTAGCAGAAGGCAGCCTAAGAAAAAAGAAAGTTAACTTAAAGAGTAACCAAGGAAGAAATTACAACAGAGTTCTTTTTAGAAACTATGCAATCCAGAAGACAATAGAGGGCATCATCTTAATAATACAGATTAAAAGAAAAAAAGTAAACCCTAGAATTATATACCCAGTGAAAATATCTCTAAAAAAGGAAGGTGAAAGTCTTTTTTACACAGCAAAAAGCAGAAGTAATTCCTTTCCAGCAGACATGAAATGTCAAAAGAAGTTCTTTGGACAGAGGAGTATGGAAAGAGATGGAAAGTTAGATAAGAACAAAGAAAGGATTGTAGAGGCCAGGTGCAGTGGCTCATGTCTGTAATCCCGGCACTTTGGGAGGTGGAGGCAGGTGAATCACCTGAGATCGGGAGTTCGAGAGCAGCCTGACCAACATGGAGAAACCTCGTCTCTACTATAAATACAAAATTAGCCGGGCGATGTAGTCCATGCCTGTAATCCCAGCTACTTGGGAGGCTGAGGCAGAAGAATCGCTTGTACACAGATTGGGAGGTTGCGGTGAGCCAAGATCGTGCCATTGCACTCCAGCCTGGGCAACAAGAGTGAAACTCTTTCTAAAAAGAAAAAAAAAAAAAAAAAAAAAAAAGAAAAGATTGTAGAAATGGGAAATATGAGAGTAAATAAGTTTACCTTTTAAAAATTTATAACATAGGTAAATATAGAGATGTAACGTATAAAAATAAAGGACAATGCAGGAAAGAAAATATATGGAAGTATATTGTTTGAAGATTCTTATGCTACATGTGAAGAAACATATAAACTAAATGGACTTCTACATACTAAAGAAATGTAGATAAATATTTTTCACAAAGACAACTCCAGATTCAGATGGCTTCATTTAGTCAACATGGTAATATAATTTCTAGACAGCATAATAAAGGCATGAAAAGAAAATAAAAGGCATAAAGATTGTGAAGAAAAAATAAAATTGTTCTGATTTGTAGATGACATAATTGGCTACATATAAAATTCAAAGGAACTTAAACCAACAAACAAAAACCAACTACTAGAAGTAATGAGTTCGTCAAAGTCACAAGATAAACATACAAAATTAATTATATTTCTGTATACTAGCAATGAACATGTGGGCATCAAAACTAAAAATACTTTTTCATAAAGGAAACACTTCTATGACATACTTGTAAATGAAAACATTACAGGATTTCTATGCTGAAAACTACAAAATGCTGATGAAAGAAATACAAGATCTCAATAAATGGAGAGACTTAATACGTTTGTAGATTGGAAGACTCAGCATGGTGAAGATGACAATTCTTTTCAAGTAGATATGTAGGTTTAATGCAATCTCATCAATATCCCAGCAAGATATTTTGTAGGTACAGATAAGATTATTCTAAAATTTGTATGGAAAGGCAAAAAGAACTAGAATAGCTAAAACAATTTTGAAAAAAGAATAAAGTGGAAGGAATCATTCTACCTGATTCAAAGACATTATATGGCTATAGTAAGAAAGTCTGTGTGGTAGTATTCTTGGAGGGATAGACACATAAATTAATGAAACAGAAGAGAAAACCCAGAAATAGACCTACGCAAATATGCTTGAATTTTGATGAAGATAGAAAAGCAATTCAACAGAGGATAGACGACAAACAGAGCTGGAGCTATCATACATCCATAGGCCAAAAAATGAACTTTGACCTAAGTCTCACTTTGTATGCAAATAAACTAGAAATGGATCATGGAATTAAATATAAAGCATAAAAGTATAAAACTTTTAGAAAAAAATCAGAGAGAAAATCTTTAGGCTTGGGCTAAACAAAGAGCTCTTAAACCTGACACCAGAGACATAGTCCAGTAAAGAAAAATTCAGTGAGTTACATTGCATTGAAATTGGAAATTTTTGCTATGTGAAAGACCTAGTTGTAGAGAATAAAAATTCAAGCTACAATCTATTATAGGAGAAAATATTTGCAAATTACATATCTGATAAAAGACTAGTATATGAATTATATTGAGAATACTCAAAAGTTATTAGTAAAAAACAATCAATTAGAAAAAGGACAAAATCAATGAAAAGACACTTCACCAAGGACGATATATAGATGGTAAATAAGCAAATGAAAAGATGTTCCACATCATTAGCCATTAGGGAAATGGAAATTAAACTGTAACGAGATACCACTATATACTTGTCACAATGGCTAAAATAAAAAACAGTGTCAATGTGAAATGCTGGTGAAGATGCAGGGAAACTCTACCACTCATTCATTGTTGCTAGAAATGTAAAGTGGTACAGAAACTCTGAAAAATAATTTAGCAGTTGATTAAAATACCAAACATGCAACTATTATACAACCCAGTACTTGCACTCCTGGGCATTTATACCAAATAAAAACTTATGTTTACACAAAAACCTGTACACCAATGTTCATAGCAGCTTTATTTGTAATATCCACAATCTGCAAACAACCTAAATGTCCTTAAAGGGGAGGAGCAGTATTGTATGATATGGATGTGCCACAGTTTGTTTAACTGTGATCCTTTCCTAAGTTTGTTTAACTGTGGTACATTCATATCATACAATACTACTCCACCCCTTTATGGAAATCTAGGTTGTCAGATGACCTAGATGGATGTGGTACATCAATATCATACAATACTACTTAGCAATAAAGCGGAACAAACTATTGGTACATACCATGACCTGTGTAAATTGCCAGAGACTTACGCTTAATGAAAAGAGCAAGGCCCAAAGGTTCTTATGTTGTATGATTCCATTTATAGAACATTCTTGAAATGACAAAATTATAGAAATGGAGAACAGATTAGTGGTTGCAAAGGGTTAAGGAAGTAGTGCAGGGCAGGAAGGAGGTAGGGATGGCTATAAAAAGGCAACATATGGGATCCTTGTGATGACAAAAATGTTCTATATCTTGACTATGTCAATGACGATATTTTAGTCATTTTGCATGGGTGAAACCAGGATAAAGAGTAAATGGGATTTCTCTATTTTTTTGTAACTGAATATGAATTAACAATAATTTAATATAAAAAATTTTAATTAAAAATTATATATATATGAAAAAAGTTACTAGGCTAAAACATGCTCCTCTGAAGATATGGGTACTTAAGGATAGTTTACTTCTTCCAACCTAAGATAAATTTAGGGACACTTTACTTTACATATTTATGGCCTTGAAAACTAACTCTTCTATATTTTTGGAGAGCCCAGACTGTTTTGTGGGTACAATATTCATATTTTTCCAGAGACATGTAAGTTAGCAAAAATAGAACTCAAAAAAAGATGTATTTATTTTTCCAAACAATAGGTGGCATCTGAGTTTCACAAATTGATAATTCATGCTTGTATCAGAAAATGCAGTTTTATTTTTCAAATTAATTTAAAATTTAGTTTACATAGTACTCATTATGGTTTATATTTATAAGTATTGATTAATTAAAAAATACTTTTTTTTCTAAAATTAACACTAGGAATTTTGCTAGCTTTGAGGGAAAATATGAAAATAAGCCATAGATTTCATAATGTAATATTTTTTGAATATGTTGTAATTTATACATTGTATAACAATACACTTTTACTCTCAAATCTGTACTGGAAATTTTAACTAAAATTTAGTGAATTCTAATGCATGTCGAATGTTAATTTTTCTAATTTTCTTTCACATTATTCAACTGTGTAGAAAAATCTAAGTATGCAGCATATGAATGATATATAACTTCATTTTCTAACAAAACTTACATTATTTGGAAATACCAACCTTCTTGACTCTCAATTTTGACTACTGTTTTATACCTCAGGCACCAAATGTTTTCTTGCTTCCCTCCCTTTCACAGTTTGGAACTTATTCTTGGGGACTGTTCTAAGCCTGAGGAACCAACAACCCAAGGTGATGTGTCTGGAATCGGTGAATTCTTGGTTTTGCTGACTTCAAGAATGAAGCCATGGACCCACGGTGAGTGTTACCGTATTACAGTTCTTAAAGGTGGCATGTCTGGAGTTGTTCGTTCTTCCCAGTGGGTTCATGGTCTCGCTGGCTTCAGGAGTGAAGCTGCAGACATTTGTGGTGAGTGTTCCAACTCATAAAGGTGGAACAGACCTGAAGAGTGAGGAGCAGCAAGATTTATTGTAAAGGGCGAAAGAACAAAGCGTCTACAGTATGGAAAGGGACCCAGACGTGTTGCCACTGCTGGTCAGGGCAGATTGCTTTTTATTCCCTTATCTGACCCCACCCACATCCTGCTGATTGGTCCATTTTATAAAGAGCTGATTGGTCCATTTTGACAGAGTGCTGTTTGGTGTGTTTACAATCCTTTAGCTAGACACAGAGTGCTAGAAAAGTTCTCCAACTCCCCACTAGATTAGCTACATACAGAGTAGATTAGCTAGATACAGGGCACTGATTGGTGCATTTACAAACCTTGAGCTAGACACAGGGTGACTAAAGCTTGACATAAAGGTTCTCCAAGTCCCCACTAGACTCAGGAGCCCAGCTGGCTTCACCTAGTGGATCCTGCGCCAGGGCTGCGGGCAGAGCTGCCTGCCAGTCAAGCACAGTGCCTGCACTTCTCAGCCCTTGGGTGGTCCATGCAACCAGGCGCCACAGAGCAGAGGGGGCCATCCGTCAGGGAGGCTCGGAGGCCACCTGGGTGTGGGTGAGGTGCTCGTGCATGGTTGGCTGCAGGTCCCGAGCCCTGCCCCCGTGGGGAGGCAGCTGGGGCCCCGTGAGAATTCGAGCACAGTGCCTGCAAGTCAGTACTGCTGGGGGACTGGGCTCACCCTCCGCAGCTGCTGGCCCAGGCGCTAAGCCCCTCACTGCCCGGGGCCAGTGGCACAGGCCAGCCAGCTGCTCCCAGTGCGGGGCCGCCCAGCCCACGCCCACCCAGAACTCGTGCTGGCCAGCGAGTGCCGCGGGCAGCCCCAGTTCCCGCCTGCGCCTCTCCCTCCACACCTTCCCGCAAGCCGAGGGAGCTGGCTGCGGCCTTGGCCAGCCCAGAGAGGGGCTCCCACAGTGCAGCGGTGGACTGAAGGGCTCCTGAAGCACGGCCAGAGTGGGTACCGAGGCCAAGGAGGCACCGAGAGTGAGGGAGGGCTGCGAGGGCTACTAGCACACTGTCACCTCTCAGTGAGACTAATCATTTCCTGTTGTTTTCAGGTATTCAGTACCTCTATACCAGTTTTAAAAAAAGAAAAGTGTGGAGGCTTTTGTGTTATTTCTCCTAGCTGTAAGACTCTAAACTCTGAGATGCATTCAAAGCTGTTGAGTTTATTCTTTCCTAAGAACCACTAGATTATACTGGCTCTGAATACCTTTATATTTTGTTCTCATCCTTTTATGGTGGCTGCCAGCACACAACCCTACGGCGAAAACCATCTGCCAGCTTTGCCATAACTACCTGGGTGTGGCTCTCAGGCTTCAGCTCCCTAGCTCAATAGGATAAAAGCCTGAACTCTGAAAAAATGAGTGATAGAAACAATGCCAGGTTTTCACTTTAAAAAATGGATTTGGGTTCATCCCCTGCCATTTTTGAACTCAGAAACTATGGTTAAGTTTTCGAACCTATCTGAGGCTCACTTTTATCGATGACATAATCTGTTGTGAGAATTAATTTAGGTTAAATATTACATTTGTAAGCCATTCTGCAATGGGGCCTTATTTATTTTTTGTTGTTCATTTGAAAATAAAAATTTTAAAGTGAAATCAATATGTAAATTCAAGCTATTGTTAATAGAGTAATAAATATAAATTTTGAGTAATACCTAGCTGGCATAGCTGGCAGTTGTAAGCTACAGGAAACTTTTAAAAACAGAATTTTTTTTTTTTACTTCGAAAATTAGTGTTCAGCATAGACAGAGTAGAAATTTCCTTCCTTCCTTCCTCCCTCCCTCCCTCCCTCCCTCCTTCCCTCCCTCTCTCTCTCCCTCCCTCCTTCTCCTCTTCCTCCCCTCCCCTTCCCTCTCTCCCTCCCTCCCTCCCTCTCTCTCTTTCTCTCTCTCTCTCTTTCTTTCTTTCTTTCTTTCTTTCTTTCTTTCTTTCTTTCTTTCTCTCTCTCTCTCTCTCTCTCTCTCTCTCTTTCTTTCTTTCTTTCTTTCTTTCTTTTCTCTTTCTCAGAGTCTCACTCTGTTGCTCTGGTTGGAGTGCAGTGGCACGTGGTTAGGTTGGAGTGCAGTGGCACAGTCTTGGCTCACTGCAACCTCTGCATCCCGGGTTCAAGTGATTCTCCTGCCTCAGCCACCTGAGTAGATGGGATTACAGGCGTGTGCCACCACTCCCAGCTAACTTTTGTATTTTTAGTAGAGATGGTGTTTCGCCATGTTGATCAGGCTGGTCTTAAACTCCTGACCTCAGGTGATCCGCCTGCCTTGGTCTCCCCAAAGTGCTGAGATTACAGATGTGAGCCACCGTGCCTGGCTGAAGTGTTCTTTATTGTAAAGGTATTACCTGTTTGACCAAAATATTAACTATAAAATCTTCAAAGTGGGAGTTTGGAAAACCAGAAGCAGTCATGAAGAAGGTTTATTTTCACTAGACAGAAAGTAAAGACAGACTTCAGGAGAGATGAGCAATGTTGGAAGGGTTTTGGTACTCTGTGAAGTGTGTGTGTGTATGTGTGTGCGTGCGTGTGTGTGTTGTGTTGTTGCTATTAATACTAAGTCAAGAATGTGAATGTGTGGTTGAAAACCTAAACTAAACATCGTCTTACAGCAATGTTCTATCATATCATAGTCATATACTGTCAAATATTTAATAACTTTATGAGAGTATATCTCATCTCTGTAAGGACAGCTTTTTGAATGGTAATGCTTTATATTTTCATGTCCCTAAGAGTGTCTAGTACTGATAATCAGATTAATATGTAATCTGACTACATAGTAGATGCCCAATGAATAATGACTTCAGTTAGCCTTTCCAGCTCTAAAAATAAAATCTTAAACTTTACATCTAGATTACAAAATGGTTGTTTTTTTTTTTTTTTTTTTTTTTTTGAGATGGAGTCTCGCTCTGTCACCCAGGCTGGAGTGCACTAGCGCTAACTCAGCTCACTGCAAGCTCCGCCTCCTGGGTTCACGCCATTCTCCTACTTCAGCTTCCCGAGTAGCTGAGACTACAGGTGCCTGCCACTACACCTGGCTAACTTTTTGTATTTTTAGTAGAGACAGGGTTTCACCGTGTTGGTCAGGATGGTCTCGACTCCTGACCTCATGATCCACCCGCCTCTGCCTCCCAAAGTGTTGGGATTACAAACGTGAACCACTGCACCCAACCATAGAATGGTTTTTATTAACTCTGCAGTACACATCAATGCATATATTTTATTTTAGCTTTTCCTATTAGCCTCTTAAAGGATTTACTGTAGTCAAATCCTTTTAATAAAGAGTTACTTATTTTACATAAATGTAGTGCATTGTAATAGAGAATAGGGAGGACACTAGCTATATTTCCACTTGATGACTGGTATCTTTTAAATATATTTGTGTATGCCAAGTCTAGGTAGTGAGGAAAATGTTTTGTGTAAGATTTGCATCTAATTAACACATAAGGGAAAAAATTCCTATATTAATGGAAGTAACATCATAATTTATTCAAACAGTCTTTCAGAATTTACTATGAATTTGACTTATGTAGGGAATATGGGTAAATGTTAGGTGCCTTAATCATGCCTCAACAACTTTTTTTCCTTTTACCTCTAAGTTCATACTGCCAATGAATTATCAAAGCATTTACAAGTGATTTGATAATATATCCAGATTTTGTTTATGTAAGTAAGCTATACTAAATTATTTTAAATTTGAATTCCATACAAAAGGTGTTCAGCAACTCTTCTGGTGCACTAAAATTTTAACTAAACTCTTCACCGGGAAGAACATGGTTGGAAATTACATAGTACATAAGTTCCTTGTACTGTGGTATTTTTCTTAGTTGATTTACTTTTGCAATCATTATATTTATTATTAACTAGCCAAATCAAATTAAACCTGCTGTATTTAGAGGAAGCATGGTCTTTGTGTTCTGTGCTGAAACATTTTATCCAAAAACTGACCATCAGCAAATTTCATCAATATTGAGTTCCACTGTCCAGTGTGAAGCAGAACCTTCCCCCACTGCACATACACTCATGGGTAGAGGACTGAAAGAGGAGGGCAATAACATGGTCTGTTGCTTTTTATTTATGAAAACATGGTTCTCATTTTGTCTGCTCTGGATAGGAATAAAGTAGCACATTGCAAACACTTTTACTGTTCACTTATCTGTGGAAAATGGTTTCCATGAACAAATTTAAATAAGGGAGAAATATGCTTAGATTTTTTTTTTTGTATAGAACAAATGCTGCCCTCATATAATATTTCTTTTTGCTTGGCACCACTGCTGAGATCAGCATAACTTGTCAGTGCTGTAAACTGTCTAATAAATTTCCAGTCCTAATATATATTAAAAATAACACAGTGGTCTGACAGACACATCATCAGTAGAAATGATTGTTCATGCGGAATGATCTAGTGCTGAGATTAGTTTAATTTTATTGGTGTTAGTGAATGTTTTATATTGTAGAAAGTCATAAGAGATCTTGTTATTCATGTCCCCTATTAATCTTGATAATATGGAAGCTAATCCTTTTAACTACTGAATTGTAGCTACTGTAATATATTTGGTGATGGCTGGCGGTGAGTTGCCTCCCTGACTGGTCCTCTTCTTATAGGTGCTGTTTGTGGAGAATTTCACCTACTATTGCAGCTTGAAGAAACTAAGTTATTACATGAATAGAGTGGTTAAAACACATGTAAATATGTGTAACATATAGAATATTCATTATAACAATCAGAGTCCCAGAAAGAAACTATAAAACTTAGATAACATGAGACATTAAGGAAGACATAATTTAGAGAGTTACGTCAGATTAAGGAAACCAGCAAGGAGGTTGAATAATTTAGAGACTAGCAATATTGAGATGCCATTAGTAGTCCAGTGACAGCTGGAGTCCTTGGACAAGGGGTGCAGGACAGGAACTGCTGTAACCAAGGGATAAAAGCACTGTCAGAAAACACATCTTAGATAGAGAGTGAGGAATACACAGACATCGTTCTCCCCTTACCCTCTGATCACTGCCACCTCCTACTGGCTGAATACAAATGGGAGCCAGTTGGCAAGATGCAGTCTGTAGGGTTCACAATCTTGAAGAATAGAGAGAGGGTACAGAGAAAGGCTAAAAATGAATCTGGGGCATGGTAAGTGGACAATATGTGAATAACCAGCAAACTCTAACAACAATAAACTTTATTAAGATAGCCTCTGTGATGGTTATTTCTACTATGAATTTTTCTACTTTAGGCACCAGTTAGAGCCTTATTTGTAAGGCATGGACATTTAACAATACTTGGAGAGGTTCTTTAAAGCAGAACTTACAGTGATGTGGTTCAGTGGCTTCTGGTGTGAAAATTCATAGTGGGGACTAGATGCTTCTAGTTGGGCTTGAGTGATGCCTCAAACTCAAATATCCATTTGCATTTCCTTGTGTACACGGAGGTCATGAAGCCCAGGAAAATGTCTTTGACCTCTGTTCCCCAACAGAGTTCAATATAATGATTAAAGAGACTGCTCCAACAAATGGTAGTTTGCAAAGATAAAGGGAAAATGGAGTCTGTCAATCCAGCAGCGGAGCCTGAGTTAGCAGAGAAGCACAGGTTACAACTATATGACTGATTCTCAGCAATTCTACTGCTTCTCATCCTATTGCCTGGGAAATTTTTGCTGAGACAGTGTTGTAGTGTTGTTGGTGGTGTTGGAACCAGAGGAAGCAGTCTGCCACACAGATGACTTTCTGTCTTCCTTATGAGGAAGGTATACTAACATCTTCTGTGTACATGACTCAGCGCCCTGTTGTGTCAGCCTGAGAAGCCTAAAAAGTAAAGTGAAGCGGGGAAGGTTTATTGCTGTCTCTGTCACCACAGTTTTAATGTGTAGGTTGTTATGTATATTACCACTCTTATCAATTGTTTTATTGTTGATATTTAATGTATTAAAGGGGCTTTGTAATTTGACTCATTTTCTGCCTCTAGGACAGAGTTTCTCAACTGCAACATTATTGGCACTTCAGGATGGATAATTCTTTGTTTTGGGAAACTATCCTGTGCATTGTAGGATGCCTAGCAACATTCTTATTCTCTACCCACTATATGCCATGAGCATCTTTCCCCTAGTCATGCCAACCAAAAATGTCTCTGGATTGTGCCAAATGTTTGCTTGGGGCACAACATCACCTCTGGTTGAGAACCACCTTTCTGGAAGAACTTAATATGATAACTCATAGTAAAATTTCTTTTTTGATACATTCTTAATATGTGCAACACATATTAAAAGTTTCATATTCTCAATTTTCTTTTTCTTGTTCGTGTGAGGAGCCATTCAGCATTATAAAAATGTATTGGTGATGTTTTGTATTACAGCAATTTCTCTTAGCTCTGCAGATACAAATGTTGGGAGAGGCTATCTTAAGAGGGCAAGCTTCACATTAAGCAAAAATGCTAAAAATGTAGCTTACTTGTAGATATATTCTATTTGAATATGTTCATATATGAATGTTCTATTACATGTGAGAACAGAAATTCAAATGAATTAGAGGAGCTTAGCTTAAAGAATGAGGCTGGAGAAATGGAAAAGTTGCCTTAGTTTTTCAGCACACATACACACAAAATATAATATTGTAGTAAAATTTAAAATGTCAGCATTTTGAAGTAGTTTGTTTTAGATACAGGGAAATGAGATTTTCTCAAAAGGTAATATTTTAAAAGATGTGTCCAAACAGAAATTTCCTGTGTTTAAAGATAATAAACTTTATATCCAACACATTTAATTTGCTAATAAAAACTATTCATTCTTAAGAAATTTCTAAAAGGCATACAATAAAAGAGTACTTCGCTATTTCCCAAAAGGCTTAATTCCAAAAACAAGCAAACTCAAATTTAAACCTTTTTTACAACTGTGTTAAGTACATCAATTACATTACTTTTTGCTATAAAACCTCTTCTGATAGAAAGCAGCAAAAATTACGTCCGTATTCTGCATGCCAAATCTTCACAGTGTTTCCCAGCTGCGTTGGTGTTCCAAGCCAGGCTCTTTCTCTTTAGAGTCAGTGTAATGAGCTATAATTGATGGTAGCCATGATGATGATGAAGCCTGAAGTGAGTATTTCTCATGTAAGCTCATTCAAAGGAGTTTTGAGCAATCATTTCTGTGTCAGAGACAAGTTTTTATAGTGAATGAAAAAAAACTATATATATAGAGATATCTATATATCTATATCTATATATCTATATATCTATATCTATATCTATATCTATATCTATATCTATATCTATATCTATACATATCTTTCATTTTGGACCTGATAGCATTTTTTTTTTCCTTTTACCAGCCAATAAATCTTAGAGTTTTTTTTTCTTGTTGTGGGGATTTTAAAAGTGGATTCATTTTCCAGAGCTTAAGCTTCCTCCATTCTATCAATGATGTTTTCCTCAAAGTGACTTTGATAGCTTAAGTAGCCTTGAGAAGAAAGTTTATAGATCAAGTATAAGATTAATAGGTATACTTACTTCATTCTTTTAGGGCAGCTGCAATTTCACTGTAGATTTTTAAAGCAGTATGCAGCATTTCATATCATTAGGAAGTGGAATGGGTATATAACATTAAACTCAATGTCCTGGTAAGTAGTGCTTATATTTGAATACTTAAAGCATGCATATCATTAACTAGAGTTTAATATTTATGTTAAGGTAATATTTATATACAATGAAATGCGCAAATCTTAAGAAAACAAATGTAGATACCCTATATAAAAAATGTAAGAAATTCACTTAGGACTCACTAACGTATCCAAACATGAAATCCTGGAGTTGAAAGAGATTATTAGAAGTCCACAAGGTCAAATATTCTAACTCACGACAAAAATATTTCCCATGGGCCTGGCGTTCCCTGGAATGGCTTTTTATAAGAAACACTTAGGAATGATGGGGAATCTGTATTTATCAAAGGGCTAGTATTCTCTCCTAGGTAAGTATCTTTACAACTCTGTTGCTCAAGTGTTAATATCTTAATTTTATAGAATAAAAAACCATAGCTGAGGAAGGCAAAGTAACTTGCATATAAAATTATAGATGGAAGGTAGTTGAGTTGGCATTTAAACCTAATTTCTTCTAAATTTATGACCAAATCCCCATCACCTTTAAAATGTCACACTGAAACATTGTAAAATCACATAAAAATCACATTTTCTGTGTGTCTTTATCTCATTATTTTTGAAAAAAATTTTCAAACATTAAGAAAATTGGAAAGAATATATGTATACCCTCTACCTAGGCATTTCTATTCTATATATTTCATTATCACATAGTTACCCATCTATCCAGCCCTGTATCCACCCATCAGTCCTTTCTATTAATGCATTTCAAAGTAAGTTACAAACATCAGTATTTCCTCTCAAATACTTTCTTTCAAATATTTAAGAGCACATGTTAACTAGACTTTCATATTTACATTTATATATTTTAAGGTGAGTTTATGTAAAATGAAATGTCCAAATCTTAAGTATACTATGAGATGAGTACTCACAAATGCATGACAAACTATGTAACTCAAAACCCTGTCAAGATACAGAACATTGCTTAGAAGGATTATTTCATTTGCTTTCCCATTCAATCCTCCTCCTCCACCAAAATTCTTTTTTTTTTTTTTTTTTTTTTTTTTCTGGCTGGAGTAGTTTTGCCTTTTCTAGGATTTTATATAAATTGAATCGTGGTATTTACTCTTTTGGGTAAAGCTACTTTCACGCAACATAATGCTTTGAGATTCATCAATGTTGTTGTATATGTTAATACTTATTTTCTTTGTCTTGTTGAATAGTATTTCACTATAGAATCTACCACATTTTATCTATTCTCCTATTAAGACCTGAGAAGTTTCTAGTTTTCAGGTGTAGTGAATAAACTGCTATGAACATGTCTGTTCAAGCCTGTTTTGTTTTTTAAATAAGAAACTGTGTGTTTTTACCTTTTTATACTCCTGCCAACCATATATGAAAATTTCAATTGCTCCACATCCTCACCATCAGTTAGTATTGTCTATATTTTTAATTTTAGCCATTCTTGTGTTTTTTTCGTGTAGAGGTTTGTTCTTGTAGAGGCTTCCAATGGGGGTTCTACTTGTATTTCCCTGATAACTAATGGTAGTGATCACTTTTTCATGTGCGTTTTGGCCATTTATATGTTTTCTTTTGTGAGCTATTTATATATTTTATCTTTTTATGTATTTACTTTCATTATTGTGTTATGAGAATTCTTTATGCGTCCTATATATTAACACTTTGTCATATTTTCATTTTGCAAATAAATTCTTCTAATCTGGATTTTAACTATTTATTTATTTATTTATTCATTTATTTATTTACTTTGCTTCAACTTTTATTTTAAGTTCCAGGGTACAGGCCCTGGATGTGCTGGTTTGTTACCTAGGTAAACATGTGCCATGATGATTTGCTGCACAGATCAACCCATCACCTAGGTATTAAGCCCAGCCTCCATTAGATATTTTTCCTGATGTTCTCCCTTCCCCTGTAGCCCCCAACAGGCCCCAGTGTGTGTTGTTTCCTACCATGTGTCCATGTATTCTCATTGTTCAGCTCCCACTTATGAGAACATTCAGTGTTTGGTTTTCCATTCCTGTGCTGGTTTGCTGAGGATAATGACCTCCAGCTCCACCCATGTCCCTGCAAAGGACATTATCTCATTCCTTTTTATGAATGCATAGTATTGATGGTGTTTACATACCACATTTTCTTTATCTGGTCTATCACTAATGGGCATTTGGGTTGATTTCATGTCTTTGCTATTGTGAAGAGTGCTGCAATGAACATACACATACATGTATCTTTATAATAGAATGATTTATGTTGCTTTGGGTATATACCCAGTAATGGGATTGCTGGGTCAAATATATTTCTGCTTCTAGATCTTTGATGAATCGCCACTCCGTCTTCCACAATGGTTGAACTAATTTATATCCCCACCAACAGTGCAAAAGTGTACATTTTTCTCCACGACCTTGCCAGTATTTGTTGTTTCTTGATTTTTTACTAATCACCATTCTGACTGGTATGAGATGGTATCTCATTGTGGTTTTGATTTACATTTCTCTGATTATCAGTGATGTTGAGCTTTTTTCCATATGATTTTTGGCCATGTGAATGTCTTCTCTTGAGAAGTGTCTGTTCATGTCCTTTGCCCACTTTTTAATGCTTTTTTTTTCTTGTAAATTTATTTAAATTCATTGTAGACTCTGGATATTAGACTTTTTTCAGATGGGTAGATTGCAAAAGTTTTCTTCCATTTTGCAAGTTGTCTGTTCACTCTGATGATAACTTCTTTTGAGATGCAGAAACTCTTTAGTTTAATTAGATACCATTTGTCAATTTTAGCTTTTGTTGCAATTGTTTTTGGTGTTTTTGTCATGAAATCTTTGCCTGTGCCTATGTCCTGAATGGTATTGCCTACGTTTTCTTCCAGGGTTTTTATAATTTTGGGTTTTACATTTAAGTCTTTAATCCATTTTGAGTTAATTTTTGTATAAAGTGTAAGGAAGGGGTCCAGTTTCAGTTTTCTGCATATGGCTAGCCAGTTTTCCCAACACAATTTATTAAATAGGAAATCCTTTTCCCATTGCTTGTTTTTGTCAGGTTTGTCGAAGATCACATGGTTGTAGCTGTGTGCTCTTATTTTTGGGTTCTCTATTCTGTTCCATTGGTCAATGTGTTTTTGTACTGATACCATGCTGGTTTGGTTACTGTAGCTTTGAAGTATAATGTAAAGTCAGGTAGTGTGATGCCTGCAGCTTTGTTCTTTTTATTATTATTATTATTATTATACTTTATGTTCTAGGGTACATTTGTACAATGTGCAGGTTTGTTACATATGTATACATGTGCCATGTTGGTGCACTGCACCCATTAACTCGTCATTTACATTAGGTATATCTCTTAATGCTGTCCCTTCCCCTCCCCGACCCCACAACAGGCCCGGGTGTGTGATGTTCCCCTTCCTGTGTCCAAGTGTTCTCATTGTTCAATACTCACCTATGAGTGAGAACATGCAGCATCTGGTTTTCTGTTCTTGAGAAAGTTTGCTGAGAATGATGGTTTCCAGCTGAATCCATGTCCCTACAAAGTACATGAACTCATCCTTTTTTATGGCTGCATAGTATTCTATGGTGTATATGTGCCACATTTTCTTAATCCAGTCTGTCATTGATTGACATTTGGGTTGGTTCCAAGTCTTTGCTATTGTGAATAGTGCTACAATAAACATACGTGTGCATGTGTCTTTATAGCAGCATGATTTATAATCCTTTGGGTATATACCCAGTAATGGGATGGCTGGGTTAAATGATATTTCTAGTTCTAGATCCTTGACAAATTGCCACACTGTCTTCCGCAATGGTTGAACTAGTTTACAGTCCCACCAGGAAGATTGAGTGTTTTACTGAGGAACACTCAGTAAAAGTGTTCCTATTTCTCCACATCCTCTCCAGCACCTGTTGTTTCCTGACTTTTTAATGATCGCCATTCTAACTGGTGTGAGATGGTATCTCATTGTGGTTTTGATTTGCATTTCTCTGATGGCGAGTGATGATGAGCATTTTTTCATGTGTCTGTTGGCTGCATAAATGTCTTCTTTTGAGAAGAGTCTGTTCATATCCTTTGCACACTTTTTGATGGAGTTGTTTTTTCTTGTAAATTTGTTTGAGTTTTTTGTAGGTTCTGGATATTAGCCCTTTGTCAGATGGTAGATTGCAAAAGTTTTCTCCCATTCTGTAGGTTGCCTGTTCACTCTGATGGTAGTTTCTTTTGCTATGCAGAGCTCTTTAGTTTAATTAGATCCCATTTGTCAATTTTGGCTTTTGTTGTCTATGCTTTTGGTGTTTTAGACATGAAGTCCTTGCCCATGCCTATGTCCTGAATGGTATTGCCTAGGTTTTCTCTGGGATTTTAATGGTTTTAGGTCTAACATTTAAATCTCTAATCCATCTTGAATTAATTTTTGTGTAAGGTGTAAGGAAGGGATCCAGTTTCAGCTTTCTTCTTATGGCTAGCCAGTTTTCCCAGCACCATTTATTAAATAGGGAATCCTTTCCCCATTTCTTGTTTTTGTCAGGTTTGTTAAAGAGTAGATGGTTGTAGATGTGTGGTATTATTTCTGAGGGCTCTGTTCTGTTCCATTGGTCTATATCTCTGTTTTGGTACCAGTACCATGCTGTTTTGGTTACTGTACCCTTGTAGTATAGTTTGAAGTCAGATAGCGTGATGCCTCCAGCTTTGTTCTTTTGGCTTAGGACTGTCTTGGCAATGCAGGGTCTTTTTTGGTTCCATATGAACTTTAGAGTAGTTTTTTCCAATTCTGTGAAGAAAGTCATTGGTAGCTTAATGGGGATGGCATTGAATCTATAAATTACCTTGGGCAGTATGGCCATTTTCACAATATTGATTCTTCCTATCCATGAGCTTGGAATGTTCTTCCATTTGTTTATGTCCTCTTTTATTTCACTGAGCAGTGTTTTGTAGTTCTCCTTGAAGAGGTCCTTCACCTCCCTTGTAAGTTGGATTCCTAGGTATTTTATTCTCTTTGAAGCAATTGTGAATGGGAGTTTACTCATGATTTGGCTCTCTGTTTGTCTGTTATTGGTGTATAAGAATGCTAGTGATTTTTGCACATTGATTTTGTATCCTGAGACTTTGGTGAAGTTGCTTATCAGCTTAAGGAGATTTTGGCCTGAGACAATGGGGTTTTCTAAATATCCAATCATGTTATCTGCAAACAGGGACAATTTGACTTCCTCCTTTCCTAATTGAATACCCTTTATTTCTTTCTCTTGCCTGATTGCTCTGGCAGAAAGCACCCATCTTCTGTGTCGCTCACACTGTGAGTTGGAGGCTGGAGCTGTTCCTATTCCAGCTTTGTTCTTTTTGCTTAGGATTCTCTTGGCTATATGAACCCTTCGTTGGTTCTATATACATTTTTAAATACTTTTTTTTTTTCTAATTCAGAAGAATGTCAATGGTAGTTTAATGGTAATAGCATTGAATGTGTAAATTACTTTGGGTTGTATGGCCATTTTCATGATATTGATTCTTCCTGTCCATGAGCATGGAATGTTTTTCTATTTGGTTGTATCTTCTTTGAATTTTTTGAGCAGTGGTTTCTAGTTCTTCTTGAAATGGTCTGTCACTTTTTTGTTAGCTCTATTACTAGGTATTTTATTATCAGTTGTGAATGGGAGTTCGTTCATGATATGTCTCTCTGCTTATCTGTTGCTAGTGTATAGGAATACTAGCAATTTTTGTACTTTGATCTTGTATCCTAAAACTTTGCTGAAGCTGCTTATCAGCTTAAGTAGCTTTTGGGCTGAGGCATAGTAGCCTTGAATAATCTTTTATATTTCTGTGGTGTCAGTTGTAATATCTCCCATTTCATTTGTAATTGAGCTTATTTAGATTTTCTCTCTTCTTTTCTTGGTTAATCATGCCATTGGTCTATTGATTTTTGTTTCATTTGTCTTTTGTATTTTCTTTTTGGTTTCAGTTTTATTTAGTTCTGCTCCGATATTGGTTATTTCCTTTCTTCTGCTAGGTTTCAATTTGGTTTGTTCTTGTTTCTCTAGTTCCTTGAGTTACGACATTATATTGTCTATTTGTGCTCTCTCAGACTTTTTGATATGGGTATTTGTGGCTATGAACTTTCCTCTTAGCACCGCCTTTGCTGTATCACAGAGGTTTAGATAGGTTGTTCACTATTGTTCAGTTCAAAGAATTTTTTAATTTCCATCTTGATTTCATTGTTAACCAAATGATCATTCAGAAGCAGGTTATTTAATTTCCATATATTTGCATGATTTTGAAGATTCCTTTTGGAATTGATTTCCAGTTTTATTTCAATGTGGTCTGAGAGAGTACTTGATATAATTTCAGTTTTCTTAAATGTATTGAGACTTGTTTTGTGGCCTATCATATGGTCTATCTTGGAGAATATTCCATGTGCTAATGAATAGAATATATATTCTGCAGTTGTGGGGTAGAATGTTCTGTAAACATCTGTTAAGTTCATTTGTTCCAGGATATAGTTTAAATCCATTGTTTCTTTGTTGAATTTCTGTCTTGATGACCTGCCTACTGCTGTCAGTGGACTATCGAAGTCTCCCACTGGTACTCTGTTGGTATGTCATTTCTTAGGTTTGGTAGTAATTTTTTATAAATTTGGGAGCTCCAGTGTTAGGTGCATATATACTAAAAATTAGAATACCTTCCTATGGACAGGCCCTTTTTCATTGTATAATGTCCCTCTTTGTCTTTGCTGTTGCTTTAAAATTTGTTTTGTCTGATACAAGAATAGCCGTTCCTCCTGTCCTTTGGTGTCCATTTGCATGGAATGTCTTTTTCTGCCCCTGTGCCTGAAATTTATGTGAGTCCTTATGTGTTAGGTGAGTCTCTTGAAGGCAGTAGATAGTTTTTTTGGTGAATTCTTATCCATTCTGCAATTCTATCTTTTAAGTGCAGCATTTAGGTCATTTACATTCAATGTTAGTATTGAAATGTGAGGTACTACTTCATTCATGGTGATTATTTTTTGCCTGTGTATCTTTTTTTTTTTAAATTGTATTTTTGTTTTATAGGTCCTGTGAGATTTGTGCTTTAAACAGGTTCTGTTCTGATGTGTTTCCAGGATTTGTTTCAAGATTTAGAGCTCCTTTTAGCAGTTCTTGTAGTGGAGGCTTAGTAGTGTCGAATTCTGTCAACATTTGTTTGTCTGAAATAAACTGTATCTTTCCTTCATATATTATGTTTAGTTTCACAGGATACAATATTTATGATTTTTTGATTTTCAGATTTCTGCTGAGAAATCTGCTGCTAACCTGATAGGTTTTACTTTGTAGGTTTTTTACTGGTGCTTTTGTCTCACAGCTCTTAAGATTCTTTTCTTTGTCTTAACTTTAGATAACCTGATGATAATGTGCCTAGGCAATGATCTTTTTGCAATGAGTTTCCCAGGTGTTCTTTGTGTTTCTTATATTTGGATTCTAGGTCTCTAGCAGGGTTGGGGAAGTTTTCCTCGATTATTCTCCCAAATACATTTTCCAAACTTAGATTTCTCTTCTTCCTCAGGAATGCCAATTATTCTTAGGTTTGGTCATTTAATGTAATCCCAGACTTCTTGGAAGCTTTGTTCATATTTTCTTATTCTTTTTTCTTTGTCTTTGTTGGATTGGGTTAATTTGAAGACCTAGTCTTCGAGCTCTGAATTTTTTTTTTTTTTTTTTTTTGAGACAGAGTCTGGCTCTGTCACCCAGGCTGGAGTGCAGTGGCCGGATCTCAGCTCACTGCAAGCTCCGCCTCCCAGGTTCATGCCATTCTCCTGCCTCAGCCTCCCGAATAGCTGGGACTACAGACGCCCGCCACCTCGCCCGGCTAGTTTTTTGTATTTTTTAGTAGAGACAGGGTTTCACCGTGTTAGCCAGGATGGTCTCGATCTCCTGACCTCGTGATCCGCCCGTCTCAGCCTCCCAAAGTGCTGGGATTACAGGCTTGAGCCACCGCACCCAGCCGAATTTCTTTCTTCTACTTGTTCAATTCTATTGCTGAGACTTTCCAGAGTATTTTGCATTTCTATAAGTGTGTCCAGTGTTTCCTCAAGTTTTGATTGTTTTTTATTTATCTTATCTATTTCATTGAATATTTCTCCCTTCGCTTCTGGTATCTTTTTGAATTTCCTTGCATTGACTTTGGCTTTCTCTGGTGCCTTACTGATTAGCTTAATATTTAACTTCCTGAATTCTTTTTCAGGCAAATTAGAGATTTCTTCTTGGTTTAGATCAATTGCTGGTGAGCTAGTGTGATTTTATGGGGGTGCTAAAGAGCCTTGTTTTGTCATATTACCAGAGTTGGTTTCCTGGTTCTTTCTCATTTGGGTAGGCTCTGTCAGAGGGAAAGTCTAGGAGTGAAGGCTGTTGTTCAGATTCTTTTGTCCCATGGGGTGTTCCCTTGATATAGTACTTTCCCCTTTTTCCTAACGGACGTGGCTTCCTGAGAGCTGAGCTGTAGTGACTGTTGTCTCTCTTCTGGATCTAGCTACTCAGCAAGTCTACCAGGCTATGGGCTAGTACTGGGGGTTGTCTGCACAGAGTCCTATGATGTGAACCATCTATGAGTCTCTCAGCCATGGATACCACACAGTATTTGGGGTGTGTCCTGGGTCCTGCAGGAGCAGTCTGCTTCCATCAGAGTGTTTGTGGGTCCTCTCAGGTTTCCTGATTTATTCCTGCAGTTGTTCTGGAGCTAAAATTCACTATGCAAGCCTCCACATACTGCTCTGTATGTCCAAGTTGTAGCTGCAACCTAGTCCTCCCCCTTAAATTTTTTTACAGCCTTTGATTTATAGTCTATTTTATTTGATTAGGTATAGCTATTCTTTTTTTTTTTTTTTTCTCGTTTCCAGTTGCATGGAATGTCTTTTTTCATCCCTGAACTTTTAATCTATGTGTCTTTACAGGTGAAGTGAGTTTCCTGAAGGCAGCATATAGTTGGGTTTATTTATTCATTCAGCTACTCTGTGCCTTTTAATTGGAGAATTGAGACCGGTTACATTTAGTGTTATTATTAAGAAATAACTTATTATTTTCATTTTGTGGTTTGTTTTCTCATTGTTTTGAAGTAATTATCTCTGGTAGTATTTTGTTTTTTATTTGTTGGTTTTTATTTTTTGGGAATCTGCTATAGGTTTTTGTACTTTGGTTACCATGAGGGTTGCAAAATACATATCATAGATGTAACAATTTTACAGAGGGGATGACTTATCTTAGATCACAAATAAAAGAATAGAAATAAATATAAGAAAAACACACAAAAAATTCTACACTTTAACTCTACTCCCCAACATTTTGACTTTTAGTTGTCTCAATTTAATATTTTTATATTACCTATTTCTTAATGAGTTGCTGTGGCTATAATAGTTTTTGATAGATTTGTCTTTGGTACTTCATATTAGAGTTATGCATGTATTGCAAACCACAAACTTATTAATAGGTCATTCTGGATTTGTCCATATACTTAATTTTGCTAGTGGATTTTTTACCTTGAAATGTTTTCTTTGGCACTTTTATGTTATTATTATTATTATTTTTTAGATTGAAGAGCTCCCTTTAGTATTTTTTGCAAGATGGATCTGGTGTTGGTGAATTTTCTCAGCTTTTATTTGTCTGAGGAAGACTTTATCTTTCATTCGAATTTGAATGACATTTTCTCTAAATACACTATTCTTGGGTTACAGTTTTGTTCTTTGAGCACTTTGAAAATGTTGTATCACTCCCTCCCGGCCTGTATGATTTCTGTTGAGAAGTGTGTTGTCAGTTGAATTTGAACTCTTTTGTAAATTATTTGCTTATCTCTCATTGCTATTAGTATCTTCTCTTTGTCCTTGACCTTTGAGAGTTTGATTATTATATTCCTTGGGGTAGTTTTATTTGGGTTAAATCTGTTTGGTTTCCTCAGACTTTCCTGTACTTGGATATTTATATATTTCTCAACTTTTGGAAACCATGTTTTAAAAGATTCAGTTATTTCTTTTAATAAGATTTCCATCTCTTGCTTTTGCTTTGTCCCCCTTGAACACCAGTAATTCAAGAGTGAACCCTGCTGGCTAGCTGCATGCAATGCTCTATAATCCTCAATTCTCTCTCTCAACTCTTACCTCTATGAAGTGTGGTAATAGAGATTCCTTGTCTATGTTTAATAAAATTTCTTTATAATTTCTAAGATTTTGATTCATCTCTATCCTGATTATACCCTTGCATTTTTCTAAATTTCACAAGGTTTTCTTTATGTAAACAAGTTTTGGTCAGGCATGGCAGCTCATACCTGTAATCCCAGCACTTTGGGAGGCTGAGGCATGTGGATTGCTTGAGCTCAGGAATTCAAAATCAGGCAGGCAACATGGAGAAACCTCATCTCTACAAAAAATACAAAAATTAGCTAGATATAGTGGCATGTGCCTGTAATCCCAGCTACTCTGGAGACAGAGGTGGGAGGAATGCTTGAGCCCAGGAGGTTGAGACTGCAGTGAGACATGATGATTGCACCACTGCACTCCAGCCTGGATGACAGAGTGAGACCTGTTCTCCCAGCCCCCACAAAAAATACAACCATATTATTTTGTTGAATGTTTCTGATTTTAGAAAGCCCTTTTTTGGGGAGTGAGTACTAGGAAATGTTACAGTATTTACTGCTCTATTCTACCTTATATTCCTGGTAGTCTGGTCTGGGAAAAAAGCCCCCTACTTCCTATTCTCAAGACCTTCAAAAATATTGATTAAGAGCATGTTATTTGGAGTGGAGCACAATTTATACTATTCCTTGCAATTTAATTTATCAATTGAAGTTTACACATGTGGATACTTTTCTATTTATTTTTAGGTTAGAAATATCAATGTTTCCTTCAAACTTCCTTATAGAAATAATGAACTTCATCATTAAGAGATTAATTACTTCAGTATGGGAATATAATTTTATAACCAGAATATATTAAACGTGTTTGTACCTAAAAGGGCATTAGTAATCTTTTCATCAGTGAGACAACCAGAGTTGTAACTTAACAAGCATTTCTTTGGCACATGAGATCAATTTAAACAGCCTTGATCTCTTTAGTACAAGTTGTCTGTACCAGTAGAAATGAAAAAAAGCATAATAATTATTTTGCTTATAATCTTCTATTGATTACAGCCTATTTTTCTTAATTTAAAATGTGTTAATAACTCACAGAAATATATGGTGAAATATTTCTCATTTAGAAGGTGTCTGAAACTATTTCTGTACATATTGACTGTCCATTAGAATGTAGCTTCTGTCTAATCTTTTCTCACCTTGGAGGGCTAAGAGTGACTGCCTCATATTTTGTCATGTTAAGTACTGTCCAGTTAAATCATGCTTCTTCTTCCCAAATTACCAAGCTATGTGTTAGCATCCCTAAGATATGATAACCATTCTTCAGTATTGCACACAAGAAATAAATATACGGTATTCCATCATTAGATTATTGGGTTCATATTGCTAAGGGTAAATAATTATCACTTATCCTCTGTGCTACTTTTCAATTAACACCCTCTTCCCTTTTCTGATAAAAAGTTTGGCCATATGGAACTTTACTTCCTGATTCAAAAGAAGGACAGCTAGGAAGAGCCCTTATTTATTCTCCGAATTAGTTGATAATTTAGTGGAGAGAAATAACATAAATAAAAATCATTGAATTTGGGAATATGCACAAGGGGAATAACAATGAAGTCAGATGAAACAAGCTGAATAAGAGAAGTTAGTATAAGATACAAAGCCATGAATCTGTTGATGGTAGGCCAAAGACTTAAAAAAAGAATGATTTATGTGGATACCATCCTAAGTTGGTCAAATAGTAATATTGTTTCTAATGTGAATTTTATGTAATCATAATTATGAGCATTTGTTTTCAATTGGAATGACTTTTGGTAATTAAGCATAATTGCAATTGCAAGGATATTTTATTTAATTAAAAATGCACAAATTGTTTAGTTCAGGGGTCTCCAACCCCCAGGCCCAGACTTTTACTGGTCTGTGGCCTGTTAGGAACCTGGCCACACAGCAGGAGGTGTGACAGGCAAGACAGCGTTAAGGCCTGAGCTCTGCCTCCTGTCAGAGCAGCAGCGACATTAGATTCTCATAGGAGCACGAACCCTATTGTGAACTGTGCATGCATGTGAGGGATCTAGGTGAGAGCTCCTTATAAGAATCTAATGATCTGAGGTGAATAGTTTCATCCATTTCCCCCGCAACTCCCACCTCCTCTGTGGAAAAATTGCCTTCCCCAGAACCTGGTACCAAAAAGGTTGGGTACTGCTGGTTTAGCTGGTAACAGAGCATTGCATCCTCTCTTGGTATTTCCTACCATGCAGACACAATGAAGATTGCCTAATGCCTGTGAGTAAAATCAAAGTTAATTTCCTTTTAACTTTTATTGTTTGATTCTTTTAAAAAATGTATATACAGTAATATTCACTGCTTTTGGCATAGAGTTCTTCAAGTTTTAATGTATGTATAGATTTTTGTTACCATTATCTCACCTGGATACAGAACAACTGCAACATGCCAAAGAACTCCCTCATATTGACGCTTTTAACCAGACCCTCTCCCCTACTCTGAACTACTACTGGCAAAGACTGATTTATTCTCTGTTCCAATCTTTTTGTTTGCTTGTTTGTATTCTTCTAGAATATCATATTATGGAATCATATGGTATGTAACCTTTTGAAATTTATTTCTTTTATGCAGGAAAACGCCTTTGAGGTTCAGGCTATGTTCTAGAATTCATTCATTTTTATTGTTGAGTAGAATCCCTTTGCATAGGTGTACCCATTTACTCATTAACCCACTAAAGCATATTTGGGGTATTTCCAGTTGGGGGCAATTATAAATACTGCTGATTTAAACATTCATCTATATGTAGAAATTAAAAACATTTGTTCTGGAAAGAACAGTTAAAAGAATGCAAGGATAAGTTGCAGACTAGGAAAAATACTTGCAAATTACCATGTATCCAGAATATAGAAAGTTGATTCTTGAATTGTAGTAGAAAATGTTTGCCTGAAATAGGAAAGAGAATGTTAGGGAAACCGAATGGTAATTTTCTGAAGCCAGACAGGATTACATTTTGTTTTGAAATGAAACAATAATTAAAACACTATAACATGGCTAGAACAATAATGCAAAATAATATGGAAGCTGAAAAGATGCCTAAATATGGGCCAGCTAGATTATATTCATGAAAAAATAGGAGTAAGATATTTGATGTAACATTTTAACAGGGGAGGAAAGAGGTCATTACCTTTATAAGGCTACTGCACACATTTCAAATACAAGAGCATCTGAGCATGAGCCCTGGCATTTGGAGAGCTTTAGATGTGGAAAACCAGGTCACAGAAGTGATCAACCAAAATGCCATTATTTATGAAATATATGGAAAAGAGGGAGACATGATTTCCTGGTTGTCTTAAGGCTGAACATATTAATAGAGACCAGAGAAGGGAATGGGAATTTGAAAAAAAAATTAAATCATAAATCACTTTGAACTCATATGGGTAGTTGATGTTAAAGGATTTGGGAAACAAGTATAAAATAATCTGTAGAGACGGCAGTGAATGAGAAGACATTTATGAAAGTGGTGGAAAAAAGGACAACTAGGTGGTAAAAAAGAAAAATGCACAAGTGGCAGATTGTGGCTGTGAGTGTTTCGAGAGATGGCAATACCATTTCTGAGTGCTGTCCCAAGGACAAAGATATATACCATACTTAAAGGATAGCAGCAACTGCACAGATAGAAATAAAGAAACTACATGGCTTTCAGAAGGAACTGTCTTTGAGAAATTTAATGCTGGTTATCACATTTATTTTCCAGATGTTTTCTGAAATTAAACTGTGTTCAGCCCCTGCAGTTTTTACTCTGATATTCTTTTGGAAACCACAATGTGAAGCAGACACTTCTAAAGACAAGAGCATTCCTCCTTGTGGAATTGTGTTATAATTAGTGATATCAAATAATTGGGCATGAAAAACAATATATTATAAAATAAAAAATAATGAGAGATGATAGACAATGAAATGTAATAAACAACTATCGTATTCTATTATGTGACTTAGTGCTTTGTAAACTCCAGAGATCATTTCAACAGTAAAATATGTCCTATATGCTAGGACTCAAAGGAAACATCTGCAATATTCTGTTGCAGATAATCTGAAGTTACAGGTCACTTAACTTAAAAAATATGAGTAAGAGGCTAATTTTTATCTTCTTACCTGTATGTCCATATCCCTATAATTTTATATACATATGTATATATACACATATATATTTAAAACAGCAAGTAAAAAAGAAAAAGACCTTGAGTTAAAAGCTGTTTGGATAAAAAGGAGACTGATGGAAAAAAACATTTGTAGTTTGGAAAACTTCAGGTAGACTTGTGTTCGAATCTATACTTTATCACTTGGGCAAGTAACATTACCTGACAGAGACTATTTTTCATCTGTAAAATCGGGGTAAAAATATCTATTTCCTAACTTGTTTGGGGAAATTCAATAAAATATAGTGTACAGATTTTAGCAGAATGCTTTACACTCAGAAGTTTCTTGGAAAATTGCAGACGATATTCTCCCTCTTTGATTTGTGCAGTATCACTTTTGCTAAACAATTGAATCCCCACTTCTTGATCTTACAAACTAAATGTTCTAACATTATACTTTAATTCATTGAACCTTATTGTAATTGATATCTCATAGTTTTGAACTTAAATTGGAGTCTTTGGTAGATGTGTTTCCTCAAACTAGTCATCTTCCACAAATTATGCGACACTCTTTTGCAGGGGAAATACCCACTAAAGACCTCCCACCCCCACCCCACTGTAAAGAGACACAAAAGATTTGGAACCAGCAAAGGGCTTTAGTGTCCAGCAAACATGTTATGGTCACTCATACCTCTGAGGCTTTAGTGTTTGTGTTGAGTTCACTGGGAAAGCCTCCCCTTTCTTCTTTTATGGAGTGCCTCACAAAAATTTAGAGGCACTTCATCACAGGGTCCTGCAAGTACAGGGTCACATTTCTTTTTTGTTCTTCAGATTCAACAGTCTTTATCAATCTGTTTTCAGGGCTCACTAATTCTTGCCTCTGTTATCAATATTCTGCTCTTAATTCCATCCAGTGAATTGCTTATTTCATATGTGTGTTATCAATTCTAAAAGATCCATTTGGTTCTTTCTTACATTTTCTGTTTTTCTCCTGACGTTTTCTACCTTTTTAAAAATTATGATTCTAGTTTCCTTTAGGACACTAAGCATACTTGTAATAACTGCTTTAAAATCCTTGTCTGCTAATATCAACATGGTTTATCCTGAATACTGTCTGTTGATTAGGGCTGGAACTTGCATGAGGCAAACAAGACACCTGGAACACAAATTTTAAGGATATCCTTACTCAGGTGCTGACCCACACTTGCAGGACCCTGTAAGTAAGTGCCTCTAAATTTTGTGTTCTAGCTTGCTCAACCCTAATCCAGGCACCTGCTGTAAAGAGTCTCATTTTCTTATTTCTCCATATATTGAGAAATTTTGGCATATATTCAAGGTATTTTGAATGTGGTATCACAGATTCTCTAGTTTTACTACGTTCTTCTAAAGGCTGTTATTTTTTTCAAAGCGAGCAATTTACTTGGATGTACTCAAACTGTAAACTTTGTATTTTTGGCATCAGTTCAAAGTTCAAATCTCAGGTTAGTTCTCTTTATCTGGCCTGCTCTGAGTTTGTCCTACTCATGTATGGTTAAGATTCAGCAAGAGATTTCAGTAGTGAAACACTTTACTCCGACTTTCAGCTCACTCTCTTGCTTTCTCTTTTCTTGGGTTATCACTCACTTTATACCAGCTTTTTTGCTTTGTTTTCTTTTTCTCCAAACTCTGTCTTCTGGCTCTTTGGGTCAAAAAGAATATGCATTCATGGCCAGCTGCCAATGGTTGCTTATCTTTAGTCTAACAGTTACAGCAATAGAAAATTCACCCTGTGAACTTCCTTCTTCTATGTGCTGACTCTCTGTGAATATTCGCTGTGCAGTGCCTTCAAGTAGTCCCCTCTCTGATGTTTATAGCTATCTGCAGGAAGGCTGATCAAACAGAAGCTTATTAAGAAACAGAAATGCTACACCAGCGGTTCCTGAAAGGGATATTTTCTCTAAATTGATGAAGGAAACAAGTAGAAGATTTGACAAAATTAGTATCTTCCCTTTATCTCATTGCTTTAGAGTTCATAACACTTCATTACTTGAGATATGCCACAACTTGGCAAGAAGAGCAAAGGTAGGTAGGAAAGGAGTGTAGTTAAGGTTGGAGAAGGTTTTTAATCTTATATTATAGCTTCCTGTAGAATAGTCAGGAATCTGAATCATTGCATTCAAGCATGAATTGCAATCTGTGTTCAGGATTGGCTGGTAGTCTCATAGTGGGACTGATTCAAGGCTGTATGGTGGTAAGAAGCATCTTAGGAAAAGATAGTGGCTATAGTTGCTATATGATGATGTTTCAAGCCTGGAATTTACCTGAGTTATAATAAGATTATAGCTAGCAGAGGCTGGGCGTGGTGGCTCACAGCTGTAATCCCAGTACTTTGGGAGACTGAGGTGGGCAGATCACGAGATCAGGAGATCGAGACCTTCCTGGCTAATACAGTGAAACCCCGTCTCTACTAAAAATACAAAAATATCAGCCAGGCGTGGTGGTGGGCGCCTGTAGTCCCAGATATTTGGGAGGCTGAGGCAGGAGAATGGCATGAACCTGGGAGGCGGAGCTTGCAGTGAGTGGAGATTGCACCACTGCACTCCAGCCTGGGCGACACAGTGAGACTCCGTCTCAAAAAAAAAAAAAAAAAAAAAAAAAAACCCAAAAAAGGTTAGAGCTAGCAGAGGTTTAAATCGAAGCCTGTGGAGCTGACAGGAAGGAGTTAAGTATTAGTCAAATGGACTGGGGTTCAGACAGTCCACCAGAGTTTGTTGTTTGCTTTGTTTTACAGGGGAAATTGGAGTATAGTCAAATTTGTTAAGGCAAAATTATCATAAGAAAAACGGTGAAAAAAATCACACTGGTATTAAGGAGAAAACTAAGGCTGCTGAGATACATACCATATATTGGATAATTTTTATATAGTAACTTATTTTAACTTTTTGAATAAAATTGTTTGGGGGTTGTCCCTAAGCACACCAGTCTTGGAGCAAGAAAATAAGTTTTAAATTTCATCAAGAAAATGAATCTTTCTTAGATTTTGCTGCACCTTGTGAAGGAGCATCAGTTTAAGGCCCTGGGTAGACCTAAATTTATTGATTGTTGGTCTTAAATCCCCACAGCTGGATGGAGCTTGAATGGCAGATTGCACATTTCCTAAGCTCAGTGTTCCTAGTTGTGTCATAGATTCACTATGTGTGCATTTTTCACCTGGGCCTGCCTCTTCGTTGCCCTGTGGAGCTGGTGGGAGCACAGCAAGCAGCATGAGCAAATATAAAGCATGAGCAAATATAAAGCTCATGCTGCTTGCTGTGCCGTAAGTAATAAACTATTTACATCCACTTGGATTCATGGCTGTTTGGGGGCATTCTGTGGGACTGATGTTGGCAAGCCTGCCACAGGAACAGAGATAGGCAAGTCTCCTAACATGATCCTAGTTGGGCAGAACTATTCTTCAACCATAGATGAGAGGGGCTGGTGCTGAGATTCAGGGCTCTTTTGAGATCTGCTGTGGGTCTAAGTTTGTATACTTGGTGTATACAATTTTTATGTATCGATTGAAAAAAAGAATCCTTTTGGAGTGGTTATCTGCTTACTGGCCAAATTTATGGAAGTATTGCAAGCCAGCCTAGCAGAAGTCCTTGTGCTGCTGCTTAGGAATTGCTTGACTGCTTGACAGGCCAAAGGAAAACTGCAAAATATCACTGTTATGCCCTGTTCTGTCTCCTCTAAGTCTATTGTTGTATTAAGAGTTCTTTGACAAATCATGGGAAATTGCATAGTGTAAATGTTCCAAGAAGTGCTCAAATATAAAGAAATTGTTAATTGTCACTTGTTGTCCTATTTAGACAACTAGGTTGATTAATTATTCCTAAGTTTGGCATACTTATAAATGAATATTTTTCTGTTCTTGGTCATCTCCTACCTCATTGCCAAAGAAAATTGGTTTTTGTTATTTAAAGCATATTCTTAAAGTAGATATAGATTTCCCAGATCTGAGCTTCACATATTTAGAGAGGAAAATATATTGTCATACATTTGACAACTTTTCTAATTTCATATGATTTGTTATGATGTCCTACATTTTATTTGATGAGGGAACATGGAAGTAATGAAACTGCCATATTGACATATCCCCAAAGAAGACTATTTAGGAAACTGAAAAAAATTCTCATGTTTCTAGAAATCATGCTCTCTGGTTGAAATAACTCAATTTCTGATGAAGGATTTAAAATGAGTTGGATTTGTCTTTGAAGGGTTAGAAAAGATATGGAGCACACTTATTGATTTTCCTAACAGAGCTTTAATAGGGACAGAAAATAGTTTCAAATTAATTCCCTTGCTAAAGATTTTAATGCAGATAAAATATAGTATGAAAATTACTATGTAGACAGAAATAACAAAATTAGTATTCAAATTCAAACAAAGGTTCATGTAAAGTAAATCATACCAAGTAATTCAGTTTCTTTGAATGTAAGAGAACAATGATGGCTTGCTTTATTGTGAGTATTTTGCCAGTGTTCAATGGAAAAAGCTATATAGATTCGATATGGTTTGGCTGTGTCCCCACCCAAATCTCATCTTGAACTGTAGCTCCCATAATTCCCACATGTTATAGGAGGTACCTGGTGGGAGGTAATTGAAAGACAGAGGCAGATCTTTCCCATGCTGTTCTTGTGATAGTGAATATGTCTCTTGAGAGTTGATGGTTTTGTAAGGGGGTTTTCCCCTGGACATGCTGTCTTCCCTGCTGCCATGTAAGACATGACTTTGCTCCTCATTTGCCTTCCACCATGTTTGTGAGGCCTCCCAAGCCATATGGAACTGTGAGTCAATTAAACCTTTTTCCTTCAATAAATTACCCAGTCTTAGGTATGTCTTTATTAGCAGCGTGAGAACAGACTAAAACAGTGTTAAAATTTAAAATAAAAAATAGCACATGAGGTAGATACAGACAACTAATAATGGAATATAATTATATGTGCATTGGATAAGAAGGAAGACTACATAGAGATTCATTATAAAATAATATACATTAGAAAAAATAGAAATAAGGAAAATCATTATTCATGGTGAATAGCTGCCAAAATAACATGAACGTAAAGAGTATCTGTCAAAGTCAAGTGTTACCAGCTTGTAGAGCCTTCTCTATATTATTTGATAGGTAAGTGATGTAACTCTACCAATTGAAGTAAATATAAGTTGTACTAAATTTCTTTAGGGAAGAGAGTGAGCAATTATCTTCATATTTGAAGAAAAACTTCAGTTCAAGTGGATTAATGGTAATTTTGTTTATCTCTGCATGTTTAATATACTGGAGAGTTCATGAGGCAGCTAGGTAGCTGAAAAGACTAGGATAATAACACAACAAAGTCTGTATTGGATACATACCTCACACGTATTTCTATTCTACATTACCTTAGCATTTTAGCCTCTTGATCCTTCTTGTCAGTATAAAAAAAGTGTTTCTTTTTGAAAACTTTAGCTGCTGTCTTTTTAATTTGAACCCAAGTAAGCATTCGACTCACTGTATGCCTATTTGGAGATCTCAAAGTCTTCAGTAGCTTTATTACTTATTCCTCAGGAACAAGGCAGTTTATATTATTAATGAGAACATTTTCCCTTCTACAGCCAATATGTTTATTTTATAAATACATGCATGCCCTAAAATATTTCGGAGTAAATATTCAATTATTTAAATTTTACGCATGAAGGTCTTTAATGCCCTTCTTAGCCCCATTAAGCAGGCTACTCTTAAAGGCCATGATTTCTCTGAGGATTGACACAACCAGACTTAAGAATTGCCCAATCTAGGTTTTTCCATGGAAAATAGGCTTTCTTAACAATGTTATAGAGATTCTAAAGTAAATATTTTTATATATTTAATAATAACGACCTCATGGCTACATTCCTTATAAATAGTGACCAACATGTTGTAACAGAAGCTTTCTTAATTTAGTAAATAAATTAGAGTCATCCAAATCTTTCTCCACCAATTTTCCTAGGGGCATAATTTCAGGAACCCTTATTTCTCTTTAAAAAAGATAAAGCAGACATCTCTTATATCAAGAACATATTATATCTGTATTTAAAATGTATAGGCTGGACACAGTGGTACACACCTGTAATCTCTGCATTTTGGGAGTCCGTAGCAGGAGGATTACTTCAAACCAAGAGTTCAAGACTAGCCTGGGAAACATGTAGAGACCTTGTGTTTACAAAAATAAAAATAAAAATTAGCTGGTGTGGTGGCATATGCCTGTAGTCCCAGCTACTCAAGATATGGAGGTGGGAGGATTGCTTGAGCTCAGAAGTTTGTGGTTACAGTGAGCTATTATCATGCCACTGCATTCCAGCCTGGGTGACTGAGTGAGACCCTGTTTCTAAATATAAATAAATAAGTAAATAAAATACATAGCCAATTCATCACCAAAAATTTGATTCATGCCATCATATATCCATCAAGAAATAATTCTGATTAAATTTAGAAGCAAAAAAGAATGAGGCAGAAGGGAGGAAGCAAGAACTTAAAAAATATTTTTTCAACTAAATTTCATGGTATTACAGTAGGAAGAGAGAGTTGGAGGTAGACATTCAGTTTCCACACCATTCTAGGACCCTTCGCAGGAGGTATTCTGTGCCCAATGGAAACAGGGTATTGGCAGGCTAGACAACCTGAGATTGGTTAGAAACAAGAAACGGGTGGGGCTGTCAATTGTCAGTGAAAGGATCTTGGTGTTGGCTCTGCACTTCAGCCAATGGAAGTTCCCCACCAGAGAAGCCAGCCAATAGCATTGTTCGCAGGAAGCACAATCAACAGGTCTTCCAGGCTTGAGTTCCCCATCAGCTTCTTCACCCAGCCTCAGTGCCCTCCTTGAGCCTTCCCCAGACCAGGAAGCAGAAACATGTCAGTGATTATCCACAGAAGAAGCATCTGGCTCTCCCCAGGCTTAGCAGCCAAACAGTGAGCTAGCCACATCACAGTGTACTCCTTAAACCTTCCCCAGGTCAGAAGTCAAGGGCAGGCTGATGATTATCTACAGAGGGGGCATCTGGCCCCATCTAAGCCTTGCAGCTGAGCAGTGACTCAGGCAAGCTCCAGTGCTCTCCTTAAGCCCTCCCTAGGCTGGGAGACAAGAGTAGGTCAGCAAATATCTGTGAAAGGAGACATTTGATTTTGCCCAATTCAAGTGGCCAAGCAGTGACCCCACTCAGCCTCAGTACTCTGCTTGTCCTCACTAGGCTGGGAGGCAAGCCCATTTTCATAAATAACTGTGGAACATAGCCTCTGGCCCTGCTCACCCTGAATGATTGAGCCACGACTCCAGAGGCCTCACCCAGCCTCTGAGCCCATCAAATGGCTCTGCCTGACTATAGAATCTAGCCAGGGAAGACATTCTGCATACTACATCATCAGAGGCAATTGGAGAACCTATCCAGCCCCTTTGCCTGACTCCAGAGTCTAGTCAGTGGTCTCACTGGACTTCAGGGCACAACCAACAGTTCCACTTGATCCCAGAGCATAAGTAGCAGCCCAGCACAACCAGAGAGCCTGACAGTAAGGTCTGCCTAGCCAAGGTTACTACCAGCTGGCATACCCAGAATCCCAGGCTAGACTAGATAGTGAAGGTTTATCACTGCCATGGAAGCTACCTGCAAAGGCCAAAATGTGTGAGTGTTTCCTCAAATGCACAGGCAACAACACAGAGACAAAAAGATTATTTAGAAATGCAGAAAAAATGACAAAACCCAAAGCAACTAATTAAGTTCCAATAATGGACCCTGAAGAAAAGACCTATTCAATAACTGACAAGAATTTAGAATAATCCTCTAAAAGAAATTTAGGAGAGAAAAAGAAAATATGAATAGAAAATTAAATAGAATTTGGAGAACAATTCCTAAACAATATGAGAAATTTGACAAGTAGATAGAAAGAATTTTAAAAAATAGAAATCCTAGAGATAAAGAATACAACACCAGACTAAAAGTCTCAACAGAGATCTTCAATAGCATATTTGAATAAGCAGAAGAAATAATCAGTGAATTCATGGATAGGACATTTGAAATTATCCATTCAGAGAAAAAGAAGAAAAAAGAATGAGAGAGTAAAGAAAGCCTACAGGAATTATGGGATACCATAAAGAGACCTCCTTTCATAAAATAAGAGTTCTGAAAGAGAAGAGAGAGAGAGAAAAACACCTAGAAAACATAATTAAGGAAATAATGGTTGAAAACTTCCTAAATTTTGGGAAAGATGACAATATCCAGAAATAGGAAGTGCAGAGATTTCCAGCTGACTGCATTCAAAGAGGAGTGCACATCATAATCATATTAACAAAAATCAAAGGAAAAGAAAAAAATACTGAAAGCAGCAAGAGATAAGAAGCATTACATTCAAGGGGATCCCATTATGGCTACCAGCAGATTTCTCAGCAGGACCTACAAAGCAAGAGAGAGTGAGATAATATATTTAAAATGTAGAAGTAAGTATGCCAGCCAAGCAAAAATACTTTCCCCAGCCAAGATGTTCTTTAGAAATGAGGGAGAAATAATCATTTTCTTAGACAAACAAAAGCTATGAGAGTTCATCCTCACTAGGCTTGCTGTACAGGTATTGCTAAACAGAGTTCTGTAAGCATAAACAAGAGGCTCCTAATTAATAACATAAAACGTATGAAAGTAAAAGCATCAATAGTATAATAATATGTAGTAATATTTACAATACTCTAGTACCATAAAGGTAGTGTGTACAGCATTTTTATCTAAACTATGAGGGTTAAAGGACAAAATAATTGTATCTGTAATTAATTGCTTAGGGATACAAATTACAAAAAAAGGTAAAAAGGTAAGGGGATGGAATGAAAGTGTAGTGTTTCTGTTTGTGAGTAAAGTTAAGTTATTATTAGCTTAAAATAGCCTGTTTTTAATCATAAAATATTTATGTAAGCCTCATGGTAATCACAAAGCAAAAACTTATAGTAGTTGCACAAAATATAAAAAAACCCCACAGGATTCAAAGCATACCACAACAGAAAGCCGTTAAACCACAAAGGAAAACCACAAAGGAAGACAGAAGAGAAGAAGAAAGAAACCAAGACTCTACAAAACAACCAGAACACCAATTACTAAATGGCAGTTGCAGGTCCTTACTTATTAACACTTTCATTAAATGTTCATGGATAAATTCTCCAATCAAACAACAGAGTGGCTTAATGAATAAAAATGCACTATCCAACCATGTGCTGCCTACAGGAGACTCATCTTATCAGCAGGGACACACATAGACTGGAAGTGAAGGGACAGAAAAAGGAATTTCACACAAATGGAAACTAAAAGAGAGTAGGGGTAGCCATACCTATGTCAGACAAAATTGACTTAAATAATATAAAAAAAGGCAAAGTAGGTTATTATATAATGATAAATTGATCAATTTATTAAGGGGATATAGTAATTGTATATGCTAATCAAACATAATTGTATATGTTAATCATATACAATTACTATAAAAAAAACTACTTATAAAAACCATCAGGTCTTGTGAGAACTCACTACCACAAGAATAGCATGTTCATTATCAATCAACATTAGAACACCTAAATACATATAGCAGTTATTAAGTAATTTAAAGGGTGAGTAAAGTGCAATACAGTAACAGTAAGGGACCTCACTACCCCATTTTCAACTATGGACAATTCATTTAGAGAGAAAATCCATAAGACAACATTGAAATTGAATTAAACTTTAAATCAAATGTATCTAACAGACATATACAAAACATTCCATTGATCAGCCACAAATGGTATATTCCTCTCAAGTGTACATAGAACATTCTGCAAGATAGAGCATATTTTAGGCCACAAAAAGTCTTAAAAAATTTATGAAGATTGGAATCATATCACATATCTTTTCTTATCACAGTGGCCTCAAATTAGAAATCAGTAACCAGAGAAATCTTTGAACATTTTGAAATATATGAAAATAAAACAACATGTTCTTGAACAACCAACGGATGAGAGAAGAAATAAAAAGGGAAATTTAAAAAATTACCTTGAGATGAATGGAAATGAAAATCCAGCATAACAAAACCTAAGAGATGGAGCAAAAGCAGTCTAAAGAGAAAAATTTGGACTTTGGCTTATATCAAAAAAGCTCATCTCAAAAATGTCTACATCAAAAAAGAAGAGATATTTCTAATATAGAATCTAATATTATACCTCAAGGAACTAAAAAAAGAACAAACTAAGCCTATAGTTATTAGAGGAAAGGAAATAACAAAGATTACAGCATAAATAACTAAAATTGATATGGTTTGCCTGTGTCTCCACCTGAATCTCATCTTGAATTGCAATCCCCATAATCCCCACATGTTGTGGGAGGGACCCATTGAGAGGTAATTGAATCATGGGGGCAGTTTCCCCCATGCTGTTCTTGTGATAGTGAGTGAGTTCTCACAAGATCTGATGGTTTTATAAGTGTCTGGCATTTTCCCTGCTTGTACTCATTCTCTCTTCTGTTGCCTTGTGAAGAGGTGCATTCTGCCATGATTATAAGTTTCCTGAGGCCTCACCAGCCGTGTGAAACTGTGAGTCAGTTAAACCTCTTTTGCTTATACATTACCCTGTCTTGGGTATTTCTTCATAGCAGTGTGAGTACAGACTAATACAGTAAATTGGTATTGAGGGAGTGGGGAACTGCTATGAAGATACCTGAAAATGACTGGGAATGGCAGCTTATGCCTGTAATCCCAGCACTTCAGGAGGCCGAGGTGGGAAGATCACAAGGTCAGGAATTTGAGACCAGCCTGGCTAACATGGTGAAATACCATCTCTACCGAAAATACAAAAAACTTAGCTGAGCGCAGTGGCATGAGCCTGTAATCCCAGCTACTCAGGAGGCTGAGGAAGGGGAATCACTGGACCTGGGAGGCAGAGGTTGCAACGATCCAAGATCCAGCCACTGCACCCCAACCTGGGTGAAAAAGCAAGACTCTGTCTTGAAAAAAAAAAAAAAAGATACCCAAAAATGTGGAGGCAACTTTGGAACTGGGTAAGAGGCAGAGGTTGGAACTTCTTGGAGACTTGGAGGGCTCAGAAGACAGGAAGATGTGGGAAAGTTTGGAACTTCCTAGAGACTTGTTGAATGGCTTTGACTAAAATGCTAATAGAGATATGGATAATGAAGTCCAGGTTGAAGTGGTCTCAGACTGAGATGAGAAACTTGTTGGGAACTGGAGTAAAGGTTACTCCTGCTATGCTTTAACAAAGAGACTGGTGGCATTTTTGCCCCTGCACTAGAGATCTGTGGAACATTGAACTTGACAGAGATGACTTGGAGTACCTGGCAGAAGAAATTTCTAAGCAGCAAAGCATTCAAGAGAAAGCAGAGCATAATAGAGTGGAAAATTTGCAGCCTGACGATGAGATAGAAAAGAAAAACCCATTTTCTGGGGAAAAATTCAAGCCTGCTGCAGAAATTTGCATAAGTAATGGGGATCCAAATGTTAATTACCAAGAAAATAGGGAAAAAGTCTCCAGGGCATGTCAGAGACTTCATGGAAGCCCCTCCTATCACAGGCCTGGAGGCCTAGGAGAGGAAAAATGGTTCAGTGGGCCAGGCCCAGGGTCCCCCTGCTCTGTGTAGCCTCGGGACATGGTGCCCTGCTTTCCTAGCTGCTTCAGCTCTAACAGTAGCTAAAAGGGTCCAAGGTACAGCTCAAGCTGTTGCTTCAGAGGGTGCAAGCCCTAAGCCTTGGCAGATTCCATGTATTGTTGTTCCTGTGTTGCTCAGAAGACAAGAATTGAGATTTGGGAGCCTCTGCCTAAATTTCAGAGGATGTATGGTTATATGTGGATATCCAGGCAGAATTCTGCTATGGGGTGGAGCCCTCAGGGAAAACCTCTGTAGTGCAGTTAGGAAGGGAACTGTTGGGTTGGAGCCCCCACACAGACTTCCCCACTGGAATACTGCCTAGCGGAGCTATGAGAAGAGGGCCACTTGTCCTCCAGACCCCAGAATAGTATATCCACCAACAGCTTGTACCATGCATCTGGAAAAGCTGCAGACACTCAACACTAGCTCGTGAAAGCAGCTGGGATGGGGCCTTTTCCCTGAAAAGTGACAGGGGTGGAGCTGCCCAAGACTGTAGGAGCCTACCTCTTGCATCAGCATCACCTGGATGTGAGACATGGTGTCAAAGGAGATCATTTCAGAGCTTTAAGATTTAACTGTCCTGCTGGATTTCAGACTTGTATGGGGCCTGTAGCCCCTTTGTTTTGGCCAATTTCTCCCGTTTGGTATGAGTGTTATTTACCCAATGCCTGCACTCCCATTGTATCTAGGAAGTAACTAACTTGCTTTTGATTTTACAGGATCATAGGCATAAGGGATTTGCCTTATCTCAGATGAGATTTTGGATTTGGACTTTTGGGTTGTTGCTGGAATGAGTTAAGACTTTAGGGGACTGTTGGGAAGACTGGATTGTGTTTTGAAATGTGAGAACATGAGATTTGGGAGGAACTGGGACAAAATGTTATTGTTTGGCTGTGTCCCCACCCAAATCTCATCTTGAATTATAATCGCCATAATCCCCATGTTGGAGGGACTCAGTGAGAGGTAACTGAATCATGGGGGTGGTTCCCCCATGCTGTTCTCATGATAGTGAGTGAGTTCTCATGAGCTGTGATTTTATAAGCATCTCACATTTCCCATGCTTGCACTCATTCCCTCTCCTGCTGCCCTGTGAAGAGATGCTTTCTGCCATGATTGTAAGTTTCCTGAGGCCTCTCCAGCCATGTGGAACTGTGAGTCAATTAAACGTCTTTTCTTTATAAATTACCCAATCTTGGGTATTTCTTTATTTTATATAACAGCATGAGACTGTACTAATATATAAATAAAAACTACAGAAAGAATTAAAAAAAAGTAAGATTTGATTTTTTAAAAGATAACATTGTCAAACCTTTAGCTAGACTAAGAAAACAATGACTCACAAATGAAATGAAAAAGAAGTGAGAAAAAGAGACATGAAAATGTTACAACAGAAATACAAGTGGTCATAAAAGAATATTTTGAACAACTAAATGCCCCCAAATTTGATAACCCAGAGGAAATGGCTAAATTTCTGGACACATACAACCTACCAAGACTGAATCATGAAGGCGTGGAAAATCTGAACAGATCAATAATAAGTGAGGAGATTAAATCAATAATCAAACATTTCCTAACAAAGAAAAGCCCTGGACCTAAAGTCCTCACTGCTAAATTCTACCAACATTAAAAAAACTAACACCAATCCTTCCCAAACTCTTTCAAAAAAGTAAAGTTGAAGGAATACTTCAAAGCTCATTTTGTAAGGCCAGTATTGGTCTGATACCAAAACCAGACCATGACACTACAAGAAAAGAAAATTATAGGCCAATATACCTGATGAATCTGGGTGCAAAAATATACAACAAAATGAATAATTGAGTAGTTGCTTGTCAAGAGTACAATTTTTTTTTAGGCAGGGGTATTAAGCTTTGAGATCTACTGGAGAGCAAGATGACTGTAGTGAATAATCATATATTGTGTATTTCAAAATGGCTGAGTAAATTTCAAATATCTCACCACAAACTATGATAAGTGAGGTGAAGGTTTTATTAATTAGCTTGATTTAGTCATGTTGCATTGCATACATATGTCAAAACATAACATTGTATACCTTAAATGTACACAGTTATGATCAACCAAATAATATTAATAAAAATAATATACTCAATAGAGATTTTATCACTATCTGTTACTGTATTGGCTTTTACTTCCCTGGATAATAACTTTTCTAGGATGAACACATACAGCGTGTTTGGAATTCTGAGGATTTACAAAGTCAATAGCCTGATTCACAAAAAGTATATCTCTAGGTAGAAAATTCACACATTATGAGTGCCTCCTTGTTTTTATGTGATTTGTCTAATTTTATCATCACAATAGCTCTAAAATGGTTATTGTTTTCATACCCAAAAGAGAACAAAACATAGAGAAGTGAAGGTACTTTTAGCAAGCTAGTGGCAGAGACTGGATTCAAGGTCATACATTCTGATTTTAAATACAGTGCTCTTTTTATGATTTCAAAGTATTCCAAAATAAATTGGGGGAAATAAATTGCTGTGGTTGTTGCAAGCTACTCATCTTCAGAGGAACAGTGATTAAATACTTCTGGAACAAGAGTGTGTCTTCTTTAATTTTCTTTGAGAGAATAAAACTATACGGAAAAATTTTCTTCCACAGCCAAATGAATATTTTATATGAGAAATTGTTTTCAGGTTGTGCACTGTGAATCAAGGACAAATAGGGCCAAATGAGGCTCCTGAGAACAAAATGAAAGAGAATGCAGTAAAATATGACAAGGTAAAATGCCAGACCTTCAGATGACCGTGGACTGTGTCATCAGCCAGGAAGGTGAGAGGTTGAGCTATTCTAGCTAATTGTATTATAAAGTAAGCATCTTTTCCTAACCACAACGGTCACCCTGACATACCCGACTAGAGTGCCGCATCTTGGGGGATACTTGCTATGTGGAAATGACAGATTTGCACTTTTTTTCCTCTATAAGTTTGCAGCAGAATCAGATCCAGATATCTCAGTGAATTCAGAGGGAATATGGTTTTCTATCAAGTGAATTTTGTGACATAATCCCACAACATATCTCAGAAATGAATAAAAATCACTGTAGATGCACCTACATGTCTCTGAGCTTATGAAAAAATAGGACTTTTGGGGCCTTTGGGTGGTGTAAAAATTACACATATGAAGTTCCTTGAGTTCTCTAGTTCAGGGACCTTCCTCTTACTTGCCCAGTCAACAGGGGCAGTCTGTGTCAGGCAGGATCTCACTCGAACCCTCTCTGCTTACATAGGTTTATGGCTCTAAGGGATCTGTCAATTCCCTTCTGGAAAGTGACTGAAAAGCTGTTGAAAGCTGTATCACTTTCAATCTTTTCAATGGCTTTTAGGTCAATGCTAATAAATTTTGAATCTATAGTTCGTAATTTTTAGTTCAACCACATAATTATTCTTATTTTGTTTATCATGTTAAAGCCTTAGCATAAAATGCTACTCTCATCATTCTAGACCCTTAAGAAAAATCACCAGTCAGCTTTAATTAATTATATTTCTTTTTAAAATATTATAAGAAGAATCTTGTTTTTGGGAAGTACTAAACAAGCCCCAAATCTTTTCTTCGATATTTTAAAGACGTATGCAGGAGGGTAAAATGCAAGCAATGGAGTTATATGTTTAAACCTATTTCTTGGCTGGGCACGGTCGCTCATGCCTGTAAACCTGTTGCTTTGAGCCCAGGAGTTAGAGACCAACATGGCAAGAACTTATCTCTACAAAGTGAAACGAGCAAACAAAAAATTAAATTGAATGTTTTGGCACTTGCCTGTGGTCCCAGCTACTTGGGAGGCTGAGGTGGGAAAAACCACTGAGTCCAGAAGGTCAACATTGCAGTGAACTGTGTTGTGCCACTGCCCTACAGCCTGGGTGATAACAGTGAGACACTTTCTTAAAAAAATCAATAAGTACATAAAAAGTAAACTTATTTCTTACTCTAATTCTGTACTACTCTATGGATAATTTTATTTGTTACAAATTATGCTATAGGTAGAGATCAGGGAAAACATACAGGAAGCATGGTGAAGTGAAAAATGTAGCACAGTAGATTTAGATAATTCTAGACGCATTTCTTTTTCTTCTTGACTATGTAACATTGAATAAGCCCTTTAATCTGTGTCTCTTCTGTAAATGAGGATAATATTGTTTGCCTCCAACACATTATTGACTGGTTCAGTTATATTTCCCATGTTTTCAAAAACAATATGTTGGGGACGTTTTGCACTCATATAACTCCTTGTGTTGATCATTGCCAGGTAATTGGATGATTTATATTATTAGTGAGAGGTATTTTAGTTAGAGTTGAAAATATGCTCAATATGTCAGGGTATTTTTTTGTGATCCTCCACAATAAAAGTTGACTAGCCTTGGTGAAGACTGGAACAGAGCTTTTCAACCTCATCCTGGAAGGAACTCTCCAGGGTATTGTGTTCCATGCGGAAAAACTCACCTCGGGAGGTTCTTTAGTCCAATTGAAGAGTGCATATGGCTAGGCAGTGAGTGTGTTTTTAGGCTACTGTCTGGGGATAGCCAAGACAGAATTGAAGATATTTTACTTGGAGAATGAATGAATTAGGGACTTGCTATCTGTGATTATTTGCAAGAAGGTAATGTGTGGCAAGGTTTGGACTAGTTTTGTGAAGCTCTGGAGGACAGGAGTAGGATGGATATCATAAAATAATTTCTAACAGTTATACCTGATTTCAAAATGGATTGAGGTTATAAATATCTCAACAGTATATGTGTTTAGTCAGATTCTAGACAGACACTTTGGAGAGTTTTAATAACGAATTAACTTAGGCTGGGCATAGTGGCTCGCGCTTGAAATTCCAGCAATTTGGGAGGCTGAGGCAGGCAGATCAGGGCCAGCCTAGGCAACATGGAAAACCCTGTCTCTACAAAAAATACAAAAATTAGCAGGGCGTGGTGGCACATGTCTGTAGTCCCAGCTACTTAGGAGGCTGAGGTGGGAGGATTGATTGAGCCCAGGCAGTCTAGGCTGCATTGAGCTGTGATCATACCATTGCACTCCAGCCGGGTTGACAATAAGACCCTGTCTCAAAACCAAAACCAAAACCAAAACAAAAGAATTGGCTTAAATTATATCTTAACAGCCAAGGTCATTTTACATAAATATTTTATAAATTTATCATCTTCATTACCATTTTTATTGGTAGATTAATAAATCATTGCAATAAAATATTTTAAATTTTTGTCTATTTCTTTATAAGTATATTTAGAGAAAACATCAGCTGCAAATCAACTACATTCATATCACTATATTGTTCTAATTCATCACATTTCTTCAGGCCCATATTCTTGAGATAAGTATGACTTACTGATAAGTGAACTTACATTTTTTACTTTACTTTTCCATGGTTTCTGTGAGTTAGAAGAACATTATTTCATCTTTGATATTATCTTATTTTGAAATCATTTGAAGAATAAGGAATTGGAGGTATCTTAAATGTTTTCCAGGCTGATAATTTATGATGTTCTTATTCCCCCTTCTAACATTTTTGACTAGTGGCTATTACCACTTCCAAAGGTAGGAACTCCCTAGTTCTTAAGATATCTCTGGCATCTTTAAATAGGTCTTAGTTTTAAAATACCCTTTCTTTATGTTGTTCTGAATTCTTTCTTCCCATCACTTGTGTCATTTCTGCCCACTGGCACCACCAGTATGAAGCTAACCCTTTCTCCCATAAATGAATCTTCGTACATTTAAAGATGGTCACCCTGCTGCCTCACTTGGAGTCATGTTCTTTTGGGATTCCTGCTGCAAAATGTGTGTCATTGTCACTTTGGCAACTTTCCTCTGAGTGATCTGGCTTTATACATCCACTCCAAGGTATTCTATTTAGAACTGATCATAAACTGAATATAGCTGTGGTCTGGCTATAGAGAGCAGAACAGCACTGTCTCCTCCCTTGTTCTGTTGTTTGTATTTCTATTAATGCAGCCTAAACTATTAATGGCTTTTTGTAGTAGCTGGAACTTGTACCTGACTCCTTCATTCAAGCAATATTTATTGAATGCCTGCTATGTATTAGAGTCTCTTCTATGCAAATTAAATCATGAGCCAAAGAAAAGTACTTACATATTAGGGAACTGTATATAATGAAAACCCTTTACTCTTTTCATAAGGTCTGTTGTTAAATCATAGTCTCCAACTTGAAATAATGCATTAATATGTATTCAAGTGTAGGATTTTACATTTTTCTAATTAAATTTTATCTTGAAAATATATGGCATATTATTTTAACATTCAGAGATTTTATGGAATCATGATCCCATTCTCTAATGCATTTACAGTGACTTGGCTATGTGAACAAAAGTAATAAAGTTTATAATGTTATTCTAAGTAGGGATTAAAACATTAAATGGGGAAAGACTGAAGACTGAGGCTATGTGACATGTGACTAGAAAACTCCGGAATGACACATAGCACATTGTTCAGTACCTTTGGGTATGAATACTTAACTGTATATTTGTCCACTTGATTGTTCCTGCGTATTACTTATATCTCAGCCTTTTTTTGTATGTGTGATAATGCCAGAAAAGGCTTTGTCAAATGCCTCGCTGAGACTTGTTTGCCAAATTTTGAGATAACTTCGTGTGAAGCATGATCAATCTTCTGTGCTTTTTGCAGCTCAGAGTTTGTGGATAAAAAGAAAAAAGGAGAGGAAATGGCCTTGTTTCTTGTCTTTAGAGCTGAACATAAGCAGATCTGACTATAATGGTTGACTTCTCCACAGAACAAGGCCAGACATCCCTATTGTTCAAGGTACTAACAGGCTCAGTTTTAATGCAGCTACAGCTGGTATCTAATATCAAATTTGGTGGGTGGACCACAGTGAATGAGCTGAAAGTCAAGCAGTGGTCAGTTCTTGGGAACCAGGGGAATGGGCAGTGGGCTCTCTGATTCTCTTATGGCTCTCTAACCTGGGAGGAGGGATAGTGTCAATGAAGAATATAAGTTGGGCTTGTGTTCTCTAGGTTGATATTTAAGTCAGGAATATGGTCTTATAGGGGAGCCACAGAAGGTAACTACTCAAAACTAAGGAGTTATGCCACCTGGAGAAGCATAATATTATAGTGTTGCCCAAATCAGGGAGAAAATGAGGAATTTAAATTGGAGGGTTTCTCTTCAGTGAGGTCAAGAGGGTTGATATAAGGAGACTCAGGACATAATGTGACTTGGATCTTTGAATCCAAAGCTTCAAGGTGTAGGGCTAAGGATTCCAGTTTGATTCAACAATCCTTAAGGCCAAGAAAAACGAACAATGACAAGCATCCTAGGTCCAGTGGGGAAGACTTGAATGTAAACATAATTTTATAATATGATATAAATGCTATAAATAATATGTAGAGAACACCTTATGCTATTTATATAAGATTAGGAATCAAGAGGAGAGATGACACTGATGTCAAAAGGTGATGATTGGATAATAGCTTTTTGGTAGATGGAGACAGGGAAAAAATTTGGAGGAAGCAAGATGGATCATTTTGGCTGAACAGAAAAATTTATTTAGCATCAACCATATGCAAGGCACTATACTGGGTCATGGAGAAACAATAATGAATGAGACTATGTCCCTTTTCTTAGAGAGCTTATTATCAAGCGAAACAGGAATCTTGGTATGTTACAGCCAGGATGAATGATGCGTGGGAAAAATGTGGAGTCAGGCTATGCAGGAAAATAGTGTGCACTTCTGAAAAGTCTGGGTTTTCAACTGTAGATAATAGAGAGCCATCAGAGGATTTTAAGTAGGAATGCAATGGGGGCAAAGTTTGTATTGTAAAACAAACAAACAAACAAAAAACTGCTGACAGCGTGGAAGAAAAAGTGGAGGACAAAGAGACTTGAAGCATTTTAAAATTTATGTCCTAAATATTTTTATTCTCAACAACTTGAGATTTACAAGTGATCTGGGAGAAAGAGTAGACGTACAAATGAGCTAGTCTTGGATTTATTTGTAAGGTTCATAAACATGATTCATAGGAAATAAAAACTCAAACTTACTAGCTTAAAAAAAAAAATCTTCTCTCACACAGTTTCTGAGGGGCAGGAACCTGGGAGGGGTTTAGTTGTTGTGATCTGGCTCAGGATCTTTCATGAGGTTTCAGGCAAAATGTTGGCCAGGCCTTCAGTCAGCTGAATGCTTGTCTGGGACTTGAGAATCTGGTTGGAGGCCTCAGTTCTTCATTGGTAGAGAAAGAATGAATTAGTTGGCTTGGGCTATGACAACAAGGTACCATAGACTGACTGGTTTACGAAACAGAAATGTATTTCCTGACAGTTTTGGAGTCTCAGATTGAGGTGCCAGTCCATTAGATTCCCGGTGAGGCCTCTTCCTGGTTTGTAGACCTGCTTGCTATGTCCTCATGGCCTTTCTTGGTTTGTGAGTGTGAGGGGACATAGCAAGCAAGCTCTCTGATGTCTCTTCTTTTAAGGTCACTAATCCTGTTGGATCAGAGCACTAAGCATATGACTTCATTTAACTTTAATTACTTCCTTAAGAGGCCCCATTTCCAAATACAGGCACATTAGTGGTTAGGACTTGAACATATGCATTTGGGGGAGACACAAACATTCAGTCCATAACTGAAAGGGGAGAGAGAAAGAGAGAAAGGGAGAGACAGAACAGAACCACACTGTCTTAAATAAGTGTAAACAAATAAGCATGGCTTTATTCTGATAACACATGATTTAAACAAAAATCAACAGCCAGCTGAATTCTGCCTGTGGAGTGTAGTTTATCAAACTCGTCGGCATGTATCCCAGTTTTTTGGCTTGCTAGTCTAGTGCTCTATCAAAGAGTGAATTAAAGTAAAATCTACACAATTTATTCTAAGTGACTACAGGCTGGGGCTTGATGATTTTGTATTCCTTTTGAAAACGTTTACACACCCTGCTTTCAATGATCTAGGCTAGCATTTTGCATGTCATCGATTTTGAGCTCATGGCTCTGCAGAATCCATCTTTGACTCTGGACAACTGAAAGAACATTTTCCCAGATTTACTCTTTGGGTATTTGTATGTTTTTAAGACTTGGTGTCAACAATATGACATTTCGATGATAAATTCTTTTAGCACTCTGAATTATGGTGTACCTCTCCCTGGGAATTTGAAATCATTTAGATGAGCTGGATTCTCTCTTCTAGTCACCTTGCTCATCATAGACCTCAAGCCTTTCTTTTCGATATTCTACTCGTCTCTCTTTCAAGTTGCATGCAAAGATGGGGTAGAAAACCCATGTTTTCTTTTTCTCATGCATTAGTATATCCTGTAGCACAAACAGAGCCCAGGCCACACATCTTCCACCAGTTACTATCCTTTCCTCTGCCCTTTAGCATAGTCCAACTTGTTTTGAGAGGCATTTTTATACCCTGGCTGCACTTCGCCATCTTCTTCTCAAGCCTGGGGAGGGAAATAGAAATACAAATTCAGGAAGCCCGGAGAACAAATAGTTTGACTCCGAACAAAGAGTCAAAGAGAACAAAGAGATTCATAATGTTACACATTATAATTAAACTGTCAAAAGTTAAAGACTAACAGACATACATAGAGCACTCCATCCAGCAGCAACACAACACACATTCTTCTCAAGCACAGTGTTCTCCACTATAGCTCATATGTTAGACCAAAAAACAAATCTTAACAAATTTAAGAAAATTGAAATAATATCAAATATCTTTTTCTTTATTTTTTAACATACTTCTACTTGGATTTCTTTCACATCTATCAACTAGAGTAGTAAACATTAACTAAAACTGCTCCCATTAATAAAAACCAAGTACATTTTTAACGAATATTTATTTGGATGATTGCCTGTCCAAAGTCTTACTACCCTAGGCCTAGACCTGTCTTCAATAAACACCTCACTTAAACCATAATCCTGATCTAATTTCTCTCCTTGGTTCTCCCTTTCTGTTATTGTGGACAGGGGAATGTCAGCATCTTATATTCATAAGTAGAATATTTTTATGGGATAGATAATAAAAACATGACTCAGAAATAGTTCCACAGTTGGAACCAAATCTTTTTTCTACCACAGACCCAAGAATAACTCTTTGTACTGGCCTTTCCCCTTAGATGAAAGTTGAGTATTAAAAAATTAAATGTCTTGTTTTATATATAGAAGTTATATATAACTAGGAACAACATATCATTTTATTTGAATATTAAATTTAAAAATATATTAAAATTTAAAATACTGCCACTTTTGTCTGTTAAAAAAGAGGCAAAAAATGCTAGTTCAGTTTGCAAAATTCTGAGAAAGAGGTGGTGAACATTTTGAAATGCATTTTTATAAACAGCTGCTCTGCCTATTGTGATTAGATAAAGAAGCTATTTATTCTGCTTTGGTGATATTTCAGATCTTGCAAGCACCTCACAATAAAAACTGTGGTAGCCAATTTACCAAATGGCCAGTTTGCCAGATGACCTTATTTCTTTTAGGTATATTAATTTTGGTTAACCAGTTTTTATTTAGTCTTTATGATTGCAAATGTTAAAACTTCTACACATCAAGTGGTACATTGAAATTATATTTACTAGCATAATAGAAATATTTAATAGAAAATCTTTTATTTACATATTTTATTGATGTCATTTATTTATTTTAGGTGCAAATGCAGAATTCATTTTTAAAATAGATATTGCTACTTTTTTCTGCTACTGTAAAATTACATTTTATAATTTATCATCTTGATTTGAAAATTGAGATGTGTTATAAAACATTTTAATGCCTGTATTTTTAGAAGATGGTGTATAGGCCGAACACAGTGGCTCACACTTCTAATCTGAGCCTTTTGGGAGGCCAAGACAGGAGGATTCCTCGAGCCCTAGGAGTTTGAGACCAGCCTGGCCAACATAATGGAACCCCATCTCAAAAAAAAAAAAAATCTGGGCATGATATTGTGTGTCTGTATTCCCAACTACTTAGGAGGCTGAGGTGGGAGGACCACTTTAGCCTGGGAGGTCAATGCTGCAGTGAGCTTTGATCACCCCATTGCACTCCAGCCTGGGTCACAGCATTAGACTCTTTCTCAAAAAAAAAAAAAAAAAAAAGAAAAGATAGTGAATACTTTATATAAATTTAAAATTTGCTTTTGAAATATGAGTCCTGGAATGTTAGAGAAATACAACTGATTATTATAAAATTAGTTAGAGAACTCAGAAAACATGTTATCATTGATGTAACTTAAGCATATGAGGATATGTATATATGTGCCATACTGGTGTGCTACACCCGTTAACTTGTCATTTACAGTAGGTATATCTCCTAATGCTATCCCTCTCCACTACCCCCACCCCACGACAGGCCCTGGTGTGTGATGTTCCCCACCCTGTGTCCAAATGTTCTCATTGTTCAATTCCCACTTATGAGTGAGAACATGCAGTGTTTGGTTTTCTGTCCTTGCAATAGTTTGCTTAGAATGATGGTTTCCAGCTTCATCCATGTACCTGCAAATGACATGAACTCATCCTTTTTATGGCTGCATAGTATTCCATGGTATATATGTGTCACATTTTCTTTATCCAGTCCATCATTAGTGGGCATTTGGGTTGGTTCTAAGTGTTTGCTATTGTGAACAGCGCTGCGATAAACACATGTGTGCATGTGTCTTTATAGTAGCATGATTTATAATCCTTTGGGTATATACCCAGTAATAGGATTGCTGGGTCAAATGGTATTTCTAGTTCTAGATCCTTGAGGAATCGCCACACTGTCTTCCATAATGGCTGATCTAATTTACAATCCCACCAACACAGTAAAAGCACTCCTATTTCTCAACATCCTCTCCAGCACCTGTTGTTTCCTGACTTTTTAATGATCACCATTCTAACTGGTGTGAGATGGTATCTCATTGTGATTTTGATTTGCATTTCTCTGATGACCAGTGATGATGAGCATTTTTTCACGTGTCTGTTGGCTACATAAATGTCTTCTTTTGAGAAGTGTCTGTTCGTATCCTTTGCCCACTTTTTGATGGGGTTGTTTGATTTTTTTTCTTGTAAATTTGTTTAAATTCTTTGTAGATTCTGGATATTAGCCCTTTGTCGGATGGGTAGATTGTAAAAATTTTCTCCCATTCTGTAGGTTGCCTGTTTACTCTGACGATAGTTTCCTTTGCTGTGCAGAAGCTCTTTAGTTTAATTAGATCCCATTTGTCTATTTTGGCTTTTGTTGCCATTGCTTTTGGTGTTTTAGTCATGAAGTCCTTGCCCATGCCTATGTCCTGAATGGTATTGCCTAGGTTTTCTTCTAGGGTTTTTATGGTTTTAGGTCTAACATTTAAATCTTTAATCCATCTTGAATTAATTTTAGTATAAGGTGTAAGGAAAGGATCCAGTTTCAGCTTTCTACTTATGGCTAGCCAGTTTTCCCAGCACCGTTTATTAAATAGGGAATCCTTTCCCTATTTCTTGTTTTTGTCAGGTTTGTCAAAGATCAGATGAATGCCAAAAGCAAACAAATGTTAGTTCTGTTAACAGAGATCTACATGCCAAATGGTTGGATCCTGTCACCCTCAAATAAGATAGGTTAAGTGCAATATAATTTCTCTGGGGACTTTGGAGGTATTAGGCTATTGGTGATACAAACCTTTGCTCCTCCATTCAGCTAAAACTGGGTTCTTGTCGCACAATCAGGAAAGATTAGCCATGTGGACACCTTGAAGATTGAGTAGAGAGGAATTTATTGGGTGAAAAGGAAAAAAGGAACAAAATACTGTCAGTAGAATGAGAGGGGATCCTGCAGGCAGGCTGGCATCTCACAGACTGAATTCCAAGCCACCACACTTGAGCTGAAGAGGCCAGGCTCCTCCCCACTGCACAAGGTATGAACTTCCCTTAGCTCTACCCCATTCTCCCAGTGTGCTGGTCGGTTGAGGATGGTCCACGGACCCTCCTTTTTATCTGCTTCTTGCATCTATCATTTGGATAGAAGGTTATTTATTATGATTCTCTCTGTAAATCTGCTCTCAATGAACAGAAAAAAAAATCTAGGTGATAAGATAATAACGGGGTGGAGAGAGAAAGATGTCAAGAATAAACAGATCCCAAATAAGGATTATATGAAAACATGCTATAATAGGGACCAGACGAGAAGACCATTAGCTACATAAACGAAGCGTAACCTGACTCCTGCCAATTTCTATTAAAAGTTTGTTTAATGTCTCTTTAGAAGATCCAGGCTTATGTAGAAATGAGCTCTAGGTCAATAAGCCAAAAGTCAATTCACCAAGTGACCAGTCGGCCAAATGACCTTGTTTCTTTTAACTATATTAATTTTAGTTAACCGGTTTTCATTTTGTCATCATGGTAGGTTTTAAAGTAATGATCAATTTGCTTCTCCCCCATTTTACTAAATAATGTACTTTTTGTTTCTACTGCTGCTGCTGACCAAGGGCCAGAGGGAGGGAAAGACTGACAGGCATAAGGACATGTTTTTGATTATAAAAAATTCTTAACAATACATTCTTCATGAATATATTCTATATATGAATATATTCTTCATGAATATATTCATTTAAATTTGTATATATATAAACAGAGTTTATCTTTAGGGGACTAGATTGTTATGAATATATTTTTCTTAAGAATAGGAATATATAACTGGCCTTATAAATATTTTAGAATGTTAGGAATTTCAAGTTTAATTTTGATTTTATTCTTGAATCTAATCTATCTTTCCTTTCTGTCTTCATACCTCAAGTCCTCTTCTTTCTTCTCCCCCATTGCTAGCTCTTGAGCATGGTGTCATTAAGACAAAATAAGAACCAGTTAATATAGTTAGAAGAAATAAATAAATTAGGTAAATTAGTGAGTTATCTGACCTCTGTGGGGATGCAAACTTGGTGTGGTTGAGGGAAGGTTAATTTTTAATATTTTCTAAAGGAAATATAAGGATGATACTTTGCTTATAAAAAGAGCAGGATAAATTCTGTCACATAGCTATTAGCACAGGTACTTGGAATGAACATTTTACAACTGTTTTGGATCATTCCTATAATGGCTGCACCTTTGTTAAGATTTATGATTTTAATGCAAGATTGATTTAGAGTCTACGTGACTTACTATGCAAGATTTGTAGTCCTGCATTGGATTTGTCACTTCACTCTTCATCAGATGTAGGGTAGAAAAGGTCTTATATGTGCTGAGTTAAAAGAGAAGAAAAGGTAAATAAATTATATGAAGATATTTATATTTGATGTATGTCATAGGTATCCTGACAATGCTATTAAATAAGCAAATGCTGCTGAATTTAAGGAAGAGGGAAATTGTCTTTTAGTTTAGTTATCTTATTTGAGAGATTTAAATAAGCCCACAGTAAAAAGCATACACAGAATGCAATGCGTTTCCCAATACTTTAATAGAAAGTCTGGTAAGGGCTTCCTGCCTGTCTGGTGATTCACTGTACAACACTGTGCTGTGAGTGGATCAGTTATGTCCTTTTCCAGTTACCCTGTTGTGCTGTATGAATGCAATTCTTTTCTATGTGTGCTGCAATGTAAGCAAGGTGGAAAGTACTGGCTAGACAACACTAATATTAAAAACAATTTTTATTTTAAGCTTTAGGAATTGTGTGATTGCCACTTTACACAGATGGCCTCTGGGAAAAGACTAACAACAGCAAGAAAAGTCAATGAACCTTTCTTTGTTCTTTGCCTTGTTAAAGAATTGACTAAAAAATTGCTCCTAATCAACAGTTTTTAAATTCAGTCAACTTCACAGGGAAAGCAAGTGACTGAACACTATTAGGGAATGACTCCTCCACTCCAATACCGTCAAATTAGATGTAATGAGTAGGCGACCGGAATACCATGTACAAATGCTGTTATCCTGAGGAACTCATTTGATTACTGAATCAGGGATTTAAAGGGTGACTTCCATAATAATTAAACCAGAAATAATATAGTCCTAGAAAGATAAGTAGGTGACAGTCTCTTGCTTTGATTTCTAGATCTCCATTATCTGAAAATTCATCTGAAAGGCAGTAGGCAAGAGTTGAAACAACAGGGTGTCATTTCATTAGAAAAAAAAGATATATCAAAACTGAAAATATTCATAGAACCTTACTAACATGGATAATTGATACAACATTGATCTGAATGAATGAAAACACTGAATTGCAAAATTTATGTAAAGGAAGGAAAGTTAGTTCATTCTAAATTTATAGTTATACAAATAAGCTTAATAAAATATGTTCTTAGTGAATGTCCTTTATATCAGGTGGAAATAATTAATTCATGATTGGTTAGCTTCCTAGGACTTCTGTAATGAAGTACCACAAACTGTGTGGCTTAAAACAACAGAAATTTATTCTCTCATGGTTCTAGAGATTAGAATTCTGAAATCAAGAGCTGGCAGGTTGGTTCCTTCTGAAGACCTTGAGAGAGAATCTGTTTCATGACTCTCAGCTGCTGGTGTTTGCCAGCAATCTTCGGTGTTCTGTCTTCTAGATGTATCAGTCTAATCTCTGCTTCTATTTTCACATGACATTTTCTCCATGTGTCTCCCTGTGTCCAAATTTCTCTCTTCTGTATATGGACATGACTCATTGGCTTAGGGCCCAACCTAGTCCAGTATGACCTCATCTTAAATAATTACATCTGTGAAGACCCTATTTACAAATAAGGTCACATTCTGAGGTTCTGAATGGATCTGAATTTTGGGGAATACTATTCAACCCAGTATAATTAATACAGTAAACCACCAGCCCAGACAATCAGCTACACCCACCCCCCACACTAATGAGTTGTTTGCATATGCAAATACATCTGCAATGCTTCGAATTGTTTTTAAAGAAACAAAATTTGTCCTGTAATTCCAGCACTTTGGGAGACCAAGGTGGGTGGGTGACTTGAGTCCAGCAGTTCAAGACTAACCTGGGCAACATGGTGAAACCTCGTCTCTACAAAAAATACAAAAGTTAGCTGGACATGGTGGTGTGTTCCTATAGTTACAGCTACTCAGGAGGCAGAGATGAGAGGATTGATTAAGCCTGAGAGGTTGAGGCTGCAGTGAGCTATGACTTTGCCACTGCACTCCAGCATCAGTGACAGAGGGAGACCCAGTCTCAAAACAAACAAAAGAAACAAAATTTGCTATATCTATATTTTTATTATCAGTTTCTTTGTGACTCTTTAATATTGATATGATAAACATAAACTTAGCTCATTTCTTCTTTTAATTACCAGATATTCTAAATGTATTAAATTAGAACAAATGGTTTTATCATAATTATACTTGGAATTCATTACTATAACCATAATCAACAGAATAACCCCCATTTTCTTGGAGGACATTAATGTGACAAAGAAGGGAATGCAGTGAAAGTATATTATCTAAAGTGACTTTTTTCCAATTAAATGGCTCATGAATCTAATTTGTTCATATCAATATGTAATGGCTGCTGGAGAAATAAACCATAAACTATGTCTGAATGGTATCATGCTGGATTACCCTGCTACCTCCCTGTCCTCTAATTTTCTTGTGCTGACTTTATTTTAAAATCCAAAAAGAGTATAGTGACATCCATACTACCTACCTGGAGGAGCCCACTGGTGTTCTCCCTCATGTTTGCCAATTCCTGGGTAATGGGGAGAAGAGGTTACTTTCTGTATTAGTGCATTCCCACACTGCTAATGAAGATATAACCCAAGACTGGATAATTTATAAAGGAAAGAAGCTTAATTGACTCACATTTCAGCATGGCTGGGAGACCTCAGGAAAGTTACAATCATGATGGAAGCAAGGCACCTTCCTCATAAGGTGGCAGGAAGAAGTGCCAAGTGAAGGGGGAAGAGCCCCTTATAAAACCATCAGATCTTGTGAGAACTCACTCACTATCATGAGAAAAGGATGGGGGACACCACCGCCTTGATTCCGTTACCTCCACCTCATCTCTCCCTTGACACGTGGGAATTATGGGAATTCCAATTCAAGATGAGATTTGGGTAGGGACACAAAGCCTAACCATATCATTCTGCTCTGGCGCCTTCAAAATCTCATGTCCCTTGCACATTTTAAAATCAGCCATGCCTCCCAACAGTCCCCCAAAGTCTTAACTCATTCCAGCATTAACCCAAAAGTCCAAGTCCAAAGTCTTATGTGAGACAAGGCAAGTCTCTTCTGCCTACGATCCTGTAAAATCAAAAGCAAGTTAGTTACTTCCTAGATACAATGGTGGTACAGGTGTTTGGTAAATACACCCATTCCAAATGGGTGAAATTGTCCAAAACAAAGGGGCTACAGACCCCATGCAAGTCTGAAATCCAGCAGGACAGTCAAATCTTAAAGCTCTGAAGTGATCTCTTTTGACTCCATGTCTCACATCCAGGTCATGCTGATGCAAAAGGTGGGCTCCCATGGCCTTGGGCAGCTCCACCTCCATGGCTTTGCAGGGTATGACCCCTTTCCTGGCTGCTTTCATGAGCTGGCATTGAGTGTCTGCATCTTTTCCAGGCACACAGTGCAAGCTGTTGGTGGATCTACCATTCTGGGGTCTAGAGGATGGTACCGTCTTCTCGCAGCTCCACTAGGCAGTGCACCAGTGTGGATTCTGCGTGGGGGCTTTGACCTCACATTTCCTTCTGTACCGTCCTAGCAGAGGTTCTTCATGAGGGCTCCATCCCTGCAGAAAACTTTGCCTCAGTATTCAGGCATTTCCTTACATCCTCTGAAATCTAGCTGAAGTTCCCAAATCTTAATTATTGACTTCTGTGTACCTCCACATTCAACACCATGTGGAAATGTCAAGTGTTAGGGTTTGCACCCTCTGAAACCTGACCTATATATTGGCCCCTTTTAGCCACAGCTGGGATGCATGACGCCAAGTCCCAAAACTGCACAAAGCAGCAAGGCCCTGGTCACGGCCCGTGAAACTCTTTTTTCCTCCTGAACCTCTGGTCCTGTGATGGGAGGGCCTGCCATGAAGTTTTCTGACATGCCCTGGAGACATTTTTCCAATTGTCTTGGAGATTAACATTTGACTCCTCATTACTTATGCAAATTTCTGCAGCTGACTTGAATTTCTCCTCAGAAAATAGGGTTTTCTTTTCTATTGCATTGTCTGGCTGCAAATTTTCTAAACTTTTATGCTCTGCTTCCCCTTTAAATGTAAGTTCCAATTCAAAATCATCTTTTTGTTAATACATAAAACTGAATGATTTTAAGAGCACCTGAGTCACATCTTGAATGCTTTGTTGCTTAGAAATTTCTTCTGCCATGTACCCTAAATCATCTCCGTTGAGTTCAAAACTGCACAGATCTTTAGGGCGGGGGCAAAATGACCCTTTGTTAATTCCTGGATAATGGGGAGAAGAGGTTACCTTTGCTAAAGCATAGCAAGAATCACTTTTATTCCAGTTCCCAACAAGTTGTTTATCTCCACTGAGATCACTTCAGCCTGAACTGTATTGTCCATATCACTATCAGCATTTTGGTCAAAGCCATTCAACGAGTCTCTAGGAAGTTCCAAACTTTCCTACGTCTTCTTGTCTTCTGAGTCCTCCAAGACTCTAGGAAGTACAAACCTCTGCCTGTTACCCATTTCAAAGTCACTTCCACATTTTCTATATCTTTACAGCAGCACAAACCCTAATCATATCACCTTCCATCTATTTCAGTCAATGCCAGTTCTCTTGTCTTAGCTGTTACTCTGAGAATTTGCTGCTGCTGTCTTTTTTTCTTGCTTGGCTTCATCTCATGCTGGACTACATCTCTCTTCCTTCACTTTTCTATAGTTCCACTACATGATTGTTGCATCTGGCAATCTTTCATTGAAGTTTTGGTGACTGCAGAGAGCCTGGAAAAAAACTAAAATATTAATCACTGTTCAACTAAAATATTGTCACTGTTCTTAGAAACTTCCTGCTATCAGTTAATGCATGGCTTTCTCACTTGCCATGTCCCTCTGGATGCCCACATCCTCCCATCATATTGTGGGACCTTGTTTTGTTTTCCTATGATCCCATTTATCTTGTGTTATTCTCAAAAATGTCACATTTTTCTTTCTTAGTTATATAGAACATTTTAGGTTTTGCTTTGTTTTATCCTCTCTTTCCAAACCACAATCTGGGAAGTATTAGAGGTATAAATAAAGTAGTTATCTTTCAAGTTCAAAGAGGTCCATCAAGATGTTTTTTGCTAGACAAAAATAGATAAAGCATCACCTCATATTAGTATTTACATTTTCCTAAAATCCCTTAAAGCCACTATAGTAACTGAACCTTGAACTTATCTTCAGACTCTACTGTACATTTTGCTGACAACAATGCCTTTTTGACAACCTAAGAACTGTTCTAAGTGTTCTCCTGAGCATTTACCCTAAGGGAGTGTTCTGAGCTGTCTCCTTGTACTTTATGATCTGCATGAGTGAAGGAAGAAAATTTATGTTAAAGACTCAGAATAAAATGGAGCTCTAATGTTAACACAAGGCATTTGGAAGGCAGAGATAAGCTATGTACAGGACCACACGAGACTTACAAAGAGTTGGTTTTGAATGTTTTGAAGTTTATGGCTTATGAGCAACTCTCTTTAATTGTCCTGCCTTCTTACTTGAGGAACAATTTATGCAGAATCTGTATGCAGTAGAAAAAATCAATGTCTGGTAAAAAAAAAAAAATAAGAATTTTTTGCCCATTGTAATTGTGAGGTGTCATTGTTCACATTTTACAATTAAATAAACAAGAATGCTAAGTAATGAAATGACTCTCATCCATATATCTTATGAGTGGCACAGTTGAAAACTAAGGTCAGTCAACTCTGGTTTCTGATTCACTCTTTTTATCTCTAGGAAAGTTCATTCTCTCAAGAATGGAGAAAACATAAGGGGCTATTTTTATTACAGCAAATAATTACATAGTATGTTCGTAGCCAACCCATTGAAACTAAGTAGTAAAGAATGAAAGTCTTCTTCCGTCACAGATGGGTTGTGTCATGTGGATCAGTTAACTGGCGGCTGAACTTTCTCTGTATTTATGTATCTTCTGTTGTCCAAATCCTGGCAAACTGTACATTATTAACTAACTCCTTACTCTTGTTTCTGAAGTGTTTAGAAGCTATCGTTTCTTGTCAGCTAAATGTAAAATAGTCGTATTAGTTTAGGTTGAAATAACTTGTCATGAATTGAGATTAATGATACTTCTTAGTTTTGTATCATCTTGCCAAAACTATAGGGAGTAACAGTTAAACAAAGCAAGAGAATAACTTGCAACCGAAACAGGAAATGAGTATGAGTTGTCTATTGCCAAATAAAAGTGTCTACAGTAATTATGACCTCCAGTCTCTCTTGCACCATAAACTGTTGCAAAATATTGTCTCCTAGATTCAGTGTAGTGAGAGAAAGTCTCCTCATAGTTGTAATGTAAGAACACTTAAATGGGATAACATATGTAAAGCACCTTGAACAGTTTCTGCCATTTAGTAGGGGAACAATAAACTTGAATTTTCTTTTACCATTGCTTATAAGGTTTTTACATAGGTAGTGAAAAAAAGTTTTTCATGAGGGTTGCAGAAAAAATAATAATGCTTATGCAAATTTGAATAAATTTTCAGGGTATTTTCAGCCTTTTTAGTGAGCATTTTTTGCTACATTAGTCGGTTTTACTGTGTTTTTATATTACTCAGCTGACAGTAAGTTATCTATTGAGTTGGCATTTTTTCTTTTTTAGATACAGACATGGGTAAAATGTTAAATTTGTTATGAATTTACTTAAGAGAACCATGGACAAGAACTTTCTGAAGAGGCTGGGGCAGGAAATCGAAAGGCCAAGCTGTCTGAATGTTCTGCCTCTGGTGCTGCCAGTTGAGTTAAACAATCATCTCTAAATAAGCATTACTCTTGTTAGTGTGTCTGACATTTTCTTCACCTTCCCATCTGCTTGAAATTGCTAGTAGAGTTGCTCCATGTACTCCTGTTCTTGGGGAGTTTATAAGATGTTTGATCACTTCCCCTGATTTCCTTTCTGCTCATCTTCCTGGTAATAACCCAGTTCTTTCTGCTGACTTTCACTTGTTGCATTTGCTGGGGATTGGCTTGCTTTGTTTGTGATTCAGATTTACTCTGAAGCCATTGTCAGGGCCAAAAGATAATTTCCCTTTTGCCCTTCGAAGGTTTGCTGAAAATCACTGACAAGAGGCAGATTAATAGGAGAAAAGGCATATACATTTATTTTGATCATAGTTTTACGTGACACAGGAGCCTGCAGAATAAGGACCCAAAGATACAGGGGAAATTGTCCATTTTTATATTTAGGTTTAACAAAGTATAGACAGCTGTGTAGAAATATGATTGAGCAAAAATGCTAATAGACTGTTTGGGGAAACCCAGCCAGAGTCTTCTTGGCCTCCCTGAGCATGTGTTTCTTCCATCTGGGTGTGAGGCAGACCCTCTCTGGAATGGGGTTCTTGTAACTAGAGTAAAACAAGGCAGATCAGATAATTTTTCTGCGGTCAGTTTGTATACCTAAAGGTGGAAGGAAAGTTAGAATAATATTTTTAGCTTTCATAGCTGGCTTTGTGGAAAAGGGATCTGTGTCCTATGACCCCCCTTGGGAAGAGGATTCTAGTTTCTATGGCTAGGCTTGGGGGATCATGGGACTGAGAGGAGGACAGGGGAAGGTCAGAGAAAATTTTGCTTTGAGGCCTTCATTTTGGGGCATTGTCTTCTGAGTCACAACAACATACTTAGTGGTTTCTAGGCTCTGAAATCTGGGTTTCCCCATTTTAAATTTCCATGTAGTCTTGTGGTCTTAACAGGCTGGTGCATTTGGTGAGTATTCAGTGGTTGTAGATGCAATTTCCTGACACTTCAGGTCATTGATTCCTACTGTTTTTCTTTATCTTTTATTTCTTATTTTCTATTTTTATTATACTTTAAGTTCTGGGATACATGTGCAGGACGTGCAAGTTTGTTACATACGTATCCATGTGCCATGGTGGTTGCTGCACACATCAACCCGTCATATACATTCAGTATTTCTCTTAATGCTATCCCTCCCCTTGCCCTCCAACCCCCAACAGGTCCTGGTGTGTGATGTTTTCCCCTCCCTGTGCCCATATGTTCTCATTGTTCAACTCCCACTTATGAGTGAGAACATGCGGTGTTTGGTTTTCCGTTCCTGTGTTAGTTTGCTGAGAATGATGGTTTCCAGCTTCATCTATGTCCCTGCAAAGGACATGAACTCATCCTTTTTTATGGCTGCATAGTATTCCATGGTGTATATGTGCCACATTTTCTTTATCCCGTCTATCATTGATTGGCATTTGGGTTGGTTCTAAGTCTTTGCTATTGTCAACAGCGCTGTGATAAACACACATGTGCATGTGTCTTTATATCAGCATGATTTATAATCCTTTGGGTATATACCTAGTAATGAGATTGCTGGGTCAAATGGTATTTCTAGTTCTAGATCCTTGAGGAATCGCCACACTGTCTTCCACAGTGGTTGAACTAATTTACACTCCCACTAACAGTGTAAAAGCATTCCTATTTCTCCACATCCTCTCCAGCATCTACTGTTTCTTGACTTTTTAATGATCACTATTCTAACTGGCATGAGATAGTATCTCATTGTGGTTTTGGTTTGCATTTCTCTGATGATCAGTGATGATGAGCTGTTTTTCATGTTTGTTGGCCACGTAAATCTCTTCTTTGGAGAAGTGTCTGTTCATATCTTCTGCCACTTTTTGATGGGGTTGTTTTTTTCTTGTAAATTTGTTTAAGTTCCTTGTAGATTCTGGATATTAGCCCTTTGTAAGGTGGGTAGATTGCAAAAGTTTTCTCCCATTCTCTAGGTTTCCTGTTCACTCTGATGATAGTTTCTTTTGCTGTGCAGAAGCTCTTTAGTTTAATTAGATCCCATTTGTCAATTCTGGGTTTTGTTGACATTGCTTTTGGTGTTTTAGTTATGAAGTCTTTGCCCATGCCTATGTCCTGAATGGTATTGCCTAGGTTTTCTTCTAGGTTTTTTATGGTTTTAGGTCTTACATTGAAATCTTTAATCTATCTTGAGTTAATTTTTGTATAAGGTATAAGGAAGGGGTTTAGTTTGTTTTCTGCATATGGCTAGCCAGATTTCCCAACACCATTTATTAAATAGGGAATCCTTTCCCATTGCTTGTTTTTGTCAGGTTTGTCAAAGATCAGATGGTTGTGGATGCGTGGTGTTTTATTTTGAGGCCTCTGTTCTGTTCCATTGGTCTATATATCTGTTTTGGAACCAGTAACAAGCTGTTTTGGTTACTGTAGGCTTGTAGTGTAGTTTGAAGTCCAGTAGCATGATGTCTCCAGCTTGGTTTTTTTCCTTAGGATTGTCTTGGCTACATGGGCTCTTTTTTGGTTTCATATGAAATTTAAAGTAGTTTTTTCTAATTCTGTGAAGAAAGTCAATGGTAGCTTGATGGGAATAGCATTGAATCTATAAATTACCTTGGGCAGTATGGCCATTTTCACGATACTGATTCTTCCTATCCATAAGAATGGAATGTTTTTTCCATTTGTTTATGTCATCTCTTATTTCCTTGAGCAGTGGTTTGTAGTTCTCCTTGAAGAGGTCCTCAACATCCCTTGTAAGTTGTATTCCTAGGTATTTTATTCTCTTTGTAGCAATTGTGAATGGGATTTCACTCATGATTGGCTCTCTGTTTGTTTTTGGTGTATAGGAATGTGTGTGATTTTTGCACATTGATTTTGTATCCTGAGACTTGCTGAAGTTGCTTATCAGCTTAAGGAGATTTCGGGCTGAGATGACGGGGTTTTCTTCTTCTTCTTTTTTTTTTTTTTTTTGAGATGGAGTCTTGCTCTGTTGCCCAGGCTGGAGTGCAGCGGTGCAGTCTCGGCTCACTGCAAGCTCCTCCTCTTGGGTTCATGCCATTCTCCTGTCTCAGCCTCCGGAGTAGCTGGGACTACTGGCACCCGCTACTGTGCCTGGCTAATTTTTTGTATTTTTAGTAGAGATGGGGTTTCACCGTTTAGCCAGGATGGTGTCAATCTCCTGACCTCATGATCTGCCCATGTCGGCCTCCCAGAGTGCTGGGATTACAGGCGTGAGCCACAGCGTCAAGCCGCGATGGGGTTTTCTAAATATACAATCATGACATCTGCAAACAGAGACAGTTTGACTTCCTGTCTTCCTATTTGAATACCCTTTATTTCTTTCTCTTGCCTGACTGCCCTGGCCAGAACTACTATGTTGAAAAGGAATGGTGAGAGATGGCAGCCTTCTCTTGTGCCATTTTTCAAAGGGAATGCTTCCAGTTTTTGCCCATTTAGTATGATATTGGCTCTGGGTTTTGCATAAAGAGCTCTTATTGTTTTGAGATACATTCCATCAATGCCTAATTTATTGAGAGTTTTTAGCATGAAGGGCTGTTGAATTTTGTCGAAGGCTTTTTCTGCATCTCTTGAGGTAATCATGTGGTTTTTGTCATTGATTCTGTTTATGTGATGCATTATATTTATTGATTTACATACGTTGAACCAGCCTTGCATCCCAGGAATGAAGCCTACTTGATCCTGGTGTATAAGACTTTTGATGTGCTGCTGGATTCGGTTTGCCAGTATTTTTATTGAGGATTTTCGCATTGATGTTCATCCAGGATATTGTCCTGAAATTTTCCTTTTTTGTTGTGTCTCTGCCAGGTTTTGGTATCAGGATGATGCCGGCCTCATAAATGTCTCAGAGATTCTGGTACATTGTGTCTTTGTTCTCACTGGTTTCAAAGAACATCTTTGTTTCTGCCTGCTTTTCATTATTTAGCCAGTAGTCATTCAGGAGTAGGTTGTTCAGTTTCCATGTAGTTGTGTGGTTTTGAGTGAGTTTCTTAATCCTGAGTTCTAATTTGATTGTAGTATGGTCTGAGAGACTGTTTGTTACGATTTCTGTTCTTTTGCATTTGCTGAGGAGTGTTTTACTTCCAATTATGTGATCAATTTTAGAATAAGTGTGATGTGGTGCTGAGAAGAATGTATATTCTGTTGATTTGGGGTGGAGAGTTCTGGAGATGTCTATTAGGTCTGCTCAGTCCAGACTTGAGTTCAAGTCCTGAATATCCTTGTTAATTTTCTATCTCATTGATCTGTCTAATATTGACAGTGGGGTGTTGAAGTCTCCCATTACTATTGTGTGGGAGTCTAAGTCTCTTTGTAGGTCTCTAAGAACTTGCTTTATGAATCTGGGTGCTCCTGTACTGGGTGCAGATATATTTAGGATAGCTAGCTTTTCTTGTTTCATTGATCCCTTTACCATTATGTAATGTCCTTCTTTGTCTCTTTCGATCTCTGTTGGTTTAAAGTCTGTTTTATCAGAGACTAGGATTGCAACCCCTGCTTTTTTGTGCTTTCCATTTGTTTGGTAATTATTCCTCTGTCCCTTTATTTTGAACCCATGTGTGTCTTTGCACATAAGATGGGTCTCCTGAATACAGCACACTGATGGATCTTGACTCTTTATCCAATTTGCCAGTCTGTGTCTTCCCATTCTCTCTGTCACTTTCAGGTACACCAATCAAATGTAGGTTTGATTTCTTCACATAGTCCCATATTTCTTGGAGGCTTTGTTCATTCCTTTTCATTCTTTTTTCCCTAATCTTGTCTTCATGCTTTATTTCATTAAATTTATCTTCGATCTCTGATATCCTTTCTTCTGCTTGATAGAATCAGCTATTGATACTTGTTCATGAAGTTCTCGTGCTATGTTTTTCAGCTCCATCAGGTCATTTGTGTTCTTCTCTAAACTGGTTATTCTGGTTAGCACTTCCCATAACCTTTTATCAAGGTTCTTAGCTTCCTTGCCTTATGTTAGAATTTACTCCTTTAGCTTGGAGGAGTTTGTTATTACCCACCTTCTGAAGCCTACTTCTGTTAATTCGTCAAACTCATTCTCTGTCCAGTTTTGTTCCCTTGCTGGCGAGGAGTTGTGATCCTTTGGAGGAGAAGAGGCATTCTGGTTTTTGGAATTTTCAGCTTTTTTTTTGCTGGTTTTTCCTCATCTTCATGGATTTATCTACCTTTGGTCTTTGATGTTGGTGACCTTCGGATGTGGTTTTAGCATGGTCGTCCTTTTTGTTGATGTTGATGCTATTGCTTTCTGTTTGTTAGTTTTCCTTCTAATAGGCCCCTTTTCTGCAGGTCTGCTGGTGTTTGCTCGAGGTCAACTCCAGACCCTATTTGCCTGGGTATCACCAGCGGAGGCTGCAGAACAGCAAAAATTGCTGCCTGCTCCTTCCTCTGGAAGCTTCGTCCCAGCAGGGCACCCGCCAGTTGCCAGCTGCAACTCTCCTGTATGAGGTGTCTGTCAACCCCCACTGGGTGGTGTCTCCCCATCAGGAGGCACAGGGGTCAGGAACCCACTTGAGCAGGCAGTCTGTCTCTTAGCAGAGCTCAAGCACTGTGCCAGGAGATCTGCTTCTCTCTTCAGAGTCAGCAGGCAGGAACATTTAAGTCTGCTGAAGCTGTGCTCACACCTGTGCCCTCCCCCAGGTGCTCTTTCCCAGGGAAATGGGAGTTTTATCTATAAGCCTCTGACTGGGGCTGCTGCCTTTTTTCCAGAGATGCCCTGCCCAGAGAGGAGGAGATTCCTATTGTTTTTCTACTGCTGCTTCTAGGTTTTGACAGGTTGTATTTCAGTAAAGAGTAATAAACACACAGAAAGAAGACAGGAATATTTTACCCAGTGCTTCACTGAAATCAGATTCAGTATATTTATCAATAATTATTCACTGAGGCTATTCTGTCCTTGATTTGGAGCTAGTGAACATGTTGTAGGTGTGACATAGAGTAATAATATAAATAAAAAATAAAAATCATAACCCATCAATTGGATGTTTTATTACAGAAACCTGATATATCTAGGGAATTATTAACATGTGGATACTTTGGTGTCAAGCATTAAACATAACCTGTTTTGTTAACCATGTGAAAACGTTAAAGTAGCACACATTTTATTTGGCATGTTATCATCCAGTGACAAAAAATATTAAAGAATCTTAGTGGAAGGAGTTATATATATAAAACAGGAATAATAATTTAAGAAAAACAATATAGATAGATATACATTAGAAAATATCTCTATCTTAGTCCACTTGAGCTACTATATAAGAAAATACCTTAGACTATGTAATTTATAAGGAACAGAAAATTACTGCTCACACTTCTAGAGGCAGGAAAGTCCAAGATCAAGGTTTCAGCAGATTTTGTGTCTGATGAGGGTTTGCTGCCTGCCTCGTAAGATGGTGCCTTCTAACTATGACTTCACATGGTGGAAGGGGCAAGGGAGATCCCTTGAGCCTCTTTTATTGGGGTACCAAAATTTATGAGAGTGGAGCCCTCATAACTTAATCTCATCCCAAATGCCCCACCTCTTAATTCTATTGCATTGGGTTTTAGGTTGCATCCTATGAATTTGTGGAAACACCAACATTCGGACCATAGAACTATCTAAAATAATGCAATTGTGGTAATCACCTTTTTGGCCAAAATACACTTTTAAAGTAATGAGAAACCAGTCAGTCCTTAGGTCAAATTATATTTCTAAAAGTTAATAGCTTAGATGGTTTTTATTGTGTCATATAAAAAAGTTAAACAATTATATTTAGTTACTTAAGGCTGATGCTTTAAAAAACAAGACTATGTGAAAGGAATCCATTCTTGAGAATGCATTCTTGTGTTGCTAATGAAAACTTTGCTGTCATAAATAAAAGGAAACAAATATATGTATAAAAGAGAGCTTTTCTTCACAAGTTTTATTTGACCTTTAATAGAGTCCGGAGATGCTATTAACATGTAAGTAGTTTTAGAATTTCAAAAATAAAGGGATTCTCTCTGACTGCAGCATTTTTGTATTTTTAATTCCAAGGCCTCTGTTATGGTGTTCACATACTGATTAAATAATTAGTTTTTTCATTTTTCTGCCAATCTTGTAAGCAACAACTTGAATGATCAAACAGATGGTAAATATAAATATTTAATATGCAGAATTTTATGTAATCATTTGTATTAATATTTATCTAGCACTTTAATTTTCCAGCTTCCTTTTGTGTTAGTCATTTCCCCAGCATCCTAATGCCCGTGAGTTTGGGAGTTTTGTTACTTGCTGAGGAGGCAGGCACCAGCATTGAGAAAATGGACTGGGGTGTTGGGCATCTGAATTTTCTTCTTTTCTCTGTGGTCTGGAAATATGATAAAATACATATCTATATCTTTTGCTTATTTGAAAGAATTATCTAATCCCTATGCTAGATTTATGTTATATTGATTGGGGGGTGGGGGAGGAAATGTATGATATTTAGACTAATGGCATATCACTTAAGGGCTGGGCTATTTGAAGGAGAAGTGTGAAAGTTTAACATATCCTTAGCACTTACATTGTGTTAGGCTATACAATCCAAAGTTAACAACACTGTCTTCTGCTGTTGGTCCTATTCAGCTCTCATCTCATCCTTCTGTGACTGGAAAGGGGTCTGGATGCAGACCCTAAGGGAGGGTTCTTGGATCTTGCATAATAAATAATTCAGGGTGAGTCCATAGAGTAAAGTGAAAGCAAGTTTATTAGAAAAGTAAAGGAATAAAAGAATGGCTATTCCATAGACACAGCCTCTGGTTGCCCATTTTTATGGTTATTTCTTTATTATATGGTAAATAATGGGTGGATTATTCATTCCTCCCCTTTTTAGATCATACAGGGTAACTTCCTGGCATTGCCATGACATTTATAAACTGTCATGGTGCTGGTGGGAGTGTATTAGTGAGGATGACCAGAGCTCACTCTGGTTACCATCTTGGTTCTAGTGGGTTTTAGGCAGCTTCTTTACTACAACCTGTTTTATCAGCAAGGTCTTTATGACCTGTATCTTGTGCCATCATCCTGCAACTTAGAATGTCTTAACCATCTGGGAATGCAACCAGTAGTTTTAGCCTTATTTTACCCAGCACCTATTGAAGATGGAGTTGCTCTGGTTCAAAACCTCTGACACTTCCAGTCTTGCCTACTTAAAACTGTTCCCCATGCTGCTCAAACATAGTTACTGAGCAGATCTCTCTTAATGCAAATATATTATTTACTCCCCTATTAGAAATTTTGTTATAGGCTCTCTGTAGCCTACAAGAAAAAGGTAAAACATCCAACCCACCCCTGATCCATCTAGGCCCCCAACCTCACTCAACTCACCAGCTAACTCATAGTTCACGCTGTATTAATGAGACAGATACCTCAGACTACTTCATACCTCCACACTCTTGCTCCCTGTTCCTACTTCCCGGAATACCCTCTTCCCAGAAAACCTTTCCCATACCCCAGTTGATTCTAAGTACCCTTGTGAAGAAAACCAGAATATTTTACCCCAAAATATACTTCTTTGGCATGTTTTAAGATGGCTATTCAGAGGGACCGCAAAACATAAACATAGCCCTGAAAAGCTGCCTGTTTTGTGGGAAATTTGCATCTGTAGAGGAAATCTATGTTAGTGAAATGAAGTAAACAACAGATGAAAACAGGTTTTCTCTGAGGTCCCCCTTGGATCTAGGAAAGGTTAACTCACAGAAAAAAGAGACTCAAAGTCTCACACTTTTAAAGGTCTGACAGAGAAGCCTTTACCAAAAGCTACCATCTATTCTTTTTGAGGGCAGCTCTGAGATTACCTGAAATATTTTCATGTGCATAACAAGATAGGCTTTGCTTAACACACTTTCTTTCCTTTACTCTCCCATAACCTGTGATACCACCTTTCCCTGTCCGCAGGACCTCCAAGCCTCTATTCTTTCTGTAACCTGAGGGTATAACGAAAGCTTCAGTTATTTGACCCCTCCTTTGAGCCTCATACCTTGTAGTATGACTTCCATGTCCATAAGCCCATTAATAAATTTGTAAACCTTTCCCTTTCATTAATCTGTCTTTCGTTACAGAGGTATCCCAGCTAAGAACTTATGAGAACTGAGAAAAGGAACTGGATATTTTTTTTTCTCCCCTTCCATTGCCCTAGGCTTCCATAGACATCTTACTCATTGGCAGAACAACAGCATGTTTGATAGTCCAGGCCTCAGGCTGGGTTTGATCATATAGTCTGTCCTTTATTTGCTGGATATCCTTAACTTCCTCAACCTCCCATTCCTTATCAGCAAAATAAGGTATTTATATTAATGGTACTTGTCTCATAGAGGAGTCAGTGAGTGAATACTTGTAAATTGCTTTGACATTGTGCCTTGCACATTGTAAACATGTAATAAATGTTTCAATTACAATGATACCATTTTCCATTATCAGTAATTATGATGGCTATAGCATCTTTTGCATTATGATTTCAACATTGTCTTTTCCATGAGTTTGTTTTCCAACTAGATTATCTCCTCTTATAAGGCAGTATTCATTCCATATTTATCTCTGAATCCTCAGAGCTGTGCATTGAGCCTCATTCATAATAGGAAGTCAATAGATGTTATATGCTTACAAGATTGCCAGCTTATCGTCTAAATTAATATTAAAGCATCACACTCTGGACTTTGTAGGATGGCTAAGAAAAGTGTTTCTTCATAGGCTAGAGGTTCAGATTATATGTTCGTTACAAAACTGTCAGGTTTGTATGTCCTCTGTGCAGAAACATATCAATATCCTGAGACAGTGGAGATTGCAGCAGAGAAAGAGTATAATAACTGCAAGGCTACCAAGCAATGAGATGGGAGGAATCCTCAAGCCTCAAATCTGTCTCCTTAAGGGGTGCTGCTCAAGGATCTTTAAGAGGATTGTGGAAGGTGAGGGGCTGGAAAGTTGGGGTTGTTGATTGGTTGAGGTAAGGGGGATAAAATCATCAGAATGTGGATATTGCATTCTTCCGTGAGTCAGTTTATTGCTGGACCCTTCAGACAAGCAGCTTTTATTAATATGCAAAATATAAAGGGAAAAATTTAAAGAGAAATTTTATTATTTTATTTGTTTTAGATTTTACCTATAAAACAAACAAACAAAAAACACAATATATTGTGACAAGGGGTACATAATAAACAGCTACTAGCTATAAGAAAGTGGGCCAAAGAGCAAGCTGGATTAATAATTACTGCTGATTTTGCTATAAGCCCAGCTAGATTTTATTGTTTTTCTTAATTGATTTTATACAATTTTCTTGGGGATAGTTCTGTGTTCATGTACATTTCTAGTACTTTCAGTGTAGTCTCTGTTGAGTGTTCCTGGGGTTTGTTTCTGACAGCCATTTTCTGTTTTCTCCATAGGTACCAGGCTCTTGGAGCCTTACATTCTTCAGTATTAGAAGGTACTAGAATATTTAATTCCTGTTTTTGAATTTATAATTAAATAGTAAAACTGTTTTACTGTGTGCAGATATTGATGATGTTATTTATGTATTTGGTTTATGTTTTTGTTTACTTATTTATTTATTTATTTTGAGGCAGAGTCTCACCCAGGCTGAGTGCGGAGGTACAATCGTGGATCGCTGCAGCCTCAACTTTCTAGGTTAAATAAATCCTCCCACCTCAGCCTCCCAAGTAGCTGGGACTACAGGTGTGCACCACGACATCTGGGTAAGTTTTAATTTCTCGTAAAGACAGAGTCTTGCCATGTTGCCCAGACTGGTCGCAAACTCCTGGACTCAAGTGATCTCCCTGCCTTGGCCTTCCAGAATGTTAGGATTATAGGTGTAAGCCAGAACACCCAGCCTATGCCTTTGTTGAAACTCTGAAAGCAGAATGGAGGTAGTAGCTTTAAGTGAATCAAAAGAAATGATTTTTTCTTTTTTTTTCTTTTTGCAGATCTCAAAGTTTGTAATTTTTTTCTTATCCAAGTGCGATATTGTTAAATAGATGGTATTTTTGAATATACCTTTTAGTAAGTTATCTTTAATATTTCTGGTTCCTTAGCAAGATGAGAGGTCTTCAATGACAAATAATTTTCTTTTAATCTTGGTAGGACTTGTCAGTTCTGTTGGCATAAACATAGGGTTTTAAATTGAAAACCAAGGTTGTTTATTAGATATAGATAGAGATTTACTATAAAATTCCATTATCCAAGACTTCTAAAAGATTGATGTATCTTTGGTTATTATTAATACTCCCATATCTCCTCTTACAGTTTTCTTTTTTTATTGCTTAATGCTTTACTTTTCTTACTTTTCTCTGGAAAAGCATTCAGTATGTAGTATTATAATGTATAACCTTGTGAGCATATTTATAGCATCTCATTTTTTAATATTGTGATGAATGATTAATCATAAAGGGTTCACCTTTTTTATCCTATGCAATAACTAATGTATCCATGATTTAATACTTTGAAGGTTTTTAGAGGGAGGTTTATTTGAAAGTGGAAATGTTTATTTTTTAAAAATCCTTATTCTAAGATTTAAAAAATTATTTGCTCATGCATACGAGCCCTCTCTTCTGTTTAAGACTCAAGAAGACTTCCAAAAGAAGTGTAAGTGTTGAGGAGTTTTTCCTCTACTCATCTTGGGTTCATTGACTACCATATACTTGCCTTCTCACAGCTGCTGTCCCTAAAACCTGGAAGCACTTTTCTGAAAATTAGACAGAAAAAGGCAAATTAACACGACAAAAACAAACAAAAAGCTAATAAGAAGCTTATTAGCGGGCATTATGCAACTGGGGGTACTCAGTGGATGAGTAACCCAAAGAGGGGGTTAGGACTTGGGGAATATGAAGTGTCTTGAGGAAGGAAAAATACATTTGTAGTGGAATTACAAGGGAAAGAAAAGTGCTTCCAGTTTTTAGGGACAGCAGCTGTGAGAAGGCAAGTATATGATAGAAACCAATGAAAGAATGTTATTTTAGCAAGGTTTGCTACATAGATTCCAGTGGTGCTTTCTCTAGTCTGATGAGTTTAGAACTGTCTCCAGTGATTAAGAATACTCTTGCTTTTTCTGATAGAGAGGGGAGGACAGACAGATTTTCTTTGTATCTACTCCTCAATTGCTCTCAACTTAAAGTAATGCTGAGAGAATGTGTCCATATTGAATAGTTTCAATAAATGGCATGTATTTTTAATACTCACACAGAAACACACACACACGTTTGTGTGTGTTTGCATGTGCACACAGGTGTAAAACAAACAAATCAACCCCAATACTTTGAAGTCAAGAGGAGGATCCACAAAGAATTCAAATAACTTATTGAAATTGCAGGAGAAGGTGAGAAATGTCTTCCCTCTCCACATCGTCGCCACATAATTATAGTTAATGCTGCGGTACTAAAACTCAGCAAGGGGTTAGAGCAAGAACTTTGGAATTAGGCTGCTGAGAGTTCCAATCCTCTTTCTTGCCATTTCCTGAGTGTCATCTTGGGCAAATTATTTCAATTTTTTTTATCAGTGTACTTACCATATTGATGCAGGATATTTTCGGTGCCACTTCACCAGCTGGAGACCTCTGTGGCCCGCGATATCCCTATCCAAGCCCTGTGCAGCCCTTGACTTGCTGCTGGTGGTACCCCGCCCGCTTGGCTCTGCAGGCTGTGCTGGCTTGTGCCCTGGCCTGGATCCCATGCTTAGCCTGCAGCTGGGCTGGGTGTTTCCCAGCCCGCCTCTGTTACAGTTCGTTCAGTCCCACTGCCCCACTCTGGCCTGTGGCTCCAGGGCTGCTCCAGCACCACCACTGCTTCCTGTCACATGGGGCAGCTACCCCGTGCCAGCGGAGGGCAGAGGGTCACAGTGTTACAGACTTTTTTGTACTCATGTTTGGTGGGTTCCAAGTTCTTGTCCTGCCTCCAAAAGGAATGAGGTTACACTGACAGCTGAAGGGTGAGAAGGGTGAAGTGTTTTATTGAGCAATGGAACAGCTGTCAGTGGAGAGGGGACTCGAAGCAGTAGTCCTGCACCTGAAGATGGTTAGTCCTCCCCACCCAAAGTCAGGCAGTCCCTCTCTCAGTGTGGCTGGATCTGGGGCGTTTATAGGCTCAGAATGGGTGAGTGCTTGGTGATTGGTTTGTGAGTATACAAAAAAAAAAATCAAAAACGAAAACAAAAAAAATGCACCAAAAACGAAAACAAAAAAAAACGCACCACTCAAACATGGGCATGATAATGTTAAAAAACCAATTAGGGAAGGAAAGGTGTATGCAAAATAGGTGAAGTGTAGGGATCAATCAGAGGAAAGCATGCCAAATGGGAAGAGAGGTTCTCAATCCAGTCCATAGATTTATCTGAGACTTGTAGCTTGGCTACAGGCTTTAAACTGTCCTTGATAGTTTAAAGCCTGAGAATTTCGTACACAATGTAATGAAAAATATTCTACAGGCTTTAAACTGTCTGAGATCTTGCCACTGCACTCCAGCCTGGGTGACAGAGCGAGACTCCGCCTCTAAATAAATAAGTAAATAAATAAATAAATAAATAATCCATCTGTAATCCCAGCACTTTGGGAGGCTGAGGTGGGCAGATCATGAGGTCAGGAGATCGAGACCATCCTGGCTAACATCGCGAAACCCCATCTGTACTAAAAATACAAAAAAAATTAGCCGGGCGTGGTGGCAGGTGCCTGTAGTCCCAGCTACTCGGGTGGCTGAGGCAGGAGAATGGCGTGAACCTGGGAGACAGAGTTTGCAGTGAGCCGAGATCTCGCCACTGCACCCCAGCCTGGGCAACAGAGCGAGACTCTGCCTCTAAATAAATAAATTTATTTATTTATTTAAATCTCCTGCTTAAGCTAAATAACAGAAAACATCATATAAATTATTTTTTATTATAAACGTTTTGACATCACAAGCTTAGAGTAGAAATTCTTTTTCTATTCATCATTTGCATTCCTTTTCTAGTATGAACACTTTATATTTTTCATTACATTTGTGTAAGAAATTCTCAGACTATTCACTCCTAGCAGGATATAACCTAACAAGAAAAATGTCATGAATCAAATGCATGATGACAAAAGGTGTGATTTCATTGGGGACCTGCCCCATCTGCCTAGGGATTTTTCTGTCTCCTGCTACTATCAATATTAGATCATTGTAAGTAATGTTTCAGAAGTTGTTAGTATATGGAGTCCCTGAAATTAGGTGCAAGATTTAAGAATTCTGGGAAAGATCTTATTTTAATCAACTCTATCTCACTTAAATGGATTAACTTTTAAAAGGCAGGAGAAAGGTTTATTGAATGCTCTGGAGAGAATGACTTGCACTAATCCTTTGTTTCATTCAACACAATTCTCATCCTTTATTAAAAGCAGAATAGCCTCATGGTCTGCTTGTCCTCCAGATAGGAGTGGCTTGTATATGATTGGTATTTCTTGAGATCATGAATATAGGGCTTCCTCCTCCTCTAGGGCTAAACATTAGAAGACCAAATGGTGGCCGGGTGCGGTGGCTCACATCTGTAATCCCAGCACTTTGGGAGGCTGAGGTGGGCAGATCACGAGGTCAGGAGATCGAGACCATCCTGGCTAACATGGTGAAACCCTGTCTGTACTAAAAATACAAAAAAAATTAGCCGGGCATAGTGGCAGGTGCCTGTAGTCCCAGCTACTCGGGAGGCTGAGACAGGAGAATGGCGTGAACCTGGGAGATAGAGTTTGCAGTGAGCCGAGATCTCGCCACTGCACTCCAGCCTGGGCAACAGAGTGAGACTCCGTCTCTAAATAAATAAATAAATAAGACCAAATGGCTTGGCTTGTATGGGCTTAGAGTTTCATCTAAATAGGAGGAGTGTCCTAACAGCTCTAGTCTCAATTCATGACCAGGCTCCCATTTAGGCTCCTTGCTCCCTTGGTATTACGAATCTGAGAGAGAATGCATCTCCCTCAAAGTTATGTGAGAAGTGAAACCTTTTACTGAATAATTGTTTTCTTAAAGAAGAAGGGGTCTATTATTGGCTTGACTGTTTTATCTTACTTATGCAGTCTAGACTTAGTAATATTCTTAACTGACACTTTTTTTTTGGTGGAGCAGTATGGATTTATCTTTACTTTCCTCTATTGTATCAAAAGCTAACCTCTAAATGTAAAGATATTAAGTTGATTCAGTTTCTTTTTTTTTCCAAGGACAGATGTCACAATATTATTTTGGAAATTCTCTGTATAGATTGTGAGAAAGCCTATAAAAATGTTTACCACGTAACAATTCAATCAATACTATTTCTGCGTTCCTCATGACAAGTGTTCTTAATTCATAGTAAATTTCTCTCGATTTCAAGGTCTAAGGTAAAGACCATGTCGTCGGAGAAAAAAACATGTTATAGTCAAACTATCACTATTAAAACAATTTGTTGGACCAGCTGAAAATTTTTATTAATTCACCTTTATAAGTATGTATTAAATCATTGTATTTTTGTCTTAATATACTTGAGGTAAAGATGGTTGATTTCCTCCATAACCTTATTTAAGAAACAGATGGGTTCTATTATTAGTGGATTGTAATAATAAGAAAAAAACCCACTGATTGCTTTGAAAACTAAAAATCAATCCTTAATGTTGAACTAAAAATTAATAAAATGTGATATTCATTAGAAAATGTTTTTTACTTTGAAACTACAAAGAGTCTATGTAAATTTATTCTTACACACGTGGAATACTGAAAAAGCAAACAAAACTTATGACTATATTCAGGAGCTTTCACTTGTGATTAATAACAAAACAGCATTTTAATAAATAAAATATTTATATATTAAGGTAAAATAGACTTGAATATATAGAGAATCCAGCTTCACTGGCACTAGTGTTATATTTTGAAGTAATATTGAAGATAAAATATTTATGTTTAAGCCAAATAACAGAAAACATCATATAAATTATTTTTTATTATAAACATTTTGACATCACAAGCTTAGAGTAGAAATTCTTTTTCTATTCATCATTTCCATTCCTTTCCTAGTATGAACACTTTATATTTTTCATTACGTTTGTGTAAGAAATTCTCAGACTATTCACTCCTAGCAGATACAACCTAACAAGAAAAATGTCATGAATCAAATGCATAATGACCTCAGGCTGCAGCTTGTCTTGTGTTACTGTCTTCTGAGGGAGAACAAATCCAAGCATCTTAACTAGATTTATAGACTTCTGTTGACTCACCACAGGGATGTTTTAGAAGGTCTCAGAGTATGGTGGTTTTGTGATAATCAGCTAAAGAAGTTATGGCCTGTCACAATTTGTGCTTTAAATAAACTCCAATTTGTTGTGTGTATGTCAAGAGCAATGTTTTAATACTTGATAACAGTATGAAATGGTGTAGGTACACTCACCACTTCTCTAATCTCTAGATTGGAGCATCATCTCTTTTCTAGTTTCTAGAACCGTTGGATAAACACGTCAAGAATCTCTGGTGCTTAAACCTCAAATGTTGTGGTGCATGCAAAGAATTGGACACTTGAGCCGCTTACGGTCTTCTTGAGGAAAGGTGCTAGATTATTTTGGTGACTAGAAACAGACCCAGGTTATCTTGAATAGTAGAATAGTAAAACCGTGGTTATATTGCACATGAGAATGAGGACAAGAGTATTGTATAGAAATAAACCAGAGATCGTAGACACTAGAAAGTAGTTGAGGCTCCAAGAAAATCTAAGAAGCTTTAGCGTTCCTCAGTATGAGAGCTTCCATTTCCTACACTGAGGAATATACTGTTCCTCATTTCTGCTTCTACCACAATCATTTGCTTCACTCTCTATTATAAAAACATCTCTTATCGATTTCAGTTTTGGTTTAATTTTAACATACGCATAATCATATTTTTACTTGTGGCCCACTATGATACTGATATTTCATAACCTCCCTTTCTGTGCATATTTTCAGCTCCTATTATCAGCTCTTTAAGTTCTTCTATAGCTCATGCTTAGATTACCAAGAGAGAGAATCTGAATTACCATATAATCTAGGAATTTGACTTCTGAGTATATATGCAAAAAAACTGAAATAGAAATGTCGAAGACATCTCCATGTTCATTTCTGCATTATTCACAATAGACAAGATATGGAAGAAATGTTAGTATCCATCAATGGATGAATGAATAAAGATGTTGTGGTAGATACACACAATGGGATACTATGCAACTTTAAAAAAGAAGGAAAGACTGTCATTTGCAACAACTTGGATGGAGCTGTAGGACACTCTCCTTAGTAATATTCTTAGTAAAATAAACTACACGTAGAAGAAATATTGTATTTTGTCACCTACATGTATGATACAGTCTTTCTGTTCCTTAGCTCAGCTAGGTCCAAGTTATTTTCTCATGAATAGGAAGAATTAGGCACATGGACACTGAAGAGTGAGTGCAGTAGAATTTATTAAGTTAAAGGAAAACTCTCAGCAGAGAGGGGATGCAGGGGTGGTTCCCCTACCCGAAGGCAGGAAGGCTTTTCCGGTGTGGCTGGGGACTCTTTCCGGTGTGGCTGGGGACTTAGAATGGGGAATGTGTGCTTACTGGATTGTGAGTATGCAAAAAAGATTAAAGTGAAGACACTACTCAAAGGTGGGCATGGCAGTGTAGAAAACCAATTAGGAAAGAGTAGGTGTACATAAAATAGTGAAGGGTCGGAAACAATCAGAGGAAAGCATGCCAAACAGGAAGAAAACTTCTCAATCTGGTCTTAGGATTTAACTTGTAGCTGGGCTTTCAGGCTTTAAACTGTCTTCAGTTTGGAGGTGGGGTTTCACTGGGGACCCACCCCATCTGTGTAGGCATTTGGCTGCCTCCTGTCTCTCTCATGTGGAATCTAAAAAGTCACTCATAGAATCAGAGAATAAAGTGGAGGTATGAATCAGGGAGGGGTGAGGATGGCAGGATGTAGATTGAAGAGTACAAACTTTCAGTTAAACTGGAGGAATACATTTTACTAATCGATTGCCCTGCATGTTAACTGAAAGTTAATAAGAATGTATTGTATGTTTCAAAATGGCTAAAAGAATAGATTTTTAACATTCTCACCATAAAAAAAAGTTGATTAGGTGATGGATATGTCAGTATGACTGAATGTTCTACAAAGTACACATAGATCAAAACATCACATTGTACTCCATAAGCATACACAATTATTATTTGTCAATTAAAACTAATTTTATAAAAAGACAAACAAGAAATCAAGGATTATAACTTACAGCTCTGAAAAAAAACAGTCAAAAATTGAAGAAACTACTAACAAAATGCTAAGCATAGTGGATTAACAAATGCAAATCTGAAGCCATTTTTCTTAAATTTCAGAGTTCTAAGGACGAATAGAAGACCCTATTGATTTTCTAGAAGGCCCAATTAGGCCACTACCAAACAAATACATATTGGAATGGGATCAGACTTGTCATTAGCAACACTAGATGCTGAAGACAACTGAAGAAGTCTTTCAGAGTTTAGAGGGAAAATAATTTTTAACTTAAAATTTTAAGCCTAGCAAAACTGCAATCAAATGTGAATAAAGAACACAATTATACTCAAACATCTAAGTATTTGGAATACTTACACACCATACAGTCCTCCCCTTTTTTCTTTAAGTTACTGAGTATGAACTCTAGCAAACACTAGTATAAATAAAAAAAAACCACAATCAGTTTTCCACCTGGGGATACAGAGAGATGAAAAAAGTGTTCCTACTATCTTTTTAATCATCACCACCATCGTCTTCCAGTGGACAAACAGTGAGTTCATGACTTTAGAGTGCCGAGATTACAGAGAAACCAACTGCCTGACAATTTAAAGAGACACTCCTGAGGTCAGGGATGGAAAATTCACGAGCATTGGTTTACTGAAAAAGATATAGCCAGATATAGAAAAGAAGAGTTTAACTAGAAAGAGTGGTAAAATGCTGGGGGCTAAACAAGGCTGTACTAATGAGAGAGGACATTTCATCCTGTTGCATGTTCTTTTTCACTCCATGAATCCTGCTGGGACTTAAAGCAAAGATTTGGGGAACTTTAAAAAGTCTCCCTTATGGTGAAAATCTGGGTGGGGAAGAGTAGACACTGTGGAAGGGGCACTAAACTCTATCAGAGCACTTTTCTTCAAACTCTGTAGGACAGTAGGCTTAATCTATGGGGACAGGGAAAATAAAACAGTTTTGCTGTTAAGACACTGGTGAAAACAGATTGCAATTGGGGAAGAGAACTAGAAAAACCTGTCTCTAGTGAAGGGGCAGGGAAATACTTAAATTACCAACAGGGCAAACATATTGAAGTAAGGGACATTGCATCTGGATAAAATAAGTTTAATCTTAACAAAGAAGACTACCTTGAACTCCTTACCACCAGACTAAGAAGTGCTAAGTAGCAATTAGTTTGCATGACACACTCTGAGGTGAGCAGAGAGGGATGACCAATAGCTGAAAGTGAGCCAGACATTGAAAAACAAAACCAAACATATCGCACACTGCTTTTTAAAAGATATTTCTGGAAAAATTTAAACACTGTGTGCAATGAGGGTAACCATTGCAGAAACAAACCTCAAACAGTCCATCTCCTAATTTGATTACCTACAGCTCCGGCATTAAAGGCTTAGCAGAGGAAAAAAATGTGCCCAGTTTCAGGGATAAAATGTTGGTTGCCTCAGTCTCTATTGTCATGCACAAGATACCTGAAAAATTTGCAAAGCATATGAAAAGACAAGAAAAAAAATGCATCAGAAGAAAGAAAACGACTGTAAGAACTGAACTCAGATGTGATACAGATATTTGGATTATTTTAAAGAAAATTTAAAATAACTATAATTAATATATTAAACACTGTAATGATGGTGTTGTATCAATTATCAGGTGGTTAATTTCAGTGGAGAAATGAAAATTATGAGAAATAATATAATAGAAATGCTAGAAATGAAAAACAGTAAGGAGATGAAGAATGTCTTTTAAAGGTTCATTAGGAGAATCAAGACAGAAAAAGAAAGAATCAGTGAAGCTGAAATTAGGCCTATAAAAAGTTATTTAAACACAAACACAAAATGTGGAAACAAGCAAAAAAACTAAACCCAAAACTCCAAACAGCTTTCCAGTAAGTTTGGATGGTATCAAATGGCCTACTATATACACGATTAGAATTTCAGAAGGAAAAGGGAGAAAGAGAACAAGAAAAAAATTTATATATTTGAAGAACAACTGGCTGGGTTAAAAAAAAAAGCTATTAATGATAAGCATCAAATGATACATCAAAAAGATTAGATTGTAGACAGAGAAATCTTCACCAAAATATTATCAAAGAGAATCCAGCAATATAAAAAAGAGATACAACCAAGGGCAGTTCATCCAATAGATGCACGACTGGTTCTGTATTTTAAAATCTAAGCAGGCAATTCACCATATTAACTGTCTAAAGAAAAAAAATGGAATGATCATTTCATATATAATGTATGACAGATGCAGGAAAAGTATTTGACAAAATTCAACATCCATTTATAACAGAAGAAACTGTGTAAATCAGGAAGTGTCCTTAACCTTGAAATAGGCATTAAAAAACCTGTTAGTTAATATTATGCTTAGTGGTGAAAGATTAGATGCTTTCTCCCTAAGATTGCTCCTATTCAGCATAATGGAAGTCCTAGTCAATTTAATTAACATAAGAAAAACACATAAGACTTGCAGACTGCACAGAAAGAAAGAAAGACAGAAAGCAAGAAAGATGTTTTCTATTTCAGGCAACACCTTTGCCTAAGTAGAAAATATTAAGGAATGTACAAATAATTAACACAACGGGTAGGGGAGTTTGGTAAACTCACAGGACATGAAATCAATATGCAAAAATCAACTGTATTTCTAAACACTGGCAAGAAATAATTGAAATTTAAAAATAAAAATAATACCATTTACATTAGCACCAAACTAAATAAAATACTTGGTATAAATAAGGCATTTAAATAATATGTATACTATAAACTACAAATCGCAGATGAAGGAAATCAAGACCAAAGTAAAAGGTTGAATAAAACATGATCATGTATTAGGAAAGTGAATAATGTTAATATGTCATTTCTCTTCAATTTGATCTGTAGATTCAGTGCAGTCCCAACCAAAATCCCAGATGGTTTTCTGTTTATATATATTGACAAACTGATTCTAAAATTTATGTGGAAAGGAAAGGAAGCTGGAATAACAGGAACAATTTTGAAAAAGAATAATAAAATTAGAAGATTCAAAGTACTCAATTATAAAACATACTAAAAGGTTACAGGTATAAGACAATGTAGGCTGGGTGCAGTGGCTTATACCTATCATTCCAGATCTTTGGGAGGTGAAGGCAGGAGGATAGCTCAAGAGTTTGAGAACAGCCTGGGCCTCATAGTGAGACCTCATCTCTACAAAAATATTAAAAAATTAGCTGGAAGTAACTGAGGTGCGAGGATTGAGCCCAAGGGATTGAGGTTACAGTGAGATGTGACCCTACCTGGATGACAGAGCAAGACCCAGACTAAAAAGAACAGTGTAGTAATAGCAAAAGAGACACATGGATTAATGGAACAAAAGAGCAAGTTGAGAAATACATGCATACAAATATAGTTCACTGGCTTTTGACAAAGAAGCAAAAACAGAGGAATTGTATGTCTACATGTAAACACATGAACTTCAAGATGTTCCTTACAATTTTCATAAAAACTAACTCATAATGGATCCTAGACCTAAATGTAAAACATAAAACTATAACACTTTCCCAAGAAAACTTACATGAAATTCTGAGTTTGGTTGAGTGCGGCAAGAATTTAGATAAAACATTAAAAGCACTATCTACAAAACATTAGAAGCACTATCTACAAAATAAAATTTGAAGTATTGCACTTTACCAAAATTGAAAACTTTGCTCTGTGGAAGACAATGTTAAAAGAATGAAAGATGAGTCATTGACTCAGACTGAATATTTTCAAGTTACATATCTGTTAAAATACTTGTATCTTAACAATATAATACATTTAAAACTCAATAATATGAAAGCAAACAATTTTTAAAATGAGCTGCCTGGGCGCGGTGGCTCACCCCTGTAATCCCAGCACTTTGGGAGGCCGAGGAGGGCAGATCACGAGGTGAGGAGATGAAGACCATCCTGGCTAACACGGTGAAACCCTGTCTCTACTAAAAATACAAAAAATTAGCCAGGCATGGTGTCAGGCACCTGTATTCCCAGCTCCTCGGGAGGCTGAGGCAGGGGAATCTCTTGAACCTGGGAGGTGGAGGTTGCAGTGAGCCGAGATAGCACCACTGCACTCCAGTCTGGGTGACAGAGTGAGACTCTGTCTCAAAATAAATAAATAAATAAAATAAAAGATAAAGGTCTGAACAAGCACTTTACCAAGGAGGATATCTGGTTGTGAAATATACATATTAAAAGATGCTCAACATCATTAGTCATTTAGTAAGTGCCTATTAAAACTGCAATGAGATAGTGCTACAGAGCAGTTAGAATGGCTAAAGCAAAATTGTATACAAACTGACAATACCAATTATTGATGAGGTTGTAGCATGACTCTGTCATATTTGCTGGTTGGAATAGAAAATTATACAGCTACTCTGGCAAACAGTTTGGCAGTTTCTTATAGAGGTATATAAATAGTAAATACACATTCAACATATGACCCAGTAATTTAACCTGTTTCCTCATGTAAGATGTGAAATCATGTTAACATTAAAATTTATACATGCACTGTTAATGGTAATGTAAATTAGTATAGCTACTGTGGAGAAAAGTTTAGAGGTTCCTCAAAAAATTAAAAACAGAACTACCTTACAATCTAGCCATCCCATTCCTAGGTATATGTACAAAAGAACGGAAAGCAGTATATCAGGAAGATATTTGCACTTGCATGTTTATTGCATCACTATTCACAATAGCCAAGATTTGGAAGCAACCAAACTGTTCGTCAACAGTTGAGTGGATAAAGAAAATGTGGTACATATACACAGTGTAGTAATATGCAGCCATAAAATGAAGATCTTGTCATCTGCAACAATATGGATAGAACTGGAGGTTATTATGTTAAGTGAAATAAACCAGGCACAGAAAGACAAACTTCACATGGTATCACTTATTTGTGGAAGTTAAAAATTACAATAATTGAACTCATGGAGATAGAGTAGAAAGATGGTGACCAGAGGCTGGGAAGGGTAGTGGGGAGCTGGTAGCAGGGCAGATGGGAGGTGGGGAGGGTTAATGGGTACAAAAACATAGTTAGAAAGAATGAGTAAGACCTAATATTTCCTAGCACAACAGGGTGACTATAGTAAAAAATAATTTAATTGTACATTTAGAATAACTAAAAGAGTATAAATAAACGGTTTGTAATACATAGGATACATGCTTATGGTGATGGATAGCACATTTTTTATGATGTGATTATTATGTATTGCATGCCTGTATCAAAATATCTCATTTAACCCATATATGTATGTGTATATATACACCTATCATATATCTACAAAAATTAAAAAAAATTATAGATGAATTTCTATAGCAGATTTATTAATAATCACTAAAATCTGGAAACAACCCAGATGTCTTAATAGGAATATGGATGAACAAACTGTGGTGCATCCATATAAAAAAATTCTGAGCAATATCAAGATATGAGCCATTTATTCACACAACAGGAGGGATAGATAAATATTAATTGCATTTTACTAAGTGAAAGAAATCAGTCCTAAATGCTAATATTGTATGACTTTAATTTATATGACAATATAAATGGAAAAAGGTAATACCAAAGAGATTACAAACTGATTAATGGTTGCCAGGTTTGGTGAGTGAAAGGGTTTAGCTACAAAGGGATATTTGGAGATAGTGTTTTGGGTGGTGGAATTGTTCTGTTTTGTACTGGGATAGTAGATGCATGCATCTATGCATTTGCCAAAATTCATAAGATTATATAATACAAACTTCCGTTTTATGCCCATTAAATATAACCAGGATGTGTGTGGGGGAAGGAAGAGGGGGATGAAATGGAATGCTGTTAGGGACAAAGGAATCTAACAGTATTGCAAGTGAACACCATAACCCCACTGAAAGGAGTGAGGAAAAGAGGAGCTGATCTACATCACTTTGGAAAATCATGTTTTGATACATCCTATAATGCTGAAATCAAAATGATCTGTTTATAAACATTGTACTTTAGTTGATTATATTGTTTCTTACATGGATGTTGTTTAGCATATATTGAACTGGTACGTAAATAAACAGTCATCCCTCAGTATCCATGGGGGACTGATTCCAGGACTTCTGGTTACCAAAATCCATGGATGTGCAAGTTCCTGATACAAAATGGTATTTGCATATAACTGATGCGTATCTTTCTGTATACTTAAATAATCTTTAGATTACTTATAACTAACACGATGTAAGTGTTATGTAAAGAGTTGTTTAGGAAATAAGGACAAGAAAAAAAGTGTATATATGTTTAGTACAGACACAATTAAAAAATATTTCAGTCCACTCTTGGTTGCTATCATGGATTTTGAAGTCTTACCATATCTATGTCAACATATTGAAGGTGGTGAGAGCTAATTTTCTCATTGTCAGATGAAGAAGTTAAAAACAAGCAAAGGGGAATGTCCAAATGAACTATGTAATACTGGATTGGAATCGCATTTAACAGTATTAATTCAAGGTTTTAAAAAATATATATATTTTAATATACATAGATACAAAATAAATATAGGGTGTGTGTGTGTGTGTCTACATGGGCTAATATACATTTATGCATTTCTTATTCATCTTCTGAGAGTAATACTGTAGCAGCAATGGCTATACCTAGTTCTTGGATCTTTTTAGATTGCATTCTCTGATAAAATGAGCCAGGACTCTTTAGAAAAGTGGTTGATTTCACAGCTGGAAACGGAAGATACATATGAACCTGGAGCATCTTGTGGTGCCAGAAAGTAAAACACTGCCCCCACAAAGAAAAGAAAAAAAATGAGGCATTTCAAAGAACACAAAAGCCAACCTGAAAGAGCTCATAATTGGCCGGGTGCGGCGACTCACGCCTGTAATCCCAGCTCTTTGGGAGGCCGAGGCGGGCGGATCACGAGGTCAGGAGATCGAGACCATCCTGGCTAACATAGTGAAACCCCGTCTCTACTAAAAATACAAAAAGCCGGGCGTAGTGACAGGCACCTGTAGTCCCAGCTACTCGGGAGGCTGAGGCGGGAGAATGGCGTGAACCTAGGAGGGGGAGCTTGCAGTAAGCTGAGATCGCACCACTGCATTCCAGCCTGGGAGACAGAGTGCGACCCCGTTTTAAAAAAAAGAAAAAAAAAAAAAAAAAAGTCATAAATGTCAAAGCTGGAACAATTTAGGAAAAATGAATAATGATAATATTAGATGAATGCCCCAAGAATAAAATAAATATCCAGAGGTTCATAGTTTTATTATTTTATCCATAATAAAATGGTAAATGGGTGAGAAGAGAAATTTTTCCTCACAGAAAATTTCTGATGAATAAATATGGGTAGAAAGAACAAAATAGCAAATCATCATATAAATACTACAGTAATAATTGTTCCAAATAAGATAAGCTGATGAATGCTAAGTTGGTGGGCAAAATTTAAGGGGAAATAGGATATTCGGATAATCTCAAAGTGACTCTACCATATATCATTTAGCAAGGGAGGAAAGAAGTAACCATAGTGAAGAAACACAATGACACCACCTTAAATGACCAAGTTTAATGTCACTAATAATATATATCATATACTTTCTGAAATTGTGCACTAAGAAGAGTATATCAGCTCTATGATATTTATCCACCAGATTTGTAAGCTCATTCTAATCCTGATTATATCTGTGTCTGTATCTCTATTTGTGTATATGTGATTTAGAGAAGGGTTGCAAATATAGTGCAGAGTTCCCCTATATCCTTTGCCTAGAATCCCCTAATGTTAGCATTTACATAATCACTATGCAATGATCAAAATTTTTGATCATATAAATACATGATTATATATGCATGATGAGGCACACACATGAATATATATGACAAAACCCAAATTGAGGAACTGTTTACAAAATACCTGACAGGTTTTAAAGCAGTCAAAGTTATAAAATACAAGGAAAGCCTTAGGAGCTGTAATAGGTTAAAAGAGAACTATGGAAGCTGAAAGCAATGCTGGATACTGGATACTGGAACAGAAAAAGAATATTAGTGGGAAAACTGGTGAAATCTAAATAAATTCTGCAATTTAGTAAATTCTATTCGTGATGGTTAATTTTTTAAAAAAAATTCAATAACTGTATGGGTACAGGAATCTTTGCTTCTGATATTTTAAAGCATCCATCACCCGAGTAGTATTATGCAGTTGTGATGGTTAATTTTATCAACTTGACTGGGCTAAGGAATGTTCAGATAACTGGTAAAAACATTTCTGGATATGACTCTAAGGTTGTTTCTGGAAGAGATTAGCATTTGATTCAGTAGACCAAGTAAAGATCCACCGTCATCGAATGTGTGCAATCATCTCTCAAACCATTGACGGTCCAAATAAAACACAAAGGCAGAGAGGAAGAGTGAATCTTCTCTTTTTTTGAGCTGGGATATCCATCTTCTCCTGCCCATGGACAGCTGAACTGGTCCTTATGCCTTTGAACCCTGAGACCTACGCCAGCAGATTGATCAGATCTACTGCCTCGGACTGAGCATTACACCATTGCCTCCCCTGGTTCTCAGGATTTTGAATTTCGACTGAATTATGCCACTGGCATTTCTGGTTCTCCAGCTTGCAGATGACGTTTTGTAAGTCTTGTCAGCATCCAGAATCACGTGAGCCAATTCCCATAAGTCCCTTCTTACATAACTCTACATATCCTATTGGTTCTGCTTCTCTGGAGAACCCTGAGTAATACAGTATTGTATCAATGTCAGTTTTTAAATTTTTATCATTGCATGGGATTATGTAAAATGCTAACATTAGAGGATTCTAGGTGAAGGTTATACGGGAACTCTGCACTATATTTGCAACTCTTTTCTAAGTCTAAAATATTTAAATATAAAAATCGAATTGCATGTAAAATTGCATGTCAATTATACCTTAAAAGAATTGTCAAAAATTTTAAAACTTGAAAAGGACTATAAGCTCTCTGGGAAATAACTAGATGAGTTAATATAAGTACCAGGAAACTCAGACCCAATTAGGAGATCAGAAGATTTGGGTAGAGAGTTCTCCAGGGATAAAAGGAGATTTAATAGAATATAGAGTGATTGAGAGCTTAGAAAAAAAAAATCAGAGTTGATAAAGACATAAGACAAGGATAATCCATTTAAACTTCATGCTAAAACTTTCTCTTTTGTGGAGCACAGGAGTCATAGTCTTGGATCTATGTAGTAGGAAATATAATTTTAGCACTTTTCTTTGATAGGGAGAAAATTTAGGTACTTATCAATCTCCACCTGACTGACCCTTGCTGGCGACATCAGCTTATCAAATGAGAAGTCAAGGGGTTGTGGTTTTCAGAATAAGAAATGTCGGTTTACATATCTTGTTTGAATTTGCATACTTGATTAATCAGAGCAGTGACAAAACAATATTAGCAGAAGGTGTAGATGAAAGAGTGTGGGGAAGAGCATCCTTATTTATCATATTAGAAACTCAATAGCCAATAAATAAAAGTCAATTACACAATAAAATTTAGATACAAAACTCTTTAAGAAAGACAAGTTAGCCATCTAAAGAACTAGAAAAGATAAAGAAAAGTTTGAAAAAAATGATGGAGAATGTGAATTGGATTATTAAGGAAAGGGGAAGTTTGAGACAGTGACTTGTAGTTCTTTCTATGATCTTTCCATGACCTTTACCCACATGTTTCCATGTTATTATATTTTTTGAACTGTTCTGTCAATATAGTTATAACCTATTAGAGCCATTAAAACAGACGTGTGTGTGTGTATTCTCTTTTCTTTCATATATATCTATAGGTATATATATACGTATATGTATCAATGTACATATATACACACATATATATGAAATGGAATAATATACATTCAGTATTATAAGTTATCAAATATAAAGCTAATTCACCAGTAATTATTTCTAGCAATAGATTCAGAGATTCAAGTGACAGCTGTATTCAAGTTAATTATTTAAGAAATGACTTTTTTCCCCCAGACTTAAAGCAACACATTGGTAGCATATTTTCTTAAATTGAAAATCACCCATCTTCCATGTCTAGTGCTTAATTGAACACAACTAAACAAGTTCATTTAATTGAAAGTCCCTTGAAAATCACTTGTTTTATTGAACCCTCTTAAGTTTATAATTGAAAAATAATGCAGATGAGTGATTCTTTTAGAAGTAGTTTCTAGTGAACAAATGGGATTATTTGACATTGAAGCTGAGAGTATGATACTTTTGGTATACTATGCACTCATATCAACAATCTTGGGCCAATATTGAATAGATTGAATGTTTTGAAAAAATAATTTACATTCTGGTATTGAATAATTGATTAAGAAAGACTTTTACATACTTTTTATCCTAAATAGTTTCGGGTCAAATACTGTTCACATTTTCTTGGTCACTCAGCAAATGACATTTTTAGGAAAGAAGTCAATGATGTTCAGAACTGAATTTGGATGCTACTTGACAGGATTTCACTATGGACAGAAGATCTTGACAAATATTTTAGTTAGCAGTAAGAAAGAAGAATTTGGAACTAAAAATACCCTCATCTAAGTTCTTAAAGTAATATGGCTACCAATGATGGAACATTAAATGGATCTGCATAATTTACTGATTGTGAGCCAATCTCTGAAGCCCAGCTGCTGCTGTCTCTGATATATATTCAGAGAGACTCTTGCCCAGCTGTCTACAGGTTGGAAACTTTTTTGGCTCTCCCTCAGGCTGTCCACTAGATTTCTGGTGGGATCACTGTATTTCCTTGCCCTGAAGATCACTGCTTGGGTGATGGAACTTCAGCAACATCTCTCAGTAAAGGTCTAGTAAATCTCCCTCTGGCTTCACTCATTGTGACTTTGGGTCAGAGACCTTTCCTTTCCACCAGACTTCCATCTGGAAAGAGGAATGGGCAACCATGAGCATGGGCTGGAAGCATTTGTAGATGTATTTGACTCCTTTCCATTATCCACACACTCTGGCCTCACTTTTCCGTTTCTGTTCTTTCCAAGAGGAGTGATAGCTGGAGCCAGACTTGTTCAAATCCCAACTCCATTGCTTACTAGCTATGGGATCTATAGAGAAGTGTTTGTCCTTTGCAGGGGTTAGTTTCTTTATCTGTAAGCTGTGAATAATAATTGTATTTCTTCATTAAGGTTCTTGTCATGAGTAAATGAGATTTTACATGTAATGTGCTTGGTTAGTATGGTGTTTGGTATATAGCTGGCATTTTGTGAATGCTAATTATTATTATTTTACTTTTTCTTTTTTCTTTCTACTGCCAAAAATACTTAGTGGGATGTAATGTGAGGGAAATAGACATGCAGATCTAAGAGGACATATTGACAATATAGGCCTGAAAAATGTGTCCAAAATAAAGCTCTGGGATTAAATAGGTTGCTGGCCTATTCTAAAATTGAAATAACAAAATGCTATCCTTCTGTGTCTTACCTCTATACTAAAATACATGTTTCTAGATATGTACTTACAAAATATTCATTATAATGTGGATTATAATTTTTATAGTTATCTAGCAAAATGTGTGAGGAGAAGGTAATCATATTACCTTGTACTTGAAAATAAAAGCAGAGGGTTCTCAATTCTGTTTTGCTTCCTGAGCCAAAATTCTCTTCTATATTTCTTGAGGAAGTCTTTCTCTATAAACTTCAGTCCCTTATCTGCCATTGATCTGGAATAAACTGCTAACTAGTATTCAAATAGTTAAATTGTTTTCTGAAATCTATGACGATTTTGTTGAAGCACTATTTGGTAGTGTTATTTTTTTCCTTCCAAGTCATTTTTGTCAAAATGTGCTTCAATATTCTCTTTGATTGCAACTAAAATGCTGTCACAGTGTTCCTAAGATGCTGTCAATGTAATTTTGTAGTAAATAACATTATAATGTCAATGTATGACCAAGAAGGTGATACAATGTCAAGGATACACTCAGCATGGCTGTATCATCAATTCAATGGAAAATGCATATTTATTCAGACCTTAAGATGTCAGAATTGAATCTTGCCCAAGTGTTACATTTCTGAGAAAAAAAAAAAAAAAAAAAAAAAAAGAAATCACGCCAGAGAAAACTTTATTAAAATTCTACTAAATAAAGGAAATTTCAGGTTGTAGCAGTCAAGGTGCCTTCAGATTATAAAATGCTATCATATCTCCCATGACAACTGTGGAGGACTCCTCCAACCCAAATTACAATGCTTGATGTTCTGGGACCTAAGGAATTTTATGGAAGCAATTCAAGGATTCTCCCACCATGATTTACTGATAGTACTAGAGAACTTCTAATTTCATGAAGAAGGTGAGGTAGTTACAGATGCTCTAATTCCAGGTTCTGCTCACTGTGATGACCTTCTTCTTCCAACCTGCACTTCTATTTAGGTACTGGAAGGATGGAATTGAGATTTTGGACCTAACATAGGCCTCTCTATGTGGAGAAAAGGAGTGCCTGTGTGCTCCTCTGGTATACATTTAGTTGATTTCTGGATTTCTTTTATTATAAATTCATTCCTTTGGGTTAAGCTTTTAAAATGTCATTTCTACTGGGGAGAGTAACACATCAAACTTCCATCAAGTAGATTGAAGTGCTCTTCAAACTATGGTCAATGGATGCCATACATCTGAATTCCCTGAGTTGTTGGTAGAAAAACAAGATTCTTTTCTGACTCTTTCTCAGATGCCCAGAGTCAGAATATCTGGAGATAATAGTTATTTCCTGCCTATGAGAGTGTCCTGAGAAGGCCCAGCCACCAAAAGGCATACCTTTTCTCTGGGCTAAGAAACACCTAGCCATTAATCATCCTGGCTCCAAGTCTGGTACTTATTTTTTTTTCTCTCTGCTTGGTGTATACAGTACTGTCTCTCTATCTTGAGCAGTGTTTGCTACTCAGTATTTTTCAAAGATCCTTTGAAAGGGCATTAAGGAGATAAAGATCTTTGTTGCTTCTTTGCACCAGTTCATTTAATTTCTTGCCCAGGCAGACAGAGAAGCATCCTTACAGCTTCCACATATTGTGTATTTCATTTCTTATGAATAAGTAAGGTAACTATATAATTTATTTTTTCAACTGGGCTACTCTCAAGAAAGAAAGGGGGTGCTACTAATTATTATGCTGGGCTGTTGGAGAAAATTAAGACTCTCTCAGACAAGTCTAGACATATGGTCATCTTAATTTTACTTGCTTAAAACAGTAATAATAATCAAACTTTAACAATGTATTGTAAGTTACCAATCACAGCCTTTTATCAGTTTTTTTGATGGACTGTTAATGTAATGCCTTTTTAGGAGGGCAATTATAATTTTCCTGGTGTTATCATTTCATCCTTCATCTTCCTCCTACTCACAGCTCACTTCCTTAAGCCTATGGTTTTCTTTGTGAGGTCCTTGGGCAGAAGCATTAACAGTATCTGGGAACTTGTTGGAAATGAATATTCTTGGCTCCATCTGTGATGTGCTAATTCAGAAATTTGGGAATATAGACAAGTAATTAGTGCCTCCAAGTGATTTTGATGCACACTAAAGTTTGTGAACTACTACCTAAAGCTAGGACTTCTAGAATTCTTTTCCTTCTGTCCAATTCTCCCCTCACCTAAAGGTCAATCTCTTTTCCTTTTGCGTAATTGAACTTGTGATATTATTCTGTTTTTCTTCTCTCTTCTTTTTAATTTTTGTGCATATAGAGTAGGTGTATGCATTTGCAGGGCATATGAGATGTTTTGATACAGGCATGAAATGTGAAATAATCACATTTTGGAAAATGGGGGATCCATCCCCATAAGCATTTATCCCTCATGTTACAAACAACCTAATTACACTCCTTTAGTTATTTAAAAAATGTACAATTAAGTTATTATTGACTATAGTCACCCTGTTGTGCTATCAAATAGTGGTCTTATTCATTCTTTCTATTTGTTTTTGTACTCATAAACCCACATCCCCCAGAGTCCCTTACTACCTTTCCCAGCCTGTGTTAACCATCCTTCTACTGTCTATGTCCATAAGTTCAATTGTTCTAATTTTTAGATCCCACAAATAAGTGAGAATATGCAATGTTTGTCTTTCTGTGCCTGGATTATTTCGCTCAACATAATGATCTCCAGTTCCATCTATGTTGTTGCAAATGACAGGATCTCATTCTTTTTTATGACTGAACGATAAACCATTGTGTATATGTACAACATTTTCTTTATCCATTTATCTGATGATGGACACTTAGGTTGCTTCCAAATCTTGGCTGTTATGAACAGTGCTGCAACAAATATGGGAGTGCAGATATCTTTTCAATATACTGCTTTCCTTTCTTTTGGGTATTGATACAGTTTGGCTGTGCCTCCGCCCAAATCTCAGCTTGAATTGTCTCTCCCAGAATTCCTATGTGTTGTGGGAGGGATCCAGGGGGAGATAATTGAATCATGGAAGCAGGTCTTTCCCATGCTGTTCTCCTGATGGTGAATAAATCTCCTGAGATCTGAAGGGTTTCCACTTTTGCTTCTTCCTCATTTTCTCTTGCCGCTGCCATGTACGAAGTGCCTTTCACCTCCCACCATGATTCTGAGGCCTCTCCAGCCATGTGGAAATGTAAGTCCAATTAAACCTCTTTTTCTTCCCAGTCTCATGTATGCCTTTGTCAGCAGCATGAAAATGGACTAGTACAGTAAATTGGTACCAGTAGAGTGGGGCATTGCTGAAAAGATACCTGAAAATGTGGAAGTAACTTTGGAACTGGGTAGCAGGCAGAGGTTGGAACAGTTTGGAGGGCTCAGAAGAAGACTGGAAAATGTGGGAAGTTTGGAACTTCCTTGAGACTTGTTGAATGGCTTTGACAAAAATGCTGATAGTGGTATTAACAATAAGGTCCAGGCTGAGGTGGGTCTCAGATGGAGATGAGAAACTTTTTGGGAACTGGAGCAAAGGTGACTCCTGTTATGTTTAGCAAAGAGACTGGTGGCATTTTGCCCCTGCCCTAGAGATTTGTGTAACTTTGAACTTGAGAGAGATGATTTAGGTTATCTGGTGGGAAAGATTCCTAAGCAGCAAAGCATTCAAGAGGTGACTTGGGTGCTGTTAAAAGCATTTAGTTTTAAAAGGGAAACAGAGCATGAAAGTTTGGAAAATTTGCAGTCTGACAATGTGATAGAAAATAAAAACCCATTTTCTGGAGAGAAATTCAAGCTGGCTGCAGAAATTTGCATAAGTAGCAGGGAGCCTAATGTTAATCCCCAAGACCGTGGGGAAAATGTCTCCAGGCCATGTCAGAGACCTTCACAACAGTCCCTCCTATCATAAGCCTAGAAGCCCAGGAGGAAAAAGTGGTTTCATGGGTTGGGCTCAGGGTCCTTGTGCTGTGTGCAGCCTAGGAACCCTGTGTTCCACCACTCCAGCCATGGCTGAAAGGGGCCAATGTATAGCTTGGGCTGTGGCTTCAGAAGGTGGAAGCCCCAAGCCTTTGCAGCTTCCATGTGGTGTTGAGCCTGTGGGTGCACAGAAGTCGAGAATTGAGGTTTGGGAACCTCCTCCTAGATTTCAGAAGATGTATGGAAATGCCTGGATGCCCAGGCAGAAGTTTGCCAAGGGTGCAGGGTCCTCATGAAGAACCTCTGCTAGGGCAGTGAGAAAGGGAAATGTGGGGTTGGAGTCTTCACACAGAGTCCCTCCTGGGGCACTGCCTAGTGGAGCTGTGAGAAGAGGGTCACCATCCTCCAGACCCCAGAATGGTAGATCCACCGACAGCTTGCACCATGCACCTGGAAAAGCCACAGACACTCAATGCCAGCCTGTGAAAGTAGCTGGGAGGGAGACTGTACCCTGCAAAGCCACAGGGGTGGAGCTGCCCAAGACCATAGGAACCCACTTTTTGCATCAGCATGACCTGGATATGAGACATGGAATCAAAGGAGGTCATTTTGGAGCTTTAAAATTTGACCGCTGTGCTGGATTTTGGACTTGTGTGGGCCCTGTAACCCTTTTGTTTTGGCCAATTTCTCCCATTTGGAACAGTTGTATTTACCCAATACCTGTACCCCCATTGTATCTAGGAAGTAAATAGCTTGCTTTTGATTTTCTAGGCTCATAGGCGGAAGGCACTTGCCTTGTCTCAGATGAGATTTCAGACAGTGGGCTTTTGGGTTACTGCTGAAATGAGTTAAGACTTTGGGGGACTGTTGGGAAGGCATGATTTGTTTTGAAATTTGAGGACATGAGATTTGGAGGGGGCAGGGGTGGAATGATACGGTTTGGCTGTGTCCCCACGTGAATCTCAAGTTGAATTGTATCTCCCAGAATTCCCATGTGTTGTGGGAGGGATTCAGGGGGAGGTAATTGAATCATGAGGGCTGGTCATTCCCATGGTATTCTCATGATAGTGAATAAGTCTCACAAGATCTGATGAGTTTATCAGGGGTTTCTACTTTTGCTTTTTCCTCATTTTTTTCTTGCTGCCACCACGTAAGAAGTGCCTTTCACCTCCTACCATGTTTCTGAGGCCTCCCCAGTCATGTGAAACTGTAAGTCCAATTAAACCTCTTTTTCTTCCCAGTCTCAGGTATGTCTTTGTCAGCAGTGTGAAAGCAGAATAATACCCAGCAGTGGGATTGCTACATCAAATGGTAGCTCTATTTTTAGTGTTTTGAGGAACATTCAAATTGTTCTCTATAGTGGTTGTACTAATTTACATTTCCACCAACTGTGTATGAGGGTTCCTTTACCTCCACTTTCTTACCAATATTTGTTATTGTCTTTTGGATATAAGCCGTTTTAACTGGGGTGAGATGGTAGCTCATTGTAGTTTTTATTTGCATTTCTCTGATGATCAGTGATGGTGAGCACCTTTTCATATGCCTATTTGCCACTTATATGTCTTTTTTGAGAAATGTCTATTCAAATTTTTGCCAATGTTTTAATCAGATTATTAGATTTTTTTCATATAGAGTTGTTTGAGCTCCTTATATATTCTGGTTATTATCCTTTGTCAGATGGGTAGTTTGCAAATATTTTCTCCCATTCTGTGGATTTTCTCTTCGCTTTATTGTTTTCTTTGCTCTGCAGATACTCTTTAGCTTGATGTGATCCTATTTGTCCATTGTTGCTTTGGTTGCCTGTGCTTATGGGGTATTGATCAAGATGCTTTTGCACAGACCAATGTCCTGGAGATTTTCTCCAAAGTTTTCCTCTTGTAGTTTCATAGTTTAAGTTCTTAGATTTATGTCTGTGATCCATTTTGATTTGATTTTTGTATATGTTGAGATATAGTGTACTAATTTCATTCTTCTGCAAATGGATATTGATATGGTTTGACTATGTCGCCACCTAAATCTCATCTTGAATTGTAGTTCCTATAATCCCCATGTGCTATGGAAGGGGCCTGGTGGGAGGTAATTTAATCATGGGGGAGTTACCCTCATGCTGTTCTTGTGATAGTGAGTGAGTTCTCATGAGATCTGATGGTTTTATAAGGGACTTTTTCCCCTTTTGCTCTGCACTTCTCCTTCCTGCCGCCATGTGAAGAAGGATGTGTTTGCTTCCCTTTCTGCCATTCTGCCATGGTCATAAGTTTCCTGAGGCCTCCCTAGCCATGTGAAACTGTGAGTCAATTAAACCTCTTTTCTTTATAAATTACCCAGTCTTGAATATGTCTTTATTAGCAGTGTGAGCGTGGACTTATACAGGTATCCAGTTTTCCCAGCACCATTTAATGAAGAGATTGTCTTTTCCTCCATGTATGTTTTTTAAACCAATATCAAAAATGAGTTCGCCGTAATTGTGTGAATTTGTTTCTGGGTTTTCTATTCTGTACCATTGGTCTATGTGTCTGTTTTTATGACAGTGCCATGCTGTTTTGGTTACTACAGCCCTGGAGTATAATTTGTAGTTAGGTAATGCAATTTCTCCAGTTTTGTTCTTTTTGCTCAAGATGGTTTTGGCTACTCTGGGTCTTCTATGGTTCTATAATTCTGTTTTTCTTTTACTTAGGTTAGTGACGTTGATGGATGGGATGATGTAAGGCCTACTTTTTAAATTAAATCTGTTTTTATTCACTTATTGAATTATTTTTGAACATCTAGTATGTGGTAGGCATTGAAGATATGAATGACAATCAGACTTAGATCCTGCTTTCTTAGAGCTGTGGGCTGTTAGAGAGGCAGAAATGTAAACTAACAATTGCAAGAAGGTGATTGCTGTGGAACCAAATATCCTTTACAGGGAAATCTCATAAAATTCTCATATAAGTTTGCCTATTTCTCTCTGGAACAGGAAGCTGAAAAACCTTCTTGTCTCTGATTTCCCCATCCAGTTCCTTTTATGAGTCTGTTTCATCTCTATTTATTGCTGAGTCTGCTCCTTCCTCCTCCCTTATCACCATACTCTGATTCCTTCACTTGCACAGGATCCTTCATTACTACCTCTTAACACCAGGGCCTACTACTGCATCTGTGCCTTTTCTTTGAATCTCAGCTGACATTGTTGATGCATGTGTGTGTGGGGGGGTGGGTATGGGGGGGAGGGGGGAGAGAGAGAGAAGAAAAGAAAGAAAGAGAGAGTGAAAGAATGGATCTGATCTACTCAAATTACTTTTTTTTTTCCTTTCTGGAGTAACCTGCAAGTTATTAGTCACTGGCCAACCTATGGTTTGTTTTTGCTTGAACCATCATGGTTTAAACTTGACTGGAAAGTTGGATATGACAAACTACTTACTAATTTTGCTTAATCTGTTAAAAAATTTCTGCTTAGTGGAGACTGTTGCTTGATCTATTATGCCAGAAATATGTTCTTTGTAGAAATTAGTTTCAGGATTATTTGTATGTGCATTTTCTTCATGGTGATGCAAAATGATTTTCTTAAGTGATTATTATCTTTATGTATTTCACAAAAAATTCTTTTGATAAAGAAACCCACTTTATCTAAATTTTAAATTCCTTTGAAAGAGAAATTGCCAAATTTCTGTTTTGTAGATCTGTTTGGATTTTTCATAGGTTTTGCTAACATTAATTGTATGTAGCAATTCACATCAAATAATTGCATATTGCAACTGCAATTGCAAATAACTAGATATTAAAAGTTCAAAATTAATTTTCTTTTATGCCAATGACCATACTTTGCTCCTTGAAGATCTTCCGTTATTTCAGTCAACTTTCTTTTCTTTTCTTTCTTTCTTTCTTTCTCTCTCTCTTTCTTTCTTTCTTTCTTTCTTTCTTTCTTTCTTTCTTTCTTTCTTTCTTTCTTTCTTTCTTTCTTTTCTTTCTTTCTTTCTTTGTTTTTCTTTCTTTCTTTCTCTTTCTTTCTCTTTCTTTCTTTCTTTCTTTCTTTCTTTCTTTCTTTCTTTCTTTCTTTCTTTCTTTCTCTTTCTTTCTCTCTCTTTCTCTCTGTCTGTCTCTCTTTCTCTTTCTCTCTCTCTCTCTCTCTCTCTCTCTTTCTCTCTTTCCCTTTCATCTCACTGTTGTTGGCCTGGGCTGGAGTACAGTGGTGCTATCTCGGCTCTCTACAACCTCCACCTGCCAAGTTTCAGCAATTCTCCGACCTCAGCCTCCCCAGTAGCTCAGATTACAGGTGCCTGCCACCACGCTCAGCTAATTTTTGTATTTTTAGTAGAGATGGGGTTTCACCATTTTGGCCAGGCTGTGCTCGAACTCCTAACCTCAGGTGACCCACCCACCTCAGCCTCCCAAAGTGCTGGGATTACAGGTGTGAGCCACCATGCCCAGCCCTACTCAACTTTTACAATTTACTTTGCACTGTGTCTAAATTAAATCTAATTTTTTTTTTTTTGAGATGGAGGCTCAGCCTGTCGCCCAGGCTGGAGTGCAATGGCTTGATCTTGGCTCACTGCAACAATTCTCCTGACTCAGCCTCCAGAGTATCTGGGATTACAGGCGACTGCCACCACGCCCAGCTAATTTTTGTATTTTAGTAGAGACGGAGTTTCACCAGGTTGGCCAGGCTAGTCTTGAACTCCTGACCTCATGATCTGCTGGCCTTGGCCTCCCAAAGTGCTGGGATTACAGGTGTGAGCCACTGCACCCAGCCAAATCTAATTTTTTAAGCAAAATTTAGTTGACATTCTTTTTGTATATCTGCAAGTTGTTGTGAGGTCAAATTTGATATTCACTAAAGATTTTTTTCATCTTCAAATAGATCTATAAAATATTGTATTCTGTCTTTGAGTTGCTCCAATGAATATCAGAGCTCTAGCTACTGTTAAGATAATTTCATCTAGTAACCAATTCAGACTAATTTTGTCTTAAATTTGGAATCATTCTTTTTGTGCCATGAATCCTTCCAGATTTAAGGCCAAATTATTATTTTATATCTTTCCCTTTACCATCAAAAGGAAAGGTATACATTTTTGAAATTAACCCATTACCAAAATGGCTAAAATTCAAAAGACTCATAATTATTGACAAGGATGTGGAGCATTTGGAAGGCTCATTCAATGCCCATCAAGACTAAAACATACAGATCCATGCATGTTCCTTTAGACTTACATAGATACAACTTAAATAGTAATATGAATTATTTAAATTGCAAAATATTTTCCAGCTGTCATGTACAAATGCTGCAAATATTGCCGTAATTCATGAATATCTCTAGAAACACAATTATTTCCTGACAATGAGATAACCCAAACAATTTTCCGAAACAAAATGAGAAGCAAGAAAATGGACACTTGGCACTATTAGAAAATACCCCATGCGAGAATTCATTTCATTCATGCTTGTTGTGAGGAAGGATTTGATGTTAACAAATTTGTCTTTCCTCTTTCCTAAATGTTTCAACACTCAAATCTTCTCAACAATTCTAATCACCTGTGTTAGCAATAGCACAATTCTTAAACCTTTATGGTGGTTGAACTCAGTTGTCTTTTGTTTTGAAGATACATGGTCAAGTGATAAGGAGAATAATTTTCCTGAGAATTGAACAGTGTTTGCCATGGCAGCAGAGTTATTGGCTTTTCTGAATCAGCCTGAGTCCTGTCCTGGAACCTGAGTGACTAAGAATTATAGATAATAACTGTCCAATTTTCATTCTAGTATGAGAAGAGTTTTTATCAAATAATTTAAATGGCAGCTAAAATCCAATTATAAAAAAATTCATGATAATATCCAGAAACTTTCTTTATATGTATGTTTTATTGTACTGTAGATTTTGTTGAGCTTGCTTAAGAGAAATTGTCTGCAATCTGGGGCTATCAGTATTTAGGAAACAAAACCAAAAACCTAGGTAAAGTACCAAAGAGCATACAGAATTGAAGTTGCCGCGTAGTTGTTGCTCAAAATGTTTTATATTTGTTTAAATTTGAAACTGCAATTTTTGTGTAGTAGCACTTCTAATTTTGGTCTATGTTGAATTAGCTCACTGTTCTGCCATGTTGAGGCAAACAGATAATGATCCCAGAGTTTGAAGAATATAAAAGCCAAACACAAAAACAAATTATCTATAGCATCCATAAATGCTGGATTCTTAGCCCTTTTGAAAGTACAATCCATGGGATCATTTTTCAAATAGATTAGAACTTTTAGTAGGTAAAAATTACTAAATTGTTTGCAAAATTATTTTTTTCAATATGCAGATATTTATCTATAAGGAAATGTGCCAAAGATTAGAGATCACACCGCAGTTGGTGAAAATGTTTCTCATCAAAATTATTTAAAGATCTTCTGGCATAAATATGGTCTGATATTCTTACTGTTGGGGCAGAGATCAGACTACATTTGTAGTCCTTCCTGGGTGATGAAGAGCTGATAGAATTGGCCAGAGTTTCTTTACTCTGCTGGGAAAGTTTGTTTTGGCAGTGTTGATGGACACCGTGGATTGTAGGTTTCCTAAAGGATAAAATGAGCCTGGGCTTGATTTTTAGAAAGCAGATTGAAAAAACCCACCGTGGTGCAGTCTCCACTTTCAAATTTGATTAGCTGTGGGATAATTACTATTTCAACTTCTTACAGTATTAACAGTTACCAGTTTCTATTTTAAGAGGGTTTTTCTGTCAAAATAATACTTCAAACACTGGGAAATTTAGATAGAATGAGTGTATCTACTTGGCTATTAAATACAAAAATAGCCTTAGTTAATGTTATTTAAAATTGCCTCATCACAGTTTCCTCGTTGACAAAGTGTGAATTAAAACAATAGTGCCTTTCCTTATAGGTTTGTATGTGAATCAGGCAAGTCAGAATTGTGCCATACACCTAGCACATATTCAATAAACAATATTATTTATTGAATTATTCAATTTTAAATTGTTTTGGACTTTTCAAGCAATGCTGTGCCATTTTTTTCTTTGTATAATGTCCTTTTAAAATTTTGGAGGGGGCGTTTATGACTTTTCTGGCATACAAAAACTGATTCACAGAAAATAGAGTCTCAGATATGAAGCAAGTCAGGTTGATTAGACTAGAAGGGATGAGATATGATATCCTGATTAGTAGGAAACCAAAAAATGGTTAGTTCTGTTTCAAAATTCATTTGTCTCGCTGATTGGCATGTAGACCTAAAAAAAGGGTCATGAACTGACTTGCTCACTTTTCAACTAATTTACGGATTATAAAAACTTAATGATCACATGCTGTTAAAACTCCATTTAGAAATTAGCAATTGATTATGTGGCACATTGCAATTCTTAAGCTCTCTTCATTAGTAAGGAGTGTAATCTAATCACATTTGCAGAGCTAAAACTATGCCTTTGAATAGACGGATAGTTTGGAACCAGGAGACTTGGTCCTTCCTGATTGTCAGGGTGAAATACTTACCTCTATTCAGCATCTCACAAAGTTCTTTCTTCTGTGATCTCAGAAACTCATCTAGGCCAAGGTGTTAATGGCTTAATTATACTTAACAGGACTGTTTTCGTTTGAAAGGAAAAAAAGCCTATTAACACAACAGTGGAATAAATAGCAGCTCAAGAATTTCAGTAACCTAGAGAATAATTTTTTTTGGAGGTTGGATTATTAAATAGATAACTGCTTATTCGTTCTTTTTCTGTATATATGTACATAAAATGTTTACATATAGATATACATAATATATACACACACATATATATCATGAATATATGCTATGATAAAGTGTGTATTTTTATATATGCATATACCTCCCCAGCCTCCAGCCTCTACATATTTATAGTCTGGTCATTCTGGGATTCAAACACTGAATGTTTGAATGTCTTGGATAATAACTGAAGACTCTCCATACTGGGCAGTTGGAGATGTCATGTGTGGAAATTGTTGAGTTTAAGACTCCTCTGTTTTCCTTTGCCCCACTTTGGGAGTTTAACTGTATGTATGCTCTGTCATTACTCAGCAAATAATGAGGAGGATGTCTATGCAGATGTCTGGAGTTCTTTTTCTACTAGCTCTTTTCTCCCTGGAAGTCTGCTGTGTGTATTTCAGCCAACTCCACCTCCCCAAATCCTATGGTATCTGGCATTTACTGTCATTTTGCTGGGTTGTGTGGCCTCTAGCATCACTTACTGTTGTGTAAGTGATGTTTTTCTAAAAATTAAACTCTGCAAGGAAAGCAAATATGCAGTTATTTTCCTCAGAGAAATAACTTTGTAAACTATACAACTGAGTACAGTCTGAGAATTTATACCAACTTTGTGGAAGAGAAAATTAGTAAAGTTTAGTTAATTATAATAATTTCTTTTTATTGAAAAAAGAATTGATGTATGTCCCAACAGAACCACATCACACACATTTTTTTACTCCAAATTATATACAGGAGTAATTGTGAAGATTAAAGTTATAAAAATGGATTCTGGAAGTCATATTAAAATATCCATAGCCATAAAGTAATATTTCTTATATATGTTATAGTTACACATCTCTCTCCTTTTGTATATCTCATAAAGTTGGCTAAATACATATTTTGTTTAAATCTTTTAAATTAAGCCCACCCAAATGAAGTACTCAGTGGAATATTAGAAGTTTTTCTTTCTTTTTTAAAGTTCAAACACAGAGTTTAAATTGTGTTCTGTGTGATGTTGGTGTTTCTGATGGAGGAGAGTCATTTAGCATTAGAAATTTTGAAGGGTGCCAAGTTTAACTTCGCAATTTTACTTAGGGTAGGACTTCATATATATTTCATCTCAATGCATAAAAACATGAGTTTTGTTGTTGTTGTTGTTGTTGTTGTTTTTCACTTCAATAACTACCTGAGGTGTTTGCCCAAGAAGAGTAAAAGCTTCGATGGGACAGGAGAAAAGCAAAGGATGGCTTTTGATTAAACTATTTTGCATTAAGTAGTAAATGATTGTTTGAGGCAATGATAGATTTGCATATGAAATTATTTACCTTAGTAACTCAGATTAATGCATCTGTCTCTGTCTGTCTCTCTAATCTTTTTTTTTTTGATATCATATCTAGAGCACATCTTTAATCAATTTTAATTACCCATTTTCCTTCTGAATTTAATATATATGGAGATGAAAGTTCTAAATGGTTTTAAACTGTTCAGCTTTCTGGCAACAAAATATGTAAAACAAAGAGCTGATTTAAACAGTAGAAATGTACCTACATTATTAATTATTACCATTATTAACATCTTTATATCAATAATTGAGCTCTTACTACCTATCACTGTCATAGTAAAGTTACAGTGGGGTGTTCATCCTTAAGAGATCTTTAAAGCCCTCTTGGAAACTGATTATTTCTTTCCATTCACAAATGTTGAATGCATTCTAGAAGGAGTTGAAAATTCCTATTAATCAATCTCTAACAATAAAAAAGTTCTGGTACATTGGATATATTATTTGGCTTGTCCAATGTAAAGATTGCATCTATAAATATTGCTAGCTATCTGGATTACTCATGCCCAACTGCACTTTTAATTAGTGTATTGACTTTTTAAATTTTAAAAACATGTTATTATACATTCATGAAATTACATTCTATGCTCATTCAGAATGAAAATGTTCTTGTCATTTTCCCTCTGTCACTTGATGACCAGCATTTAAAATAGGCAGAAAGTATACACAAATTTCAGTGATAATTTATATCAAACAAGAATACTGCTTTTACTTTTATTTCTATCTTAGAATAAAATTTGTTAGAAATAATCATTTGAAGATAGGGGTTCAAAACAGTTTCTAAAAGTAAAATGTGTGTTTATAATAACGCAGTTTATTGGATTTTAATATTCCATTGATCCAATAACTTACTCTGAGCTCCTTTTTTTTCTTACTGGAAAAACAAATTTTCTCCTTAGCATTCACATGTCCATTAAAGAGTAAATTTTAAACTCATATAAAGATAGTAAATATCATGGAAAGTACAGTTACAAATAGCATATGTCACTTAATAGAGTGAGGGGCTGAACTGTGCAAAGCCAATGTCTTTATATTAAAATATGATTTATTAATTTAGAACATGTTTATTGATTTTCTTCACAGTGTATAAGATATACTCTGGTGTATAGGACAATTTATGTAAAAGAAATAAGGTATACATACACATAACTATTAAACAAGATTGGGTTTTCCAAAAACAGATTCAGAGGGCAGGCCATCAGAGTAAGGGGCATGACAGTTCCTTTCTTGCTTTGCAGTGAAGGTAAAATCTGATCTTGACTTGAACAGAATCTGGATGTGGTGATGATAGGAGGTAAACAGGGCATTACTAGCAAAGGAGACAATTTTATCAAAGGTACAGAGCTTGCTATTTATGAGATATTTACTGGAATGTGAGATTTTGATTAGAAGTCAAGCTGAATATAATGAAATAGCAGAAAGAAAAGCTAAAAGACAAGTGGGACAGATCAAAAAAGGATTCGAATAACAGATTTAAAAGTTTGGTTTTTACCCACTAGGTGATGAAGAATGATTTTAATAATACAAATGAATACTGTTGCTTAACACCTACTGAATTATTACTCGATGTCAGGTCCTATTCTGAGTGCTTCACATGTATTAGCTAATTTCTTTCTTTATTATAGCAAATGAATTTATTGTGTATATTTAAGGCATACAATATGATGTTATGGGATATATATGGATAGTAAAAGGTTACGATAGTATAGCAAATCAACATAGCCATCATCTCACATAGTTACTCATTTTTTTGTGTTTTTTGTGACAAGAGCAGCTAAATTTTCATTTAGTATGAATCCCATGTACAGTGTAATTATATTATCTATAGTCCTCATGTTGTACATTGGATCTCTAGACTAGTTTCTCCTACACATCTGCTACTTTGTGTCCACTGAACTGTGTCTCTGCATTTCCTGTCCCACCCCTGGTAACCACTGCTTTGTTCTCCATCTCTGTATACTTGAATGATTTTTGTTGTTGTTGTTGTTGTTTTGTTTGTTTGTTTGTTTTGGATTCTACATATAAGAGAGATCATGCAATTTTTTTCTTTCTGCATGTGGCTTACTTTATTTAGCATAATATCTTTCAGGCTTATTCATGTTGTGGCAATTGACAAGTCTAATTCTCAATTCTTTTTTGAGGCTGAATAATACTCTTGTATACATGCACTGCAGTTTCTTTATCCATTCATCTGTTGACAGACACTTAGGTTGTTTCCATATTGTATTAGTCAATTTTCATGCTGCTGATAAAGACATGCCCAAGACTGGGAAGAAAAAGAGGTTAAATGAACTTACAGTTCCACATGGCTAGGGGGAGCCTCACAGTTATAGTGGAAGGCAAGGAGGAGCAAGTTAATGTCTTACATGGATGGCGACAGGCAAAGAGAGATCTTGTGTAGGGAAACTCCTGTTTTTAAAATTGTCAGATCTCGTGAGACTTATTCACTATCATGAGAACAGCATGGGAAAGACCCACACACATAATTCAATTACCTCCCACCAGGTCCCTCCCACAACACGTAGGATTCAAGATGAGATTTTGGTGGGGACACAGCCAAATCGTATCACGTATCTTGGCTATTTTGAATAATTCTGCAATGAAAATGGGAGTGAAGGTATCTTTGTGAGTCAGAAATTTGATTTCCTTTGAGTATGCACTGAGAAGAGGGATTGCTGGGGCATGTGGTAGTTCCATCTTCAATTTCTTTAGGAACCTCTGTAGTATTTTCTATAATGGCTATACCAATCTACATTCTCACAAACAGTGTACAAAGTTTCTTTTTCTCCACAGTTCGCTCTATAAGTTGATTCTATAATTATCTTTAGTGCATAGATAAGGAAACAGAGGTCCTGAATAGTTTAGAATCTTGTCCTATGTCAAACAACTACTAAACGGTTGAACTCAGTCTTTCTCCGGAGCAACACTGTCCAGTAGAACTTTCTGTGGTGATGGAAATGTTCTGTATCTGTGTTGTCTGTTATGGCAGCCACTAGCCCCATGTGGCTGCTGAGCACTTGCAATGTGACTACTGTGACTAAGGAACTGAATTTTAGAAATGATATTTAATATTGATTAAGTTACATTTAAATAGCCACACCTTGCTTAGTAGTTGGCTTACTGAACAGCAAAGTTCTGGAGTATACTCTCCTTGCCATTACATTTTTGAACAGAGGAGAGAAGCTCTTCCAATGATGCTATATAGCAGCACTTTCCAAAGCATCTTCTTTGGAGCACTGGTGCAGGAGATGATCTCACTTTAAAAAGTTTAAGGTCCAAGTAAGAGAGGGAAAAACTGCATGGTATTTTCTCTTATTGAAAGCTCACATTCACAGTAGGATATTTTAGCTTCTGTAGTAAATATATGGATTTCAACTTTAAAAAAGTCTAGTTTTTCCCTAACTTATTTGGCCAGAGACTTTCATTCACCGAACACAGTGAATTAGTATTTTGCTTAAGATATTTTGAGGCAATGCTGCTCTAGGATGATTAAAATGGCAGTGGGAATTAGGAGGCGTTGCAGTGAGGAGAGACCAAAGTCTTCATAGCCATGCAGCTGATTACTGAATGTGGCTTGGTGAAAATTAATCAGTATTTTAACTGGGCATATGACAGCAAGAATGGAAAGTGGTTTGTGTCTCTGTGTGTTCGTGTGTGTGTGTGTGTGTCTCTTTGTATGTATGGGGTCTGAAGTGGGAGGCATGTATATGAAGTTTAATAGAATTTCAAGTTTTATTAGCTGGGAGGATGGCTTGATGTTATAATCAGGTTGAAGTGTTTGTAGAACAAGTTCACTTAGCAGATATACTAGGTATATATACAGGCATATCTAGTAGAATGTTTGAAAAATGTGATTTGGGTCTAGACCATAGAAGAGGGGATGTGGCTATAGGTGGAGATTTTGGAGTCATCTACCTAGAGGGGCTATTTAAAATGTCCAGGATGAACAAAATTGCTAAGAGGAAGTGGGCAGACAGCAAAGAAGAGGACCAAACATAGAACTTTATATTAAGAGCGTATTTGTCAATTAATGTAGCTTAGGAATTCTATGTGAGTATGTGTTTGTATGTGTACATTCTATTTAAAATATTCTGACATAAGAAATAATAAAGTTCCAACAAAACTTCCAGAACTAACTGTATCTTAATTTTATTATTTAGTAATAAATTTTCATGTCCAATTATCTCTTTTATTAAGAAGTCAATAAATATACACTGAACACTTACTATATATCAGATATTGTTTTAGGTGTTGTGGGTACATCTTTGAACAAAAAGAAAAACCTTTTTATATTCATGAACATTACATTCACTGAAGATTTTCTAGTCCTTTGACTTACTCAGTTTTAGCAATACCTAGCTAGGAATTTAGGCAACAATATTTTATCGAGTATATGTTTGTTATCATTTTTGAAATGTATGTAAATTATTAGTAATTCAATGGGAAAGCAGTAAAAAGCATCTACAACTTTAAATGGAAAAATGATAAAATGCACTTCTGCATAACATCTCTATTGAATTAAAAATATGAAGAAATAGGCTAAATTTGAGCATGTAGGACTGTGGAGCTTATAGCAATAATCTTTTTGATAAAAGTCAGGCAAAATAAATAAATAAATAAATAAATAAATAAATAAAGCCATTAAAACTTTTCCACTGGAAAACATTTCCTTAAACAAGAACAGAAAATGCAGGTCTGGGAATGTCAGACCCTCAGCTCATGATTCTAATAGCTTTCCCTCACATTCTACTTAATCAATTTTATAAATTACATTAGAGAGGTTTTCATGAAGCATGAATCCTTACTTGTTGAATTAGGAAGTTAATATCATAACATGATATAATTTATATATGTCCTTATAAGTTCATTATATATTCTTATTTACTAAATATAAACTATGTTGTAAGTTATATATAGCATATAAATATGTAAATACATGTTATATAATTATAATTAATATTTATATAAATATACGTTATATAAATATATTAAAACTACAACATTTCATGTTATAAGTTGAGGTAAGGTACTAAAAAGTAAAAAGAAAAAAATAATAGCTTGTTATAGAAATATTTAATCTTCATAATTCTTCACTCTGTTTAAGAAACATTACCATTAAAGGAGAAATCTATAAGCTTCTCGTCCCTCTCTTTATCATTTTAGTAAATATGAACTACGTATTAAGTTAAGGGACTTCCTTGAAATTTACACATCTTCGGGATCATTATACTAGCCAGGAGATGGCACTAATGCACTTTGTTCTATCTTCCAGAAAGTAACTCTATAAGCCAAAGGTTACCTCAACAATGCATTATGAAATATTGTGTAAATTAAACATTTTGTTTCATTCTACTTTCTACCCTTCAGTTATTTATGCTGCGTGTTAAGATTAGTGTCTATATTAAAAGCTCAATTTGTTTTAAGTCAGGAGCATAATATATGCTTTAACCAAATGAGCTGTTTCATTTTGCAATTTAATAAATGGTCTAGCCTAAAAAAGAAGAAAAGGAAAAATTTTTAAGTATGGAAAGTTCAGAGGTTAGTAGATTTGTAAATAATAAACTGCATAGATACCAATGGGGATCAAACTCTACCTAATTTAGGTTGGGGATAATGATAATGTGAGAACTGCTGTGGCTATTAATTTCCTTTATCACTTGTAATTCTCATAGTGTTAGTGGATACATTTTTTTTTTCCTTCTGAAGAAATTTGACTTTTCACATCTAGTAAGTATGAACTAAAAGTATCTGAGACGAGTCTCAATCAATTTATGAAGCTTATTTTGCCAAGGTTAAGGATGAATCCATGACACAGCCTCAGGAGGGCCTGATAACATAGGCCCAAGGTGGCTGGGATACAGGTTGCTTTTATACATTGTAAGGAGACATGAGACATCAATCAATATGTGTAAGATGTACATTGGTTCAGTCTGGAAAGGTGGGACAACTCGAAGTGAGGACAAGCGTTGGGGGGGCTTCCAGGTCATAGGTAGATAAAAGACAAATGGTTGCATTCTTCTGAGTCCTTGATCAGCCTTTCACTGAATACACAATTTTTATGTGAGAAGGGGGTAAGGTAACAGTCTCTTATGGCTTAGTCTGGCTTAGTGAATCTGCATTTTTACCTAAACAATAAGGCAGAAGAATCAATCAGGTATGCATTTGTCTCAGGTGAGCAGAGGAATGACTTTGAGTTCTGTCCTTTGTCCTGCACCTGTGAAGATAAGCGATCAATTTACATTGCCAGTGTGAAATTCAGCAGAACTATTTTAGGGTAAAGATCTTGAGGCCCACAAGGAATTTCCTTGCTTTCCTGTCTTGCCACTAAACCTAATTTATCAAAATAACCTGTTTTGGGCCATGCTCTGAGCCTGCATTCTTTCTATAACTTCAAAATGGTATATAAATTTCTGTACCTTTCTGGTGGGTTGGGTCATCATATTGAAGGCTCTCATGTATACACATTAAATAAGTGTGTGTGCCTTTCCTCCTATTAATCAATATGCCTCATGTCAGTGACTTTTCAGCAAAACTTTAGGGGGCCAAGCCCCCACAGTTTGCTTTCTTATTATTGAGCTTTGATTTTTTTTAATACATATGTTCTAGGTAGATATACTTTATGAGTTATATGATTTATAAATATTTTCCCGTTCTGAGGTTTACCTTTTCATGCTCCTTAGAGTGTTTTAAAGAGCAGAAGTTTTTATTTTTGAAGTTTGTATTATGAATTTTTTCTTTTTTGTATTGTGCTTTTGGTGTAATGACTAAGAAATCTTGGCCTAATCCAAAGGAAAAATAATTTGTTCTATGTTTCTACAATAGAAATTGTAGAGTTTTAGGTTTTATATTTGTATATATTACACAGTTTGAATTACTTTTTTATATGGTTTAAGTTTTGGATCCCAGTTCATATGTTTTTGCATGAGTAACCAATTGTTTCTGCACCATTTGTTGGTAAAATTCTTCTTTCTTCGCTGAATCACCTTAGCACCTTTGTAAAAAATTATTTGCTTATATATTTGGAGGCTATATCTGGGCCCTACTTTGTTCTGTTGATCTGTTTGTCTATGGTGATGTCAATGTTACACTGTGTTAATTACTGTATTTTTGTAATGTCTTGAAGTAACATAGTCTATTCTTCCAACTTTATCTTTTTCTAAGTTATTTTGTATATTCCAAATCATTTGCATTTCTATACCAATTTCAGAATCAGCTTCTTAATATCTACCAAGAAAAACCCCAACAAGACAAAAAACAAATCCTGCTGGATCTTTGATTGTGATTGCATTCTTATGGTGGGAGATGAGCCTGTGATTTTGAAGTTTTTCTTCTTTTCTCACTAAATATCTCACTAGATATCTAATGTGTGCATTTTTTTCTAATTTCTACTTTAGTGACTTCCCATAAATTGTTATGTATTTTATTTTCGTTTTCATTAAGATCAAAATACTTTTTAATTTTTCATTTAATTTCTTCTTTGACCCATGTGTTACTTAGAATTGTGTTTTTTCAGTTTTTAAATGTTTGGAGATTTTCCTGATATATTCTTCTTAATTTCTAATTTATTCCACTGTGTTCAGAAATTATACATTGTATGACTTAAATCCTTTTCAATTATTGTGACTTGTTTTATGGACAAGAATATCTTTCTGCATATACTTGCGAAGAATGTGTAGTTTGCTTCTGTTGGATAGAGTATTTTATAAACATAAATTAGATAAAATTGATTGTTAGAATTGTTCATATTATTTATATTCTTTTAAGGACGTGACCAGATAGAGACAGAGTCTCTCTGTGTCGCCCAGGCTGGAGTGCAGTGGCCGGATCTCAGCTCATTGCAAGCTCCGCCTCCCGGGTTTACGCCATTCTCCTGCCTCAGCCTCCCGAGTAGCTGGGACTACAGGCGCCCACCACCTCGCCCGGCTAGTTTTTTGTATCTTTTAGTAGAGACGGGGTTTCACCGTGTTAGCCAGGATGGTCTCGAACTCCTGACCTCGTGATCCGCCCGTCTCGGCCTCCCAAAGTGCTGGGATTACAGGCTTGAGCCACCGCGCCCGGCCTATTATTTATATTCTTACAGAGTTTCCATTGCTCTGTCAATTATTGACATAGCTTATTGAAATCTCTGACTATATTGGATGATTTGTCTCTTTCATCCTTGCAGCTTATCAGTTTTTGCTGTATGTATTTTGAAGCTCTGTTATGAGGTATATAAATGTCTAGAATTATTATGTGATTTTAATAACCTGCTTGTCATTACGAAATTAACCTCTTAATATTTTCATTATAAAATTTACTTTCTCTTATATTAACATATCCATATAGCCAGTCTAGATTTGTTGTTATTGGTAGCAGAGTATATATTTTTTACACTCTTATTTTTAGCCATTTTTATTTTTGTATTTGAATTGGGTTTTTTATAAGCAACATATAGTTTTTTTTTGTTTTTGTTTATTTTTTGTCCAACATGACAATCTCTGACTTTTAATTGGGGTATTTAGACCAATTACATTTAATGTGATTACAGATGGGGTCAGTTTCATTAAAGGATATATCATGTTGAAGGTATATATCTGCAAAATAGTTCTTGGGATTTCTTCCTTTTATCTCCTTTCTCAAGCTGGATGTGGTTGACATATTACTTAGTTGCATAATTATCCCTACACCTCAGCTCATAAATTGGATGACCATATGACTTATCATCCAAGCCAGCATACTTTTGAGAATGAAAGGTGTTTTATGAATTATATTTTTGGGATAATTGGTAAAAATGTTAGAAAATCCTGATCAAACAAGGTAATACATTCTCCTTTTTATAATTTTATATATATTTCTTTGTGTGTCTGCTTGCTTATACAGACCTTTTGAGTGAACATGAAGTTTGAGAGGGCAGGCTTAGTCATCATAGACTTATCATCTCATGTTTAGTGATACTAGTGTCAATACGAGGTTATATGGAACAATGTAAAGAGCAAGATTATGAGACACCTGCAATTTCAGCAGTACATGTTTGTCAAGAGTCACTGAAGAATATAAAAAGACAAAGTAGAGGTTCATTTATCCCATGTTAATAAGAAAAGTTATGGAATTTTGGAAAATCTTAAAGATATATTTTAATTAAAAAAGAAATCAAACCAATCTTTTTTGAGTTATTAAAATAAAAATATCTAATTCAATAAATTTTATACTTTGTAAAAAATATTTTAACATTGTATACATATTTTTAATGTGATTATATGTATGAGCTTATAAAAGTGTACATATAAATAAGTGAAAACAATAAATACATTATCTTAAAACTTGCAAAATTCTCAATCATATATTTTATGATACATAGGTATCTAGAGACAACTGACTGTAAATAAGATCAGTTTTTCTTTGTTCTCTTCAATTTTATCTTACTCTCATTAAATTGACACACCATACAAACAAATTTCAGAATATTCCATTAATAATTTGTTTAATATTACCATTTATCTGTTAAAATTTTTTACTTAAAACATTTCCTGATCATAATGTTTTTATAATCCTATGTTTTAGAAATTCTCTAAAAGTCTCCTTTTCATTGATATAAAACAGACCTCAAAGGAGATTAAATTTTCTCAATGGCAGTAACTATGTTATTCTTACATCCATTAAAAATTTTTCTTTTCAAACCCTGAAAAAGTAAAATAATAATTTCTGATTATTCTTTCTGTATACATCATTTTCATTGGTGATTAATGATGACAAATTTCTATAAAAAGGACTTCATTGAAAGTAGTGCAAGTTGTATGTGAATAGCAGCTGCCTGAGTACAAAGCTTAATTAGTACATATAGTTAGCGAAGACAGGTTTGTATTCATAAGTGCATACACATTAATGACAAGGAAAATAATTTTTGACAAACAATTTTTTCATTGTGAAATCAAATTTTTAACTATTATTAAAGTTTTTTTCAGGCATAACTTTGATATTTCTCAAGTTAGTTAAAATATCATTTAACTTATATGTTCTATTACATGTTATTGAAATGAATTTTTGGTTCTGGAAACCATAACGTGAGACTGTTTTATCACAAGGTATTTTATTCTCTGCTTAGAGACCACCCTCTTCTATCCTCACCCTTTGCCTAGCCAGTTTCTCATCCATCAAATACCAACTTAAACTTCAGTTCCAGGAATGCCCAAAGAAAGTCTTCCATAATTCCTAGATTAGATCATATGCCCATTCTTATTGTAACAATGGTCTTTTATAGCAGTTATAACAACTGTGATTAAAACAACTAATTATTTAATTATTATCTGCACTGGGGGCTATGATGTACATGCTAAGCTGGTAGGAATTATGTTTTGCCACTCAGTCCTAGCACCTAACATACAACGAAGTACAAAGTATGTCCTCAATGACTATTAATTGATTTAGATCATTTATGACTAAAAAGAGAAAATTGATTGGATGAAGTTTAGGTATTGATGTTGTATGGAAAGCATAATTAGACAAGAGAGTCTAAAATCCTCTAAGAGCATATAAAATTAAAGGTGTGAAAGCATTTACTAATGTTGAGTATAATTTAAATACTTAAGGTACTTATTTTCTTACAGCAGATTTATTTACAATTTAATGGATATTTAGGTGCTTTAGTGAGATTAATCTGTTTTATTGGTTAGGACCTGGGGCATATGAATTTGAAGTTGGACATTCTTCTTTTTGTCAATTTCAGTGGGGAGTCAGAGGAATTGTTTCTATGGACTTAGACTGTAAATAACCCCAACTTGTTTTATACATTGTCCTGATATTCATCATTGGCACCAGTCAAAAGAGTGACTGTCTTTCAACAGCTGCATGCAATGTTTAGCTTCTCTGTGTCAAGGATAAGGAAAAACTTCCCCTTCACACTCTAAAGTTTTGCTAAGAAAAACACTGACAAGAGGCAGACTGATAGTAGAAAAAGTATATAAATTTGTGTAATCATAGTTTCATGCGATATGGGAGCCTTCAGCATGGAGAACCAAAGATACCAGGAAAATTATCCATTTTCTTCTTAGGTTCAACCAAGTACAGACAGCTGTGTAGAAATATAATTGCACAAAAAGGCTATGATTTAATGCCGATAGACTGAGTGGTGAAACCCAGGAAGGCCTATCTGTCTAGATTTTTCTTGGCCTCACTGAGCATGCATTTCTTCTTACTGGATATGGCCAGTTTTTACATAGAAAGGTGGAGGAACAGTTAAGAGTCATATTTTTAGGTTTTATGACTGGCTTTGCGAAAAAGGAGTCTGATTTCTATGACCCAAGTTGGGGAAGAGGATTCTAGTTTCTATGGCTAGACTCAGGAGAGAGTGGGACTGAGAGACAGAAGGGCAGGAGAAAGTCAGAACTACACTTTTGCTTCTGAGACTGCTTCTGGGGCTTCACTTTGGTGCATTGTTTTCTGACAACTGACAATTCAAGTCAACCAACATTTATTGAGCACCTGAGGTTACTGAGAAGATAACTGCCCTGAAGAGCACAATGTCTAGCAGGAAAACCAATACTGAGTGTATTGAAACAGTTATTACTACCTCATATGTGAAGCTTATGACCTTTTTCATGCAAATTAGTTTACACATTCTGTTATGCTTAAAAATTGTAATTTATGTCAATAGAGCTTATAAGATTCTCAGTTAAGAAAACTAGCTGCAGATTTTGAGTTTATTCATGTCTCCAAGTTTATGATCATTTGAGGGTAACTTTTTTTTTTCTCAAATGAAGCTGAATTTATATAGACAGATAACCTGTTTTGAAAACTTTCCTCACAAACGTAGAGTAATAAAGCAGATATGTGGAACAAACCCCATTAAAAAAATTTTCATTGACTTTGATAGGAATATCTGACATATAGCCAATTGCTTCAAGTCAGTATTTTGTAAATTAGTTACACATGGAAATTGATGGCAAACCTATATTTTCTTGCAATCTAGCTACTCATTACTTACAGACTAGTAGTACTTTATTTACAGTATCTCAGTTTTGCATTAGCATTAGTTTTATACTATGACTTAGTACTGTTTTATAGGCATCATAAAGCCAATAATTTGTCAGATAATGTAAATGTAAATTGGTAGATATTAAGTTACAGAGACAAATTACTATACCAGTAACTTGATGAAATCTTTTCTACACAAAAACTCACAGGGAAAGTGAGGACATTTTCTTGAGTCAAGCTCAAGAAAGAAAACCTTTGTGTACGTTGCTGCAATTTGAATGCCATTCAATCAGGGAGCCAGGCCAAGCGAAGTCAAGGAGAAAAGAGGTCAAATTAATTGGACTTCTTCCTATTTAACAGAAATATTTTGAAACTCTTAAGTAGTTTTTCTACTAACATGTTTTCATCTAACTATTTGCAAAAACAGCCTCAAGTTGCCATTTCTGTCACAAGGTTGATTAGATCCAGGAACAAAGAAAGTCATATTACTAGGATGCATAAGATAATCAAACAGGTTATTTAAGTTAATTAACTTATTATCTCATTTTGTAAAATTAAGTTCGGTGTAGAATTGATCGAAATTATTGCAAGAATATTGTAGCCCGTATGTTTTCAATTTCTCCATTTAATTCTAATATTGTTTTCAGACTTGCATTTTTGAAATTAGTATGTGATCATGTAAACATTCAGTGCTCTTTATTACCAGGGCAAAAGTCTTCAAATTTTAAAAAAAGTCATTAATATTTATTTGGTTATTGGCAGTATGTCTTTTAATGACATTTATTCAGCTTTATCAATTATTTAATATAGTTACAGGTAAATATTACTAGCTGCTAGGAGACAGGGCCTAGTATAATTCCTTTTCTATGTTTTTTTATGCATGGAAATACTGGGATAACTTGTTCAAATGTGTAACTAGATGGAAATTGAAGAAGTATTTTGTTTCTATTTTCTGAGCTGTATTATTTAATTGTGGGCCACATAGAGTCCTAAAGTCACATTCCAAAAATCACATGGCACTCTACTATCAACTCTGTTGTTAATCTATCACCTGACAGCTTGTTGTGCTGAACCCCTATCAACTCCGATGGGGATGGCACCAGATTCAAGAGGCAGACCAAGATACCCAGAGCCAGCAAACGAGCCATGGAGATATATTGAGGGCTTATGTACAGGGAAGAAAGCCCAGTAGCAGTGGGCTGGATAGGAGACTTGCTGACCCAGTAGTGGCAAGCCAGGCAGAACTGCAACTGCTTGTAAATGGCATGCAGTTCATATGACATTTTCATTTAACACCCTCCCTGTAACAACATTTACCTGGCAACCTTCATTTAACCCAAAACAAAGGGCCTGATCTGCTATATGGCTCAAGTTCTTTGGGAAGGGCCAGGGGCTCAGATGTTCCTCATAGATAAGGAATGAATCTCAAATTGACCACTCCTGGATTCCTTACTAAAGAACTCTGGACACACTTTCAGGTGAATCGGCCACACAGGGGGTCATTCTCAGGGTATGTGCAAGTCGAGTTATTGCCATCAGGTGCATCTACCATACACCACTCAACTAGATTCTCTTTTAATATCATTAAAATCTAGGAAATGAAAAGCATATAATTTGTTAGCAGTTTTGTTATACAGCTATCAGAATTACTAGTCAGTTTCTCAACATTGAAAGAATTATATCAACCGTTGTCTTTGATTCAGGCAAAGATCTCCGTAGTTGTCTTTCTTTTTTAAAAAAGGAGGAGAGCAAGAAAACTAGCATGGGTTCTGTGGTGGTTAATATTGAGTGTTAATTTGATTGGATTTAAAGATGCAAAGTATTGTTCCTGGGTGTGTCTGTGAGGGTGTTGCCAAAGGAGATTAACATTTGAGTCAGTGGACTGGGAAAGGCAGACCCACCCTCCATCTGTGTGGGCACAATCTAATTAGCTGCCAGTGCCGCCAGAATAAAAGCAGGCAGAAGAACATGGAAAGACTAGACTGGTTTAGTCTCCCATCTTTCTCCCGTACTGGGTGCTTCCTGCCCTTGAACTTTGGACTCCAAGTTCTTCAGCTTTGGGGCTCGGACTGGCTTCCTTGTTCCGCAGCTTGTAGACAGACTATTGTGGTACCTCACCTTGTGATTGTGTGAGTCAATAATCCTTAATAAACTCCCATTTACATATACATCTATCTTATTAGTTCTGACCCTCTAGAGAACCCTGACTAATACAGGTTGTTTCTCAGCTCAGTTTTAGAAAAGTGTAAATATGGCTTTGACTATTTTGCCTGGGTGTCCTTTGAAAGTCTTTGTCTACTCCAGGGGATAAAATATCCAAGGTCAAAACTACTCCTGTAGTTTTAGTTCAGACTACAGGAGTAAGTTTAGACTCCTTAACCTGGCATAGATTCTTTCTGGTTGTGGCAATTATCTACCTTCCCACCTCTGTCCTCCAGCACAGCCTACTCCAGATGCCCAGAGATGAGATCTCACTGACCTAGTTGCTAATTCCTAAATATGAAAAGCTATTTTCACTCTCTGTGCTCTTGAAAATATTGTTTCCATCTTCAATTAAATAAACCACTTGTCCTTCTAGATTCTGGCAGTTCTACCTCCACAATAAAGCCCTCTCTGATTTTAGGAAGCAGAATTCCTCACATCTGTGTTGGTCATTCTGATCTAATGACACCATTCACATTGCATTGATATTGTTTGTTAAAATTTTAGACTTATTCTAGAGATCTTGGAATGTGTCTTACTTATTTTTATTTTTATATTTGTATTATCTAAATTGGAGGTATTCAATAAATATTGGATTAATACCTATATTTGACAAAGATAAACATTTTAATAATATGCATTAGAAATGTGATATATTCCAGTTGCTATATAAATTGTATTTTATAAACTCTGACAATATTGCCCTTTATAACTCAGTTCCTTTTTTTATTATTTTCCATAATTGCTCTGTATTGTATGAATAAATTATGTTTAGTACATTCATGGACTATATATTTAAATACTATATATCATAGTATTTTACCTGGCCTATCATACTGTTTCCTTGGTTCTTTTGAGGTGTTATTGCTTCTTTGAGTTTATAAAATACAGTAAAATTCAAATTTGTAAATGAACATTGTTTCAAGTGTTCATTATTAAATCAGTTGTTTTGATTTTAGAATTTATAGTCCCAAAGAGGTAAAGCTGTAAATGGTGATTAAATTGCAAGATAGGCAAGCAGAGCCATTTAACCTATCCTAACATGAAATATGGTATAATTTATTTAAAATAAAATAACACTAGAATGAAGGACTGTTAATTTTCCCTAATAAACTGCATTCTGATTTCTAACTGAATAATGTTAGAAATGCATTTCTAGGGCTTCTGAAACTCACTTGAATTGGGGAAAGCCTGAAGAAAAGAGGGAGGGAAATATGTTTTACTTCTTGTTACTCAAAGCATGGCCCATGGAGCGGCAGCATCACCATCACCTGGGAGCTCATTCGGCAGACTTTCACACTTACCCCAGCCTACTGAGTCAGAATCTGCAGTTTAACTGGACACCCAGGTGACTCATGTCTATACTAAACTTTGGGAAGTACTGGAGATCAATGCTGGCTTTTTATCTTTTTATATATGCATTTGAAGAGGGATATCTCTACTGTTAAACATCTACATAAACGGAAGCACTACTTGAGATCAGCAATTTCTGGGAATTATTAATTTGGGAAAAAGTATTTCTCCCACAGGGATCTATGAAAGGACCCATTGTTCTATGCTGCTCTCGATTGAATTATATTGCTATTTTGTAAGAAGGAAAAGTAAGTGTTTGGGATAATCTAAAATTCATTAGATTAAACATGATTCCAAATTAGCAGCTTTAGTTTAAAAAGCAACATCAATGGTGATGCACATTAAGTGTGTTTGTAATTTTAAAAATCAGTTGACAAGGTATTTTAGATTTAGAGAATTTCTTGAAATAGTTTAAAATAGTTAAAGATGCTTGTTTATCAACAATGTAATAGGAAAAATACTTGGGAAGACATGATGAAGTTTTATACAAGCTTTACTAATAACAAACTGTATGTATATATGAATATATACACACTGTTATGATTAGTTCAGAATAGAATATTAAGGCTTATAAAAATAAATAAGGCACAGCAAAATAAATATCCGCAAGTGGCTAAATAAAAAAAAAGCACAATGAAAGCTGCAAACTTATTAATATGATGGGCATCTAAAATTTAAAAATTATATTGGGTTGTTTTTGACACTTTAGAAATAATATAAATGAAAATGTGTTAAATATATAGAAATAAGCTATATTCATTGTACACCAGCTAAGATAATGCCTTGATGAAAAAGATCCTTATATATCTACCCTTACTGTTTTCTGTATGTAACATTTGAAGTTCAGTTTCAGAACTACTAATAGAAAAACACAGCATTGGTACATGGTATCTGTAAATTTAGTTGTTTAATCCAACCTTCTTCTCTGGTGCCTAATTATTATTAGCATTAGCTGGCATTATTGATAATGCAGTTTTGGAGAATATCTCCTCTGAGCTGTACTAATGTTAACTATGTACACTAACTGCTAGTAAAAATAGTCAATATTTAGTATAGTGTTTACCCGTAGTTTCCACTGAATACATTTCCATGTGCTCTCTTTAAAATAAATATATTATGTATTGCCACAAATGTATTTTGAGAGCATGAACATGTTTTTATAATAGAAGAAATTATAATAAAAATAATAAATAATAAGGTATTATCATTATCTTCTCTTTTTCTAGACCCAATTCATTGAATTTCTATTCGAAAAATGTAAAATATATGTTCAGTGAACCTAAACAAGCTAATATTAAGTCGCTTCTTACTTCTGGGAGATATCATGATGTAGTAGAAAAAATGTTGTGTTAGGGAAAAAGAAACAACCTCAGATTTTCCTGTGTACTTTCTAGCTTTGTGGCTCTGAAACAGTCACTTGTCTCTTGGCCTGAAAGCAAATTCTGAACTAAGATACTTTCCTAAAGATCCTTCTAGTTTTATATCTATAATTAGAGAGCAGCGTTTTAAAATTTCTATACATACATACACACACACACTATATATACACACACATACATACACGTTTATGTTTATGTTTTCCTAATACAGAGAGTATTACATATGAAATATTAATTCAAATAATGCTTCTAGTAGTAAATTCAACAGTAAATATTGATTTTTCTTCTTAACTAACTTAAGTAACATTATAGAGACCGCAACTTAAATTGTAGATAGGCTTATGGGGATCTTTGATACTACAAATACTAAATAAACTCAGAATTCTATCTGTTATTCTAAAAGAAAGAAAAGAATACTTTTTTCTACCAAATTTTATTCAGCACCTATACCTCAAAAAATAGTTTGTAAAGAAGTTTATTTTCCCATATATAGACATAAATTTGAATTGCATGCCAAATGTAATTCTAAACAGTCAGTGACTTTATAACATATGGCAATTCATTTAAAGTTGATTCATGTAGTATTACTAGGCAAAGCATAATATGAAAGAATCTTTAAAGTAATGGCAAAAAAATTGCTTAAAACATTGCTATTTGATTTTTTTAAACAGATGCCATATGATTTGTTTGTGGATGAGAGGTTATGAGTAGAGTGTAGTGACATTGACCTATTCAGTGGAACTTGCTAGTTGTTGAGTACATGTACTAGTTGTTAGTACATTAAATATGTACTAGCAATTAGTGTATATAATCAATATATTTTCACAGACACTTTTTTTGTGCTTTTGTTAGCACCCTTTTTGAGGGTAAAAATCACATTTAGTTTATTTTTGTATTGTCTTCACCTTTCTTAAAGCAGAAGCCTGTTGAAATCACATGGGCAGATCTTAATTTGCAGTTTTTTTTCACTTATTACCAAAGAAACCTTCCTTCTAATCCTACTTTTGTATTCATCCCTTTTCTCTTCTATGTGATTTTCTCTTCTGTATGTCTCATATATGTATTTGTGTTGAGATCTCTGTGGTGCTGGAGTCTTTATGTTTCATATCATGTAATCTGCTGCAAAGGGACTATCCTCCCATTGTAGCATGTGAGTGGTATAGATTATAAAACTTATTGAAATATGGTTACATGTGTGGGACAGTGAGGATGAATTCTCTGGGGCTTAGGGGTAAAGGTTAAGAATGAGTTTATTCATGGTTTAAAGTATCATTTTTGTATGCTTGAGCAATTAAAACTATTGTTAATGCTTTAAGCATTCAAGTAATAAAACATTTGTTGCCTTCACATAGACATTTTTCTGAGTTTTTATTTCATTAGAAGAGATTCTTTGAAGGGAAATTACTAGGACAATGGATTTGAACAATTTAATCCTTTTGGTATATATCGCCCACGTGCATCACTGAAAATTTTCAGTCTTGTCATATTTTGACATTTGAAAGTTCTCCTATTTATTATTTTAATTTGTTTCTGAAGTTGAACAATTTTAAGAGTATTAAACATTTGTATTTTGTATTCTAAAGATTTCCCATGTTTTCTGTAACTGAGAGCTCTCAGAGATCAGCTACCACTCTTACCCTTCCTTCATATCTTTTTCCTATAATGAGGCTCTTTCTTGTACCTTAGAATTTTATTTACTTTTTAAAAGCAGCGTATTATGTAAAATGTTCTATAAAAAAATGTGCTTTGTCCTCATTTTTCTGCTTTTTATGTCTCTTACATATCCTTTAATATCTCAATTCTCTAATCTATCATTTTATACTCACCCCTCTGTAGGTTTTAAAAATTTTGCTGGTAGTCATTCTCGAGTTCAAAATCTTTCAGAATTTCCTTCTTGTGATTAGGTAGAAACTCCTCTGCTTGATAATAAAAGCCTTCAACAAAGAGTATTTATCTTCCATTTTTCCAGTTTACTTCCATGCATTTAGGCTACACTCTAGCCAGCTTGAATTATCTGTATCCATCTTCCTCTGAATTTCTCAAACATATTCTCACATTTGAATCTTTGTTAATTTTGCTTCCACTTTCTTGACAGCTTTGTTCTGTTATCTCTAAGTGAAAGTCTACAAGGCACGTTTAGAATTTTACAACCCTTCATAAGAGCTAATTTAATCCTCAGTGACAGTTTATTGGAATCATCATTTATGGATTTACCATGCCGTGTTGTATAGAAGTTGTCTTAAGTTACCCTACAGTAATGATGTCAGCACGTCAAGGGTTGGTTCTGCCCACTCTTTCTCATGGCACTGTGGGTCTTTATACATAATAAAGTATACATATACAGTTATTTAATTGAATTAAACATAAGTGGTTGTTGGTTAAATCTAGATTTATTAAAAAGCTTAAATTAAGTCCTACAGGAAAGGTCTCAAAGGTTCTCATGGATTTTCATATTTGATTTATACACTGAGTCAGAGGCTTTGGAATTATTACTACTCAGGCTTAGAGAACATATTTATAAATATTCTTTTGGGGAAATACCTTTCCTCTCTTTAAAATAATACAGACCCACCGCAAATAACGCAAGTAACCTTTCCTGTGCCACCCATAGGCATTGGGCAGTAAAGCCTCAAAATCCAGTTAGTATTTAAAGAGGACAGTCTGAATGTAGGGAATCATGAAACTATCTCTCTATGCTTGGAGAGATTTTAATTTGACAGTGTAAACAAGAAGTACTATTTAGAGAGATACTTTAACAAAGAGATAACAGAAAATCTACAATTTCCATCTTAATGAGAAATTAGTATTTCTAAAGACATGAGAAGACATCTGCTTCTGATCAAGATGAACTAACAGGGGCTGGATTTACCGGATCACCAAAAATAACAAACAAAATATAAAATGACTGGGCACAGTGATTCACACCTGTAATCCCAGCACTCTGGAAGGCCAAGGTGGGATGATTGCTTAAGCCCGGGAGTTCAAGACCAACCTGGGCAACATAATGAGACCCTCGTTTCTCTAAAAAAAATAAGCTGGATGTGGTGGCTTGTGCTTGTAGTCCCAGTTACTAGGGAGGCTGAGGCAGAAGGATGGCCTGAGCCCAGGAAGTGGAGGTTTCAGTGAGCTGCAATTGTGCCACTGTATCATCACACACACACACAAGGACAGTGATCCTAGAGTAACAGCAGCAATCAAGATGAATCATAATTACCCAAGCTTATGGCCTTGAGGGAGTTTTCAAACTATAGTAAAGCAAGGGTCAACCCAGGCAAAGCCTGGCGGACACCAGTTGAGAAGATGGAGCAGAGAGTGTGGGAAGGCCAAGGTGGCTAAAGTTTGGAAGACAGAGTACCAGAGAGGGGAATACTGAGCAAATAATTCCAGAGGTGTTCTAGGTCTCACTCCAAACTGATACTGCTTTTTGTCATCTAACATATGGTCCCCAAACTATTCTTAGGTATGGAATGAATGTGTTCCCTCCAAAACCCAAAGAACCAGGAACTATGAATCCTTCTTTGTAGTAAGGTATGCAGAATGCACCAATCTGTCCTGTACTTTGGAGACCCAGTGTCTCAGTGCCTATGACCCCTGGACCCGTTTAAAGAAGAGGCCGTTCCCTAAATCTTCAAAGCTTTCATTTTTCCAGTCTCTGTAGCTCGTGCGTTTCATCACATCTTCCAGTGTTCTAACCAACAGTTGCTCACCTTACCCAGTCATTTTATGTTGAAATAATCAATGTGATATTACATGGGATGTTCAGATAGTCCGGATCTCTTGAGATTAGATTATGATGAAATGTAGGAGAGTTAGCCTAGTCCTGAGCCAAAACGGTATGTGTGTATTGTCGTCTGTTGCATGTGAATTTGGTTTCTGGTCCCCTTTTCTGACTGGATAGGAAAGAACAAAATTTGCAAAATCAATGCCTACATATCATATACCCGAATCAAAATTAATCCGTTCCGGTGGAACTTCACACCTGGCAAGACAGCTGTGATAAGGATGCTATTTGGACTTGAGATAGCCTATAGTGATCCCCGAGGATCTGTCTAGCTATTGAGGGGGCCATACTGGTGAATTAAATAGTATATTGTATGAACCACCACTTCTACATTCGTTAAACTTTTAAAAGTGGCACTAGTCTCCATAATTCATCCCAGAATATGATATTGTTTTTGATTTCTTATCTTTGCAGAGAGTTGGAGCCTGTACCATAGGCTTCCACTTGGCTATCCCCACTGTCTTTTTCCCCAATAACTGGTTATTCAGGTACGTGAGACCCGATTTGCAGAGGTGAAAGCTTTTAGCAGACCTATCAAGCTTCTCTGTACATGGGCTCTTTTATTAAATTTATTTTTTAAATTACTATTTTGCAATTGTACATGCTTATGGGGAATAGTTTGATGTTTTGATACATATATATGTATTCAAAAACATACACATTAGGCCCCCACTATTATTGCTCTTACGCCATAGATCAAGTACCTAGTGCTGGGGTTTCTTTAATTGACAAGTATGCCAATCTCAATTATACATTTAGAGACTAAGGGTATTACCACTGGGTGAGTGTACGGACCTGGTTAATATAAGGTAAGCTAGAATTAGCTTAGGACTCTATTTGTTACCTTTTTTCTCACATGCTCCCACTCTAATGTGGAGGTTATGATGACACTTATGTCTTCAGGTATCAACAACATCATGAACCCTGTACTTTCAAAACATCTGGGCAGTTCCAGGTGCATAGTCTCTTGGGTAAATAGCCACAGGTCTGTTTGAGGGAGATAGAGGATCATTACACTGTGTATTTGTCATCACATTGCAGGATCTTCCTCTGGAGATGTGTTCACCTCCTTAGTGAATCTATTGACCTTTAGTCAATAGGTTCTGGTCCTGAAACCTGACTCAGACAAAGAAACTGGCAAGTGATTATGACATTTTATTGAGGTGATAACTGTTAGCCTTTTGCTCATTCATTCTTGCTCACTTGTTTTTATGTTACTTATTGTAGCAAAATATAAATAACATAAAATTTACTATTTTAATCATTTTTAAGTGTACAATTAACTGGCATTAAGTACCTTCACACTGTTTTGCAACCAACATCATATCCATCTCCAGAACTTTTTCGTCATCACAAACTGAAACTCTGTGCCTATGAAACAATAACTCCCCATTCCCTTTCCTCCCTGAAGCCACTGGTAATCACTATTCTACTTTCTGTCTTGCTCACTTTTGATATTACATTAAGCAGCACCTTGATGACTGCCTGCCTATTTTGTCCTTTGAGTTGCCATATTCTGTTTACCATTTTCATAATGCTCTATGTCTCTCTGATTTTGTTGCTTGTTAAAATAATTATAAAACCCTGACATCTGCTAGTTTAGCCACACCATCTTGCTTTTGTTGCTTCCTACCTTTGCTATCAGCAAGTCAGTTTCTGTGATAGCCTCTACCATCAGCCCTGCTCCATACAAGAGAGCTATCCCTGACCATTTTAGTGATGCTAATGATGCTCAGGCCTGCACATTTCTTATGATCCTGGTAAACAGTGTGTCTTCTAGGCCTTCTCAAGAAAGATACTTTTTTGGAGAATCTTGTGGCCTCACATAACATTTTCATGCTGCTGATAAAGACATAGCTGAAACTGGGTAATGTATAAAAGAAAGATGTTTTTGGACTTACAGTTCCACATGACTGGGAAGGCCTCACAATCATGGCAGAAGGCAAGGAGGAGCAAGTCATGTCTTATGTGGGTGGGGTGGCAGCAGGCAAAAAGAGAGCTTGTGCAGGGGAACTCCCATTTTTAAAACCACAGATCTCATGAGACCCATTCACTGTCACGAGAACAGCATGGGAAAGACCCGCTCACATAATTCAGTCATCTCCCACTGTGTCCTTTCTACAACACGTGGGAATTATGGGAGCTACAAGATGAGATTTGGGTAGGGACACAGAACCAAATCATATCAATAACTACTCAAGGAGTCCTAAATCCCAGAGTCTTTTAATCCCTTCATTTAGCATCTATCACAGCAACTCAGGCACTTCAATCTCACTCACCCTGGGTCATGACTTTTTCCAGGTTTCTAATAGAAATCCAAGCAACAAATTTGTATTAATATCATCTCCTTTTTTTTGTGAGGATATCCAGTCCTATATTTAGAGAGGGTGTCTCCAAGTCAGTCAATTCCTCCTCATTCAGTTTATGGTCCCACCTCTTTGAGTACATTCAAACTCCAGTTTCACAAGCACTTCCTGGGCTGCTCTGTGTTTGCCTGCTGCATGCCTTATCTCCTTTGTGGGTATAGTTTATGTCCTACATCATTAGCCCCCACACTTCTTAGATGCATTAACCTTGGCTATGGGTCTGATGGCCAGGTGAGGAGATGGGGGAAGCTCCTGAGAAAGTATGTTTTGTGTGGAAGGATGGGAGAAATTTCTGTATAGTCTTTACACATAGGATGAGTGCTAGTTCTTAGCAGGGAAGAATGAGAACATTCTGTACGTTGAGAGGATTCAAAGGATGGTGGGGAGTCAGTATCTTCTGAGTTACCCATGTCCCTCTACCACGTGACAGTATCCCAGTATTACTTGACTATGGACCTGACTTTGGCATGAGAGCCCTGCCTTGAACATTTAACTCCTTTGAAGTTTAGTATCTCTGACTACTAAATACTGATCTTGAACTTCATGTTTTTCTGCTTGCCAATTTTATGAGAAGGGAACTTCTTGTTAGCTACCAAACAAACTCTCTTGCTCTCAAACTTAGCTTTTAATTGTTTGTTAATTAAAACAATTAATTTAATTGTTTGTTAATCTCAGCCTTTTATATCCATCTTTAGGGAAGCAATGAACTTAGTAAAAATAATTTAATTCCATTATGGTCCTATTTACCAATTCCTCTGTACAGTTCAAATGCCTGAATCCTCACTGTATTCAGGGAACAGCCCTCCCCAAGCATAGTCTCCCAGGTGGCCACTGGTATACGTTTTAACAACTGGTTGTACATACTCCACTTGACACTCAGGTTGGAGTCTATTGCTAGGTGAGGAGTGAGTGACAGTCCCATATCCCATCTTAATGTCTGTCTTCCTGGACCATTCCTGGTAAACTTGTGCCCCCTAAGTTACCTGGAAATCAGATACTGCAACAAAGTTAGGAATGCAAAAAGTATCCCAGAGGGTAAACCCATGAAAGAAAAAAGAAGTAAGAAAGAGGCAAGCAAAGTAGCATCCAACACTAAGAATGCCTTTGCCAGCCTGGTAGGGAGCCCTGGAGCAAAGATTTATGTTACAGAAAAGCTGAATTAGTTACTGTCCATTTTACTTAGCTTTAATCAGTCTTTGGCTGGGAGCCAAAGTAAGTGATTAAACTTGACTCAGGAGCTAAGTCAGACCTTGAAGGAACTAACAGCTGAGGTTATCAGCTAACCACACTTCTTCACAGCTGAGCAGGGAGTCGCTTCTAAAAAGAGGATCTGTAGGCCACATCATTTCTGCCAAAGTTCCTATAAAGTATTACTCTTTATGCTGATTTTTGAATCTGTTTCTGATTGTGACAGTAAATCTAGAACTGGAGGCTTCAAATGTTGCCCTTGCTGAAAGTGCTCTTCACCTCTCCTAGGTAAAGACAGACACATATGGCAGTTACCTGGCAATGCTACACTGCAAGAGAAAGGGCCTTAAAAGAAAATGCATTCATTTGTACTGATTAAGTCATTGTCTTACTGATTTTTAGTGTATGTGTTCTCCTCTAGCCTCTTATTTACCTTTTCATGCACTTAATCCTTGATTTCAGGGAGAATGCAGAGTTTCAAATGAAAGGATTGAATGATGTCAACATATCTTACATAGGAGATATTAATTAAGCATTTTAAGTATTTTTAAATAAAAACACAATAGACATTTCAAATGAGAAAAACATTACTTATTTGAGGAAGTCTCCTTGGAGAAATACTCATAATTAGATACCTAATATGTAGACAGACAGATGCCTGTCCATATTACTGTAGTTCAGGCAATGTGGTAATTTAGGACTGGACTATTAAATTTCACTTTTTAATTTACCCTTTATGAAAAAATAGATTTACCCCCTGATATGGTTTGGCTCTGTGTACCTATTAAATCTCATCTCGAATTGTAATCTTCACATGTCAGGAGAGGGGCCTGTTGAGAGGCGATTGAATTATGGGGGTGAAATTTTCCTTCGCTGTTCTCATGATAGTGAGTGAGTTCTCACAAGATCTAGTTGTTTGAAAGTGTGTATACTTCCTCCTTTGCTCTCTGTCTCTCTCTCTTCTGCAATGCCATGGTAAGATATGCTTGCTTCCTCTGTGCCTTCCGCCATGACTGTAAGTTTCCTGAGGCCTTCCAGCCATGCTTACTGTACAGCCTGCTTACTGTACAGAACTGTGAGTGAATTAAACCTTTTTTCTTCATAAATTATCCAGTCTCAGATAGTTCATTATAGCAGTATGAGAACAGACTAATACACTCACTAAATGAGTAGTCAATAATATTGCAGAAAATCTAACTCTTAAAGGTTTCTAGAAGCACAGCATTTAATTATATCACTTCCATTTACTTCAACATTTATTATCCTTGTTAATTAAAGCATTTCCCCCAAGACTTCTGCTTGCCAACCATGTGTTCCTCTGACTGAAAGTGCCCTATATTCTTGAAGATAAAAATATTTAATAAAAATATTGTATAGAATAGTCATGTTACTACCAATTTGCTCCCCCCACCAGGTGTGCAACATATACTTGAAAATATTTTCACTTAAAATTTATGTAAATAATATATTTTACTAATCCACATTGGTCTTTTTCAATCCACTATGCCTTTATTTGTGTGTTTGAAACTCTCAAGGTTGACCTAGCATAAACAAAAAGACAAATTTATTATAGAAGTGATGGTGGAAAAAATTGCTATTTTAAATAACTGTTGTCTAAAAGAGTGAACACTGCTAAATTAATTTCTTTTCTGCAGAGTTCTTTGATGGATTTGAAAATGCAAATCTGGGCTTTGAGCTGAATTTCAAAGCAGTGCTCCGAGGATAATTTATAGTTCACTTGGAAATAAGATGAAAGAGGGAGATGGGATAGGGGAAGATAAGGAGTCAGCAGTATGGGGGAAGATACAATTCTAAGTGGGGACCACAGGGTCAGTGAAAAAAATCCTGGAATGGGGTTACCAGAAGTTTAATGATAAAAATTATGTTGTTTCTATTTCTTTATTGCAAATCCTATTGTGACTCCTTTAAATCTCCAGTAGAATCTGTCATACACACAAATACCTAGTTTTAGAGTCAGAGTATTTTCTTATAGTTGATTTGCTTAATTGTTTGAAATAATTATGGAAAGAGATTGAAGCTGAATTCCATGATTGGACTGATACAAATCAGAGAAGGACATCATTAGTTAGAAATATTGGCCTGGCGTGGTGGCTCACGCCTGTAATCCCAGCACTTTGGGAGGCCAAGGCAGGCAGATCACGAGGTCAGGAGATTGAGACCAACCTGGCTAACATGTGAAACCCTGTCTCTACTAAAATACAAAAAATTAACCGGGTGTGGTGAGCAGGCTGAGGCAGGGGAATCGCTTGAACCTGGAAGGCAGAGGTTGCAGTGGGCCGAGATTGCGCCACTGCACTCCCAGCCAACAACAATGAGACTCCATCTCAAAAAAAAAAAAAAATATATATATATATATATATAAAATAAAATAGATTTATCAACAGAATTAAGGCACCAGAGAAGAACATGAAAATAATTTGAAGCCACTTTGATGTCCTGCCCTCCATCTTTTGAATCTTGAGTGATTAATGGAAATCTTGGGAGGTTTTTGAATTGTTCACAAATAGTGGAATTAAGGTTTAAGCCCATTAGCTAGATATCTTTAAAAATTTCTAGCCATTAGGTCTTAAGTGGTGGATGATCCCATTAAAATGTCAGTTGCACAACGATACTGAAATTCAAGGCCTCAGTAATAGTGGAATGAGAAACTCTAAATTCTAGAAGAGTTTCCTCAATGGGTCAGTCCTCTTGGTTTCTCTGAGTACTTTAGTTTTTACTCATCTCATTGAAGAAGTGCTTTCTCCACACTTTAGAAAACTCTGTTTCTAACAGCTCCTGAAAGGAGTGGTTAAACTTGCTGAGTTCCTAATGACAAAATACAAGGTAAAGGCAGGCTTATGCTTGACCCAGATCACTTCAAATGACCTCCTCTCTACCAGACAACTGTACCATTGTATGCTTGGCATTACAGACTAGTATAAGGATGTTTATTTTAATTAATTAATTAATTTTTGAGATGGTCTTACTCCATCACTAAGGCTAGAGTGCAGTGGTGTGATCATGGCTCACTGCAGTGGTGTGATCATGGCTCACTGCAGCCTTGACCCCCTGGGCCCAAGTGATCCTCCCACCTCAGCCTTCATGAGTAGCTGGGATTATAGGTGTGTGCCACCACACCTGGCTAATTTTATTATTATTTTTTAGAGATGAGATCCCACTATGTTGTCCAGGCTGATCCTGAACTCCCGGCCCAAGCAATTTTCCTGCTTCAGTATCCCAAAGTGCTGGAATTTACAGCTGTGAGCCACCATGCTTGGTGAAGGATTCTGTTTTTAGAGCATCATCATTTTTAGATATGTTATTTCTGCTTTCCTATAGTCTTCATTTATTCTTCTGATATAAGGATTTGGGGACATTGCATGCCCCCAAAGGCAACAGGTGTTTTAATCCACTGGCTATAGAATATTATAAACTGCCTTTTTCAATCACAAATCATGTCAACTTTGAAAAAGAACATCTACTAAAATAATTTGGGGACATGGCAGCAAATAATTAATAAAACAATTGAGACAGGGGAAGAATGCACTTATTGTAGTCAGGAATAGTTGATTGATGACAGAGCAAATTTTTTTTTCATGAAAAATTTATGTTAGATTCCCAGAGGACCATCTGGAAAGTGTTCTCTGGATGTTTATCTGTATATTCTGAGTTTAATAACAATTCTCAACATCTTTTAATTAATCGCATCTGTCAAATGATGTTGAAGATAGGCAGCTAAATGGAATCTCTTCAAGGACAGTTTGGCTTTAGTGACTAAGGATTTCATTTACTCAGAAAAAGAGGCTTGCAAATGTGGTATATATTAATTTTCAACAATTCTTTCTTAAATCCAACAGAATATAGACAACTTAGGATATGTTTGAATATATGTGTAGTTGTGAGAATGCGTATGTATGTAAATATCCTTTATAGCTGTTATTTCTGACCTTCATCACCAATGTTGTGTTCATAGGCCATGTAAACAAAACAATGTCTGCTTGCTCTTCTTTCTAAGCTATGTTTCTATTGGGGAGGGATGAATAAGGACAATAATCCCTTTTCTTTGTATTGTTCTTATAATTATTTCATTATTCTTGCAATGTTACCATATGTTGAAGTAATTAATTCTAAAACCTTAGTGGCTTAACTTAACAAGCTCTTTTTTTTTGGCCCATGAAACATATACGATGAAAATTGGTAGCTGGGATTTGGTGGGGGGTTGGATCCACAGTCAGGGACCCTGGTTGACAAAGGCTCCATCACCTTCTATGTGAACTATCTGAAAGATGTGGCCCTTCCCATTCATGCAATAGGTGAAGAGACATAAGAGGGTCTTGCATTGGTAATTAAGTACTTTTCTCTGGAAATATTTAATGACCAGTCTTCTGGAGAAGACGTGTGATTTCATTGGCCAGAACTAGTCACATGACCTCACCTACATGCAAAAAGATTTGCAAGTATAAGAGAGCACATGAAATAATCAGTGGGCTGACTCATTGGCATACTATATTCCAGGAATATATTTGTTGAGCAAGAGAAATTGTTTTTAAATTTATTATTATACTTTAAGTTTGGGGTGCATGTGCGCAACATGCAGGTTTGTTACATAGGTATACGTGTGCCGTGTTGGTTTGCTGCACCCATCAACTCGCCATTTAGGTATTTCTCTTAATGCTGTCCCTACCCCAGCCCCCCACCCATTAACAGGCCCCAGTGTGTGATGTTCCCCTCCCTGTGTCCATGTGTTCTCATTGTTCCACTCCCACTTATGAGTGAGAACATGCGGTGTTTGGTTTTTTCTTCTTGTGTTACTTGAGCAAGAGAAATTTTAATGAAACCAAGTGAAACATTAAATAAACTCTGCCCTTTTCTTTTTATTCCAAGGACACAGTGCATGTAATATGTAAGATGATATCATATTTAGACTCTTAATTCAATGTCCACCTGATTTTTATGCTGCACGTACTGCTCTTCTTCCTTTTAACAGTCTCCAGCTCATAAGTTATATGTGGATTACTCAATGTGCCAAAGATGATTGATTCAGTGTGCTGAGAGCTCTAAGGTAACTCTGCCTAAAGAAAATAAATATATCAAAACCCACATGAAACAAGTCATTGTTTTTGTAATATAAATTTAATTTCTGATTGAGAACTTATTGTATAGGATAAAAAACATACGATAGTTCCTATACCTTTTTGACTCCTCCAGCGATTTACTGTAAACTACCTCTCTTTAGTCAACTTTGCCCCAAGTGACCTATATTAGAGCTGAGATGGATTAAAAACCAAATGAGATGTAGGTGGACTACAACAGTAAGCAGAGATAACAAGTAGCATTAACATTGTGGAAAACATCAGGTATTCTTCTGAAAATTGATTAATTAACATAATACCTATTCTTTTCATTTAATAACAATTTAAGGAGTGCTCTGAAAAGGATATGCCAATTTTAGCAGGTACAAAATGTCTAGCTATGTAATAAAATATCACAAATGAGTCCTGAATTAGATTCAGTAGCAATTGAGATTTCATGCAGGGACAGACATATTCTGTGGTGGGGACTCCTGCAGAGAGTCTCATTTATGATAGATCAAAATTATTTTTGCTTCATTCACATACAAATGCATACTTATATGACAATCTAGGAAAAGACTTTGTGGAACAAGGTCTGGACGCATTTCTCCTGATGCCTGTTTTTTACAAGTTTATTTTAAACATCTAACTCACTGTTGTGGGCTCTTAGAGATGAACCATCTGTCACAAGCCAGAATCAACATTTATTGTAACTTATTAAGAGAGGAAAAGTTGCTAACAAAAACCATTTAAAGTGTAAAGTTGAATATTGAAGACTTTATTTCCCACAGAGCCTTTTAAAAAGCAGATTAGATGTTCATCTGTGAAAATGGTTCTGACTTTTGCGAATAGGTAATGATCTCATATGGTAGAATCACTGACAAGGTGAGGAATGCATGGAAAAGGAAGGCAGGCAGAGGAGCACAGCACATTCTGTGTGTGTGTGTGTGTGTGCGCGAGAGAGAGAGAGAGAGAGAGAGAGAGAGAAAGAGAGAGAGAGGAAGGAAGGCGGCTACATCTCCTGGGGGTTGGGCACAGTACAGGGAGGATGAGGTTTCTTCCAACGGCAGCAGAGTGTGTTATTGAAACCAGTGAGATGGCAGAGGGCTCTATAGTCTGGAATCTAATTTCCCTGTGAAACATTAATACTTCCATGAAATTACTAAATGAACTGATTCTTTTTTTTTTTTTTTTCTTTTTGAGACAGTGTTTTGCTCTGTCACTCAGACTAGAATGCTGTGGTACAAACATGTCTCATTGCAGCTTCGATCTCCTTGGCTCAATCAATTCTCCTGTCTCAGCCTCCCGAGTAGATGGAACCACAGGCGCACACCACCATGCCTGGCCTTTTTAAAAGTTTTTTTGTAGAGATGTGGGGTCTTACCATGTTGCCCAGGCTCATATTGAACTCCTGGGCTCAAGCAATCCTCCTGCCTCAGTCTCCCTAAGTGTTGAGATTCCAGGTGTGAACCACTGTGCCTGGGCCCAGGTGGATTCATATGACCAGCTCTTTTAATGAAATCAGCAAAAAGGCTAACATGGTGCCTTTCAAGGAGGTGAATCAAGATCTTAATTTTAACACGAGAGCAGAGACAGGACAGACAGACAATCTTAAAACTTGCTAGAAGTAAGTTTGGATATTGGTAGAACTCGTTCAGAGACTGCCAGATTTGCTCAAGGTAATATATCTGTAGTCCTAAATTACATGTTCTTAAGTTTCCAAATGGAAGGTAAGTCTCAACTGATCTGGGTTACATAGACATTAAATATTGCATCACACTTTATTACTTGAGGTAAGCACCAGGTAAAGTGACTAATCATATAACATGTTCTTAGGAATTAGGGGATTCCTACAGTTTTTGAGAATAGATGAGAGCCTTTAAACGGTGACAGGCAAAAAACCAGGATTTTGGACCAGTCACTAAGATGCTAAAAAACACAATTTAATAAGATGTCCTACATTTATTTTCAAATTCCGACACTTCCAAAATTCTCAGGTTATAGGTTTTTACTTTTAAATACCTCCTTTTGTTTTAAATATTTTTCTTTTAATTCACTTTAATCATGAGTTAACTATATTCAGCTGTCCTCCTCAAATCCCACATCTACAAGGAATATATTACCAATTACTCTATTGTTTTAGATGAGTACAAGTGACTAAAATATTCTGAAATTTATATGCACCCGCAAAATATCACTTAAAAATTAATACCAATTCACATAAAATCCAATCTCATTTTAGTTTTCAAGAAAATCTTGAAAACTTGGTACATTTAAAGAAAAACTTGAGGAAATTTAATGTCTGAGAGACTGTAGTCCTTTCTAATGTGTTATTTTAAATGTTATCTTGCCCTTTTAATTATTCTCTAGCATATGAGGCCTACTTAGAGCATCATAAGGTTTACTTGTTGATTTTAGGTCAGTGTTAATCAGTCATTTACATTTGAGCCACGTCTGCTTTGGATAAATATGCAAGCCTAATTTCTTTGGTAATTCAGTTTTGAATACATTCTTCTCAGTGACATCTCTGATATTTCCCCACCCCAAAAATCTCTAAAATGTAGAAACTAGTTTACCTTGGGTCTCTACTACCATAAAATAAAATGTCTTTGAGCTTTACTTCCTGTAGTTTACATTATGTATTTTTAAAAGTTTCATTTTCCAAATACATAAACAAGTGGTTGGTGAGAAAGAATCTGAGAAGGATGAGCTATTGTGTCCCTGATCTCTTTAATGAAGCTCCAATGCCAGTTAGCATCTGTTACTTCTGGGGAAAATAATGCATGTATGAGTTTTTTGTTTGTTTGTTTTCTTCAGAATGCTACAGCTTGACTGTGGGGAGACCAGTGAATATAGTGACATATTCCCTCCCTTAATTAGGTTACACTCTGTGGCCAGAGTAATGGGATAGTAATTTCCCTGACTACACTGTATTATATAAGACTTGCTTTAAAGTTAGAAATTCCACATGAGAGGAACATTCTCTTGCTGCCACGAAAAAGCAAACAGCTGTATCCTGAAAGGGGTCATGTGGCAAAAAGGTGTGAGTGACCTCTAGGAGTGGACAGGGGCCCCTGGTGACATCCAGCAAGTGAGGTCTTCAATCCTACAATTCAAGGAACTAGATTCTGCCAACAACCAATGAGACAGGAAGAGGACCCCAAGTGTCAGATGATGTTACAGCCTTGACCTGCCTACGTCTTGATTGTAGCTTAGTGGGATGCTGCACAGAAGATTTTATTAAAATGTACCAGACTCTTGACCCACAGAATCATGGCATTAATTTGAAATAATAAATGTGTGTTCCAAGTACTAACTTGTTATGCAGAAATAGAAAACTAAGATCAGTGAAAACGTATGTCCACACAGAACCTATATGTGAATCTTATTATTACCTTGAATCAAAATAGCCAGAACTTAGAAGCAACCCAAATATCCATCAACTGGTGAATAGACAAACAATATATAGTCCATCTCTACAGTGGAACGCTAGTAAATAACATAAAGGAACACCCTTCCCACATATTCAAAAACACAAGTAAATCTCAAAGCCTAAGTAAAGAAAAAGTAAAGTAGCTAAGTAAAAAAGGACAGCCATAAATGGTTTCATACTGTATAAATTCATTTATATGACATGCTTATAAAGGTAATGCCATCAGGACAGAAAAAACATCAATACTCAAAAGAGGCTAAAGGTATGGCTGAGTTGATTGCCCACAAAATGGAAAGAGGAAACTTTTTAGGATAATGGAAGCATACTTTATCTTGTTTGTGATGAGTTAAATGTCTATCTGTCATCCATCTATTTTTAAACTCACTAAATATGTATATATATAAATTATACATATATAATAATATGCACAGCAGAAAGAACAGTTAGCCAAGCATAAATTTTGCTTTCGTCATTTCCATTGCTAATATTTACGTTGCAGAAAGAGTTTCTGCCTTGATTGACCAAAAGTCAATGGACCTTATTTGCAATTTCTGTGCATATATAATTCATCAGATATTGTGTTTTACACTTAAATGTTTGGTTAATCACATGTATTAATTTAACAAACTTTGTAGAAGTCAAGAAAATTTTGATTATGAAATGTACACAAAAATAATTTTAATAAGCTTAAAAAATTCCAACTATACATAATTAACCAAAATTTGTCCAATAATCCTATGGATATTTAACACAGATTTTTAGAAATCCCCATATTAAGGATTTCTGGCATATCAATCAACACTTTAGAGTGAGTAGAAAATTTATAATACTTTGTTGCAAATAACATTATAAAATTTGGTTTCTAGAAGTCTCAATATCTCCAGTAATAAATAACAATCTCTTCTTTCAGATTTATAATATATTTAAAAGTTAATATTCTACAAGACTGAAATTCATTTATATTTTTTAAAAACAAAGACCCTTTGCAGAGATTTTAAGATATTTTACAGTTCTCAATCAGGATTTGTTTTCTCTTGAATGAAATATTTGTGTTTTGTAAACAGAGCTAAAATATATGCAGTTCTTTATCTTTTAAAATTGTCTTAATATGGATGACAAGTGTTAATGAAACGATGTTTTCGAAATTAGGTTTTAATAATATCATTTCAATTTATTTGCTTTCCAAATAAATCTTCTCGTTGTGGTATTTTCTCCTTAGGATGTAGTCTTTATATTAAATTTATTTCTAGATTACTAAATCTCATAGTGAACTGTGTTTAATAACCAGCTCAGACAGAATCTATTAAAATGCAATATATTTTTAAATATTTAGGTACTTAAGATAAAAATATGCACATGTTAGAGGGGGATATTAAATACAGATTTGTACTTGTAATTGCAAAAGAAACAGACTTTCATTTATTTGGTTTTGAGGATGTAAAGGGAAAGTTCATCTTTTCACCTGTAAGTCTTCTATGGGCTTGCCTGTAAGTATGCACCACTTGTCATTTGAATCACTGAGAAAAGGAATTCATTCTACAAGCTTCAACAATGGGAGCTTTTCCTCTAATTAGTTGAATGATGTATCATGATCATTTCAGGTGTTGTATTTGTTAGACAGGCTTTTAAATTCGTTAACTAAATATTCTCTATATCTAGTTTACACAGCTGAATTTTGTGAATTATTTGTGCAAATGTTTAGGTTTTTAACAGAAAATTAAAAGGCATTTGGAGTTAATTCACTTTGCCAGAAAATATAACATTTCATTTACTTAATACAAAATAACAATAAATACCACTTACGTATGTGTATGTATACATGCTCATTTATCCATCAATTTATCTGTCGAGCTATTGATCCATGAATCCATCCATTTTGTCTTTTGTATGAAGTGTAAGAGAGGAAGTCTTCCAGGGTGATGTATGGAAAAGCATAATGAGAATCAGGGAATACAAGAGTATAGATAAACAAGATAATTTCCTTGTAGACTATATGATATGTTTGGCTCTGTGTCCTCACCCAAATCTCATTTTGAATTGTAATCCCCACGTACCGAGGGAGGGACCTGGTAGGAGGCGATTGGATCATGAGGACAGTTTCCCCCATGCTGTTCTCGTGATAGTGAGGGAGTTCTCATGAGATCTGATGGTTTTAAAAGTGGCTACTTCCCCTGTGCTCTCCTGCTGCATTGTGAAGAAGCTACCTGCCTTCCCTTCACCTTCTGCCATGATTGTACATTCCCAAGGAATGCCCAGCCATGTGGAACTGTGAGTCAATTAAACCTCTTTTTTTTAATGAATTACCCAGTCGCGGGTAGTATCTTTATAGAAGTGTGAAAATGGACTAATACACTATATATTATCCTAAATATTCTCTGGATAGTACCGTGGAATATTTTATTTTAACACTGCCTTTATCCACATTTATTTTCCCTTTGCCCTCTTACTAAAGCTAGTGGGCATATTATGCAAGGATTTAACTGTGGTGGTATAAAGAGCTGAAACACAATATTTACCCCAGATGCTGGAAGGCCTTGGAATACTTTTGTGGTTAAGAATTATCAAAGAGTTTCTGAGATCTTCTGAAAAGTTGTATTTTAAAATAGAGTGCAAACGTTGAAAATTATAAACCCATCATCAGATACAATTTTTTCTTGGACTCCAATAATTGACTCTTTTGATTTACCAGTTGGGAATGGGTACCTGAATTAAAAACATTAAATTTCCTCTGAAGACGGCTTACAAATAAGAATATACATTACAAACTGATGTGTTCTTAAATGAAGTTGTCATAACTTAGTTAATTTTGAGTATTCTGACATAATTTTTCACAATTCTGACATAATTTTTCACAATTAAAAATGTCCACCTTGTGAACAAAATAGTTATCATAGTTAATCTTCAGTCCTCCTCATGATAAAATATTGATTTACAACATGACAGTCATCTAATAAGCATCAACTAAAAACCCTGGTCACTGGAATAACTGAGTGTATGAATATATATATATATTCAGATACATATGTACGTGTGTATTTCATCTACCTCAACTCTCTAGGTTTTACTCAAAGGCTTATCAACTTTTCAAATTAAAATATGCAAAAAAATAATTTGGGGTGATTCTGTCAACCTATAAAGAACTCTGCTGCCTTAATTGTTCTACTCATTTGTTTGTACTGTAAAATATATGATAAAGTGATGTTCTCATACAATACATAGATATTGAGGTCTCTAATTAAAGAACAACTCAGTGCTTAATTAAATTCACCTGAAACTTCAATGATCGTTAAATTCTGATGGCATATATAATAATGGCATATCTAATAATATCATGGGTGTCAGAATGCTGAGTCACATGGTAGTGGCTACCTGCGAGGCCTATTTTTAGTAAGTGTGCATTCTTTAAATATTAAAAAGAAGAAATGCTTCTGATAAATGATATTAGGGAAAAAAATTGGGATCATCGTAGATACTTGGCATGCCCCCAAACCTTCTGAGCATGATTGCTATTTCCGTTTTATCTTGAGTATGTTTAATCATAATGAATTTCAGAGGGTGTTATGCAAAGAATCTTGATTGCTGAATACTATGAGCCAAAGGGATTTATTTAAAGTGAGGGCACACATGAGGTGGTCTTTCAGTAAAATCATTCAGCATATAGTGTCAGGTTAAGACAAGATATCGATAGCATAAAGTCACTTTTGTGAATGGAGGGCAGGATTACCATTTGCAGGTTATCTTTCTAATTATTCTGTTCTTTAATAAACAAAATGCTTTACAGATAAACTATTTCATTTTGATTTCTATTCCGTATTAACAGATAATAATTTTTTTGAAAGAGACATTTATTATGAAAAGAAATAGGAGGAAAAAAATGATACCTAAAAGACAAAGGGTACAAATAAATACAGTGACCACTTTATTAGTTGAATTACACTAAAGTAAGTTTTCTTAAAAAATATGACATTGTCTTTTTAATGATCGCCATTCTAACTGGTGTGAGATGGTATCTCATTGTGGTTTTAATTTGCATTTCTCTGATGGCCAGTGATGATGAGCATTTTTTCATGTGTCTGTTGGCTGTATGAAAGTCTTCTTTTGAGAAATGTCTGTTCATATCCTTTGCCCACTTTTTGATGGGGTTGTTTGTTTTTTTCTTGTAAATTTGTTGGAGTTCTTTGTAGGTTCTGGATATTAGCCCTTTGTCAGATGAGTAGATTGCAAAAATTTTCTCCCATTCTGTAGGTTGCCTGGTCACTCTGATGGTAGTTTCTTTTGCTGTGCAGAAGCTCTTTAGTTTAATGAGATCCCATTTGTCAATTTTGGCTTTTGCTGCCGTTGCTTTTGGTGTTTTAGACATGAAGTCTTTGCCCATGCCTATGTCCTGAATGGTACTACCTAGGTTTTCCTCTAGGATTTTTATGGTATTAGGTCTAACATTTAAGTCTCTAATCCATCTTGAATTAATTTTCATATAAGGAGTAAGGAAAGGATCCAGTTTCAGCTTTCTACTTATGGCATTAAAAAGTCAGGAAACAACAGGTGCTGGAGAGGATGTGGAGAAATAGGAACACTTTTACACTGTTGGTGGGATTGTAAACTAGTTCAACCATTATGGAAAACAGTATGGCGATTCCTCAAGGATCTAGAACTAGATGTACCATATGACCCAGCCATCCCATTACTGGGTATATACCCAAAGGATTATAAATCATGCTGCTATAAAGACACATGCACACGTATGTTTATTGCGGCACTATTCACAATAGCAAAGACTTGGAAACAACCCAAATGTCCATCAGTGACAGACTGGATTAAGAAAATGTGGCACATATACACCATGGAATACTATGCAGCCATAAAAAAGGATGAGTTTGTGTCCTTTGTAGGGACATGGATGCAGCTGGAATCCATCATTCTTAGCAAACTATCACAAGAACAGAAAACCAAACACCGCATGTTCTCACTCATAGGTGGGAACTGAACAATGAGATCACTTGGACTCGGGAAGGGGAACATCACACACCGGGGCCTATCATGGGGAGGGGGGAGGGGGGAGGGATTGCACTGGGAGTTATACCTGATGTAAATGACGAGTTGATGGGTGCTGATGAGTTGATGGCTGCAGCACACCAACATGGCACAAGTATACATATGTAACAAACCTGCACGTTATGCACCTGTACCCTAGAACTCAAAGTATAATAACAAATAAAATAATAAAAAAAAATATGACATTGTAGGCCTAGGAAACTCATGTTATACTAATATTATGTTGACTGTTGAGTTTTATGGAGCCAGCCAGTAACTTTTGTATCTTATCTAATAGGTATATTTAATTATAGATTCATAGCATACCTATGTGTGAATGCAGAGAACATCGGACAGGATAGTAATTTTTAGTTCAAAGGATCTTTATAGTTAAACATGATACATTTCTAAAGATCTGAATTCTAAAGCATACATGATAACTTGCTAAAATACCAAGGCTTAGGAAATGAAGATATCATTTTATAGAATTTATGTTTCTGAAATTGTTGTAACATTAGATGGGACACTAAAACAAATTTTCCACATGACTGTAATTTTCCCTTGTATTTCAAACACTTTTAATGCATTTTTCTATTACAATAGAAATATATCTGAAGTAGACAGATACTCCCTTGTTCCCTTAAATAAAGTAGATGATGTATTTTTGTGCATTAGTACTTCCATTGTGTGTCATTTATTGACTGGGGCTGTGAAACAAGCCCCTGGTGACCCTAGGGCCTTATAGCCATGATAATGGGCTCTACTTTATGGTTCTTTTGGAATGCAGTCATTGTGTTTTCATCTTCTCCCCCTCTCATACCTTTGCTGCATTTAGTGCGTTTGTTGCTTTTAATCTGCTGCATCATTTTACATGTGATTGTCAAGTATATAGTTTAAGCTTTTCCTGCTTCAGCTCTGAGGCTGTGTTCCAAGTAGTCAAACTGAAAAGAAAAAAAAAAAACAACCTGAAAAATAGAGTAAGGAAGAAATTGCAGGCACTCACTGAGAGGATCATAAATGACACCCTACAAATTGGTTTTTCCTCTTTTAATGATACAGATGTAAGATGTGCTTCTCCAGTATTTTAATTTTTGATAAACTAGAGTTTAATATCTTATATTATTTACAAAAAAAATTATTTAATAAAACTTTGTAATTAAAATACTTCCACAAGAAAATTTGCAATATATGCGGTTACGGAGAAATTTTTATGTGGTATATTTTCCCTCTGATTATTGTTCTGCTAGTGTTTAATACTGACCGATCCTTGAACTCTGGGTGGCTATGGCCAGTGCAGCTAGTTCATGTATTACGATTTTTAAAAATGACATTTATATTCTCTAAATGGTGCTATTGATTAAAACTGATCATTTATCAGGATGTATATTAGGTCTAAGACTTGGGGTGAACCTACAGGCCTTCTTTTCTGAATTTAGACTGCCATTGACAGATTATTCTCCTTTAAACATAGCTGATGTTTGCAGCAGAATATTGTGCTTCCAAATATATACAATAAAAATAATTAATAAATCAAAATCTAAAAGATTTAAAATTGTTAATTATAATTGTATTATGCAAATGCGGCCCCTACCAAGATTCAGTCTCTTGTTATTGTCTATTTTCTTGTCTGTCTTCTCCTCAATACGTTTTAATATCTTTGTGGGTAGAGTTTTCATCATCATCATATTCCCAGTGACTGGCCTAGAGCTCGGTTCATAAAAGCCCTCAGTATTTAAAAATAACATCAGGTATAAACTCCAGATAATCAGTATTGTTTATATTTTTGGCAAGGCATAATCCTGTCCCTGAATAAGCTCACATTTAGGAAGGAATGAAAAATACTCCAATGAGTGGGTATCGTAAAGATAGACTATATGCAGTAGTTACAGATTTTTGAGATAGCAAATAATTAATATTTAAAGTGTCTAGGGACCTATTAAGGAAAGGATATTCCTTTCTACTCTTTCTCTATGTCCTGTCAAAAACAAATCTAAGTGCATATGAGATAGAACGAAGTCCAGAGCTCAAGTGTGCACATAATACAAATAATCTAAGCAGTTGCTTTGCTTAATGCTCGAAAATGCCATTTTTATAAAATTGATCCCATATGTGTAAGATGACTATGAAGCCAATGTTATTTTATTATTATACAAGCTATGTAATGAAAATAAAATTTATGTTTAGAGGAATTAACACAAAATAGAACTCAGTTCTGTTGCCTCTATTCAAACATTTGGATTGCATTTTACTATTACAACAGAAATATATCTGAAGTAGACAGACACTCCCTTGTTCCCTTAAACAAGGTAGATGATGCATTTTTGTGCATTAGTACTTCCATTATGAGTGTCATTTATTGACTGGGGCTGTGAAACAAAAATGCCCTTGGTGACCCCTAGGGCCTTATAGCCATGATAATGGGCTCCACTTTAAAGGGAAGCATTGGATCGCTAATCCTATTTTGTTTTTATTACCAAATAAAAACAAGTCCTTGACATTCCATTCATCAGACTGAAAATTGTTTGGTAAAATGTGGTGGAAGTTTTAGATGAGTTAACAAAGAAGACTCTCTATAAGAAGCATTTTTGTACTGCTTTAAAATTGTCTAAGGTTGAATTTAATGAAATAACTGAAAGTTATAAGAGATTATTATTTTGGCAACAGCTGGTAGATTTATCTAGCAATCAAGAAGTTTGGTCAGGAATATTCAGGGAAAGGAAAATTTGGTTATGGCAAAAACAATAGAAGGCTTTGAAATTTGCAGAAGGGATATTGTGCATGTCACAGTACACAAATAAATCTGCCTAGGTAAACTTTTTTTTGCCATAAAATTACTGACATTAGTAAAAAACAAAATGAAAAATAAATTTACACATAATTATACTGGTACCCCGAAATGAATTGCTTTCTTTTCATATAATCCTTATCAATACGTATATACAATTTGTGGTTACAACCCTGTACTTTTGTATAATTTGCTTTTCTTTTGGGATTATATCCAATATTCTATCCTAGTATTCAGTCTTAATTATTATCACTTAAATTTTAATTACCACTTTTATCTGTTAGATATTTCCTTATTTCCTTAGCTATTTTCTATTAGTAGATAGTCTCTAATATGCTTCTACATTTATAGTGTAATAAAAATATCCTAATGATAATTTTATGCTTATAAATATTTTAGATTTATGCAGCTATTTGTTTCCTTGGAAGAAAATCCCAGAAATAATACTATATGTCAATTTTTTCCCCATTGTATTTGCTTTTTAAAAGAGTTTCATCAGCTTAAAGTGCCATCAGGGATGTTTGAATATACCATTTTCACCATAAGCTTTTTAGAATTTCACAGTATAATTATATAATTTTGCTTGTTTGGTAGGTAGATAATATTATCTTCCTGTTTCAGTTTTTATTTCTGGTGCAGGAAAAACATTTTTCATGTTTGTTTGTTCATTGTCTTTCCTTTTACGTCCATTATCTTTTCATGTCACTGGCTTATTTACATATTGAAGTCAATGTATTTTTTAACCTGCTTAAATAATACAGGTCACCATTACTTTGCTACAAAAAACTCATTCCTATGTTTTGATTCTTTGAGTTCTTATTATCAGTAATTTCATTAATAGTTTTCAATTATATTTTGTGGAATTTTAGGACCATTTGATAGGAATTTTTGTGTTTCCTATTTTAAAATCACTTGCACTTAGGTGGTGTTGGTTTAAATATTTTTTTCACTATTTTCTGCTTCTAATTAGAACAGAAAAGAGACATTTCTTAATACTTGTATATGCTAAGAATGACTTTAAATATCTAAAGATATTATGTTGATAAGCATATTAGTCATCTTTTTTAGTATCTGACGGGTCTACGATGACTGTTTTCCTCTAAAATCTGAACCACCTTCCCCACTTCCCATATTAATGCTCTACTGTCAGCTACCTATACACCATGTAATCTACCTGCTGCCAGTGATTGGACTCAGCTGTGTTCTAGAACTTAAATGATGCCAATGAAGCTGAAAATTGGCCATCTTCTGCTAAGAGCATGTAGAAGTAAAACAAATGAAGCAGTTATGCAGAGACAAGCATGGAGGGAAGGAGGAAGCTTTCAGCCTCTTTAGGACTTACCAGTTTCTGGATCCTGTCTGTCCTGAGAACTTGTCACATTTCTTAGGCACAGGTCCTGTGAATAATCTTTTACCCCCTACATCATCAAATTCCGTCACTTAAAAAAGCTTGTTAATGTCTAATTCTACTAATTTTTTGCATAAAGAGATTTTTACAAAAACATTAAGAAATATGCCTGTATGGTGGCTCATGCCTGTAGTCCCAGCTACTTGGGAGGCTGAGGCAGGAGGATCATTTGAGCCTGGGATGCAGAGCTTGCAGTGAGCAAAAATTGTACCATTGAACTCCAGCCTTGGTGACAGAGCATGACTGTCTCAAAAAAGAAAAAAATATATATGCCTGTATTCCCAGCTACTTGGGAGGCTGAGGCAGGAGGATCACTAGGGCCCAGGAGTTCAAATCTAGCCTGGGCAAAATATGAGATGGTACCTCTTAAGGGAAAAAAAAAAAAAAAAAATCGAAAGAAGGGCCAGACTTTTTGTTGTAGAATTATGACATTCTTGTCACAGCCTCCCTGCTAAAATAACATCTTACAGATTTTTCTTTTTTTTTTTTGAGACGGAGTCTCGCTCTGCGGCCCAGGCTGGAGTGCAGTGGCCGGATCTCAGCTCACTGCAAGCTCCGCCTCCCGGGTTCACGCCATTCTCCTGCCTCAGCCTCCCGAGTAGCTGGGACTACAGGCACCCGCCACCTCGCCCGGCTAGTTTTTTGTATTTTTTAGTAGAGACGGGGTTTCACTGTGTCAGCCAGGATGGTCTCGATCTCCTGACCTCGTGATCCACCAGTCTCGGCCTCCCAAAGTGCTGGGATTACAGGCTTGAGCCACCGCGCCCGGCCACAGATTTTTCTGTATTGTGTTTTTGCTTCATTCGGATAATTTGATCAGACACATACAACTAACTTCTGTGTTTTCTTATCTTCTGAACATTGGCTTTGGTTCTGTGCTAATTGAGTGGGCAAGTGGCTTCTATTTCAAGATACCTTTTCTGGAGATAATTATTTAACTTATGGATATGGGGTAGAGTCAGTAAAAATGTATTTTCATAAAATATGTTGGTATTCATTTCTACCTGAAATAGAAACTGATAGAGCTTTTTTTAAATGTGAAAAAACAAACTGTTGCAAGCCTTACCAATAAGCAAAGCAACATCTGGGTAGGTATTAAAAAGACTGTCACAAGCTTTTCTTTATTTTCCTATATACAGTAAGTGTTCCATATATTTTTGCTGAATGAATGTGTGAATAAGTAAATGCAGTTATAGAAAGTATAACCTAACAAAAACAGAAACATTGATTTGACTCTTGGAAAAATAAAGATTTTGTGTGTTTCTATAAAGTTACAGATCGGAGGTTCCTTATATTGAGCTACTGGCACTTTATATCATATTTGCTTTTGACTATGTTTCCTTTTGAACTAGTGAGCTTTTATACTCCTACTACTCCTTTTATATACCCCATACTGCTCACATTGTAGTATAACAAGTTTTTAATCTTACTTTCTCACTATCCTGTAAACTCCTTAAGACCAGGATTACCTTATTTTTCTTATTCACTGCGTGTAAATATTATTGATTTTGTTTCTTTTGGAATCTTAAAATATTATGCTGTTGTGAATTATAAATTTACTTTAAAAACCCCTTAATAGTTAATTGAATATGGCCTTTACCCAGAAATTTGAGAATATAATGAGAAGCTTAATGCTAGTGCCTGTACTTCCCAGTATTTGTAATTAAAACAGACAGAATTACCATAAGAGATCCTGACTAGAGATGTACTTGGTTACTTACTGTTTGAAAATAAATATTAAAAAATGACATAAAGTTATCTTGCTCTATTTTTACTTCACCTTAGATAAAAAAGATTCGATGGCTTTGGGAAAATATAATACAGGATCAACCATTATTCAGAATTTTAAATTTCAGGTCATTGTTCAATTATAGAAGAGTGACACCTGATTCAACATTGTAATTTTGGTGGTTTCTTAAATGACAGTTTCCTGAATTTGTTTTTAGGGAGTTTTTACAATAAAAATATATAAATGTGCCTATTGAATGTATCAATTTTAACGTTCTTTTTGTTTTTTAATTTTTTTAAGATGGAGTCTTGCTCTGTCACCCAGGCTAAAGTGCAGTGGCGTGATCTCGGCTCACTGCAACCTCCACCCCTGGGTTCAAGTGATTCTCTTGCCTCAGCCTCCTGAGTAGCTGGGATTATAGGCATGTGCCACCACACCCTGCTAATTCTTTTTTGTGTTTGTAGTCGAGGTGGGGTTTCACCATGTTGGTCAGGCTAGCCTTGAACTCCTCACCTCAAGTGAATCGCCCATCTCAGCCTCCCAAAGTGCTGGGATTACAGGCACGAGGCACTGCGCCCGGCCTGATGTTTATAATGGTCCAGGAAAAGTACTGAATTGCTGAAACTGCATCACACCATGGTCTCAGAGATTAAAGGAGCAACTTGTATTGTAAATGTTGTTCATAAAACATACAGCTATCAGGCTGTTTCCAAAAGGTCAGTAGATAGCAGTGACCACCTGTCACATAATGAAATATTTTCATGTTTAGACCTACTAACTGGAGTGTTATCCGCTGCCCTAAGGTTGTGGTATGAGGAGTCTAAAGAAGGATGGAGTACAGTCAAGACCATGTCTTTTTAAAGAGCATTATTATTCAGGGATCATATTATATACATTCTATAAAAATAAGGTGTATATCCTGGAAGGTCTGTATAGTCCCTTCTTACTTCTTACTGTTCCTTATAAAAATTTTATTTCAGAAATGACTCCTTTAAATGAAAAACAAAACAAAACAAAACAAAAAACAGTGATGTCTCTGAGACTTACTTTGACTTTTTAATGGACTCCCTACATTTAGACATTTAGATATTTAGACATTTAGAATCAACCCAAATGTGCATCAGTGATAGATTGGATAAAGAAAATGTGGTACATATATACTATGGAATTCTATGGAGCCATAAAAAGGAATGAGATCATGTTATTTTCAGGGACGTGGATGGAGCTGGAAGCCATTATCATTAGCAAACTATTGCAGGAACAGAAAATTAAACACTGAATGTTCTCACTTATAAATTGGAGCTGAACGATGCAAACACATGTGACACATGATGGGGAACAATACACGCTAGGGCCTGTCAGGGCAAGGCAGGGGCAGGGACAGGGGCAGGGACAGGGGCAGGGCAGGGGCAGGGAGAATATCAGGGAGAATAGCTAATGGATGCTGGGCGTAATACCTAGGTGATGGGTTGAGCTGTACAGCAAACCACCACGGCACATGTTTAACTATGTAACAAACCTGCACATCCTGCACTTGTACCTCGGAACTTAAAATAAGTTGAAGAAAAAAATTTAAAAAAATATTATTATTTATTATAATTCATTTTCAGATTTTTTTTCTTTACTTCTCCTAAAAGTACTCTCATTTGCCTAAAGTGCAGTTTTAAAACTAGAGTAAATAGCTCACAGATCTGGAATGCCTTCAAATATGTCTTTGAAAATGATACTGAAACAGGGAAAGTTCCCTTGTCCCCATCGCAGGACGTGTGTTGCGGGTGTGGCTTGCTTCTTCAGTGTCCCGCTGCTCAGACCACTAGAGGAACATACAGATGGGCAGGCTGTGGGGCTCCGACCGCACGGCAGTGTCTAGGGGTGAATGTTTACAGCTCCTGAAGCCCCCGTGGGCATATGCTACCGTGTTGTCTTTTAGTGTTGCCATTTATAGGCAGCTTGTGTTAGTCAGCTCAATCAGAACTTCCATCTTGTCACAAGGACAGAGGACTTTCTGTATCCCAGGTTCTTGCCTTGGTGTACCAGAAGAATGAGATCAGACCTGGGCTTGGAGAATGTGTGCAAGGTTTTGTTGAATGGAGGTAGCTCTCAGCAGATAGGAGAAGCCAGAAGGGGATGGAGTAGGAAGGTTTTCCCCTGGAGTTGGGCCGCTGAGCGGCCCAGGCTCGCCTCTGACTGCCCCAGTCAAACTCTGTGTTGGTCTGCCAGTCGATGGCCTGCCAGCTTGCAGGTGTGCTCCTATGCTGCTGTGCTCCTCTGGACGTATGGCTGCTGTGTGTTCCTCTTGACGTCCAGCAGTTTGTGTGTCTGCCTACAAGGGTCTTGGGGTTTTTACAGGCACAGGATTGGGGCGTGGCAGGCCAGGGGAGGGCCAGGGGAGGTCTTGGGAAATGCAACATTTGGGCGGGAAAACAAAAATCCCTGTCCTCACCTAGGTCCATGGGCACAGACCCGGGGGTGGAGCCCTACCCAGGGACCATGCCATCCTCTATCCCACGCTTTCCTTCCTCCCTTCTGTAGTATTTAAAAAGAACATGCCCTTCCCTTTCCAGCACTTCCCTTCCATATCAATACTATATATATATATATATGTATAGAGAGAGAGAGAGAGAGAGAGAGATGCAGCCTCGCTCTGTCACCCAGGCTAGAGTGCAGTGGCCCGATCTCAGCTCACTGCATGCTCTGCCTCCTGGGTTCACGCCATTCTCTCAGCCTGCCAAATAGCTATGACTACAGGCGCCCGCCACCACGCCCAGCTAATTTTTAGTATTTTTAGTAGAGACGGGGTTTCACCATGTTAGCCAGGATGGTCTCGATCTCCTGACCTCGTGATCCGCCCACCTCGGCCTCCCAAAGTGCTGGGATTACAGGCGTAAGCCACCGCACCCGGCCCTGTATCAATACTATTGAAACTAGTTTTTTAAAAATCTAGCTGAGTGATACTATTGCACTAAAGCACCACTACTACACCAAGGACAAGCACCTAGCTACAGTTTTTTGTTTTTTTGTTTTTTTTTTTAAATTCTAGAGATATTTCTCTCATTATTTAGTTTTGTTTATTTTACAGTTTCAAAAGCATAAAGTCTTTCATTGGTAGGATAAAAACTTCTTTCTCTTTGATTAAGTACATTGTAAATTATGACCAGTTTTTACATAAAAACCTCAAGGTCATTGTGTAGGGGAAAGATTGAGGAGATATTTAGCAGCATGCATCCATTGATTTACCGAATTTCTCAAACTTGGCACACATCAACCATCTGGAGTGTAGAAGAAAACTCCGGGAATTTGTTAACAGTTTGCTGTGTTTCTCTCATGAAGCACAAAGTCATAAAGAAATAGTTGCTGGTGGATAATAAGAAAGGAATTGGGGTGAGCAAACCCAATATATAGTGATGACCAGCTTGCAAGTAGCCAAGTAGTGACTAGAAATTTATGCTAGCGTTAGTCCTACACCATTAATTTTATCCCTGCACATACTGGGAGATAAAGAAATGTAGAGCCATTGAATCCAGGGGTTCGTAGTAAACCGAAAATTGACCACTAGCTTCTGTCTGTTCAATACATCATCTGTGCTGGCAATATGTGTCCCACAAAAAGCAAGATCAGAAAAGACCAGTGAAGATCCTGCACATATAGATGAGGGTGTTTCTTCTTAGTTAACACATAATAATCACATTTTTCAATAATACAAAAAAGTGCTCTCACACATCACAATTCCTATAGCATTTTCTTTCCATACTCGTTTTTTTTTTTTGGTGGGAAATTTTGTTGTCAGTCACTCATGTAGCTACTTGATGTTTATGAACAAGGACATGATTTGCATATTAGATTTACGTGTCAGGTTTGCCAATTTGGCTGTGTGAATATGGCCTTGAGCAGATTGCTTAACCTCTCTGAGTTCTGCTTATCTATAATATAAGGATAATAACATATATCCCATTAAGTTGCTCCATATTTGACTGTGTTGTAAAGCAGCTAATACTCTTCCTGGTGTGTAGTATGTGGTAGATGGCTGATGAATTGTAAGTATTATGGTATAGCAACATGCTTGTTATTTCCCTTTCACTGTATGTTTGTCTGTTCTCCTTAATGAAGTTTGAGGCTTCTAGAAGGGTAATAGGACACAGTAGTCTTATTCCATACATGTCCCGTGAACTCTCATTATCTGTCAATGGGTTTGAGTCTTGCTGCCAATACAGAAATATAAAGCATTTGTTTATTTGCCTCTTGCCTGTGGAGTTACAGATATATTTCACTGATAATATCACGTGACATCTCCTCCATTTGCACTTATGAGGAGCCCAAGCTGCTGGACTTCTTCATGTATTTCTTAGGTCCTGGGTATTTTTTCATTCCTCCTGTCTGTACTTCCAACTCTTGTCCAACTCTTGCTTTACTTCTCATTCTTACCAATCATCTTTCCGAGGGGATTTCTTCACAGTTGAAATAGAATAGGACTTTCTGTAGACTTGTTGACCTTGAGTTTTGACCCCTGGCTATGTTCCTTGCTGTATTTCTTCACTTCAGATGCTCCACATTCCTGCTGCTTTATGAAGATCCATTAGCCTATGCAACATTGGTTTGGCTCAGTTCTCTTTGCCTTTCTTTCCTTCTAGCATTTGGAGGATTCATCCCAGTGTCTTAAAAATGGGATGGGTATTGAAAGGTAAAATAATCTATCAGAGCTTCCATTTATATTTATTTATAAGAACTTAAGAAGTAAACTAAATCTCACTACTATAAAATGTATGAAGGGACACTGTCAAGCCCACTGCATGCATATTACAGGTGATTACATATCTCACACTATGAGGTAAGTTGAAATAAAAGGGCAGGAGCTCCCCAGCCTGGAGACTGTGGTAAAACCCACATTTGTTCAGTTGATTTTAGTATCTTGCATATATTACAGTTTACAGGTGTTCTAGTCGATGGATTTATGGATATATAAAATCAACAAGTGATTTCAAAGATTTCATATGAAAAGACCTCACATTGAGGGTAGTACTAATAATGCAAAAACAAATAAATAAAAACAAAAATGCAGATGGCACACTTCTCTTCCAAGCAATGTTTTCATTACCCAGGGTGTAATCTAAAAATACTAATAATCAGTTTTTTATTTGTGTATTTATTTTGAGACAGAGTCTCACTCTGTCACACAAGCTGGAGTGCAGTGGCGTGATCTCGGCTCACTGCACCCTCCACCTCCCGAGTTCAGGTGATTCTTGTGCCTCAGCCTCCCGGGTAGCTGGGATTACAGGCGTGTGCCACCAGCTGATTTTTGTATTTTTAGTAGAGACAGGGGTTATGCCATGTTTGCCAGGCTGGTTTCGAACTCCTGGCCTCAAGTCAGTCACCCTAAAGTGCTGGGGTTACAGGCATGAGCCACTGCACCTGACCCTAATCAATTTTACAATAGCCGTTCAACATAAGTGGTTAAGATGCTTTGAAATAGAGATTTATACCTATTATCATTATACATTATTCTTTCCACAAATATGTCTTGTATATTGTATTTGTTGTATATTTTTAACTTACATTTCTCAGATATAATAGTCATTAAATTAAGTGTAGAAATAACCTGAATTTAGAATCATACTTTTCAATGGCTGCATCACAATTTTAAACAAGTAATTTTAAAAGTTCTGAATATTTACTTATATTTATCACACATATTATCCTATAAGTATAAATGCATATATACACATATTTAAATATAATGATTCATTATTTTAGTGAAAGCAAAATGTTTTAGTACCATTAAAGTTAACTATTTAAAATATTAAAATATTATTTATTATTTTATCTTTATCTCATTCTTTTCCATTTCTACTTAGTGCATATTTTTATAATGTATAAAATATTATAATGACATATATATCTAATTCATGAGAAATCTTCAGAAACCAGTCATTTATGCTAAAAAATTATGCTAATTGTGATCCATGGTCAAAAATGTTGGTGCCAACTCTTATAACTTACCCATTTACTTGGAGTGAATGCTGGATGTGTTTCATGCTGCAAGGGACCACTGAAGATCTCCTTCAGGTACAGTTAGTAGAACAGTGCTTCTCAAAGCATTTAGATTACTTGAGATATTGGTAAAATGAAGATTCAGTAGGTCTTGGGGGGTCTGAAGTTCTTCATTTATAGTAAGACACCAGGTAACTCTTATGCTACTGGTGTCCAGAGCCCACTTTGATGGCTGTAGAGTACATAGAGAAATCTGGAGTGACTGTTTCCCTCTCTGACGTCTCACTGCACAGGCAATCTGTGGCAGCCATGATTCCAGGCCTTGCTGATAGTTAAACATCCTTTAGTTTAGGGAATATGGAGTTTGATTGAATATGAGTGGGAGAAACACGAATTTACAGTCATGATAACAAATTACTTCCTCTAAGTAGTCAGTGGTTTTTCATTTAGTGACATTGGCATGACCTCAGCTGCAGGATTTAGGATCCTATGTGGAAGCAGCAGAACACAGTTACAAAAGAACAGGATTGACCTACTGGTAGGGTTTTCAGGTTGTTATTAGAAGAGACTGCTGTTGTAGGACAGTATGCAGCAAGATCTCAGTCAGGATATTTTAGCAGTGGAAAAGAGGATTCCTTTTTGAGAGGACCATACTATATGTATATTTGATATAGTCATATGTATCAGGATATATTGAATCAGAAGGCAGCATAATAAAGTAGTCAAGATATTAGGCTCTGAAGCCAGATCTCTGGGTATGCAACTTGATATTTGGCAAGTTACTGAGTTTCTCAATCCGTAATAATTATAGCAATACCTACCTCACAGGGTTGTTGTGACAATTAATGAGCAAATATATATGAAACACTTAGAAGAGGGGCTGACAAATAATCAGTGACTAATAAATATTAGCAGTTTTTCTCTATATAGTAGAAAAATGTCAGCTGGGCACCATGGCTCATGCCTGTAATCCCAACACTTTGGGAGGCCAAGGTGGGCAGATCACTTGAGGTCAGGAGTTTGAGACTAGCCAGGTCAACATGGTGAAACCCTGTCTATACTAAAAATACAAAAATTAGCTGGGCATGGTGGCGCGTACCTGTAATCCCAGCTACTCAGGAGGCTGAGGCAGGAGAATCACTTGAACCCGGGAGGCAGTGAGCCAAGTTAGCACCACTGTACTCCAGCCAAGGTGACAGAGCAAGACTCCATCTAAAAAGAGAAATGGAAAAAAAAATGTATCCGTGAATATAACAGATTACTGTTCTTCAAGAAAATATAGAAATAATGTGACCTCAGGTGATCAAAACATTGGGAGTATTTTATGAGTGGAGAACACTAACTAAACTCAAGGTCACATTACTGAGGCATAATATATTTTAGATTTGAGGATTTGTGTCCTATTTTATGAAGTAATTCAGCAACAATGCTAACTGAGCAGCTAACATATGCACGTCCACATGTTAGAGCTTGAAGGAGCACAAAAACATATGAGAAATGGTTACTGTCCTTGAGGTATCAGACCTCAGACAGAATATATTCGTGTATAACATAGGATTATATGTGAATTAAATGCCTGCCTTGGTTTGTGCCATAAAAGAAAATACTGGAGACTGGGTAATTATAAAGAACAGAAATTTATTTCTGACAGTTACGAAGGCTAGGAAGTTCAAGATCAAGGTGCCAGCAGGTTTGGTGTTTGTTGTTTGGTGAGGGCCCCATTTCTGCTTCTAAGATGGCACCTGAGTGCTGCACTCTCCAGAGGATGATCAAACAGCATGTCTTCACATGGTGAAAGAAATGGAAGGGCGAAAGAGCCAGTTAGTTCCCTCAGCCCTTGTATAATGACTTTAATCCATCTATGAGGCCAGAACCCTTATGGCCTAATCACTTCCTGAAGGTACCACTTCTTAACACTGTTGCACTGAGAATTAAGTTTCAACATGAATTTTGGAGAGGACACAAACATTAAACCATAGCAGTGTAAAAAGGGTGATCATGCAGTATCTGTTGCAATTAATGCTCATTAATTGCATTAATTAATGCAATTAAAAATCTGGTCTTGAGCCAGTCTTGTCACTCCTATCCTTACAGCAAGAAAAAAGCTAAAAAAACCCCTGAAAACCAACAACTTCTCTTGATTCAGGAGAGAATTGAGGGAGAGAATTTACGTTACCAAACAAAACAATTCACTGCAAACTGGAGCAAGAGAAGGATACTGAAAATCTTGGTGGACAACATGCAAGAACAAACAGGTAATGTAAACAGAGAGATGGAAATGCTAAGAAGAATCAAAGAAAATGCTAGAAATCAAAAACATTGTAACAAAAACGAGGAATGCCTTTGCTGGGCTCAGCAGTGGACTATATACAGGCAAGGAAAGAATAAGTGAGCTTGAAGATATGTCAATAGAAACTTCCTAAACTTAAAAGCAAAGAAAAAAAATAATGGAGAAAACACCCACTAAACAGATTATTTTAAGAACTGGGTGGATGTGACAATTAGAAAGATGTAACATAGGGAGAAAATGAGGAAGGAACAGAAGAAATATTTGAGGTTATAATGGCTAAGAATTTTCCAAAATTAATGAGACACTAAACAACAGATCCAGGAAGCTTAGAGATAATCAAGTAATACATATAAAACAAAACCTAAGCCAGGCGTGGTGGCTCATGCCTGTAATTCCAGCACTTTGGGAGGCTGAGGCAGTCGGATCACGAGGTTAGAAGATCGAGACCATCCTGGCTAACACGGTGAAACCCCGTTTCTACTAAAAATACGAAAAATTAGCCGGGCGTGGTGGTGGACGCCTGTAGTCCCAGCTACTCGGGAGGCTGAGGCAGGAGAATGGCGTGAACCTGGGAGGCCGAGCTTTCAGTGAGCCAAGATCGCGCTACTGCACACCAGCCTGGGCGACAGAGCGAGACTCCGTCTCAAAAACAAAAAAAACCTCCCTCCCACCAAAAAAACAAAAAACAAAAACAAAAACAAAAACAAAACAAAACAAGGCAGAGAGAAAATTTTGAAAGAAAGCAGAGGGGGTAGGGAAAACAGCTTACCTATAAAGTGACAGGGATAAAGATTATGTTGGGCTTTTTTTTAAGAGAATAAAGAGTTTATAAAGTATAATACAAACTGTACTTGTGAAAAATTAAAAGAGATAGAGTAAAAGGGAGTCAGAAGATATTGTGCTAGTCTAGACATCAATTTTGTTAAAACTCAAACGGTGAAAGAAAATGTTCAAATTTTACAAAGAAGGATATATAAATGTTGATAAATATTTTATAATTTTGTGTATCTCCAACGATAGCCTCGGGAAGTCTCAGAAACAAATAGTAGATTCCGAAAAATATAATATCCAATATGTTCCCCAACCATTTGCCCCGTTCTTCCTTTTTTTTCATCTTATTACTTCTATATCTGCAAAGCACATTTTGTTGCTTTTAGCATTTTTCAAAATTACCAGTTTGTTCTTTAGATTTCTTGAGTCAACTTTAGATTAAAATTGCAGGCAGAACTGCACAACATCTATTTTTCTTTTCTCGCTCTCTCTTAAATAGATCATTCTTCACACTTGAAGGGGTAGACTGTGCATGTAGGGCAGGGGTGACAACATGAGGGCAACTGCCTGTTTTTAAGTAGAATCAAAGTCCCAGATGAAGGCAAAATATTTTTCTAGTGCTGAAACCTAGCTGAAGCTGCATCTCTAAACAATCAGGGATCAAAGAAAATGGGAGAGGAATTCTCCTGCCTTGTGAATGATGGTTTAGTTGTTTGTTCAAGTAGAAGCCTTGAAAAGTCTTGTATGTGGTTATACATATTTGAGTGAGTCCTGTTTGAGACCCCTAAATAGGAGGCCAACACAAGGAGGATGCTAAGTGGCATTTTTTGAGTTAAAATGGTGGCAGGGAAATCACCATTTAGAAAACTGTTCCTAACAATATGTACCCCGTACTTCATTATCCCTGGCCTATGTCTATTTTCTGAATGGCTTGACGCAACATTCTATTTCATCTTGTTGACATTTCTGATGTTGCCATATAAAGAGTTGTCTTTCCTCATAATAGCTTTCTCATCATTTAAAAATATTTTTCTCTTTTTATTCATGTTATCTGGAATTCAGCATTTACAGTGTGTTATGTTGTGAATATCAATTATCATCACTTTTTCACATTAATCTTTTCAGATTTCTTAACAAATAGTCTACTCAATAATTATACACACTTTGATGTACCTGGGATCCAATTATAACGTAGAATTCCATTCTTTGCAATAAATGTATCTTCAATAGAATCTTCTGGATTTTCCCACATTACTACTGCTTTTATACTAGTATTTTTAGAATATTGAATTTTGTAAGAAAAATTAGTATTTCACTGCCCGTTAAATATTATAAATTTTTAAATTACTTTCAAAGACATTAATTGACCTAAAAATCACTGTTTCTGGTCATAGTTAAAGGTGTTATGTTGGTGCGAAAGTCATTGCAGGTTTGCCATAAAACCACAATTACTTTTGCACCAACCTAATAAATTCTGCAAACAGAATTACAGTTGTGTTAAAAATCCATCTGGGACTTGCAGCTGTTGAAACAGTTTACCTGGTAACAACTCCAAATCTGGGATGGCCACAGATTTTGGTTACTGATTTATTTTTTAACTTTTATTTTAAGTTCAAGGGTATATGTATAGGTTTGTTACGTAGGTAAATGTGTCATGGGGGTTTGTTGTACAGAGTATTTCATCACCTAGGTATTAAGCCTAGTGCCCATTATTTATCCTGATTCTCTCCCTCCCACCCTCCACCCTTCTATAGGCCCCAGGGTGTGTTGTTCCCCTCTATGTGTTCATGTGTTCTTATCATTTTGCTCCCACTTGTAAATGAGAGCGTGCAGTGTTTGTTTTTCTGTTTGGCTGATTCTAAAGGCAGATAGTCCCAATCTTCTCTATTGGAAGAAAAAGATATTTGCCAAAAAATAGTCTTACTTGTGAATGATCAAATTGCCTTAGGCCAATTTACAGCATTCATTGACAACATAAAAGTGTATTTCCAATATAAAATTTGCAGACAGATTTTAATAAGATGGTGAAATAATATAGCACATTCAAGATAATTCATTTATATGTATTCATTCCTAAATCATTAAAATTCAGTTAAAAATAATGCCAGAATATTTTAAGAGTATTTAATTGCTTTGATGTGAAAATTTTATGGTCCCAGAATGCAATTATATTAACCTCACCTTGGCATGTATAGGAAAGGGGTTTGTATTAGGGGAAAAACAAAAACAAACAAAAGCGAATCTTCCTCTTTCAGGACCAAACATGTAAAAACCCCAAAACAACTCCGATACTTACCACAACCTGATATATTGACAATAAAAATAATTTTAAAAATATTTATTTAGAACAAAGTATCATAATTTCTTGGGACATATAACCAATATTATAAATAGTATCTTGTTTGAGCCTATTTTTTTTTCCTTGTGGACATTGTCATGTGTCTTCCAGGTTCACCCTCCAGGAAAGACTTGCCCCAGCTGCTGGGAGTGCTGTCGGTAGACAGCCTTTAACTGTCTTGTTCTGCAGGGATTGCTCCACTGTCGAGAGCTGTTTCAGCCAAGATCACCTTCTCAGAGCAACCCACCTCCAGTGAGTGAAGGGAGGTTAGAGTGGCCTAGCCATTTTGGCTTAACAAGGACTACTCTGACAAGCAACTTTGGCTCAACAAGGACTACTCTGCCAAGCAGCTTCAGCTTAGGAGCTCTCTTTAGGGTTATCTGGCATGCCTCATAGCACATAACTTACCATTATGACCAACCTTGCTTCCTTTCCCTCTCTTCCATAGGTATGGATCTCAAGGGAATTCTGTAATATACATTCAGCCCACTAAATACCATTTCAGAGGCTATTTCCCAGAAAATCTCTTGTGCCACTGGTTTTTTTTTTTAAATACATTTAATTTTTGTATTGACATAAATTATGTATATTTACGGTGTACAACATGATGTTTTGAAGTATGTATACATTGTGAAATAACTAAATCTAGCTTATTCACATATGCATTACCTCATATATAATTTTATGGTGAGAACACTTTACATCCACTTTCTTAGCATTTTTTAAGAATACAATACATTATATACTACAGTTGCCATGTTGTTCAATAGGTCTCTTGAACTTATTCTTCCTGTCTAACTGAATTTTTGTATCCTTTGTCCAACCTCTCCCCAGAACAAGCCTTTGGTAACTACCATTCTACTCTCTACTTCTATGAGATCAACTTTATTTTGTTTTGTTTCCACATATGAGTGAGATCATGCAGTATTTGCCTGGCTTATTTCACTTAATATAATGTTTTCCATGTCATGCATGTTCCACAAATGACAGGGTTTCATTCTTTTCATGGCTGAATAGTATTCCATCGTGCATATATACTATGTTTTCTTTACCCATTTATGTTTTGATGGGCACTTAGGTTGATCCCATGTCTTGGCTATTGTGAATAATGAATGCTGCATTGAATGTTGGAGTGTTTTTTGAATTTGCTTGATTGGATCCCTTTTATGTCACACAATGTTGTTTGTATTTCCTGCAAATTGGTGGTTAAATTTAAAATTTAGTTTCAGGGTTGATTAATTTTTTTCAGTAATACTTTATCAGTAGTGTTATAACATCATCTCTGAACATTAGAAACCATTGATAATCATGCCTTTATCCAGTATGTCATTGTTATTCTTATTATAATTGTTTAGTACGTTTCAAGGATATGATATACTAAATACCACGTCCTTCTACTCGTAAGACAGATGTAAAGCAGTGGAAGTTTGATTTTGGTTGTTTTCCATCTTCTTTTCCATTAGACCATTAGGTATCCCGTGACTTTTTGCCATGTGGAGTTTCGTACTTTGGTCCTATGCTGTCATGCCCTTTTATCGCACCTTACTATTAAAGGTGATAGTAACTAATATAGTGCCCATTTGTGGACGGGGTACTAGTAAAAAATAATGGCTCATGAATTTTTCTCGTAGAAGAAAATATCTACATTGCTGACAGCCACATTTTGGGTCTTATTTCAAACTGGTAACACAAAGCTTTTTTTAAACAAAATTTTAAAGTCCTTCTTTGTATATGGTCCTTTCTCAAGAAAATGAAAACAGTCTGAAACATTATAAGTTGCATTAATAAGTTACAGCATGTCCTCAAATAACATACTTTCATTTGTTTTGCTACAATATTGGTGAGAAAAAAATCAACAGTGGCTAATATGGTTTGACTCTGTATCCCCAGCCAAATCTCACCTTGAATTGTAATCCTCACGTGTCGAGAGAGAGAAGTGATTGGATCATGGGGAGTGGTTTCCCCCATGCTGTTCTGGTGATAGTAAGTGAATTCTCACAAGATCTGATGGTTTTATAAATGGCAGTTTCCCCTACCCTCTTCTCATTTCCATCCTGGCACCTTGTGAAGAAGGTGCCTGCTTCCCCTTTGCTTTCTGCCATGATTGTAAGTTTCCTGAGGCCTCTCCAGCTATATGGAATGATGACTCAATTAAACCCTTTCCTTTATAAGTTACCCAGTCTTGGGTATTTCTTTCGTTCATTTTTTTGAGACAGAGTTTCACTCTTGTTGCCCAGGTTGGAGTGCCATGGCACAATCTCGACTCACTGCAACCTCCACCTCCTGGGTTCAAGTGATTCTCCTGCCTCAATCCTCCTGCCCCAGCTAATCCCTTCTGAGTAGCTGGGATTACAGTCATCCACCACTATGCCGGGCTTTTTTTTTTTTTTTTTTTTTTAATGTATTTTTAGTAGAGATGGGATTTCACCATGTTGGCCAGGCTGGTCTCGAACTCCTGAACTCCGCTGATCCACCCGCCTCAGCCTCCCAAAGAGCTGAAATTACAGACACGAGCCACCGCACTCGGCTGGGTATTTCTTCATAGCAATGTGAAAATGGATTAATACAGTGGCCATGACCACTGTTTGTGTGGTTTTCACGTTCTCCCGTGTCTGAGTGGGCTTTCTCTGGATACTTCAGTTTCCTCCCAGTTCCCAAAGCTATGCATGTTAATTGGTGTATCTAAATTGTCCCAGTCTGAGTGAGTGTGAGTGTATGTGTGAGTGTGTCCTCAGATGGACACACGGAGCTGCCAGGATAGTCTTTTGCGACCAGCAACCCTGAATTGGAATAAGTGGGTTGAAATCAAGTGAATAAATGGATACAAATGATTATCAAATAAAAATTTGTAAGGTCTACAGTAATCATACAAATGCATGACAATAAGTGATGCAGTATTAAAGTACTCAGTGAGCCCACTATATTTGTTGCTGTTTGTTTTTGAGCTGCTTGATGGTAAGAGGTGCTCATTACAATTTTCACTCTGCAGACATTCATTCCTTAATTTAACCTGCCACTGCTATGACTACCGTCACACACTCATTCACCAAAAATTGGCTAAAAGTTATCTTACATGTTTTCATTAATCTTTCTTAAATCTATGTATAGCATACATTTATTTCAGTGTTTAATATTATAGGTGTTTTCAATCTTTATTTATAATTTTGGTGATAGTTTGTGAAATACACTATGAGAACTCAACTCTTGTTTATATCAATTAGCCTAGGCTAAAATTAGATTTGTTACATGGTGTTTCACTCCAAGTTATACTTTTCAGGACTTATTAATGATGTTAGGTAAGAATTTACTGTACATAAAATTAGATTTGTTACATGTTGTTTCACTCCAAGTTATACTTTTCAGGACTTATTAATGACGTTAGGTAAGAATTTACCGTACATAATGTATGAGAAACATGGAAAAAGTATTGGTGATTTTCCAAAGAGTTTTGAAAAATTTTGGAGAGACTTTACGGCTACATTCACTAGTAGAAATCAAACTATTAAATACAGTGTTATTTGATAAGGAGAGAAGCAATGAGATTGTTAATATTTTAGGAATAAATCCCATTTTAGACCAATGACAAAACTCTAGGAGAATTGCATAGATAATAGTTATTACCTAACAAGTCTTCAATTATTAGAATGGTATTCAAGTCAAAGTACATAACTCTCTCTCTCTCTCTCTCTCTCTCTATATATATATATATATATGAATGATAAAACCAGGTAGCCTTTTATTACATGAGAATATATAAAATTATAAAAGTTTGTCTATTTATCTTAAAGGATCCTGACAACAATGTTTCTCTGGAGATCCAAGAAGAGCCAATTTTTCAATTTGAGAAAGCAGAAAAAGACCAATGTCTCAAATCAAGTCGTCAGACAGGAGGTCCCTCTTCCTCAGGTTTTTTTTCTTCTATTTAGGTCTTCAATCGATTGGATGAGGACACTTTTATTAGGAAGGGCAATCTGCTACTCAGTCTAGTACTCAAATGTTAACCTCATGCAAAATCATCCTCTCAGACACATTGAGAATAACATTGAACCAAATATTTGGGCACTGCAAGTTCCAGTCAATTTGACTCATAAAATTAACCATTACAGTGAGTAAATACAGACTGTTCTTGTGACAATATCTTTTATCTAAGGTAAACAATCGAGAGACTGGACCTACTCTTATTTAATGTGCTTTCTAACTGGTAAATATGCATATCATAGGCAATTGCCTTACTAAAAGATCTATGGGATGAAAATAAAAGAAAATAGTCTTGAAATCTGTAGTTTATATACGCTTTTGTAACAGGAACTCAGAGATATTATATTCCTTCAATTATAGGATATATTGAAATCTGTTTATTTTTATTGAAGAAATGTGAAATTATTATTAAATATTAAAAGAGTCATAAGCAGTTATTCTTTAAATTGAAATAAAAAGAGCTGCATATTTATTAGTTTCTAGATTTAGCCTAGATTCTACTTAGCTCATTTTTCTACAGATTTTTTTGAATCTTAATGTCTTAAATTAAAATATTAACCATTATTTTAAGGAAGTAGATTCAAGATAAGGCAATCTGTTAATTTGTATGTTTATGTTAATGGGATGACTGCTAAAGAAAAAAATACTTTCAGCTTTTACAGTAAAGACTCACTTACTTCACCAATAGAAACACTAAATTCATACTTACAATCTTATTTTTGAAATCTTTAAAAATGTAAATATATGTACATTAAAGCACATACATGTTAAGTATAAAGTCCTATGAAATCAGCAGAATAGCTAAAACCCAGTTCAAGACATAAAAATTATAACACCCGCAAAGTCTCTTTTATACCTTTCTCTAGTCATTACTTCTCCAGTTGTAGCCACCATTCTGACTTCTACCATCATAACTTAGCTTTGCCTGTTGGAAAATTATATGAATTGGAATCATATTCCAGACAACCTTTTGTGTATATCTTCACTTTTTTTAATTTTAATTTTTGTGGGTACATAGTAGGTGTATCTATTTACAGGGTACATAATAATCACATCATGTAAAATGGGGTTTCCATCCCCTCAACTATTTATCCTTTGTGTTACAAACAATCCAACCATGCTATTTATCCTTTGTGTTACAAACAATCCAATCATGCTATTTTAGTTAATTTAAAATGTATAATTAAATTGGGACTATAAAATATACAATTTAATTGTGACTATAGTCACCTTGTTGTGATATCAAATACTAGGTCTTACTCATTCTTTGTATGTGTTTTTGTACCCATTAACCATGCCCACCTCCTCCCCACCTTCCTATTACCCTTCCAGCCTCTGGTAACCATTCTTCTACTCTATATCTCCGTGAGTTCAATTGTTTTGATTTTTATATCTATTTTTCTAAATTATGTCTTAGAGACTTATCCATGTTTTTTGACTGTAGCAATAATTAATTCCCTCTCATTGCAGTAAAGTATTCATTGTATGCAAAATATGACAACATTCTATAGCTGATGAATATTTGGGCTCTCCAGTTGGTAACTATTCCAAAAAGGTACTGCTAAGAACAATTCTGTTCACATATTTAGTACATAGTAGACATCAAAAGAATTTTCCAAAGCTGCAGAAATTTACACTCCCACCAACAATACATGATAGTTGCACATCCTTGACAATGCTTGGTTTTACCAGTGTTTTTAATATAGGTGTTTTTCTGAATTTGTAATTGAAGGTTATACATAATTTTAACTTGCATTTTGCTAAAAACTACTGAAGATTTGCACGTTTTCCTTCCTATGTCTATTATTCATAGAGCATCCTCTTTTGTAAAGTGCCCATTCCAGTCCTTTGATCACTTAAAAAAATTGTATTCTTTGTCTTTTTCTTACTAATTTTAAGAATCCTTTACATATATAGGATATGAATCCTTAGATACAGTTAAAGCAAATTTCTTCTTCCACTTGTGGCTTGCCTTTTACTCTTTCAATAGTTGTAATAAACAGAAGTCTTTAATTTTAGCAAAATCCAATTTATAGATTATTTATTGGATTAAAAATTGTATTTTTTGTCTTTTTCTTACTGATTTGTAAAAATCCTTTACATACATAGGATATGAATCCTTAGTCAGATATGGTTAAAGCAAATTTCTTCTTCTCTTTGTGACTTGCCTTTTACTCTTTCAATGGTTATAATAAACAGAAGTCTTTAATTTTAGCAAAATCCAATTTATGGGTTATTTATTTTATAATTATTGCTTTTTATATGCTAGGAAATCTTTGCATACCACAAAATCATGAGGACATTCAACTATGAAAGTTTCCAGAAGCTTTTTAAGTCTTTTCCATTGAGTTCTATAATTTATTTGGAATAGATTTTTGTATATACTATATGGTAGGGATTTAGGTTATTGTTTTCAGCATAGCTATAGTACAATTTTTAATGCTTACAGAAAGTTTTTTTCTGCTGTTTTATTTGGCTTTCATACTTATTCCTAATGGGAGAAAATATCTGGAAGCCACGCCATAAGCTTAAGGCATGACATAGGCTTAAATGGAATTCCCATTGTAAACTGCTTATATTTCTCTCTGTTTAAATGATGTAATGATCAGGCTGAATCTACTATTAAAACAAAATGATTTGTCTAGCTATGTACCATTTTGTATATTTCTATATCGTTACTTTTCTCAATCTCTAAAAAATACAATAGTTCCTTTAAAAGTTGATATTTTACTGATAAAATGTCTGTTTCAGATGCACATTTCCGATATATACAAAGGACTTAAAATGAAAATGATATTTCTATGTTAACATTATTATGTTAATATTATCTTGGTCCATGAATTAAAATTGAATCTCAGGAGAGGCAATACATTCTCCTACACTTCTAAAAAGTAAAAACATACTCTAATTTTTCTTAAAAAGTTTCAGCCACTTTATCAGTAAAGAAAAAATTCATTTTGGATTTCAGCAGTAAGAAATTGGTTATGTGGGGCAGCAATAGGCAAAATATTGTATAAAATTAATTGTCATGCTGATAATAACTGTGAAAATATTGTTACAGACTGTCTATAGTACAGTCAACAGGAACACCACCACTGTAGAAATAATTGTAATCTCTAATTTTTGAGGAAATACAGTTAATTACTTTAAAGCTGGATATAGACAGAAAATGTACATTGTTTTTACGTTCTCCTAGCTTATTTAAAAGGAAATAACATTTATTCAGTTTGTATAACATATGTTTAGTAATACCTCAATAGATATTTTGCATATAATACTTACAAATTCTGTTATACTTCTCATTTATTTTAGGTTAATAGCAGGCTATTAGGATTTTAACTTGGTTTCTGAAATATGACACATTTTATGCATTTTATAATGGAAGAAACTCATTTACATAAATGTATTTATATAGCTTAGTGGCCATGAAAATATGCTACTCAGATCTCTTACTGCTAGAGGCATAATGGATTGATGGTCTCCGCTGCTGTCACTCTGGTTCCTTCACTGTGCTCCTGCTGAAGCCAAGCACTCTGTGAGCTGCTCTCATTCCATGTCTGAGCACAACAGGGGTATTAATGCATTTGCTATAAATTGTTTTCAGAAAAAAGATAAAATCATGACTTCTATACAGATACAAAGTTAAAGATTTTATGTAACTTGTGACAGAACCAGTTATTCCACTTGCTGAAGTTTCTAAAGTATCAAATTCATAGAAGCAGAGAATAGAATGGTGGTCAGGGGCTGTGGGGAAGGAATGTATTGGTCCATTTTCACGCTGCTAATAAAGACATTCTCGAGACTGGATAATTTATAAAGAAAAAGAGGATTAATGGACTCACAGTTCCACACGGCTGGGGAGGCCTCACAATTGTGATGGACGATGAAGGAGAAGTAAAGGCACGTCTCACATGGCAGGAGGGAATAGAGTGTGTGCAGGGGAACTGCCCTTTATAAAACCATCAGATCTGGTGAGACTTATTCACTATCATGAGAACAGCATGGGAAAACCCACCTTCATGGTGTGATTACCTCCCACTGGGTCTCTCCCAAGACATGTGGAGATTATGGGAGCTATGATTCAAAAGGAGATTTGGGTAGGGACATAGCCAAACCATATCAAGGGGAATGGGGAATCATTGCTTAATGGATATAAAGTTTTAGTTACACAAAACGAATAAAATCTAGATATCTGTTGTACAACATAGTACCTATAATTAACAATACAGTCAGCCCTCCCCATCTGTGGGTCCTGTATCCACAGATTCAATCAACTATGGATTTAAAATATTTTTAAAATTAAAATAATACAAAAATTAAAAATAATGTAATAAAAATAATACAGTATAACAATAATTTACACAGTGTTTATATTGTGTTAGGTATTGTAAGGAATCTAGACATGATTTAAGTACAGTCAGCCCCTGTATCCATGTGTTCTACATCCATTGTTTGAACCAACCTCTGACAGAAAATATTTTTTAAAAATTGCATCTATACTGAGCATGTGCAAACATTTTTCTTGTTATTATTCCCTGAACATTACAGTACAACAACTATTTACATAGAATTTACACTGAATCAAGTATTGTAAGTAATCTAAAGGTGATTTGAAATACAGCCATGCATTACTTAATGATAAGGATACATTCTGAGAAATGCGTTGTTAGGTGATTTCATCACTGTGAAAACACAGTGTAGTTACACAAACCTAGATGGCACAGTCTACTACATTCCTAGACTAGATAGTATAGCCTGTTGCTACTAGGCTATAAACCTGTGCAGCATGTTAATGTAGTGAATACTGTAGGCACAATGGTATTTGTGTATCTAAACATATTTAAACCTAGAAAAGTTATAATAAAAATACAGTATTGTAATCTTATGGGACCACTGTTATATATGTGGTCAATAGAAATGTCATTATGCGACATATGACTGTGTACAGGAGAATGTACATAGGTTATATGCAAATATGATGCTTATTTATATAAGGGGCTTAAACATTCTTGTATTTTGGTATCTATGGTGGTCCTGGAACCAATCCCCTCAGGATACCGTGGGATGGCTGTATTGTATTTAGTACTTTAAAATATGTTGAGGGTAGATTTCATGTTAAGTTTTCCCATCACAAGCAAAACAAAACACAAATGAATATAAAGAAAATCTTGGAGATTATGGATATGTTTAGAGCCTTGATTGTGGTGGTGGATGTATGCATGAATATAAATGCAACAAAATGTATACATTAAATATGTGTAAATTTTTGTATATCAACTATCCATCCAGGAAGTTTAAAAAAAGAAACAAACTTGCTTGACCAGATTTCACCTGCAGTACCTATCAATTTATGCAAATTTCTGTCTTCTTGAGGTTGCTGAAATAGCCCAAAGGCTCTGACCTGCTAGAAAGTGACCTTCCTTTGCTATCTGTAAGGTCAGATCTTGTAAGACAGGTGCCAGGCCAGTTTTCCAGGGACAGTGTTATGCACTTTCACTTCATAAAGTTAATCTTAGTTCCTTAAGAGTGGTTGATGATGTCTGATAAACTGAGCACCATTCTCAAATACACCATCCATGCAAGGCTTTTATTGCTTCACTAATTTTTCCAATTATATTACCACAAAAAAGAAAAAAAATGCTTTTATTGAATATTTGTAAATTGCGATGAAAAGGAAAAAATACTAAATTTTAATATCTGAATTCTGGAAAGCAGAAGAATCAGTGTGGTCAGGTAGGCAGAATAAGATATCATTTGCAAATACTTACTTTCAGCTTACAAAAATCAAAGTATTCCAAATTGTTGTGAGTTATAGACAGCGTAAGACTGAAGAGAAAGGGCTTTCTTATATATCTAGAAAATAGATTGTTACAATAATACCAATAACATTCCAAACACAACTGTGGTTGTTATTAGTTCATGAGGTCCTGTGTAGTTTATTCTTTTTCCACTAGATCTCTGGTTAGCATGCTCATGAACCCTTCTGCTTTTTGACTGATAATTCATCACACCTGCAAGTCCTCTTTGCCCTAGAAGGCCGTAGAAGGTAACATTTGCAGGGTCTGGGGATTCAGATCTGGATATATTTTGGGGGATCATTTTTTAGCCTATGAGAACAAGGAAATAAGCCCATGAAAACTGAGTAAAATTTGCTATTGTCTTACAACCTTTCATAAATTCATATTCAGATATTGTAACCAAAGCAAATGAAATTCCTCCTATGTTTTGGGTTTTATTGTCCTATCTTCTGGAACAAACTTACATTTTACTTTTGGACAGGTTGCAGGAAGTTGGCTACATCAGAACTAATTTTATTATATTACTAGGATATTTTTAACATGCAGTATATTCATTGTTGCTATTATCAAATAAATCAAATACACATTTAGAAATTATCAGTTTCAATATCGATTATAAGATAATTATAATGCATCAAAAATGCACTTGAAGCCGGATGTGGTGGTTCACGCCTGTAATCCCAGCACTTTGAGAGGTGGAGGTGGGCGGATCACTTGAGTCCAGGAGTTTGAGACCAGCCTAGGCAATATGGCAAAACCTCGTCTCTACAAAAAATAGAAAAATATTAGCTTGGCGTGGTGGCGTGCACCTGTAGTCCCAGCTACTGTGGGGGCTGAGGTGGGAGGATCGCTTGCTTAAGCCCTGGAAGTTGAGGCTGCAGAGACTATGATCACACCATTGTACTCCAGCCTGGGTAACAGAGCAAGACCCTGTACCTATTTCAATTAAAAAAGAAAAAGAAAAAAAAAAAAAAGGAAAAAGAAAAAAAGAAAAGGCTTTGCACCTATTTCAAAAGATTGGCTAATTGATGATATATACTTTTTTTTTCTTATTTATTGCTCTTTCTCGTGATACTCTAATACCAGAAATTTGGACAACTTCTCAAATAATTGACAAAGGAAAAATGTGTTTTTGCCTCATAAAGTTCTTTAGCTTATTTGCTAATTTATTATTCATTACTATTAAAAGTGTATGGTATAGTATGGTGCATAAAACACACAAATTGAAGAGAAAACATTAGATCTGAGTCAATATCTTTGAAAACACCAACTTATTCTCAGAAAGTATATGACTCTCCTTTATACATACAAGTTAAGTGGGGACATGGTTTGTGAATTACTGAATCAAAAGAAAGTAGAAATTACTATATTTTTTCTTATAAGTTTTCACTAAGAGAAAATTATTTTGAGAAGAAATTATGGAATGATGGAAATATAAGGAAATTAGAAGACATGGTGATATAGATTCGAGATTAGACTTGGCCACCATGTTAATTATGTGACATGCAACAGTTCAACTAATTTTTTCAAGTCCCTGTGTGTGAGAGTGTGTGTGTGTGTGTGTATGTGTTGTATATGTGTTTAAATCTACTTAAATAGTGGGGGCAGGGAGGGATCAACATGAAATCAAATGCATCATGAAGTGGTGATTTGTAGGAATTTAGGTTGCTCTAATAATTTTTTTTTTTTTTTTCACTGTTATGGGTTGAATTGTATCTCACCCAAATTTATATGTTGAAATCTTTTTTTTTTTTTTTTTTAATTTATTTATTATTATTATACTTTAAGTTGTAGGGTACATGTGCATAACATGCAGGTTTGTTACATATGTATACTTGTGCCATGTTAGTCTGCTGCACCCATCAACTCGTCATTTACATCAGGTATAACTCCCAATGCAATCCCTCCCCCCTCCCCCCTCCCCATGATAGGCCCCGGTGTGTGATGTTCCCCTTCCTGAGTCCAAGTGATCTCGTTGTTCAGTTCCCACCTATGAGTGAGAACATGCGGTGTTTGGTTTTCTGTTCTTGTGATAGTTTGCTAAGAATGATGGTTTCCAGCTGCATCCATGTCCCTACAAAGGACGCAAACTCATCCTTTTTTATGGCTGCATAGTATTCCATGGTGTATATGTGCCACATTTTCTTAATCCAATCTGTCACTGATGGACATTTGGGTTGATTCCAAGTCTTTGCTATTGTGAATAGTGCTGCAATAAACATACGTGTGCATGTGTCTTTATAGCAGCATAATTTATAATCCTTTGGGTATATCCCCAGTAATGGGATGGCTGGGTCATATGGTAAATCTAGTTCTAGATCCTTGAGGAATCGCCATACTGTTTTCCATAATGGTTGAACTAGTTTACAATCCCACCAACAGTGTAAAAGTGTTCCTATTTCTCCACATCCTCTCCAGCACCTGTTGTTTCCTGACTTTTTAATGATCGCCATTCTAACTGGTGTGAGATGGTATCTCATTGTGGTTTTGATTTGCATTTCTCTGATGGCCAGTGATGATGAGCATTTTTTCATGTGTTTGTTGGCTGTATGAATGTCTTCTTTTGAGAAATGTCTATTCATATCCTTTGCCCACTTTTTGATGGGGTTGTTTGTTTTTTTCTTGTAAATTTGTTTGAGTTCTTTGTAGGTTCTGGATATTAGCCCTTTGTCAGATGAGTAGATTGCAAAAATTTTCTCCCATTCTGTAGGTTGCCTGTTCACTCTGATGGTAGTTTCTTTTGCTGTGCAGAAGCTCTTTAGTTTAATGAGATCCCATTTGTCAATTTTGGCTTTTGCTGCCGTTGCTTTTGGTGTTTTAGACATGAAGTCTTTGCCCATGCCTATGTCCTGAATGGTACTACCTAGGTTTTCCTCTAGGGTTTTTATGGTATTAGGTCTAACATTTAAGTCTCTAATCCATCTTGAATTAATTTTCGTATAAGGAGTAAGGAAAGGATCCAGTTTCAGCTTTCTACTGATGGCTAGCCAATTTTCCCAGCACCATTTATTAAATAGGGAATCCTTTCCCCATTTCTTGTTTTTCTCAGGTTTGTCAAAGATCAGATGGCTGTAGATGTGTGGTACTATTTCTGAGGACTCTGTTCTGTTCCATTGGTCTATATCTCTGTTTTGGTACCAGTACCATGCTGTTTTGGTTACTGTAGCCTTGTAGTATAGTTTGAAGTCAGGTAGCGTGATGCCTCCAGCTTTGTTCTTTTGACTTAGGATTGTCTTGGAGATGCGGGCTCTTTTTTGGTTCCATATGAACTTTAAAGCAGTTTTTTCCAATTCTGTGAAGAAACTCATTGGTAGCTTGATGGGGATGGCATTGAATCTATAAATTACCTTGGGCAGTATGGCCATTTTCACGATATTGATTCTTCCTATCCATGAGCATGGTATGTTCTTCCATTTGTTTGTGTCCTCTTTGATTTCACTGAGCAGTGGTTTGTAGTTCTCCTTGAAGAGGTCCTTTACATCCCTTGTAAGTTGGATTCCTAGGTATTTGATTCTCTTTGAAGCAATTGTGAATGGAAGTTCATTCATGATTTGGCTCTGTGTTTGTCTGTTATTGGTGTATAAGAATGCTTGTGATTTTTGCACATTAATTTTGTATCCTGAGACTTTGCTGAAGTTGCTTATCAGCTTAAGGAGATTTTGGGCTGAGACAATGGGGTTTTCTAAATATACAATCATGTCATCTGCAAACAGGGACAATTTGACTTCTTCTTTTCCTAACTGAATACCCCTGATTTCTTTCTCTTGCCTAATTGCCCTAGCCAGAACTTCCAACACTATGTTGAATAGGAGTGGTGAGAGAGGGCATCCCTGTCTTGTGCCAGTTTTCAAAGGGAATTTTTCCAGTTTTTGCCCATTCAGTATGATATTGGCTGTGGGTTTGTCATAAATAGCTCTTATTATTTTGAGGTACGTTCCATCAATACCGAATTTATTGAGCGTTTTTAGCATGAAGGGCTGTTGAATTTTGTCAAAAGCCTTTTCTGCATCTATTGAGATAACCATGTGGTTCTTGTCTTTGGTTCTGTTTATATGCTGGATTATGTTTATTGATTTGCGAATGTTGAACCAGCCTTGCATCCCAGGGATGAAGCCCACTTGATCATGGTGGATAAGCTTTTTGATGTGTTGTTGAATCCGGTTTGCCAGTATTTTATTGAGGATTTTTGCATCGATGTTCATCAGGGATATTGGTCTAAAATTCTCTTTTTTTGTTGTATCTCTGCCAGGCTTTGGTATCAGGATGATGTTGGCCTCATAAAATGAGTTAGGGAGGATTCCCTCTTTTTCTATTGATTGGAATAGTTTCAGAAGGAATGGTACCAACTCCTCCTTATACCTCTGGTAGAATTCAGCTGTGAATCCATCTGGTCCTGGACTTTTTTTGGTTGGTAGGCTATTAATTATTGCCTCAATTTCAGAGCCTACTATTGGTCTATTCAGGGATTCAACTTCTTCCTGGTTTAGTCTTGGAAGAGTGTAAGTGTCCAGGAAATTATCCATTTCTTCTAGATTTTCCAGTTTATTTGCGTAGAGGTGTTTATAGTATTCTCTGATGGTAGTTTGTATTTCTGTGGGGTCGGTGGTGATATCCCCTTTATCATTTTTAATTGCGTCGATTTGATTCTTCTCTCTTTTCTTCTTTATTAGTCTTGCTAGTGGTCTGTCAATTTTGTTGATCTTTTCAAAAAACCAACTCCTGGATTCATTGATTTTTTGGAGGGTTTTTTGTGTCTCTATCTCCTTCAGTTCTGCTCTGATCTTAGTTATTTCTTGCCTTCTGCTAGCTTTGGAATGTGTTTGCTCTTGCTTCTCTAGTTCTTTTAATTGCGATGTTAGAGTGTCAATTTTTGATCTTTCCTGCTTTCTCTTGTGGGCATTTAGTGCTATAAATTTCCCTCTGCACACTGCTTTAAATGTGTCCCAGAGATTCTGGTATGTTGTATCTTTGTTCTCATTGGTTTCAAAGAACATCTTTATTTCTGCCTTCATTTCGTTATGTACCCAGTAGTCATTCAGGAGCAGGTTGTTCAGTTTCCATGTAGTTGAGCGGTTTTGATTGAGTTTCTTAGTCCTGAGTTCTAGTTTGATTGCACTGTGGTCTGAGAGACAGTTTGTTATAATTTCTGTTCTTGTACATTTGCTGAGGAGTGCTTTACTTCCAATTATATGGTCAATTTTGGAGTAAGTACGATGTGGTGCTGAGAAGAATGTATATTCTGTTGATTTGGGGTGGAGAGTTCTATAGATGTCTATTAGGTCTGCTTGCTGCAGAGATGAGTTCAATTCCTGGACATCCTTGTTAACTTTCTGTCTCGTTGATCTGTCTAATGTTGACAGTGGAGTGTTGAAGTCTCCCATTATTATTGTATGGGAGTCTAAGTCTCTTTGTAAGTCTCTAAGGACTTGCTTTATGAATCTGGGTGCTCCTGTATTGGGTGCATATATATTTAGGATAGTTAGCTCTTCCTGTTGAATTGATCCCTTGACCATTATGTAATGGCCTTCTTTGTCTCTTTTGATCTTTGATGGTTTAAAGTCTGTTTTATCAGAGACTAGGATTGCAACCCCTGCTTTTTTTTGTTCTCCATTTGCTTGGTAAATCTTCCTCCAACCCTTTATTTTGAGCCTATGTATGTCTCTGCGTGTGAGATGGGTCTCCTGAATACAGCAGACTGATGGGTCTTGACTCTTTATCCAGTTTGCCAGTCTGTGTCTTTTAATTGGAGCATTTAGTCCATTTACATTTAAGGTTAAGATTGTTATGTGTGAACTTGATCCTGCCATTATGATATTAACTGGTTATTTTGCTCGTTAGTTGATGCAGTTTCTTCCTAGCCTCGATGGTCTTTACATTTTGGCATGTTTTTGCAATGGCTGGTACCGGTTGTTCCTTTCCATGTTGAGTGCTTCCTTCAGGGTCTCTTGTAAGGCAGGCCTAGTGGTGACAAAATCTCTAAGCATTTGCTTATCTGTCAAGGATTTTATTTCTCCTTCACTTATGAAACTTAGTTTGGCTGGATATGAAATTCTGGGTTGAAAATTCTTTTCTTTAAGAATGTTGAATATTGGCCCCCACTCTCTTCTGGCTTGGAGAGTTTCTGCCGAGAGATCTGCTGTGAGTCTGATGGGCTTCCCTTTGTGGGTAACCCGACCTTTCTCTCTGGCTGCCCTTAAGATTTTTTCCTTCATTTCAACTTTGGTGAATCTGGCAATTATGTGTCTTGGAGTTGCTCTTCTCGAGGAGTATCTTTGTGGCGTTCTCTGTATTTCCTGGATTTGAATGTTGGCCTGCCCTACTAGGTTGGGGAAGTTCTCCTGGATGATATCCTGAAGAGTGTTTTCCAACTTGGTTCCATTTTCCCCCTCACTTTCAGGCACCCCAATCAGACGGAGATTTGGTCTTTTTACATAATCCCATACTTCTTGCAGGCTTTGTTCATTTCTTTTTCTTCTTTTTTCTTTTGGTTTCTCTTCTCGCTTCATTTCATTCATTTGATCCTCAATCGCTGATACTCTTTCTTCCAGTTGATCGAGTCGGTTACTGAAGCTTGTGCATTTGTCACGTATTTCTCGTGTCATGGTTTTCATCTCTTTCATTTCGTTTATGACCTTCTCTGCATTAATTTGTCTAGCCGTCAATTCTTCCACTTTTTTTTCAAGATTTTTAGTTTCTTTGCGCTGGGTACGTAATTCCTCCTTTAGCTCTAAGAAATTTGATGGACTGAAGCCTTCTTCTCTCATCTCGTCAAAGTCATTTTCCGTCCAGCTTTGATCCGTTGCTGGCGATGAGCTGCGCTCCTTTGCCGGGGGAGATGTGCTCTTATTTTTTGAATTTCCAGCTTTTCTGCCCTGCTTTTTCCCCATCTTTGTGGTTTTATCTGCCTCTGGTCTTTGATGATGGTGATGTACTGATGGGGTTTTGGTGTAGGTGTCCTTCCTGTTTGATAGTTTTCCTTCTAACAGTCAGGACCCTCAGCTGTAGGTCTGTTGGAGATTGCTTGAGGTCCACTCCAGACCCTGTTTGCCTGGGTATCAGCAGCAGAGGCTGCAGAAGATAGAATATTTCTGAACAGCGAGTGTACCTGTCTGATTCTTGCTTTGGAAGCTTCCTCTCAGGGGTATACTCCACCCTGTGAGGTGTGGGGTGTCAGACTGCCCCTAGTGGGGGATGTCTCCCAGTTAGGCTACTCAGGGGTCAGGGACCCACTTGAGCAGGCAGTCTGTCCGTTCTCAGATCTCAGCCTCCGTGTTGGGAGATCCACTGCTCTCTTCAAAGCTGTCAGACAGAGTCGTTTGCGTCTGCAGAGTTTTCTGCTGCTTTGTTGTTGTTGTTGTTGTTGTTGTGTAGCTGTGCCCTGTCCCCAGAGGTGGAGTCTACAGAGACAGGCAGGTTTCCTTGAGCTGCTGTGAGCTCCACCCAGTTGGAGCTTCCCAGCAGCTTTGTTTACCTACTTAAGCCTCAGCAATGGCGGGCGCCCCTCCCCCAGCCTCGCTGCTGCCTTGCCGGTAGATCACAGACTGCTGTGCTAGCAATGAGGGAGGCTCCGTGGGCGTGGGACCCTCCCGGCCAGGTGTGGGATATGATCTCCTGGTGTGCCTGTTTGCTTAAAGCGCAATATTGGGGTGGGAGTTACCCGATTTTCCAGGTGTTGTGTGTCTCAGTTCCCCTGGCTAGGAAAAGGGATTGCCTTCCCCCTTGCGCTTCCCAGGTGAGGCGATGCCTCGCCCTGCTTCAGCTCTCGCTGGTCGGGCTGCAGCAGCTGACCAGCACTGATCGTCCGGCACTCCCCAGTGAGATGAACCCAGTACCTCAGTTGAAAATGCAGAAATCACCGGTCTTCTGTGTCGCTGGCGCTGGGAGTTGGAGACTGGAGCTGTTCCTATTCGGCCATCTTGCTCCGCCCTCTATTTAAAAGGTTACAAAATAAAGTTACACTTCTTATACAATCTTCCTTAATTTTAAAGATGAGTATACTAAACCAGTGACAGTTTGTCTTTGCGTGCATACAATCCTCCAGTCAGGATTCAAAACTTAGATTGTTTAGGTTTAAGTTAATTATCAAAATTTCCTTGTTATAAATTATTTACATTTATCTTTTTAAGTTCTTCACAGTATTGTATCTTTCCATCAGACAAGTGCTCAGAAGACGTACATAAACAGAAGTCTGAACCATTCTTAAAGACTTTGGATTGCTGACTCCTCAAGGCGAAGCCTAATTATTTTGCAAATGTGAAGACAAAATGAAAAGTTAGCGTCTTTAATGGAGATATAAATTTGATGATGGTAGAGGAATCTTTTCCTATATTTCTGTAGCGTTAAAATGGTAATTATATCATCTTACCTTTAACAAAAACTGGCCTTTTTAGAACTTTAAAAGGCTTGACCTATTAACTATCTGGCTTCAATATGGAATAGAAAATATAATCACTACTATGTTCCCATTAAATTAATTAACTTTAACCACTTTAGAACTTTAGAAGTTAAAATTTTAAAATCTTGGGCTTATTTCTTTGAGAGAACAAAAGGAACAGATGTGTGATTAAAAATTATTTTAAAAGTAATAATGGCAAAAGTAGTTATCCTTAATGTGAAGCATCAGAGGGAATGTGACTGTAAAAACCAGCTTCATCTGGGACATGAAGGGGCAAAGCTCCATTTTTCCTTCCTTTCTGTGAACTCAATAGGTGTGATTTGCTTGGCCCTGCTGTAGTGGCAAAGCCTCTATTTTAAAAAGTTCCAGGAACAATATGTTGGTCATCAAAATAAGTTTGGGTCTGCGCCTGGGCCTGGAGATTTAGCAAGCACGAACAGTTAATTCAAGTACCAGGAATAACAGTGAATTTAGAAGCATTCTTATTTTATGCGGGCTACCATAATTTCCTCCCTCCCTCCCTTCCTTTTTCCTTCATCTTTCTTCTTTCTTCCCTTCAATGACCAAAAAGATCCTAAGGATTGTGTATATATATGTATGTTTGTTTGTTTTGTCTTTTTTTTTTTATTATTTTTATTTTTATGGTGACAGAGTCTCACTCTGTAGCTCTTGTCGCTCTGTTGCCCAGGCTGGAGTGCAGTTGCCTGATCTCAGCTCACTGCAACCTCTGCCTCCTGGGTTCAAGCGATTCTCCTGCCTCAGCTTCCCAATTGTATATTGTATAATAATTTATTTTGATGAGTTGGAAATTATGGATTTGTTAGATATACACTACTGTTTATTAATAACTTAATTAGTAAACTGTAAAAACTTTGTTCACAGTTGTGTTCTTAAAATACCTTGTGGTTTATTGGAATGTGAATAAATTAAAAGATATCTTTGTGGTAGCTGACCACAGACCATTATAATTTACTTTGTATCTTTGTTTATTATATAGAAATGTATTTATTTATTTATTATATCTATACCACCTGGATATCAATTTATAGAAATGTTAATCACAAATGTTAATCTTGACTAGTATAGTCACGAGAAAAGATGAACCAAATGCTAAAACTACTGGAGACCAGAGAATTATTCCAATGGATTCCTTACAGACTTAATCAGATATAAATCTTGACAACTTTATTTTTAAAAATGCAACAAATTAAATCAGTAAAATGTACTCTTTGAATTTAGAAATTTTCTTTGACAGAGAATCATCACCCAGTCATTCAGCTCTTTCATATAAATCTCCAGCTCTAAAGCGAATATTCTAACTGAAAATTCAACAGATTATTTGATTTTCCAGTAGAACCATTTTCTGCTTCTTCTTATTTACTTATTTGAGATAAAGCTCACTCTGTCACCTGGACTGGAGTACAGTGGTGTAATCATGGCTCACTGCAACCTCGACCTCCAGGGCTCAGGTAATCCCCCCACCTCAGCCTCTCGAGTACTGGGACTACAGGCACCTGCCACCAAGCCCAGATAACTTTTGTGTTTTTTTGTAGAGATGGGATTTCATCATGTAGATCCAGGCTGGTCTCGAACTCCTGTGCTCAATCGATCTGACCGCTTCTGCCCTCCAATGTGCTGGGATTACAGGCGTGAGCCACTGCACCCATGCCTGCTTATTTAATTTTTAATTTCCATTTTCTCGCTCTGAATTTGATTAGAGAAAGGGAGGAATAAACATATTAATAATTAGGTGATCAGAATTTTAGGCCTTCATGTCATTGTCTCTTTGATGTTGAGCAAATGGAGAGATTTGTATCTCTTTACTTACAGAGGCTGGGTGGCAAATACATAAGACATTATACTTGTAGGCTCTTTGAAGCCTGTAAAGCACTTTAATAATGCCAGAAATTATATTAAGAAAAAATACAGTATAATGAGTTTTATGTACTTAAAAAAATCAGAAACCAGTTTTATCTAGATCTATTAAATTGAAAAGTATGTGACTAATGTTATAATGTCTCTAAATAACAGCAACAAAATTGCTTGTGACTTCTAATATTCTGAATTGTGTAAATAGCTGTATTTTGCTTTATTATTATCTGTAAACATTGATGCCAGTTGCATTTTTGGAATCTATTTAGTCATTCTACAAATATTATGTGTAAAGTAGTAGTAAAGCAACATGCAAAAAGTCAAAATCTTGTCATAGAAACACTGCTTCATAATCAAGAATAAAAGCATACATATAGATGCATATATGTATCTATGGATATGCAAAAAACACACGTGTATATATGTAGTATATATGTATATATAAAGAGAGTGAAATATAAATAATAAAGTGATAAAAAATATGGCAGAAAATACAGCATTTGTGTTTAAAGGAAAAGATAATTACTGTGATTGTCAATATTATTGGAATCCCAAGGCTGGTTTTGTAAGTTAAACAAAATTCAGAAAAATTACATATATATAAGCCATTTTAGTATTAGGCCAAATAAGAGAGTCTACAATTTGATCTCCTAAAGGGAGGAATTAGTGATTTTAAATTTAACATAATTATTGACCTATTAAGGTTTATGAGTATTGCAATTTATTTTATATATTATTAAGTTTGCTGTTTCCTTTTCTATCATTTATTGCATCTTTGGACTAAATACCTTTTGGTATTTACTTATCTTCTATTAGTTTGTTAGTTATTAATTCTTTTCTATTTTTAGTCATTATCCTAGTGCTCATTAGGCACAAATGGCTAATGTCTACCGTATTGGACAAGACACAATAGAATATTTACATAATGCTGACAGTTCTATTGAAAGTCACTGTGTCGGGTGCAGTGGCTCACGTCTGTAATCCCAGCGCTTTGGGAGGCCAAGGCGGGTGGATCATGAGGTCAGGAGTTCGAGAACAGCCTGACCAACATAGTGAAACCCCGTCTCTACTAAAGATATGAAAATTAGCTGGGTGTGGTGGTGTGTGCCTGTATTCTCAGCTACTCAGGAGGCTAAGGCAGGAGAATCGCTTGAACCCAGGAGGTGGAGGTTGCAGTGAGCCGAGATTGCACCACTGCACTCCAGCCTGGGTGACAGGGTGAAACTCTGTCTCAAAAAAGAAAGTCACTGTGTCAGAGCCTTTTTAATGCTTTTTCCTACTTTCCCAAATTTTGTATTATTATTGCCTTGCATATTAGATTTACTTATATTTAAACTCTACTAGATTTAATATTACTGCTTTTGTATAGTCAATGTTTACTTATACTTACCTACATAGATGACTTTCCTATTGTCCTTTCTTCTTTTCTTTCTACATTGCCATAATTTATCTATAATACTTTTATTTTAACCTGAAGAATGCTCTTTAGTATTAGTTTACTTCAGGAAAAAAAAAAAAAACTAATGCATTATTTCATTGTTGATTGCCTGAAATTTATTTTTAATTTCATCTTAAACTGGAAGAATATTTTGAAATAAATAGGGATGTATGTCAACAGTGTTTTCTTTCAATATTTTGAAGATGTTATTCCATTTTCCTGAGGCTTCTATATCTTATAATATAAAATCAGTCACAACTCTGTTATTCCCTTAAGGATAATATGCTTTCTTTGGCTGCTTGTGTTTTCTCTGTTGTTTATATGCCTTAGTTTTACTCTGAAGTGCAAAAGGAAGAGAGTACATTTTTTCTGCCTTAGTTCCAAGCAAGATAAATCTGTTTTATCTGTGGTCCATATCTTATTTCAGTGTTGAAAATTAAAGCCTGATAGTTGCTCAAACTTTTTCATTCTGTCCCTAACCCCTCTGAGGTACATGTGCGTGTGCGCACGCACACACATGATTTTATCACATATATCAACTATATTTTACAATCTTTTCTGCATATTTCATTCTCTTAGCTTTCCATGATTCTGATTGGGCATTTTCTATTTATCTGCCTTCTAATTCTCTAATCTTCTTTTTTGCTCTGCCTATTCTGCCCATTAAATCAATCTATTGACATCTTAATTTCAATATTTGCAATTTGCAATTTTGAATTCTAGATATTCCTTTTGATTCCTTTCAAAGAGGTTTCAATTCTCTAATAAAATTCTCCATCTTGCTGTCTATTTATTTGAATATAGAAATCACAGGTATTCTAAAGGTCAACTGTGATATGCCCAGTAATTAAGTCATCTATGGTTCTTCTGTTGTCTGAAAACAGTTTCCAAGCCACATTTGAACTCCCCATGTGCCTAGAGCTCTCAGTGATTCTAAACAGTCACATTAGCCCACACTTGTTTTTAAAGAATATATTTTAATTTTATCTGTTTTCCTCTTACCTGCTTTTATGTCTCTCACCTCTTCTTGTGCAATGCCAAAGGTGAAATAGTTCATGTGCCTACTCACTCCTTGGAGGGGTTTACTGCCTTTGGAATTCATTTCATCTGGTTGACCCCAGACCTCATATCCCTGATGGGCTCAAGAAAAGTTATAGTTTTGTAGATTATTTTGATGTCAGCATATGAATGATATTCTCTTGTGACGTTCTAAATCCTTATTTTAACTTAAGGAAAATAATAGCATATTAGCATTTCTGTATTTCATCCCAAATTATATTATCTACTTATCAATGGCTATTGAAATAAAATCCTCTAAATAATAACATTATTAATCGTTACCAAAAAGCAAAACAAATCCATGCCAATTATTAAAACTTTAAATTTACATGTAGGAAAATATAAAGAGAAATTGATGAAAACAACAGAGACCTGATACCAGTTAACTTAGCGACCCGTTAGGAATCACTTATCATTTCTTAATCTGTTTTTCAAATGTCAGTGTAAAAAGTGTTAAGTCCAGAACCTAAGTTTCGCATCTCTCTGCTTATTCTGCCACCTCCCTCCTTCCTCCCCAATGCATACACACGTAACCTGAACTCTAGTTTACCGAACTACTATTTCCAGTTTTTATTTGTAAGACACTGTGATACATAAATATAATATGTATTTTGTTTGACGGTTTAAAATTGAATTGTATATTTTGTTTTATTCTTACTAGACACTGAAATACCTGGCCTGGGGGCTTTTACTTTTTCCTTGGGAACTTTATATTCTCAGCGAGACAGTGAAATGAAAAGTTTGTTTGTAAACAAAGTCTGCTTGCAAACTTGCTCAAAGATGAGTACATAAAATGTCTTACAAATCCCTCTGGATATTAGACATGTATTATTTAAAACTTGTGGGTCTCCATGCTGACACATGTGAGAAGATATTTAAGTTATTCTGCATTTATAATGGTGATTTCATGCATCCTAATCTCTCTACATAGGCAATATTTTATTCTCTTTCTCATTTTACAAATCTGCTCACATTAACATTCAGATATTTCAAATTGTCTCACTTTTTGGACTTCCAATATACCTCTAGAGGTAAAGTAAATTAGAAGACCAAAGGTTAAGTACTTATATAGCAGCCAGAGAGGCCCAATGACTGTCTTCAAATGCTTTGCCTGAGGTATCTAATAGTGTTATAAAAATGAATTCTTACACGAAAGAAAAAAAAACCTAAGGAAAACAGTATAAATTGTGCATTTCCTTGGCAGTTTTTGTAATGGATTTGATAATTTTGTCATCAAGTCATAAACCTCCAATTATGTCCAAGGTAGTCGATCTGTTTTAAGATAACAAATAAAAGCTTCATTCACTCAGTGTGAAATCACTCAATGTCTCCCTCTTATGTCAATAACTAGTTTAACAGTGCAGATGGTAAGTAGGGGCAATTTATATAACTCAACACCATGTAGACATCTAGCATGGAATTTTCATTGTAGCAATATCACTTGATAATGAAATGTATCAATGGAGTACTCTTGTTATTAATTATATTTATGACATTTTTATAAAAGCAAAATGTAATCAGCAAATTCTGCAGGCTTGCAGGCTAACAAATGTTATGGCAGTGTTAGGTGGTTTAATTTGTTTTCATTCTTAATAGCAACAATAGAAATATTAATATTAACATATAAATTAAAATGATCTAATTACTATTAATTCATAGTATTAATTCACTCTCTAGCTAAATTCAGTGATAAAATTGGAATAATAATTATATGAAAATGAATTTAATGATATTCAACAGGTCACTTTAGTTATGCATAACTGTCTCACATATTACAACATTATATACATACAAATGCTAGGAGACTAAATATTTAATAATTACTGAAACTTACATCTGGATTAGAGCTAGAGATGGATTGTTTTAGTATATGATTACAACATAAAGTTGTTTTTCTCCCTAATTTGCATGCCCCTAAATCCTGAAAAAACTTTCTGAGAAAAATGTAATGCAAAGAGAAAATCATCATCTATGTCTTTATCTGGAAATATGGTTGCATTTGTTCTAAGGAAATTCTAAAGAAATTTGAGCATTTTACACTTGATAAAATGATCTTATTTTGACCATTTCTTCCATGAAGGAGCATTAGGCTACCATGAGTGGTAAAATACATGTGGAAATAAAAACCTTGATACTGTTTGCCAAGTAGATTTAGTTTACATTAAATTTTATATAAAAGTAGTCTAGCAAATATTCGTGAAAGCATCTTAGTCATTGGATAAGGACACACACACACACCCCTTACCTGAGTCAATCATTATCACTTATTGCTTTGCTGTGCTCCCTGTACTCCAGTGCCCTGGTCCCCAGATAAGCTGCAAATTTCTTTAATCCCTGTTGCAACAATGCAATTACAAGAATCTTTCATAAACTTTTTGGGGATGAAAGTACAAATTAGTGTTATATCCATAATAGCCAAGTAAATTGGCCATATTCTAATAATAACTTCTGTTCTTAAGGGTATTTATTCAGAATTTAATGAAAGTGTTAGTAAATGAAAATGTTTGCTAAGGGATATAGGGATGAAATCTTTATTCCAATTAACAGCTTTACGATAAACACGAACTTGACTTGCAGTAACAGAAAACCTTTCAAATGCTTACAACTCTGAACATTTTATTTTTAACCAGGAATTTGTCATAGGGTGAGAACCAAAATCAAACAATCACAAGTTTATATATATGATAAACTGATTTATATATGTGTGTATATACTTATATATACATATAATTATATATATTTGATATGTGTGTACATACACATATATAATTATGTATATTATATATAATTATGAATTTTTATAGCTTTTGGACTGCTGAAAAATTAGAAAAGATCTTGAGATAATTCCTGTTGAAAAAAATGTGTATTTAACAGAAAGATGGGTAAAACTATCAGATAATGCGTAGGTGCACCACTCTTGGTATAAATTAAAATAATCTGAGCCATAGCTAGAAATTGTTCATAGGAAGAAGAATAACTTTGGATGAACAAACATTGTATTTTATTTCCAATGCAGATTGTTATAAGAAAAGAACTTCTGCCTTCATTAGGATTATTTATTAATCCTGCTGAGATGTGTCACAAAATGTTGAAATCACTGAAATCGATCACTTATAACATCAAAGAGTACTTTCAGTAACATTGTGAGAGAGTTTAGAAGAAAAGCATGGCAATGAAGCAAAGCAATTGATGTTCAGTTTTGTATGTTTGTGTTTGTGTTTACAATTCCCGGCCTGGGTCTTTTATGAGGATGCTCTGGAAATAATTCGAACACTCTCCTCCGCTATTACGCTATTACAATTAGAGTCTCTCAAGGTCTAATCAGCTTGAGTTTTGACAGTTTATTTTTTGGATGAGATGTATGCCTGTGCTTACTGTGAAAACCTAGGGCTGTTGGTTTCAGCTCTTTAGGTATTGTGGTATTTCCTTACTCTAATCTAGGCGTACTCTTTTAAATATCATGTGGATTTAAATAGCATATCAAATGGGACAAAGGAGGGAAAATTTACCTACAAGTTTCTCTCTTAATTCCTTTTATTTTTAACTCATCAAGATTCACCCCACAGCAATGCAATTCTCTTGTACTTAGAGGTCGGTCATCTGGCCCTTTTGTGGCCACTGAGAAAGCAGCATCCTATGCCATAGAGTGGAGCATTTAATGTGGATCTGGAAGAGGAAAGACCTGTAGCTAAGCAATGAAGAAAGAAAACAACAGGCATGTCTGTAGTTGTGTATCCCAGTGGTTGAATGGTAAAAGCTTCTTTGTGTAAATTCTCAATAGCCATTGGTTTATCAGACAATAAGAATAAAATAGTAGAAGGAATTTGAAGTAATCTAGATGCATGCCTAATATACTACCAGATGGATGAAATATTGTGACTTGCTGTTGATTTAACTTGATTAATAGTAAGTTTAAATATTTTTCATGTTTATGTTAGGTGTTTGCACTTTCTCTTCTGTTAATTTCTTCTTCAAAACTTTTGCCCAGTTTGTCTTGAATTTTATTTTTAAAATATCTTTCATAAATAAATTCTAGTTACTAAATTATTGCCTATCACATACATTGCAATATATTCTCCTATTTTTTGCTTACATTTTAACTTCCCTTAACGTAGTTTTTATTGTACAAAAGTCATAAATATTAATGTGGATAAATCTGTCTTTCTATCCATCCATACACCCATGTTTCTTTTGGAAATTTATTTTGAAAAGATCTTTCCAACTCTAACCTCCTAGACAAATCCTTCTCTATTATAGTGCTTCTGTTTTGGCAATAATGAAACCTTTTTTCATTTTACATGACAGTATAAATTGGATATCTTTCCAATTTTAGTTTTTCCAAATAGTTCACCAAATATTGTCTACATGATGTATTGAATAGACCATCCTTCCTCACTTATTTAAAGTGGCATATGTATCACCTGTTTATGATCTATACTTGTGTAAATGTTTATTTGTTCTTTTCTCGTTAAGTCTTTGGCTGTCCTTTTATATTTGCTCTTTCACATGAATTTTAGAATTTCTGTTCTAAAATTTGTAATGTCTTTTAAAATCCTATGGAAAATCTTGGTGGGGTTTTATTCAGAAATGCGCTGAACTTGTAGGCTAATTTGAGAAATTAAGAATTGCTTTTATGTGTGAATCTTACTTGGAATCTCAACTGTAAGACAAATAAATTTGAAAAAATATTAACCGAAGGACCTAAGCTAAAAAAATTCATAGAGAATTCATGGATCATAGCTGGAAATTAATTTCTGAAACTAATTTAAAGAGATGGCAAAATATATTTGATCGTTTAGGTTTTACTAACTGCAATTACTTATTTGACTTTTGCAAGGAGAGAAAGCAATGGAAAACTCAACTTGGAAGGAGATGAATCACTCTTTAGGCTTTAACTCTTAGTTATACAGGTCTGGTCATTTGCTGACTGGATATCAAGTTCCCCAATGCAGAAAGCTTCTCAGCATCTTCTTTTTACTTCAAGAATAAGGTCTTTATTTCTCTCTCTCTCTTTTTTTTTTTTTTTTTTTGAGACGGAGTCTTGCTCTGTCGCCCAGGCCAGAGTGCAGTGGCGCGATCTCGGCTCACTGCAAGCTCTGCCTCCCAGGTTCACACCATTCTCCTGCCTCAGCCTCCCAAGTAGCTGGGACTACAGGTGCCCGCCACCTTGCCCAGCTAATTTTTTGTATTTTTAGTAGAGACGGAGTTTTACCGTGTTAGCCAGGGTGGTCTCGATTTCCTGACCTTGTGATCCACCTGCCTCAGCCTCCCAAAGTGCTGGGATTACAGGCGCGAGCCACCGCGCCCGGCTAAGGTCTTTATTTCTGAGAAATGTTTGATACTTTAATTTTTTTAGATTATTTAATTGTATTTATAGCATTTTAAGAGTGATACCTGAGGATGAAAGTGTTTACCAATTAATTGTCTTCTTTGAATAAGAATTGGAGAGAGGATTCATATCTGATGTCCCATTATGTCCATTATCCTTGTTTGCATCTTGCATTGCTCTGTTTCTGAATTATCTGCTTAAAAGAAAACTATCTCCAGCACTATGAAAGAAAAGTCTTTTCTTGACCCTTTTTACTCAAGTTTCACAAAAAAATTGAGAGCAGGTAAGGGAACTTCACTTTTGGTTTCCTTCCACCTCTTCCTTCTAATTTCCAAGACATTAATATGGTTATTGTGAAGATTGAGATTAATCGTGATGCATTATTATGTAGAAAGCATACCCTGAAGATTAACTATTGTTGTGATACTTATCTTGAGTGGAGGGAAAAAAGTTTAGAAACCTAAGGTTCATGGCTTCCTCATCCTTTCCCTGGGCATCCCTTTACATCAATTAAAGATAAACGACTGACCAGCTTTATTGATATAATAGTATGTTATCCAGGAAACATTTCACTAGATAATTATTGTGTACATAAAAATGGAGTAGAGAAAATGGGAGAAATATGGAAAGTGAGGATATTAGGATGAGAAGCAGCAAAATACTTTGGAGATCTAATCTAGTAGAAATATTTGTTGTGGTAGAGTATATGTCAAATACAGAGGAAATAAATGAAACAACTGTTGGCAAAAGACAGTTTATTTTGAAAATTTAACCTGAGTTTCTTCTCCAAAAGTGAGCAATTTCATGTGTGTATTATTATCAGAATATGCAGCCCAACTTTATCAGATTATGCAGCGCAACTTATATTATTCTCAGAATATGCAGCCCAACTTTACATAGATTCATTCAAAAGTAATCTTTAAGCTATGCTATTACTCAAATGTACTAAGCTAATAATGCAGTTAATTGAACAACATATATGGAGCGTTGCCTACACTTCAGGCATAGCTGAATCATTAGACACAGAAATATGAAAAAAGACAATATGCTTGCCCACGTGGCACCAATACTGGTGTATATGATGCAGTTTAGGTAAGAAAATAGTCATAATTTAGTGGGACAACTTATTTAAAATATTGTACAATATACTATATGTTCCTATGAGAAGATGCAACTGTTTTCACAAGAGTGGAACCTGGAAAATTTAAAAGAGAAGTAATAAAAAATATAATCTTATTGTGAAAAAAGTTTTTCCCCAAATATATCAAATTATTTCAAGTAGTTTACATATTTTTTGAGAAAATTAAGATTAGTTCCTCAATTTAACTCTCCTTCAGAATTTTAAACGACTAACAATCTTTAGACTCATTTAAATAATTGTTTTTTTAAGAGAGAGGAATAAGGAATTAATGTTTTTTTAAGGAATAAAATCATCTGATGAAGTTTTAAATTAAGTACACAAGCTGATTAAGATTTAAATTATTTTAAATTATCATTTCTTCCATAATAATGATAAAGTATAATTCTTAAACTTCCAGAAGTTGCTTATGATTTACTGGAAACAAAAGAAAACCAGACAAAATAAAGATGTCTCAAAATACTGTGCTGGTAAATTGCAAGATGGAGTTGGCACTAAATACTTTAGATTAATTTGTTTTCCTAGTTTATTCTGTAGCAATTCTATTACTTTGGACAACCGTTATTTTCTATGTAACATTTTCCTATTTGAATGAGCTGCAGAAAAATACATTTCCTAGTTGAAGAATCCTTGATGTGGGAAGAATTATTGCAAAAAATGAATGTTTATATTTAGCTCAGAAGATAGTGAATTGCTGAAAACTTTTATATTCCTTATATAAGATGCATAGAAGAAAGAGTTGCAAATGTATATATATTTAAAATATATAAGCCTTCTTGATACACTAAACTTCAAGTGCCAAATGTTTCAAGTATGCTATTATAAATTCTTCCTTGATTCTTGGTAAACCTATATGTGTGTGTGTATATATATACACCTATGTGTGTGTGTATATACATACACCTTTACCAAGAATCAAGGAATAATTTATAATATATAATACATAGAAATATATAATATATATTTATAATACATAGAAATATATAATATATACTTACAATACATAGAAATATAATATACTTACAATACATAGAAATATATAAATATATAATATATATTTATAATACATAGAAATATATAATATACATAGAAATATATATTTATAATACATATAAATATGTATTATACATATGAATATATAATATATTATAAATATGTAACATATTTCTAATACATATAAATATATAATATATGTAATATACATATACATATGTAATGTGTATAATACATAGAAATATATATGTATTTATAATATATAGAAATATACATTTATAATACATAGAAATCTATAATATACATATAAATATATACTATATATTATAAATATTTATTTATAATACATATCTACATATGAATATAAAATATACATGTAAATATATAACATATATTTATTATACATATAAATATATAATATAAATATATAATATACATATAAATACATAATATATATTTATAATACATATAAATACATAATATACATATAACTACATAATATACATTTCTAATACATGTAAATATATAATATACATATAAATTAAATACATAATGTATATTTATAATACATATAAATATAAATATAATACATATAAATATATAATATATATTATATTATACACTTATATATTATATATTAATTATATTATACACATATATAATATAATATATATTACACACTTGAAGTTTAGTGTATCAAGAAGGCTTATATACTTTAAATATAATATATATTATAGATTTATATTATATTTTATATTATATTTTATATATTATATAATATAAAATATAAATATATAAGATAATATATTACATTTTATATAAAACATAATATAAATATAATATAAATATATATTATATATTTATATAATTTCTTGATACACTAAACTTCAAGTGCCACATATTTCATGTATGCTATTGTAAGTTCTTCCTTCAATTTACCAAGAATCAAGAAAGAATTTATAATATAACATACATTCATAATATATATTATAATTGTATATATTATATATATTATAATATATATTATGAATGTATGTTATTATATATATTATAAATGTATGTTATATAATATATATATATTTTAAGATGGGGTCTCACCCTGTCGCCAGGCTGGAGCGCAGTGGTGTGATCTTGGTTCATTGCAGCCTCCACCTCCTGGGTTCAAGCGATTGTCCTGCCTCAGCCTCCTGAGAAGCTGGGACTACAGGTGTACACCACCATGACCAGCTAATTTTTTTTTATTTTTAGTAGAGACAGGGTGTCACCATGTTGGCCAGGATGGTCTTGATCTCTTGACCTTGTGATCTGCCTGCCTCAGCCTCCCAAAGTGCTGGAGTTACAGGCGTGATCCACCACGCCCGTCTGGTAAAGCTATATTTTATAGGCAATCATGCGTGCATTATTTTGGTGGCTTTTCTTCTTCCTCTTTCTCCTCCTCATTCCTCCTCTTCATCTTCCTATTCCTCCTCTTCATATTCCTCTTCCTCCCCATCTTCTTGTATTTAAACAGAAAATGAATTTACTTATTCTGCATCTAATAGCAATGAAATAGAACATACATATGTGATCGGTCTATATACTAAAAAATTGCTAAAGACTTATAAGATGTAGCAGAATTTGCTCAGTCATTCACACCTTAAAGGTAATTTGGGTTCTCTTCAGTATTTGGTTATTACAAATAAGGCTTATATTGACAGTTTTCATTTTCATTTTCATTTTTTTGTAGCATAAACGTTCACAGGTGCCATTGCTGAGTCACAAAGCATATGTTTTGTTCTAAGAGTTTTTTAAAGGGTTGATATTATTTTTGTTGTTATTAGCTTCTTGCAATCATAAAATTGATGTGTTTTATTTTCCTTTTGCTGTTTTAACAAATTATCCCAAATTTAATGGCTTAAAACAATAACAATATATTATGTTACAGTCTGAAGTCTGAAATGGGTCTCAAGAAGCTGAAATCAAGATGCTAGCAGAGTTGTGTTCCTTCTGAAAACTCTAGGTGAGAATCAGTTTCTTTCCTTTTCTGTCTTCTAGAAAGCTGCTCGCTCATAGATCTCTTCTGTCTTCAAAACGAGCTATCACATCACTTTGACCTCTGCTTCTGTCATTATATCTCTTTCCTTGACACTGATGCTCCTGCCTTCCTTTTTCACGGATATGAATGCTTGTGATATCATTGAGTCCCTCCTGGATGTTCCATCATATCCTTCCTATCTCAACATCATTGACTTAATTACATCCATAGTCTAATCTACAAATATGTCCATCACAAATACAAATTGATAAATCTCATCTTTTGCCATGGAGGTTAACATACTCACAGAATCTGGGAATTAGGACATGCACATCTTTGAGGGAACATTATTCTACCTACTACATACCTGTTAGTCAGTAATAATCTTGCATTCAGAATTGAAATCCAAATGCATAAATTAATAGTTCTTTTCATAAATTGTATTTAAACTAATGAATTAATTGTTGCAATTTTAATAAATACACGGAGTTAAATACAATATAATTTCTTTAACGAGATAGAAATCATGAAGAGATAAGTTTACCCAAAGCAACAGAAATACTTTCAGGTTCTCTCTCCAAATCAAAGTATAAGAGAAATAATGTTCAGCAATGTTGTCTTTTCTCCACATGTTTGAATACTTTCAGTATGGCATTAAGAAATTCAGATAGATTATATTGAAACAATTTCTCTGCTTGTGAAACAAAGGCTATGCCTTGGTGATAAATTTTTGCTCATGTTTTGCACACACCATATCCTCTATTGATGAACATGGATTGGCATAGCCGATTAAGACTATAATCAACTAAATATTACACAGAACAAAATTTTCGTCTTCATTTGCTTTAATTTATTCTAGTTGTAAATGCCATTGCCTTTCTTAGCCACAGAATAAATCTCACTCTAAGCTCAATTACTACCGTTTAGAATTAGATGTGAGTTGTTTTATAATTATATCAATTTCAGAGTACCATTTTAATTATAACTTTTGTGAAGATATTGGATCTCAGCAAATGACATACGTGACTACATTTACATCCTCTCTGTAAAAATTAAAATTATATAAAACATTTTTTCATATTTCATGGATTTTACAACTTCAAAAAGTAAACACCTAAACAGATGTTTACTACATTTAATATAAAATGTATGCTGTGACGTTAAACATTTTCTTCCTTCAATAAAACCTATTTTTAAGAATTGTAGAATGCTCTAAATGATTTTCTTTTATTTTGCGTAAGAGTAAAAACAATTGATAACTTCTTGTCATTAATTTTTTCTGAAATATTCTTCTCTATACTCTTTTTTGAAGATGTGGTAATTGTCCTTCCCTCAGTGTTCCTGGTGAGGAGTAAGTGAGGTCATGTCTATAAAGCATTTAGCACAGCCTCCAGCATGTAGAAAACCATTGGTAACTCTTTGCGTGTGGCCTGCCTTTGATTAGATGATAAACTGTGGGTTGGCCAGCACGACTATTGTATTTTCCACAGTCGTGTTGGAATGATGCAGAAACTAAATGAATCTGCAGCTGCTTACTCATCCTGACTCTGGGCAGGGTCAAACTTTTCTTGCTGCCAAGCTTCCTATGGTCAAAGAGCCCTCGGGGAAGCAAGCTCCACGGCCCACATTGATATTGCATTTGTGAAAGTTTTTCATAAACCCCCATCGTTGCTATTAAAATTTTATATGCCACTTACACACGTAGAAAACGATCCTCAAGTCCACCACCACATAGGTAATCACTGGGACGCTGCAAGAGTATCTCATCTGGGGTTTTACTCTGTGTGCGTGTGTATTTTACAAAATCTGGGTCCTACTACATGTATGGTTTCTGTCCAGCTCTTTTCAGTCAAGCGATGAATGAACTTCTGTATCATTAAATATTTTTGAGAACATGAAAAAAAGAGAAGTCTTATAAAAAGGAATCCAGGTTTAAAGAAGCTTGCATGTATCGTTTCAGTTAACATTATTATGAATTTACAAGTAAGTGTTACTTGATGTTATAATTGGAAATATAATCATTCTACTTAATACTACATTAATCATACCAGTGGATCAACTATGACTGTTATTAGTTCAATTGTGCACCCCGAGTTCATATATTGAAGGCCTAACTCCCAGTATCATAGAGTATGACCTTATTTGGAGATAGGGTCTTTACAGAGGTAGTCAAGTTAAAATGAAATCATTAGGGTGTGCCCCAATCCAATATGACGTGTGTTCTAATTAAAGGAGAAATTTTGAAGCCAATCATGCACATAAGAAGAATACCAGATGAAATTAAAGAAGCACTTAGAGAAATGCTTCTGCAAGCCCAGGAATTCCCAGGAGTGCTAGCAGACCACCAGTAGCTAGTGGGGAGGTATGAAACAGTTTCTTCTTCCCAGCTCAGAAAGAACCAACCCTGCTGACACCTTGATCTTGCAGTTTCAATCTCCAGTATTGTGAGACAATACATTTATTTGTTTAGGCCATTCAGTTTATGGTACTTTGCTATGATAGCCCAGGCAAACTAATACAAGAACTTTGTCTTTAAATATTGTATTCCATTGATAAGTTGAACTATATTATGAAGTCTTAAGGAGTATTTCTCTTTAGCATCAGTTTGAAGTGTACAATATATTGCATTTGAATAATTTACATTTTTGGTTTCAGAAAATGTCATTGAACAAGATTTTAACAAAAATTTATAGGTTGGGCAGAGTAACTGATTAAAAGGTAAACTTTTTAAACTTTTAGTTTTAGGGGTGCATGTGCAAGTTTGTTATATAGATCATTTGCATATCACAGAGGTTTGCTGTACAAATTATTTCATCACTCAAGAAATAAACATAGTACCCAATAGGTAGGTTTTTAATCCTTACCTTCCTTCCACCTTCTACCCTCAAGTAGGCTGTGGTGTCTATTTTTCTCTTCCTGTTTTTGTGGGTATTCAAGGTTAAGATCCCACTTATCAGTGAGAGCATGTGGTATTTGGTTTTCCATTCCTGCATTTGTTCACTTAGGATAGTGACCTCCAGCTCCATCCACGTTGCTGAAAAGGACATGTTCTTACTATATTTTATGATTGAGTAGTAGTCCATGGTTTATATGTACACATTTTCTTTATCCAGGTTATCATTGATGGGCATCCAGGTTGATTCCATGCTTTGCTATTGTGAATAGTGCTGTGATGAACATATATTTGCATGTGTCTTTATGATATAACAATTTATATTCCTTTGGGTAAATCCTCAATAATGGAATTGCTGGTTAAATGGTACTTCCATTTTAAGTTCTTTGAGAAAACTCCAGACTACTTTCCACAGTGACTGAACTAATTTGCATTTCCACCAGCAGTGTATACGTATACGTGTTCCCTTTGCTCTGTAACCTTGTAAACATCTGTTATATTTTGACTTTTTAATAATAGCCATTCTGACTGGTGTGAGATGGTATATCAGTGTAGCTTTATTTGTATTTCTTTAATGATTAGTGATATTGAACGTTTTTCATATACTTTTTGGCCACAAGTAAGTCTTCTGAAAAGTGTTCATGTTCTTTGCTCACTTTTTAGTGGAATTGTTTGTTGTTTGTTAATTTAAGTTCCTTACAGATGCTGCATATTAGGCCTTTGTCAGATGCATAGTTTGCAAATATTTTCTCCAATATTGTGGTTGTCTGTTTACTCCATTGATAGTTTCTTTTGCCGTACAGAATCACTTTGATTTGATTTGGTCCCATTTGTCAATTTTTGTTTTTGCTGCAGTTGCTTTTGCTGTCTTCATCATGAAATCTTTGCCAGGGTCTATGTCCAGAATGGCATTTCCTAGGTTATCTTCCAAGGGTTTATAGTTTTAGGTTTCACACTTAAGTCTTGATGTGGTTTGGATTTGTGTCCCCTCCCAAATCTCATGTCAAATTATAATCCCTCCAGTGTTGGAAAACAGGCCTGGTGGGAGGTAATTGGCTAATGGGGGCAGATTTCCCCCTTGCTGTTCTCATGATTGTGAGTTCTCACAAGATCTGGTTGTTTGGGAGTGTGTGGCACCTCCCACTTCACTATCTCTTCGTCCTGCTCCAGCCATGTAGGATGTGCCTCCTTCTTCTTTGCCTTTTGCCATGATTGTAAGTTTCCTGAGGACTCCACAACCATGCTGCCTGTACAGCCTGCAGAACTGTGAGTCAATTAAACCTCTTTTCTTTATAAATTACCCAGTCTCAGCTAGTTTCTTATAGCAATGTGAGAATGGTGTGGAAGCAGCTTTGAAAGGGGCTAATGGGCAGAGGTTGTAACAGTTTGGAGAGCTCAGAAGAAGACAAGAAGATGAGATAAAGTTTTGAACTTTCCAGAGACTTGTTAAATTCTTGGGAACAAAATGATGATAGTGATATGGATAATGAAGTCCAGGCTGAGGAGGTTTCAGATGGAGATGGGAAACTTATTGGGAACTGGAGCAAAGGTCACTTTTGTTATGCGTTAGCAAAGAGCTTCCAGGCATTATGCCTCTTCCCTGGAGATCTGTGGAAGTTTGAACTTGAGAGAGATGATTTAGAGTATTTAGCAAAAGGAATTTCTAAGCAGCAAAGCATTCAAGATGTGGTCTGGCTGCTTCTAAGAGAATAAGGTTATATGCATGAGCAAAGAGATAATCTGAAACTGGAAATTTATATATATATATATATATTTAAAAGGAAAGCAGAGCATAACAGTTTAGAAAATTTGCAGCCTGACAATATAGTAGAAAAAAAAAAACATTTTCTGGGGATGAATTCAAGCTGGTTGCAGAAATTTGCATAAGTAATGAGGAGCTGAATGTCAATAGCCAAGACAATGGGGAAAATGCCTCAAAGTCATTTCAGAGAAATTCATGGCAGTCTCTCCCATCACAGTCCTGGAGGCCTAGAATGGAAAGAATGTTTTTGTGGGCAGAGGCAAGGGCCCTGCTTCCCTACACCACCTCAGGACACTACTTCCTGCATACCAGCTGCTCCAGCTCCAGCTGTAACTAAATAGGACTCAGATATGTCTCAGACCACTGCTCCAGAGGGTGTAAGCAGTATGCCTTGGTGGCTTCCATTTGGTGTTAAGACTGTGGCTGTGCAGAGGGCAAGAGTTGAGGCATGGGAGCCTCTGTCCAGATTTCAGAGGATGTATGGCAATTCCTAAATATCTAAGCAGAAGTTTGCTGCTGAGGTGAAGCCCTAGTGGAGAACCTATGCTAGGGCAGTGTGGAAGGGAAATATGGGGTTGAAACCCTCACACAGAGTTCCCTCTGGAGAATTGCCTAGAGGAACTGTGAGAAGAGGGTCACCATCCTCCAGATTCTGGAATGGTAGATCCACCAGCAGCTTGTACTCTGTTTCTGGAAAAGCCACATGCACTCAACACCAGCCCATGAAAACAGCTGAGGGGGCTATACCTGCAGAGTCACAGGTGTGGCCCAATGCCTTGAGAGCCTGCCCCTTGAATCAGTGTGGCCTGGATGTGAGACACGGAGTCAAAGGGGATTAATTTGGATCTTTAAGGTTTAATGACTGCCCTGCTGGGTTTAGGACTTGCATGGGGACTTTAGCCCCTTTGTTTTGGCTGATTTCTCCCTTTTGGGACAGGGATATTGACACAATGACTGCATCCTCATTGTATCTTGGAAATAACTTTCTTTTTCTTTTTCTTTTTTTTTACAGGCTCGTAGGTAGAAGGAACTTGCCTTATCTCAGATGAGACTTTGGACTCTTGACTTTTGAGTTAATGCTGAAATGAGTTAAGACTTGGGGGACTGTTGAGAAGAGATAGTTGTATTTTGCAGTGTGAGAAGGACATGAGATTGGGAGGGGCCAAGGGTAGAATGATACAGTTTGGATTTGTGTCCCTGCCCAAATATCATGTCAAGTTTTAATACCCAGTATTGGAGGAAGGGCCTGGTGGGAAGTTATTGGATCATTGGGGTAGACTTCCCCCTTGCTGTTTCTTGTAATAGTGAGTTCTCATGAGATCTGGTTGTTTGAAAGTGTGTGGCACCTCCCCCTTTACTCTCTCTTCCTCTTGCTCCAGCCATGTAGGACATGCCTTCTTCCTCTTCTTCTTCCACCATGGTTGTAAGTTTCCTGAGGCCTCCATAGCCATGCTTCCTCTACAGCCTGTGGAACTGTGAGTCAATTAAACCTCTTTTTGTATTATAAGTTTCCAAGTCTCAGATAGTTCTTTATAGCAATGCAAGGATGGACTAATGGAAGTCTTTAATCCATCTTGAGTTGATTTTTGTATATGGCATAAGAAAGGGGTCCCATTTCAATCTTTTGCATATGGCTAGCCAGTTATCCCTGCATCATTTATTGAATCCTTTTCCCATTGTTTGTTATTGTAATATTTGTCAAAGATCAGATGGTTGTAGGTGTATAGCTTTATATCTGAGTTCTATAACATGTTCTGTTGGTTTGTGTGTCTATTTTGTACAAGTACCATGTTCTTTTGGACACTAATATTGTAGCCTTGTAGTTTGAAGTTGGGTAAGGTGGTGCTTCCAGCTTTGTTCTTTGTGCTTAGAATTGCCTGGGCTATTTGGGCTCTTTTTTGTTCTATCTGAATTTTAGAATAGGTTTTTTTTTTTTTTTTTTTTTTCTAATTCTTTGAAGAATGTCATTGGTAGTTTGGGAGGAATAGCACTGAATGTGTAATTTGCTTGTAACTCTATGGCCATTTTGACAATATTGATTCTTATTATCCATGAACATGAAATACTTCTTCATTTGTCTGTGTCATCTCTGATTTCTTTCAGCAGCATTTTTTAATTCTTTTAGAGATCTTTCACCTCCCTGGTTAGCTGTATTCCTAGATATTTTATTTTTGTGTGACTATTGTAAGTGGGATTGCATTATTGACTTGGCACTCAACTGGGATGTTGATGGTGTATAAAATTCTACTGATTTTCATACACTGATATCCTGAAACTTTGCTGAACTTTTTTTTTTTTTTTTTTTTTAATATCAGACCTGGGAGCTTTTGGGCAGAGACTATGAGTTTTTCTAGGCATAGAATGATATCATCTGCAAAGAGACAGTTTTACTTCATGTATTTTTTATTTAGATGCCTTTCATTTCTTTCTCTCCCCTGATTGCTATGGCTAGAACTTTGAATACTATGTTGAATAGGAGTGGTAAAAGTGACCACCATTTTCTTGTTCTGGTTCTCAGGGGAAATGCTTCCAGCTTTTGCCCATTCAGTTTGATGTTGGCTGTGGGTTTGTCATAGAATGCTCTTATTATTTTGAGGTATGTTCTAAAGAGTAGAACATGATCATACTAATTATGTACTCATATTAATCTGACATCAATCCCAAAGATAAACTGGCATTTCAAATGTTATTATGATCATTCTACTTCTCTGAGATGGAGTACACACCAAATTCACATATTAACAATCTGCATCAACTTAGTATTAATTTATTATTATGAAACAAGTAAGAAAATATACTTAAAACTAAGCTGTGGAGTACTATGAGGAATGTAAAATTTTGTAACAACTTTCAAATACTTTTTGCAGGTTCTTAAAAAGTTAAACATATTCTTATGATATAACTCAGGCATTCTACTCTTAGATGTTTAAGAAACAATGTAAACATATACATATACAACTTGTTCATATTTAGAACAAATTTGTTAGTAATTGCCCAAACCTTGAAATAACCCAAATGTCTAGCAACAAGTGCAAAGATACACAAAATGTGGTATATGCATATGAACAGAATTCCATTTAACAAAAAAATGGAAGAAACTACATGAAGTTTTCAGATGAATCTCAAAAACTGTGAAATAAGGTAAACAGAAAAGGTCACATTATATATAACTCTATTTATATAATATTCTAGATAAGGCAAAACTCTGATTGGTGACAGAAAACAGATTAATGTTAACAGGATCCAAGTATGGGTGGAAGATTGACTACAAAGGGCACCAGATAAATTTCTGGTTTTGCAAATGCTTTATATCTTAATGGTGGTTGTCAACTTACTGAATACATTTGCATAACTTATTTAATCATATAATTTAAATGTATAAAATTTATCATACATAAATAAACCTCAGTAAACCTGATTTTAGAAAGACAATTATAACAAAAACTATCAGAAGATTTAATTTTACATCTTTAAAAATTAAGTATATCTTCCAAAGTCTGAATGCATCATGCAACTTTTTCATTTTAAAAACAAAAGCATAGGCTTTGAATTCAAATTTGTCCAGGTTTAAAATCCTTATTGTTGGAGGTGGGTGGCCAAGATGGCTGACTAGAAGTAGCTAGTGTGTGCCTATCTCACCGAGAGGAATTTAAGGGTTGAGTAGATCTAGCACCTTCAACGGAAACATTCAGGTACGCGCACTGGGACTAATCGAAGAAACAATGTAAGTCACCGAGAATGGAAAAAAGCAAGGCAGGATGGTGGCCCACCTGGGAGCAACATGGAGCCAAGGGAATCTCCCCCTCCCAAAGAATTAGGGAATAAATGAGTGACCTAGGAACTCATGCTTCTCCCACAGATCTTTGTAACCTTCAGGTCAGGAGATCCCCTCGTGAATTCACTCCATCAGGGCCTTTAGTCTGACATACATTGCTATATAGAGTCTCAGTAGAGCAGTCACTCAGGTATACATGGACACCCGGGAGACTTACATACCCAGGCTTTCCTGGCTTCCCTGAAACAGCAGCTGCAATAATGACTAAGCGGGAGGTTAGACCCCTGTACATACCCCTAGGAAATGAACTGAATCCAGGGAGTTGAGCAGTGATTGTGTGCAGGCCCCGCTTTCACACCACCTCACAGGATATGACCCACTGGCTTGGAACTCCAGTCACCCATAGGTAGCAGTCTTACACCTCCTGAGTATAAGACTGGAGCTCCTGGGGCAGGGGCAGACGACCATCTTTGCTGATTCACAGCCTTAGCCATTGTTGCCTTAGGGCTGTAGGGAGTCCAAGGCAACTAGGGCGTAGAGCGGCACAGCCGCTGCAAAATGCAGCTGCCCTATGGAAAAGTGTTAAGACTGTTACGTGGGTGCCTGTTTCCATACCTCCTCACAAGGCAGGTCCTCGTGTCCTGGATCTCCAGCAACTCCCTGCCAGGACTATCGAGCCAGTAGCAGCTCTGCAACTCCTTGGACAGAGCTTTCAATGGGAGTGATCTGTTGGCATCTTTGCTGTCTTGCTGCCTTCACTTTTCCTGTCTCCAGGCTTGGGAGAGTCTGTGGGGACTGAGGACTGGTCTGGACCCCCATCATAGAGGAACTACATCACAGAAAAGTGGCCAGACTGTTCTCCATGCAGATCCTGGTCCTCACCTATCCTAACTGTGTAGGACCACTCAACCTGGAACTCCAGCACAACCATTCTTACCCCATATGATCACTGCAATCAGAGGCAGCCCAGGATTTTACCATGGAGGAAACCTTACCACAGAGGAAACTCTGCCCCTACAGTGGTGCTGCCCTACAGCCCTAACAGCCCAGAGAAGGAACAAAGAACTTAGTTATTACGCTGGCACCTTCAGCACACTGCAGCCACCATATGGAGAGGAGTCCAGCCCCTCTTCCCTGGGAACCCTCACCCCTACTTTTCACCAGTCAAGGCCCCAGGCTCATGAATGCAGAAGAGTTGCCCCATCCATGGCTAAGTATACCCACTGGTAGTGGACTGGAGTTTCCCTGGGGAGAGGCTCCTAGAGACATACAATAGCCCCTCTGCCACTGCCACAGTAATAGTGATATTTCTGCTGCCCTTAGTGTGAGGAAGAAACAAAGAGCCTGAGGGCTACACTCAAGTTTACAGCATGCCACAGCCACCATACAGAGAACAGGCCAATCTCTTTTGCTTGTGAGCCTTCAACAGCCTACTCCCCAACAAGTGGAACCCCAAGCTCATGCCAGGAGTACAGCCACCCCAGCCCACTGGCTGAACACCCTCACTAACAGCAGCTCCACATTTCTTGGAGGTGGAGTCTCCAAGGGTAACTAAAAGCCTCTGCCACTCCTTCTGCAGTGGAACTGCCCTTGTTACCATCAGACTAATGAATGAATAAAGATCCTTAGTGCCTTATCTGCACCTCCAACAAACTGCAGTCAACCCAAGGAGATGAGAGGTTTGTCTCCCATAGGTGCCCCTCACTCTGTGCTTGTCACCAGACAGGAAATCCTGGACTTTGGCTCACAGAACAAATCCTCCATCCTATGCTGATTGTGAAGTGGCATCACTGTCTTGGGTAAATACTTAAGATTTGTTGTCTCACAGCTATAGAAAACGAGGTTACAGACACAAGAGTGAGGTTCAGAGTGGAAGTTTAATAGGTCAGAAAAGGAGAGAAGCTTTCTCTACAGAGAGGGGTCCTGGAGAAATGGGTTGCCACTTCTGTGATGAAATGCAGCGGGTTTTATAGATGAACCTGAGGAGCTGTTGTCTGATTTACATAGAATATGCAAGATTGGTTGGACCAGGTGTGCCATTTGCATAGGGTGTGAAAATCTGGCCGCCCCCACCCTAATCTTTTATTATGCAAATGGGTTCTCTGCCTTGCTGGCGCCATGTTGCCAGTTTCTTTATTGTACACGTGGTGAAAAAGAAAAGGGAAGATGGAGCCTCCGTGTTTAACATACCTGGCCCCAAGTTAGCCCTTTTGTATTGGCACAACTGCTGGCATTCACCTGTGCAAGCTTCCAGCTTGCTTCTCTATGTTTGCAACTCTATTTTTCAGGCAGCTCTTTGTTAGAAAGGAAATGACTTTTTAAGCTGCTTCTTGTTAAATGTGAAATTCTGCTGAGGACTCTTTTACCCTCACTGTCTGCCTAATTTCTTTCTATCTCCTGTATCAATTGCATTGAACAAGTGCTTACCTGCATCTCCTTGTGGTGGAGCCCCCAGTAGACAAGCAATAGACCTTTGGCAACAACCACTACTAAGGTCCCTTCCTTTGCTGCCTTCAAGTTGGGGAAGGAAAATACACCCTGAGATCACCCCAGAGTTGAAGTGGGCAGCCCAGAAGTGCCAAGCTGTGATCTACAGCCAGCACTAAAGTGGGAGAGGAACCCATACTTTCAGAGCATTGAGAGGAACCAAAGCTGAAACTCTGAGGAAATATAGGGGAGCCACATGACCAAGCAAGATCAACTGACCAGTACACCCAAGCGCCACCTACTGCATCACATCCCCAAGCTGTAACAACAAAAATAAAATAAAGACCCTGCACAAAGCCTTGCCCTATCAAAACGTCTAGAAAATAAGTCTACTTACTGTACTCAGTGTGTGCTGCAGTTAAAGGAACACCCACATGCAGAGATGAGAAAAAACAGTGCAAGAACTCCAGTAACTCAAATGGCCACAGTGTCACATGTCCTCCAAATGATTGTGGCAGTTCTCCAACAAGGATTCTTAACCAGGCTGACCTGACTAAAATGACATAAATAGAATTCAGAATATGGATGTAAATGAAGATCATCAAAATTCAGGAGAATGGCAAAACGTGATCCAAGAAAACTAAGAATCACAATTAAACAATACAGAAGCTGAAAGATAAAACAGCTGATATGAGAAAGAACCAAATGTATCTGACAGAGCTGAAAAACACACTGCAAGAATTTCACAATGCAATCACAAGTATTAACAGCAGAATACACCAAGCAGAGGAAAGAATTTCAGAACTTGAAGATTGGCTCTTTGTAATAAGACATTCAAACAAAAATAAGGAAAATGAATGAAAAGGAAGGAACAAAACCTTGAGAAATATGGGGTTATGTGAAGAGACCAAAGTCTACAAATCATCGGCATCCCTGAAAGGGATGGGGAGAAAACAAACAACTTGGAATACACATTTAAAGATGTTGTTCATGAAAAAGTCCCCAACCTTGCTACAGAAACCAACAGTCAAATTCAGAAAATACAGAGAACCCCTACAAGATTCTATACAAGCATTTTATCCTCAAGACACATAATCATTGGATTTTCCAAGGTTGAAATGAATGAAAGAAGTTAAAGGCAGCTAGAGAGCAAGGGCAGGTCACCTATAAGGGGAAACTGATCAGGCTAATAGCAGACCTCTCAGCTCAAACCCTGCAAGTCAGAAGAGATTGGCGGTCTCTATTCAACATTTTAAAGAAAAAAGTCTTCAACCAACAATTTCATATCCAACCAAACTAAGATTTCCAAGTAAAAAAGAAGTAAGATCATTTTCAGATAAGCAAATGTTGAGGGAGTTAGTTACCTCCAGACTTGCCTTACAAGAAATCTTGAAAGGAGCACTAAAGAAAGAAAGGAAAAACTGTTACCAGCTGATACAACAATGCACTCAAATACACAGACTAGTGACACTGTAAAGCAATCGTACAAACAAGCCAGCATAATAACCAACTAACAACACAATGACAGGATCAAATTCACATATATCAATACTAATGTTGAATGTAAATGCTTCGTCTAAAATATACAGAGTGGCAAGCTTGGATAAAAAAGCAAGATCCAATGGCATGCTGTCTTCTAGAAACCATCTCACACATAATGATACCCATCAGCTAAAAATAAAGGATGCAGGAAAATCTATCAAGCAAATGGAAATCAGAAAAAAGCAGGGGTTGCAAATCTACTTTCAGACAAAACAGACTAAAACAACAATGATCTAGAAAGACAAAGAAGAGCATTACATAATGGTAAAGGATTCAATATCCTAAATATATTTGCACCCAATACAAGCATACCCAGATTCATAAAGCAACTTTTAGAGACCCACAAAGAGACTTAGACTGCCACAGAATAATAGTGAGAGACTTCAACACTCCAATAGCAGTATTAGAGAGATCATTGAGGCAGAAAGTTAACAAAGATATTTGGGACCTGAACCCAACATTAGACCAAATGGATCTGATAGATATCTACAGAACCCTTCACCCCCAAACAACAGAATATAAATTCCTCACATTACCACACGGAATTTACTGTAAAATCTGCCACATATGTCCACAAACCAGACATAAAACAATCCTCAACAAATGCAAAAGAATTGAAATTATACCAAGTACACACAGGGACCACAGCACAATATCAATATAAGTCAAGATTTTTTAAAAATCACTCAAAACCATGCAGTTACATTGGCAATAAGCTCCTGAATAACTTTTGGGAAATAACGAAATTAAGGCAGAAATTAAAAAGTTTTTTGAAAATAATGAGAACAAAGACACAACATACCAGAATTTCTGGGACATAGCTAATACAGTGCTAAGAGGGAAATTCGTAGCACTAAATACCCACATCATAAAATTAGAACAATCTCAAGTTAACAACCTAACATCACAACTGAAAGAATTAGAGAAGCAAGAACAAATCAACCCCAAGCTAGTGGAATACAATAAATACACAAAATCAGAGTTGAACTGAAGGAAGCCACAATATGAAAAACCATTCAAAAGATCAATAAATCCAGTGGCTCAAGCCCATAATCCCAGCACTTTGGGAGGCTGAGACGGGCAGATCACGAGGTCAGGAGATCAAGATCATCCTGGCTAACACGGTGAAACCCCGTCTCTACTAAAAAATACAAAAAGCTAGCTGGGTGAGGTGGCGGGTGCCTGTAGTCCCAGCTACTCGGGAGGCTGAGGCAGGAGAATGGCGTAAACCCGGGAGGCGGAGCTTGCAGTGAGCTGAGATCCGGCCACTGCACTCCAGCCCGGGTGACAGAGCGAGACTCTGTCTCAAAAAAAAAAAAAAAAAAAAAAAAAGATCAATAAATCTACAAGTTGATTCTTTTTAATTAATAACATAGATAAGCCTCTAGCTGGACTAATGAAAAAAGAATATGCAAATAAACACAATTAGAAATGACAAAGGAGATGGTACCACTGACCCCACAGATATAAAAATAACCATCACAAGCTCCTATAAACACCTCTATGCACACAAACTAAAAAACTGAGAAGAGATGGATAAATTACTGGATACATACACCTTCCCAAGACTGAACCAGGAAGAAATTGATTCCCTGAACAGACCAATAACAAACTCTAATGTTGAGTGCATAATAAATAGTCTACCCTACCAACTAAAGAAAAGCCCAGGACCAGAAGGATTCACAGAATAATTATACCAGATGTACAAATAAGAGCAAGTACCATTCCTACTGATACTGTTACAAAAAATTGAGGAAGAAGAACTTCTCCCCTACTCATTCTATGTGACCAGCACCATCCTGATACTAAAACCTGGTGGAGACACACAAGCCAGTATGCTTGATGAACACTGTGCAATAATCCTCAATAAATTCACCACGATCAAGCGGGCTTCATCTCTGGTATGCAAGGTTGATTCAACCTATGCCAATCAATAAATGTAATTCATCACATAAACAGAACTAAAAAAATGAAAATCTCAATAGATGCAGAAAAACTTTTGATAAAATTCAACATTCCTTCATGTTAAAAACTCTCAATAAACTTTTATTTTTATTAAAGGAACATACCCCAAAATAATAAGAGTCATCTATGACAAACCCACAGCCAAGATTATTTTGAATGGGGAAAACCTGGAAGCATTCCCCTTGAAAAGCAGCAGAAGACAAGGATGTCCTTTATCTCCACTCCCATTCAACATGATATTAGAAGTCCTGGTCGGAACCATCAGGCAACAGAAAGAAATAAAGCGCATCCAAATAGGAAGAGAGGAAGTCAAACTATCCATCTTTGCAGACAACATGTTTCTATACCTAGAAAACCATATAGTCTTGGCCCACAAAGTCTGTAAGCTGTTAAACAACTTCAGCAAAGTCTCAGGATACAAATCAATGTACAAAAATGCCTAGCATTGCTACACACCAATAATAGCCAAGCCAAGAACCAATTTGGAAAGACAATCCCTTTCACAATTGCCACCAAAAATAAAATACAGCTAACCAGGGAGGTGAAAGATCTCTAAATGAGAATTACAAAACACTGCTTGAAGAAATCAGAGATGACATAAACAAATGGAAAAACATTCCATGCTCATGGATAGGAAGAATCAATGTCATTAAAATGGCCATACTACCCAAAGCAATTTACACATTCAATGCTGGGTTTTGTTTTGTTTTGTTTTGTTTTTTCCTGAGACAGAATCTCACTCTTATTGCCCAGGCTGGAGTGCAGTGGCAGAATTTCAGCTCACTGCAACCTCCGCCTCTCAGGTTCAAGTGATTCTTGTGCCTCAACCTCCTGAGTAGTTGGGATTACAGATGTATACCACCACACCTGGATAATTGTTGGATTTTTTGAAGAGATGGGGTTTCACCATGTTGACCAAACTGGTCTTGAACTCCTGACCTCAGGTGATCCACCTGTCTGAGCCTCCAAAATGTTGGGATTACAGGCATGAGCCACTACACCTGGCCAATGCTATTTCTATCAAACTACCAATGACGTTCTTCACAGAAGTAGAAAAAGCTATTTTAAAAATCATTTGGAACTAAAAAGGGTCCCAAATAGCCAAGGCAATCCTAAACAAAAAGAACAAAGCTGGAGGTATCACATTATCCAACTTCAAACTATACTACAGAGCCACAGTAAACAAAACAGCATGGTACTGCTACAAAAACAGACACATAGACCAATGGAACAGAATAATAGAGAGTCCAGAAATAAGACCTATGACTATGTGATCTTTGACAAGTATGACAAAAACAAGCAGTGGGGAAAATAATCCTTATTTAATAAATGGTGCTGGAAGCAAAAGGTTGAAAATGGACCCCTTCCTTACACCATATGCAAAAATCATATCAAAGTGACTTAAAGACTTAAATGTAAAACCCAGAACTATAAAATCCCTGGAAGGCAACCTAGACAATACCATCCTGGAATAGAAATGGGAAAAGATTGGTGACAAACGTGCCAAAAACAGTAGCAATGAAAGCAAAAATTGATGAGTGAGTTCCTGCACAGCAAAAGAAACTATCATCAACAGAGTAAACAACCTACAGAATAGGAGGAAAGTTTTGCAAACTATGCATCTGACAAAAGGTTTAATATCCAGCATTTATAAGGAACTTGAACAAATTTACTAAAGAAAAACAACCTCATTAAAAAGAGGGCAAAGGACAGGAACAGACATTTTTTTAAGATAAGGCATACATGTGGCCAAGAAGCATATGAAAAACACCTCAATATCACTGATCATTAGAGAAATGCAAATCAAAACCAAAATGAGATACCATCTCACATCAGTCAGAATGGCTATATGAAAAAGTCAAAAAATAACAGATACTGATGAGATTGTAGAGAAAAGCAAAACCACTTTTGGTGGGAGTGTAAATTCAACCATTGTGGAAAGCAGTATGGTGATTTCTCAAAGAGCTAAAAACAGAACTACCATTTGACCCAGGAATTTCGTTACTGGGTATATACCCAAAGGAATACAAATTATTCTACCATAAATACACATGCATACAAATGTTCATTGCAGCACTATTTACAATAGCGAAGACATGGAGTTAACTTTAATGCCCATCAATGACAAATTGGATAAAGAAAATGTGGCCTACATACACCGTGGAATACTATGCATACACAAAAAAGAATGAGATCATGTCTTTTGCAGGAAAATTGATGAAGCTGGAGGCCATTATCCTTAGCAAACTTAACACAGGGAAAGAAAACCAAATACCATATGTACTCACTTATAAGTGAGAGCTAAATGATGATAACTAGTGAATACAAAGAAGGGAACAATAGACACTGGGGTCCACTTGAGGGCACAGGCAGGAGGAGGGAGAAGAGTAGAAAAGATAAATATTGGGTACTGGGCTTAGTATTTGAGTGATGAAATAATCTGTACAACAGACCTCCATGATATGAATTTACATATATTTCAAACCTGCACATGTACCCCTGAGCCAAAAATAAAAGTTTCAAAAATTTATTTTTTGTTCTTTAGCATAGTTTCATAATTTTTATATGATATATTCTCATATTATATAATACACTTGGTAAGTGTATTAATAGAAATTGTTTATTTTTGTTGTGTCCCAAGCTTCCTCTGTAATTTTAATTTTTTAAGTAAATTCTCTTTATGTGAGCTTAAAAATAAATCCTTATTATTTACCAGGAATATGATTGAAGATTATATATAAACTTTTACAAATCTCAGTTTCTTTATTTGTGTGATGGAGATAAGGAGAGTCATTACATTTCATGTATCTTATCATATTTACAAACTCTTTGTGCCAATCACTCCTGTACCAGGCTCCAGGAGAAGAGAAGTCACAAAGATGATTTGGTTTTTGCCTTGTTGGAGCTTACAGTCTATAAGAGAAAATAGATATTAAACAAAGTCTGTACCTACAATGATGGGAAGACTACAAAAGGGAAGTGACAGTTTTATTAGAGCAATTAATGGAGAACTAATGGATTAATCTGGATATAAGACTTTAGGGTCAAGGAAAGCCTCCTTAGGGAAGAAGTGTTTCAAGTGTAACCTGGGAAATGAGTAAGAGTTGGCCAGTGAACTGGAGGCAGAGTGATTCTGGCATACAAAAAAAACTCATGCCAGTTCTTTAGGGTAGTCATAAAACCAAAGAAAAGGTTGAATAAGGGAGATGTGTTTAGGGAGGGTGGCATAAAATAAGACTTGAAAAATGATCAGAAGCCAAATCTCAAAGGGTCTTAAAGTTGAAATTTTAGAGTCAAATAGGGTGATACTAATATTAGGTTGGTGCGATAGTAATTTAATGGCAAAAACTCCAATTACTTTTGCACCAACCTAATATTTATGTGAAACCATGATTGTCCTGACTTGGTGAGATTTTTTTAAAGCAAAGTTTCTATAACTTCCTAATTCTAGTTTATGTTTATTCCCTTTGAAGGCATAAGTTATTTATTTGTTTGTTTATTTTATTATTATTATTTTTTTTTTGAGATAGAGTCTTGCTCTCTTGCCCAGGCTGGAGTGCAGTGGCACGATCTTGGCTCACTGTAAGCTCTGCCTCCTGGGTTCATGCCATTCTCCTGCCTCAGCTTCCCAAGTAGCTGGGACTACAGGTGCCTGCCAGCACACCCGGCTAATGTTTTGTATTTTTAGTAGAGATGAAGTTTCACCGTGTTAGCCAGGATGGTCTCGATCTCCTGACCTCATGGTCTGCCCGCCTCGACCTTATAAGTTTTTTATTAATTTTGTGCCTTGGTACCAGAAAAACTTGAAAATTTCAGAAAATTTAAAGGCCAATCACATAAATTAAAGGTAGGAAATGAATCTACTACATGTATAATCCTGACAAAAAATCCTCTTTTACCTGAAATCAAATACATATTCAATTAAAACTATTTTGAGGATCTGAGGCAGTGAAGTCAGCTCTGTTTTTTCTTTCTGTTACCACTATAGAAATATTTCTAAAAATCTATTCCCAGCAATTTGGGAGGGTGAGGTGGGGATCACTTGAAACCAGGAGTTTGAGACCAACCTGGGCAAGATAGTGAGACCCCCGGTTCTAGAAAAACAAACAAACAAAAAATCCAATTGGCCTGGTGGCATGTACCTGTAGCCCCAGCTACTTGGAAGGCTGTGGTGAGAGAATATCTTGAGTGCAAGAGTTCCAGACTGCATTGAGCTATGATCATGCCACTGCACTCCAACCTGGGTGACAGAGACCTTGCCTCAAAAGAAAAACACCACCACCACCACCAACAACAACAACAACTGTTCTTGTGATTCATGTGTATGGATTTATCTATAAAGAGAAAACAAGATCCAATTAAAAGCAAGTAATAGCAATATGTTGACAACAGAACATATATTGGCCTTGAATTTGAGGTTTTGTTTTAATCTGGCTAGGCATTGTGCTGTGTTTAATGTTTGCTGTGTTGCCAGGATGCTTGTGTTGCCAGGATGCTGTGTTGCCAGGATGCTTCAAACGCTTCTGATGTCTTTGTTTTTATTTCCTTTGCTGATTTCAGGCTTCTCTACGTACTTCTTTTCAAATTTGTATCTTGCAGGACTTTCGGCAGTAAGTCCTGTTGGTATGATGATAAGGGCTGAGAAAGTGGAAGCATTCTCTAATCTTACGACGAAATCTCTCTTTCAGTGGGTCTGTGTCCTTGGTCTGTGACTTTTAAGTAATTCTTAGCCTTTGTTCCCTAATTAGTTGAAACAGAAATCCTAGAAGAAGGAAGAGAGTGATAAACTTCATCCCTTTTGAGATAGAGTCCTATTAAGACTTTTCCCTGAAAGTAACATTTGTTATAAAGAATGCTCGACAGGGCACGATGGCTCACGCCTGTAATCCCAGCACTTTGGGAGGCTGAGGAGGGTGAATCATGAGGTCAGGAGTTTGAGACCAGTTTGGCCAATATGGTGAAACTCCGTCTCTACTAAAATTACAAAAATTAGCCGGGTGTGGTGGCATGCGCCTGTAGTCCCAGCTACTCGGGAGGCTGAGGCAGAAGAATCACTTGAACCCAGGAGGTGGAAGTTGCAGTGAGCCGAGATCATGCCACTGCCCTCCAGCCTGGGTAACAGAGTGAGATTCTGTCTCAAAAAAATAAAAAGAGAATGCCTTGGGTGTATCTTAAAATTCTATTCCCCTTGGTGGTTTGAAGGGATCTTTGCTGGCTCTTCCATGTAAATCTTTTGTGATTCTTGTCTATACCAGAAGTAAAACACTATATTAAAAATGAGAAACACATCATTATTACTCTGTTACTATTATTGTAGCCTTTTGTTTTATCAACTTCATATATAAATTAGGTAACAGATAAAATGGGTTTTAAACTCTGAAAAGTATGACAAAAAATGTGGCATGTTAATCTGCTTTAGAACCAGTTATAATTACCCCTTGCTTATCTGTAGTTTACATTTATAAAATTGTACATAGAAGCAGACATTGTAAGAGTTCATTATAAGGCAATATGGTGAACATCTCATTGTTTCTCTGTTGTTTGTTACAATACCAAAATATATTATTCATAGACTCACGAGCTTAGAAACATCATTTTGAGTGTTTCAAAACCATTTTTGGAGTTTCTGGTTTTAACTTTGTCATAAGACCTTGAAGTTCTCACTCACATCTTAAAAACAAACAAAAAAATCTGATCAAACTGAAACCCAGTGACATTTTTGGACCCATCAGAAGACTGAAGTCACAGGGCAAGTGTGATTACCCCAAAATCTAAAGACACGCAAGTCCAGAGTAACAGGTTACATCTTCTTACCTGAGCCCTCTGAAGACTTGAACTGGTAGTAAGACAAGATAATTCTGAGAAATTGTTGGAGGCTGAGTGTGGACTAATATGAGAGTGAGAATTTCTTTGGGGGAGGTTACAAGCTTTCTAGGGGGTTACATTCTTGGGGGAGGTTACACTATTGTGAACTTTGAGTCTGTATTAGACAGGGTTCTCCAGAGAAACCAATTAGATAGATAGATATAGATAGATGAGAGAGAGAGACAGAGAGAGAGAGAGAGAGATGACAGGGAATTTTTAGGTTAATTGACTCATGAGATTATGGAGGCTGAGAAATTTTACAACAGGCCATCTTTAAGCTGGAGAACCAGGGAAGCTGGCAGCATGGCTAAGTCCAAGTTAAAAGGCCTCAGAACATGGAAGCCGATGGTATAACGCTCAGTCTGAGGCCAACGGCCTGAGAAACTGAGGGACCACTGGTGCAAGTCCCAGAGCCCAAAGGCCAGAGACGTGGAGTTCTGAGAGAAGCAGGAGAAGTAGAGTCTCTCAGCTCTAGGAGAGAGAGAGGGAATTTGCCTTTTTGCTCTATCCAGGCCCTCAACTGATTCATGGTGCCCTCTGACACCGGGTGAGCGCACATCTTCTCCACTTAGTACACTGATTGAAATGCCAATCATGTCTTCCTTTCACAGAAGGTTTCTCTGTAGTTTGCAAAGCTGTTTAATAACATTTTGCTCACAGTAGAATTTATGTAAAAATTGTAATCAAGCCTCTCAAACCCTGCCACTGCTTTATTAACTAAGTTTATGTAATATTGTAAATTCTTTGCTTTCATTTGAACAGCGTTTACAGCCTCTTCACCAAGAATATATTCCATCTCAGGAAACCACTTTTTTTCCTCATCCATGAGAAACAACTCCTCATTCAAGAAAGTTTTATCATGAGATTGCAGCAATTTAGTCTCATCTTCAGGCTCTGCCTCTAATTCTAGTTCTCCTGCTATTTCTACCACAGTTGCAAGGCCTCTACTGATGTCTTGAACCCCTCAAAGTTATCCATGAGAGTTGAAATCAACTTCTTCCAAACTCCAGTTAATGTAGATGTTTTGACCTCCTTCCAGGAATCACAAATGTTCTTAATGACACCTAGAATGGTGAATTCTTTTGAAAGCAAGATTTGAGAAAGCAAGATTTTCAATTTGCTTTACCCAGGTCCCTCAGAAGAATCATGATCTATGGCAGAGATAGCCTTATGAACTCTAAATCTTAAAAAGTAAGAATTGAAAGTCAAAATTACTCCTTGATCCATGGGCTACAGAATGGTTGCTGTGTTATTAGGCATGCAAACAGCACTGATCTCTTTCTACATCTCCATCAGAGCTCTTGGGTCACCAGGTGCATTGTCTATGAGCAGTAATATTTTGAAAGAAATCTTTCTTTTTGAGCTCTAAGTCTCAAGAGTGGGCTTAAAATATTCAGTAAACTGTGCTGTAAACAGATGTGCTATCATCCAGGCTTTTCCTTCCATTTCTAGAGCACAGGCAGAGTAGATTTAGTATAATTCTTAAGGGCTCTAAGATTTTTGCAATGATAAATTAACATTTCAAGTTAACTGCACCAACTGCGTTAGGTCCTAAAAAGAGAGTTAGCCTGTCTTTAAGCTTTGAAGCCAGGCATTGACTTCTCCTTTCTAGCTGTGAATGTCCTAGATGGCATCTTATTCCAATAAAATCTGTTTTGTCTACAATGAAAATCTGTTGTTTAGTGTAGCCACCTTCATCAGTGATCTAAGCTGGATCATCTGGATAACATGCTGCACCTTCTACATTAGCACTTGCTGCATCACCTTGTACTTTTATGCTATGGAGATGACTTCTTTGCTTAAATCTCATGAATCACCTTTGGTAGCTTCTATCTTTTCTTTTGGAGCTTCCTCATCACTCTCAGCCTTCATAGACCTTCATAGGAAAAGAGTTAGGGCATTGCTATGAATTAGATTTTGGCTTAAGGAAATGTTGTGGCTGATTTGCCCTTCTACCCGGACTTACTAAAATTTTCTTCCTATCATCAATAGTGTATCATCATACATATACACATACAATAATCTTATCATTGTATGTTCACAGGAGTAGCACTTTTAATTTTGCATCTCCATCTTGGCTATTTAGCACAAGAGGCCTAACTTTCAGCCTATCTTGGCTTTCAACATGCTTTCCTGACCAAGCTTGATCATTTATAGCTTTTGATTTAAATTGAGAAACGTGCAACTTCTCCTTTCACTTGAACACTCAGAAGCCATGATAGAGTTATTGATTGGCCTAATTCCAATATTGTTGTCCCTAAGAGAATAGGGAGGCCCTAGAAGAGGGAGAGAGATGGGGAATGGCGAGTCGATTGAGCAGTGAGAACCACACAACATTTATTGATTTTGTTCACTGTCTTATATGGGTGTAGTTTGTGGTGTCCAAAACAACTAAAATAGTACCATCAAAGATCACTGATTACAGGTCACCATAACAGATATAAGAAGACTGAAAAAGTTGGAAATGCTGCACATATTACTGAAATGTGAGCCAGAGACATGAAGTGAGCACGTGCTGTTGGAAAAGTTGCTCCAAAAGACTTGCTTTACACAGGGTTCCCACAAATGTTCAATTTGTAAAAAGTGCAGTATCATGAAGCACCACAGAGAGTGATAAAATGAGGTATGCCTGTATTTTCATTTGAATTTATATATATACATATTATAAAAGATATATCTCTTAAATTCTACCTTCCATCATTGTATGCATTCATTTATCAACAAATATTATTGTTATGTGTGATATTGGGATAAAATAACTAGAGAGAGAAAATCGTTATGGCTCATAGAACTTTCAGTTCATTTTTTCATTAATAAGATACAATAGGGTATCAGTGTCCTATGGCTGTTGTAAAAAATTACTATCTTCTTTTTTTTTATACTTTAAGTTCTAGGGTACATGTGCATAATGTGCAGGTTTGTTACGTATACACGTGCCCTGTTGAGTTGCCACACCCATTAATTAACTCATCATTTACATTAGGTATTTTTCCTAATGCTATCCCTCTCCCACTTCCCCACCCCACGACAGGCCCCAGTATGTGATGTTCCCTGCCCTGTGTTCAAGTGTTCTCATTGTTCAATTCCCACCTATGAGTGAGAACATGCAGTGTTTGGTTTTCTATCCTTGCAATAGTTTGCTCAGAATGATGGTTTCCATCTTCATCCATGTAGCTACATTATTTATCCCTTTCAGAATTTGGTGCCACTGTTGTATTGCATTTTACTTCTGTATATGTTATAAATCCTATACTACATGATTACATTTTTATATGCTCATTATCTTTTAAAAATACATAGTATAATGTAATATATAAATATGTAATATATAAGTTTGCTATATAATTTACTTATAATTAACTTTATGATGCTTTTTATTTATTTATCCCTTTTGATAGATTCACAGTTCCACATAGTATCATTTTCCTTCTGCCTGACAAAATTACTTTAAGGATATGAACTCATCCTTTTATATGGCTGCATAGTATTCCATGATGTATATGTGCTACATTTTCTTAATCCAGTCTATCATTGATGGACATTTGGGTTGGTTCCAAGTCTTTGCTAGTGTGAATATTGCCACAATAAAAATTACCATCCTCTTAAATAGCAGAAATTTTCTCCCTTATTCAGACCTCTGAAATCAGTATCACTGGGTCCTGGGGCCAAAATAGAGGTGTTTGCAGGGCCCCACTCCCTCTAAGACTTCAGGAGATAATTAATTCCTTGACTATTTCTATTTCTTTTACATTTTTGGTGACCGGGAGGAGGCCAGGGTCTTGCTTTGCCAAGCAGCCTGGAGTGCAGATCACAGCTCATTGCAGCCTTGACTTACTGGGCTGAAGTGAACCTCCCACCTCAGCCTCTGCAGTAACCGTAAAAAAACTGGAATGAACATGTGTTTCATTTCTGTTATTGGTAATTTGTATCCTTTCTCTTTTTTCCATGGTTTGTCTGACTAGAAGTTTATCACTTTTATTGATATGCTCAAATAACTAGATTTGATTCCGTTGATTTTTCTCTATTCATTTTCTGTTTTCTATTTCACCAATTTGTATTTTAATGTTTATTGTTTTACATCTTCTGTTTAATTTGGGTCCACTTTGCTCTTTCTTTTTATTTCTTCATTTTTAAAATGCCTGCATGTGTGGTGGAAGCTGAACTTTTCTTTTTAATATGGCTGTTTATTACATTTTATTCCCCAAATGTACTTTAGCCACATCAACAAAATTTTAAGTTCTTGTGCTTTCACTTTCATTCACCTGAAAACACTTTGATTTCCCTTTTGATTTTTTCTTTGACCCATGGGTTATTTAAAAACATATACTTTTGTTTCTAAATATTTGGAAAATGTATTAGTTTCCTAGAGTTGCCATAAAAATATACCACAAACTGGGTGACTTAAAACCAAAGAAACTTATTTTCTTACGGTTATGAAGGCTAGAAGTCTGAAATCAAAGTGTCAGCAGAACTTTGCTCCCTCTTTAAGACTCTGAAAAGAATGATTTCTTGCACACATCTGGCTTCTAGTGGTGGCTGGCAGGTCTTGGAATTTCTTGGTTAAATCACTCTGATCTCTCTGCCATCGCATGGTGTTCTGTGGGTTGGCCTTTTTGTGTATGTGTCTTTTTTCCTCTTATGAGGACGCAAGTCATAAAGAGTTAAGGGCCCACCCTACTCCAATGTGACCTCATCTTTACTTAACTAGTTACATCTGCAAAAACCCTGTTTCCAAATAAGTTCAAATTCTGAGGTTCTGGGAAGGACAGGAATTTTAGTTGACATTGTTCAACCCATTATAGGGAAAATTCCACATTTTTTTCTTGTTTCTAATTTTCTAATCTTTCTGGTTTCTAATTAACTTCTGTTGTGGTCAGATTACATACTTTTTATGTTTTAAATTCCTTTAACTGTTTTGGGACTTGTTTTGTGGAGCATAATATGCTATCTTGGCAAATGTCTACATCCATTGGGAAATAATGTATATTCTAATGTTTCTGTATGGAGTTTCTAATGACTATCATTTTGGTCAAGTTGATTGATAGTTTTATTCAAAGTTTCTGTATACTTATTAATTTTCTATTTTTTCTATTGCCTACTGAAAGAGAAACTTAGAAAAATCTAAAAATAAAGTCATCAACTTGTTTATTTCTTCTTGAAGTCCCATCATTTTTCCTTCAAATATATTTAGGTTCTGCTATTCAGTTCATCAACATTTAAAATTGTTACATCTTCTGGATGTGACACTTTTTGTTATTATAAAATGACCTGCCTTGTACCTGGTAATATTTTTTCTTTTAAATCTGCTTTATATAAAACTAATTCCAGATTTTTAGAGCTCAGGGTTAACTTATATAGTATTTCTTTAATTTACTTTTAAATTATTTCTGTCATTATATCAAAAGTGTGTCTTTTGAAGATGACTTTAACATATAATGTGAGTTTTGATATGGATGGGTTTAAGTCTAAAGGAATTGTTATATTTTCTATTTGTCTAATTTATACTATGTTAGATTTTCCATTTTCTTCCTTCTTTTGTATTGTATAGTTTTATAATCTATTTTAAAAATCTATATTGACTGTAATAATAATGCTAGGTTGTATTATTTTTGCAGTTGCTATAGTTTTATAATATATGTATATTTAAAGGATTATCATATTCTTACTTCAAATGATATTATAACATTTCAAATATAGTGTAGGAAACTTAAAATAGTGAGCATCATTTCTCCCTTTCAGATTTTGGTGCCACTGTTGTATTGCATTTTACTTCTGTATATGTTATAAATCCTATACTATGTGATTATCTTTTTATATGCTCATTATCTTTCAAAATACATATTATAATATATAAATATGTAATATATAATTTCTCTATATAATTTACTGATAATTAACTTTCTGATGCTTTTTATTTCTTTATCCCTTTTGGTAGATTCATAATTCCACATAGTATCATTTGCCTTCTACCTGACAAATTTACTTTAACATTGCTTGTTGTGCATATTTATGTGTGCTTCAGTCTTTGAGCTCTTGTATGATATAAAATGGTTATGTTGCCTTTGTTTTTGAAGTATATTTTCACTTGGTGTAGAATTCTAGTATATTTTCACTGGGTGTAGAATTCTTTCCTTTTAGCAATTTAAAGATATAGCTCCATGGCTTCATGCTTATATTGTGTTTGAAAAGAAATCTGGTGTCACTCTTATCGTTATTCCTGTATGTACAATTTGATTTTTCCTCCCACTGGCTGCGTTTAAGCTTTTTCTTTGTCACTGATTTTAGAAAATTGACTGTTATATGCTTTAACGTTTTTTTTTTTTTTCAGTTATATAATTTTTGGCATTGGTTGAGCTTCTTGAATTTGTGGGTTTATACTTTTGATCAAATTCGGAAAATTTTTGGCCAATATTTTCTCAAATATCTTTTTTCAAGACCCTCTTCCCAGCTCATAGGGAGACTCAAATTGCATGTATATTTGGCTACTTGGTAGTGTCATACAATTCACTAATGTTTATTTATATATCTGTTTTCATTTATTACCACTCTGTGTTTAAATTTTGCTATGTTTGCAGCATTTTCAGTCTTTTCTTCTGCTAAGTGTAGGCCATGAATGTATAGCTTCCATCAGACTTTTTTTTTATCTTTGTTTTTCCAACTTTTATTTCAGGTTCAAGGAATACATGTACAGGTTAGTTATGTGGGTAAATTGCACGTTCATGGGGGTTTACTGTACAGGTAATTTTGGCACCCCTGTAATCAGGATAGTGTATCACCATGTAATACAGACAATTTTGGTACCCATGTAGTCACCCAAGCAATACCATATAGGTAGCTTTCAGTCTGCATCCTCCACCCAGATGCAGTGTCCAGTGTCCACTTCCTTCTTTGTGTCCAAGTGTGTTCAATGTTTAGCTCCCACTCATAAGTGAGAAATGTGGTATTTGGTTTTCTGTTCCTGCATTACTTCACTTAGGGTAATGACTTCTAACTCCATCCTTGTTGCCACAAAGGACATGATTTCATTCTTTTTTTAATGACTGCATAGTATTCTATGGTGTATATGTACCACATTTTCTTTATCCAGTCTACTTTTGATTGGCTACCACCCTTTTCTCTGAGTCCCTGAAGTCCATTATGTCATTTCTATGCCTTGACATCCTCATAGCCTAGCTCTCATATACGAGGTTTGATTTTCCATTCCTGAGTTACTTCACTTAGAATAATGGTCTACAGTTCCATCCAGGTAGCTGCAAATGCCATTATTTCATTCCTTTTTATGGCTGAGTAGTATTCCATGGTGTGTGTATATATACATATACACACACACGTATATATGTGTATGTGGTATTGGTGTGTGTGTATATATATAGTGTATATATATGGTGTATGTATATATGTATATATGGGGTGTGTGTGTGTATATGTGTGTATATATAAATGTATGTATATATATTTATATGTGTGTGTGTGTATATATATATCACATTTTCTCTATCTACTCATTGATGGATGGAAATTTGGTCTGGCTCCATATTTTTGCAATTGCAAATTTTGCTGCTACAAACATGGGTATGCAGGTGTCTTTTTTGTATAATGACTCCTTTCCTCTGGGTAGATAACCAGTAGTGGGATTTCTGGATCAATGGTAAATCTACTCTTAGTTCTTTAAGGACCCTCCAGACTGTTTTCTATAGTGGTTGTAATTAATTTAATTTTACTTTTTACCCAAAAGTAATTCCAGAACAGTTTTTTAAATTTTAATTTAGTTGCATGGTTTTTCAAGGTCTTCTTGGTACTGATTTCTGTTTTTATTGCCCTGTTGTCTAAGAGTGAATTGGGATAATTTTGGTATACATATATTTTGGATTTGTTGAGAATTGCTTTATTACCAAGCATGTGGTCAACTTTAGTCTATGTGCCGGGTGCAAATGAGAAGAATGTATATTTTGTTTTTGTTGGGGTGAGTGCTCTGTAAATGTCTATGAGATTCACCTGATCAAGTATCAAGTGTAGGTACCAAAAATTTCCATTAGTTTCCTGCCTTAATGGTCTGTTCAATTAGTCAGTGGGTGTTGAAGTCTCTTACAATTATTGTGTATTTATCTAAGTTTCTTTTTAAGTCTCTAGGAACTTGTTTTATGAATCTGGCAGCTACAGTGTTGGGTGCCAGATATATTAGGATAGTTAAGTCTTCTTGTTGAATTGAACCCTTTATTATTATGTAATGCCTTTCATTGCTCTTTCTGATCATTGTTGGTTTAAAGTCTGTTTGGTCTGAAATAAGAATAGCAACCCCTACTCTTTTTGATTTCTGTTTGTATGATAGATCCTTCTTCATTCTTCTAGTTTGAGCCTATGTCCTTGCATGTGAACTGGGTCTCTTGAAGATAGCATACAGTTTGGTTTTGCTTCTTTTTCCAACTTGCCACTCTGTGCCTTTTAAGTGGGGGTGTTTAGTTCATTTACATTCAAGGTTAATATTGATATGTGTGGATTTGAGCCTGTCATAATGTTGTCAGTTGGTTATTATGCAGACTTGATTGTGTATTCACTTTATAGTGTCAGTGGTCTATGTAGTTGATTGTGTTATTTTGGTGGCTGGTAACAGTCTTTCTTTTCCATGTTTATCACTTTCTTAAGCATCTTTTGTAAGGCAGATATGGCAGTAACAAATTCCCTTAGAATTCTGTCTGTTGGAAAAGGATTTTATTCCCTTTCACTTATGAAACTTAGGCTGGATATGAAATTATGGTTGGAATTTATTTTCTTTAATAATACTAAGTATAGTCTCCTAATCTCTTCTGGCTTGTATGGTTTCTACTGAAAGGTCTGCTGTTATTTTGATGAGGTTCCCTTTGTAGATGACCTCACTCTTCTCTCTAGCTGCCTTTAATATTTTTTATTTTGCATAGTTCTTGATCAACCTGTTGACTATGTGTCTTGGGGATGGTGGTCTTTTGTATTATCTTATAGGGCTTCTCTGAATTTTCTAGATTTGAATGCCAATCTCTTTAGCGATACTGTGGAAAGTTTCATGAATAATATCCTCAATTTTTTTTTTTCATGTAGCTTTCTGTCTCTCCCTCTCATTTGGATATACGAATGAGTTATAGAATGAATTTGGAAGTATTCCTTGCTGCTGTATTTTTCATAATAGTTTGATTGGAATTGGTATTAGTTCTTCTTTAAATCTTAGGTAAAATTTGGCAATAAAGCATTCAGGTCTCAAACTTTGCTGGGAGATTTTTAAAAAATTATTATAGCTTCTATCTCATTAGTTATTATTAGTCTATTCAGGTTTTAGATTTCTTCATGGTTCAATCTTGGTATGTTGTATGTATCTCAGAATTTATCAGTTTCTTCTAGGTTTTCCAATTTATTGGCATATGGTAGATCATATTAGTCTCTAATTATCCTTTTAATTTCTGCAGTATCAGGTGTAATGTTTCCATTTTCATTTCTAATTTTATTTATTTGCATTTTCTTTCTTTTTTCTTAGTCTGGCTAAAGATTTGTCAATTTTAACCTTTCAAAAAACAGCCTTCTTTGCTGGCCTTTTTTTTGTTTCAATTTTATTTATTTATGCCCTGATTTTGATTATTTCTTCTGCTAAGTTTGGGTTCGGTTTGCTTTTGGTTTTCAAATTCTTTGAGATGTGTTGCTAGATTATTTATTTGAAGTTTTTCTACTTTTCTGATGGAGTACTTATTGCTATAAACTTTTTTCTTACTATTGCTTTTGTTGCATCCTGTAGGTTTCCATATGTTGTGTTTCCATTTCCATTGGTTGTGTTTACAAGAAATTTGATAATTTTGTTTCTGAATTTCTTCATTGACTCAATGATCATTTAGGAGCATATTGTTTAATTCCCATATGTTTGCATACTTTCCAAAGTTCCCATTGTTATTGATTTCTAGTTTTATTCCATTGTGATCAAAGAAGATAATATTTTTCCCCTGACCTATCCCAAATCTCATGCCCTTCTCACATTGCAAAATACAATCATTCTTTTCCAACGGTCCCTCAAATCTTAACTCATTCCAATATTAACTCAAAATTCCAAAGTCTAAAATCTCATCTGAGAAAGTCTCTTTTGCCTAAGAGCCTGTAAAATAAAAAACAAGTTAGTTACTTCCAAGATACAATGGAAGTACAAGCATTGGATAAATACTTCTGTTCCAAAATGGAGAAATCATCCAAAAATAAAACAATAAATAGACCGGGCTACAGGCCCCATGCAAGTCTGAAACACAGCAAGGCAGTCACTAAATCTTTAAGCTCCAAAGTCATCTCTTTTGACTCCATATCTCACATCCAGTGCATGCTGGTAGAAGGGATGAGCTCCCAAGACCATGGGAGCTTCGCCCCTCAGGCATTGCAGGGTATATTCCCCATGACTGCCTTTATTTAAAAAAAAAAAAAAAAAAAAAGCTATTTTCAGACTTGTTTTGTGACCTAACAAGTGGTCTAACCCTGAAAATGATGCATGAGTTGAGAAAATGTGTATTCTGTAGCCATTGGATCAAGTGTTCTGAAATATCTATTGGGCCCATAAAATCTACAGTGCAGATTAAGTCTGATGCTTCTTTGTTGAATTTCTCTCTGGATGAGCTGTCCAATGCTGAAATTGGGATATTGAAGTATCCAGCTATTATTGTACTAGGATCTATCTCTCTTATTAGCTCTAATAATATTTGCTTTATATAATGTGTACTCTGGTATTGGGTGCATATATATTTATAATTGTTATATTCACTTACTGACCTGACTCATTTATCATTATATAATGACCTTCTTTGTCTCTTTTTATAGTTTTTGTCTTGAAATATATTTTGTTTGATGTAAGTATAGGCATTCCTGCTCTTTATTTTTTCCTATTTCCATGGAATATTTTTTCCATTTCTTTGTTTTCTGTCTATGTGTGTCTTCATTGGTGAAGGGAGTTTCTTGTAGGTAGCAGGTAGCTGGGGCTTATTTTTTTTAATCCATTCAGGCATTCTATGTCTTTTGATTAGAGAGCTTAGTCCATTTACATTCAATGATATTAGTGAAAAGTAAGACTTACTCCTGCCATTTTGTTATTTTCTGGTTGTTTTGTTGACTCTTAACTCCTTTTTTCCTGCCTGTCTTCCTTTTTGTGAAGGTTGTTTTCCCTAGTGCTATGTTTTAATTTCTTGCTTTTTATTTTTTTGTATATTAATTGTAGGTATTTTGACTTTAAGTTACCATGACCTTGCAAATATCTTGCTATAACCTATTATTTTATACTGATGACAACTTAACACTGATTGTAAAAAAGAAACAGATTAACAAGGAAATGAAGCAAGAAGTAATAGAAATACTACAGTTTAAATTCATTATCCCTGCTTTTTTGTTATTTCTTTTTTATCTTATTATTCTGCCTATGTCTTAAAAAGTTGTAGTTATTATTTTTCATAGGTTTATTCTTTAGTCTTGGTACTCAAGATATGAATAATTTACACAGCACAATTTCAGTGATATATAACTTATCTGTGTCCTTACTATTACCAGTGAGTTTAATACCTTCAGATGATTTCTCATTGTTCATTACTACGCTTTTCATTTAGATTGAATAACTCTATCATCTATTGTAGCACAAGTCTGGTTGTATTTGTCTGTTCTTGGTTTCTTACAAAGAAATACCTGACCCTGTCTCTACTAAAAATACAAAAATTTAGCCAGGCGTAGTGGTGGGCGCCTGTAGTCCCAGCTACTGGGGAGGCTGAGGCAGGAGAATGGCGTGAACCGGGGAGGCGGAGCTTGCAGTGAGCCGAGATCGCACCACTGCACTCCAGCCTGGGCAGCAGAGCGAGACTCCGTCTCAAAAAAAAAAAAAAAAAAAAAAAAATACCTACCTGAAACTTGGTAATTTATAAAGAAAGAAGTTTAATTGGCTCACAGTTCTGCAGTCTGTACAGGAAGCATGATATTGGATTCTGCTTCTGGGGAGGCCTCAGGAAACTTTCCATCGTGGTGGAAAGTGAAGGGGAAGCAGGCATATCTTACGTGGCCAGAGCTGCAGGAAGAGAGAGAGGGCGGAGGCGCTATATACTTTTAAACAACCAGATCTCATGAAAACTCACTTGTGTCATGACAACTCTAAGGAGGATGGTGTTAAACCATGAGAAACTGCCCCCGTGATTCAGTCATCTCCCACCAGGCCCTGCCTCCAAGATTGGGAATTACAATTTGACATGGTGGGGACACAAATCCAAGCCATAATATTTTTCCACTGACCTATCCCAAATCTCATGTCCTTCTCACATTGCAAAATACAATCATGCTTTTTCCAACAGTCCCTCAAAGTATTAACTCATTCTAGCATTAATTCAAAATTCCAAAGTCTAAATTCTCATCTGAGACAAAGTCTCTTGCCTATGAGCCTGTAAAATAAAAAAATAAAATAAAATAAAATAAAATAAAGTTAGTTACTTCCAAGATACAATGGAAGTTCAGACATTGGATAAATACTTCTGTTCCAAAAGAGAGAAATCACCCAAAAAAGAAAAAGAAAAAAAAAAAAAAAAAACGAGCTACGGCCCCATGCAAGTCTGAAACCCAGGAAGGCAGTCACTAAATGTTAAAGCTCCAAAATAATCTCTTTTGACGCCGTATCTCAAATCCAGTGCATACTGGTAGGAGAAGGGATGAGCTCCCAAGACCTTGGGCAGCTTTGTCCCTCAGGCATTGCAGGGTATATTCCCCACAACTGCTTTCACAGGCAGACATTGAGTGCCTGTAGCTTTTCCAGGAACAGGTTGCAATCTGTCAGTAGATCTACCGTTCTGGGGTCTGGAGGATGGTGGCCCTCTTCTCATAGCTTCACTAGGCTGTGCCTCACTGGGAACTCTGTGTAGGAGCTCCAATCTCATATTTCCCCTCCATTCTAGTAGAGATTCTCCATCAGGGCTCTATGCCTGCAGCAGGCTTCTGTCTGGACATTCAGGATTTTTCCATACATTGTCTAAAATCTAGGTGGAGGCTTCCAAGCCTCAACTCTTATTCTTATACTGTGTGCACCTATACATTTAGCACCATGTGGAAACTGCCAAGGCTTATGGCTTGTACTCTTTGAAGCAGCAGCCTGAGCTGTATTTGGGGCATTTTTTTTTTTTTTTTTTTTTTTTTTTTCTTGTGGGGTTGGGGGGTTTTGTGTGCAGTTTCCTGAGCCTGTGCAGGGCGAAGGGGCCCTGGGCCTAGCTCACAAAACCATCTTCCCCCCCAGGCCTCCAGCCTGTGATAGGAGAGGATATGAAGAAGATCTTGGAAATGCCTTCATGGTCTTTTCCCCATTATTTGTTATTAGTACTTACCTTTCTTTTATTTATGCAAATTGCTGCAGCTGGCTTGAATTCTTCCCCCCAGATAGGTTTTCTCTTTCTACCACATGACCAGGCTGCAACATTTTCAAACTTTTAATGCTCTTCTTTTCTTTTAAATATAAGTTCCTATTTTAGATATTTTTTTTTTTGCTCATTCATATGAGCCGAGGTTTTTAGAAGTAGCCAGGCTACATCTTGAACACTTTGCTGCTTAGAAATTTTTCCACCAGATACCCTAAATCATCTCTCTCAGGTTCAAAGATCCACAGATCCCTAGAGCAGGAGCACAGTGCTGTTGGTCTCTTTGGAAAAGCATAACAAAAGTAATCTTTATTTCAGTTCCTAGTAAGTTCCTCATTTCCATCTGAGACCTCCTCAGCCTGGAATTCACTGTTCATATCACTATCAGCATTTTGGTCACAACCATTTAACAAATCTCTAGGAAGTTCCAAACCTTCCCTCATCTTTCTGTCTTCTTCTAAGCCCACCAAACCATTCCAACCTCTGCCTGTTACTCAGTTCCAAAGCTGCTTCCACATTTTCAGGTATCTTTATAGCAATGCCCCACTCCTGGTACTAGTTTTCTGTATTAGTTCATTCTTCCATTGCTATACAAAAATCTGACACTGGGTAATTTGTAAAGAAAAGAGGTTCAATTGCCTTGTGGTTCCACAAGCTGTATAGGAATCATGATGCTGATATCTGCTTCTGGGAGGACTCAGAAAACTTGCAACCATGGCAGAAGTTGAAGAGGAAAAAGGTACATATTATATGGCCAGAGTAGGAGGAAGAGAAAGAGGGGAGGTGCTACTCACTTTTAAACAACCAGATTTCATAATATCTCACTCTTGCCATGACAGCACCAAGGGGGATGGTGTTAAACCATAAGAAACTGCCCCCATACTCCAATCACCTCTCATCTGGTCCCACCTCCAACACTGGGGATTACAAATTGATATGAGATTTGGTTGGGGACACAGATCCAAACCATATCACTAGCATTGATAAAATTCCTCAAAATGTGCTTGCTTGGGAAAATATTTATTTCTTCTTTTTGTTTGAAAAATATTGTCACTAGATATCTTCTAAGATAAAAGTTTTTCTTTCAGCACTTTAAATATGTCATGCTACTCTCTCCTGCCCTGTAAGGTTTCCACTGAATAGTTTGCTGACAGAGATATTGGAGATACTTTTTATATTATTTGTTTCATTTCTTTTGCTGCTTTTAAGATCCTTTTTTATCCTTGACCTCTAGGAGTTTGATTATTAAATAGATGCCTTAAGGTAGTCTTATTTGGGTTAAACCTTCTTGGTATTCTATAACCTTCCTGTACTAAAATATTGACATACTTCCCTAGGTTTGGAAGTTCTCTGTTATTATCTATTTGAGTAAACTTTTTACCATTATCTCACTCTCTACCTCCTCTTTAAGACCAATAACTAATGGATGTGCCATTTTGGCACATTTTGTTATAACTAATAGATATTCTGGATGGCTCTGAATGTATATTTTCAAATAGCCTGTCTTCAAGCTCACTAATTCTTTCTTCTGCTTAATCAATTCTGCTGTTGAATGATTCAAATGCATTCTTCAGTATGTCAATTGAATTTCCTGCTCCAAAGTTTCTACTTGATTTTTAAAAATTATTTCAATCTCTTTGTTAAATTTATCTTATAAGATTCTGAATTCCTTCCCTGTGCTATCTTGAATTTTGTGGAGCTTCCTCAAAACAGTATTTTGAAATTTTCACTTGAAAGGTTACATATCTCTGTTACTCCAGGATTGGTCACTGGTGCCTTATTAAGTGTTTTGGGGGAGGCCATGTTTTACTGGATGGTGTTTATGCTTGTGGATGTTCATCAGTGTCTCAACATTAAAAAGTTAGGTTTTTATTGTAATATTTACAGTCTTGCCTTCCTTGTATTCATCTTTCTTAAGCAGGTTTTTGAAGTATTAAAAGGAAATTGAGAGTTGTGAAATAAATCTTTGGTTACTGCAGTCATATATGCATGAAGAGACACCTCAAGCCCAATAATATGACCCTTATATATTCAAAGAGGTACCACCTTGGTGCTCTTAGGTAATACCCAGAAAAATTCCCTGGATTACCAGGCAGAGGCTCTTGTTCTCTTCCCTTACTTTCTCCCAAACAGAATCTCTCTCTCCATACTGAGCTGCCTAGAGCTGGGGCAGAGGTGACATAAGGTCCCTTGTGTCCACCACCACTGAAACTGCACTGGGTCAGACCCAAAGTCAGCACAGCACTGGGTCTAACCCTAGGTCAGTGACAACCACACTCTGGTTAATGCTGATGTTCACTCAAGACACCCAGGCTCTTCAGTCAGCAGGTGAATTCAGCCAGGCTTGTATCATACTCTTCAGGGTGAGCTTCCCCTTGGCCTAGGATAATTCCTGCAATGCCATTCAGAAGCCTGAGCCTGGAATTGGAAACCTTAGGAATCTACCTGACACTCTATTCTACCATGTCTGAGTTGGAACCCAAGCTGCAAGACAAAGTTCTTCTCATTCTTTCCTCTCATGTTGTAATGCAGAATGAATCCCTTCCAGTGGCCACCATTGCTCCAGGTCTGCATTTATTACTACCTGGCTACTGCTAGTGTTCACTCAAGGCCCAAGGGCTCTTCAGCCAGACTTTGGTGAATGCTGCCAGATTTGTTTCTCTCCCTTCGGGGTAAAATGCTTCCCTCTGGCTTATAGTAGATACAGAGATCCAAAGATGTCCTCCAGGAGGCCATGCCTGGAATTGGAGACCTCAGGACCCCTCTTGGTGCTTTATGCCACTGTGGCTGAACTGGCACTCATGCTGCAAGATAATGTTTCCCTTACTCTTTCCTCCCCTATCATTGAGAAGAAGGAGTCTCTCCCCGTGGCCACTAGAGCTGGGAATACCTGAAGCCAGTGTGGCCCTGGGTCTTACCCAAGGCCTGCAGTGAGAACTGCTGGATACCACTGATGTTTATTCAAGGCCCAGTGGCCTTTTATTTAGCAGATGATGAATTCTTCCAGGACTGGGTCCTTGCCTTCAAGGCCGCAGGTTGCTTTCTGACCCAGTCTGTGTTCCCTTTTGACCCAGAAATGTTGACTAGGAGCTAGTGCCCAGAATGGGGAGCTCAGGGCTCTGCCTGGTGCCCTATTCTACTGGGGCTAATCTGGTATTCAAGTTGCATGACAAAGTCCCCCTTGCTCTTTTATCTCCTCTACTCAAGCAGAAGGAAGGCATCTCTCCCAGAGCTATGAGCTGTGCTGTCTAGGATTGTGAGAAGGGTGACACAAACCCTTTCTTGGCCATCCCAGCTGTTGTCTCACTAGGTCACATGCTTTCCAAGGTTACTAGCTCTGAGCTCAGCATAACACGAGGACTTGCCCAGGAATTTGAGTCCTGGTGGCCTAGACTGCCTTTCAGGCTTACTTAGAACCCCAGAGAACTTTAGCTCACAGTGCTGCAGCTACCCAGAACTCAGGTTCTGACCGCTGGAATGGGTGATTTTTCTCTGGCTGGCATTGGTCTAAATGCATCCTTCATGGTGCTACCTTTAATTCTGCTCCATGTTGCTTTCTGCTGTTACAGGGCACCACTGGGTTCTAATGCAAAATTCCATAATTACCGTGCTCTCCCTCCTGCAAGTTCACATATCCTCTTACCATGCCACACAGCCACTGCTAGGGATGGGGGAGTGGTGGTGTTGGCATTTCAAGACTGTCTTTCCTACCCTCTTCAGTGCCTCTTTCTTTGATATTATGTTAAAATCAGGTACTATGATTGTTCAACTGAATTTTGGTTCTTATAAGGGAGCTTTAGAAGACAGTTGTTTTTGGATAGTTTTTCAATTTGGTATTTCTTCAGATGGGAAGATCGCTGGAGGCTTCTATTCAGTCATCTTGTTCCACCTCCTTCTTCTAGAAGATCCAATCTGCTATTTAGTCCAATCAATGAGTTTTTGATTTCTGGTTTTGAATTATTTTCTAGGAGTTTTCTTCGGTCTCTTTAAACAACAGCAACAACAACAAAAAAAACTTTTTAATTTTTTTTTAATCTTATCTCATTTCAACCATGTTTTCATATACATGGATTAATATGTTTAGTTAGTTATTTTAAAGTAGATTACTGCTAACTCAAACATCTAGGTTGTCTGTGGTTACAAATCCATACACTGGTTTTTCTATTTTTAGGGGTCACATTTTTCTTTTAATTTGCATGTCTAGTAATTTTTTTGTAAACTGCATGTTTTAGGCATTAATTCTAGACACATTAGATTTATTTTTTAATATTTATCAGAAGAGTGTTGAATTTTGTTCTAGCAACCAATTAATTTCAAACAGCTTAAACTGATCTTTTATCAGTTTAATTTTAGGCCTTGTTGTAACTGGTTTATTTCAGTTTTGTTCTTAGTTTTACAGAACTGTCATCAACCTGATGCATGGTTTTCTCTTCTAAGTTATGGATCATCTTGGATTTCATTGAAGTCTTGAGATTTTGTCCAAGCACCTCTAATGTGGTAGAACTTGCATTCTAAATTATATTCTTTATCTCTATAATTGATGAAATTTCTACTTAACTTTTTCACCTTCCAGCTATTGATTCTTGATGGGTTTCTTGGAATGTCATTCTGTGTTCACCAACAGTTTAGGATTGAACCAGCGTGTAAGTTTTGTGCATGCATACTTTGGAAAGTCTCTTTCTCTGCTTCTCTCTATTTGAAAATATTCCTGTCAATTTCCAGTGCTCTGGCAACCTCATCTTCTAATCTCTTACCCTTCCTGACAGTGTGCCATACATGTTTCAGTGGAAGTATTTTCCCCAAACACTATATGCACCAGGGAATTCCTTCTGTGAAAAGACTCATAAATATAAAGTTTACCTAATTTACTTCCCTTCTTTCAAATATCATTTGCCACCAAGCATCTGTCTAGTTTTGGTTGCTCATTAGTGTCTTCAAATATATATATTATAGTAGTTATAGTTTATAATTGTTGCTGGCAAAGAATTACTCTGATAAAGCTATTTTGCCATTATCAAAAATGGAACTCCCAAAATTCAATTTTTATTTTAAGTTTTTTTAACCTTATGAAATAATACTTTAATTATTTTAAAATTAGCATAAAAATAAGTGAATCTTCAAAGATCTAACTGGATTATTTTAAGCAAATACCTAGTGAAAGATCATATTAAAAATAATCAGAATGAAATTATAATCATAATAAGAAATTTATTATAGTAATCCTATATTTAGCATTTTTCTTCAGTGCCTTAACAAATGTATGTATTACTTAATTTGGTTCTTCCTATAACTTTGCAGGTTATAGGATAATAGCTCTAGTTTACAGACAAGAAAGAGGACCATAAAATGAATCAACTTGTTCTAGATTATTTTGAAGTTGCAGAGCCATAACCTCAAGTTGTGTTTCATAATTCCAAATCCTATTCGTAGATTCTAATATTAAGGACTATAATAATGTGTTATATAGTGGTTATTAACCTTATTTAAAGCAAAATAAGATTATGTTTTAAGATAAAGACACAGAGGACATATTCAGTTAAGAAAGATGGAAATATAAGAAAAGGAGCTTTATGTTACTTATGAGTTCTCATTTTCTCATATTACAAATAGTAAACACCATTTAGTTATAAAGAAGTGCTACTCCAACATGAATTTTGATTTTTGGCATGACATTTTTTTCTTTACTTCATAATACCAAGTATGAAGGTATTGGAAACACTTATTAAAACCTCTCGTTTTTTCTCTTCACAAGCATTATGAAGCCTTAAAATCTTTTCAGCCTCAGAGGATATCTTTTGTACTGGTGGTTTGTCTGTCTACTTGAGTCCTTCTATATATTTCTCTTCTTTGCAGGCAGCATGAACCCCAGTGTGATCACAGAATCTTAGAAAATTACGTTCTATTGTAGCCCCTCCACCAACATACCCCGTACACATAGCCTGCACATCCATGCTGTATCCTAGGGAGTCAAGTGCTTTTCACATACTTGCTACTTACATACCAGTTCACTGGTCTTTTAGAACCTTTTAGAGGATCTGTGATATAAAACTTTTGTTCTCTTTCTTTCTTTCTTTCTTTTTTTTTTTTTTTTTTTTTGGAGAGGGGATCATACTCTCTTGTCCAGGCTTGAGTGCAGTGGTGTGATCTAAACTCACTGCAGCCTCAACCTGCAGGACTCAAGTGATCCTCCCACCTCTCCCTCCTGAGTAGCTGGGACTAGAGTTGTGTGCCTCTATGCTTGGCTGATTTTTCAATTTTGGGAGAAGATGGGATCTCGCTATGTTATCCAGGATGGTCTCAAACTCCTGAGCTGAAGCTATCCTCCTGCCCTTGCCTTCTGAAATGCTGCGGTTACAGGCATGAGACACTGTACCTGGTCTATTTTCAAAATAATTCTAAGAAACTATGTGACTCATTCCTTAAACAGATTTGCCTAATGTATAACAATTGTATTCTGTTTGTTATGTTTTCAAGTTTTAAAAATTACATTTCTCCTGAAATGCAATACTAACAATGGTTTTATTGTTATTTTAAAGGAATTAACAACATATTTGGTAAATTATCAGTTTTAATTGCTCACATGGTAAATATTTAGAGACATAATTGCTATTATAAAATCTCATTGGAGTTTCCATTGATTTTTAAGAATGTAAAGAGGTGTCTGAGACCAAATATTTAGGAACCCCTGCTCTAAACACTTTTAAAATGAGAATCTGCTTCTTTAAGCAGATTTTATTTTTTCTCCTAAGAGAACAGGCATCCAAGAAAAACAGACTAAGACAGAAAAAAATCTGTTAAGACTCATAATGTAAGATCATATAAACAACAGACACACAGATATGTTAATGCGTATAGTTTTAAAAGGCATTGTGAAACCAGATTTATGAATGTTAAAAACTCCTGCAGGTAATGTTTTGTCTAAATTACCTTCTTCAGTAATTCAGGTATTATTACTGCAGCACTGAGATCTACTGAGGCAGAGTCTCCCACAACTTACGTTTTACAGAGGTTAGCGCTGTTCAAATTTTTGATCAGTCCTTAAAGGCTTGAAATTTATTAGATTTTGTATTTCCCTTTTCCCTAGTTCTGTTCTCACATGGCACAGAAAAAGCATTCACAAATCATTTTCAGCATGTAAAAGCCTATATTTTGAGCCTAAACTTGCACCCATCTTCTTAGATAATATGATAAAAGTCTAACTTTTCAATTGTTTTCTTGTTGTCTATGTGAAGAAGTTTGCTTATTGTTTTCTGGGTGTGGTAGAAGAATAATACCCCTCTTTCCCAAAGTTGTCCACCTCCTAATCCCTGAAACCTGTGAATATGCTACCTTATATGGCAAAATAGACTTTCCAAATATGATTAAGATTAAAAGCCACAAGATAGAAAATTAGTCTGGATTATCCAAGTGGGGACAATGTCATTACAAGAGTCATTAAAAGCAGAAATTTTTCTCCCTTGTGGTCAGAGAAGGAGCTGTGATGACAGACACAAAGTCAGAGAACTGCTATACTACTGATTTTGAAGATGGAGGAAGGGATCCCTGAATCAAGGGATGTGGGATCTAGAATCCTCTAAGAGTGACAAAAGGTGGGGACACAGATTCTTCCTTAGAGCCTCCCAAAGGAATGCAGCCTCCCTGACACCTTGATTTTAGTCTGTGGAGGCCCATGCAGGCTTCTGATTTAAGAACTGTAAGATAATAAATTTGTGTGATTTCAAGCCACTAAAGTTAGGATTGGTGACAGTAGAAAACAAATTTACTTGCTCAAGATTTTCAAGGACAGTATTAAGTTAGACACGTTAAAAAACCTGTGAATTTAATATTTTCAATTGAAAATATAAAAGATAAATATATATGATGCCATAGATGCTTAATAAAAATCTTGTTATGTTGAAAAGAGATCACTTGTTGAGCCATTCAATGCTTTACCTAGTGCAAATTCCAAAGAAAATTCTAAAACCATTACTTAGAGTATTATTACTAAGAAGTCTTAAGGCATGTATATTTCAATTTAATAATATACTAAAAGTACATATATGCTCTCCATTTATGAACTCTGTTATCACAGTATGCGAGTAAAACTGGATAGAGATAGTCTTGGCAGGAGGAAATTTAATTCCAGCATGAGGGGTCTAATTTAGATCAGTTTAGTTTCATTTGGATAAAAACAAAACAAAATAATAAAAAGGTATTGGGAATTTCATATTTGATATTTCATTGATACTTTACCTCAATGTATCTGAAGTTTAACTTATCATTTGTGTCTCCCAAAAACAGGCTGGTTACAAATACAACCCTTTTATCTAAAACTCAGATTCTATATAGATGCAATGCTTCTAACATCTTATCATATAATTAGGAGCAATAACGTCTTGCTACTTTAAAGTGTTAAAGTGGTAGAAAGTGCTGTATGAATGTAGCTAGCTTGGACTATAAGGCTATTTACTTAAACAACCTATTTCATTCTTAATATACAGAAATTCATAATTTTGTTATTTGATTATCATGGTTTCAATTTTGTCCAAAGAAAATATGTAAAATATGCAAGTTGAAAAATTGAAAGGATGTTTTAAAATAAAGAAGTAAGAATTATGGTTAAAGGAGAACAAGAAATTTTTCATTCAAAGAGTCAAACTTATGCATGCAAATTCTAAATGTGCCATGATCATATGCACTTATAAATAATTAATAGAGCATATTATATTTTATTACAAGTCAAATCAAGGTCACAAAGAAAAACTGGATTATTTCTCTTCAAAGGTTAATTTTAAATCATCCCATAACTTTGGTACATGAGGTGAAACAGTCCATTGTTTCTTTCCACATGAAATCTTTCATCTCTCCTTGACCACTGATTTGAATAGCACAACACTTCCCTATGATCACAAACATTTTATGGGATTCATATATTAATTGAGATCTCAACTTACTGTTTAAGGATAGACAACTTAGCATATGTATTTTGAAAACATATCAGTTTAGAAGTGGAGGAAGGTACAATACAGATAAAATGTTGAGAAGAAAATCATTTACCAATGAAGCACAAAAGAATTTGTCACTTAAATTCTTACGTGACTCTTTGGATCAGCAAAAGTGACTTTCATTAAAATTTTAAATTGTAAATGATTTTGAAGTCCATTGACAAAAATATATAACTTCCTCTGATCATCTCCATTAAATATACAATAATGTATCAAAAATAGGCAACATGGAAAGTGATCTTCTAAATTGACCTGTCATTTATATTTTTAATAAAAGATAATGATGTGAAAGTTTCCATGTAACATATTTACTGCAATTTTCAGTGAAGAATGGGGTGGCAATATTTATGTGCATTTACATGCAATAAATCATTTTATTTCAGGGGGATTCTACATGGTTTAGCAAGAAGAATTTAAAAGTAGAATTCTAATTCATAGTGGTCACTAAAAACTTACTTTTATGATATTAAATGTATGCCCAAAGATAGGAGGAATAAGTGTATTTGTCAAGGGAAATCCAACCATTCAGATTCAAAGAGAAATAAATACTATCAACAACTCATATATTAGGTTAACACCATGTTTTTTTGTTTTTCTGTTTTCAGAACTGCTTTAAATATTCTCTCTTCCCTGCACTTTACCAATGACTTGCAGTGGATGCTACAACTTTGCAGGTCACTTTCATGTGTTTAAAAATAGTTTGAGGTATTAAAAAGTTTAGTCTTGTCTAATATCAAAACTCCAATTTCTTGCCTATGTAGTTCTCCACCCCTGACCCTGCCAAACGTTTCAGATCAGCAGGGGATGTTTTCTCCTTCCATTTAATTTTTGCATTACTTCTTGATTCTCTAGAGTTGGCAATAAATCATTAATGGTTAAGAGACATAGACAAATTTACTTAGCCAAAGTTTCTTGTCCCATCTTCTGCCATATCTAGTATCTAGCTACTGGAGTTGTCTGTCTAATGGGGAGTATGTAACTTTTTTTTTTTTTAAACTGGGAATCTCCCATTGGAGACCTTCACACTCTGCTTATACCTTATATACCTTCCCCTCATCTCCGACTTTCTTCCATTAGTGTAATTAATTTCTTCACATCTTCAAATAAAATCTTAGATGAGATATTTTTCAGATATTTAAATGTCCCCTTGACCTATAGAAAGTGTGCCCCCTTACCCTAACCTAATTTCAATGTAAGTGTGCAACTTTCTGTCATTATAGCTACCTGCTCTCATCCTGTGCTTGCAAAGAGTGACCTAGCCAGCTCTTACTCTTAGTGGTGTCAATGCCATCTCTCTATTAGTCCATTATTTGCATTGCTATTAAAAAAAAACACCTCACACTAGGTAATTTATAAAGTAAGGGAGTTTAATTGGCTCTTGGTTCTGCAGGCTATACAGGAAACTTAGCTTTTTAACATTATGAATAAAATCAAGGCAGCTACTCATTAAATAACATTGACAGTTCTAAAATTAGCTTGCAGTACATATAGGTGCCCTTTACCTATAAAAGCTGGTGTATAAAAGCACAGTAATGATTTTTTAATGACAATATTACTGTATTACAGAATTTGGAAGGGGAAGAATATATAAATTAGCATTATTATAGTAATACTCTATTCTGAATAAGCAAATCAGAGTATTATATTTTTATTTATATGCAAGAAAAAACTTGAGAAATATATGCTAAATGACTATGTTGTAGAATATAGCAACTCAAAAATCAATAACTTGTGATGGCCAGACCCTTGCAATTTAATTGAGTCATATAATTGCTTATCAGTGAAGATAACATCAAATATGCTACCACTTATCAATATAACTGTAAATGAAATGGTGATTCAAAATGAAATTGACAGTAATAAGATGTAAAATACAAACTGTCATTAAAACAATCAAGAAAAATTTAATTTTAATGAATTTCAGCCTTTTTATTCACTTCCAATTTAATTATTTTGGGGAATACTAATATTTATTAGAACTTTAAGGATATCATAATACAGTTTCTCTTATGTCCACAAGTGTTTAAATTAATTTGTAAATGAACATAGCTAATAAACAATTATTTGTACAAAAGTACGTTATGTATACAAAAGAAAGGTTCTGATTGAATTAGAATCAACCTCAATACAGCTTGTTGATTTTTATACAGTGTACAATTCACTTCAAATTTATTACACACACACACACACACACACACACACTCAACTTTAGTTATATCCCAAAATGTGTGGAAGTATAATCTATGGCTACTTTTGTACTGCAATGAAACAATTGAGTGCTTCTACTTGTGCTAGTGTGGGATTACAGGCATGAACCACCGTGCCTGGCCTCATTTCCCCTTTTGTATGAGCCCCAAATTTGAGGGTATAGAAGAGTCTCTTACAGAGGGGTAAGTTCCAGCGTCTAACATTCTGTGTTCCCCCCAATTTTTTAAATCTATTTTTATTTAGTAGGCCAGGAAATTATTTCTTCTAAGGTGAGATAACTAGTTATGACTGATAACTATGGCTGTTCTAAACTGATGGGCGACCTTCAATATCCATTTCCCCCTTCCTTTATTATGAAAATTTTTAAATTTTAATTGGGCAACTTACCACTATGAAAAAAATGCCAATTATATTTCTTAGCCTCCTTCGAAATTAAATATGGTCATGTTACCAAGTTAAGACCAAAGACATACACATGTATGTGATATTAACAACTTATAGGTTGTGCCATTAAATAGAATGGCCTGCTCTTAATAGAGTATAATTTTCAGAAAGATAAAATATTATGGCCCTGAAGCAAATAGAAAAAGAGTATGTGTCAAAGATGTTATTTAACATAATAATTAACGAGGGAACAAGCAAGATGTTATGACAGGTTAAAAGACCATCTGAAAATCAAGAATATTGTAGGCAACTTAACAAAAAAATTGTCAAAATAAGATGATTGAGTTACATATAAAACAGGATAGTGGCTAACAGGGTCATAACATTAACAAATTAGCAAGCGACTTCACTAAGGCTGAGACTGTTAATTAATAACAGTGAGGTTAACTAAGTACATGCTCCAGTGCTTGTGTGGACTATGTTTCCCTATGACGTTGAAAAGATTCATCATCCATTTTTTTTCTTTGTTCCTAAGGTTTAGGTAATTTTTCTGTCACATTCCAGGTGTTTTTTGTTTTTCATGAAATGTTAATTATTGCCAGGAGCTGAAGTAAACATCCTAATTCTAAAGATGTGTCTTAAAAACGAAAGGGAAACATGTTTAGGAGGATCACAGTTACCTAAGATCAACAAAGACATAGACCTTTCTTGAGAAGACTGGATTTTATGTAGATAGGGCAGCTTTCTTGATAAAATGTTCTGGGTTCTCTATAGCTAATTCTTTATCCTAAGTAACGTAATTTTCTTACCAAAAGTTGGTCACTAAAATAAAAAAAAAAATAATTTTTTTTAACAGTTGACTGGGACACACCAAGGAAGCATATATTGTGTACTAGGAAACTTGCGAATCTTGTTAATCCATAGCCAGGTATAACTGCTGCTTGCAATATATCAGAATCCGGGCCACAAGCTGACTGAATTTATGAGTGCTTTCAGAATTAATATTGGTTTGTGTCAGTTTCTTCTCTCACCAAAGACCTATAGGTGGGAGAAGAAATCAAGCCGTACTTACATACGTTGAAAGCAGAGAAGAAAGGGAGTACAGCTTTGCTAAGGGAGACTCTTGATGCCTGTAGCCTGCCCTCTAGATTGAGGGATAAAACCATAATTGGAAGCCTGTCACAGGTCAAAACAATGAGTGATTCTGTACCTTTGAATTAAACCAGTGACATCAGGAAAGTCTGAAACAGTGAACACTGATTATGTCCAAGCCTCTGTACTCGACTAGACCACAACCTCAGATTATTATATGAGAATGGCATACATTTTTACTTTGTTTATACCACTATGTTTTGGGGTATCTTTTTAAAAGAATCCTAAACCTGCTTAAATAATACAAGCATTGTTTCAAATATAGTGTGTGTTCCTCTAGTCCTTCAGGTTCTTAGTTTTTTATATTCAAAAGTTTGGACTCCCCAAAATCAAAAACTTTGATGCCCCAGAGAAAAAAAAAATCCTTCATTTTTGCTGTCTTCCTCGGGCAATGGATGCTGCTGATTCTTTGAAGAAAGGGCAAAGAGTGTTAGGAAACTGTGTGTTCACGTGTGCATGTCTGCATCAAGAAATAGCCCCAGATATTATTCTGCCATAGAAAAAAGTCTTTTCATCTTGTTTACTACAATCCTGAGAGCAATGTACATTATTGTTTTCTCTCTCTCCCTCAAGATTGCTATATCATAAATGGAATATTACTTTTAACTGCTTTATTTGCTTTTAAGATATCCCAAGCATACACCTCGTTGGTTCAGTTACTCTCAAATTTTATTACATTGCTCTGTCATTTCAAATTCTCATTCTTTGCAAACTATTTCAAACCTTTTTCAATATCTTCAAAAATCCCAAACACTCTCTCTTTTTTCATGTGTACCTCATGGAGAACATTTAAGGATATTAACTACAACACTATCAAATCCTCAATATCACATTTATAATCCAACCATCTTTCACACATCTTTAACATCAGTCATTCTTTTCAGATTGGTTTCATTAGTGAAGGCATGGCTCCGCTTAGCTAAAGCAAAATAATCCCCCATGCTTTAAATTTTTTTTAAAGTGGGAGTTTCCTTGCACTTTTTTTTCTGAATGTTATCAGTTATTCCTTCTTTCTTCACTATATTCACTAGTTGTTTTTAACTGGATTAATTCTATGACTACTATAAACATGACTAAAAAAAAATTCCTCCCTTAATACCATGTTTTCCTCCACCACTTGACTTACCTCTTGTCTTCCATCCACAGCCCAACTTCTCAAAACATTTTTTTTATAACCGCAGGATTAATTTGTTCACTTGGCACACACTTGTCATCCCCGTATGTCTCAAAACAGGGGTTCCATGCTGTTAAAGCTCATGCGTATTTTCAGTCTTCATCTTCCTTCCTTATTCCTAAAACACTCTCATTGGCTGGTGTGATTGTGCTTTCTCTTGTTATTTTCCCCTGGGCATTGCTCCTTCTCATTCCCCTTTCCTGGTTTCTCTTCATTTCCATGGACATGGAATAGGGGGTTTCCTTAAAGCGCTGATACCCTTTCTCTACTGACTCTTTATATGGCATTATATATCACCGTGGTCTAAATTCTGCTGTTGAGTATTAATTGATTGCCCAGACCTCTCCTTTGAGTTTATGTCCAACTGCCTTTCTAAGATAACTACTAGGAGGCCTTATGGACACCTGAAATTTGACATGTTTAATATTAAACATATGATGTTTCCCAACAATACATCTTGCCATGTCCTGTCAACTTTAACTTAAATATCTTTCAAATATTTCAGCTTCTCTCCATCTGCACTGCCACCACCTTAATCTAAGCTACAATCATCCTCCACCTAATCTAGAGCAGTAGACTCTTGGTAACTTTTCCCTCAGACATGTTGGAGACCCCTGGAATTTGCATTCTGCAGTAAAGGCATATTTTTAAAAACAGACATCTACTTATGTTTCCTGGCATAAACATTTAAATAATGTACACATGGGATACAGTCTTAACTATAAGCATGTCCTATAGTCTGGCATAGAGGGGTCCCAGCACTTTTCTCTGGGCCTATGTTACCCTTTGATGTCTATTCTGTTATCGTCAACTTCTTTTAGTTCTTCAACTGCACCATGCTTTTTTTCTACTACACAGTCTTTGCATGTGTTCCCTTTCTCTAGGTTTTTCTCCAACTCTTTGCACAGGAACCCCCTACACATTTTTCCATGATACTTCCCAGGGTTTTTTGAATTTCTATGACCAATATTTACTCATTCAAGTGTAGTTTAGGTATTGTAGTGTAGATAAACTTGCATATGACGTGGTTCCTTCTCGCTAGTATTTACATTCTGCTTCAGACAGATGAAGTAAAATACCAATACCAAAAATTACAACATAGTACCCATATTTCAATGCAATTGTATTTAAAAAGAACACATGCATTTAACGTCTTCTCAGTATGAAGGATTGTAAGAGGTCTTGTCATGTGGTTTGTACTACAGAAGCTCTCAGTTTATTGTAGTTAACAGGCCAGGTGTGGGGGCTCACACCTCTAATCCTCATACCTGTAATACCAGCCCTTTAGGCAGCCAGGGTGGGAGGCTCACTTGAGCTCGGGGGTTTGAGACCAGCTGGAGCAGGATAATGAGACCTCCATCTCTACAAAAAATAAAAAATTAGTCTGGTGTGGTGATGCGGGCCTGTAGTCCCAGCTACTTGAAAGGCTAAGGTGAGAGAATTACTTGAGCCCGGGAGGTTGAGGTTTCAGTGAACTGTTATCATGACACTGCACTCCAGCCTTGGTAACAGAGCAAGCCACTGTCTCAAACAAACAAATAAACAAACAAGTTAATAGTTTATGTATTATAATGAGGGATATAGCAGGGTTACACAAGAGAAATAAAAGAGAATACATATTATGAGTTTAGTTGTGGGCAAAAATAATATAAAGAACTTTAATGTAAAAGGACTTTAACTGAGGCTTTACCATTTAAGAATGGTAGGTAGAATTTGGATATGTAAAGATATTTCTACCATGAACAATTAATATTTATAAAGAGACAAAGATAAAAAAAGTCCAGTCTTTTTTAGGATGCAGAAGATGATCATTTTGATTATTGCAAAGGAATAATGTAAATAAAATAGTAAGAATAAACAGTTAAAATTGGATCATAGTTTTGAATTTCCAGTAAAATATTAAAGAGATGGTAGTTCTAGCTTCTCTCACAAATACAAAATATGTGTCTGTGAAAAAATTTCTACTTTAGTGACCTTTTTAGGTTAAAATCATACAAAAGAGACAACGTGGGAAATGGAGCAGATTTACCTAAATAAATTATGTTGTTATGACATTCTGTATCCATATCATGTTATGTGTATTATATTAAACTACCTATTTTAATGACTTAAGTCATGGTTTATTCTCCCAGATTGTCATATATCAAACACTTAGAAAATGTTTAATTAATAAATAAATGTTTCTGGCTTTGGAATATAAAGTTGATTACAATATGGGCTTTGAATCTTCTAAGTAAGCTTAAATTAAAACAAATTATCAGTGTTAACTAGAACTTTGTTTTGGGAGTATCAAATAAGTTTTTAAAATCATTTATCTGGGATGATAATATGGTTTAGTTGTGTCCCCACCCAGATCTCATCTTAAATTGTAACTCCCACATGTTGTGGAAGGGATCTAGTGGGAGGTGATTGAACTATGGGAACAGGCCTTTCTTGAGCTGTTCTTGTGATAGTGAATGAGTCTCACGAGATCTGACGATTTTAAAAATGGGAGTTTCACTGCACAAGCTCTCTCTTTGCCTGGCGCCATCCATGTAAGATATGACTTGCCTTCCACTATGATTGTGAGGCCTCCCCAGCCATGTGGGACTGTAGGTCCATTAAACCTCTTTGTTTTGTAAATTGCCCAGTCTTGGGTATGTCTTTATCAGCAGTGTGAAAACAGACTAGTACAGATGAATAGCATTATCTTGAAGAAAAACGTTTAAAAAATAATAAAACCCACCTTAATTTACTATTAAGACTTAATAGTAAATCTATTAAATTTTAGGAGTTTCTGAAGGTAGCTTGGCAAAGCCTCTGAGGCAATATGTATGTTCATATTTGTCTGCATCAAGTGTCCAACTAAGTTATTTTTTAATTTAAATGTTTTTTCATGGAAATACAAAACAATATGTGCTTCTTTCACAACTGGGATTTGGAAACAGCCAAATAATCCAGACTGAAAGTCAGGCAGGCCTGGTTATCTATGCAGGTATTCAGAGTTAAATGCAGGTGTGCCTATGGAAGGAGTAAAAGCAGTGACAGATAGCCTGGATATCAGTGATCTAGAAGAGGAATATAATTTCAGAAAAGAATGAATCTAATAGAAAAGCAGTTAAGCAAGGATGGAATAATAATTAAAATGCAGTTATCATAAACCGTAATGGTAGTATAATACCAACATATCAGTGTAGACAGGAGAAAGGCAGGTAAGCCTTTAGAAGTTAATGCATCAGAAAATGTCAGATTAGTGGCATCTGGAATTATGCCAACAGGTATGAGGAAACCCACAAGGTGTGACCATAGTCCAAATACTGGGTTAGAGAATTGCTCAGGTTGCGTATCTTTCCTTAACCTTAACTGTGGTGGGTATTGGTCCCATAACATGGGTTGAGTGAGCTTCCAGGATGGCCTAACATTGATTGATCTAATGAAACAGTCAAAGAGGGATAATAATATAATGAATCTACCTTGACATGCTTTCTTAAAGTCACCATTGTAAACATCAGTTATTCTACTTTGCTGTATATGATGTTCAGTAATTACTTTGTGACATGTTAGTGTCCCATGCCCTTCAGTCTGGAGAACAGAGCCCATACCATGCAGTAAAACAGAGAGCATGTAAATCTCAGAACTAGTTAGTCTGTCAGAAGAACTGAAAAGCTACACCGGGGCCATGAAGCAATCCAAAGAATAGTAACAGGAAGATGTTACTATCTTCCCTTGGGCTATAAGGATCAAAGAAAGATACTTTTACCAAGGCTCACAGCCATGAAGGCAGATGCTGTCCAGGGAGATGTAGAGACATGGAAAAGACATAGCTAAGAACACAAATGGTATTCCATACCATTAATACCCAGTGAGCTATAAGGGACATCCTTGCCCTGAGCTTGATCTCTTATTAAAATACATTTATTAAAGTATGAAATTTAAACTATATATTTTTTAATTTCTTTGAGGTACTATGCTTATACCTTCTAAAATATAATGAGTATGACGTGCAAAATCATAATTATTTTTTGTTGTGAAAACAGATCCCAAGTATACAATGGATAAATTACTCCATTTAAATTTAACATTGAAAGATTGACTAAACATGTTAGCCAATTATATCTATCTGTGTCAGAATAAAAAATCAGTCATTTTGTCATGTTTATCAAAACCAATAGTTTATTAAAAATATGAACTTGTGGAAGGTCATCAAGACGAGGTAAATTAAATAGAAAAACATAATATCTTTTTCTCATTAGCCTTTGAAACTTATATTTGCTCAATACGTTTTAAGCAATTTACCATTTGACAGATTTCAGGTTTGATGGATTTTATTTATAATTCTACTGGACAGGGTGAGAAAAGAAACTCCTTTTTAAAAAAGGCCAGAATATAGAGAAATTTATTTGTCCCACTGTTAAAAGAGCTTTACAAGGGAAATTTTTCATTTCAGTGTTTGAAAATCTTATTGGGTTTCTTACTTTAGATAATTACTTCTTCAGATAAATTTTGCCCACTAATTTCCTCTGGGACTTAACTTGCCCACTTGTCATTCAGTGTGTTCCTAGAGAGTAACTTGTTTTGTGTTTTCTGAAATCGATTCCAATTGTTAATTCTGATGTGAAATCAAGATAGCTCTCCTTTGAGATTTCAATTTATTTAAATTTCTTTTACAAAATTTTCACTCCTTAAATAGGCTGGCCACATTTTTCAAATATTTGTCTTCTAAGTTACTGTATTAACTTTCTACCTATTTAAATCTCTTATAAAAACAGTATCTTTTATATTTTTCCAGGCAGAAATTATTATTTTTTAATACATTTTTACTTCATTTCTCAATGACTTTTTTTCTCCAGCATGTCTTAGAGAGTTTTAGGCTGTTTCTCCATGTATAGCTGAAGAATGCTTACCTTATTATAAAGATTCAGAAACAACACTAGACTCTATAATAAAGGAAATGATTTATCACTCCCTGTCCAGGAAACATCATTATTTTATTCTTCCTGCTTTTGTATTTTCTGAAAAGATAACAACTTTAACTTGGTTTGGTAATGATGCATATATCATATTTTTTTCTCCCTATGACACATTAAACTGAAGATGATACTACTTTGACACTCATTTGGCTGAATTTCATCTGAAATGCTTTCCACAACTGAACAATATCAAGCATTTGGCTCATTTCCTGATATCATTAAACAGCAAACTCATTGCCGACTACATTTAACTCATTTTGTTGATTTTCTTTTATAAAAACATATAGATTCAGGTTATTTTAAGCTGCAATTCCTTTCTTGTATATTTTTCTTTCTAGAAGTACTGAATTTTGCTCACTTAAGAAACACACACATCTGTGTGTTCATGTGCGTGCACATACACACTCAGACACACACAAACAAATAAGCCCTGATATCGCATACAATTTTGAGGCATATAATTCTTTTCAATTGAATTTCATTTTAGTGGCCAGCTCATTAAATGCTACTATCTCCTATTTCAGGTTTAAGAGCTTTAAAAAAAAAAAAAAAAAATCAGAAGAATATTTTTCAAACGAAATCTGATACAGAAGTTTGATGTAAGGCATGAGAATATTTTGATTTAAAAATGAGTGTAGGGCCAAAACTCTACATTGTTGTACTTTCCATGCTATGCAGAAGCCTCTGAAGATTGTACAATACAAGGAAGTATTTTGCCTGCAGTCCTTGCTAAGAGAAACAATTCTGAGTGTGATTGGTGGGAATACATTCTACATGTTTAGAATTCACTTATAATGGGAAATGAGGAACTTCTCATGGGTCATCAATGTTACATTAGCTTTTTCTTTTGGCATTTTTCATTTATCAGCTCTGTCAGGAATGATTTCTACCTATTTCTGTGTTGCGAATTTTCCCTTAGACCTTACCCACTGGAGTGCAGTGATCAGGCTCAACCAGGAAACTGATCCACAGGGCTGGAAGCCTCATGAATGGCATCAGTGCTTCCCCTTTGTCCATTCTCTGTCATATGAAGTAGGCTTCATACAGACAAACATACAGGGTTGTTTTATCCACTAGGTAGAAAAGAATCAGGGATCAATAATCCCAGATTAGAAAGATGAGAAAAGGAATGACCCATCCTATCCTTATTTTAGGGATTCAGACAGAGATATCCAGATGTATTGTCACAGTGTCATATCTACGAATGGATTCTTCTGGAAAACATAATGCAGGCTTGCTCTCAGCACTATAATATTTGACAGAGGAAAAGAAAAATTGGAGGAAGTAGGCATGATATTTATGTAAGTTATATAAATTCTTGTGTTACCTCCTATCCTTATTTCCTGCTTTCCCATAGCCCATAATATTTCAGCAAGGTGTCTAATGGTGACTGACATTTATTTCCATACATATTAAATTTTATTACAAGTTCACTTAATCATACAAACTATGTCTTCAGTCTCTTATTATCCCTCTTGTTTTACTGAATTGCCAGTAAAATGGATTCCTTGATCAGCTGAAAAGCAGGGGGTACAAAATAAAATAACATTTTATTTTATAGGCCTCTAACAGAGTTTGAGGCATTTGTCTCACTTGTCAGCTATGCAAATCCATGTTTAGAATAAGTGGTCATTCTGGTCAAGATTCACCAGTATCTACTTGAAGCCATGGTTAATGGGCCTAAAATGTATATTTAATAGCTGTGTGCTGGCCTTAATTCTCTTGGTCCACAGCCCATAGTTACCTTTGATCTCTGATGCTTTGTTGAAAAACAGGAACATTTGGTAGTCACATTTCAATTTTCTAAATGGAATAATACGAAAAGGCTCATATCACTATTCCTGCCAAAACCATGTAACTGCATAAAAATGAGAAAAAAATTTGACAAACTCTAATTGAGGATGTTTTACAAAATAGCTAGCCAGTGATCTTCAAAAGTGTCAAGGTCCTTGTAATGGATTGAAAGTTTCTGTCCCTCCCCTCCAAATTTATATATCGAAGCCCTCCCCACCAGTGTGAGGTATTGGGAGATGGCGCTTTTGTGAGGAAATTAGGTTTAGATGAGATCATGAGAACGTGATCCCCTGATGGAGTTAGTGTCCTTCATTTTTGTTTTATTTTATTTTATTTTATTTTATTTTACTTTATTTTATTTGAGATGGAGTCTTGCTCTGTTGCCCAGGCTGGAGTGCAGTGGAGCAATTTTGGCTCACTGCAACCTCTGTCTCCTGAGTTCAAGCGATTTTCCTGCCTCAGTCTCCTGAGTAGCTGAGACTACTGGTGCGTGCCACCACGCCCAGCTAGTTTTTGTATTTTTAGTAGAGACGGCGTTTCACCATGTTGGCCAGGATAGTCTTGATCTCTTGACCTCGTGATCTGCCCTTCTCGGCCTCCCACAGTGCTGAGATTACAGGCGTGAGCCACTGCGCCTGGCCTAGTGTCCTTCTAAGAAGAGGAAAAGAGATCACAGCTCTCCCTCTTCACTGTGTAAGGACACAGTGAGGAGACAGTTATCTGCAAGTCAGAAAGAGAGCTCTTACTAGGAACCAAATTGCCTGGCACCTTGATCTCAGACTTCCTAGCCTCCAGAACTGTGAGAGGTAAGTGTCAATTGGTTAAACTCTCCAGTCTGTGGTATTGTTTTATCAGCCTGAGCAGACTTAACACAGCCCTGAAAGCAAAAGAAGACTGAAGAACTGTCAAATATTAGAACAGACAAAGGAAACAGAACAACTAAATTCAACAGGGGTTTGGAGAGTCAATCCTGTCTGAGGAGGAACAGACATATGCAGGCCAAGTGCATGTTAAATAATGTCATCTATGAGTTAATATTACTGTATTGATGCTATTTTCTTTGTTTACAAAAATCGCTTTATGTTTGTCAAAAACAGGAAAAAACTAAAAAGAGGAGGAGAATATACTGGAATGTACTGTGGAAACTCACAGAACTGAAAGTATTAAGGGAAGTTGAGGATGGGTTATGAAAACTCTCTTTAATGTATCTGTAATTTTTCTGCAAGAAATTATTTCAAAATAACAGGCTGAAACAAAGAATGAATGGGTAAGACTTCCACATTTAAATAGGAAAAATTAATTTTAAATGAAAAAATCTTCCACTGGCATCTTTATCATTTAACATTGTTTCAAAAGCTGTACATAATGCAATTTAGACAAAAGAAAACGAAGAGGCCTAACTATTATCACAAAAAAAACTTACAAATTTTACAAGTGTTATAGTCACATATTTTGCGTACTTTAAAAAGTCAGCTGAAAACTGCTAAAATAATATGTATCATATAAGCAATAATATACCTAGTTATAAGAGGAACACATTCATGTAGGGGCAAGTGGAGCATGCAACAAATACATTAGAGTAGTATTCTCACATAGTTTGTATTAGATTGGTGCAAAAACAATTGCTGTTTTTGCCATTACATTTAAATTGCAAAAACCACAATTACATTTGCACCAACCTAATAGATTGGCACTTTTTGTTATAACAAGTCATAAGTGCTGGCATGTGACTGTGACCCTGGCTTAACAAAACAAAGTGTTCTGTTCCTAATATATGGCACATACACACACACACACACACACACACACACAGAGAGAGAGAGAGAGAGAGAGAGAGAACAACATAAACCAGATCAGGATCAGAGCTTAAAATGAAGCCAGTTTTATGAATCCCAAGTCTCTTTATCTAGCGCTCCAAAGAGAATATAAACTTTTCCTCCTCCAAAATTGCGTAGATTACACAATAGGTGCTTGAATATGGTAGTCATGGTGGCAGGGATGGAGCCTATGCCTGGACTCACAACTACAGGCTCCCATTTACCAAGATTAATCTAACTGCTGTTATTGCCAAATATCTAACTTGACATCAATAGACATCAATGATAAGTCGCTGATACAACATTATTAACAAGGGAAACAAACCACATAGTAGCAAACTGGTACTATATCCTTTCTACTCTACACAAGGTAGTAATTCATTCATTCTGACAATAACCAACTCTTTTCATGGTATGTCTTTGCCTTTCCCGTGCATAGGGCTTCACCTAGATCACTAAACATGAACTTACAAAATGTTTAATCCTATGGCACAATATATTAAAATACACCACATCAAGAGACACACTTAATAGCACAGAAGTTGCAGAAATTAATGCATGAGAATGGGTTGTGCTGGTCCCAGAAATTAGCAGCATGCAGCCATAAAGTAATGGAAGAGCAGCCTGATGAAGTTGCAGTCAAGGTGCCAGTTTTGAGATGATGCCCATGAAGTTGAGTTGTCATCTGACATGAAACCGTTCTAAATTAATAACCATTATACAGTCTGCAAGCTCATTGTATAAAATATAGCAAGGGGTAGAAACAGATATGACTCCCACTACCCTCACCCCAGTGATCCCCATGGGAAATTTTTTCCTCCACTTGAGTCTCTGTTGGTTTAGTGGTTCTCTTTCCAGAAAAAGGTATACTTCTACCAGAGGACACAAAAGTCAGTAAACTTTAAGCTAAATTTGCTGCCCAGGAACTTTTGTTTTCTCTCTACAAATAATCGGCAGGTAAAAAGTAGACTACCTATTCTCGCAAGGGCAGTTGGACCTGATCTGCAGTTTGAGATAGAGCTGCTGTTATGTAATGAGGATAAGCAGATGTTTGGTACTCAGATGTGTCACCTGGCCAACTGTTAGATTTTTCTTTACAGTTTTAAGTAATTTTTGTTGGAATTGTGTTGAATTTATAGATCAAATTGGGGAGAATTGATATGGTATACATATCTATGGAGGTCTTCTTTGATTTTGTTCTTTAGGATTTGTAACATTCAGCATAAATATCATGCACATATTTTGCTTAGGTTTATACCTAAATGCCCCATTTTGGGAGGGGGGTGTTATAAGTAGTATTTGTGTTTGATTTCAAATTTCAGTGTGTGCATTTCTCATATATAGGAATATAATTGACTTTTTGTGTATTGGTCTTGAATACTCTGACCTTAGTAAATTATTTATTACTTTCATCCTGTTTGGTGTCCTCTGATATTATTGGATTTGGGGTTTAGTGTCTGTCAATAATTTTGAAAAAATAATGTTTGCTTTGGTGATCATTTATTCAAGTATTTCTTCTTCCATCTCTCTCTTTATTTTCCTGCTGGATTACAATTTTGATTATGTTATGTCATTCCATATCCTCTACAGGCAATTCTTGGAAGTGTGATTATTGTGTTTGTACTTCTTTTTCTATTTACCAGTACTTTTCTCAGCATTCTTCATTTCTGTTACAACGTTTTGACTGCTAGCATTTTCATTAATTCTTTTTTATAATTTTCATCTCTCTCCTAAAAGTATCTTTCTGATTTTGTGTGCTGTGAATGTTTTCCAATAGAAACTTTAACATGTCATTCATAGTTATGTGAAACTTCTTGTGGATAATTCATATGCCTGGGTCACATCCAAATTGAGTTCTAGTAATTTCTTTGTTATTTTCACACTCTGTTGTTTACTTACCTTTATATATGCCTAATAAATGTTTGTTAAAAGCCAGATGTGTTGTAAAAGACAATAGATTTAAGTAATTTTTATTCTTAAAGATTAACATACCTTCTCTTGTCCTATGTGTTAATATTTTAAATATTTTTAATCCTACATCTATCTATCTATCTATCTATCTATCTATCTATCTATCTCATTTATTAACTGACCAGCACCTGTGTGCCTGGTACGGTCCTTGGGAATAAGTTAGGATTATTGAACATATCCCCTGAATATAAAAGAAGTTACACACACAGGATCTTACTCAAGGAGCTCCCATTCTCTTTAGAGAAACACACCTGAATGAAATAATTTCAAAATATTTACAAAATTTTCTTCCACTCTCTTTATATAAATAACAATTTTTGAAGAGAAAACCATATAAGTGAGCTGGAATAGTAAGAAATGTCCTCATCTTTAGACTACATAGCCACCAGAATCAGGGGTTAGGTTTCTATTAGGTGGGGAGATCTAGAACTTCAAGCCTATATTTCTGCTTTGTGAATTTTAGGCTCTTGGGATTGTCAGACTCACAGATCTCATTCATGTTAGGGCCCTAGAGCCTAGACCGTCTTTCTAAAAACCACATTTCTTAAACATCCCTCAGTCTATACAAATTATTTCTAAAGTTCCATATGCTAACTACTGAATCCTTTGACATGGACTTTGAATACTTCCTATAAAGAAATTTGCCATGTTCAAAAGTGGATCTGTAATTATTTCAAATACTAACTAATTGTGCAGTTAAAATTAATTTTGTCATAAAAATTATCAAAAATTTGAAATTTTCAGCTAAAGGTGAATGGCATGTTCTTTCAGTGTCATATATGTATAAAGGCCATCCATGGATTTATCAAGGGCAGAAGCTGACAGATGTTTTCTGTAAAGAGCCAAATAGCAAGGCCCTTCTCTAATAAAACTTTATTTATTATAGTAAAACAGAAATCAGGCTGGTTTCAGCCTGCAGCTTATATTTACTCACCCTTGATCCAGGCAGAGGTACTTGTGTGTCTTACTATTTAACATTGATTAAATTTCCCAGAATTTTGATGTTACATGTTAACTTTTAGAGGTTGTCTGGTATAGATGAAAATAATTTATTTCCAGGATATCCAGTATAAATAATAACTCCTCAAAATACAATTTATTACACTGCAGGAAATTAACCAGTTGTGTATATAATACAATATATACCAAGCTTCTCAAATATGTTTATATCCAACCATTTATGTGGAATATTTCAAAATAGCCACAGACAAAACAAATAGTATTCACATTAAAAGAGTGTGCTACTCTAAATCAAGGAATTATTGATATCTGGTTTACTATTCTCTGGCAGCCAAAATAAAACATTTATTTCATCTTGATTTATCTTCCAAGGTTAATTGTATTACTGACTTGTGCTTTGGTTTTGATGAAGGAAGTTTGATATGCAACTCTCCAAAACCATTCAAACAATCCATGTATCGGATAGAAAAGAAGCTCAGAGTTGAGGGTTGTTGTAGGGAATAGAGGAAAACCCTTCATAATCAAAGACAGAAATTAATCTCTATCTCTGTCTCTGTCTCTTTCATACACACACACACACACACACACACACACACACACAGAAATATACACAAAAATCACATAGAAAAATGTGCAGTTTATCAATAGTTTACTAATGTGGGACTTTTCCTGCAACTCTCACAATTTAAATATGAATAGAAGGCAACACTTGAATAATATCAACTACGCATGGCATCACTAAATGCTGCTAAAATGTTCTTTCTTTGATTGCTAAAGAAATTAATGACCACCTTGAGTTGTATTTTAATAGCTGGCATGGATTTAATAGCCTAAGAAATAATATTATAACCAACACTAATTTCTATTGTTACATTTATTACAAGGCTAAAAATAATGTTGCTAAGTACCAATTTAAAATACAAGAAACTAAAATATATTTTCCATACTAAAAACATGAACAATTTGGCTATACTAAAAACTTTTCATTAATTTAATTGACCAGTTTGTAACCGATAACTGGAAATCACGATAGATTTCATTCAAATCCAAGATTATCTGGACTATTTTCAAATCATTTTTATAGAAAAAACAATAGTACAATAGTTTAAATAGATATAATTGTGTTTGTTTAGTCATTACTCCTCTGAGTGAACATTAGTATTCTACAGAGCTCTGGAGCAATATTGAGTAGTGGTCATAGAGATATTTCAGGTCTACTTTCTTCTTTAAAGATTATGCCTTTGTGCACAGCTCCTTTCCTGAGGGACAAGATGATATTGGCAGACAGCAGAAATGGAAATCATGTTGCAGTAACACAGAAAATGAAGGAGTTCTTTGGGGACAGATTGACAGAAAACATTGAACTTAATTACAGTTGAGTTAGATATAACAAGGAAGAGGAAGGGTCAGAATAAATATTTGATATTGATTCATGGGTCATTATGAACATTTCAATAGCTTTCAATGATACAAAATTATAATTTTACATAAAGAGCATTGCACATAAGAAATTAGTGTCCACAAAGCAATCCAGACAGAAATCAGTATGTTTAAAGGTATGTTGAAAATAGAATACTTATACCCATGAAACAAAACAAAACAAAAACAAATAATAATCAGACTCTTGTATTTTGTATAAAGATTTCAAAACATGGGAGAAATAGATTGTTATTACTGCAAATAGCAAACTTTATACTACATTTCTATGTAGGTAAGTATATTGGTTAAATGTTTAGAAAAATGCTCATAGAATGGATTATGTTAATAAGGGAACATTTTAAAACTAATTCAAAAAATTTAGGAATGCACAGGAAATTGAACACAGGACAGTGCTGAGAAAAGAGCCCAGAATAGAAAATAGTATGACCCTAGGAAGTCATGTGAGCACTATGCTCCTTAGTTTGGTTCTCTGAAAAACAAGTAAGTTGATTAAAGTAATCATTGGTATGTTTTTTTCCATCTTCCACCCTTTACTCCATGCCAATCACTATCGCTTAAATCAGAGTCTTAAAATAGGCTGCCATACACTGCCGTAGTTGCTTTAATAATTTAATTTTAATTTAATGATTTAATTTTTACAGTTAAAAATTATATTGTGTTATATCTGTCTAATGATACCTCAACATATTGCATTGTATCTTTTCCTGTATATCTTTTAAAAAAACAATATTTTGTTAAACATAAGAAAAGTTAAACCTAAAAAGAAATATCCTCTCCATAAGTAATATTTTGTTTCCTGTTCTAAAAACAAAGTAAAATACAATTTTAATGAAACATTTCCAGCACCAACAATTAGAGAAAACATCTGTGTATCCAACATTCATAATAACAAACCTTAAGATATTTCCTTCAGATCAAAATGTTTAAAGATGAATTCCAGTTTAAAGCCCTTATCCTATGAACCTACTGTTTCCCACCTGTGAGGCATCTTTCATTAGAGAAAGCCATTATCCCAAATTTGGAGTATATCCTTTGCCTCTATGCTTGTTAATCTCCTATGCTGGGTTTTTAAAACAAATTTTATTAGGGCCTTTTGAATTACTTTAAAACTTAATATAATTGTCATTATGCTATATCGTTCTTCAACTCGATGCTTTTAAGTCACATTTTTGCAATGAATCTATGGTAAAACATATAACTTCAAAAATGGCCATATAGTTCATTACAATTTCTTATGTGAATCTAATATGTTATACTTCCTCGTGTAAATATAGTACATTATATTTCCTTGTCTAAACATAGCGCATTTTTCCCATTTGTTACCTATTGTTTCAATTTCATGTAGCATTGATGACGTTCATGAACAATTGTTTTCACAAATTATGAACCAATGTAAAACCATATATATTTATAGAATTCGCTACACTAGAAGATGGTGGAATAGGAACAGCTCCAGCCTTCAGCTCCCAGCATGAGTGACACAGAAGATGGGTGATTTCTGCATTTTCAACTGAGGTACCAGATTCATCTCACTGGGGCATGTCAGACAGTCGGTGTTGGTCAGTGGGTGCAGCCCGACCAGTGAGAGCTGAAGTAGGACAAGGCATCACCTCACCTGGTAAGCACAAGGGGGAAGGGAATTCCTTTTCCTAGCCCAGGGAAACTGAGACATGCAACACCTGGAAAATCGGGTAACTCCCACCCTAATACTGCACTTTACCAAGGGTCTTAGCACACGGCACACCAGGAGATTATATCCCACACCTGGCCCAGAGGGTCCCACACCCATGGAGCCTCCCTCGTTGCTAGCACAGCAGTCTGAGATCTAACTGCAAGGTGGCAGTGAGGCTGGGGAATAGACTCCACTTCTGGGGACAGGGCATAGCTAAACAAAAAGCAGCAGAAACCTCTGCAGATGTAAATGTCCCTGTCTGACAGCTTTGAAGAGAGCAGTGGATCTCCCAGCAGGGAGGTTGAGATCTGAGAACAGACATACTGCCTGCTCAAGTGGGTCCCTGACCCCTGAGTAGCCTAACTGGGATACATCCCACACTAGGCGCAGACCAACACCTCACACCTCACACGGCTGGGTACACCTCTGAGACAAAGCTTCCAGAGCAAGAATCAGACGGCAACATTCACTGTTCAGCAATATTCTATCTTCTGCAGCCTCCGCTGCTGATACCCAGACAAACAGGGTCTGGAGTGGACCTCAAGCAAACTCCAACAGACCTGCAGCTGAGGGTCCTGACTGTTAGAAGGAAAACTGACAACCAGAAAGGACACCCACACCAAAACCCCATCAGTACGTCACCATCATCAAAGACCAAAGGCAGATAAAACCACAAAGATGGGGAAAAAGCAGTGCAGAAAAGCTGGAAATTCAAAAAATCAGAGTGCATCTCCCCCTCCAAAGGAACGCAGCTCATCGCCAGCAACAGAACAAAGCTGGATGGAGAATGACTTTGACGAGTTGAGAGAAGAAGACTTCAGTTGATCAAACTTCTCAGAGCTAAAGGAGGAACTATGTACCCAGTGCAGAGAAACTAAAAACCTTGAAAAAAGAATGGATGAATGGATAACTAGAATAATCAATGCAGAGAAGACCATAAAAGAACTGACAGAGATGAAAACCATGACATGAGAACTATGTGACAAATGCACAAGCTTCAGTAACCGACTCGATCAACTGGAAGAAAGACTATCAGTGATTGAAGATCAAATGAATGAAATGAAGTGAAAAGTGTAGAGAAAAAAGAGTAAAAAGAAATGAACAAAGCCTCCAAGAAATATGGGATTATGTGAAAAGACCAAATCTATGTCTGAAAATGACAGGGAAAATGGAACCAAGTTGGAAGACATTCTGCAGGATATCATCCAGGAGAACTTCCCCAAGCTAGTAAGGCAGGCCAACATTCAAATTCAGGAAATGCAGAGAACACCACAGAGATACTGCTCGAGAAGAGCAATTCCAAGACACATAATTGTCAGATTCACCAAAGTTGAAATGAAGGAAAAAATCTTAAGGGCCGCCAGAGAGAAAGGTTGGGTTAGCCACAAAGGGAAGCTCATCAGACTAAAAGCAGATCTCTCAGCAGAAACTCTACAAGCCAGAAGAGAGTGGGGGCCAATATTCAACATTCTTAAAGAAGAGAATTTTCAATCCAGAGTTTCATATCCAGCCAAACTGAGTTTCATCAGTGAAGGAGAAATAAAATCCTTTACAGACAAGCAAATGCTTAGAGATTTTGTCACCACCAGGCCTGCCCTACAAGAGATCCTGAAGGAAGCAATAAACATGGAAAGGAACAACTAATGAGCAAAATAACCAGCTAATATCATAATGACAGGATCAAGTTCATGCATGACAATATTAACCTTAAATGTAAATGGACTAAATGGTCCAATTAAAAGACACAGACTGACAAATTGGATAGAGAGTCAAGACCCATCAGTTTGCTGTATTCAGGATACCCATCTCACATGCAGAGACACACAGGGGCTCAAAATAAAGAGATGGAGGAATAACTACCAAGCACATGGAAAACAAAACAAAACAAAAAGCAGGGGTTGCAATCCTAGTCTCTGATAAAACAGACTTTAAACCATCAACAATCAAAAGAGACAAAGAAGGCCATTACATAATAGTAAAGGGATCAATTCATCAGAAAGAGCTAGCTATCCTAAATATATATGCACTCAATACAGGAGCACCCAGATTCATAAAGCAAGTCCTTAGAGACTTACAAAGAGACTTAGACTCCCATACAATAATAATGGGAGGCTTTAACACCCCACTGTCAACATTGGACAGATCAACAAGACAGAAAGTTAACAAGGATATCCAGGAATTGAACTCAACTCTACACCAAGCGGACCTAATAGACATCTACAGAACTCTCCACCCCAAATCAACAGAATATACATTCTTCTCAGCACCACATCACACTTATTCAAAAGTTGACCGCATAGTTGGAAGTAAAGCACTCCTCAACAAATGTACAAGAGCAGAAATTATAACAAACTGTCTCTCAGACCACAGCGCAATGAAACTAGAAGTCAGGACTAAGAACCTGAATCAAAACCACTCAACTACATGGAAACTGAACAACCTGCTCCTGAATGACTACTGGGCACATAACAAAATGAAGGCAGAAATAAAGATGTTCTTTGAAACCAATGAGAACAAAGATACAACATACCAGAATCACTGGGACACATTTAAAGCAATGTGTAGAGGGAAATTTATAGCACTAAATGCCCACAAGAGAAAGCAGGAAAGATCTAAAATTGACTCCCTAACATCACAGTTAAAAGAACTAGAGAAGCAAGAGCAAACACATTCAAAAGCTAGCAGAAGGCAAGAAATAACTAAGATCAGAGCAGAACTGAAGGAGATAGAGACAGAAAAAACCCTCCAAAAAATCAATGAATCCAGGAGCTGGTTTTTTGAAAAGATCAACAAAATTGATAGACTGCTAGCAAGACTAATAAAGAAGAAAAGAGAGAAGAATCAAATAGACACAATAAAAAAAGATAAAGGTGATATCACCACCGACCCCACAGAAATACAAACTACCATCAGAGAATACTATAAACACCTCTATGCAAATAAACTAGAAAACCTAGAAGAAATGGATAATTTCCTGGAAACTTACAATCTCCCAAGACTAAATCAGGAAGAAGTTGAATCCATGGATACACCAATAGCAGTCTCTGAAATTGAGGCAATAATTTATAGTCTACCAACCAAAAAAAGTCCAGGACCAGATGGATTCACAGCCAAATTCTAACAGAGGTACAAGGAGGAGCTGGTACCATTCCTTCTGAAACTATTCCAATCAATAGAAAAAGAGGGAATCCTCCTTAACTCATTTTATGAGGCCAACATCACCCTGACACCAAAGCCTGGCAGAGACACAACAAAAAGAATTTTAGCCCAATATCCCGGATGAACATCGATGCAAAAATCCTCAATATTACTGGGAAACCGAATCCAGCAGCACATCAAAAAACTTATCCACTATGATCAAGTGGGTTTTATCCCTGTGATGCAAGGCTGGTTCAACATATGCAAATCAATAAATGTAATCCAGCATGTAAACAGAACCAAAGAAAAACCTACACGATTACCTCAATAGATGCAGAAAAGGCCTTTGACAAAATTCAACAGCCCTTCATGCTAAAAACTCTCTGTAAATTCGGTATTGATGGAACGTATCTCAAAATAATAAGAGCTATTTATGACAAACCCACATGCACATGTATGTTTATTGCAGCACTATTCACAATAGCAAAGTCTTGGAATCAACCCAAATGTCCATCAGTGACAGACTGGATTAAGAAAATGTGGCACATATACACCGTGGAATACTATGCAGCGACAAAAAAGGATGAGTTCGTGTCCTTTGTAGGGACATGGATGCAGCTGGAAACCATCATTCTCAGCAAACTCTCATAAGAACAGAAAACCAAACACTGCATGTTCTCACTCATAGGTGGGAATTGAACAATGAGATCACTTGGACACAGGAAGGGGAACATCACACACCGGAGCCTATTCTGGGGAGGGAGGAGGGCGGGGATAGCATTAGGAGATATACCTAATATAAATGACGAGTTAATGGGTGCAGCACACCAACATGGCACATGTATACATATGTAACAAACCTGCACGTTATGCACATGTACCCTAGAACTTAAAATATAATAACAGTAATAATAATAAAAAAATAATTATCTACACTAATAACAGAATAGCTAAAGGACCATGTCCTTCCTCAATTCTTGTAGCTATCGATAAATTGTTTTCCAAAATAGCTGGACTAATGAACACTTCCCACATTTGTGTATGAAACTCTCTGTTTCTCTACAATCTACCAACCATTTAATATTGATTTTTCACTGATTTCATTAAGTGTCACTAAATGTCAATAGATGTGCAACAGTATGATTTTGTTCTTAATTTGCATTTACCTGATTACTAGAGAGGTTGAGCTTCATCCTTAAATATTTCCTGAGGTCCACCAAAGAATTCTTAAATGATGAAATACTATCAATATTTCCATTCAAGTTAGCAATAAAAGGAGATGCAAATGCTCCTCTACTTACGGGTGGATTACATTCTGATAAACTTGTAAGTTGAAAATATTGTGAACTGAAAATGCATTTAATACATCTAACTTACCAAACATCATAACCTAGCCCATCTTAAACATCTTCAGAACACTTACATTAGTCTACAGTCAGGCAAAAATCATCCAATACAAAGCCTATTATATGAGAAATTGTTGAATATTTCATGTAACATATTGAATAGTGTACTAAAAATAAAAAACAGAATGGTTCTATGGGTACTTTAAGTAACAGTAACAAAGTAACAGATTTTATATTGCTTAGTAATAGATAAAATTGCTGCTATGCGATTTTGTACCTAGAAAATTCACCAAATATGAGTATTGTTGCTTATAAGATATAAAAACACATTTTAAACACATAGTGACTAAAAGACTTTATTTTTAGTGAAAGCATAGCCAGATAATTATAGACCTATGATGACAGCAGACTTTAGTGTGCATAAATTTGACATTTAAAATCATTGAAATACGATTCACTATTCACAAAACAATAATGAACCAATTTGCTCATCCAACTGAAAAACAAAAATAAAACTATAATTTTCTTTCACTACAAAAAAAAACTGCATTCATTAAATTTCAAAGTAAAAATTTACACAAATACAGACAATACAAAACTGAATTAAAACACAGTTATGATTTATATATTTTTAAACAATAAACAATAAAATTCAGAGAGTTTGAAACAAATGTTTTCAGGTCTTCTCTAAATATTTTAACAATGCACAGCAAAAAACTAAGAGAAATGTTTGAAATGTATCATTATAAAATGATTAATGTACATAATAAAAAGAACTACCACAAGCAAGACAATAGACTATTAAGTAAAGGAATTGCACAAGCAATTCACAGAAGAAGTAACTCAAATGGCCTATGAGCATGTGAACAATGCCAAATACCTTTAGTGATCAGTAAAATGAAATTAAAATAACCAAAATATCTAATGATTTGCCCACCAGGTTATCATTCTTCATTTGTTAATATTACATTTAATAGTATGTGGGGAAAATTATACTTTCTTAAAGTTCTATTAATATATTGTGGAGGACAATTTGAGAGTCCTCAGAGCTTAAATGTAAATATTCAAAATTCAACAGTTTGATTTCCTATGGAAATATATTTACATTTAGACAAAGAGATACGTAGAAATGTTCAATTGCATCTTTTACTGTAATAATAAAATATTGGATATTAGTGTAATTTTATTAATAGAAAAATGGTTAAGTAATTTATGGGACATCCAATTCAAGCAGATGTTTAATGTGTTTTAACTGTTAAACATATTAATCTTTATTGTAGTGACCTAAAAATATGTTGAAAACACTCGTACTGAATAAGACAAATAAACAAATATAATGAGTAACAATGACTTTTTCTGAGAAAAGGACTGGAATTATGAATAAGGCTTGGTGAGAGAGATTTTGAACTTTCCACTCTGTATGCTCAATTTTTAGAATAACTTAATCTACCTTTGTATTACAATACATGTACATTAAAATAGTCAGTTTTAAAAGATATATCTGAAATGATTCATGAACAATGTAAATAAATGTTAATATTATCTTGCAACTCTGATCTTGTGTATATTATCTGATAATATTATTCATGCAACTGTAAGAATCAAAAATTCAACCCTGATAACTTTTGACTCATTAATTTTAACTTTTTATTTTGAGATATTGTAGATACATTATCAGTTATAAGAAGTAATACAGATAGAACTCATATGTCCTTCACCCCCAATGGTAATATTTGCTTAGCAATGGACTCATTAAATTTTATATCAACAAAATGCTTAGTGCATTTCTTTACAGGAAATACTATGTTTTCAATTACTTTCCCAAGTTATAGAATGACTTTGGATTAAAAATAGAGGTACATAGATTTATATCTTGACTTTTGGTAAGGATTTTTATATGTGTTCAAATATTGCAGGAAGATATTATATGAAACCAATTTTCTTTAATTCAATAGTTACCAAAATTTCAGTTGTGCATCACTGTTAATAAAAAATGTATAAAATGCATATATGTGCTAGAGTACTAAAAATAGGTAAATTACAGACATAAAATAGAAAAATCAGATGAAAAGTAAATTAACATATTTAGCAAATATTGTTTATTGTACTCAGATATATGAATTTTATTAAAAGTATTATTTTATGCTTTTTGATATGCTTAGTTATATTTGAAAATCTTGTTTTATTATTTTGAAATAAAGAAGTTCAAACGCGCATACCTGTTAGAATTGGAAAAGGAAAAAGTGTCTCCACAAAACAAAAAGCACCTCATTTCTGTTTTGCAATGTGTGTACATGCGAGTACTTAATTATCATCACAAAAAGATGGAGGTTGAAGACAAAAAAAAAAAAAGAAGAGCAAATTGATGGAATGAAGTCCCAAAGGATGTAGAAGTAAGAAGGGTTCAGATGCGTGGTTCCTGGCTAGGAGGAGCACTGCTTCACCTGAAAGAGAAGAAGGAGATTTTAAATGACAAGTAGATGTAGATATTGTGACTACTTCACTTTAGACAAAGTTTCTCATCTTACATGAGAAAAAAACAAATGCTGGCTTTCATCATATTTAAGCAGAAAAAGGAGGATCCACCGAATCTATAGTTTATCCATTTTTTGCAACAGAAATTTAATTTATAAAGTTTTAATAGGCCAGATGTTTATGGCATATTGTGTTATGATTGTTAATTGGTTCCAGCTCTTGTAAGCACAATTACTTGATGAGACCGAGATCTTCGTACTCTATATTCTAACGAAATGTGTCCTAAAAACACTGATGTCTAAATGGAACTGGAAGTTTAACATTACAAGATGAAGGTTTCACATATTCTTTTTTTTCCCTTTGGTCTGCATGTACATCCTATTTGCTTCATTCGTCACAAGTGAGATTCTTTGAAGGCACATGTTGAAAGATGTTTATTATGAACCGATACCTGTGAAGGGAAGAGGAGGAAGCAGGATTGTGCAGAGAAAGAAGTTCAAGATCTGTGCAGGCTCAGCAAACCTCAGCCAACTTAGTGGGAAGCTCAAAAGTGAGATTTCTCATCCCAGAGTCCTGGTTTGGTTGGGATGGCCAGGCCTTCATATCCCTGCTTCATTTAGTCACTTCATGTAAGCCGCCCTGGGAAGGACGTGACTTCGGCCAAGGCTGTAGCTGAGGCAGTGCCTGAAGGAAGTAGCTACAGAGCCCTGTGATTGTATCTTTAGAGCATAGACAGAGCATATCCATGGACCACCAATTGTTGTCCTATAGAGTGTTATATATGTATTGAATATGCCTCGTCAGGCTACATCAATTACATTCCCTAGCTAAATATTAGATCTTTATTTTTCTATCATTTGCACATTGTGTCCTCTTCGCCACCCTGTCTCTTACCTTTCAGTGTCAAAACCAAAATATGCTAAATTATTCCCTAAGTCACATCAGGAAATTTGACTCTCATAGTTCAAGAAAAGGACATACAGTCCGCCCTTTATATCTGTGAGTGCCTCATCCATGGATTCTGCCAATTGCTGACCAAAAATATTTTGGAAAAAATTTTTATAAAATTCCAGAAAACAGAACTTGAATTTGCTGTGTGCTGAGTAGGACACTGAATCCATGTGATAAAGCAATGTTGGGCATTGCATTAGCAATTATAAGTAACCTGGTGATGATTTGAAATATTCAGAAGGGTGTTTATAGGTCATATGCAAGTACAACACCGTTTTATAAAAGGGAGTTGAGCATCCACAAATTTTCGTATGTGTAGGAGTTCTGAAATGAATCTCTCATGGATACTGAGAGACAACTGTGTTCTCATAACACAGAGGTTACTTTGGATTCAGCAATTAAGTAATCAGAGTCAGACATATGAACAAACCTGGACAGAAAACATGAAACCAGGACACCATATGGACCTATAATGTCAGATACTCAGGGTCAGCTTAGAGCAGATGTGTGTTAAAACAAACAAACAAAAAGTTCCTCAGTTTGATTGGAATGACTAAGAAACCCCTATTCCATAATAAGCTGTACATAAGTTATGACGAAGTAAGTTCTGAAAGTGTAATTAAGCATGGAGATTTGGGACAGCTGATAAAAGAGAACAACTTGATGGAGGTTAGTACAGTTGCCTTGACCTCTTTCCTGGTGGCACTTTTGGAAGGAGATGACTTTTGCCTCCCATGTGTCATAAAAGAGGGCATAGAGCATAAAAAATATAATATAGAAATGAGAGTAATATGTATAAAGAAATCCAACCTGTGCCAGACCTGAAGTAACTTGACCAGGAAAATGTCAGAAATAAGACTGGGACGTAAAAGGTGAGCAAAGCTCTGAGACTGGGATGTAAAAGGTGAGCAAAGCTCTGAGGATAAAGGTTTGTATCTATGCTCACCTTGGTTCTCTCCACAACCTTGCATATATCAGGGCATCAATAAATATTTATGAGAAGAAGTTACAAGGAAAGTAGAAAAGGTAACTAAGTTCACAAGGAAGTGGAGGTAGCACTGATTGCACTTGCTAGTGACTATTCAGGTACGCAGCAGCGCCCATCTGCTATACCGATGCTCGATGGTGGATTGGACAGCAAACGTGGGAGGCAAAAGTCATCTCCTTCCAAAAGTGTCTCCAGGAAAGAGGCCAAGGCAACTGTGCCAGGACTACTCCTAACCTCCATCAGCAGGCTCACCAGCATATTGAGTTTCCTAATTTAACAAGAAGGCTTCTGCAAATGTATAGAGAGATGATTGAGCTATATTTTATGGTTTAAAATAAACATTGAATATTTCTAATAAAAAATGAATTCATGTAATGTCTGTTATGCAACCTTGACCATTTGTGTTTACTATTCATTTCCTTAAACATGCCAGAACAGAAATATTTTCTGTAAACACTTAATAACAGAATATTTTTGAATTGACCTGAATTTTCAGTAAATCAAATATGAGTAATCTATGCATTTTTTTTAAGATTCAAATGTTTTATTTAGCTCTAATTATTTAGGCAGAATAAACTTGAAAGTAACACTTTAATACACTAATTTTCTATTTTGAATTACAAATTCCTTGCTTACTAATAGCAAATAATTTGAAACATAATTATGTAATAATTGCCTTAAATTTGTACTTTGTTTTTCCTGTATCATCAGAGACTTGATGCTATTATGGCATTCTGTAACTAAAGTTCAATATTTTACTTTGACAGAAAACTCATGTTAATCCTCTTCCTAAAACATCTTTCCATATACACAAATTTTCTTTCTTTCCCCTTGTTTTGTCCTTTTATTCTCTCAGATTCTGTTTCTCTCTCTCTCTTATGCAAACACACACAGCTCACAGACATACAAAGTCATTTTGTCACTATATAGTAGACGGAGTACTCATTTTAATTCCAGGACATAGTCTATTGTATTACTCAGGATTTTCTAAAGGTGCAGAAGTAATAGGATAGATGTGTATATGAAGGGGAGTTTATTGAGGAGTGCTGACTCACACAATCACAAGCTGAAGTCCCACAATAGGCCACCTGGAAGCTGAGGAGCAAGAAAACCAGTCCAAGTCCAAAAACCTCAACAGTAGGGAAGCCAACAGTGTTGCCTTCAGTCTATGACTGAAGGCCTGAAAGCCCCTGGCAAACCACTGGTGTAAGTCCAAGAATCCAAAAGCTGAAGAACTTGGAGTCTGATGTTTGAGGGTGGGAAGCATCCAGCATAGGAGAAAGGTAAAGGCCGGATGACTCGGAAACTCAAGGCATTCCTCATTCTTCTGCCTGCTTTATTCTAGCCACATCGGCAGCTGCTTAGATGATTCCCACCCAGATTGAAGGTGGGTCTGCCTCTCCTAGTCCGCTGACTCAAATGTTAATCTCCTTTGGCAACACTCTCATAGACACACCCAGGAATAATCATTTGCATCCTTTAATCCAATCAAGTTGACGCTCAGTATTAACCATCACACCTATTAATAACATTGGGTGCATGTATCACATGCACAATGTTAACTAAAGGCTATGCTTTAATCCCATCAAGTCCTCATAGTAATTCCAGGGGCAAACATTATTGTTCTTTTTTCACAGATGAGGAAAATGAAGCCCAGAGTGTTCCAGTGATGGCCTCTGATTCGCTCAGCTTCAAGTCTGCCAGACTCCAATGCACAGGCTCAATCAGGTGCAACTGCTGTCTTCTTGTCTATGAAATACTGAATATTTTTAGAGGAAGGGAGGAAATAGAGACAACACTTCTGCCTTGTGGCCTGGTGGTGTACACACATCTCTCCATTCTAGAGTCTGCTCAATTCTACCTAATACCCAACAGTGCATTAAAAACGACCATGGATGAACTCAACAAACATCAGCGTTTTCAGGTAAGTGACACCTAGTCGATACAACATGACATTTTGGGGAGAATTCATTGTAAGATGAGATGGAATAAGGTAAAAACATAAAAGTTAACAAAACTATAAAAGAAGACAGGGCACATTTTATTTAAGAAATTTTAATTTTAAAATTTTATTTAAAAAAGAAAATGCTAAAAAATATTGATTTCTATCTTACCTTTGCTAAACAGTCTATAAATTGTATATCTTAAAGATAAGAATGAAGGATTCTGAACTAAGGCAAGATTATTAACATGATTTTTCATACAAGAAAGTAAAGCATTTTCTTAAATCAAGTAGAATACTATATTTTTCAAATATAAATAACACCTGCCAAAGGATATTTATATTCTGCATTTTTTTAACAGTCTAAATTAGTTAGTTGAATTCTTCCAGCCTTATCTATAAGCTGGGGATAATAGTTAGAGTCTTACTAAGGATAGGGGCAAATTAAATGAGATAATATATGAAAGAACTCAGCACTACACAAGTCACTGGTAGCATTTATTGGTATATACTATAAATGAGATATAGTATTTGCAGAATTTATTATAAATTACAGAATTAAGTTTTGGGCTTAGTTCTAATTACACATAGATGTAACTGTAAATTACATTCCAGATTTCTGCAAACATAAATGGACAAAACTCTTGCAATTATTTTGATATATAATCTATTTCTACCCTAGTCAGACTTGGTATTTGTCTTTCTGGGTCATGCTGGAATATGATTCTCATTGAGGACAGAATAACAAGAAGACTTTGAGAATAAGCTTCCATTTGTGAGCCCCAAGGTGAGGTTATATATAGTACAGGATCTTCCAGTAGGGAAAGACTGGTCTCAGAAACAAAAGAGGAGCCTGCTTCCACTGGCAAGAGAGATTCAGGGTGACTTGGGGTTGAAGATTCTCAGCTTAATTTGTGTCTAATCCAATGAAATCTTTTCAATTATGAGGATCCCATTCTTTCCCAAGCAATATCCTAACGTTTACATGAGATAATTGATGAGGCTGCAAATTCGACTTCTGTTATACTTTTGCAACCCACTCAATTAAAATGTATGTCTGATTTTAATTAAGACCAGGCCTGTAGCTATAAAGAATAAGGGTTTATTTTAGGACTGCTATAGAATTTCTACAGTTATCTGACTCTAATTTGAGCAGTGACTGGGCTGAGCTTGTTGTTTTGTTTCTGTAAATAACCCAGTGCACTCCTTGGAATCATCCTGACTACAGTTAACAATTGAGAGAAGCAGTCGCTTGGTGCCCCAAGGAACTTGCTTCATTAACATAAAACAGAGGCAGTAATGTGATTAATCACGATGGCACTCCATAATGTGGATAAGCTGCATCCATTTGCCACTTGTAAGGAGCTCAGTACTGTGTTCTCTACTAAAGACATGACCAAACCAATTTCAAACCTCCATCTTTGAAGGGTTCTATTTTTGAGTCCTCACTCCTGGTACCAATGTCTTTTTCAGCTGGGGAGGTCCAATAAGGAGATATACACCACCACATCAGTTATTTTAACAGAAAGAATTTAACATAAAGAATTGTTAACTAAAGGTTGAAAAAATAAAAAAGGCTAAAGCAACCACCAAAGTAACATCTAGGTAATAACAGCAAGAAGTATTCGACAACCTTAGGACTTAGTGACAAAGGGAAGAGTTTAAAATTATTAAAAGTTAGAAGCATGAATAGTCTCTCCATCTATGAAATTCACGTATCTGAGGAAGAGATACTGGTTGGATTTAGCTGTAGTCTCTGAGGGAATGTCATGAGCCTTATTTTAGGAGTATTAGAAAAACTGCAAACGAGTATCAATTGCTGCCACTGGAACTATCTGCCATTTCCAGGGCGGAGAAGCCTTCCTGAATCATCAACAGGAACAGGAAGCAAAAAGGATTTGAAATGAAATAGCAAGGGGTGTGTATCTTTTTGATTATTCCAGCCTTTTGGTCTCTTTAAATATTAAATATTCCTTATTGTCAGAATCTAACAGGGAGCTAGTTGGCAAAGCAAGAGTATGGTTTGCCAAGTCCTAGCCCTAGTATCACAGAACAGATGATGTGTTTGGATCTAGGAAAATAACTGGTAAAAGGAATTTGACTTTTAGTGTAAAAAAAATGAGATACATATTGTATATACAAGAAAGAATGAATGTGTCTTTCACTTATGATTTATTAAATTTGTTGTATGATTTACAAAGTTTTAGAACAGTATTAATTTGAGTTGTAACAGAAAAATTACTATTTGTAATTTATTTCACAATGTAGGAAATTGTATATGGAAAGCTTCAGTATAAATATATGACCATGGTAATGGGTTACAACATGAACTCCCTTTCTGAGACAAAATGAGAAAAGGGTATAATACTTTAAGAAGAGTATTCTCACACAGAGTAAAGGTTAAACAAGAATGCATAAGAAGTCTCCTTGTTTATATGCTGGATTATGTTTATTGATTTGTGAATGTTGAACCAGCCTTGCATCCCAGGGATGAAGCCCACTTGATCATGGTGGATAAGCTTTTTGATGTGCTGCTGAATCCGGTTTGCCAGAAGCACATGATTATCTCAATAGATGCAGAAAAGGCTTTTGACAAAATTCAACAATTTAGCCCTTCATGCTAAAAACGCTCAATAAATTCGGTATTGATGGAATGTACCTCAAAATAATAAGAGCTATTTATGACAAACCCACAGCCAATATCATACTGAATGAGCAAAAACTGGAAAAATTCCCTTTGAAAACTGGCACAAGACAGGAATGCCCTCTCTCACCACTCCTATTCAACATAGTGTTGGAAGTTCTGGCTAGGGCAATCAGGCAAGAGAAAGAAATCAAGGGTATTCAGTTAGGAAAAGAAGTCAAATTGTCCCTCTTTGCAGATGACATGATTGGATATTTAGAAAACCCCATTGTCTCAGCCCAAAATCTCCTTAAGCTGATAAGCAACTTCAGCAAAGTCTCAGGATACAAAATTAATGTGCAAAAATCACAAGCATTTGTATACACCAGTAACAGACAAACAGAGAGCCAAATCATGAATGAACTTCCATTCACAATTGCTTCAAAGAGAATAAAATACCTAGGAATCCAACTGACAAGGGATGTAAAGGACCTCTTCAAGGAGAACTACAAACCACTGCTCAGTGAAATAAAAGAGGACACAAACAAATGGAAGAACATACCATGCTCATGGATAGGAAGAATCAATATCGTGAAAATGGCCATACTGCCCAAGGTTATTTATAGATTCAATGCCATCCCCATTAAGCTACCAATGAGTTTCTTCACAGAATTGGAAAAAACTGCTTTAAAGTTCATATGGAACCAAAAAAGAGCCCGCATCTCCAAGACAATCCTAAGTCAAAAGAACAAAGCTGGAGGCATCACGCTACCTGACTTCAAACTATACTACAAGGCTACAGTAACCAAAACAGCATGGTACTGGTACCAAAACAGAGATATAGACCAATGGAACAGAACAGAGTCCTCAGAAATAATACCACACATCCACAGCCATCTGATCTTTGACAAACCTGAGAGAAACAAGAACTGGGGAAAGGATTCCCTATTTAATAAATGATGCTGGGAAAATTGGCTAGCCATAAGTAGAAAGCTGAAACTGGATCCTTTCCTTACTCCTTATAAGAAAATTAATTCAAGATGGATTAGAGACTTAAATGTTAGACCTAATACCATAAAAATCCTAGAGGAAAACCTAGGTAGTACCATTCAGGACATAGGCATGGGCAAAGACTTCATGTCTAAAACACCAGAAGCAACGGCAGCAAAAGCCAAAATTGACAAATGAGATCTCATTAAACTAAAGAGCTTCTGCACAGCAAAAGAAACTACCATCAGAGTGAACAGGCAACCTACAGAATGGGAGAAAAATTTTGCAGTCTACTCATCTGACAAAGGGCTAATATCCAGAACCTACAAAGAACTCAAACAAATTTACAAGAAAAAAACAAACAACCCCATCAAAAAGTGGGCAAAGGATATGAACAGACATTTCTCAAAAGAAGACATTCATACAGCCAACAGACACATGAAAAAATGCTCATCATCACTGGCCATCAGAGAAATGCAAATCAAAACCACAATGAGATACCATCTCACACCAGTTAGAATGGCGATCATTAAAAAGTCAGGAAACAACAGGTGCTGGAGAGGATGTGGAGAAATAGGAACACTTTTACACTGTTGGTGGGATTGTAAACTAGTTCAACCATTATGGAAAACAGTATGGCGATTCCTCAAGGATCTAGAACTAGATGTACCACATGACCCAGCCATCCCATTACTGGGTATATACCCGAAGGATTATAAATCATGCTGCTATAAAGACACATGCACATGTATGTTTATTGCGGCACTATTCACAATAGCAAAGACTTGGAATCAACCCAAATGTCCATCAGTGACAGACTGGATTAAGAAAATGTGGCCACTGCACTCCAGCCTGGGCGGCAGAGCAAGACTCCGTCTCAAAAAAAAAAAAAGAAAAAGAAAAGAAAATGTGGCACATATACACCATGGAATACTATGCAGCCATAAAAAAGGATGAGTTTGTGTCCTTTGTAGGGACATGGATGCAGCTGGAAACCATCATTCTTAGCAAAGTATCACAAGAACAGAAAACCAAACACCGCATGTTCTCACTCATAGGTGGGAACTGAACAATGAGATCACTTGGACTCGGGAAGGGGGACATCACACACCGGGGCCTATCATGGGGAGGGATTGCACTGGGAGTTATACCTGATGTATATGACGAGTTGATGGGTGCTGACGAGTTGATGGGTGCAGCACACCAACATGGCACAAGTATACATATGTAACAAACCTGCACGTTATGCACATGTACCCTAGAACTTAAAGTATAATAAGAATAAAAAATTAATTAATTAATTAATTTAAAAAAATGAAGTCTCCTTGTGTCTTCTCTCTACTTCACACATTCATTCTACATGGTATTTTTATTTTTCAAATCTTGCTAAAACATTTTAATTTTCCTCTGTTGTGTGGGGAGTCATATGTTTTCTTTTTCTCCTTGTGTAAAGTAAAATCTTCTCTGCTTTGCTTATAAGGAAATGAATGATTTAACCCTTCCATATCTGCCTTCAGACACTTCCTGTCTTAGCTCTGCTTTCGTTCTGATAGAATAAAAACTAGGGTGGAGTCATTATTCTGACTGCCCTTGTTTTCATTTCGTTTTGTTTCTTTTAGATTCCTGATGCATGGAATGCCACCTTCTATTACTAGTCTTATGCAGATATTACGTACTTTTGAAGGCCTAGCCCGAATTTTTTTTTGGCTGACCTGATTATCCATTATGTATTTGATATTCATACATAGCAGAGTATAATATTGGGATAATAAATTGTTTTTGTTTTCAATATGTTACCTTTTCCCCAATTCAAACTTTTTCTAGTTTCTTAGTATTTGTTGACCCCAGATAAAATATTAGATGACACTGTCTCTCCAGGCTCTCACTAAAAGCCTGAACTCATTGTAGGTTACCAAAATGGGTGGACTGGATGAGCTGGGTGAGCTGATTGGTAGGACTCTGAGGAGAAAGCAAGACTCAGAGGAGGAGGGTAAATGAGAGTACTACAGAAGCTAAACCACAGGTTTTCACGTGTCCTATGCTTGGGGGGATGGCCCCGATGCTTGGGGGGATGGCCCCGAAGCAGCAAAGCCATTTGCTGAGAGATTACTTCATACCGTCTTGGTGATGGAACCTAGGCTTTGTGGAAAAAGCAACTGAGTCAAGCCAAGCTTTCCTTGTAACAAGTGACAGGGAAAGAAGGACAAGGTATAACACATACACTTCTGATGTATTCTTCTCTCTAGTATTAGGAACTGGATTGAATAAGTTAATTGATACTTCAGACATCTTCCACCCCCTAAATTATGACACTGGAATACTACTATTTATATACCACTTTTGTTTCTTTAAAATTTTTTATTTATTTATAGATGTCATACAATGAGCAGAAATGTTTATAGGTTATGTTTGGCTATAATTTCAGGTGAATGATGCAATAATAATCTCCTTAGGTCCTAATTTCTGACACTTTTCGAATATTTTGTTACTTTTTGGAGGATGTGGGAGGATAAATAATTTGCTATGTATTTAGGGTGAACATAATAATTGTAATTGGAGGAAATTCATTTTATTGCTATCATTTTTGATTTGATTCTGGAAAATAGCATTTTGCTTTTTATTTGGCAACTAAAATCTTTTATGAATTTTTAATGAGATACATATGGAGATAGTTCATCAAAGGTTTATTTCTCTATGGCCATATTTCATGTAAAATACAAATGCCAAAATGTCATTTACAGAGCTTTTGTTCAGGAACAGGAATAAACTGACAGACTTTCAGCCACACAAATGAAGTGCATTTTTATTGGCCGCATTTCAGATAATGGCAAGGTTATAACACTGTTGACAGGGATTCTTCACCCATCTGTTAAAACTGCTTCATGCCGCTGGGTGTTAATAAGCAAGTCTTTTAACGTCAACAATACCAAAAATTAAAACATTTCACCTTGTGTTTCATTTTTGCCGTTATTCTTATATGAATGTATTTTTTACATGTAAAATCATTACTCCTTTACTGTTTGATAGGCTTTACCCCAACATTGAGTAATTATCAACTACAATCACTAGAATTCATATATAAATATTTAATCATTTAGATCCACTTACAGGAAAGTTTTTCTCTCCCATGATCAAGTTTACATAGTAAAATCAAGATGCTAATGGTTTTGTTTTAAAAACAAAATAAAATCATGATTATAAGGAAAATAAAATATAAACTAAAAATGTTAGGTATTAAGAGATAACACTTCCCATAAATATAGTAAAAGAATAGGGTATACAACAGGAAACAAACAATTAAAAACTTTAAAAATAGATTTGTGTTTCATTTTTACTATTTCCAGAGCTCACAATTTTTTTGTGTAGATTCAAGTTTCTGTCTGCATTCATATTCCTTCTGCCTGAAGATCTCCCTATAACATTTCTTGTATTGTGTATCAACTGGCAATGAATTTTCTCAGCTTTTGTCAGAAAAACTGTTTGTGTTACTTTCATTTTGTTAAGCTATTTCTACTTGTTAGAGAATTATGGGTTGACAGGTTTTTTTTTTCCATTCAGTACTTTAAACAAGTCAATTCATTTAAACAAGTCATTTCCTGAAGAAATATGCATTATATATGCAATATAGGCCTACTATAATTCTCTCTCCCATTTTTCTTTTTTTCTTTTTCTTTCTTTCTTTCTTTTTTTTGGGGGGGACAAAGTCTTGCTCTGTCACCCAGGTTGGAGTGCAGTGGCATGGTCATGGCTCACTGCAGCCTTAACCTCCTAGGCTCAAGGAATTCTTCCACCTCAGGCTCCTGAGTAGCTGGGACCACAGGCATACACCGTCACACCTGTGTAATTTATTTAATTTTTTTTCACTTTTGATAGGGACAGGGACTCTACAGACAGTTTGCTCAGGCTGATCTCAAACTCCAGGACTTATGTGATCTTCCTACCTCAGCCTCTCCAAATGCTTGGATTACAAGTGTGAGCCACCATGCCCAGCTATATTTTTTATCTTTATTTTTCTGTATGTAATGTGTCTGTCTTAGTTTGTTTTGTGTTGCTATGACAGAATGCCACAGACTGAATAATTTATAAAGAATGGAGATTTATTTTCTCATAGTTGTGAAGTCCAGGATCAATGTGCCAGCAACTGGCATCTGGTGAGGTCCTTCTTGTTGCATCCTCACATGACAGAAGAAAGAAGGGCAAAATGAGATGAACTCTGTGTCTTCATATGGCAGGAGAGCAGAAGCAGAAGACAAAAATCCACTCCTGTAAGCCCTTTTTATTAAAGGCATTTATCTATTTATAGTGGTGGAAACTACATGATTTAAACACCTTCCATTACGCCCCGCCTTTCAACACTGTTGCATTGGGAATTAGGTTTTCAACATGTGCATTTTAGAGAGGACAAAAACATTCATACCATGAATTCATACCAATGTCCTTTTTTTCCTCTGGCTGCCTTTAAAATTGTGGGTTTTTTTGGAGGGGAGGGGGTTTAGCAATTTAAAAATATGTCTGTCTGTGAATGTGTATGTATTTAACATTCATCTTACTTAGGGTCTTTGGGCTTCTTGTACCCTTGATTTGATATATTTCACTATTTGGATATTTTGAGCCATACATTTTTTCTTTTTCATGTATTTTTTGCCCTTTCATCTATATCTTATCCTTCAGTAACTCCAATTAAATCTATGTCAGAGTGCTTGACATATGTATATGTCTTTATATATATGATATATATCCTATATATGTGTGTATATATCTATCAAATATATAGGATATCATATATATATCCCCCATGGTCTTGGGCAGCCCCTTCCCTGTGGCTTTGCAGGGTACAGCCTACCTCTTAGCTGCTTTCACGGGCTGGAGTTAAGTGTCTGTGGCTTTTCCAGGGACACAGCACAAGCCATTGGTGGTTAGCATTCTTGGGTCTGGAGAATGGTGGCCTTCTCACAGCTCCACTTAGCAGTTCCACAGTGGAGACTCTGTGTGGGGGTTCTGCCCCACATTTCCTTTCCATACTGCCCTAGCAGAGGTTCCCCATGAGGGCTCTACCCCTGCAGCACACTTCTGCCTGGACATCCAGGAGTTTCCATTCCTCCTTTGAAATCTAGGGGGAGGTTCCCAAACTTCAATTCTTGACTTTTGTGCACTCTCAGGCCCAACACTCTGTGTAAGCCACCAAGATTTGGGGTTTGCACCCTTTGAAGTAATGCCCTGAACGCTATGTTGGCTCCTTTTGGCCAAGGCTGGGCACCAATGCAGGGCACCAAGTCTGAGACTACACACAGCGGAAAGGCCATGGGGTTGGTCCATGAAACCATTTTTTTCTCGTAGACCTTCCAGCTAATGATGGATGGGGCTGCCATGAAGGTCTCTGACATGTCTTGGAGACATTTTCCCCATTGTCTTGGCAATTACCATTTGGCTGCTCGTTACTTATGGACATTTCTGCAGCTGGCTTGAATTTCTCCTCAGAAAATTGGTTTTTCTCTTCTGTTGAATCATCAGGCTGCAAACTTTCCAAAATTTATTACTTCCCTTTTAAATGTAAGTTCTAATTCCAAACCATATATTTTGTGAATACATAAAACTGAATTTTTTTTTTTTTTTTGATACATAGTTTTGCACTGTCGCCCAGGCTGGAGTGCAGTGGTGCAATCTCAGCTCACTGCAACCTCTGCCTCCTGGGTTCAAGCGATTCTCCTGCCTCAGCCTCCCAAGTAGCTGGGACTACAGGTACACGCCAGCATGCCCAGCTAATTTTTGTGTTTTTAGTAGAGATAGGGTTTCACAATGTTAACCAGGATGGTCTTGATCTCTTGACCTCGTGATCTGCCCACCTCAGCCTCCTAAAGTGCTGGGATTACAGGCATGAGCCACCGGTGCCCACCAAAACAGAATGTTTCTAAGAGCACCCAAGTCACCTGTTGAATGCTTTGTTGCTTAGAAATTTCTTCCACCAGATATCCTAAATCATCTCTCTCAAGTTCAAAGCTTCACTGATCTCTAGGACTGGGAGAAAATGCTGCCAGTCTTTTTTGTAAAGCATAGCAAAAATCATCTTTGCTCCAGTTCCCAGTAAGTTCTTCCTCTCCACCTGAGATCACCTCAGCGTGGACTTTTTGGTCAAAACCATTCAACAAGTCTCTAGGAAGTTCCAAATTTTCCCACATCTTCCTGTCTTCTGAGTCCTCCAAGTCTCTAAGAAGTTCCAAACTTTCCTACATTTTCTTGTCTCCTTCCGCGTCCTCCAAACTGTTCCAATCTCTGCCTGTTACCCATTTTTGGGTATCTTCCACATTTTTGAGTATCTTAATAGCAGTGCCCCACTTTACTGGTGCCATTTTACTGTATTAGTCCATTTTCATACTTCTATGAAGAAATACCCAAGACTGGGTAATTTGTAAAGAAAAAGAGGTTTAATGGACTCACAGTTCCACATGGCTGAGGAAGCCTCAGAATCACGGCATAAGACCAAATAGGAGCAAAGGCACATCTTACATGGTGGCAGGCAAGAGAGTGTGTTCTGGGGAACTGCCCTTTATATAACCACCAGATCTCATGAAACATATTCACTATCACAAGAACAACATAGGAAAACCTGCCCCCGTGATTCAGTTACCTTCCACAACAACATGTGGGGATTATGAGAGCAGCAATTCAAGATGAGATTTGGATGGGGACACAGCCAAACCATGTCATAGAGTGTATGTATGTACTTATATAAATTTAGATAGTATCATTACATACCTAGCATCTAAGGTATAGCCTATTGCTCCTAGACTACAAACCTGTACAGATGTTACTGTACTGAATACTATAGGCAGTTGTAGCAGGCTAAATGTTATAATAAAATTACATTGTACTTTAAATGTAAGGCTAAAATAACATGTTAGGCTAAAATGTTATAATAAAATTACATTGTACTTTTACAAATCCCTATGTTTTCCATAAATTCTTCAAGAGCTCCTTAAATTTTGTGCTAAATGCATTTATGAAAGTGGATACCAACATATTAAGTAATAATGAAAAATTCTGGACATGAGGGTGACAGACAATTTCTCTTATTTTTCTCTTTTTTTCTGTTCTGTGACTCAATTTCTCAATTTATATCCCTTCAGGGAAGTTAGTTTCTCTTGTCAATGGAGTGTGTGTGTGTGTGTGTGCGCGCGCGCACGCATGCGCACGTGCACGTGTGTGTTTAATAAGTCAATGTGAGGGTGAATTAAGCTCCATATGAGTCCTCAGTCATTATGGAAAAAAATCGTTCTAAGACTAGGCAAGTCTTAGAGCTCAACACTCTTCTACTTAAGTAGAAATATATAAATAATATTTAGAATGATAATAAAAATAACAGCTAAGAAACATTGTAGACTTATTATATGTCAAGACCATTATATAGATTATTTCCCTGGATATTCTGACAACCTCTTTGGGGGGTGCTATTAATTATCACATGATAGCTATCTCTGCTGGTGGCTCCATTTTCTCCATGTCAAGTTTAACATCATATTTTCTCTCAGTCACCCATAGCTAAGGTGCCCATTGTCTAGTTCTCATAGGCATCAACATGGATATTTCATATGATGTTCTGCTCCTCCAAGGAGTTTCTCTCAGACTCTGATCTCCATGAATGTTGTAGAAACTCTGACTTTCTCTCAGTTCTCAGATATTTCTCTGCTTTTCAAGTGTATGGCTGAGACCATCTTCAGTACCATTATACAACACATTTGTATTTTCTATCTGTAAAAATCAGACATAAAATTACCCAGGATCTTAACAGTGGGGTAGTATACTCCACTTACCAAGTTTATTTTTTCTCATAGAAACAGGCAAAATGCTATCGATTACCCCCCATGTATAAGAACTGTCTAGATTTCTGAAGCACAAAGTCCTGATAGTTCACCAGGATTGGCACAGAGACAGGTACAGGGAGAGCAGCTTTTTCCTTTTTTTGCATCAAAAGTGACCTTGGAGAAAACCGCACTCCTTTATACTCTCAGAAGTAAATTTACAACTAATATTTTGGGATGAAGTGGAGTGAGATGAGAATCAAGACACATTCAAGTGTACACTGAATTCAGTGCCTCACCTGAAAACAAAACGCTGTCTTATTTTCCTTGTAGGTATTTCCTAATAGATAGGTTTTCACAGTGGGCTTCAAGCAAAGAAGTGTCCACAGCTCATGTAACAGAACTAACTGGATGTGAAGTGTCTTTTGCAGTCTAGTAACTTTATAATTTAGTTGTTTGTAAGTTAGAAAGTTTCATTTCCAAAAATTAGAATAGATTATATTAATTCCAAAAATTGTCTCTTTGTAGAAATATATCATATGAACTCAGCCCTGTGCTGCTTATAAAGATTAATGCTTATCCTCAAACTGACAGCCAATATTCCTCATTTTCCTCGAAGTCTGTCTCTCACAGCAAATCATAAATAAATACATATCAAACTTATCTTTCACCCACAGATAACAACTATTGTGAAAATAGCATTTTGAATACTTATAATGATTTTATAAGTAAGCTTTTTAAATTTAGTAGGGAGAAACATCAAAAGCAAATCTAGTGTGTATGAATTAGAAACAAAATAACAGATTTTTATTTCATAGCATGCTTAACACAAGTGGAACATGTGCATCAGACATTAAGTTGATATTCGAGACTTTTGCTTATATTTTTGTGATAAGAAATTTGTTTAGGAGGAGGCAACACACATTTTATATTACAATGAGAAAAAGTCTCATCTCAAGCAATTGATTTATAAAAAGATCTTGAGCTTTGTGAAGCATCAACCAGCTATACAGTATCAATAAGCTAAGAATTCTAGCCTTAGAAATTGTTCAGTTCTTCAGGGTATAGGATAAAAATTCTTGCTTATGTTATTCCTGATGACATTTTTAAAAGATGTTAACATGCATTTTATTGAGATAATACTTGAGTAAATGACAATAAGTTTGTAGGATTTGAGGTTCTATTTCTGCTAAGCTGTTGGTCAATAAAATCATAGATTGGATTTTAATGATTTATCATTTTTGACTTTGGAGTAATAAAAATTAATAAATTACATATAAAACAAATGTACCTTAACATTCTATAGGAAAACTATTATAAGAAAGAAATCATTTCAATTCTGCCTATGTAAGTTTTCTCTGAATACTTAATCTTAAATTTTTTTTGTAATTTTGATTAATATATGTGCATAAAGGTATGATTGATGATAAGCCAGAAATATCCAAAGTGTTCATATTCTTTTTATTTACTTAACATCTTTTTTCTATTCTGCAGATTGTTTTATATTTTGTTAAAAGTCTACTTTTTTTTAAAATTAATGCATTAACAGAGTAATATGTCATTGATATGGAAGTAATTCTTATCTGCTTAGAGTCACTGTTTATCCTTCAGATAAAACAAAAATAAAAAGCAAAAAATACCAAAATGACAAGAAAAATATCACTTTAGGCAAAAACCTATTTACATACAATAAATGTGCATTACTTGTTTAAGCTTGTGAAAGAATAAGCACTGTTTAGTGACCAGATTTAAATTTGAGGATTCTCATGTGATCCTCCCTTATAGAGAACATATACAATGTCCTTCATACACACACTTAAATAGATACACACAAATATGCACACATACATATACATTGTATGCTTCGTGGTCCCATCTTTGCTCTGTGTCAAATTAGAAACATGAATATCTGTCATCCAAAAACAATTACAAATCCCATGCAAGTTATTTTTATAGTCTCTCAAAAAAATGAAAGTGGCAAATTTTGCTCAAAATGTACTTCAAAAAATTTTCATCTATGCTCTTTCTCTTTCCAGTTTTTCCTGTTCTTTCAAATGACCAAGAATGGCCATAATCAAAAAAATTTTTTTAAAAAGGAGATGTTGGCGTGCATGCAGTGAACAGGGAACACTTCTACGCTGCTGTTGGGAATGCAAAGTAGTACAACCACTATGGAAAACAGTGTGGAGATTCCTCAAAGAACTAAAAGTAGATCTACCATAGATCCAGCAATTACACTACTGGGTATCTACCCAGAGGAAAAGAAGTCATTATACAAAAAAGATACTTGACACACATTTATAGCAGCACAATTCACATTTGCAAAAATGTGGAACCAAACCAAATACCCATCAATCAACAAGTGGATAAAGAAACTGTGACACACACACACACACACACACACACACACACACACTGGAATACTACTCAGCCATAAAAGGGAATAAATTAATGGCATTTGCAATGACCTGGATCAGATTGGAGACTATTATTCTGAGTAACTCAGGAATGGAAAACCAAACATCGGATGTTCTCATAAGTGGGAACTAGGCTATGGGGATGCGAAGGCATAAGAATAACACAGTGGACTTTGGGGACTCAGAGGGAAAGGGTGGGAAAGGGCTGAGGGACACAGGACTACAAATAGGGTGCCGTGTATACTGCTCAGGTGATGGGTGTACCAAATTCTCACAAATCATCACTAAAGAACTTACCTATCTAACCAAACACCACCTGTTCCCCAATAATCTATACAAATAAGTTAAACAACAACAACAACAAATTCAAATGACCATGAGTAAAATGGGGACATAATAGGACTTATGTAATAATGTCATGAAGATTTTGAAATAAGCTTAATTAATGTTGCATTACCGAGGTTCAAATAGGTTCATTGAGTTTTCCCTTTGCTCTTAGAAGATGAGTAATTAAGTACTTTATAGAGGTAGCTCTTATCAAAAGGAAAAGGGAAAGAAGAAAAATGTAAAAATAAAGGGAGAAAAGCTGTGGCTGCATCTTGGTCTGAAGGCTTCGGGAGAGAACCATGATCTGGATTGATGCTGGGACAACACTGATTGCAGGTGGTGGCCAGTGTAGGTTCACCTCTCACTGTAGTAGCTGTTTAGCTGCCTTACCTTGGAATGTGTTCCAAAATCACGGCATTCAGAAAGACTGTTACTATTAATTAATTTGGGGTTGGATAGATTTGATTATGTTCTTTCATTATTCACAAAGTAAAAGCCTTGAGCCACAGAGTAGCAAGCAAACACCTTTATCAGCAGCTCTTTATAAACATCCACTGTCCCCAAGTCTTCGTCTTTTTAGGAACGTTGTGCAGTGAGTGTAAAGGAGTGAGGGAACATTGAGTGTTAAATATGGATGACCTCTTCCTGTTCAGATGTTCACACACTTTCTTCCTGTGCAGTGGAAACACATTATTATCAAATATTTAAAAACTTATATTCAACTAACATTTATTCAGTAACTGTGCTTTTACACATTTACCCCTTTAATTCTGATTCATTCATTCCTCATACTAGCAGGAAGGCATTGTTAGTACCATTTAAGTGGTGTTGAAATTGAAGTTCAGGGAGGTGAAGCAACTTGCCCAAACAGTTGGAGAACACAGGTGTCTTCATTAGACCACACTGCTCTTCAGCCTGCAAAAGAGAATCAGCACATAAAAGATCATTACTTTATCAATAGATTCAATGGGCACAGAAGACATGAATAGTCCGTTCAGTAGCATCTCTTGTGTAGACTTAAGGGCTTAACTTATGATTACTAAATAATATCCTTTTGCATAATTTCAATAGAATGTATGCTTCAATTCCTAAAACTTCTGTATATATTTGACTTTTTATTTATTGAATTTACTTTAGGAAAGCTCAATATTCTAAAATGACAAATGATACTGAAATATGTAAAGTCTTTTAGAACTTGTATTTAGAAATCACTTTTTTCAAGTTCTTAAAATGCTGCTTTACATTATTTAAGATAAAAGCAATACAAAATAATTTTATAAGGTTAAAAACAAGTAATTTGTGTGATGAACAATAAAAATTCTCTTCTATTACCTCCTCCAAAAAGACCCCAGATACTGCAAATGTTAGCATTTTGTTACGCATACTTAGCAGAGTAAGAGCCAACAGGTGGGATTTTGCTGCATATTTACTATTCTCAGGCATGCTTATTCCTCCCAATAATATTTCTAAAGAGTTGTCCATAACATTCTGCTCTATTTATTTTATTGATTACTTACATTTAAATTTTAGTGGTAGATTACACTTTAAAAAATCAAGCTGATATTTATTTTTGATATTTGCAGCTTTTTGCCAATACATTAAATGCAATGATGAAAAACAGATGAGAAGATCCTTTGGAAAGTCTGGGTGAATATGTATCAGGAGACGTACTGGGCAAAGTATATATGCTGTTAAAATTTACAGAGCTAATGTCAAATTGCCCTCCAGAAAAATATAAAAAATATATACCACAATCAAAAAAACATAAAAGCATCTGTTTCCAATCGACTCTGCCTTAGTCTGTTTTGTTGTTGATATAACAGGATACCACAGACTGAGTAACTTACAAACAACAGAAACATTTGGCTCATGGTTCTGGAGGCTGGAAAGTCCAAGGCCTAGGGCCTCACCTAGTGAGGGTCTTCTTGTGGTATCATCCCATGGTGAAAGGCAGAAGGGCACAAGAGTATCCACAAGAGAGCAAGAGGGGTTTGAATTTGCTTTTATAACAAACTCATTCTTCAGATAACTAATGCACTTCCTGAATAATGACATTAATCGACTCATAAGGGCAGAATCTTCATAATCTAGTCACCTCTTAAAGGTCTCACCTCTCAACACTGTTGCATTGGGGATTAAATTTTCAACACAAGATCTTTGGGAGACCTATTCAAGCCATAGCACCCACCACCAACAAAATGTTAATAAACATGACATACACGCATATATATTTTTCAATTGGAGAACTGAAAAAAAAAGATAGATCTGACTTTTATTTTACATTGCTTCAATTATGCAGTGGGACGTTCAGATCCTTGATGGCCATTTGCTGTTGTTACTGTTTTCTCAAACTATCTTATGTTTTGTAAATTGTCTACTAATATTGTCTGTTTCTTTATTGTGTATGTTTTCGTTTAATTAATAAAATTATCTTAATTTCTGCCATAGGTGCTAATTTTTCCCCAGACTTGTTCTTTGCTTGATTTTTTTCATTCAGAATACTTATTATTATTGCTTTTAAGCTTTCAATTAAAAAATAATTTTGGTTTCTAGAGTATTGGTCAAACTTAGAAAAGTTTTCCTCACTTAAAGATTTTAAAAAGTAGTTAACACATACTATGTTTTGATACTTGATGTGATTTTAATGTGCTTTCTGTCTTGAAATTGGTAGTAGGTGCTCCCACGTGAAGCATGTTCAGTGATTTTTGCTAACTATTGACAGCTAGGTCACGATGCTGATGCCACAGAGTCACTTGAAGCATCTGCTGGTGTCATCTCAATATGCCCAGCAGACATATTCTTCTTATCTTTTCCCCCTTCTGCCTTTCTCATGTCTTTTTGCCCTGACTGTTTTAATGAACATCTCCAAACAAAGGGAGTAAAAGACAATATTTAGTCCCTTTAAATCCCCTATTGATTAACAAATTGATGACATTCTTCTAAATGCCAGTGATTCTCAGGACTGCTGGTTGCTGTTTTTATTACTGATCATTATTTTTTTATATCCTACTTTTAAAAAACTTCTTGGAGAATAATGTAACTAGATAATTTACTGTCAAAATTTACTTATCAGGATGAAAGGGAGTAATAAAATAATTAAAAAGCATTAACTGATCACCAGGATAAACTGAGTATATGATCAGCCTACCATGTGTGGTTTTAACCATTGTAATCGGTTGTAATCTGATTATAATGCTGGATGCAAGAAATGAGTGAATAGCTTACATTCTAACCTAGCATGGAAAGAAGTCTCAAAGTGAAAGTATTATTTCCCTTTATTTTTTCCTTCTGTCCCAAACTACAATTCACTTATCTTTTCATCTTCCTTTATCTCCACATGTTGGAATTCATATACTTCAGTTCCAAATACTGAGCTTACTGATTCAGCTATGGTATTGATTTGTTGCCAAATAATACTTTGAAATTGGACTCAGCAACTCTATATTTGAAGTGTTAAAGAGCCAGTGGTGACCAGCTGTTATACCATGAACAAAGGCAACATGCTGAGCTAAGCTTCGTACTAGAATTAATTGAATTTTGGATTTGAAAGAGTCGAAGATTATCTTTAAGACTATTTTTTATATTAATGATTAAACAAAACCTGAAACAAAGAGAAATATAAATGAGTTGCTAAAGATGACCGATTCAGTTATTTGCAAATTTGTGTGATATTAAAAACACAGAAAACATGTATAGAATCCAGGGAACAATAATGTATAGATAGTATACATAACCCTCCACACATCTAGTAAAAGGATTGTGCTGAGTTGCACTAATTAATTGATGCTTTCCTCTTGTTTTCCCTATTCTCTAGTTTTGGAGCTTCTATAATTCAATTTTTGGTTCTCTTATTTCTGTACTTCCCTTGTCTTTCATTTTCTTCCTTTCTCTTCCTTTCCCCCCTCCCATTTTCCCCAAATCTATACCATCCAGTAGATTTCCTTGACTTTACTTCCTATTTTTATTTATTTTACTTGATTTGATTAAGTTTTTGTTTCCAAGGACTTCTTTTTTATTGTTTGAATGATTATAAATATTTTTTTTAATAAGTGCCATATTTTCTAAGAATATAAAATGTTTTATTTCCAAGTTTTCCTCTTCCTCTTTTTTCTTCCATGGCATTCTATCTTTCATTTATGAGGCTTTCCTCAGATGTCTGAAAACTATTGTTTGTGTAAGGGCAAATTCAAATTAAAACAAGAGACTTAATTCTCCCTGTTTAAAAGAAGTAAAAAGACACTCCTACTCCTTCTGCATGTATTTTAGAAAACTTGTAATTGTAAGTTCTCTGTCTCTTTGAAATGTATGCAAATATTTTTAAAAGCTAAATAAGCCTATTGTCACCTTTCTGCCTCTCTTCCAACCCTAATCATCAAGAAAGGCATCCCTATTTCCATTGGAGATGAATTTGGGCAGATGCCCTTCTCCAAGTGGCAAAACTACTTCCTGTCGTGAAGACATGAGAAGCTTATTTTTTCCTTTGAGTAAATCATTTAGCTAACACAGATGGTCACCACAATTACCAAGTGAATTTAGGATAAACTATGTGTGACAAATGGTGCTGTCAAGTCCTCTTACTTCATGGCCAGTCATTGTTTATCCTGAGACTATGCATGCGCTGGGTCGTCTCTGATTACCTATCTGAAAGGAAGACGATATAAAATCTATGAGCGGATTGCCTCTGATGCACATCACATTATGGTTTTATTATTCAATAATAAACTTCTTTTTTTCTCTCTCTTTTGTCTTTGTGGAGAAGTTATCTGGGCTAGAAAAATATTTTGTTTTTAATTATTTTTCCCCAACACTTCTGTGCTCCTGTGTAGGAGTGTTGGAACAAGGTTACAAGCAAAAGCTCTGAGTGCCTGGTGAGGCTGGGGCGTTCTGAGCTTCCTTATTTATTTATATATTTCATGGTGAGCTGCCTATTGAGAAACAGTTGATGCCATTTAAAAATATATTTTCTTGGCTGGGCGCGGTGGCTCACACCTGTAATCACAGCACTTTGGGAGGCCGAGACGGGTGGATCACGAGGTCAGGAGATCGAGACCATCCTGACTAACACGGTGAAACCCCGTCTCTACTAAAAATACAAAAATTAGCCAGGCGTGGTGGTGGGCGCCTGTAGTCCCAGCTACTTGGGAGGCTGAGGCAGGAGAATGGCGGGAACCCGGGAGGCGGAGCTTGCAGTGAGTGGAGATCGCGCCACTGCACTCCAGCCTGGGCGACAGATCGAGACTCCGTCTCAAAAATATATATATATATATATATATATTTTCTTTAAAGCATATTGTGGAAAAATTTAGAATATTTCAAATTTAGGATTTGAAAATATAACTTATGGGCAACACTGAAAGCCAGAAGATTCTATTAAGGATACTGTAAGCAAAACTTTTCAAAGTCTGGAGGAAATTGATTTCCAACGGAATTTTTTTTTTTTTTTTTTTTTTTTTTTTTTCCAGCCAAGTGAAAGTGAAAAAGAAAGATGTTTTCAGAGATTATGAAATGTCAAAAATTTACTTCCTACATGCTCTTTCTCCCTAAACTGTTGAAGTATATGTTTTACTCAAAAAGAGTACAAACCAGAAAACGAAGAAAGGGGGGGCAAACACATGAGGGAAAGGGAAGGAATCCAAATGGTAATGATGGAGAATGATTGCTGTGCTCCAGGGCAGCCAGTACAGATCAGATTGTTTAAGGTATCACATCAGAATCCTTCTTCTCTCCTGAATGAATGCATGGGCAGGGAGAACACTGATGATTCTGATTAGGTATGCAGTGAAGGTTGTGTGTGTCTGAGAAATAATTTCTTCTTTGTTTCTTATTCTCTCACTGTAGCTCAGGCTGGAGGGCAGTGTAGCGAGCTCAACTTACTGCCACCTCTGCTTCCCGGGTTCAAGAGATTCTTCTGCCTCAGCCTCAGTAGTAGCTGGGATTACAGGTGTGTGCCACCACGTCCAGCTAATTTTTGTATTTTTAGTAGAAATGGGGGTTTCCCCATATTGGCCAGGGTGGTCTCGAACTCCTGATCTCAAGTAATCCACTCGCCTCGGTCTCCCAAAGTGCTGGGATTGCCGGTGTGAGCCACTGCGCTCCGCCAAGAAACAATTTCTTTAATAAAAAATTACGTTTCTAAACCAAATGGTTTGTTATAATAAAACAAAAAAAAGTTTCTAAAACAAATGGTTTAAATTAATCTTGGAGAAAAGGAATATAGGGGACATTTACCTTTCACTCTTTTCCTTTTTAAATTTTCCTTTAGAAATCTGTACCATGTGTTTTTACTACTTATGCAAAAATGCGTAATATGCAAATATTTTCCAAAAAGGTTACTTTAAATTGTTGGGATGCCTAGATACCTACTTGCATTAAAATAAAAATCATAGGCAGATCACCAACCACTTTTGCTTCTCACATATCGTTATCAGTTTGCTAAGAATTTGGCATACTTATTCAATTTTACAGATGGGCAATTAAGGCTTAGAGATATTTAGATAACTTATTCTGGTTCAAGACTTGAATCCATGACCTCTAACAACGGGCAGTTGAACTAAATGATCACTAAGACTTTCTCCAATACATTTCAACAATATTTCAATATTCCACAAGTCTGTATTAGTTATTTCATTTAAAGTTCTTTCATTTAAAGTTATTGGGCTTCATTTCCTAATCTGAAAAATAATGTCAGTGTACCCAACACTTCGTGCAAAGTACAAACAAAAACATGGATGAGACCCCTTACACAAATCATTTAATTAATTCAGTTTATGAATATTAGCACATTATTAATTGTGCTGCTGTTCTTCCTATTTGGTGATATGAAGTCAAGTTTAATGGCTTTCTTGATCAAAAAATAGCTACAGACATAAGACAATGAATTCTTTCTGGAGCAGGTAGGCAGGCTTTCAGATCCAAGATTGTGCAGGTGATCCGTATGTTGTTTTTTAAAATATTAATATAATTTATAGGATTTGAAGCCAGGATTAATTAAAACAGCAGTGAGAATGAGTATGGGTCCTCAAATGTTCAATAAAAAGTAATTGTTTTGACCATTAATTTGTATGACACAAAAAGCATTTCCATAGATATTTGAGATTCTGACATTAATAAGGGGGTCCTTGATTAGAATCTACCTACTCACTTTGGTGTTAGTATTAAGAATTGATCATAATTTAGAAAAATTAAAATCTAACATATATGTGGCTGCAAAAGTCATGAGAATAAAACAAAATTGTGAAATAACTATTCAAAAACTAGATATGACATCTCTGACAGTGTTTAAAATACTAGATTGAGGACTGATTCATCTAAGCAGGGGGTGTGATGGGTTGCATTAGACATCAATAAGTTTGTCATTTTTATTCACTTGAAATGCTTGCTCTTACTTTTATTCTCAAGTTACTATAAGTTTCTCCTACTTTAAAAAAGGCTTTTGTTTTTAATTGACATATTTAAAATATTAAAGGCTGGATGCTATGGTGCATTTTAACCAAGTTGTATGCAACTTAACTTATTGTTTCTTCAGATAAAACCTTCCATTTACCTATATTTGATTGTAATTATTTTTAAATGATTCTGAGTTTCTACATTTACTTATGCACATTGCTTTAGCAACCAAAAAGTTAAAATGTCTTAATTTACTATAAAGTAAAACTGAAATAAACTAGTCAGTTATTGAATTCTTCATGGTATGTATCTACCCAATAGTTATATATTAATTAGGTCACAGGTGGGTGGCATTAACTATAAAGATTACATTTTATTTAAAAGAAATTGCTATAATATTGAATCGGAATAAAAAGAGACAGGTAGATATTACATCCATATAAATGATGTAGATAAAGTCTGTTTGGATTTATAGTAAAAAAAAAATATCATTACTTTACATTTCTCTTTGGTCAGCATGTGCAGGTTAAAATGGAGGCGATTTAATTTTTCAATAAAATAAACCAGTAACCAGCAGAAACTTGAGTTTAAAGATTTCAATTTGTCACTCATAGAAAGATGCTTATGTGAGTGATACAGAAAACATATACAATCAGCATCTTCCTGTAAAAATGCTGTGATTATACTTTAATGCTTAATATAAATATGTTGGCACATGCATCATAAAGTACATTATGTCATTTTGAAAACAGATTTTAGCTATTTTAAAAATAGTAAATCTTCTTGCCCTTCTCTCTTTTCCAGATAGAGTGCCAAAGATATAATTTGAAGAGAGGAAACACAATAACACTGCATTTTTATATAAAATATGATACCTTTTGATTGGAAAAATAACCAACCAAAAAAAAAAAAAAACCCCACAATTCATGTATCTCAAAAATAAAAGTAAATTTATTGGAGTTAAAGAAAAGTTCCTGTGGGTAAAATTTCCCATTGAGTACTGTAAAAAGAAAATCCGGCCTTATGTCCCTACATCCTATTATATCTTTATCCTGACATTTCACTATTTAAATTGCTTTTGCATTCAGAAATATTGAGCAAACATTGCTGACACTGCAGAGTTTATCTATGTATGGCATTCATTATAGCCGCCCAATTTGGTCTCGCTTGCTTCAATAATGAAGTTTGCTGTGGTCAGTGGAAACAGACTGATTGGTTTACTGGAGAGACAACTATGTTTGGCAAGTTATACACGCAGCCTGGAAAATGTCACTGAGAAACTGGTCAGCACCAGACAGGAATGTACCAGTTTAAATGACTAACACACACACACACACACACACACACACACGATTTCTTAGGAAAAAATTAAGATTATAATGAAGGATTTATGAGACAATTTGTTCTCAGCCCAAAGAAGAAGAAAAGAAAATAAGAAGGCAAAGGAAAGGAGCAGAAGGGGAAAAAACAGTAACAAAAATAACTATTGAATTTACCATTTACTGCCTGAATACAAATTATATGCTGATAACAATTAAACCTGTATTTATCACTCTGCAAAACATGCTCAGTTATTCTGGGCAACAATGATAACTTTCCTCTTCTGAATTCTTCTAGGGTAGCGGTTCTCAAAGTGTAGTCCTTAGATTAGCAACATTAACATCATCTGGGAAATCATTAAAAATGGAAAGTGTTGGGCTCTGCCAGAGTCTTATTTCCAGATACTCTGGGGTGGGCTTCAAAATCTGTGTTCTGTCAAGCATGCTCAAATTTAAAGATCACTGCTGTAGGACAATGCACCTACAAATAAATGAAGCACATAATTATATGTTTGTTACTGTTTTTAATATAATTTTTTTTACATTAGGCTAATACTAATATCCAGATAAAACATCCTGAGGGTAGGGATATTTATATATATATATATATATGTTTTGTTGAAAGATTTGTTAAGATTTTTTTGCAGGAATCATTTTTCCCCAAGTAAATCAAATCCAAATATTTAGTAATAGACTAAAATTAGAAGCACATTTACCCTAATATACTAAATAAGTCACCTCTGTCTTTTTACTAACAATGAGACAACCACATCCTCCTCATAATCTACATGTTTTCTTCGAAGTAACTAATGTGGCTGTCCTGGATATTAAAAATTTCCACAAGACAGCTACAATGTTCTGTTAGTTTTCAGCCCCAAAGATGCTTTTTTTCCTTGGCCTTTTTCAGGCAGGTAGAAAGTAATTTATCCTTTCAGTGCCTGAGCCCCTTTCACAATCTGACCAGATCTATCAAGACAACTGACCTATGACTAGCCTTTTTGTCTGCTTCTCTTTCTTATTTTGAGAAATAGAATTTTTGCCATGTCTACAAGTTCTATAAAGCTTCATTTTCACAGTGGAAAGACATTCTAACATTCTATTTATATTCCTGGTCACAATTTTTCAATGTTCTTAACTCTGTTCATAAATTTGACTTGCCCACCAGATCTTAAGCCTACAGTTTCTTTAGAATAGTAAAGATAAAAATAGGTATTAAATAGGTATTAAAGATAAAAATAGGTATTAATAGGTATTAAAGATTTAAAAAGTATGATTTTTATTTTCAAATTTATGTCCAAACACAAATTTTCAAAGTCTGTATTTAAATATTTTATTGATATGATTCAGAAATCCCTTTCACCTGCAAGGATATTGAGAAAGGTAACTTTATAACATCCCATTTTCCCTTTTTTACAGATTCCATTTAAACTGAACAGAACAAAGAGCTCTCTTCAAAAAATGCACTTGTCATTATATTCACTAACGTACAAGTTCCTCTCACTTCGCCCACACTCACTAAGGCTAAGGCAGTCCAATCCAATAAAGTTATTACACTTCCTTTCCTGGTTCAGCCTAGGGCCTTTTGGTTTTGTCTTGATGTCATCAGGGCCATGGGGAATGAAGTTTTATGTAATAACTAACTATGCTGTCAAGTATTTTTGCCCCTGACAGTTTTTTGTTTTGTTTTGTTTTGTTTTTTTGAGATGGAGTTTCACTTTTGTTGCCTAGGCTGGAGTGCAATGGTGCAATCTCGGCTCACTGCAACCTCCACCTCTCAGGTTTAAGAGATACTCATACCTCAACCGCCTGAGTAGCTGGGATTACAGGCGTCCATCACCACACCCAGCTAATTTTTTGTAATTTTAGTAGACAGGGGTTTCATCATGTTGGCTAGGCTGATCTCAAACTCCTGACTTCAGCTGACCACAAGCCTCGGCCTCCCAAAGTGCTGGGATTACAGGGGTGGGCCACCTCACCTGGCCCCTGACAGTTTTTAATTTTAATTTAGAGTTTCTTTTTAGGTTGTTTCTCCATCCGTAATTTTCACTGTGGCTCTGATGTGATGTCACCTTTTACTTTATTTTTGAAAATTTTCAGCTAGTTTTTATCTTCATTCCTTGACCTCAAGTATCAAGACTTTTGAAATATGATCTATCAATCAATCATCTCTCTTTAGGAGTCACCATGTTCCTTAATGCTGTGCTGTCCTTAGTTTAACATGCACTGCTTGAGATATCATTCAGGTATTTCCTGTTTTAACCTTGATAAGAATGATACAAAAAGCTAACAACTATTTTCACTGCAAACAACAATATACTTTGCTTTTATATCATTGCATGTTTTAGGTTCCCAAGAGATTGCTTTGTCAGAATGTATTCCTTCATTGGAAATTAAAATTTATATTTTATTTATTTTTTGTCTTTTAAGAGACAGGGTCTTGCTCTGCCACTCAGGCTGAAGTGCAGTGGTGCAATCATGGCTCACTGCAGACTTGAACTCCTGGGCTCAAGTAATCCTTGGGAGTTCTGACCTCTCAAAGTGCCAGAATTCCAGGCGTGAGTCACCACGCCCATCCTACATTTTCTAAATAAATTTTTATTTCTTATTTTACAATAATGTTAGGTTTTATATTTTCAGCCCATTGGAAACTACCCAATGCTTTGAAAAATACTTATCATTTACTCAGAATGTGTCTCTTAATAGAACATTAAAATATATGTTTCCTAAAAAACTCACATTTATTTTTTAGAAAATATTCACCCTGTATCGAAATGGTTACAAAATACAAAGTACATGGTTACTAGTGCTTAGTGGAACATTGTAACATCATATCTGTGTGTGTGTATTTGTGAATGTGCCTGTGTGTTACTTTTTATAAGCATGCATAGATTTTTTAAAGGACTGTTAATATTTAGCATTTCTCACACTGATGAAATTCTGTACAAGGATTATATCAGGACTGATCTTTTACTAGATTCGAAGAACTGTGTATGTTTATTAAAAGCATTTTCTTCTCTCAGCAGTGGTGGGCCTTATACTACCAGCTTGTGTAACTCTGTATTCATGAAAATATTTCAAAGCATATTGCAGGACAAAGGTGATAATTCCAGGCATGGCTTATGATTTAACGTTTCAGAAAACATCCCTTTTCTAGCAGAAATATAGAGTGCTACTGCTAAGCAAAACAAAGCAGTATTCTTTACTGAGTTGCACTGACTTCAAATACTTCACAATTTACTTTAAAGAAACATTTATAAGATAATTGTAGATTCACATGCAGCTTAAGAAATTATAGAGATTCCATATACCCTTAAATTAGTTCTACAATGGTATCAGCAGTATTACATAATTATAGTATTTATGTAATAAATAAAAACTTTTTTTGTAAATAAAAACATTTGTTTATGTAAAAAACAACCAGAAAATTCACATTGATACATATCTTCAACCTTATTTAGGTTTTTCAAGTTTTACATGCGCACAAGTGCGTGTGTGTGCGTATGTACATATTTAGTTATATGCAAATTTATCATGTGTGGGTTTGTAACAACCAATGCAGTCAAGATACAAATGATTTCATCACCACAATCCCTTACTACCCTTTTATAACCACACCCACCTCCCTCCTGTCCACACCTCCATAAACACTGAAAATGACTAATTTGTCCTCTTTTCTAGAATTTTGTCATTCCAAAATTATTATAAAATTGGAATCCTACATTATGTAATGTTTGGGACTGGCTTTTAATTTTACTCAGCATAACTCTCTTGAGATCCACCCAAGTTGTTTTATGTATCAATAGTGTTCCTTTTTTATTACTGAGTTGTATTCCGTGGCATGGATGTCACATTTTGTTTAACAGTTCACCTTTTAAAGGGCATTGGGTTGTTTCCAGTTTGGAGTTTATTACAAATAAAACTGTGACAAACATTTGTGCACAGGATTTTGTGTAAAAACTTTTCATTTTGCTGAAATAAATGGAGCTTTTTTTCCTTCCAGTAGTACAATTTCTGGGATATGTGGTAAGAGCATGTTTAGTACTATAAGAAGCTGTTAGAGTAGCTGTGCTATTTTATGTTCCCACCTGCAATGTATGAGTGATCCTCTGCATCCTCGCCAGTATTTGGTGTTTCTATTTTAGCTATTCTCATAAGTGTGTATATTTGATTTGCATTCTGTATGTCTAACGATGTTGAATACCTTTTTATGTCCTTATTGCCCATCTTATATCCTCTGTGATGAAACATATGATGGCATCTTTTGCCCATTTTCTAATTGGATTGTTTGTTGTTGTATTTACTGTTGACTTTTGAGAGTTAAGCCTCCCACCACCTTATTCTACTTCCTTGATTGCTGGATGGAGGTAAAAGCTCAGCTCCGTTTTGGGTCCGAGTGACTCTTGGGGGTGGGCACAGAATACTATCCTGTTCCATCTCAAACTGCCTCATTACATCTATTTGTTTCCAGTTGGTGGAAGAGGCTCACCTTCTCATTGGGCCCCATTTTCAGGGGTGGGGTGTAGGAACTAGAGTACTGACTAGCCTTGCTTTGCATTACCCCATTCAATGGGTTTGCTGCTGGTGTGTGGAAGATCAGCTTCCCACTGGGTCCTGCTTATACCAGGATGTGAAATGCTGACTAGCCCAAGGTAATTGTCACTACCTTGTTCATTCTCCTTGATGCTGGGTGAGGGTGGAGACTAATGTTCCCACTGAATCCTGCTGACACTGTCCTGATTGAGTAATAATACCACTGTATGATTCCAGCAGATGTGGGAAGATTAGCTTCCTGCTCAGCCTCTCTGATACAAATGGGCAGCTAGTTTTTGCTTTTGCAACAAGAGATAGGTTTATGATGAGCTTCCTGTTCATATCTGCTGAAACTAGGGGGCGGTGAGGGTGAAAAGGTGAAGGAAGACAGGACCAGGGAGTATCAATTTCTTTTGGTTATGGCTAGAGTTGGAGGAGTTGAATACCTTTATATGTACTTATTTCCCATACTGGGAATGGGCTAAGAAGATTTTCCATTGTTAGGTCACCGTTTTTCCTTAGCTAGAGGAAACAGAGTTTCTTTGGTGCTTTTGTTTTTTTTAATTATTTTTAAACCTGTGCCTGTTAGTGGTTTTAGGTTGGAGGCGTTAGCAGCACTCTGGCTGGGGTATATGGGAGGCAACATGGAAACCATCGAACTTGCTCTCAGGTCATTCTGCAAGTCCTGGTGTCCTGAGGAAGGCTGCCTTCTTCTTTCCACCATCCAGAGTCTTTGTATCTTTGCTTGTTGTGTTTTGTCCAGAGTTTTTTAATTGTAAGAGGGAGTAGCTGGGAGGAATGAGCCTATGCTATGTTGGCTGGAACTAAAAGTTCATAGTAATTTACTTTTCACACATGGCAATTTTCAAGAAAATAATAAGTGGAAAGATTCCTGTTTTATGCACAGGTGATATTTCGTTTCATAAGGAAGTTAAAATTGTTCCTCTGATAATCTTGACAAAATATTCCTCTTGAAAAAATGTTGACTTTATTTCAACTTCTTTGTGTCTTAATTGAGCGTGTATGTCTCTTGCTCAACATAATGTAATATGGTTCTATGTTCCATCCTGACAATTCTAATGTATATTGATGCTGTAGATCTGGTTTAGGTTGACTGTTTTTACCATTTATTAAGGAAGTTTCCACTCGTGGACACTAGTTTAGCTCCTCTTCCATTATACTTATAAATATGCATTGCATGAATATTTAAATGAGCAATGATATTATAAGCACTTTTTATTCAAAACTTACACAAAATAGTTTATCTTGTATGGAGCATCACTAAAGGTGTAAAAGTAAAGTAGTGAGTAGAAATGTGACTGACATGGGTCAGTCAGGATGCTCATGGCTGGCAGAGTCCAATGTGAAAGAGCAAGCTCTGTTAGAAAGAAAGTGTTTTTATTAACCAAAACTAGAAATGAGGAAGTGGCCGGTTTCCTACCCAAAGCAACCGCTTCAGTTTCTGGTGGGAAGGCAAGGGTTTAAGAAGAGAAAATTTGATAAGGAAGGCATGCAATAAATGTGTTGAGTACAATGTCTGTGTGTCTTTTTCCCGTAGCTATCTTGGGTCCCAGTCCACCCGGATTGCGGGCTGGCATTGTCTCAAGTATGGCTGGGTTGTTACTTTGAAGTAATTTCTGGAATTTTGCAGCTGGGTCTCCAGGATTGGTCTGTCTGTCTCAAGATTAGCCCCTGGAATTTCTAAGAAGGCACGTAATTAGATACTAGAATACAGTTAAATAAATATGAAGGGAGTAATCATGGTGAGAAAGGCAGGGATGTGGAGTCTATTTTAAGGATAAGGGAAAAGACTTCTGCAGTTTCAAGGTTTTACTTGAAAACCAATAGAAAGGGGGAAAAAAACTTTAATAATGTATTTTGAAGTTAAGCCACCTGGTAACAGAACTGTTACCTCTGAGGAATGTTTTAATTAATCCATTTAAATATTTTAGAGCATAAATTATCTGGAGTCCAATGTAGGTTATAAACAATTTTAAATATTCTTTTTCTTTCCTCATAAGTTCAAGCATTTCATTTTAAATAAATATGTAGGCATCGTGTCCTCTCTGTAATACTAAACGATGTGCTGGGCACTGATGTATTCCAGATGGAGTAAGGACACGAAATTAAGTAAGTCACAGTTTTTAATCTCAGGGAATGAAGATTTCGTTGTTAAATACAGCTATGTAAACAAAAATAAAATATAATCATAGTAGAGTTTCACAGTAACTAAAACAAAAACAAAAAAACACTACTTAAAAATCTGATGGGAGTAAAATTAAAGATGTCTCTGTGCTTAGGAAGTTAATAAAGCTTGAGAGAGAAAATGAAGTTCACAAGGTAGAAAACAGGGAAAGAACATTCTTACCAGGGCGATGTCAGAAAAATGGGCTAAAACATATGTGACTGGACCAAACTTTTCAAGGGAAGTTGATGAAATTGGGCTGGAAATGTGGTTTGAACTGGGTCATTATGGCCTTATACACAGTTCTGAGTAAAGTAACTGCTAATTGTTTCAGAAGAAGGAGAAATAAAGTCCTGTAAACCATCATTAAACAGTAAATGTTTACTGCCAAGTGATGTCAGCACTAGAGATACCTCACAGCCTTAATGAATAGCAGAATATATTTTCAAAATGATACTTATTTTAAGACTTTGGAATCTTATAGAATATATTATTCCTCAAACATTTTGGAGGAGGAGAGATATATACTTTGAATAAAAAGCTCAGTGGCTTAGACAGTATAAAACCACTAATCTAATTAAGTAACAGTTCACAGAAGAAGACATCAGGCTTAAACTCATACCACTAATTAGGAGTAAGCCCTGTTCTCCTATTTTCTCATGATAACTCATTAATAAAGAGCTAATCAAAGAAAATGTTTCAGTGCAATTTTGAAATCATATAGACTGGTTGAGAGTGGTGTCTTAGGGAAGAGAGAATAGGGAGAAGAATCAAGGGGTAATAGTAAATACAACCATCCTTTAAAAACAAATTTAAAAAATCCAAACCTACTATAATAAATGTAGTCCCTGAAACTTATTTTGGCATTATGAAACATGATTATGTGCAGAAATGTAAAATAAGACATTTTCTTAGATGAAGGTGAAAATTCTCCAAAGCAATAAAATGTGATTTTGTTTTTTAATAAATAAAAAAATGAAAATTTGGCTCTGTCTGGAAAGAGGTTTTTTAAATTTTGGAATAACTTTAAATTATGGAAAAATTTTAAAGATAGCACAGGAAGTCCCCTAGGTCTTTCACGTAGATTCTTTTAAGATTGACATCTCACATATATCCATGGTACATTTATCAAAATGAAAAATTAACTTTACTATGATACTTTATACTAAAAACTATTTTGATTTCCTGTTTTTCAACTAATGTGCTTTGTCTGTCCCAGATGTAATCTAGGAGATTATGTAGCTTCTGGTTACGGTGTCTCCTTAATCTGCTCTGGTCTGTAACAGTTTCTTAGTTGGGCCCTTGTTTTTTGTAACCTTGCACTTTTTAAAAGTATTGGCCAAGCATTTTGTAGGATGTCCCTCAATTTTGGTTTGCTGATGTTTCCTGATTTTTATACTGGGGCAGTGAATTTGGAAGAACATAACAGAGGTGAAGGGCCCCTGTCATCACATCACATGAGAAAGTCCATGTTATCAGCATGACTAGCCATGATCACTGGGTAAGGTGGTGTCTGCCAGGCTTCTGCAGAGTAAAGTTACTACTTTTCCCTTTCCTTACTTAGTTTGCTAGAAGAGAGTCACTAAGTGCAGTCTAAACTCAAATGGGAGGGGATTACTCTTCACTTGCTCTAGAGAGGAGTATCAAAGGGTTTGTGGGCATAAGTTGACACTACTAGAGTAATTAACAAATATATTGGAGAAAACAGTTTAGATCTACCTAAACATTATGTTTCTTTTTACAGTTTCATGATTTGATGGATCTTTACTGAAGTAATTATTGCTGTGGTGTTCTAAGGATGAATTTTTTATTTCACACATTCCCTTTTACATTTATTTTCAAATAAATAAATCATTTCATAAGGAAGATTTGCTCCTTCTTTCACATTTACTTATTCAATCATTTATATCACCATAGACTCAATGTATTTATTTTATTCTTTGGGCTATAAACCAATACTATCATTATTTATTTTTATACATTGTTTTATCTTTGGCCAATGGAAACTATTTTAGGGTGGCTCCTGGTTTCTTTTGCAGGATTATGCATATATATACACACAATATACTACATAGATATTATATGTGTGTGTATATATATATACACACACACACACTATATACTACGTGTGTGTGTGTGTGTATGTGTGTGTGCGTCCTTACTTTCTGACAATGCATGTTGCTCCAAGCTTATCTTGGTATTTTTCCTACACCAGCTCTAAGATTTATCCAGGGAGTTCTGATTTCACTTATTAGAGAACGATACTTAGTAAGTATGATCATAATCCTAGTTGTGCTCATTGCTACCTGGGTGTTACTGCATTTAGAACCTTTCAGCAGACAAAACTAGGAAATGTACATATGTATACTGACCTATGTATACACTATAACAAATTGTATTTATCTGTATATATTTTTGTCTATATATACAGAAGGATATATATGTAGAGGAAATACATCACATGGATATTTGGGGAAGAGCATTTCAGGTAATGGAAGAACAGGTCCTCTGCTCTCAGATGACAGCCTGTTTCACGTTTTCAAGGATCAGCAAGGAGATTGAGGTACATGGAGTTCCGTTAAAAAATAAATAAATAAACAGGAAGAGTGATAGGAGATAAATATTGAGAGTTATAAAGGAGAAAGCTCAGATCAGATCATTTATGTCCTAATAGCTTTTAAAGTAATTTGGCTTTTACTGTGAGAGACACTCAAATACACTGGAGGCATTTCAACAGATGGGTGACATGATGTGAGTTATTTCTTTTAAATGAACCTCACCATCTGCCATGTTGAGAAGAGATAGTAGGGGCACAGGAGGCTGTTACTAAGATTATTACCTAGTAATCCACATAAGAAATGGTGGAGACTCGACTGGAAAGGCCAAGAATAACCAATGACTGAGACAAAACTAGGAAGAATGGATAGAGAACTAAAACGTTTTAGAGTTGTCAATGCAGAATAAGAACATGATGTGGAAGGGTTTGAAGGGGAGAAATAAGAACAAAGTAACATAAGGAATATAAACCTAGAAGTCGGCATGAAAACTCAAACTTGCGCATAGATAAGTTGTGAAAAAGGAGAACTGAGAGGCAAAAACTAGGGCAAATTTTGCTATATAGAAGGCTAAAATTAGGTAGGAAAAACTTCAGCATGACTACCATTTCAGAAAACCTGCAAACTTTAATTAAAATTGATGGACATTCTTGCCCACTAACATGGCTGCAGTCAGACCCATCTGTCAGGGTAGTATGACTGCCATCAGGAAGAATTATGCCAGATTCATGGGCCATGGGTACCAATCCAAAATAGTTTTGAAGATTGGTTTGATGAGGTAGAAATATACCAGAAATAGTACAGCTGAACCTGAAACATTCCACAGTGAGTTTTGTGAAACTTTACAATTCTAAGAAAAATTTTAAACCATTTAGATTCTGAACTGTTAAAAATCTTCCAGGACCTGTAGGCATGGCTAAAAATTCTTAGCTGTTTCCACTAAAAAAAAGTATTGCATTTCAAGAAATACTAATTTTTCACATCATTATATAATATGAAATACACAAATATTTCTATTTTATGTTTCTTTTATAATTTTTCCCTGTATTTCTACATTATGCAAGCCTTCTGGCTTTCACCAGGTGGAAATAAGAACGTCAAGAATCTCTGTCTCTTTCCTACCACAAAGTATATTTTTACCTATTAATTCAGAATCAATTAATATTTTGTTTTAGAGAATTGTCTAATGACAATTAAAACTAGTTGTAGGCATTATACAGTGTTTTTTGCCAATTTGATGGTTTAAGACAAGTGGGCTGTTTCTGGTTTTATAATAGATTATAATGTTTCATAAAACATACGTCTATCCCTATTACTTTTCCAGCATATTTGGAGAAAATGGAATGCCTCCTGTCCCTTCCTGAATTACCTACTTGGTAGCTGCATCCCCTGGCCTTATCTTCTGTTATTACATTTTTCTTGAGCCATCTTTCAAATCACTGCTATTACCTCCAATGTTTTCCTATTATGATGTTGCTGAAACTACTCAGAACTCAACATCAGAATTAATTGCCTTTTCTTAAATTCATGTTTTAATTCCCCTATGCATTGTGAACAGGAAGATATATATGCACAGTAGTTTTTAACTGAAGAGCTGAGATTAAGTGGATGGCTAAAAATGTAGGAGATAAAACTTAAAACTGAATGTTAAGAGCTCACAGGGAGGGGAGGGAGAGCATTAGGACAAATACCTAATGCATATGGGGCTTAAAACCTAGATGTTGGGTTGATAGGTGCAGTAAACCACCATGGTACATGTATACCTATGTAACAGACCTGTACATTCCGCACATGTATCCCAGAACTTAAAGGAATTTTTTTTTTTTTTTTAAAAAGGAGAAATTGGGAGAAGAAAAGTAGAGGAGAGAGAGAGAAGTTATCCATCTATCCCCCAATGTGGTTATCATTTTGCACAGATTCCTGTGGGTATAACCCAGTTTCTAGTCTTGTCTTGCTTCTCTTTCTCCAAGTTGGCCTGCCTGTTTTCATCCAACTCTACTTGGGTGACCATTTAGGTCTTCCATCAGGGAAATCCATGAGATATGAGAGGCCCTCAGCAGAGAACTTCCTATATTTGACCTTTCCAACTAGAAATTAACATCATGACAATGTCCAAGTTGGGATTTTACTAGTCATATCCAGCAGAACAGGCCAAGTTGTAATCTGACATCTCAAGTCTGTTATCCTTAATGATTTCTCCCATTGGAAATAAAAAGATGACCTCTTCATTGCTTCTGTAATACTATCTACTTTGGTGAGTTATTTTTGGAACATACACACACCTACAGAACACAAAGGACTCAAGGAGATATACAAATTTCTTAGAGGCAATACCGTCTAAATTCATATTGAAGAGGCAAAGTGTTTTTTACTACATGCAAATACGCTCCCCCCAACATTTTATTTTAGGTTATTTTTTAGAGATGTTTCCAGATAAATTTATTGCAAAGATATGCCAAATTATAGTACCATTGACTACTAGTGGCAACCTTTATTCACACACAGATACAGCCCAAATTTGAAATTTAAGGTTTGTATAACTTGGGCCAGGTCAAATTTGTGGTTAGAGTGTTTGGTCTCTCAATTATTTGTAAAAAGGTGAAATGGCAGAAATAGTTATAATCTCCAGTAATATGAAATTTTCAGTTTTTGTGTAAGGAGGGATGGAGATGCCTCTTGCATTATTAACTTTATTTCAGAGTACTTAATATAGAAATATCTGGCCGACTATCTCAAGATAGTTCTACAAGGTGCATTTAGAGATAATTACCAGCTGTTACTTATACTCTTAGACAATGAACTTTATGCTCTTTCACATTTTTATCATCTAACTCGGTAAATTCTATCAGTGGAATATGAAATATATGCCCTTTTTCATGAATACATTTCCTGAGATAATTTATCAAAAGACAAGACATCACAGATTAACAGAAAAATTTTATCTAACAACACTTGACTATTTTACTGAATATTTTCCCACTCTTCTTTCTATTTGTTTTAAGAAAAAAAGAAATTTTGAAGTCTTTTAGTGCAATATTTCAGAAACAGTTAATATGTGTCTTTATAATGGCATTGCAATTATTTGGATAATACAGATGATTTTGTATTAATCTCATTAAAAACATGTTAATTTGGGATTTTTCCAAGAATTGTGCTTAAGTATAGTACTGTCCATATGTATGGTCATAGAAAATATATGTATTATTGTGTTGTGAATATATACTCACAACATATATATGCACATATCCAAATATGTGTATGTACACACACAAACACATAGGAGTATGGAAGCTTATTACACCCTATGTTTTTCTCTCTGACTGCTTTCCCTTTCAATAATATTCCTTGACAGTATAGACACATTAGTTCATGTTGATTTTCTCATATTTTTAATTGCCACATAATATTTAATTGTATGAATATATGTTTGGTTAGCCTTTCCCTTATCAAAAATATGAGGTACTTGCAAATTTCTCACTGTTCCATTTTCCTACATTTCATTTTGTGCTGTTTCCTTTGAAATGAAAATGATGAATTATATGAGCATATACATTTAAAAATATATTCCAGATTACCCTGAATCCTTGTTCTAAATTTAAAGCTCTATCAGCTGTTTCTCAATACCTTCACTGATCTTTAGTATTATCAAACTTCAAGAGTTTTTTTCAATCTATACAAAAATGATACCTGATGCACTGATTTTATTCCACCGAAGTAGTTATCTTCAGCTTCTTTTTGTTTGTTAGACATTTATGTTTAATATTTTGTGAATTTGTTGGTCTTTGCTATATTTTCTATTGGACCGTTCTATCTTTTTTATTAATATATATGAATTATTGGGTAGTTTGATATTTGTTTTATTATACAAATGTATTCTCTGATTTTGCTGGCTATCTTAAATTTGGGTTATTTTATAGAAGTGTTGACTATGGATGTATCAAATGTACAAAAATCATTCTTGACTTTGTTTTTTAAATCTTGTTTAAGAAAACCTCCACTACTCTGATGGTGTAATTTTTTTTTAATGAAAAGTCCCTCTTTATCTCATGGATTACAAATAATTGTTAAAGCTAATAAGGGGTTGTTGCAGAATCCTTACACAATCTAGTGTGTTGTAAAAGACCATTACTAACACTTTCAGGAACACATATCTGGTGGATAAGTGAAGATCTGTAAGATAAATTTAGAGGATACTTAAATGTGCAAATGAGGGATGATGATAGTTTTAATAAGCTGTTGATGGTATAAACACTGACAATGATCTAGTCTTTGAAATATTTTAAAAGCAGATATGAAAATATTTGCTGATAGATTTAATGTGAACTGTGGGAGAAAGATTAAGTGTTAAGAATATAACCCAAAAGCTTATTTTTTTATGTTTACTTTTCCTATAAGCCTGAAAGTCAGTTTCAGAAAAGGAAAATTGTCAGAGGAGCCAGGTGTGAGGAGGATAGAGTGTGGTAAAGGGAATGTAGTCTAGACAAACTTAATTCTGAAAGTGTTTATTAGACTTTTGAATGAAGATACTGAGTATACTGTTGTAAAACTGAATAGGGGGGCAAGTTAGGGACGTGTGGTTCAAACACCTTAGAGATTCTATGTACACAGATCTCAAGGTAGGTAACATAATAATACCACGATTGTAGCATTCACTTACACGGGTGGTTCTAGAAAGTGGTATTTCTTAAAAAATATGCAATACTCGAGTGACAGTGCTAATGATCTTCGATGAAGCAATTCAAACATTCATCATAACAAATTATTTTAAACAATTTAAAAAATAAGGTACAGGCACACAGCTTTCTTTTGTATTATTAGCTCTCTTACTAAGTCATGCGCCAGTAACATTAAGAGGAAGTAAATAAAGCTGGCCAAACGAAGAGCTTTATACAAGTTATTGCCAATGAGTGTTATACAAGCTATTGCCAATGAGTAATCAGCATATAGATAACCACCTGCTCAAATATAATCTATTGGCCAATCTCTCTTTATAGCATCACCATCATCCCCTTTTTATTTTGATCATCCTTATTGGCATACATATCAGCATACAACATACGTATCAGCATACAGCATACATGTACTATCTCTCATACAAACATGTGTATATATGTACATATATGTGTGTGTATGTGTGTGTGTATATATACATATATGTGTGTGTGTGTGTGTGTGTGTGTGTGTGTGTATTTTATTTTATTTTTTTGAGATGGAGTCTCACTCTGTCTCCCAGGCTGGAGTGCACTGGCACAATCTCGGCCCACTGCAGCCTCCGCCTCCTGGGTTCAAGTGATTACCCTGCCTCAGCCTCCCTAGTAGCTGGGATTACAGATGCACACCATCCTGCGCGGCTAATTTTTGTATTTTTAGTAGACACTGGGTTTCACCATGTTGGCCAGGATGGTCTTGATCTCCTGACCTAGTGATCCACCTGCCTCGGTCTCCCAACGTGCTGGGATTACAGGCGTGAGCCACCATGGCCGGCCCTATCTCTCATATTTAAAAAAGTATTTTTACCCCATATCATCCTTCAGCTACGATCCTATTTCTATGTCCTCCTTTATGGGAAACTTCTTTGAAAGACCTCTTTGTTTCCGTTGTCTTCTTTTCCCTTTTTCCCCGAAACAGCCCTTGGATGTAATCATGAGTCGTGCTGAAGTGACACTGTAGCAATATTGACAGTCCTTTAAATAGTGCATATGGAGATTTACTTCCTCCCTAAGATTCTTCATTCTGATCATCTTGATTGATGCTTTTATCTGTAGTGAATTTGCTAGCAAGTTAATGTAATCTTGTCAATAAAATGGTAGAAGATCACATGAACTTTTCCCTCCCCATTAATTGTTTCCCATCATTATAGACATTAGGTAAAATTAGAAGAATTTATACTATATAAAGGATGCCTAAACTATTATTTTTAAGTGTTACAGATAAACTGCTTATAGTCCACAACTGTTATGATTATCATAATGAATGAACCATGGGCTCTGAAACATGGGAATAACTTATAATTAAGAAATATTGATCACACCACTGCACTCCAGCCTGGGCAACAGAGCAAGACTCTGTCTCAAAAAAATAATAATATTAATGTTCAAGGAGCTCAAATTCTATTGGAAAAATTCAGGATAGAAATCCTCACTAGAGATACAAATTTTTGAGTAATCATCATATGAATAGTCCATTGTTCAAAGATTGTTTGTTGACTAGTCTCTTGTATATTGATTGGAAATAAAATCAATCCCTTGCATACATCAGTCTCTCTCTGAGACTTTTCTAGTCCATTGGGAAAAAATATAAATTCCTCTATTATTAACACATTGTTTAAATGCTAACATTTTGATATTTCCTTATAAATGGATTATGTTATATTATCATCTATGTATTAATAGTTTTTCTTTCTTTATATATGTGTACCTTTGAATTCATATAACACCTGTTTTCATATAGGTGTGCTGAAGCCCCACCCCCAAGATGACTATATTTGGATATAGGACTTTTTGGAGGTAATTAAGGTCATAAAGGTAGGATCCTGGTTCAATAGAATTGGTAGCCTTATGAAAAGAAGAGAAAGAGTAATATTTCTCTCTCCATGTGCATTAACTGAGGAAGGCCATATGAGCACACAGTGAGGAGAATGGCACTCTGCAAGCCGGAAAGTGAGCCCTCACCAGAATCCAGGCATCCTGGAACCATGATCTTTAACTTCCAGCCATTGGAACCGTGAGAAAATAAATTTCTGTTGTTTAAACCACCTACTCGGCTGGGAGCAGTGACTCACACTTGTAATCCCAGCACTTTGGGAGGATGAGGCAGGCAGACCACTTGAGGACAGGAGTTCGAGAGAGCAGCCTGGTCAACAGGCGAATCCCATCTCTACTGAAAACACAAAAATTATCCGAGTGTGGAGGTGCATACCTGTAGTCCTAGCTACTCAGGGGGCTGAGGCTGGAGAATCACTTGAGCCCGGGAGGCTGCAGCTGCAGTGAGCCAAGATCATGCCACAGTACTCCAGCCTGGGTGACAGAGCGAAACTTTGTCTCAAAAACAGAACCAAACCAAACACCTACTGTACGGTATTTTTTATGTCAGCCTAAGACAAGGTGTAAGAATGGGATCTAACTTTTTTTTTTCCAAATTGATGAACCATCATATCAGTATTAATTACTGATTTATTTGGCCCTTTGTTTTTCTTTTACAAAATTGCCTCACATACTAAACAATATTCATTATACTGTTTTAACCTTAAAACGAGTTTGCTAGGCAAGTTCTTTTTGGGGTTTTGATTGAATTTACTTAGAATGATGTGAGAAGAATTGAAATTTTTATAATATATAAATTATTCCCCTGTGTGGATCTTCTACATCTATTTACTTTCCTCTTGTGTTCTTTAGTTGAGTTTCATAGTTTTTAGTTTACTAAACATCTTTGAAATATTTTGTTATATTTATTCCACAAAATAGATAACTTAGGGAGCTATTATGAGTAGAATCTGTCTTTTTTTTTTTTTTTTTTTTGCAATTGGTTATTGATTATGCATGGTAGGATTTTGGATTTAAGCATAGATTTTAAACTAAAAAGACACTAAACTTTTTAGTAATTTTTCTTTTCTTTTCTTTCTGTTTTCTTTCGAGTCTCACTGTGTCACTCGGGCAAGTCTTGCTCTGTCGTCCAGGCTAGAGTGCAGTGGTGCAATCTCAGCTCACGGCAACTATACCTCCCAGGTTCAAACGATTCTCCTGCTTCAGCCTCCCATGTAGCTGGGACTACAGGTGCATGCCACCATGCCCTGCTAATTTTTGTATTTTTAGTAGAGACAGGGTTTCACCATGTTGGCTAGGCTGGTCTCAAACTCCTGGCCTTAAGTTATCCGCCCACCTCAGCAGCCCAAAGTGATGGGATTACAGGCCTGAGCCACAGTGCCCTGCCTTTTAGTGATTTTAATTTAGTATCTACTATGCATCCATCTTTATCCTTGTTTCCTCTGTATCATATGTTTCTATATAGAAAGAACCTGTTTTAACTTTGAATGTTCAGTATCAGGTATTAATATAATTATTTTAACTTTGTTTTTATTGCATTTATCCTGGCATATTTTTAAATATTTAATACTTTGTTCTTGTAAATAGCAAATACATGGATTGTCTTCATTTTTTCATTTGGAATGTTTCATCTTTTGATTTAGAAATTCAAAGCGTTCAAGTTTATTAAGATAAATAATATATTTTTAACATTACTCTCATTGTATTTTTTTCTCACATGATGTGTTAAATTGAAGTGATAAATTTGTCTTTCTAAAAATATGTTTTGTTCTGGGTTATTACGGAATTTTCCATTATAGTATGGTTCTTCTGATAAACTTAGAACTATTACTCTTACTCAAATTTTAGTTGTAATTATCCACCGTAAACATTTCAAACTAATAACTCACCATGTATTTCTATGAGGTCTCATTTCTTCTGTCTTTAATATCTGGTCTCATTTTTCACTGAAATGTAGCATGTACCCAAATATTTTCATCTGGTGGGACATAAAGATTAAATACCCTCTGGCTCCTTGAATGAAAATAATATACGGGGAAACTCACACGTTACCATTTTGGACCAAGGTAATGACTAGTCACATACAAAAAGTAAACAATACAAAAAACAAGCAGGAAATTACTAATCAATGGGCATAAAGTTTCAGTCAAGCAAGATAAATAAGCTCTAGATATCTGCAGTACAACATGGTATTTGTAGTTAACAATAATGTAATGTGTACTTAAAAATTTGTTAATAGGGTAGATCAGTATTTTTACTACAATAAAATTTAAAATATAAAATGAAATAAAACAATAAAAATTAATAGGAATATGCAAAGACAAAACAGCAATATCAATTTCCTTAAAAATTATGATTTTGTACTGCACTGTAACCTTCCTTGACTAATTTTTTTGCCAGTTTGTATGGATCCATTGCATTCTCCTAAAATGTAATAGAAGCTTATATTTTTTTCTAAGTTTTAAAATACATAAGGTTAGAAAAGTTTTCTTTAAAAATTTTTAGAAACAAAGTAAGGAAATTCTAAATTCTACTCTACTAACCAATTCATACCATCTTATTACTCCCAAATTCTTTCTTTTCTATTTCACCTAGTTAAGCCTGAGAATTATTGACAGAGACTTCTTAGTAGTTCAAGTAACTTAAAGTAACCAAATTATTTAGAACACAAATTAATTCTTTAAATGTACTGGAAATAACTTGGCTGTTTTCTTAGCATGATACACTGTTGTAACAGGCCATATGGATCAGACTTCTTAACATTAGCATGACATTTAAAAAGAGAAGATACTATCTATATAAAGTAGACACAGTTTTTGATTTCTGTGTACAAAATGTCATCATATTTTAAGTGTGTCCTTGTATTTACCATGATATGTTTATTTAATACTGTAAGATGCAACAGTATTTTGTATACTGTATCATATTTTTAAAATGCTAGGAATTAAAGTACAGCAATGCTTTCTTTTGTTTTTACAATTTTTACTTTATCAATTTTGAAAGATAACTTTTAGACTATGCATAATTTTAATATATATTATTATTGTAAGTACATACAAAGGAAGATAATAGCAATTGGTTATCCTTTGAATCCTGTTTAAATTTTGAACTGTTAATATCTGTTATTCCCCCAAAATACTTTTCATGCCATTATGTGGGTTAGTTTTTAATATAAAATTTCTAAAGTAATGTATAAAAAAATGACAAAACCATTGTTGCTGGTTTTTTAAACTGGCTTTGCAAGTCAGTGGAATTATTCTACTTTGTACTATTGCTTTGGGAATGTTAAATCGTCTGACGATTCCATCTCCCTATCAATATTGATAAAAATTTAGTTCCTAAAAGTTTTTCTTCTCCAGAATTTCCTCCAGTGCATGGATATTTATTCTAAAAAAGATGATAGTAAAGCTTTTATTATTTGTATATGCACAAGCAATGACAACTCATTCAAGATTGCCACTAGGCCAACTTAAATATAAGTTGCAATCAATTTTGAGTCAGATTTAGATTTTAGATATGTGTGATGGTTATGTGTCAATTTGACTAGGTTATGGTGCCCAGTTGTTTGGTCAAACACTAGTCTAGATTTTTTTGTAATGGTATTTTGTAGATATGGCTAACATTTACAATCAGTCAATCAGTTGACTTTAAGTTAAAAAGATTATCTCCATAATGGGAGTAGGCCTCCTCCAATTATTTGAAGAGTTTCAAAGCAAAGAGTGAGATTTCCCAGAGAGACAGAATGCTGCTGCAAAACTGCAATGTAGAAATACTGCCCACATTTCCAGTCTGCTCACCAGCCCTATAGGTTTATGACTCAGGACTACAACATCAACTTTTTACCTGAATTGTCAACCTGCCCTATATATTTCAAACTTGCCAGTCCCCATAATTGCATGATCCCATTTCCTAAAATAAATCTGTGTGTGTGTGTGTGTGTGTATGTGTACATGTGTGGGTTTATGTATGTGTATGTATAATTTCCATCCTGGTTGCTATTAAGTACAATATTGATTGCAAATTTATGACAGGATTTAGGTCCATGGAAAAAGCCTTATAAATTGCATTTTTATGTAATCATGATGATAGAATAACACTACAAACATTTATAAGATGGTAATTTCTGCAGCAAAACAACTTAAAGAACCTCATGTATCTTGCTAGTAGTTATACATTCTAACCATGTAATAATTTTATTTTATAATTGATATTTTGTTGGCTCTGGACACAATGAATTGCTATAAGACATTATCCGCAAAATTTCAGTTTCTGGGAATGTCTCACATAGGCTCAATGTTAAATGTTAGATATTCTCTAACCTGAGCAGGCATTTGAGGTTGGAGTTGCTGTTCTGTCACTACTGCTACTATCCACTGGGCCCAACAATGCCTCTGCTAAGGCTGCTGTAGACGCTTCCAAGCTTGCAGACTTACAAGGTACTAATTTGCCATTCCAGTCTCTTGTTTCCTCAATGTGCTGAAGCCTTGAAGCCATTTTTGGTTTGTCAAGAGGTATACAAAATATTTCTTTTCCTCACTTGAGTTAGCACTTTGATACCTGGAAAAAAACTGTAGTACTCCTTGTATCCTCTTGTCTCACAGAGTTTCAAGTAGAAGTGTCCCATTTAGCTTAGCCAGCAGCTCACTCTCACCGTAAGGCTCAGAGAAGACAGGATACATCTGAGACAAGTGCCATCATGCTGTTTTCTGTTCTGCATCCTCCCTCCATTCCTTCTTTTTAAATGAAATTCTGCATTTTAATATAAACACATTCAGGTTATCCTACTGCCTGTATATAATAAAGTTTTAGAGTATGTTAATTTCTGAAGTACATGTATTTTAAGAAAATATATTTAATAATTTCCAAATAAGTGCTTTCACTTTGAAGAATGTATGAAATACAGAAATTCATCATATATTATATAATGTTATTAGAAGGATATAAGATAACTTATATAAATTAAAATCTGCTGATCATAGGAAATAGCAAGAGGTAAAGAAGAAATTGGCAAAATTTAAAAAAAAATGTATTTGTCTAGTATAATCTAAAATGGCATAGATGTTACAAAACTCTTCACACTATAGTAGTCATGTAAAAGTAGAATGTTATAAATGGACCACAAATACTGACACATTCCTGAAAAAAAATTCAAAAAACATCAGTTATAAGTGGAAAAGAAATAAAGCTAGAAAAATCACAGTGCAAGACATTTACAGTAAGAGACTACTGGAATATTAGGACCATTCCAGAACTTCCTAAACATTGAAGCAGCAAATAAATGAAGCAGGAAATGCTTAGAATCACAAATAGATGGTAGCATGGATATGGGAGTCCCTCTGCTGCCATGGCTTCTCCCACCTAACTTCTTCTTGAGCTGTGGACAGTAATATTTTTACCAAATCAAATCATTGAGTGTGGGAACTGGGGCTTAAAGGCAGGCAATGTCTAGTGTAGAAACATATATTCACAAGTAATGGAAAGCCTCTATAAACAGAAGACAAAATGGACCCCAGGAATCTCTTGTACGACCCCTTAACATGACGAGGGTAGCCTAAAGTGCCCAGTCTGGGAAACAAGATATTTTAAATCCTAATGATACACAGACAATCAAGACTCACAAAACTTTTGAGAAAGACAAGCAGCATGAAGAGAAGCAACTGATTCAACTAAGAAAACTAACATGTAAACAACAAAAAGTTAAGCTGAACACTATGAAAAATTGAAGAAAATATGGCATCTATGAAAATAAATACCTAAAGATTTTTTAAAGTAACAGTTTTATGATCATGGAAAATATCGCAACAAAATAATTGTATAACTTGATTGCACAATCTTCAGTGACTTGGAAAATTGGACCAGAGGATTCTCCCTGAAATTACTGCAAAATTATAAGACTAGCAAATACAATAGAGAATAGTTTAAAAATTGAGTATTTACCCTAAAATTCCAATATTTATTTGATTGAATAACAGAAGGGAAAATAAGCATGAGTAAAGGGGAAGAAAAGCAAATAGAAAAAGAATTGCTAATTTTGAAGAAATATAAACTTTCAGATGAAAATGCTCACTAAATAACAGGAAGAATGAACAACTGTTTATATCTAGCTGGATTTTAGTGAATTTTCGACACCAATAATGAAATGAAAATTATTAAAGATGAAAACAAATTCCAAAGAGACCTACAAACCAAAATCAGAAATGCTCCTACCTTTTTTTATTTGTAAGATCCAATGCTTCTACACAATAGAACAATGTTGAGAAAGGTTTTAAGGAAAAAAAACAATTTGAATTTAGAATCTGTTGATGAAAAATGCAAACTCTTTAAAATATTTAAAGAGGCTTATTTTGAGCCACATATGAGTAATCATGACCTGGGGTATAGTCTCAAGAAGTCCTGAGAACATGCGCCTGAGATGGTTGGGGTACGGCGTAGTTTTATGTATCTTAGAGAGAAAGAAGTTATAGGGAAAGACATAAATCAATACATGTAAAGTAGAGATGGCCCAGAAAGGTGAGATACTGGGAAGCTAGAGGTGGGAGTGAGTTACAGGTCATAGGTGGATCCAAAGATTTTCTGATTGGCAACTTGGTTAAAAAAAGTTGAGCTTTGCCTAGAGTTGAAGTCAGCAGAAAGAAATGCTTGAGGAAGGAATAGTATTGAATCTGCATATTGCTTTGGGCAGTGTGGCCATTTTAATGATACTGATTCTTCCAGTCCATGAGCATGGAATGTTTTTCTATTTATTTTTGTTATTTGTGATTTCTTTAAAGGACACATGCACCTGTCTGTTCATCACAGTGCTATTCACAATAGCCAAAACATGGAAACAACCTAAGTGCCCATCCTCAGTGGATTGGATAAAGAACATGTGATACATATACACAAAATCATATCTTTTGCAGCAACAAAGATACAGCTGGAGGCCATAACTCTAACTGAATTAATGCAGAAACAGAAAACCCAGATACTTTTCATGTCACTTATAGGTTAGATCTAACATGCAGTACACGTGGACATAAAGATGAGACAATAGGCATGGGGAATACTGCAGCAGAGAGAGAGGGATAGGGCCAAGGGCTGAAGAACTACCTATTGGGTACGATGCTCAATAGCACGGAAACAGATTCCGTCATATCCAAAACCTCAGCACCATGCAATGTACCTCTGTAACAATCCTTCGCATGTAAACCCTGATTCTAAAATAAAAGTTGAAAAAACAAGAAGAAACGCTTGAGTTAAGATGAGGAGAGTTGTAGAAGCCAAGGTTCTTTTTAAGAGGATGAAGCCTCCAAGTAGCAGGCTGCAGAGAGAGTATTTGGTAAATCTCTCTCTTCTGACCTTGAAAAGATCCAGAAAAGACCTACAAAGGGAAGGAGGTTCTCTATAGAATGCAAAGTTCCCCCCGACAAGACAACCTTGCAAAGTCATATAAAAATATGTCAAATCAATATATTTTGGAGTAACATACTTTGATTTTTCTCAGGACCCACTGTCTGTCTTGTGGGGCTATACCAGAGTCAGGTTGGAATTTGTTATCTTATTGCTACAAAGAATCTGTTTTGTCCATCTTATGAACTCTGTTTTAATGTTATTGCTGGTCAGTTGTTCCTAAACTCCGAAGGGAGGGGTATTAAGGGCCTGTCCAACCTCCCTTCCCATCATCACCTAAACTAGTTTTTCAGATTTCTTTGGAATCCCCTTGGCCAAGGAGGTGGCCAGTTCAGTTGGTTGGGAGTCTTAGAATTTTGTTTTGGGTTTATAAATCCTATTCAGAGCCACTCAGTGTGATAAAAAATAAAACTATTTTCAGATGTGCATAGAATCAGAAAGGTTATTACCATCCGATATTCTCCTAAGAATAACTTAGGAGATGCTTTAAATGAAATAAAAAAATGAATTAAAGAAAAATAAAGATTGAGAATCAAGAGAGCAGAGCAAAGAAAGGACCACATAAAATAAATTAATTCCAAATGAATGTTAATAATTTTTATTAAAAATAATTAGGGAGCTAATTGTATAATTATGTCTTCTGATTTATTAACATGGTAAAAAACATTGACAAGTAGCTTTAATTATTAGTCTTTTTTCTTTTGAGTTCCTGTAATGTCAGTACTTAAGCATTGGATTTTCCACTGATGTAGGGGAAATACAATTAAAAGCAAAATCTCTTCCCAACTCAGAAAAGCTTTCCACAAAGGTATAAGATAAATAAAATAATTTTATTATTGAATTAGCATTGAATTAGAATGTGAGGTGTAGCACAGGTAATCTAAGAAGATTGCAGAAATAATAAAATCTCACCCTTTTATATAAATAAGCAGATAGAAGCAATAACAGACATATTCTCAAGAAAACAACTAGTTTTGAAGTACGAGGACTGGACAGCACTATTGGCCATGCCCAGTTTATCCAGTTTTCACCTGGTAATTTGGGTGGCAGTCTGTGTTAATTGGCTTTATCCAAAAGAAAAATAAAAAGCTCGTATCTTTATGACTAAAAGTAGTTATGCACCAAGGTGTCTGCACAAAATTTGGCTGTCGTTCTCCCCACAAAATGGAATAGTGCCCTTGTTGATGATTACATGTAAAAGAGATGGCTCTCTGATTTTTGATAAATCCATGCATGAGTTGTAAAGTTGGTAATTTTTCTTTGTCCAATTATTTATTTAGCAGTTTAAAATATTTACATCATTTCAAGGGGGCAAAGAAAGAACTGACACGTTTTTAAAAGTGAATGTTCTAAGACAAGGAAAGGGGGAAGGAGGAAGTCTCTTCTCTTATTTTCAATAGGGAAAATTAAGACTCTTATTTCTAATTTGTATTTGCCCTTATAGGGCATATTTTAGCTAGACTTCATAGGTTCTAATACACATTTGTTTTAGTATCATCACTTTCTTATTTTAATGTTTATGGATACATAATACTTATACATATTCACAGGGTGCATGTGGTATTTTGAGAAAAGCATGCAATGTGTAATAATCAAGACTGAATAATTGGGATATCTATTATCTCAAACATTTATTTTTTATTTGTAAACATTCCAAATCTACTTATCAAGCAATTTTGAAATACAATAAATTATTGTTAACTATAGTCATCCTACTGTGCTACCAAACACTACCTCTTATTTCTTCTATCTGACTGTATTTTTGTGACCATTAATCAACATCTCATAATCTCTTTCTCCCCACTTCCCTTCCCACACTCTAGTAACCATGATTTTATTTACTACCTTCATGAGATTAATTTTTGTAGCTCCCACTTATAAGTGAGAACATGTGACATTTTTCTTTCTGTGCCTGGCTTATTTCACTTAACCTAATGTCCTCTGGTTCACTCTGTGTTATTACAAATGACAGGATTTTATTCTTATGGTAGAATAATATTCCATTGTGTATCTATGCCACATTTTCTTTATCTATGCATCCCTTGATGGGCATTTCCCACAGCTAGCATCATACTTGAATGGAGAAAATCTGAGTCTTTCCTCTAAAATCTGGAACAAGACAAGGATGCTCACTTCTACCATTTTTATTCAATGTAGTACCGGAAATATTATCCAGAGCAGTTAGACAACATGAGAAAGAAATAAAAGACATCTAAATAAGAAAGAAAGAAGTCAAAATGTCCTTGCTTTCAGACAATATGATCTTATTTTTAGAAAAACCTAAAGATTAATGAACATAAAATAAATTAATTCCAAATGAATGTTAATAATTTTTATTAAAAATAATTAGGGAGCTAATTGTATAATTATGTCTTCTGATTTATTAACATGGTAAAAAACATTGACAAGTAGCTTTAATTATTAGTCTTTTTTCTTTTGAGTTCCTGTAATGTCAGTACTTAAGCATTGGATTTTCCACTGATGTAGGGGAAATACAATTAAAAGCAAAATCTCTTTCCAACTCAGAAAATTTGAACTAATAAATGAATTAAGTAAAGCTACAGGATACAAAATCAACACACAAACTTGGAAGCATTTCTATATGCAAACAGCGAACAATCTGAAAACAAAATCAAGAAAGCAATGCACTTACAAAAAATAAGACAAAATACCAAGGAATAAATATAACCAAAGAAGTGATAGAGCTCTTCAATGAAAACTATAAAAAAAATTGATGAAAGAAATTGAAGAAGACATGAAAAATATGGAAAGAAATCCCATGTTCATAAACAGAAGAGTTAATATTGTTAAAATGTCCATACCACCCAAATTGATTTATGGATTCAATACAATTCCTATTAAAATACCAACAAAATTCCTCACAGAAATAGGAAAAAAATTGTAAAATTTATATGGAATCACAGAAGATTCAAAATAGCCAAAGTAACACAGAGCAAAAAGTATATCATTGGAAGCATAACATTACCTGACTTCAAATTATACTACAAATCCAAAATAGCATGATTCTGGCATAAAAACAGACATGTAGACAAATGAAATAGAATATAGAACCCAGAAATAAATCTACACATTTATAGTCAACACATTTTCAACAAAGATGCCAAGAACATACACTCGGGAAAAGGTAGTCTTCAACAAATTGTTCTGGAAAAACTGGATATCCGTATACAAAGGAATGAAACTATACCCCTGTATTTAACCATATATGAATATAAAATAAAATGGATTAAAGACTTAAATATAAGACTGAAACAATAAAACTACTAGAAGAAAACATTGGGAAATGCTTCAGGACGTTGTTCTGGGCAAAGATTTCTTGACTAAGACCTCAAAAGCACAAGCACCTGAATTAAAAATGGACAATTGGTATCACACCAAGCTAAAAAAGCTTTTGCACAGCAAAGAAAGCAATCAAAGTGAAGAGGCAGTGTACAGCATGGAAGAAAATATCTGCAAAATATCTGGCAAGGGATTAATAACCAGAATACTTAAAGAACTCAAAAAACTGAATAGTGGAAAAATAAATAACCTGATTTTTAAATGAACAAAATAAACTGAATAGTAATTTCTCAAAAGAAGACATATACATGGGTAATTGGCATATGAAAAAACACTCAACATCATTAATCATAAGTGAAATGCAAATCAAAATTATCGTGAGATATTATCCCACCCTGGTTAAAAACTGCTTTTATCCTAAAGATAGGCAATAGCAAATGCTGGGCAGAGTGTGGAGAAAATAAAACCCTGGTACAATGTTGGTAGGGATGTAATTAGTACAGCCACCATGGAAAACAGTTCGGAGATTTCTCAAAAAACTAAAAATAGAACTACCATATGATCCAGGAATCCCACTTCTGGGTGAATATGTAAGCAAGAAATGTAGTATATTAAAGAGATACCTATACTCCTGTGTTTATGGTTCATTGTTTTCTATATTGTTTCCATTTTTATTTCCCTTCGTATTAAGTGTTATTTCAGAAATAAGTTTGATTATTAACTAATATTATAGCATATACAAATGAAGCTTAATCTGTTTACATTTATTCATTTAAATACATATTTGCTCATAAAATTATCTTTCTATATAGAATGGTTTTTGTTTTTAACATTTGTGTTTTCTTTTTTGTAATTTATATACATTCCAGACTTTAATTTCACATTTCTCCTTCTGTTAATTTCAGAAATTTATAGTATGTAGTAATTTTTAATTATTTATTAGCATTTACTTTTATTTATCTTCAGTTCTAAATTTAAATTTAATGCAGGCCAGCATGGATTTGTCATCCACAAATTTATTCACTGAGAAATGCTTTATTAACAACTTTGTTTTATTTTTTTAAATTGGCAAATCAAATTTTATATACTTATGTACAATGTGATATTTTGAAAAATAACAAATACATATATATATGCGCACATTGTGGAATGGCTAAATTCAGCTAATTAATGTATGCATTACTTCATGTAGTTATCATTTTTTTGGTAATAACAATATCTATTCTCTTATGAATTTTCAAGAATATAATATATCGTTATTAGCCATAGTCACAGTATTGTACAATAGATCTCTTGAACTTATTCCTGAAATTTTGTGTCCTTTGCCCAAACTTTTCTAATCCTACTCCTCTACCCCACCACTCGAACCTCTGGTATAGTTACTATTTTAACTCTCTGCTTCTATGAAGTTCACTTTTTTAGATTCCACATGTAAGTCAGATCATGCAGTATTTGTCTTTCTGTGACTGGCTTGTTTTATTTATTTATTTATTATTTATTTTTCCTTATTATTTATCTTTTAGATTCAGGAGGTACACATGCAGGTTTGTTACATGGGCATATTGAGTGATACGAGGTTTTGGCTTCTATAATCCCATCAGTCAAGTAGTGAACATAGAATGCTATTGATAGTTTTTCAGCCCTTGATCTCTCCTTTCTTCTCCCTCTTCAGAATCTCTAATGTTTACTGTTTCCATCTTTGTGTTCATGTGTACCCAACATTTAGCTCCTACTTATAAGTGAGAACACATGGTGTTTAGTTTTCTGTTTCTGTGCTAGTTTGCTTAGGATAATGCCCTCCAGCTGAATCCTTGTTGCTGTAAAGGACATGATTTCATTCTTTTTTATGGTTGCATGGTATTCCATGGTGTAAATGTAACTTTTTTTAAAAATCCAAATCCACTGTTGATGGGCACCTAAGTTGATTCCATGTGTTTGCCACTGTGAATAGTGCTGCAATGAACATATGAGTGCAGGTGTCTTTTTGGTAGAACAAATTATTTTCTTTTGGGTATATAGCCAGTAATGGAATTGCTGGGTCAAATTGTAATTCTATTTTTAGTTATTTGAGAAATCTCCAAAGTATTTCCCACAGAAAAGCATTCCCTTTTCTCTGCAACCTCACCAATATCTGTTATTTTCTAAACTTATTAATAATAGCAGTTTTGAGCCGGGCGCAGTGGCTCAAGCTTGTAATCCCAGCACTTTGGGAGGCCGAGACGGGCGGATCACGAGGTCAGGAGATCGAGACCATCCTGGCTAACACGGTGAAACCCCGTCTCTACTAAAAAAATACAAAAAACTAGCCGGGCAAGGTGGCGGGCGCCTGTAGTCCCAGCTACTCCGGAGGCTGAGGCAGGAGAATGGCGTAAACCCGGGAGGCGGAGGTTGCAGTGAGCTGAGATCCGGCCACTGCACTCCAGCCTGGGAGACAGAGCGAGACTCCGTCTCAAAGAATAATAATAATAATAATAATAATAATAATAATAGCAGTTTTGACTGGTATGAGATGATATCTCATTATAGTTCTGATTTACATTTCTCTGATGACTGGTGATTCTGAGTATTTTTTTCATATATGTTTATGGCTGGTTGTATGTTTTCTTTAGAGTAGTGTCTGTTCATGTTCTTTGCCTACTTTTAACTTCTTTGTTTTTCTTTATTTGATTTGTTTAAGTTCCTTATAGATTCTGGATATTAGTCCTTTGTCAGATGCATAGTTTGCATATGTTTTCTCCCATTCTGTAGGTTCTCTGTTTACTCTGTTGATAGTTTCTTTCACTGTGCAGAAGCTCTTTAGTTTAATTAGGTCCCAGTTGTCAATTTTTGGTTTTGTTCCATTAGCTTTTAAGGACGTAAAAATTGTTTGCCAAGGTTGATGTATTAAACAGTATTTCCTAGGTTTTAGGTTTTCCTCCAGGATTTTTATAGTTTGACATCTTACATTTAAAAGTCTTTAATCCATCTTGAGTTAATTTTTATATATGGTGAGAGGTAAGGACTCAGTTTCATTCTTTTGCATATGGCTAGCCAGTTTCCCCAGTACCACTTATTAAATAGGATATTCTTTTCCCATTGTTTGTTTCTGTCAACTTCGTTGAAAATCTGTTGGTGGCAGATGTGTGGTTTTACTTCAAGGGTCTCTATTTTGTTACTTTGGTCTATGTATCTACTTTTGTATGACTGTCTTATTTTACTTAACATAATATCCTCTACGTTAATCCATGTTGTCACAAATGACAGGATTTTCTTCTTTCTTGAGGCTCAGTAGTATCCTTTTGTGTATATGTACCATGTTTTCTTTATGCATTCATCCACTGATGGGCAAAAATCACAAGCAATATGACAAAATATTAATATTTGTTAATTATAGTTTTGGCATTGCACATGTTCATAGTACATGAGTTACTATATTCTTGAAAGTTTAAAACTTCTACCACATTTAAAAAATAGTTGTTGATGTAATAATCTGGAGATACTTGGTTGTGATGGGCAGCAGAAAAAAATAAGTAGAGATTGAGGCGGGATGTGGAGTTAGAGGAAAAACACTTTATAGAATACTATTTCCTAGTGCATGTTTACATGACTATGGAAATACTCAATAAAAAGGAAGACAGTAATGACTGAGAAGAGAGAAAAAATGATGCAAATCTTAAAGAACCCAAAGAGCAAAGTCCTTGAGAGGGCAAGAGGGAAGAGATGATGTTAATATAATAAGAACTCAGCAAATGTAGCTGAGTGAATGAGTAAATGAACCAATAAATGAACTTCAGCATCCCTTTGGCTTCTTATATTTAATTACCTTTTCAACTCTCCAAAACAATTAAAAACTTGGATCACTTTCCTTATGTTTATAAGTTCCTTATGTTCTCTCTCTCTCTCTCTCTTTTTAAGCAGAGAATATCCCCTTCTACTTGTAAAAGACAGTAAAGACCATAAAGTTTATTTTCTGCCATTGGTGTATATATTTTACTAAGCACTCAGATTCCAGATGCTGTTTTAGGCAGTGTAGAAACTGCAGTGAGGAATGTAGACAAACAACTATACAGTGTATTATTTGGTGATGAAAAGTGACATCAAGAAAATCAGACAGGCTTAAGAGATAGGACGTAATGAAACCTTATGACAGGTGTTTAAAAAACATTCTTTAAAGGGTGACATTTGAACAATCTTGAATGAAATGACAGAGGGCATGCCATTTTTCTGGGACATTAAGTAATTTCTTCTGAAAAGCATGGAAGTCCATTTCAGTCTTCATATGTCTGTGGAAGAATAGGGTTATTAGATCTCAGGGCTTTTAAAAATTTTTTATTTTATTTTATTTTAAGATCTGGTATATATGTGCAGGACATGCAGGTTTATTACATATGTAAACATGTGCCATGGGGTGGTTTGCTGCACCTGTCAACTCATCACCTATGTATTAAGCCCAGAATGCATTAGCTCTTTTATTTAATTCTCTCCCCACCTTGTTTGCGGCACCTATCAAACTGTCACCTAGTTATTAAACCCAGCATGCATTAGGTATTTTCCCTAATGCTCTCACCACCTTGCCCTCCCGCAACAGCCCCCAGTGAGTGTTGTTACGCTCCCTGTGTCCATGTGTTCTCATTGTTCAGCTCACGCTTATAAGTGAGAACATGTGGTGTTTGATTTTCTGTTCCTGTGTTACTTTGCTGGAGATAATGACTTCCAGCTTCATCCATGTCCCTGCAAAGGACATGATCTCTTTCCTTTCTATAACTGCATATTATTCCATGGTTTATATGTACTACATTTTTTTTTATCTATTTTATCATTGATGGGCATTTGGGTTGATTCCATGTCGTTGCTATTGTGAATAGTGCTGCAATAAAATAAAACCACATGCATGTATCTTTATAATAGGATGATTTATATTCCTTTGGGTATACACCCAATAATGGGATTTCTGGGTCAAATGGTATTTCTTGTTCTAGGTCCTTGAGGAATCAACACACTGTCTTCCACAATGGTTGAACTAATTTGCATTCCCCCCAATGGTGTAAAAGTGTTCCTATTTCTCCACAGTCTCAGCAGTATCTGTTGTTTCTTGACTTTTTAATAATTGCCATTCTGACTGGCATGAGATGGTATCTCATTGTGGTTTTAATTTGCATTTCTCTAATGATCAGTGATGTTGAGCTTTTTTCATATTAGTTGGTCTCACAAATGTCTTCTTTTTAGAAGTGTCTGTTCGTGTCCTTTTCCCACTTTTTGATAGGGTTTTTTTTTTTTTTTTTTTTTTTTTCTTTCATGTAAATGTGTTTACGTTTCTTGTGGATTCTGGATGTTAGATCTTTGTCAGATGGTTAGATTGCAATTGTTTTCTCCCATTCCATTGGTTGCCTGTTCACTCTGCTGATAGTTTCCTTTGCTGTGCAGAAGCTCTTTCATTTAATTAGGTTCCATTTGTTAACTTTTGCTTTTGTTGCAATTGCTTTTGATGTTTTGGTCATGAAATCTTTTCCCGTGCCTATCTTCTGAATGGTATTGCCTAGGTTTTCTTCTAGAGTTTTTATATTTTGAGGCTTTACATTTAAGTCCTTACATTTAAGGCATCTACATTTGATGCCTCAAATGTAATTTTTAACTGTAAGTTTTTACATTTAAAAATGTAACAAAGTAACTCCATCTCGCATTATAGTATAGTTTGAAGTTGGGTAGCATGATGCTTCAAGCTTTGTTATTTTTGATTACGATTGTCTTGGCTCTATAAATAACCTTGGGCAGTATGGCCATTTTCACGATATTGATTCTTCCTATCCATGAGCATGGTATGTTCTTCCATTTGTTTGTGTCCTCTTTTATTTCACTGAGCAGTGGTTTGTAGTTCTCCTTGAAGAGGTCCTTTACATCCCTTGTCAGTTGGATTCCTAGGTATTTTTCAATGCCATCCCCATCAAGCTACCAATGAGTTTCTTCACAGAATTGGAAAAAACTGCTTTAAAGTTCATATGGAACCAAAAAAGAGCCCACATCTCCAAGACAATCCTAAGTCAAAAGAACAAAGCTGGAGGCATCACGCTACCTGACTTCAAACTATACTACAAGGCTACAGTAACCAAAACAGCATGGTACTGGTACCAAAACAGAGATATAGACCAATGGAACAGAACAGAGTCCTCAGAAATAATACCACACATCCACAGCCATCTGATCTTTGACAAACCTGAGAGAAACAAGAAATGGGGAAAGGATTCCCTATTTAATAAATGATGCTGGGAAAATTGGCTAGCCATAAGTAGAAAGCTGAAACTGGATCCTTTCCTTACTCCTTATAAGAAAATTAATTCAAGATGGATTAGAGACTTAAATGTTAGACCTAATACCATAAAAATCCTAGAGGAAAACCTAGGTAGTACCATTCAGGACATAGGCATGGGCAAAGACTTCATGTCTAAAACACCAGAAGCAACGGCAGCAAAAGCCAAAATTGACAAATGAGATCTCATTAAACTAAAGAGCTTCTGCACAGCAAAAGAAACTACCATCAGAGTGAACAGGCAACCTACAGAATGGGAGAAAAATTTTGCAGTTTACTCATCTGACAAAGGGCTAATATCCAGAACCTACAAAGAACTCAAACAAATTTACAAGAGAAAAACAACCCCATCAAAAAGTGGGCAAAGGATATGAACAGACATTTCTCAAAAGAAGACATTCATACAGCCAACAGACACATGAAAAAATGCTCATCATCACTGGCCATCAGAGAAATGCAAATCAAAACCACAATGAGATACCATCTCACACCAGTTAGAATGGCAATGATTAAAAAGTCAGGAAACAACAGGTGCTGGAGAGGATGTGGAGAAATAGGAACACTTTTACACTGTTGGTGGGATTGTAAACTAGTTCAACCATTAAGGAAAACAGTATGGCGATTCCTCAAGGATCTAGAACTAGAAGTACCATATGACCCAGCCATCCCATTACTGGGTATATACCCAAAGGATTATAAATCATGCTGCTATAAAGACACATGCACACGTATGTTTATTGCGGCACTATTCACAATAGCAAAGACTTGGAATCAACCCAAATGTCCATCAGTGACAGACTGAATTAAGAAAATGTGGCACATATACACCATGGAATACTATGCAGCCATAAAAAAGGATGAGTTTGTGTCCTTTATAGGGACATGGATGCAGCTGGAAACCATCATTCTTAGCAAACTATCACAAGAACAGAAAACCAAACACTGCATGTTCTCACTCATAGGTGGGAACTGAACAATGAGATCACTTGGACTCGGGAAGGGGGACATCACACACCGGGGCCTATCATGGGGGGGGGAGAGGGATTGCATTGGGAGTTATACCTGATGTAAATGACGAGTTGATGGGTGCTGACGAGTTGATGGGTGCAGCACAGCAACATGGCATAAGTATACTTATGTAACAAACATGCACGTTATGTACATGTACCCTAGAACTTAAAGTATAATAAAAAAAAAAAAAAAAAAAAAAAAAGGACTGTCTTGGCAATGCGGGCTCTTTTTTGGTTCCATATAAAATTTAAAGTAGTTTTCTTCTAATTCTGCAAAAAAGTCACTGGTAGCTTGATGGGAATCGCATTGAATCTATACATTACTTTGGGTAGAATGGCCATTTTCACAATATTGATTCTTCATATCCATGAGCATGGAATGTTTTTCCATTTGTTTGTGTCCTCTCTTATTACTGTGAGCAGCAGTTTGTAGTTCCCCTTGAAGAGGTTTTTCACATTCCTTGTTAGCTGTATTCCTAGATATTTTATTTTTTTGTAGCAATTGTGAATGGGAGTTCTTAGAAACCTACAAAGTGGCTTAGATCCCCACACACTAATAGTGAGAGAATTTAACACCCCATTGTCAATATTAGATCATTAAGAAAGAAAATTAATAAGGTTATTCAGGACTTGAACTCAGCTCTAGATCAGTTGGAACTGATAGATACCTACAGAATTCTCCACTCCCAAACAACAAAATATACAGTCTTTACAGTGCCACATGATACTTACTCTAAAATTGATCACACAATTGGAAGTAAAACACTCCTCAGAAAATGCAAAAGAACTGAAATGATAACTAACAGTCTCTCAGACTGCAATCAATCAAATTAGAACTCAAGATTAAGAAATTCACTCAAAACCACATAAGTACATGGAAATTGAAAAACCTGCACCTGACTGACTCCTTGGTAAATAATGGAATTAAGGCAGAAATCAAGAAGTTATTTGAAACCAATGAGAACCAAGAGACAATGTATCAGAATCTCTGGAACAAAGTTAAAACAGTGCTAAGAGGGAAATTTATAGCACTAAATGCCCACATACGAAAGCTAGAAAGAGCTCAAATTGACACCCTAACATCACAACTAAAAGAGCTAGAGAAGCAAGAACCAACAAATCCAGAGCTAGCAGAAGACAGAAATAACCAAGATCAGAGTGGAACTGAAGGAGATAGAGACACAAAAAAACCTTCAAAAAATCAATGAATCCAGGACCTTTTTTTTTTTTTTCCAAAAAATTAATAAAATAGATAGACTGCTATCTAGACTAATATAGAAGAAAAGAGAAAAGAATCAAGTAGGCACAATAAAAATGATAAAGGGGATATCACCACAGACACTGCAGAAATACAAACAACAATCAGAAAATACTATAAATATCTCTATGCAAATAATCTAGAAAACCTAGAAGAAATGGATAAATTCCTGGATACATACACCCTCCCAAGACTGAACCAGGAAGAAGTTGAATCCCTGAATAGACCAATATCAAGTTCTATAATTGAGGCAGTAATAAATAGCCTACCAACCAAAAAAAGCCCAGGACCAGATGAATTTACAGCTGAATTCTACCAGAGATACAAAGAGGAGCTGGTACCATTTCTTCTGAAACGATTCCAAACAATTGAAAAGGAGGGACTTTTCCCTACCTCATTTTATGAGGTCAACATTATCCTGATACTAAAACCTGGCAGAGATACAACAAAAAAAGAAAACTTATGGGTCAATAGGTGCAGCAAACCACCATGGCACACATACACCTATGTAACAAATTTGTTCTTTGTGCACATATATCCTCTTTTTTTTTAATTAAGAAGAAATAAAGAAAAGAAAAGAATACTTCATGCCAATATCCCTGATGAACATCAGTGTGAAAATCCTGAATAAAATACTGGCAAACCAAATCCAGCAGCACATCGAAAAGCGTATCCACCACAATCAAGTTAGCTTCATCCCTGGGATACAAGGCTGGTTCAACATATGCAAATCAATAAATGTAATTCATCACATTACCTGTACTAATGACAAACCACATGATTATCTCAATAGACACAGAGAAGGCCTTTGATAAAATTCAACATCCCTTCATGTTAAAAACTCTTGGTAAACCAGGTATTGATGGAACATATATCAAAACAATAAAAGCCATTTATAATAAATCCACAGCCAATATCATACTGAATGGGCAAAAGCTAGAAGCATTCCCTTTGAAAACCAGCACAGGACAAAGTACTTCCCACTCCTGTTCAACATAGTATTGGAAGTTCTGGCCAGGGCAATCAGGCAAGAGAAGGAAATAAAGGGCCTTCAAATAGGAAGAGAGGAAGTCAAATTGTCTCTCTTTAAAGATGACTGATTGTATATCTAGAAAACCCCATCATCTGAGCCCAAAATCTGCTGAGGCTGATAAGCAACTTCAGCAAAGTCTCAGGATACAAGATCAATATACAAAAAATCACAAGCATTCCTATACACCAACGATAGACAAGCAGAGAGCCAAATCATGAATGAGATCACAGTTATTTTCATCTCACAAACTGTACATGTTTTTTAGCCTTTCTTGTTTCCTGTATTGCAGATACAGTAGAAGCAAATATTATACCTCTTTTATCTTTTTCAGGGCCTAAAATTGTATTTATTTTTCAATTGAAACACATTGCTGAAGTTGTTTCGAATAGATATTTATCTCTCATATTAAAGGTGCCCAACAAGCTAAGTCATTTTAGTCTGAAGTATTTATTTGGCTCAGGGAAGTGTTCTACTCTAATTTGATTATCTCTTCTCTATTGTTCTTTATATATTAAAGAAACCTTGTCTCCTGATCAACAATAAAACTTGCACTTGGGGCGAGGACTCATTTTCATTTAAGATCCTCAGGGAACTTTTCTACCATGAATTCTCTCTTTTTCTCCTTTCTCCAGCCTCTCTACTTGCACTTTGTATTCATTACATACATGTGCTTACAATTTATACAATCATAAAAAACCCTTTAATGGTATTTTTGTCATTTGCATATAAAAGTTAATAGGGTCAACTCTTCCATATTTCTTTATCCAATTCAATATACCTCATTCTGACTTCTAAAATAGCTTTCTTAAGTTTATCAATGAGTTGCTAGTTACAAACCCCAAATATTTTTAATCATTTTATCATTTGATACCCAAAATATCTGCGAGTTTTGGGCTCTCTTTTTTTCTTGAAACCTTTTTCTTTTACCTCCTGGGAAACTACTAACTTTTGCTTTGTTTCTCCTCCTATTTTTTGTGTTAGATTTCTTTTAATTTCCTTTTCAGGGTTATCTTCCTTCACTTTACTCAAATGTCAGTTTGCCCAGAGTTTCATTTTTGTTTGTTCTCTTTACTTTAAATATTCCCTATGTAAATATATTTAATTCTATATTTTCAAGTGGAAAATGATTTCTAAATTTATAGCTAATGTAGGGTGACTCTGCTGAGTTTTAACAGCCTCTTAAAATAATTTTGTGTTCAGTTGAAAATAACAGGTAAAAATGGAAATGATTCTCTGCAGTCATTCCCTGCAAGCAAACCTGCTTATCCCTTTTTTCCTAAATCTTGGTGACTGGTACTTTTTGGCAACTGGTTTTCTAAGCAATCACCCAGGTTCATTCTAGATTTTCCTATTTCAACAGCCTGAAATCCAAATGGTACTAAATTATCCTGAGTTTTACTCAGTTAATAATATTTAAAACCTTCCACTCTTAATCACATTTCTAATGCCCTGTAGCATTCATGAGGTCAAATCACTGATGACGTAAACACTTCCTCAAAGGCCCCATCTCCCAAGGCTGGTGCAATGGGATTTTTAGGGAACAAATTCAGACTGTAGACCCTTGGTATATCTGACTCATTTTTTACAACAAAGTGTGGAAACACTTTTTCCAAGAAGGCATGCCTGATATCTAGCTGCTTCCATTTCCCATAGTATGGTTTGGGTTATCAATAATTACCTTGGGTTTCCATGGTACCTTGGGGAAACCATTATCAGAGTTTTGTGGCATGATATTCATTACTATTGATGTTTTTTTCTTTGCATTTCTATCCATGTGTTTCCCTACTAGGAGCCGAACTGTTTAATGAGATTAAAGTGTCTTTTTAAAACAACTTATCTTGAAATAATTTTAGGCTTATACAAAAATTACAAAAACAGTTCACCCAATTTCTTCTCTTCATGCTAACCTGTCTCATAACATAATATATTTATCAAAACAAATAAACTAAAGATTTTATTAAGATTTCTGCAGTTGTTTCCCTAATGGCTTTCCACTTTGGATCTCTTAATGGCAAATTAGCCTCCTATTTACTTAGCAGATTGTAGCTTTTTCTGTCTGCTAAGTCACACTTAAACTAGCACTCAATCTTTCCAATATGCTTCATATTTCCCCTTCACTGTTAATCTTTTCCTGTTCTGTGTTTCTTTCCTGATTTAAACAATTGTATTTCCGTAAAATATATAATTTGGGTTCCTTGGTGGAGGACAAAATTGCCACATGTGATCAGTCTACCATGGACAGTTAATAGCCCAATTATGTAGGATATTACAGAATAAATATGAGGTTGGTTTGGTGATAAAACAGATAAAAATGGGCTAAGAGCTAACTTGCTACATTTGAGTGAGTTACTAAAGAAACAAGAATCTGACAGGATCTAGGAAATGAGATTTTGTTTGTAAAGTTGATTGAAAAAAATTATAAATCACATTGGGAATCCATATGGATAAGTCATCTACATATATAGCTCATATCTGTATCAATAATGTATCCATCTATCACGAATCTATTACTAATGCCCTCTTGAAGTTGAGGACATAGAGGAAGATAATTGAATCTGTTATTCATTTTCATATGTAACAGTGAGTAGCAGTGTAGAAAGCCTTTCTTATTCTATCCCTCATTTGGTAATGGTTTTTCTACAAGCAGTATTTAAATCATTAAAGAACAGAGAATAGAAACAGAGCAAGAGAAGCTGCTTTACAAGTGAAACAAAGTACAACCATTTAGTGCAAGGGTTGGCAAACTTTTCCTATAGAAGCATAGAAAGTAAATATTTTCGGCTTTGCAGGTTATGTGTGTTGTCTGTTACAATTTTTCAGCCTTGCCATTGTAGCAGGAAAGCAGCCAGAAGTACCTAAACAGATGGGCATTACTGTGTTCAAATAAAACTTTATTTATAACAACAGGCAGAAGGCTAGATTTGGCCCAAGGTTGGTAGTTTTCTGACTCTTAATTTAGAAAGAACAGATTATGTACAAGAAGAAATCATTTCCAAAGTGCACAATAATTTCAGGACAACAGCCTGGATGCCAGAAGCACTTAAAGTCCAAGTGCTCTGTCTCTTAATTCATTATTTGCCATACTTTCTCATAGAAATAAAAACAAACCGGTTATTGATAAGCCACAGACTTCCAGCAATAATTTAAGTGACACTGAGGGATCTTAAAAGCTATCAAATAATTATCTTACAAAAAAAAATGAGAAAACAAGAAATACCAACAATAACAAAAAAAACCTCAGCACACCAAAATAATTTCACAGGAAAATGCTACCAATGCTTCAAAGATTAAGTAGATCCAATGATACATTCTAAATCACAGAAAATGAAAAAAACTTTTAAGTAAATTCTATGAAAACAATATAAAGTTGATCATTAAATAAGATAAGGAAGGCACCAAAAAATCCACCTAATTCATAGATAACGATCTTACTCTTTCAAGGAATGACTTCATGTTGTCCATTTGTCAATGAGAATATAAAATGACTAAAATTTGTGTGTATTTTTTCACTATTTATGTTTGTTATCTAGCACTTGACCAGGAAGAAAGGACCAAAGAGAGACAACATTTTCTCTTATGTACATTGTTTGCACATTGCTCCTTAACACGTCCAGCAAACAGAGCATCACCATGAAATTCTGTATTGAGCAGTAAAGAGAGACAGAGAGAGAGAAGAAAGAAGAAACAACAGTCTGGAAGTAGCTTTTTGTCTGTCAGCACTATTCACTATTGAGATGGTAACTGTAGTAAGTGGTAGGTGGTAGCACTAGAGCACTCTAATTTGTGTACGGGATTTAGGATTTGGGATGGAGGAGGAGAAACTATTATATAGTAAGGATAAAATTGGCCCTAAAGTCTTTCTTCATCCTATAATATGTTGAAGATGATAGTACTGTCATAACAAATTGGTCTTAGATGCTTTGAGCAAAATACATAACATGGAAGAAGTGAGCAAACTAGCACTACCTTTAGGGGAAATTCTGTAATTGCCTAAGTATAAAACCATTTCTAAACACTTCTCTGACATTTTCTTCTACTATCAAGACTTTAGCTTATGTAAATAACTAAAAACGTTTGAAATCACACAATTAGGTAATTGATGGAATTAATTGTTGATAAACATAAATTATTTCTCAAAATGATGAATCTGGCCATTAGCCAATCTTGTATGTTATATTCTGAAGTTCACTCTTCAGTTTTCTATATATAGGATAGTTGTGAAAATTGAGTGGAAGCCTTGGCCACACAAATGCAAACTGTGAATTGGGTTGAACACTTCAGAGAATGTAACAATATAGACACAACAGTAACAAGATTTAATTGAAGCGAATATGGGGAAGCCTCTGAAAGAAAAAAATGGTAATGGTTTTTAATAAATTAGTCAAATACTTTAAAATAGGCTTAGTAGAGTTGAACAATAAGTTTTTGTTTTGTTTTGTCTTGAGTTTTAATAGCTATAAAAGGAGAGAGGGATTGCCATGCTGCCATGAAATGGATATAAACAATTTTCAGCTAAGACACTGACCCAAAAGTAAGTTTTCCATCAACAAGAATTGAAAGCAGTCCTTGATTTATGGCATCCAGCAGAGACTGCAATCACAGATAGCACAGCCAGGAAAAGAACACTCATTATTTTAGAGAGTCAAAGAATTGTGGGATTGCACAGACATTACTCTAATAAACATTTTTATCACTTATGGGAAGAAGCCGCTCTCCCTGGTAATAGCAATGATGAGTACTTAAATTAAGGAGAACTTTAAATTGGTGAAAACAAACATCTACAAAAAGAATAAAGAGTAAATAATAAAAGACTGAAAATAAAGGCCACAGTCCACGGTAATCAGAGATGGTGAATGAGTCACTTGGGACCTCCCAAAAGAGATCAGCAAATCTGAATCCAAGTGGTGTTAGAATAAAGACCTTTTGATTGATCATATTTGATTAAAGCTTCCATCAGTTTCTTAGAGAAACATGGAAAATATAAATCTGGAAAACAGAAAAGCTATCAAATAATTATCTTACAAAAAATGAGAAAACAAGAAATACCAACAATAACAAAAAACCTCAGCATACCGAAATAGTTTCACAGGAAAATGCTGCCAAAGCTTCAAAGATTAAGTAGATCCAATGTTACATTCTAAATCACAGAAAATGAAGAAAAACTTTTAAGTAAATTCTATGAAAACAGTATAAAGTTGATCATTAAATAAGGTATATATACTGAAATATTTAGGAATAAGTTGTCATAATGATCCAGAAAAAGAAAAAGTATCTCTCTTTCTTTATCAATCATTGATTGACCTAGGTGATGATATATGGGTATTAATTATATTATTCTTTCAGTTTTTTCTGTATGTGTTACATTTCCAAAAAGAGTCTTGGGAAATGGATATATTAATATTTATTTGAATTTTTGTGCATTTCTCTTTGAAATGTTGTGTGGGCTGGTCTCAAACTCGTGTGCTCAAGTGATTCTCCTGCCTCAGCATCCTGAATAAGCTGGGACTACAGGCATGCACCACTACACTTGGCTTTGTACATTTTAAAGCCATAGAAGCCAATATTCTAAGAAAATTTTAGAAAGAACTCTGATATATATAAACAGTCATAATAACTTTTCTGGGTTGAAGCATGTCTACTCATGCAAACGCTCATCTGTTTCTTAACTCACAGTCTCTCTAAGACAGCTCTAAGAAATGCTGCATCTTTGGAAACTACTTAAAAATAACATTTCCATTCTGTTACACAGTTAAATATGGTAGTGAAACATGAGGTCTTTGTAGATATATTCTCTATAAAATATTTTTAAATTGTTAACATTTTGACACTTAAAGGAATGTACTACAAGTTTGGGAAAATAGTCACTTAGAAATACCACTATTTATTTGGCATCTAATGTGTGACTAGTACCATCCTCATTAATGTGTGACTAGCGCCATTCTAATTATTTTGCATGAATAACCCATAAATCAAAGAATAACCATGTACATTTTAATTAATTTTAAAATAAATTTGGCAGTAAATAACAGAGCCAGGATTCAACCAATATCTGTTTCTTTCAGAATGTTGTTCTTATCAATGCATACATATGAAGAAATTTGAAATTTTCCAACATATCAGGATGTAGGGTTATAGAATATAACTTATAATCTAACAAATATACTATACTAACAGGGGATAGAATTAAAGTAGATTACTTCCACTCTATCTAATAAATTTTAATTTTACTTAGGAAAGAACCTGTCTTCTGAGGTTATGAGGTTATCCCTATAGGTAAAAAAAATAATGACAGAAATGTTTGAATGAGAAGTTCAAGTAGTTTTATAAATGGCCTTCAGCACAGTTGATTTCCCCAAACTAAGATGTCAAAACTGAATAGGTTCCACTTTTTAATTTTTCAAATCTCTCTCTCTGTGCCTTTTTTCTTTTTCTTCTTTTCTTATTGAGACAGAGTCTTGCTGTGTCATCCAGGCTGGAGTGGAGTGGCATGATCTCACTGACTGCAACCTCTGCCTCCGGGGTTCAAAAGATTCTCTTGCCTCAGCCTCTGTAGTAGCTGGGATTATAGGCACTTGCCACCAGGCCTGGCTAATTTGTATTTTTAATAGAGACGGGGTTTCACCATGTTGGCCAGGCTGGCCTCCAACTTCAGACCTCAAGTGATCCTCCTGCCTGGGCCTCCCAAAGTTCTTGGATTATAGGCGTGAGCCACTGCTCCCAGCTTTTTCTTTTCAATTCTCATACTTTACTATTATCTTCCAGATCATCACCACCGTCTAAATATTCCAAATTAAGATAGACAGGACAGAAAGTTTTATTGATATTTGTTCATAAATTAAATTCACTAGACACCACAGTGAATTACATTGACATCACAAAAATATTCACAACTTCTACCCTTATTCTATTTAATATTTATTTAATCTACCACTTCAATAAGTAGAAATTGCAAATAGAGTGAAATAACTCTTGTCTCCTTTTCTGCCTCTCCCTCTCACACACACAACCTGGAATTCTAGCAAACATAAGCTTCAGTGAATAAATTTGGTAGTACATGACAGACAGAGCCAGTATTAGTGTTTAGATTGCACTTAGTATTTTAGATTGTTGTTAATTGTATCTTTACTGCTGTTTAAGTATTTAGTATTAGTATTTTAGTATTGTCCCTTAGTATTTTTGATTGTTGTTAATTGTATCTTTACTGCTGTTTAATTTGCTGGGAAGAATGAGCTTTTAAAATATATAAATTAAGCTGGTCAGATTCGTTTTATACGTATTTTATCCAGAGCTAAAGATCATTTTGTTTTCCACCCTTGCCAACTAAAAGTAGAAAAGTGGTTTCTAAACAACAAAGAAATGGGGGTAATATAACAATCCAAAGAAAGTATCCTTAAAGAGCCTGTGGAGCATCTGAAAAATATTGATCCTAGAAAGCAAATGAAAGAGCACATTGATCTTGGAAGAAAAAAATGGTGGTGGGAACCATGAAAACAGCTGGAGAAAAGTCTTAGCAATAAAGAAGAGCACACCTAACTGACAGACTTGAAGGAAGACTGAAAATGTGAAGGTACAGGAAAATGTTAAGGTGAAATAGAAAGATCATCTTAAAAGTATAAGTCAAGGTCCTTAGTGAATAATAATGCATGTGGGTTTTAAGAAAAACACTTTAATGGGGGAAAGTGATAAACAACAGATTTTAATTCCAGCTAAGCCTCCAAATAGAGTGAATTTCAGAAATCACTAAATCCCAGGCACTCAGTTTTTATACATGTAAAAAAGAGTAGTGATAACAAAGTTCCAGTCACAGGATTGCTATAATGACCCTTTGGGGAGTTTCTGAAGCATGTCTTTGAATTCTTCTCCCAAAGGGATTCTGTCTTAGGCAATGTTAGGTTTGGCATCCATTAAACCAAACAACTGCTAAGGTACAAATAGCCAGTATACTTCCTAAAATATGCTCTATAAGAAAATTAGAGAATCATGGAAAATCCCAAACTGAATTGAGAACAACAGAATAAGGTAAACTTCTCTTAATAGAAAATAAAGAAAACTGAATTGAAATTCTCCTCTATATTTTGCATTTTACTCTGTATTTTATGGACTACTCCCTAATCACACACACACACTTGTTATTTAATTCATTTGTCCATAACGTAGTCTCAAATCTCTCATGTAATCCCACCTCCACCCTTACCACCAAACAATAACTTAGATTCAGTGAGAAAGTTCTCCTAATTTTACCCATTTATCTCTCAGATTTTTCCTGTCCCAATCCACACAGCTAATGTCTAGATCATGCACTCATAATTTCTTGTCTGGACTAGTGTAATTATTCCCTACTTTTTTCCTCCACCTAAATTCTATGTGTCTAATCCATTTTCTGTATTACCAGAACAATGTTCTTTGCAAACATCACAAACACTTGCTTAAAACCTTTCACTAGCTCTCAACTTTCTACAGGGTTGTCTCCAGAGAAAACTTTTTATACTGTAGGAGTGACTGAATGATGTGTCAAAAACTCAATTTACTTACTCAAAAACAACATTTTTATGAAATGAAAGAAAATGGAATAGACCAAAAGCAATAGAATATAAAAGACCTGGGTACCCATTACCTAGTAAGATGTAATATTTTTGTGAGATTTTAATTTTTATGTGTTTATATTTGAGTAATATAAAATATTTTACTATGACTTATGTTTAAGAAAAAGCTTCAAGGACACTTCTGTAGATTATATAGATCCCCTCATAATCTTACTTTTCCTGTATCTACAGCCTAACACCTCAAAGTTTCAGTCATACTTTAGTTGAATAAATAATCCACACTCTTTCACATCTTGGGACAATCTATATAATTGTCCCTTGCTGAAATGTTTCCCCTTTCACTTTCCTGTCAACTTGGGAAATGCCTGCTCAGTTTTCAGTATGCAACTCAAATATCATCTCCTTTGTGAACATTTCAGGAACCCTCCTCCTCATGGTCCCTAGTGCCCCATCTTCAGCTGGTTGTTTTGAACTGGTCTAAAATATTAAGAGTTTGGTGATGCAAAACTATTAGGTTATTTTCGTTTGATCTCTAACAGCATGAGATAGGCAAATAGATGCATATTTTTTGATAACCTGAAACTAGACTACAAACAATCTCTCCAAAAACCCTTGCTTTCTGTTTTTTGGAGGGGTACTCTGATAGAAGGTTACCTAAGACAAATGTTGCATTATTCATGTTGCGTATACGGGGCACCAGGACTCCTCTGAACTGGTTTGTTTGGAATCAAGTCTGGAGAGCAATGCTTCAGTGTATAGAACATGTACAAGACTGGCTAGAGTCTTATGTCTATTAATGCATGTCAGAATGGTGTCTCTAAAGATCTTTTTTTTCCAGAAAATATATTTCCAGTATTATTAATTTCACTAGTGAACACCCCTTTCTAACAATCATTCACTAATAAGCCATTATTTTACAAATGAAAACCAATTATAGTCATGCTAAATAGCAAAGCCTCTATTGTTAATCACGTTAAGGATACCTGAAGCTTGTATTTCAGATGAAAATGTAGCTGCCTACCCTGGACTATGAATTCTGGATTAGGACAATTCCTTAAATGGTAATTTAAACAATTTTTATCTGATAACACACTGTCAATAGCTGACATATTTTGAAGTAAATCACACACATTGTTACACTAAAAATTATAATTAACATATCTTGGCTATTGGAAGTCAAATTTAGTATGTTTTTTACAATGAATTTACCTCACAGATACACAGGTAATGATGAGTATAAAAAATCCACAATCCAACATTTTTGTATATTCAGGGGGAAATCGTTTAATGAGAATATGGTTACGAGTGAAAAGAACATGGCTTAAAATTCATAAACAAAAAAATAGTTTATCCTTAATTTCCAAAGAATAATGTATATTTTACTGTTCCACTTATTGTAATTGGGGCAGAATGTTTAAATAGAATGCTTCTTTCTCCACTTCTGAAAATGTTTTCCACAATATAAGTTTAAGAACATCAAAATGTCTATGAACTTCTCACTTCTGTGTGCAGAATTAGAAAGCTTCCAAGAAATTTATTCCTATTTCTTGGTAGATCCATAAGTCAGATGACAGTTGTAAAAAGAGGTCAAAGACAGTGAAATGAAGGGACTGATGAGTAAATTTCTTTAGAGAAAGTTGTTACCCTAAACACAGTTCTCAGTCCTTCTTTGAGGAAAGGGAAGGAGGTGGTAGTCTATGGAAAATTCTCTTTAGGTGCCTAACTCATAATTGAGGTCAATAGACAGAATACTCCTAGAGGCAAAGGAAAAGTGAGTTGTTTTGGTGGCAGAGCCAGAGAGTGAGGGCTGCTGCATTGTGTTGAGGAAGTGTGATTAAAAACAACATCTCAGCCAGGCGTGGTGGCTCACACCTTTAATCCCAGCACCTTGGGAGGCTGAGGCAGGAGGATCATTAGAGGTCAGAAGTTCAAGACCAGCCTGGCCAACATGGTGAAACCTTGTCTCTACTAAAAACACAAAAATTAGCTGGGAATGGTGCCAGGCACCTGTAATCCCAGCTACTCGGGAGGTTGAGGCAGGATAAATGCTGAAACCCAGGAGTTGGAGGTTACAGTGAGCCGAGATCTCACCACTGCATTCCAGCCTGGGTGACAGAGCAAGACTTCATCTCAATAAATAAATAAATAATAAAAATCCCAACCCAGAAAACTTCTCTAAAATGATAGGAGACAAATAAAATAGTTTTGTTGTAAAATATACATTAAACCAGAATACAAAGCATATTATAGGCAATCCACTGAAAACAGTAAATCCAGTAAATCTCAAAGGAGGTTGCAGAGACAGAAAGAAATCTTACCTTTTTACATAGACAAGCAGAAGGATTCATTACATATGCATTTGAAAGAAAAGGAATAACAAGTCTTCAAGTAAGAGGACTTGACAGCATAGCAAACTCACTTGGTAATTAGGCTGACCAGCTGTGGTAGCTAATAGGCTTTAAAAAAAAAAATTCTCATATGTGTGACAGAAGACAGTTTTGCAATGTCATGCTAGGTGGTGCACCAAGTTGTAGTAGGCTTCTGTCCCGCCACTGGGAGATAGGGCTCTAGCTTCCTTGATTCCATTTTAAACGGGTGCCTCACAGGTCCTAAAGAGTGAGATTCCTGGGTTATAAAGCTGGAATTAGGTTTACTTTTAAAAAGATTTATATATATCTCAAAGCCACAGGGAAAGAATATGCAAGTACATATTTTTGAAAGAAAGTGTTCTGGGAAAAAAAAAAAAAGTGGAAGGGTATGTCTCCCTACATGAGGGAGAGTTATTATTTTTTTCTTCTTAGTTACACCTTCTCCTTACCATTCAAATTATCCTGCTTGCCTTTATCCTTGTCTGTCAGGACAAGGAATGGGTGAATGTTTCCTGTTGACCAGATGTGACTGAGAGAGAGAAATCCACGTGGGGTATGTTCTATCCTATAGGGTCCTGTTGGAGAGGATGAGGGAAGACCTCAGAAGAAAGGCTTGAAAGTATCTTGATGCCCAATGGCTACAGAAGGAGCTCTGAGAGGCGCCCAAATCAGAGGTGCTTTCTGCCCACCTGAAGAAAGTTTTTCAGAGAAGGCCCACAGGAACATTTTACTAATAGAGTAAGTTAACTTGTCCCACCTAGTATGGCCATCCAGGAAAGCTACTTTAGGTATATTCAAGGACCAAGAGTGTGAAACCAGGCAGCTGCATAGGACCTGACTTATCCTCTTATTTTTCCTTTCTCTTGAGGTGTTGAACATGGCTAGGAACACATCAACTGCTGATCAATGGAGAAGAGGCCTAAGGAAGAGAGTAGAGAACATGCCCTTCCTGATGGCAGACCCCAGGCTGAGCAAGACCCAAAAAGATGGGGGTAGTCATTGCTCCTCATATTGATGGAAAACTCCTGCTAGCACAGGTACTCTACACATTTATTTTTATTTTGATTTTCTTATTATAAATTTAACCCATATTCATTATATAAAATATAAAAAGAAAGAGGAAAAAATGACAATAGAAATTACTGTGTATCCTCATAATAAATTATTTATTCTTTAACATTAAATGTTGATTCCACTATCCCTACAATTATATATTATCCTATTCTTTATTTAAAAATATGGAATAATAGTTACAAGTATATACTTAGGGCCTTCCAAACTGAGCTCAGCTGTTTTAATAGGTGTATGACATTGAGTAACGTACTGATTTTCTCTTTTCCTCAATTTTCTAACATATAAAAGGAAGCTAGTACAACCTACATAATAAGGTTGCTGTGACTATTAGTATGAAATTATATGTGAATAATTTGCCACAGAGCCTGATATATAATATTTAGTCTGAACTGAAAGTTGTTGTTATTCCCAGATTGCAAGAATTTTTCCACATACTTGAATACTTGAATATAAACTATTCCACATAGTTGAATATGGAATATTAACAAATGTGCTAACCACTCCACTATATCCTCAATTATAGATTTAGTATAAATTAGAAATTTTCTTTTTATAAAAATTCTACTGTAATTTGTGTGCTTCTTAACATTATATATACATTTTCTGCTCATCTCTTGTTACTTCTCTTGGATTATATACTGTAACTATGTCAAAGGATAATAAGAATTCTCTAGTTTTTTTTTTTAAATAGTGTTTTTATCCTTTATTCCCACATAGAATTTTAAATAGGGCCTGCCCCACATTAGCTACTGATCAAAGATTTAAGAATATAATAAACTAACATATGCCCCTCAGCACATGGATCACTCTCAGAGATAGACCGTATGTTAGATTACAAAACAAGTCTTAAAAAATTCAAAAAAAATGAAAAATTTTTTTCAAGTACCTTGTCAGATAACAATGGAATAAAACTAGAAATCAGTAATAAAAAGAATTTTGGAAACTATACAAACACGTGGAAATTAAAGAATTTGCTACTGAATGACCAGTGGGTCAATGAAGAAATTAAGAAGGAAGTTTTAAAACTTTATTGAAACAAGTGAAAACGGAAATAAAAGGTTCCAAAACCTATAAAGTACAACAAAAACAGGTAAGAGGAGAGTTTATCGCAATAAGTGACTACATCCAAAAAGTAGAAAACTTCAAATTAACGACCTAACAATGTATCTTAAGGAACTAGAAAAGCAAGAGCAAACCAAATCCAAATTAGTAGAAGAAAAAATAATAAAGATCATAGCAGAAGTAAATAAACTACTAAAAATACAGAAAGTCAAATGATAGTGTTTTGAAAAGATAAACAAAGTCAACAAACCTTTAGCAAAACTAAGAAAAAAGGAAGTAGATTCAAATAAATAAAAGCAGAGATGAAAAAGTAGACATTATAACTGGCACTACAGAAACTCAAAGGATCATTAGAGACTACTGTGAGCAACTCTATGCCAATGAACTGGAAAACCTAGAAGAAATGGATACATTCCTAGACACCTGCAACCTACCAATATTGAATCATGAAGAAATAATAACAATAACAAGTAACAAGATGAAACCATAATAAAAAGTCTGCCAGCGAAGAAAAGCCCAGGACTTGATGGTTTCACTGATGAATTCTGACACACATTTAAATTGAGCTAAAACCAATGCTATCCAAAATGTTCCAAAGAAAAAGGAGAGAATTCTTCCAAAATCATCATACAAAGCTAGTACTGCCCTGATGCCAAAACCAGATAAACACACAACAGAAAAAGGAAAACTACAGGCCTGTATCTCTGATTAACATTGATCCAAAAATTCTCAACAAAATAATAACAAACTGAATTCAGTAATACATTATCAACATTGTTCATCATGACCAAGAGGGATTCATCTCAGGGATGCAAAGATGGTTCAGCGTTTGTAAATCAATCAACGTGAAACATCACATCAACAGAATAAAGGATAAAAACGATGTGATCATTTCAACTGATACTGAAAAAGCATTTGATAAGATTCAACATTCCTTCATGATGAAAACCCTCAAAAATTTGGGTATAAAAGGAACATAAATCAACACAGTTAAGAGCCATATGTGACAGACCCATAGCCAGTATGACACTGAATGGGAAAAAACTCTAAGATCTGGAAAAAGACAAGGATGCCCACTTTTACTACTTTTATTCAACATAGTACTGGAAGTTCTAACTAAAGCAATTAAACAAGAGAAAGAAATGAAATGCATTCAGATTATAAAGGAAGAAGTCATATTATCCTTATTTCCAGATAGTATAATCTTATAGATGGAAAAATCTAAAGACTCAACCAAGAAAACTATTAGAACTGATAAACAAATTGAATACAATTGCAGGATACAAAATCAACATTCAAAAGTTAGTAGCATTTCTATGTGCCAACAGCAAACAATCTAGAAAAGACACCAAGAAAGTAATCCCATTTACAATAGCTATGAGTAAAATAAAATACCTGGGAACAAACATAATTAAATAAATGAAAGATCTCTACAATGAAAACTGTAACACATTAATGCAAGAAAATAAATAAAGAAAAACTAATAAAAAGATATTTCTTGTTCATAGATTGTAAGAATGAATATTGAAGTGTCCATAGGACCCAAAGATAATAACAATAACAAGTAACAAGATGAAACCATAATAAAAAGTCTGCCAGCGAAGAAAAGCCCAGGACTTGATGGTTTCACTGATGAATTCTGACACACATTTAAAGAGAGCTAAAACCAATCGTATCCAAAATGTTCCAAAGAAAAAGGAGAGAATTCTTCCAAAATCATCATACAAAGCTAGTACTGCCCTGATGCCAAAACCAGATAAACACACAACAGAAAAAGGAAAACTACAGGCCTGTATCTCTGATTAACATTGATCCAAAAATTCTCAACAAAATAATAACAAACTTAATTCAGTAATACATTATCAACATTGTTCATCATGACCAGGAGGGATTCATCTCAGGGATGCAAAGATGGTTCAGCGTTTGTAAATCAATCAACGTGAAACATCACATCAACAGAATAAAGGATAAAAACGATGTGATCATTTCAACTGATACTGAAAAAGCATTTGATAAGATTCAACATTCCTTCATGATGAAAACCCTCAAAAATTTGGGTATAAAAGGAACATAAATCAACACAGTTAAGAGCCATATGTGACAGACCCATAGCCAGTATGACACTGAATGGGAAAAAACTCTAAGATCTGGAAAAAGACAAGGATGCCCACTTTTACTACTTTTATTCAACATAGTACTGGAAGTTCTAACTAAAGCAATTAAACAAGAGAAAGAAATGAAATGCATTCAGATTATAAAGGAAGAAGTCATATTATCCTTATTTCCAGATAGTATAATCTTATAGATGGAAAAATCTAAAGACTCAACCAAGAAAACTATTAGAACTGATAAACAAATTGAATACAATTGCAGGATACAAAATCAACATTCAAAAGTTAGTAGCATTTCTATGTGCCAACAGCAAACAATCTAGAAAAGACACCAAGAAAGTAATCCCATTTACAATAGCTATGAGTAAAATAAAATACCTGGGAATAAACATAATTAAATAAGTGAAAGATCTCTACAATGAAAACTGTAACACATTAATGCAAGAAAATAAATAAAGAAAAACTAATAAAAAGATATTTCTTGTTCATAGATTGTAAGAATGAATATTGAAGTGTCCATAGGACCCAAAGCAATCTATAGATTCAATGCAGTTCCTATCAAAATACTGATGATGTTCTTCACAAAAATAGAAATAACAATCCTAAAATTTATGTGGAACCACAAAAGACCCTGAAGAGCCAAAGCCTTCCTGAGCAAAAATAACAAAACAAGAGGGATCACATTACCTGACTTCAAATTATACTACAGTTATAATAGCCAAAACAACATAATACCAGTATAAAAGCAGACACATAGACCAGTTTAACAGAATAGAAAACCCAGAAGTAAATCCACACATCTACAGTAAAATCATTTTTGACAAAGGTGCCAAGAACATACATTGGAGAAAAGACAATCTCTCAATTAATGGTGTGGGGAAAACTGAATATCCATCTGCAGAAGAATGAAACTAAATCCATGTCTCTCACCATATTCAAAAATCAAATCAAAATGGATTAAAGACTCATAGCTAAGACATGAAAATATGAAACTCCTAAGAGAACACGTAGGGGAAACCTTCCAGTACATTGGTCTGGATAAAGATTTCTTGGGCAGTATCCCAAAAGCAGAGGCAACCAAAGCAAAAATGAACGAATGAGATCACATCAAGCTAAAAACTTCTGCACAGCAAAGGAAACAATCTACCAAGTGAAGAGCCAACTCACAGAATGGTGGAAAATATTTGCAAACTACCCATCTGACAAGGAATTAATAAGGAGCTCATCAACTCTATAGGAAATAAATTGAATAATACAATTAAAAATCAGGCAAAAGATCTGAATAGACATTTCTCAAAAGAAGACACACAAATGGCAAACAGGAATATGAAAAGGTGCTCTACATCACAGATCATCAGAGAAATGCAAATCAAAGCTATAATGAGATATCATCTCACCCCAATTAACATAGCTTTTATCCAAAAGAAAAACAATAATGAATACTGACAAGGATGTGGAGGAAAGGGAATCCTTTTGCTCTGTTGTTGGGAACGTAAATTAGAGAAACATACAGAGATTCCTAAAAAAATGAAAACTATAACTACCACATGATCTGACAATTCTACTGCTAGGTATATACCCAAAAGAAAGAAAAACATAATATTGAAGAAATATCTGCCCTCTCATATTTACTATACCACTGTTCACAATAGCCAAGATTTGAGGGCAACCTAAGTGTCCTTCAGCAAAAAAATGAATAAAGAATATGTGGGCCGGGGTAGTGGCTCATGCCTGTAATCCCAGCACTTTGGGAGGCCAACTTGGGTGGATCCTTTGAGGACAGGAGTTCAAGACTGGCCAACATGGTGAAACCCTGTCTCTACTAAAATTACAAAAATTAGCCAGGTATGGTGGTGCTCACCTGTAATCCCAGCTACTTGGGAGGCTGAGGCAGGAGAATCTTTTGAACCCAGAGGCGTAGTTAGCATTGAGTTGAAGTTGTGCCACTGCACTCCAGCCTGCTCCAGCCTCAGCGACAGAGTGAGACTCTAGCTCAAAAAAAAGAAAAATATAAAAGAAAAGAAAAACATGTGGTACCTATACACAATGGTTATACTTTTTAGCAACAAAGAAAAATGAGTGAGACTCTGTCATATGCAACAATATGAATATAAGTGGAGGAGATTGTGTTAAGTGAAATAAGCCAGGCACAGAAAGACAAACTTTGCATGTTCTCACTCATCTGTGAGAGCTAAAAGTTAAACAATTGACCTCATGGAGACTCACGGAGACAGAGAGTAGAATGGTGATTACAAGAGGCTGGGAAGAGTAGTGAGGTGGGGGCAATAGGAATGGTTAATGGGTACAGAAATACAGTTATATATAATGAATAAGATTTACTATTTGATAGCATAACAGGGTGATTACAACAACAATTTTGCTACATTTTAGAATTACTCAGGGAGTACAATTAGAATATTTGTAACACAAAAGGATCATGACTGCTTGAGGTGAAGTGTCCCCTGCTACCCTCGGGTGATTATTACACATTGTATGTCTGTATAAAATATTTTATGTTCCCTATAATTATATACACCCACTATGTGCCCATAAGAATGAAAAAGAAAAAAATTAAAAAGAAAATAATTCTACAATAAAAAACAAACTAATACATGAAGAAACGAATAGGTAAATGACTGAATAAATAAATGAAATATGTATGTAATTAAAGATTACCTTTCTTAAGATACCGCTGTATATAGTTTTCCATTATTAGATAGCCAGATCAAAAATAAATAGTTCTACAGAATTTGGGTAAGATTTCATTTTCTACAAAATTTGCTAAATTTTTTTAATTGGACATAATACTGAATCAATGTTTATATGATCACAAATATAAAGTTCCCATTAAGGAATCTTTAATTTAGCACATTTAAACAACATTAACCTTACTGTAAAGCTTTCTGGAATTGGCTTGGTAATTCTATTTACAGACAGGAATGGAGAGTTAGTTTTGTTTCATTACAGAATTAGCAGTTTTACTAATGACTGGGAAATTGTTCTTGCTGAAGATGAGGGCAAACATTTTAAAACAATAATAACTGATTAATGCAGAAGTTCCTAAACTGTTTTGCACATTAACATCTCTTTGGGAATTTTAAAAAATTTCAAAACTGAGCTCCACTCCCTACCCCCACAGACCAATGAAATAATATTTCTCCACCCCAAATCAAGTAAGTCATAATCTCTGGGGATGAGACAGGGACATTCATATGTTTCACATTTATTTTTATTGAAGTATTCCAGCTAATGGCAGGCAAGTTTGGGAACTACCAATGGCTTGGTGTATGACTAAGTCTCTGGCTTATATTAGCAGTAAGAGCAGGCACTCTGAATCAATTTTAACATTCCACAAAGCACGGATAAAACTTTATTTGCATGCCTACTAAATCTGCTGTGGAGAAAAATATAACTTTGGAAATCCCAATGTGCATATTTATTATACTTTTACCATTGCCCTATCAAGTAGCAAAAGCATATTTATCTGTCATAGAAATAACCACATCTGAACAGACATTCCTATAGCACATTTACAACCATTTAGCTTCCTGTTATAATACTGGATAAATAAACCCCATGAATATGGTAAGTAGCCCAGCTTACAAGATTTCTTAATATATCAGAATACTTTTTTGAATTTGAAACTTTAAAATCTCTTAAGACTTCACATTATATTTTTAATAAAGAAGAAATTAAGCTGAATTTTATCATCATTCTACTAATACTAGTGCATATCAATTTCTCATTAAATCTTCAATGAAAAAATATCCATCATAGTCAAAGGCTACAAAGTCTCAGGAGAAATAAGTATAATTTTTTTGGAGATAAATTATACAGCATGCTGAATATAGCTAATAACTTAATACCCTACATTTCAATATCACAAAGAAAGTATGTTTCTAATGTTCTCATCACAAAAGTGTTAAATATTTGATGGATGGGTATGTTAATTAGCTTAACTTAATAATTCTACATTGTATTCAAAATTCATAGCTTTTTACATTTGTTGGTCGCTTGTCTGTCTTTTGAGAAATCTCTGTTCATGTCCTTTGTCCACTTTTTAACGGGGTTGTTCTTTTCTTGTTGAATTGTTTAAGCCCATTGGAGATTGTGGATATTATGGCTTTGTCGAATGCATGGTTTGGAAATATTTTCTTCCATTCTGTAGGATGATGTTTACTCTGTTGATAGTTTCTTTTGCTGTACAGAAGCTCTTTAGTTTCATTGGATCCCCTTGTTAATTTTTGTTTTTGTTGCAATTACTTTTGAGGACTTAGTCATAAATTCCTTTCCAAAGCCAGTCAGCATCTAGAAGGATATTTAGTAGGTTCTCTTCAAGGATTTTTATAGTTTTAGGTCTTACTTTTAAGACTTTAACCCATCTTGTGTTAATTTTTGTTTATGGTGATTGGTAGGGATCCAGTTTAATTATTCTGCATATAGACAGCCAGTTATCTCAAAGTCGTTTAATTAATAGAGACTCAAGACTCATTCCTCCATTGCTTATTTTTGTTGACTTTGTTAAGGATCAAATCATTGTAGATGTGTGGCCTGATTTCTGGGTTCTCTATTCCGTTCTCTTGTTCTATGTGTCTGTTTTTGTACCAGTACCATGCTGTTTTGCTTACTGTAGCCTTGAAATAATAGAAGAAGAAATGATAAATGTTTGAGGTGATGTAGATCCCAGTTACCTCAATTTGATCATTATACATTGTATGCATATATCAAAATATCACATGTAGCCAATGTACATAGCTATTATGTATCAATAAAAAATAAAATAAAAATAAAAAATACAAACCACACATTTAAAATACATACAAATAATCAATAACTGGAGCTGCAATCCCATTAAGACTTGACTGATGTCTGCTCTTGAGGCCAGGAAGAGAGATATATAATTAAAAGCTATATGTATTGAAGAAGGGAGAATGTACAATATGTTAAGATAGTGGAGATGAAGGAATAGAAAATTCTTAAGAGAACTTAAAAAGATAGAGAAAATATCAGGATGAAGATAATATTTGAATTGAAACTTAAAGAATCTATATAATTTCATTGGTGTAGTTCATCTTCCAATTGTTGGAAACACATTCTCACCTCCTACTTTTCAATCACAGTTTTTCATGTAGACTACATACTGTAATAACTCCTAATAAGTCTAAATAAATTTAATTAAAATGCCATTTCAAGATAGAATATCTCCTGGAATAACTTATCTTTAACCATTCTATTTAGAATACTTTATAATGGAGATATAATTATCATACATGGAAAGCAAAGAAATAAATCCTCATTGTTAGTTACTTATGTTGAAATCAAAAACTACAACATCATGTCATTAAAAAAAATTTTAGGTCTAATTTAACTGGCTGCTTGCCATTTGGTGACACATATCTATTTGGCACTGCTTCCATGATTGTTATGTTTTCTGATTCTTTTAATATGACACAATTGCATGTTTGTGTATTAATAATTAATTAAACTAAAAAACAGTTTTGAAGTTTCCAAGCCAATAAATTTTCACGTGTGAACCTGTAATAACAACAATAGCTAATATTTACTGAGGGTTTACTCTCTAGTCCAGGCAAGATACTAAGGGATTTATGTGCATGATCTCCTTGAAATTTTACACAAACCTAGGGAGTTAGTTATTTTAATAATCTTCATTATACATATTAATAAATGGAGGCCCAGAAGTATTGTCATTTCCAAGGTCACAGCCAATAAATAGAGACCTTAGTTTCATCCCAGGTAGAAGTTCGGTACCATGTTCTTAAGCATGACAGCTTTCTTCTACCTCTTATTTTTAGCCATAGCACAGACACCCCCATTCAAACTGTAATTTTTATCTAATTTAAATTGGACATCTGTATTCTATACATTAATTTGCATACCACTGTTGCTTATTATGGAATTAGATCTGGAAGAATTTTATAGTCTGTTTGTGAGAGACTACTTATTTATAATATTGTTCCATAGAATATGTATTATTTGGTTAAAGAAAAAGCGTATTCATCTATACATGATATATATAGGATATTTATCTACATATGGCCTCTTGACATGAACCAAAAAGTGGAAGCCTCATTTATTAGAAGATTATTATTCAACTCAGTTAAGTGCCCAAAATAATCATTTGCATGCACTATAAATGTATAATGAATGTTGAAGAGATGAGTGCGTGAATGCTCTATCCTCTGTAAGAGTCAGTTAACAAAGCTAGTACATGCATTATTATGAGACTGTGTGTGTTTTGATATTTTGACAATTGCAGCAAGCAATTAATTTGTTTACATCCCCTTCTGCAAGGTAAAGATAGTAATTTCACTTTAAAGGAAATGGATGTGGGCATAGTTCATCATTCTTTTCTTTAGCATTTAGCATTCAGAGAGTAAATTCCCTACTGGCTAGGATGCTAGGATAAGAGCTGCCCCTAAAACAAGAAAATAACCATAATGTTTACTAACATTAACATGAGTAAAAAAGTAAAAAAGTAAAAACGAAACAAACACACACAAGTCAGCTGAAGTAGAGTGCAGAGATGAGAAATTTCAGTGTCAAGTAGTGCTTCTCTCCACAGTGGTTAAAATGTTCCCAGTTTGTGTGAAATCTATGATTGATTCTCTTTCACTTGGAAGAATTTTAGTATCCCCAAAGGGAGAACTGTAAGATTACTGCTATTACTAAAATCAAACATTAGGAATGAAAATCCTACCCTCTGGCAAAATAAATGTTTTAATAATCAGCTAAATATCCATATCAGTGATGCTGCTATAAGTTGTCATTGATAACAGAGCTATTTCGAATTTTAATGTCAACATCGCTCATGGCTTAGCATTACAAATTAGACAACCAAGGATCCCTGTATCCTACATCATTAAAGACAAATTCAATTCCAGAAAGCACATTGCCGTTATTTTACTATTCTGAACATATTTTCATCAGGGCATGACATTATTGGGCATGGATTTTATAGATTTTTATCTCTCTTATATTCCTATTAGGATAGAACATTTTGACAATGGCTACAAAGACCTATTTTGGTATATGTTTATAAATAATTAACAAAATTATTGTCACATTGGTGTGATACTTCTACTAAGACAAAAACTAGATTTATTTATTTTTCTGGGGCAAGAAAAATAAATAACTACAAAAAAGAGATGAAGGAAGGAAGAATAAGGGTCTGTTGTTAGATCTAGAGAACTTGAAATGAGAGTGATCTATTAAAACATTTATTATCAATCTCTCAAGGGCCACAATAAACATCTGCAAACCAATGTGCTTCAGAAACACTGTTCTGGAGAAGCACAAGTTTAAGAAATGCCATATATATCATCACCTGCTTAAGTAAATACTTTTTATTGTCTTCAGAAAAGCATCCGTCAGCTGCTGTGTTACCAGAACAAGTCAAAGTCTGTTAACATTTATTGATTCTAGTATTATGAAATGATGAAACTTCAATTTTTGTGTGAAAACAGATGACTGGGGCAAAGACAAGAGATTCTCACCAAGAAATTATCCTAGACTGACTACATTATTTCAGATATGCTTTTCTGTTTGCTGAAGGTGTGAAAATGAGCCATTGTGTGAAATGTGCAGCCTTAACCCAAGACATTTCAGTAGCAAAGACACTAAAAATAAAAGCAGAAATGTGTATCCCTCTGCTGGCATTGATAGTGTTGACTATTTTCTGTACTTGAATGATGCAGTAAGAAGCTGGTCGCCTAAATCTATTTGGGCTCTTTCTCCAATATGCTGACACTTAATTGAACCTGGCAAAACAAGTCATCCCAAATTCAAATGACCCTCTCCACATTGGAGAGGCACAAACAGGTGGAATAGCAGTTTATGTTCATTTCTGGAATATAACTGTGTGAAACCATTCCAGTGAGACTTTGCTGCAAGAAAATAAAATGAACTGTACATAAAGGGAAAGCAGGATTTAACATAGAGTGTCCATAGTGCTATAGGACCTTCTTAAGTGTATGTAAGTGAAAGAATCTGGGCCTTTGAGGTAGCACCAGAAAAGATTTTAATGTCCAGATTTTATGTCACAAACTGAAATATGTCAGATGGTAGCAATGGGGTTTCTACCCCATTGAATCAGCTAAAATGTCATCAGCATTTTAAATGACCAAAAGCAACATAAAAAAATAAATGAAATTGTGTAAGTATAAAAATTGTATTAAGGAGAGACAAATACTACTCAAGTAATGCTCTAAAATTATTTTCTATAATGGATTCTTTTCCAGCTTCAATAAGTAAACTGACATGGTGGCTTGTATTTCAGATGGATAAGCAATGACATATAAATTCAGCAAACCTCGCCTATCTGGTGAGCCAACATTCTGATGTGTACAGGCATCGACCATACAAGAAGTAAAGAAATCTTTATATAAACTATTAAATGATTGTCTTTGTAGTTGAAACAAAGCAAAGATTCATTATTTTCAGTTTTTCATGTTAATTATTTTTAAATCCCTATCTCTGGCATTTGGAAAGAGTGAGTAATTTTACTATATCAAGAGCACAAAATAGCCTTATCTACTAATGAAATTGTGCAGGAGGAATGAAGAAACAACAGATGACTCCATCACTACTAATATTTGACTTTTTAACAATTCAGAACTTCCTGAATGAAGCATATATTACATATTTACCTTTAACCACGAATGCTTCATCAAATCTCACTAAAAAATAGCATTACTTCGGCAATCTCAAATATTCAGACAAAAATATAAGATCAGGGAAGAACTTCTAAACAGTCAAACAGCCACTCTAAGTTTGCTTCATGTAGAATAAACTCCTCATAAAAGTTTGACAATAGTATTTCCAAAGTCGTGTAAATTAGTTCCACTCTTAAGAGAAAATTTCCTAACATCAACTTTAAAAAAAAAGAAAACCTACACTCTGCCAAATAAGAAATGAGACATAGAAAGTCAAACCAGTAACCAAATTAATTAATTAACGTAAAAAAGCCCTCTGTGGTACACCATTGTTCTGGTATCTACCTCATTAGCCTTTGAGAGTGTGTTTATATAGTGAAGAGTATATTACATGTTCAGGTTGGAGATTTATTACTAATGTACTCACTTATTGATTTAAAAATCTTTTCTTGAGAGGGCACTATATACCAGGCACTATGAAAATGGGGAGAACAATATAGTGATTAAACCTCAGTAGATTTAATACAACAGACCTAGAGAAACCAATAAGTGAGTAAGAATGACAATGAATTTCTACCACCCTAGGAAAATGAAGCCAAAATTTCTCAATTGGTGGTTTAGAAATTTAGAAAACTTCTCAGTCAGTGGTGATTAGTAAGGAGTTAAACAGGCAACCAAGGAAGCAAGCAAGCAAACAAACAAACAAACAGGAAAGTAGAATTTCAGGGTAGGTAAAGGCTCCAAGTCAGTGACTCCAATTCCATCTCTTAGATTTTATCTCTCCTTGTGTTTCTTACAGTTCTATTACTGCTAGTGCTAACCTAAGACCCTCACAAAATATTTCCGGAATGCAGCTCTAAATTAAGTAGGTACAAAAGGCCCCTCACTTGGTCTGTCTTTATAGTTGAGACAAAATTGAGGTATTACGAAGTCCTTTCTAAATATGAATGGAGAATTACTTAGAAATAAACATGATGAATTACACACAAATATTTAGTTCAATGTCCTAAATTTAATGTCCTATTCTAATATCCATCACATATTCCTGAGGAAGACTTCTAGTTTGGTGGAGCTGGGCTCAGTGAATCCTCTTCCTCCCACCAAAAACGATAAAACTAAACAAAATTGTTAAAGATGACCATGATAGAAGTCTTGAAATTCATCACAAGTCTACAAATAATTAAGAATCATTTATTTTTAAAAAGATAATGAATCTCAGGTAAAACACAGTTAAATCTACTGCAATTTAGCCCACGACTACTCCTACCCACCACTCATTTCCTTCAGAGCAGTAGTTATACCAGGACAAGGCAGGCCAAGAAAATGAAGGATGTTGATGTTACAGGGCACTGACTTGATTTGGAGAAGCCTTGAGAAACCTCATGTCCAGGATCTTTGTTAAAAAATAGAAACTGAGATAGCAAAACAAACGATAACAGCAACAACAAAAATCCAAAACAAAATAGCTTCTATTGCTCTAATTTTATTCCTATGATATATAATTTTATTCCTATGATATTTATACCTAGGATAAAATCCTATGATTTTATTCCTATGATATATTATCAAATCAGTTTTTAAAATTTCATTTCATATAATTTTATTTTAAATCACTTAAGAAAAGATATAAATATATTTATGCAGTCATTTATATTTGTCTATGTGATTACAGACTACCTTTATTTTTTATGTGGTTTGATATAAATATATGCATACTGATATGTCAATATCATATATGCATATCAGCATATTTATGTATATATACATAGTTTTCTATACATACACATACACACAAACCAGAAGAAAATTAAAATGGAACACTAGAAGATATCTATTTAATACAAATTACAATAGTAAAGAAGGAAAAGAGGAACAAATAGATATGAGATATATGGAAGACAAATAGTACTTTTGCAAATGTATAGCAAATCATATTAAAAATTACATTGAATATAATTAATTAAAAGGCAGAGAATATGAGGCTGGACTTAAGCCAAAATAAGATCCATGTGCATACCGTATTCAAGAGATACATTTTAGTTTGAAAGACACAAACTGGTTGAAAGTAAAAGTCCATTATTGTGTTGCTATAAATACCTGACTGGGTAATTTATAAAGAAAGGTTTTATTTGGCTCATGGCTCTGCAGGCTTTAAAGAAAGCATAGTTCTGGCATCTGCTTCTGGTGAGGCCTCAGAGAGCTTACAACCACGGTGGAAGGCAAAGGGGAGCACCAAATTACATGGTGAGAGTGGGAGCAAGAGAGGGAGAAGGCGGAGGTCCCAGACTCTTTTAAACAGCCAGACCTTGTGTCAAGTAGCTGAGAGAAAATTCAGTTATCACCAACGGGATAGTGCTAAACTATTTATGAGAAATTCACCCCCATTATCCAAACATCTCCCACCTGGTCCCACCTCCAACATTGGGAATCACATTTCAACATGAGATTTGGAAGAAACAAATATTCAAACCATATCAAAAAAGATAGACAAAGATATACACTATGTAACAGTAAACATAAGTGATCTGGGAGTGCATGCAAATATAATAAAATATAGACATTAAGAAAAAGCTATTACTAGAGAAAGAGAAAAATATTTTATACTGATTAAAAGGTCAGTTATTATTGGGAATGTATGTGTGTACATATATATATATATAAAAAACATACTGAACAATAGAGACTCTAAATACATAAAGCAAAAACTGACATAATTAAAGGGAGAAATAGAGAATTTAACTCTGATAGTTATAGATTTCAATAACCTATTTTTAATAATTAATAGAAAAACAAGACAAAAATTAGCAAGGATATGAGATACTTGCAATTGATAGAACTGATATTTATAGAACACTACACCTAAAAATCATAATATGTATTTATGTCAAGTGCACATGAAACATTTCTCAAGATAGAGCATACATTATACCATGAAATAGGTCTAAATATATTTAAAAATTTGAAATCATGCAAAGCATATTCTCTGATTATATCAGAATTAGAAAAAAAACAACAAAAGAACATTTGGGAAATCCACAAATATTTGAAATTAAGCAGTACACTTGTTAATAGCATATGGATGAAAGAACAAACAAAAAGAAAAAGTGGAAAATATTTTGAAGTGAATGAAATAAAGTCACAGCATATCTCAATTTATAAGAAACCATTAAAACACTGCTAAAAAGGAGATTTATAGCTATAAACACCTATAATAGAAAAAAGAAAGATATTAAGCAAGTAATCTAACTTTTTACCTTAAGAAATAAGGAAAGAAGCCCCTTATTGAAGGGTGGAGAAAGAATCTCTGAAAATCCACTCCTCCATAAAAGCAACAAAAATGTTTGCCAAAAAAAAAAAAAAAAATCAAAGTCAATGTTTTTCAGAATTCTGGAAATTAAAAAAAGTCGTGCAACCATTTGAACAGTATTTATTTCTGATAAAAATGCTGAATCTAGATAAGAGTACATTTTGTGGTGGTTTAATTTGCCACATTCCCACCTTCTCTTCTACACTTCATGATAGCTTCAAAAACCAACAGTTTAACAATCACAATAACCATGAAAACAGGCAGTGAAGGAAAAGGTAAAGTTTAAATTGCCTAACCAAGCATTGGAGGTATGTCTCAACATTAACATAGAGCTACTTAGCAAAGATTCATAGACTTACTTGTTTAAGGCATGTGAGAAAATCTCTGTTCGACCATCAGGCAAACCAAGCAGAGATGTCAGAAGCTACACACAGAATATATAGTTAACAATAACTTGTTGTATATTTCAAAATAATTGTAGGAATGAAATTGAAATGTTTCTAACACGAAGAAATAATCAATACTTGAGGTGATGGATACCCCAATTACCCTGATTTGGTCATTACACATTGTATGCTTGTATCAAAATATCACATGTACTCCACAAATAAGTACAATAATTGTGTTTACATAACAATTGAAAATTTTTGAAAAGTTAAAAATATACAAATTATGCAGAATTAGTCCAGAAGAGTAATAAAACAGTTAAACAAACATCAAATGGCAACAACAAATAGCAACAATGGCAACCCCTGGCTGGGTGGTCTAATACTGAGTTATCAGATTAAGTTACAGAAGTGTTCAGTTTCAAAGGTTTTCAAGACATGCAAAGAAACCAGAATGTATGGCCATGTAGTGTGTGGGAGGGAAGATTAACAGAACTGTACCAGAGGAGTATTGACACTAGATTTACTAGACAAAGACTTTAAATGAACTACTGTAAATATGTTCAAACAACTAAAGAAAACCATGTGTAAAGAACTAAAGGATTGGCTGGGCATAATGACTCATACATGTACTCCTAGCACTTTGAGAAGCTGAGATGTGTGGATCACTTGAGCCCAGGTATTTGAGACCAGCCTGGGAAATCATGGCAAAACTCCAACTCTCAAAAAAAGTATGAAAATTATCTGGGCACGGTGGCATATGCCTGTAGTTCCAGCTACTTGGAAGGCTGTGGTGATCACATGAGCCTGGCAAAGGTGAGGCTTCAGTGAGCTATGATCACACCCCTGCACTCCAACCTGGGTGACACACCAAGACACTGTCTTAAATAAATAAATAGAATAAATAAATAAAGGATTATATGAGAATGGTGTCTTATTACATAAACAATAATAAAAAAGGTAAATATCATTTGAAACAAAGAACTACATTGAAATTTTGAAGTAAAAATGTTAAATAATTGAAATTAAAAATTTTACTTGAGTGATGCAAAAGCATATGTGAGTAGGCAGGAGAAAGAAACTATGAATTTAAGTAGAGGCTAATCAAAATTATCCAGTCTGAGAAATGAAAATAATAATGAATGAAGAAAAATAGAGAACCTCAGAGTCCCACAAGGACATCATCACTGTGCTAACACATATATCATGTGACTCTCAGAAGGAGAGAAGAAAGATAAAAATGTAGAAATAATATTTGAATAAATAATGACAAATAGCTTCCTAATGGAAGAAAAATATTAACCTACGAGTTAACAACAACAACAACAACAACAAAACTTCAGGTACTATGGATTTAAGCAAATCTAAATTTAAACATATTATAATCAGACTGTCAAATTCAAAAACAGAAGATCTTAAAAGCAGCAAGAGAGAAACAACTCATCGGGGATGAAAGTCTTCAATAAGATGAACATTAACTTCTGATCAGAAGCTATGAAAACCAGAAAGCATTGGAATGACATACTAAAAATGTTAAAACCAATCTATTGTAAAAAAAGAATTATATATCTACATAACTATGTTCCATAAAAGAAGGAGAAATTAAGACATTTTCAGCTTCACAGAAACTGCATATAATAATCTCAAGTGATGTGGAGAAAGCATTTGACAAAATCCAGTATTTTTCATAATAGTACTCAATAAACCAAGAAGGCAAAATTATCTAAATTGATGAGATATTTATATAAAGCATACAGCTAACACCATACTGAATAGTGAGACACTTAAAATTTTCTGCTTCAGATCAGAAACAAGACAACGATGTCTCTTCTTGTTAATTATATTCAACATTTTATCGGAGGTTCTAGCTAGAACAATTATACCAGAACAATCAACAAAAAGCATCCAGATTTCAAGAAATAAAACAGTCTCTATTCATAGAGATATGGTCTTGCATATATAAAATCTTTGAAAATTCACTAAAAAACCTATCAGAACTAATAAATGAGTTTATCAGGTTACAGGATATAGGATCAATATACGAAAATAAATTTTATTTCTATATACTGGCAAAAAACAATCTGAGAGTAAATTAAGAATATAATTCCATTTATAGTAGCATCAAAAATAAAATAGTCATTTAACATAAGAAGAGCAAGACTTTCATCTGTGGACTACAAAACATCTTTAAGAAATTAATGAATTTCTAAATTAATAGAAACACATCTTGGTGTTCATACATCAGAAGACTTAATAACGTCAAGATGGCAATACTCATCAACTTGATTTACCTATTCAGTGCAATTCTTATCAAAATCCCAAATCACTTTGTTACAGAAATTGACATACTGGTATTACAATTCATATGAAAATGCTATGATCCAGAATAATCAGAGAATCTTGAAAAAAAAGAACAAATTTGAAGAGTTTATACTTTTGATTTCTAAACTAAGCCATAATAGACAAGATCACATATTATTGGCATAGGAATATACATATAGATCAATGAAATAGAATTCAGAGTCCATGACTCAACCCTTACCTTGCCTCCATGGTAAATCATTTTTTGACAAGAGTGTCAAGATTCATCAGATGAGAAAGAATAATCATTTCAACAAATGGAGTTGTAACAATTGGCTATCTACCTGCAAAAAAGTAAAATTGTACTACATCTCACATCATATATAAAAGTAAACTGAAAAAGTAACTCATATAATATAAAATTAACTTAAATCATACACATACATGTAAGAAAAGTATGTAAAACTATTAGAAGACAGTATAGGAGTATATCTTCCAGAATTTAGGTTATTGGGCAGTATTTTCTTAGGTATAATGACAAAAGCACAAAGTACAAAAAAAGTTGAATTGCACTTAATGACAATTAAAAACCTTTGTGCTTTAATGAATTCCACTGGACATATGGCCATATGCAGAATGGGAGAAAATATTTACAAATTATATATGTGATATGTGACTTGTATTCAGAGTATACTAAGAACTCATACCTCATTAGGAATTAAATATTTTCATCCCCCTAAAATTCATATTTTGAGGCCTTAGCATGCAATGTGAATATATTTGGAGATAGGGCCTATACAGAATTAATGAGGGTTAGATTTGGCCATAAGAGTGAAAATCTCATGATGTTATTAAATCACTTATAAGAAGAGACACAAGGGTGTTTGCTATTTCTGTTAACAGGTGAGGATACAAAAAGAAGGTGGCTATTTACAAGTCAGAAAGAGAGCCTGCACCAAAACCTGACCATGCTAGGACCAGGATCTTGGACTTTTCAATCTTTAGAACTGTAAGAAATAAATTTCTGTTGTGTAAGCCACCTTGTTTGTGGCATTTTGTTATGACAGACTAAGCTAAGACATGCCTCAGTAATAAAAAAGACCAATAACCTAATTTTAAAAATGGGGGCCAGGTGTGGTGGCTCAACGCCTGTAATCCCGGCATTTTGGGAGGCTGTGGTGGGAAGATCAGGAGGTTGGGAGATTGACATCATCCTGGCTAACACTGTGAAACCCCGTCTCTACTAAAAATAAAAAAAAATTATCCAGGTGTGGTGGCACATGCCTGTAGTCCCAGCTACTCGGGAGGCTGAGGCAGGAGAATCACTTGAATCTGGAAGGCGGAGGTTGCAGTAAGCCAAGATCACACCACTGCACTCTAGCCTGGGCGACAGAATGAGACTCTGTCCCCTTCCCCCCCGCCAAAAAAGGGGAAAAGGATTTAAATAGACATGTATTCAAAGAAATTCTGCAAATGACCAATAAGGGCATTAAAAGATGTTAAATGTCATAAGTCATTATGAAAATGCAAATCAGAACCACAGTGAGATGTCACTTCACATACACAAGAATGGCCATAATGAAAACAACACGGACGGTAACAAGTGTCAGAAAGAATGTGGAGAAGCTAGAATACTAATACACTAATAGTAAGAATGCAAAATGGTGCAGTCACTTTTAAAACAGTTTGCCAATTCCTAAAAAATTTAAACCCCAAATTACCATGTAATGCAGCAATTCTACTCCTGGGTAAATACCCAGTAAAATGGAAAACATATGTCCACACAAAAATGTGTACACAAATATGCATAACTGTATTATGTATAATAAACAAGTAACTCAAATGCTTACCAACTGATGAATGAATAAACAGATATATGTAATGTTCTTCAGTCATTGGTTTCCTGATATATGTTATGACGTGCAAAAACCTTGAAAATATTTTGCTAACTGAAAGAAGCCAGACAGAATTGGTCACATACTATGTGATTAAATTTATATGAAATACCAGAAGAGGCAAATGAATGGAGACAGGAAGAAGATTAGTGGTTTCCAGGGGCTGAGGGGAGAGAAAATGAGAAGTGACTTAATAGGCATGGGGTTTCTTCTTGGGGTGACAAAACTGTTCTGGAATTTGATAGTGATGATGGTTGCACAGCTCTGTGAATATGCCAAAAAGCACTGAAATGTATGCTTTAGTAGGATGTATATGATGGTATGTGAATTATATTTCAATAAAGCTTTTACACAAAAAATAAAATGCAATGACGTTGAAAGAAAGAGATGTCCAGTTTGAAAAGAAAATAAAATTGTCTTAATTTACAATCAACATGATCTCGTATATATAAAGTCCTAAGAAATACAGAAAAGGTACTACTGGGTCTAATAAATATGTTCAACAAATTTTCAAAATACAAGATTCATATATAAAACTTATTTATACAATCATGCACTACATAATGATGTTTTTGGTCAATGATGGATCACATATATGATGGTGGTCTCACAAAATTATAATGCAACTGAAATTTCCTACCACATAGTGATATGGTTTGGCTCTGTGTCCCCACCAGAATCTCATCTTGTAGCTCTCATAATTCCCACGTATTGTAGGAAGGAGGGTCCCAGGGGAAGATAATTGAATCATGCAGGTGGGTCTTTCCCATGCTGTTCTCATGATAGTGAATAAGTCTCGTGAGATCTGGTGGTTTTAGTAATGGGAGTTTCCCTGCACAAGCCCCCTCTCTCTCTTTGCCTGCTGCCATCCATGTAAGATGTCACTTGCTCCTCTGCCATGATTGTGAGGCCTCCCCAGCCATGTGGCACTATAAGTCTATTAAATCTCTTTCTTTTGTAAATTGTCAAGTCTTGGGTATGTCTTTATTAGTGGCATAAAGCAGGCTAACACACATAGTGTTTACTATACTTTTTATCGTCATTTTAGAGTGAACATCTACTTATTAAAAAAAAAACCCCTTAACTGTAAGACCAACTCAGTCAGGTCCTTCGGGAAGTATTCCTGAAGAAGGCATTATTATTATAGGAGTGGACAGCTCCATGCGTGTTATTGCCCTTGAAGACTTTCCAGTGGGACAAGGGGACAGTGATATTGATGATCTTTACCCTGTATAGGCCTAAACTAATGTATATGCTGGTGTCTTAATTTTTAACAAAAAAATTTAAAAAGTTAAAACATTGAAAATAGAAAAATGTTTATGTAATAAAGATGTAAAGAAAATATTTTTTCAGCTGCACAATGTGTTTGTGTTTTAAGCTAAGTATTATTACAAGACAGTTGAAGTGTTTGTAAAATCTACAGCAGTGTGCAGTAATGTCCTGGGCCTTCACACTGACTCAGTACTCACTCACTGACTCACCCAGAGCAACTTGCAGTCCTGCAAGCTTCATTCACAGTAAGTAGCCTACACAGGTGTACCATTTTTTATGTTGCATTTTCACTGTATCTTTTCTATTTTTAGATATGGTTAGATATATAAATACTTACTATTGTGTTATAATCGTTGACAGCATTCAGCACAATAGCAGGCTGTACAGGTTTGTAGTCCAGGAGCAATACACTATACTATATAGCCTAGGTAAGAAGTAGGCCAAATCATATAGATTCATTTAAGTATACTCTGTGATGTTTGCACCGTGATGAAATTGCCTACAAACACATTTCTTAGAATATATCTCTGTGGTTAAGCAATACATAACTGTCTGTTTATGTAGTGACAATGAACATCTGTAAACAAGATTATGAAAACAATTTCATTTTCTATAGAATCAAAAAATGAAATAAAAACATATTTAGCAATATAAATGAAAAACTTAATGAAAATGACAAAAGCATTTCTGAGAAAAATTAATGGAAATGTAATTAACAGGAGAGACATTCTATATTCATGGATTGAAAGATCCAATATTATTAAGATGGCAGTTCTCTCAAAAATGATCTGATGCAACACTAATCAAAATCCCAATAGGCTTTTGTTTTCTTTGTGAGAAGTAAACTGACTCTACACTTTATATGCAAATGAGAAAAACCCAGAATGACTAAAACAATTTTGAAAATAGTAACAAAACTGAGAGACATTATATCCTAGTTTCAAAACTTATTACAAGATATGGGAATCAACACAGTGTGTACTGACACTAGATTATGCATATTTTACAGTTGGATAATACAATATACATATTATTAAATATACATATTTATTCAGTGGTATATAATTCTTTTTTTGGAGAAGTGGTACTTTGCAGGATTTTTAGCAACATCTTTGGTACTACCCTTCACTCCCAAGTAATGACAATAAAAAAAAATCTTCAGATACTGTGGTAGGCTGTTTTTGTGTTGCTATAAAGAAATACCAGTGACTGGGTCATTTATAAAGTAAAGAGGTTTAGCTTGTCTCCTGGCTTTGCAGGCCATACAGGCAGAGTGCCAGCATGTCATTGGCTCCTAGTGATGGCCTCAGGAAGCTTGCATTCATGCTGGCACATTCAGAGGAGTCAGCTTATCACATGGCAAAAGCAGGACCGAGAGAGAAGAAAGATCCCAGACTGTTTTAATAGATATACTTCTATAAGAAAGTATAGAAGTAACTGAATGAGAATTCACTTATCATCAAGAGGATGAGGCTAAAGCATTCACGAGAGACCCACTCCGATGATTCAATCACCTCCCACCAGGCCTCATGTCCAACAATGGGAATCACATTTCAAGATGAGATTTGGAGGGAACAAACATTCAAACCATATCAGATATTGAGAAATATCCTTTGTGGAGAAAAACAGCTCCCAATGGAGAACCACTGATATAGATCAATGAAAGAATTAAGTGTTCTGAAAGAAATTCTTATATTTATGATGCATTCATTTTCAATCACTGATAGGTTTTTCAACAAATGGTGATGAAGTAATTGGATATCCATTGGCACAAAGCTGGATATAGCCTCTTACATGCTGTCCTACATGAAATTAACCCAGAAAAAGTCATAGTCTAAATGTAGGAGCTAAAACTACAGAATATTTAGAAGAAACCGTAGCAGAAAATTATTGTGACCTTGAATTAGGCAAATATATTTTAGCATCATCTATAACAAAAAAAATCAATAAATTGGACTTCATAAAATGTAAAAACATTTGTACTTCAATAGTACCATTAAAAAATGAAAAGATCAGTTCCAGAGTGAGAGAAAATATTTTCAAATTATGCATCTTATAAGGGGCTTTTATCCAGGATATTATATAAAGAATCTTTGTACCTCAATAATAAGATAACCCAAATTAAAAATGGGCAAAGTATTTTTATGAATTTTCACCAAGAAAGACATAAGAATGAATAATGAGCACATGAAAAATGCTGAACATTAGCAATAAGGGAAACATAAATTAATACTCCTGTAAAATTCTACTTCACCCACTAAAATTGAAATAGTCAATAAGATAGTGTTGTTGAAGACATGGGGAAACAGGAAGTCTCACGTGTTGCTGATAAAAATTTAAAAAGTCACAGCTATTTTGGAAAAAAATTTTTTTGTTTCATAAAAGTTAAATATAAGCTTATTATACAACAAGTAATTCCACTCCTAGGAATCTACCCATAATTTTAAGTATATAATAATGTATTATTTTACATAATAATGTATATTAGAATATTTCCATACAGTGACATATGCATGAATTTTCACAATAGCATTATTTATAGTAGCCCCATACTGGAAACAATCCAAACACCTAAATGTATAAACAAAATGTGATCTATCATACAATGGAGTACTATATAGCAATGACGAAAAGAATAAACTTCTGATACATGCTGCAATATGAATGTAAAAACATTATGCTAAGTGAAAGAAACCAGAAAGAGGAAACCACATATTTTTATAATTTCATTTATATGAAATACTCAGAAAAGGCAAATCTCTACAAAAAGAACAGGTCAGAGTTTGCCTGGCACTTAGGATGGGAGAAGGAATTGGCCACAAATGGCCAGAAAAGATATTTTTAGGGTGATACAATGCTAAAACTGGATTCTGGTAATGGTTGTATGATTCTGTTACTAAAATCATTAAACTGTACACTTAAAATGGGTGATTCTTTTTTTTTTTTCTTTGCTTGTTTGAGACAGGGTCTCACTCTCTCCCAGACTGGAGTGCAGTGTCACCATCGTGGCTCACTGAGGCCTCAACCTCTTTGGCTCAAGTGATCCTCCCACCTCATCCTCCTGAGTTGCTGGGACCATAGATGTGAGCCACCATGCTTGGCTATTTTTAAAAGTTTTTTATAGAGGTAGGATCTCACTGTGTTGCCCAGTCTGATCTTGAACTCCTAGACTCAAGTGATCCTCTTGCCTCAGCCTCCCAAAGTTGTGGCATTATAGGCAGAACCTACTGAACCTGGACAAAGTGGGCATATATTTTATTGTATGTAGTTAATGCCCAAAAAAGTTGTTTAAAAAGGTATATATTTCTAATGTTACATAATTTTTTACTCTGAGCTTGAGAATCCCATATTAATCCAATTACCATTAGGGTTTGTTCTCTTCCAGCCCTACTTTGAGGAACGTTGTTGCTTTTCTTCTCAGCTCCTGTCCATTGTCTGCATGGAAGTAACCACTACACAAGATCTCAGGCACGGGCAATCTGCTAGACATCTTTGATTTGTAAAATGATTATCGAGAGAATGAGAGCTTGTAGTTCTCTCTCTCCCAAGTTTACTTAGAGATTTCCTTCTTAGTTTAGTTGTACATCCTGAGGTACATGCTATTTCTTCAACTGATGAATACCATGAATTCCTCCACTTTCAGGGAAGACCAAAACCTCAATATACAAGAATTGTTTTTTTCCCTCAGTTCAACCTCAAATCAATAACAAAACCATGAATTATAACTCGTATAACTCAGTTATAACTGAGAAGACTCATTTCATCCCACAGGATATAGATATGTAAATAAACAATTATCATCAAGTAAGCAGGAGGAAATGTTCTGAAATTTCCGAGGAGGGAGCTGAGCAAAATTTTTCTAATAGTGGAGTATGGGACTGGGTAATGAAAATCAAAAGGGATTTCCCAGCCAATGACTGGTGGAAAAGACTATTCTAAACAAAGGAGAGAACATGCATAAATGATTATTGAAATTGCTTTATTAAAAAAAAGATGTCCAATAAATATTTCTTATAATGAAATGCACTTGGTGAACTGAAGCATTTAATGTAGCTGGGATGTGAGGCATAATTGAAAGATTAATGGAAAATTTAAAATGATGTGTTGGAGTTAAGATACAAGAATACTGAGAATCTTGTATATCCTATTAAGGAATGCAGACTTTAGTCAATGTTCAAAATATAAAGAGTTTTTAATTTTTGTTTTATTTTAAACATAAATGGCAATCAGTTTTGTATTATAAAAATATCGCTTTAGGGGTTCTAAGGAAATTCTGACATGGGAGAAACACATGGCAAACTAAAGAGTTAGAAGGCTGTTGTATAGAGTTCTGTAAAGACACTCCGTATTTTTATAACCCAAATTAAACAACCAGAATTAATAAACAGGAGTGCAGACAATGGACACTATTATTTAAAAGTATATTACATTTAGAATACATTATTTGAGAAACTGAAATTACCTATAATGTGTTTAAGATGTTTCCATAATATTTTAGTACAAATTTTTATAAAAGGAATGGCTATATTATAGCCCTAAATTTTATACCCATTGACAAAATGATGATAATTCTTACTATTTATTTGACATTCAAAATATAAAATTAAACATGGATTTACATACACACATATATGTATATAAACATGAATAATAGATAAATCTGAAAATATAAAGATAAGAGTAAACAAATGCACAGTAGAGATAAGTACATTTAATAATAATGGATATTAGAAAATTGCTTAAAAATATACACATAAACATTCTCACCATAAAATGTAAGTATGTGAAATGATGTATATGTTAGTATACATTAAATATTCTCACACAGTTTGACTTTGCAAGATATAGAATTTGTTTATTTCTGAAGGTTACACTTATCATTTAGTAATTATTATTTCTTGACATGTTTTGACTGTTGCATATCTGTCTTCCAGGAGCTTACAAAATATTGCTTGAGGTTAGGAAGAAAGAGTTCCTTTGAAGATAAAAGGGCATCTCCACTTCCGAACTCACTTTCTAATTTCATGTAAGCCATGTTAACATTCAATAATTGCTCAGTATGGACATTTCCTTTGGGTATATACATAGAAATAGAATTGAGGAATCATATGGTAGTTCTATTTTTCATATTTTGAAAAATCTCTGTACTATTTTTCATAATGACTGCACCAGTTTACATTCTCATCAATAGTGTACAAAGATTCCCTTTTTTCTACACCTTTGCCAACACTTGTTGTTTCTTGTCTTTTTAAAATATTTATTCCAACATGTATAAGGTGATACCTCATTGTGGTTTTCATTTGCAATTCACCGATGATTAGTGATGTTGAACACATTTTTAAATGTCTACTGGATGTTTTTCTGATGGCTTTGGGAACAGTATCTATTCAAATCTCATTTTTAAAATTGAGTAATTTTTTTTTTGCTATTTAGTTGTATGAGTTTTTATATATTTTGAATATTAACGCCTTATGAGATGTATGGTTTGCAAATGTTTTCTCCCATTCCATAAATTGCTTTTTCATTTTGTTGATTTTTTTTGGACACAAGATTTTTAGTTTGTTGTAGTCTCGTGTTTATTTTTGCTTTTCTCATCTGTATTTTTGGTGTCTTATGCAAAAAAATCATTGCCAAGAACAACGTCAAACAGCTTTCTTTCTATGTTTTCTTTTAGAAGTTTTAGAGTTTCAGGCCTTATGATTAGATTTTTAATTCATCTTGAGTCAATTTTTGTGTATGGCATAAAATAAGCATCCAATTTCATTCTTTTGCATGTGGATATTTACATTTCTTAATACCATTCATTGAATGGTATTCTTATTTTCCCACTGTATATTCTTGGTGCCATTTTCAAAGATTTGGTGACTATATATGTGTGGGCTTGTTTCTAGGCTCTTTATCCTCTTTTATTGGCCTAGGTGTCTGCTTCTATGTCAGTATCATACTGTTTTGATTATTATAGGTATGTAATATAATTTGAAATCAGATAGCATTATGTCTCCAGCTTTTTTCTTTTTATTCAGAATTGCTTTAGCTATTTGGGGACTTTTGTGAGCCCACACAAATTTTTGTAATTTTTGTCTATTTTGGTGAAAAATACCATGGAATTTTGATATGGATTGCAATGAATATGTAGAATGCTTTAGGCAGTGTGGGCATTTTAACAGTATTAATTCTTATAATACACGAACATAGAATATCTTTTCATTTATTTGTGTCTCCAAGTTTTTAAATAGCAGCTTTATTTTCAATAGCTAAGCTAGCAAAACAACCTAAGTGGTCCATCAAAATGTCCGTAAATAGATGAATGGATAAAAACAATGTAGTATATAATAAAATATTATTTAAGTATAAATAAGAAAGAAATCCTGCCATTTGTGACAACATGAGCAAAGCTGGAAGACATTATGCTAAATGAAATAAGCCAGATGCAGAAAGACAATTACTGTATAATCTCACTTATGTGTGTAATATGAAATAGTCAAAATCATAGAAACAGAGAATAGAATGGTGGCTGCCAGGGGCCAAAGGGAGAAAGGAAAGTGGAGAAATGTGGGTCAAAGGTTACAAACTTTCATCTATTAGTCCCTCGTCACACTGCTATAAAGAAATACCTGAAACTGGGTAATTTATAAAGAAAAGAGGTTTAGTTAATTTACTGTTCTGCACGCTGTACAGGAAGCATAATGCTGGCATCTGCTCAGCTTCTGGGGAGGCATCAGGAAGCTTTTAATCACTGCAGAAGGTGAAGGGGAAACAGGCAAGACTCACATGGCAGGAGGGGAAAGGGGTGAGGCGGTAGCACACAGTTTTAAACACCCAGATCTCCTGAGAACTCTATCATGAGAACAGCACTAGGGGGATGGTGCTAAGCCATTAGAAACCATCCACATGATCCAATCACCTCCCACCAAGTCCTATTCCAACACTGGGGACTACAATTCGACGTGACATTTGGGTGGAGACACAGATCCAAACCATATCATTTCAGGTATAAAATGAATACGTTCTGTGCATCTATGTACAGCATGACGACTACAGCTAATAATGTTGGATTGTATACTTGAAATTTGCTAAGAGTGAATCTTGAGCATTCTCACTACACACACACACACAAGTAAACTATGTGGGGTGATGAATATGTTAATTAGCTTCATTGTGGTAATCATTTCATAATGTGTATATGAAATCAGCAGGTTGCGCACCTTGCATATATACCATTTTAATTCGTCAATTATTCCTCAGTAAAGATGGAAAATAAAAGTAATTTTCCAAGGTGACCAAAGACTGTTGCATACATGTGAATTTTTAGCATCTGACACTGCTTCTAAATTACATGATGGTTTGGATTACTGCTTCCTGCAAGATGAGCTAACTTTAGACCTCCATCTGTAAGAGACCTTTCCTTCTTTTCATGTGCCTTTGTTTAGAAAGTACCAGAACATTAATGTGGTTGAAAGTGAGTGTAGGGATATCATATATGCCTAAACATAATTTCTTCTATTGATCACAGAATATTCAACTTCTCTTGCCTTATCCCATCTTTTAACCATTGTTATAGCTTTGCCAGTCATCTCTCTAACAAAGTCACAACACTGGTAAAAATGTGGTAGAGACCAGAGAAGATTGGTGACTGAATACATCTATCTAGTTCATGTTATTGGAAAACATCAGATTACATATCTCCTGACAACATGTTCCTTGAGGCAAGAGTGGATGTCATTTCCCCATCTTAGCAGGTCCAGGATCTGGCACATGCAGGGGATATAGAAAGCTCTCCCTGAAAGAATAAATAGTGATCCATCATATCATTTATATATGAAAGCATGCCATTTATTTTATGCAGACTAAATCAGTTCTTTACACACAATTGCAGTGTATTATTTTGATGCTTTCCCCACAAATATTTAAATGTAACTTTGTAGTGCAATATATAGATAGAAAATAGGGACTAAAGGTCATTATTTCCTTTTGTTACCTGCCAATATTTTAGCTGAAGGCAAAGTTCTACAAATAAAAATGATTAATTTATATAGGTGAGTTAGTTTCTTAAAACCAAAAACAAAGTAGACTTTTTTCTGTAGAAGTGAAGTGCCCCAAAACATAAAATATTCCTTTTGATGTGGTGAGACTTTAATGATTTCCTTTGAATGAGATTTCTAAGTTTGTGGTGGAATAGGCCATCAATAAGTTCTCTTACACGCCAGAACTGTTAGTGTAGTGTCATGAGTGGTAACTTTAGTAAAAATTAACAACCAAGAATACTTTCTTTGTTTCTCACATCTCATTTGGTGCTCTACATTTCTCATTTTCATTTCAGCTTTCTTTTGGTTTCTTTTCTACTTTTTCCCCACATTTAAGTCTTAGTTTGTGTAAGAAGTATGTATTAGACATGTTCTTGTCTGAGATGACACATGTCTTCATTCTGTTTGAAGTTCAAAGCAATGCTGGCTTCTGGATTTGGATTATGAGCAAATGAATTGTTCTTACCTTCCAACAAAGATGTCCTGCAGCAGGGCTGCTCAGAACAAAACTGTGCTGTCTGCATTGTGCCTTTGCTTTTTATTGACTATTTCATTATGTATGGGGACATGTTCCACCTTTGTTAAGCAGTCTGCTTACTCTTGCTAAATATCACATTCTTAAAAGGCTTTTGGAATGGAAAATAACCTAACACTCTGTTGAGATTTGTGACTGTCATCCTTCTAGTTAGAATTACTCACAGATCGTGCAACAGTAGCAGTGACGCATCCGTAATAGCTGTCAGCCAGGATGGTCATTAAGCGCTGTCTGCAGTCGAGTCCTGTGCCAGATGGCATCTCAGGAACATGAGACAGAGCATTTGAAGTTGCCAAGATTCATTCTGTGCCCTTTTAACTTAGGGCCGGTGGAAAAATAAAATAAAGCAAAAATACTTGTGAGAGTAAAATTCCTACCAGTAGTTTTCTAGCCTTAGGCTTTTTTGTTTATATACAAAGACAAATCAGTCTTCATATTTAGAAATGAATATTTCCCATTAACGTATATGTATATATCATATACAACATTGCTTAGTTAGATATGTATATATCATATACAACACTGCTTATTTTCTAAAATGTGTTGCTCATTATGATACTGTACTTAAAATGGTGATTTTTTCCTGTGTTTTGTGGCATGTTTAGCAGATCCTTCAGCCAACATTTCTGATAATTTTTCAAAATAATTTTTCTCTTTTCTTTTATATCTGAAAATTTTTTCATGCATGAATTTGAAAACTATTTTTTACTAGTATGCAATTAATTATTTCAGGACCATTTATTGTATATACAATTCTCATGTTTTTGAAATTCCATATGGATTACACTAAATTGTCTGATATATGAGAGTTTCTTTTTTGGGCTATTAATTGTGAGTCAAAACATATGTTCTTTTTCACACTAGTGCCACACTGTTTTTATTCTTATTTTATTGAAATACATTTGTAATTAGGTAGTAACGACAATTCTTTCTTTTTCATAATAAGAATTTTAGCTTTATCTACATATGATTCCTATAAATATAGTTTTGCATTATTTTGTCAAGTTCTTTAAGAACGTATCCTGTTGGAATAGTTACAACACATGCGCATGCTGATTTTGTGATAGTTCAAGAAAACAAAGAAACATTTTAATTGGTAAATAATTATTTCACAATTTAGATTTTTGTCTCCCTGAAAACAAATTATCTTTGTAAAGATGTAAATATATTTAATTTAATAGGTGCAACAGGGCCGGGCATGGTGGCTCGCGCCTATAATCCCAGCAATTTGGGAGGATCACCTGATGCAGCCTGGTTAATATGGTGAAATCCCGTCTTTACTAAAAATACAAAAAATTATCTGGGCATGGTGGCTTGTGCCTGTAAGCTACTAGGGAGGCTGAGGCAGGAGAATCACTTGAACCCAGGAGGCGGAGGTTGCAGTGAGCTGAGATTGTGCCATTGCATTCCAGCCTGGGCAACAAGAACGAAACTCCATCTCAAAAAAAAAAAAAAAGTGCAACAGTAGAATATTATCTATTGCCTAACAATTACTCTAGTAAAAATACTGTAAAGGAAATCTAACCAAGAAGAGTTCACCTACTCCATGCTACTCTCAACCCTCCTTTTCTAATAAAAAGACACATACTATAAGATTAGGACTGCAATGACTTTACAAAATGGCTCACTGAGTCCTTGAGAGGATGCTACTTCAGGTTTAAAGATATTTTAGGATTTTCTATATGGAATTTCAGAAGGTGGTGGTGGTAGGGGATTGGAATCATTGAGAAATAAATTGGTTGGGGAGCTGTGATGATTTGAAGGGAAGCTTAATAAAAATGGTTTGGAGGGAGCGAACACCTGAGGGCAAAGAAGACGGATTGCATGTCGATCTCAAAGGTGACTGTTTCCTGGTAAAGGGTCTAAATGCCTAGTAGCAATTCCTTTGAGACTCACAAGGAATTTCAAGATAATAAATAGTTTTTGAACAAATTAATAAATAAATTAATTACTTTCACTTATCCTCCAATTTCTTTCTAAAATTACTGCAGATCCTCTTCGCCTAGATTTTCCATGGTGGTAACCAAGGAGAGAGCGAAGGGATAGCATAGTAAGGTGAAGGGACAATGGTCTCCTCTTACTCATTACTTTCAGGGGAATGGAGTCTTATTCAAAGTTTCAGGTAGTGAGTAAGTGTAGGGAAAGGGAACCCAGAAGGGAACTAGCAGAATTCCCAGGCTTTTCATAGAGAGAGGTATTTTATGTTTTTTTTTTTTTTTTTAAATCATATAGCAAATACTTTTAGACTTGTTATGTGCCAAGTACTCTGAGTGCTAGGGATAGAGCCAAAAGGAAAATTTACAACAGTAGATGACCTCAGGGAATTAATATACTAGAGGAGAGAGAACTAAAAATAATCAAAATTAAGAGAAAAATACATAATGTATCACTTGAAAATTGATATGGGAAGAAATAAAACAGCATCAAGGAATAAGAAATGCTGATAAAGTAAGAGAAAATGAAGTCAGAGTGGGAGCAGGGTGCCAGATCACTTAGCAAATAACTATGGGTTTTTTTCTGAGTGAGTCGTAAACTCACTGGAAAGTTTTGGGCAGGAAAGTGTCATGATCTGAATTTTGTTTCTAAAATGATTCCTCTTACTGCTCAGTTAAAAATATACAGTAGAAGGCAGGGGAGGAATCAGGAAATTGATTAGGAAGCAATTGCAGTAATCCAAGCGAGAGATGTTGAGGATGTCAGATCAGGCTGTAAGCAGTGGAGGTGGTGAATAATCTCAGAATTTGAATGTTCCCAAAGCAGAGCAAACAAGATTTGGTTAAATATTACATATGAGGTGTATATATGAAGCTATTAGTCTACAGCAATAGAATTGGAAGTAACTGAGATGGCAGAAACCTAAAAAGCAACAGATTCGTCTGGACATAGTAGAATTCAGGAGATTAGTTTTGGACAAATTATAGTTGAGCTGTCCATTAGATATTTAAGTAGAGATTTTGCATAGACATCTTGGATATCTGAATCTGATTTAGTAGGAGAGATCTTGGATGGAAACATAAATCTGGGAGTTATTATATAGAAAGTATTTAAAGCCATGACATGGGATGAAATCACCAAAGGAGTGACTGTAGATACAGGTAAGGGCTGAGGAATGAGCCAGTGATACTACAATATGAGCTTTGAGGATGAAGTAGAATCCACAAAAGAAGCTGAGGAGGAACATCATTGGCTTAGGAAAAAGACCTACAGAGTGAGGCATCAAGGAAGCTAAGTGAAGGATCAGAATGGATAGCCTGTACCAAGTGGTGCTGATAGGCAAGTGAGATGAGGGCTGAGAATTTGCATCAGTAGTAGCAGCATGGAGAGCACTAACACCCTGGCTAAGAACATTGCTAGTAGCATGGTGGGTATCAGAGATAATGGGAGGAGAACATTGAAAATAATTGTTATATACAATGGTTTTAAAGGGTTTTGCTATGGGGTAGTACCTGGAGTGGAAAGTGGGGCTAAAAAGTGATTTATGACTTTGTTTGTTCTTAATTGTTTGCTTTTTAAGGTAGGGGAAATAACACATTTTTATGTCAATCTGATGGTCCCGTGTAGAAGAAAAAGTTGAAGATGTGCAGAGCAGGGTGGAGGGGAATTGCCTGAGTCCTATGTAGGTTAGAAGAGATGAACTCTACTGCCAAAGTAGAATTTAGGAAACAGTAAGAATTATAAGCCCATATATTTAAGCCACTATTTGAGCCTTGAAAAGGGAGAGAATAAATTTAAATATGTTAAATAGACTAGGATTTTATTTTGTAGCTTGATTTTTAGTCATTAGAGACATTTTACTGCATTTCCTTTAATTTAGTGCAATTTTCATCAGATTTTATATCAGCACAATGCTCAATTCATAAGCTCAATTTACAACCTATCCAAATTTTGTGCTTGTTGTGGAGCTGTTTCCATATCATGGCAACAGATGGAAAATAGATTCTATGTGGAAGAGGAGAAGGCTTCATTTATCAGTAAAGTAGAAAGTAGAATTATCCCCTGAGAAATAGTGAAACCATGTGAAAAATTGAGATCCAAATCTAAATAAGTACTCTGTGCTCTAAGTACTGAGATGCTATAAAGATGTCGGCCCAGCTCCACCATATGGAGATTTCCTTCTCACTCTTTATATGTTCATATAGTTCCAGACAATTAGATGTGCAAAATGATAGTCTTCCTCACTACAGTCATAGTGATTAGACCAGAGGAGAACCTTCACCCAAGTTGAATCAATGTTGCTTTCTTGAGAATTAGAAAATTACAGCCCTTCCAGTATTGACTGATTTCTTAAATGACAAAAAAACATGGATTAGCTGTGTTTTATGTTTGCTGGACTGGCAGAAAAAGAAATTGGCCCCCCAAACTGTGGAATATTACAGAACTATTTAGAAAAGCAAAGATGAAAGATGTAGAGAGCCCTGAGATTCCTATGGCTGCTCATTAGCATATTTAAGCACATTTCTCAATCCTGACTTAGTGTTCCACAGAATGTTCCACATCCTCACTGGACTAAGAAGGGAGAAGAATACTGGAGCTAAGGGGTCAACACACTTACGTAGAGGGACACTGTACAATAACACTGACATGGGAGATGTCATGGGGTGTGTGGATAGGAAGTCAAGTTTCTATTATGCTCAAGTTTAGAAAAGAACTTTCAGTCAAGAGGTTGAGAACATAAGGGGTTTTCAGAGAGCACAGTAAGGACAGTCAAAAAACAGCTAACAGAGATTAATCAGAAAGGGGTAGCACAGCATAGGATTGCAGGTGGTTGCTGGATTAGACAAAGGGAATACAGGTTGGCATTTTGGGACGTGAATGATGGTAAGACTAGATGGACATGGAGTTATTAACTGTACAGTAGAACTGTGATAATTTTGCACTACTCTGAGAATCTGACAACACGTTGCTATGATGTATAATACTGTCAAAACTTATCTCCTTTGGTTGCCTAAAAAAAGACCAGCCCTCTTAGCGTCATTCACACTCGCTTTCTAATTTCTGAAGAAACTAGCCTTGAATGCAGGGACCAATGAATGTTTGTCTCAGTTTCAAAGGATGGGAGGGCTGAGCTCCAGGAATGAGTTGCTCTCCTGTAATGTCTATGACTCTTCTCTAATGATGTTATAAAGAAGTTAAACTAAATGCCTAAAAATGAGTGCAGCTTTATTTAATCCACATTCTGAAAATCTCTCACCTATAAACCAGTAGAAGGTAGAAGAAACTGCAACTGGTGTCATTGCTTTTGCTAGTAAATTTACTATAAGGAATAATTTTTTTTCCAATTTTAGAGCTCAGTATTAAATACTAGGATGAACCATGGGAATGAACAAAGGAGAAACAAAGTAGACTTTCTGTAAATTAAGTTTGCCCTGTAAATCATCCTCAGTAATTACACTAGGGCAATCGACTTAGAATTTAATTAATTATTCAATATTTTAATTTAAGGTCAAGTTTTGGACAATATGGTTGTGGAACAAAGAGAAATTGGTTTAACTTTGAACTTTGCCTCCTAGGCTATGGTAAATTACAGGAGCCATAGAGACTCTCAATGTCATCATTTGTTAAAGAAGGCCATTTTCTATTTCACAGATTTTTTCCTGCAATTCATTATTCAGTACATATAATATACCTCACAAAAAAGTCAGCCCAGAATAACCCTTGATTAAATACTTGGTCCCTGCCCTCATTTCTTAAGCAGCAGCCAGTGGTCATGGGCCCCACATAGCTACTTCATCATGTGTGGGGCTGACTGTTGCCATGCTCATACTACTTCATAGTGGACAATTAGTTTTAGAAACAACAAGTTCTTAAAGACCTATTTATTTAAATTCTCTGTATTTATAATGTTTGAGAGACAGATAATAATACTAAAAAATAAATATTTTTTATCACAGTCAAAACTGTTTCCCAAAATTCAGTCTTCATTCTTCCCCATGAACATAATAGCAGGAACATGCTATTATGTCTAGTCTTCTTAGAATATTCTGAAGCCTAGCAATTCTCTTTTGGTGGACACAATTCAACCTGTTAATTATATACTTCTTGTTATTGTCATTATTTAAAATATTTTTCTAACATGCTAGCATTCAAATATATCTTAGTTTTTTGAATTTGTTATGAAAAGAAAATAATTTGAGATTATGGTCACAGATACTTATGAACAAGGAATTAAAAGACATGACTAACGTAATTGGCAAGAGATTTGCCTTCCTTTCTCACAAGTGGAAAAAGCCATGGTTGCTGCTCTTAAATTAACTTAGTTCATTATTAAAATCAGGTAAAATAACCAACTCATGTTTCCCTCTCATTTTGCAATGCTCACTGATGTTTTACAAATTGAAAACTCTACCTTTTCATTCATTTGCTGTATGAATTAAACATTAACAAGATTCAAAGAAGCTTAAAGCCTAGGAAAAAGGTCAATATACTCCAGGGAAAAACTGAAGGTTATTATTTTATGCTATTTTACTATAGCACTGTAATTTACCACTTAAGCAATCCAGATGGAATATTGATACAGCTGGGTGAGACAAAGTCAACAGCAGGCCTACTTAATCTCTTAATAGGAACTTTCTCAATCTTAACCTTATTATCAGGATTTAGGCTTTTCCATAACACTTCTGACAAAGTATTCTTTAAGTTTTATATATTTTCTGAGCTTATTTCTTCACTGAAAAATTTGATCCATGCCTTATTCATTGATGAGATTTTTAACTAATCACAATTGCCAATAAATAAGATTGCAACTTTATTTTTGCATTCATAAATTACACTTAATTAACTGTTATATTTCTACAACTAAGGTTTGAGAGATAAATATAAAATTACTCATCTTAGTAATGATGACAGAAATTGAGCTACCAAAACAGTAAGATAATCTGATTTCTATCTCAAAGAAAAATGTCTAGAGAAATCAATTAAGAAAAATTAACATTTAAAAACTTTGTTATAAGGCTAATGGCTTGTTTTATATTTGAATTTTAAAGCCAGTAGTATAAAGGATGACTCACAGGTTGGAAAATGGTTTGTGCCATTTTCAGCTCAAATTGGCACCAAAACAAAGCTGCTAAAATTGTTAAAATTTGGGATTATTACCTCTTAAAAATTGTTGTAAATTGATTCATAGAAGAGATACCTTCTCTGTTAGAACTACTTGGAAGCATTTTTGCTATTAGATATTATAATACTTACGGATAATTATGACCAGGTTATTATTTCGTTTTGGGCTGATTACAAAATATTAGTAGCTGGTACTTTTTGTATAATATTATCATGATTCATTGAAGTGTCATTCATAATGTAAAAATACATTAAATAAACTATTGGCAAACTAAATAATATAATGAAAGTGTTATAGTCAGGTAGTAGATATAAGTTTACCACATAGGGCATTGACAAGAAAATAAACCTAGTAAGTAATAGGATTATATGTTTAATGACTTCAACAGAGTGGCTTTTTGGGAAGACAATTATCAAACGCGTCCATGTGAAGAGAGTCCACCAACAGGCTTTGTGTGAGCAACAAGGCTGTTTATTTCACTTGGGTGCAAGTGGGCTGAGTCTGAAAAGAGAGTCAGCAAAGGGAGATAGGGGTGGGGGAGTTTTATAGGACTGGGGTAAGCAGTGGAAAGTTACAGTTAAAGGTGGTTATCTATGGTTAGCAGAGGAGGGGGTCACAAGGTGCATGGTGGGGAGATCATAAGACTCATTGTTCAGAAGAAGAATGTCATGAGGTCGATGGATCAGTTGGGGCAGCGCAGGAACAAGTTGTAATGGAATGCCATAAGGCTAGTCAATCAGTTAAGACAGGAGCTGGAGGCTTCACTTCTTCACTTCTTTTGTAGTTTTAGGTTACCCCAGACTTCTTGGCTCCTGCAGGCCATCTGGACTTGTATGTTCAGGTCACAGGGGTTACAATGGCTGAGCTTCAGCTCAGAGGCCTGACAACAGTCACATTGGGAAAACATCTTAAAATGTACCAAGAGACATTTGGTTGAGAGACAATAGGATTTAATCCATAGGATGGTAGGACATTGTGATTAAAAGGAGAAAAAAGTCTATAATATGAAATAATATCTAGGATTCCCAAAAGGGCAGATATTATAGCTAATAGACTATAGTGTTCTGTGTTTCCAATGATACTACATTCAATGATGACAAAAGAAAAAAAAAATATGGGCCTGAAGTCCTTTTCATACTTACCAAATTATTGATTTTAAGAGTAATTAGTATCGAGAAACTCTTCTCAATCTCTTGAAACTGAAGCTAAAAAGTAATAATTTAATCAGATTGTATTTTAAACTTTCAACTAGTAATAAAGGCATTTCTGAGAAAGACTATTATACAAACTAAAATTAAATACAATTAGATAAGGCAAAACATGAGATCTGTATCACAAACGCTACAGATTTTATTTCCAGTTAAATCAGATATGCCATACATTGCTTGTGTACTAAATATTGCACTTTGACATCAACTGACTTATATGGAAAACAACCTTATGATGTTCAGTAGTCATGATTTTCAATAAAAAATTATTAAAGTTAGAAATGTAAATAAACCTGTATGCAGCATGGTCCTGTGTATGAGAAAGAAATCATCCAGGGTAGGTCAAATTCTGGAATGTCTTTCGGACCTCTAATTCCTGCCTGCACTGTTACGCATTTTCTTGAGTCATCTTTTACCTTTAAATAAAAGCCCTATGTGGGAATACCCTGTAAGTCTAGTGAGTACTTTCAAACATCTGAAGTAAGGAAAACAATCTAGCTGCACACTGGAAGAACTGGGAAATTTACATTTTAACTCATGCTAGATATCACAACCAAGGTTATTATTTAATTGTTTTAGGGTGTGGCCCGAATTACAGGAGGTTTAGAAGCTTCAGAGGTAATTCTAATATGGTGCTTATAGTTGGGAACCACTGAACTGAACAAAGATTAGGCATGTCCACAGGAGAATATTCAGAGTAATTAGGAAAGCATGGTATTTGGTATAGCTGGGACAGCAGACTCTTTCCTATTTCAGCCTCTTTGAGAAGCAGAAAACCCTGAGTCTCTGGGTCAGATCAGGAGACATCCCAAAGCTGTGTTTTCTTTTGTTAGTTTTGTGTGATTGTTACAGAATACACCATCTGAGACAAATCTGGCTCTTGGATATTACCAGTGGATAAATAGCCGACAGTGCTATAGAAAATTGTATACATAGAATTTGTTTCAGAGTTTTTGATCATGAACAGTGTTGTTTTACATGGAAAAGGAATCCACACTCTGGGAAGCTTCATCAATGAAGTGCACAGCATCTCAAGACTGTTGAAGTGGATGTTATTAAAGAGATGGCTTATACCATTTTCTCATTCTAATCAATACCCCCAATAAAGGATTTCTTGCTTTAAAAGCCTAAGAATCAATTTTGCCAAATTAGATTGGTCTCACAAGGAAATGGAAGGAACAGAAAATTAGCCGCAGTCCTAAGTAAGAGTACAGCAGTCTATGGGGGTATTTCTTTTTATGTCTGCTCTAAAGTTTTTATTTTTAGTTTTTTTCTTTTTCACATAAATTTAAATACAAATGTGCAATTTGATGATGAAACATTTGTAATTTTTATCTATTGTACAGATAAAATTGTTAATCTGTTGTACAGATATTTAGACCACAAATTGTTTGGAACATATTTGCTTCTTTTTAAAATTAATAACTAACTGAAAACATAAATGTTTTTCATGTCAATTATTTTTCATGTCATAAAATAATCAAATATAGAGTTATCTGCTTTATATGCAGAGAAATTTCCACTTAAATATTTCTTTAAAAAATTATTTCACAGAACATTGCTATTTTTCCCCTTGATACACTACATTCTTTTATATTAAAACCATTGTTTTGTCTCCCTTTACTGTATTTAACAAGGACATATTTAAGTAAGCCCAGTTTGGAAAAGTAGTTCTTAGGGAGAAATAAAGATCGTAAAACTTTACAGGCAATCCATGTCTATTTCATTTAGACTTTAATTATTTTTACCTTAAAATCTTATATTTTAAAGCAAAACCAAAAATGGTTTTAAATATAAAATTTTATCTTTGATTTCTGAGGTAGCAATATTCAATAAACAAATATGTTTCATTAGGAGAAAAAATATACTTTTCAAGAATATAAAATCTTATTTAATTTAATTTATTATTATTATTTACCATGCAATACTATCTAGGTTGAGACAAAACTTTACTATGAACAGCTCTAGCCTAATTTCAGGGGTAAACATATGGGAAGAACATTTAGTAATATACTTACTTGTAAAAGAAAAGCCATATGCATTATGTGGGTACTTGGTGTCCATAGCCTACAGCAATCTCTTGGTCTAGATCCATAATGAACAATGAAATCAGGAATTGATTTCTGCCACTGACTCTTGGATGACATTTATAATTTGCTACTGCTTGTTGTTACATTAAATCTCAGTTTTCTAATTAGACTTTACAATCTTTAAGAACATGAAATGTTGTTCACTTTTCACTTTCCATAAATACCTAGAGCACTGTCTAAGTCTGCCAATCTAATTATTCCTGTAGTCTGAAGCTGCCCTAAAGTAGTTGAAATCTAGCCAAAAGGTCACAGATGTTTAGTCTTGGAAAAGACCTTGAGAGACACTCCTGTTCATATGCCTGATTTGGCACACTGAATAATTTTTTGTTTTCAGGCAGATGGCATCTGGGCTTACATGTATTTCTACTCTAAAAAACACTAAATGAATATTCCCTGTTTTCACCTGAAGACTCATAGGATTTCCTGTCTTACCGGGCAACATAACCCTAGTTAGACCTTATCCTCTGCCTTCCACATTTTGTTGCATTCCATCTCCCATAAACTTCTATTCTAAATTTACTTCTGTTCTCAATATATACACCATCCATGACCATTTTCTTGGTGGTCAGGATGAATCAATAAAATAAATATAGAAGGGTATCACTTAGAATATTTAATAACAGTTATGGCACAGGCCCAGTCTTATCAGATTGGGGGTAATAAACAAATCAATGCCAGCTACATTTAACTCTATGGTCATATTGATGCACACCAAGTAAATATCAGTCTTAAAAATATACAGTCTCATAGAAAACATGAGAGTTAAAGAGAATCAACTGTGAAGACTGTATTTGTTTCCTAGGGCTGTTGTAACAAATTATCACATACTTGACAACAAAAACAAACAGAAATGTATTATCTCCAGTTCTGGAGGCCAGAAGTCCTTAATCAAGGTGTTGGCAGGGATTAATTCCCTCTGGAGACTCTAAAGGAGAATCTATTCCACGCTTTTATTTTAACTTCTGCCTGCAACTCTTAATGATCCTTGGTTAAGTGATTCATACTTTCAATGTCAGCCACAAACTTTACATGGACTTTTCTCTGTGTGTCCAATTTCCCTCTTTTTTTGTTCCCTTAAAAGGACACCAGTAAAAGCCTACCCTAAATTGAAGATAATCTCAAATTGAGATTCTTAACTTAATTACATCTGTAAACTCTCTAATTTAAAATGAGATCACATTCATGGATGGTGGGGTTTAGAACTCGGACATTTTATTTTGTGGGACGCTATTCAACCCACTACAAAGAACATATATCCTGGGTGTTTTACATACAGCCAAATCTTATGTCTTAAATTTTATTTGATAAGGCAAATATTATTCACTCTGTTTTTCTTATGTGAACGCTAAAGCTTAAAGAAATTGAGTGCCCATTGTGTTAGACTGCATTGCCATAAAAGAATCCCTGAACCTGGGTAATTTATAAAGAGAGAAGATTTATTTTGGCTCACAGTTCTGCAGGCTGCACAGGAAGTATGGCACTGGCATCTGTTCCTTGTGAGGGTACAGAAAGCTTATAATTATGGCACAAGATGAACGGGAGCAGGCACATCACATAGTGAGAGCAGGAGAGTGAGAAGTGGGAGAGGAAGTGATACACTCTTTTAGATAACCAGATCTCATGTTAATTCAGTACAAGAATGTACTCACTATAAGAAGGAGGGCACCAAGCCATTCTTGAGGGATCTGCCCCCATGATCCAAATGCCTCCTACCAGGCCCAACATACAAAACTCGAGATTACATTTCAAGATGAGATTCATAGGGGACAAACATCCAAACCACATCATTCCATCCTTGGCCCTGGAAATCTCACATCCTTCTTACAAAGCAAAATACCATCATGCCTTCCCAACAGTCTCCAAATGTCTTAAATCATTCCAGCATTAACTTTAAAGTCCAAAGTCTTATTTGAGGTGCAAAGTAAGTTCCTTCCATTTATGAGCTTATAAAATAAAAAAATAAGCTATTCACTTCCAAGATACAATAATGACATAAGAATTGGGTAAACATTCTGGTATGGTTTGGCTGTTTCTCCATCCAAATCTCATCTTAAATTGTAGCTCCCATCATTCCCACATGTTATGGAGGGACCTCGTAGGAGATAATTAAATCATGGGGGAAGTTTCCCCCATACTGTTCTTGTGGTGGTGAATCAGTCTCACGAGATCTGATGGTTTTATAAGCAGAAATTTGTTTCGTTTGATTCTCATTCTCTTTTTTGCCGCCACCATGTAAGAAGTGCCTTTCACTTTCACCTTCTGACATGATTGTGAGGCCTCCCTAGCCACGTGAAACTGAAAGTCCACTAAACCTCTTTCTTTTGTTAATGGACCAGTCTCTGGGTTGTTTTTTGTTTGTTTGTTTGTTTGTTTTTATTAGCAACATGAAAACAGACTAATACAGTAAATGGGTACAATAGAGTGAACTACTGAACACTACTGAAAAGATAACCAAAAATGTGGAAGCAACTTTGGAACTGAGTAACAGACAAGAGGTTGAAACAGTTTGGAGAGCTTAGAAGATGACAGGAAAATGAGGGATAGTTTGCAGCACCCTAGAGACTTGTTGAATGGCTTTGATCAAAATGCTGATAATGATATGAACAATGAAATCCAGGCTGAGGTGGTCTCAAATAGAGACGAGGAACTTCTTGGGAACTAGAGCAAAGGTGACTCTTGTTATGTTTCAACAAAGGGACTGGTGGCATTTGCCCCTACCCTAGAGATTTGTGGAACTTTGCACTTCAGGGAGATGATTTAGGGTATATGGCAGAAGAAATGACTAAGCTGCAAAGCATTCAAGAGGTGACTTCCATGCTGTTAAAAGCATTCAGTTTTAAAAGGGAAGCAGAGGATAAAAGTTTGGAAAATTTGCAGCCTAATGATGCAATAGAAAAGAAAACCGTTTTCTGAGAAATTCAATCTGGCTTCAGAAATTTGCATAAGTAACAGGGAGTCAAATGTTAATTGCACAATGGGAAAAATGTCTCCAGGGTGTGTCAGACACCTTTGTGGCAGCCCCTCCCATCACAAGCCCAGAGACCTAGCAGGAAAAAATGGTCTCATGGTCCAGGCCTAGGGCCTTCCTGCTGTGCACAGCCTAGGGACTTGGCATCCTGTGTCCCAGCTGCTCTAGCCACAGCTAAAAGGAGCCAGGGTACAGCTCAGGTCATGGCTTCAGAGGATGCAAGGCCCAAGCCTTGGCAGCTTCCACATGATGTTGAGTCTGCAAGTGCACAGAAGTCAAGAATTGGGGTTTGGAAACCTCAGCTTAGATTTCAGAGGATGTATAGAAATGCCTGGATGTCCAGGCAGAAGTTTGCTGCAGGGGTGGAGCTCTCATGGATAACCTCTACTAGAGCAGTGAGAAAGGGTAATGTGGTGTTGAAGTCCCCACACAGAGTCCCCACAGGAGCACTGCCTAGAGGAGCTGTGAGAGGAGGGCTACCATCATCCAGACCCCAGAATGGTAGATCCACTGACAGCTGGCACAGTGCACTTGGAAAAGCTGCAGACACTCAATGCCAGCCTTTGAAAGCAGCCAGGATGAACTCTGTACTTTGCAAAACCATGGAGTCAGAGCTGCTCAAGACTATAGGAACACACCTCCTGCAACAGTGTGCCCTGGATGTGAGGCATGGAGTCAAAAGAGATCATTTTAAAATTGGCTACCCTGCTGAATTTCAGACTTGCATAGAACCTGTAGCCCCTTTGTTTTGGCCAATTTCTCCCACTGGGAAAGGGTATATTTGCCCAATGCCTGTATCCCCATTGCATCTTGATTTTACAGGCTCATAGGCAGAAAGGACTTGCCTTGTCTCAGATAAGACATTGGACTGTGGACTTTTGAGTTAATGCTGAAATGAGTTAAGACTTTGAGGGACAGATGGGAAGGCATGATTGCTTTTGAAATGTGAGGACATGAGATTTGGGAGGAACCAGGGAGGAATGATATGGTTTGGCTGTTTCCCCACCCAAATCTCATCATACATTGTAGCTCCCATAATTTCCACATGTTATGGGAGGGACCTGGTGGAGATATTTGAATCATGGAAGGCAGTTCTCCCATACTTTTCTCATGGTAGTGAACAAGTCTCACGAGATCTGGTGGCTTTATAAGGGGAACCCCTTTTCACTTGGTTCTTATTCTCTCTCTTGCCGCCATGTAAGAAGTGACTTTCACCTTCTATCATGATTGTGAGGCCTTCCTTGCCCCACGGAACTGTAAGTCCACTAAACCTCTTTCTTTCTTAAATTGCTCAGTCTCAGGTATGTCTTTATCAGCAGCATGAAAACAGACTAATACACATTCTCATTTCAAAAGGGAGAAATTGGCCAAAAGAAAGGGGCATCAGGCCACATACAATTCTCTGAAACCCAGAAGGACTGGCAATAACTTTTAAAGAAAGCACCAAAATCATCCTTGCCTCTGTGTCCTGCATCCAGAGTACACTGGGATAAGGGGTGAGCTCCTGAGGTCTTGGGCAGCTCTGCCCCTGTGTCTTTGCAGGGGGAACCCCTGTAGCTGTTTTTGTGGTTTGTAGGTGAATGCTTGCAACTTTTCTAGGCTGAGGTTGCAGTCTGCTTTGGCTTTACCGTGGAGTCTGGAGAGTGGCAGACCCATTCAGACAACTCCTTTAGGCAGTGTGATGCTGGAAACTCTGTGTGGGGCTCCACCTCCACATTTCCCCAGAGCACTGCCCTAGCAGAGACTCTCTGTGAGAGCTCTTCCCCTGAAGCATGCTTTTGCCTGTGCAACCAGGCTTTTGGATACAACCTCTGAAATCTAGGTGGAAGCACCAAACTTCCTTCAGTCTTGCATTCTGCATGCTAGCAGGTTTAACATCATGTGGAATCATGAAGGCCTATGGCTTGTGCTCTCTGGAGTGGCAACCCAAGCTTCACCTGAAATCCTTTGAGCCACAGTTGAAGCTGGAGCAGCCAGGATGCAGGCAGCAGTGTCTCAAGGATAAGCAGGGCAATGGAGCCTTTGACTTGGCCCATGAAACTTTTCTTTCCTCTTGGGCCTTGATTTGGAAGGGAGACTGTGATGGCAGGGCCTGTCTGCAAGATCTCTGAGATGCCCTGAAGTCTTTTTCCCATTTTCTTTGATATTGGAACTTGGCTCCCTTTTAGTCATGCTAATCTCTCCAGCAAGTAGTTGCTCCACAATCCACTTGAATTTCTGTCTTGAAAATGATCTTTTCTTCTCTATCACATGGCCAGATTGTGAGTTTTCCACTCCACCTTGCTTTTAAATATAAATTCCAACTACTAGTCATTTATTTGGCCCTACATTTGATTTAGGATATTAGAAACAAGAAGGCCACACCTTGAATGGTTTGCTCTTTAGAAATGTCTTTTGCCAGATAACCAACTCATTACTCTTAAGTTCAAACTTCCACAGATACTTAAGATGTGGACACAATGCAGCCAAGTGCTTTGCTAGGGTGTAATATGGGTGACTTTTGCTCCAGTTCCTGATAAAATTATTACTTCCATCTGAGATCTCATCAGCCTGACCTTCACTGTCTATATTTCTATCACCATTTTAGTCACAACCATTTAATAAGTTCCTAAGAAGTTCCAAAGTTTCTTCTTTCTCTCTTCTTTTGAGTCCTTCAAACTCTTCCAACCTCTGCCTGTTACCCATTTCTAAACATGCCTCCACATTATTAGGTATCTTTATAGCAAAACTTCTCTCCTGGGTACCAATTTTCTGCATTAGTCCATTTCATTGCTATAAAATAGTACCTGAAATGGAATAATCTGTAAAGATAAGAGGTTTATGTTGACTTATGATTATGCAGGCTGTACAGTGAGCATTGTGCCGGATGTGTTCCTGGTGAGGAACTCAGGAAACTGGCAGTCATGGCAGAAGATGAAGGGGGAGTGGGTTCATTATATGGTGAAAGTGGGAGCAAAGATAGGGGGAAGTGTCACATGTTTTTTAAACAGCCAGGGCTTGTGTGAACTCATTACCAGGAGTAGGGCACTAAGTCATTCATGCAATATCCACTCCATGATCCAAACACCTCCTACTAGGCCTCGCCTCCAACATTGGGGATTATATTTTAACATGAGATTTGTAGGGGACACACATCCAAAATATGTCACCCATCAAAAGAGTAACTTAAAAATCTGGAATTAGAATTTAACTCTCTCACTAAAACTTTAAGGTTTCTCTTTTATAGCAAGCACATCAACTGAGCAAGAAATAAAATCAGACTCATCTCACAATAAGCATATAAAAGACAAATATCTTATTTTATTTGTTCTCTTTTATGGTTTGGTTTCAAAGATATATTAAACTGATTATAAATTTATAAAATGTGTTACAAGCAGGGATATTCATTACTTTTTATTATTATTCATGCAGTGGAAAGTGTTAAAAGAAAAGATGGATGTTATTGAACACAATCATAGACAACTAGACAACTGAGTGGAGAGGATGATCAACCTGAAGCCTGGCTGAGGAGAGTGAAGAGACGTGTGATGGCAGAGAATAGGCCAGGTTTAGTGTGACATTTCTAGGTCGGCAGAATTAATATGGCCTGGCTCTGTATCCCCAGCTAAATCTCATCTTGCATTGTAATCCCCAAGTGTTGGGGGAGGGACCTTGTGAGAGGTGATTAGATCATGAGGGCGGTCCTGCCATGCTATTTTCCTGATGTGAGTAAGTTCTGAGGAGATTTGATGGTTTCATAAGGGACTTCCCCCTTCGGTCTCTGTCATTCTTCTCTCTCCTGCCACCTTGTAGAGAAGGACATGTTTGCTTCCCCTCCCACCATGATTGAAAGCTTCCTGAGGCTTCCACAGCCTGGGGAATGTGAGTCAATTAAACCTCTTTTCTTTATAAATTATCTAGTCTCAGGTATGTCTTTATTCACAGCATGAGAATGGACTAATATAGTAAATTGGCATGAGAAGTTGGGTGCTGCTGTAAAGATACACCAAAATGTGCAAGTGACTTTGGAACTGGGTAACAGCAAGAGGTTGGAACAAATTGGAGGGCTCAGAAGAAGACTGGAAAATGTGGGAAAGTTTGGAATTCCCAGAGACTTGGAGGTCTCAGAATACAGGAAGATGTGGGAAAGTTTGGAACTTCATAGAGATTTGTTGAATGGCTTTGACCAAAATACCGAGAGTGATATGGACAATGAAGTCCTGGCTGAGGTGGTCTCAGATGGATATGAGGAACTTTTTGGGAACTGGAGTAAAGGTCAGTCGTGTTATGCAAAGAGACTGGTGGCATTTTTCCCCTACCCTAGAGGTCTGTGGAACTTTGAACAGGAGAGAGATGATTTAGGGTATCTGGTGGAAGAAGTTTCTAAGCGGCAAAGCTTTCAAGAGAAAGCAGAACATGAAAGTTTGGAAAATTTGCAGCCCGATGATGTGATAGAAAAAAATTTTTCTGGGGAGAAATTCAAGCTCTCTGAAGAAATTTGCATAAGTAATGAGGAGCCAAGTGTTAATCACTAAGAAAATGGGGGAAATGTCTCCAGGACGTGTTACAGACCTTCACAGTAGCCCCTCCTATCACAGGTCAGGAGCCCTAAAAGGGAAAAATGGTTTCCCCCTGCTCTATGCAGCCTTGGGACATGGTGCCTTGCATCCCAGCTGCTTCAGCTTCAGCCATGACTAAAAGCAGCCAATGTACAGCTCAGGCCATTGCTTCGGAGGGTGCAAGCCCCAAGCCTTAGCAGTTTACAAGTGGCGTTGATCCTATGGGTGAACAGAAGTAAAAAAATGAGGTTTGGGAACTTTCACCTAGATTTCAGAGGATGTGTGGAAATGATATCTAAAGAGAAGTTTGCAAGGGTAGAGTCCTCATGGAAAATCTCTGCTAGGACAGTGCAAGAGGGGAACGTAGGGTTGGAGCTCACACACAGTGTCCCACAACTGGCCACCATCCTCCAGTTCCCAGAATGGTAGATCCACCCACAGCTTGCACATTGCACCTGGAAAAGCCGTAGACACTAAATGCCAACTGTGAAAGCAGCTAGGGTTGGAGCTTTACCCTGCAAAACGACAGGGGCGGAGCTGCTCAAGGCTATGGGAGCCCAACACTTGCATCAGTGTGACGTGGATGTGAAACATGGAGTCAAAGGAGATCATTTTGGAACTTTAAGGTTTAATAACTGCTGTAGTGGATTTCAGAATTTCATGGGGTCTGTAGCCCCTTTGTTTTGGCCAATTTCTCCCTTTTGGAATGGGTGTATTTACCCAATGCCTATACCCCTATTGTGTCTTTGATGTAACTAACTTGCTTTTGATTTTACAGGCTCATAAGTGAATAAGACTTACCTTGTCTCAGATGAGACTATGGACTTTGACTTTTGGGTTAATGCTGAAATGAATAAAGACTTTGGGGAACTATTGAGAAGGCATAATTGTGGTTTGAAATGTGAGAAAGATGAGATTTGGGAGGAGCCATGGACAGAATGATATGGTCTGGCTTTGTGTCCCCTCCCACATCTCATCTTGCATTGTAATCTGAATTGTAATCCACATGTGTTGGGGGAGGGACCTCGTGGGAGGTAATTAGAGGTTGGGGTTGGTCCCCACATGCTGTTCTTATGATAGTAAGTTCTCATGAGATCTGATGATTTTACAAGGGCTTCCTTCTTCACTCTCTCATTTTTCTCTCTCGATGCCTTGTGAAGGATATATTTGCTCTCCCTTCCATCATGATTGTAAGTTTCCTGAGGCTTCCCCAGTCCTGCAGAACTGTGAGTCACTTAAACCTCTTTCCTTTTTAAATTACCTAGTCTTGAGTATGTCTTTATTAGCAGTGTGAGAACAGACTAATACAAGAACTGTCCTCCCCAACGTTTGCATTGGCTCCATCTCCATGTTCAGATATTGTCTCATTATCCTCTAGAAATTTTGACCATATATTTCATTAATGTGTCTTATTAATGTTTCTAAGTATTTTTTCCTATTGTTCATTTTCTTCCCATCTTTTAGTTTTTTGGTAGCATAAGCAAGATATATGGGTTTTAAAAATCATATGTAAGTGCATTATAAACATTATTTTTTCAATGGACATATCAAATGTCAATACAGTACTCTTAGTCTGTAGGATATACATATTCATTTTAAAACATAAGACTCGTGAACATTTTCTAAATAACAGAAATACTTGAAATAAACTTTTGAAAACAAGGTTGAAACAAAAGTAAAATTCCTGTGATGAAGGAGAATAATTTTCAAAGGCCTCCAGGTTAGCAATTCATTTTCTGCACAGAAACCATGTTTAATTTATAAATTAAAAAAAGTAAAAGTGGCTGCAGAAACAAATAATATTTGAATTTATTTGGAGTTCTCTAAATCTTCTTACAGAACTGGTTGGTTATCATGTATGAGCACAAGAGGAGGCCAATATAAATTATCTTATGATAAGTTTTAAATTTTTAAGGATAAATTATTTTCTGAGTTGAGTATTCTTCTTTTTAAACATAGTATTGTAGTAGCAGAATTTTTACATTAGAAAAACATATCAAAAATATGTATGTATATTTTCAAGATACTCTCTATTTATATCCTAGAAAATATTTAGTTATAAAACTTCAACAGTCCTGACAGAATTCAAGGTAGCAAAGCACTGAAAACCATAATAAATTAGTGTCTAAGTGTTTAGGCCTCATAAAATGTATTTTGAGGCATTTAAATATTACACACATTGTTGTTATATCTAATACATCTGACTAGAAATAAAGTAGGTAACTGATCACAGGAAAGCCAGACATATTCCTTTTTATTCTGCCTGAAAAGGTCTTAAGTTCCAAATATGCTGCCCTTTTCCAACTATAGCTGACAGTCCTACAATTGTGTTTTTCAAATACTTGTAGAAATCATGCACTTAATTCAGAGAGAAATAGTATGCTGACAAGTGTGGTACCTGATATCAATGCTAGGGTATTTTCCTATATTTTTAATATCTATGCTATCTTCTACTTCACACCTTGTACACACAAGCTTATAGATGATTATGTGTGCATACCCAACATACATGCACACATACACACACAAACACACATTCTGTATAACTGATGAATGGTTATATTTTTTGTCATTGTGGTTATCTGACCTCTGAGTGTCTTATGTTCTCCTCCTCCTCCTCCTCCTCCTCCTCCTTCTCCTCCTCCTCCTTCTTTTGTTTATGATGCTAAAACTAAAAGGAAACATTAAGGGTATGTTCAGGACATAGTTCTGCCATGCTTATGTTGAATGGCACATATTGAAGAATTGAAGCATTAACCTCTTAAGCTAAAAAAAATTCTTATGCCTGATATTGCTTCATCTAGTTTTATTTTAAAAGGTGTATTGGAATAAGTAAGAATTATAGGTCCTTAGAACAAAAGACATTAGTAAGAGTTCATGTTTGATAAATAGTATCTTTTGTCCTACCTAAGGACAAGTTTTTTTTACCCAATTTATCCTTAATAAATGTCATAATAGTTATTACAAGACAAAATAGAATTCAGCTAGTACATATTTTATGAAATCAAGACTTGAAGAATATTATTAAAAATTTCAAAATTTATACATTGGTTTTAAATGGCAGTTACTAACAAGATAGCTTCCACAAATAGATTAGAAGTCTAGATGACAGGGAAGAAATAGGATAAAATAGTTCATGAATGCTCATATAGAAGTCAGATCTTTAAATAAAAGTACAAAGTAGACTTTATAGCTTAGCAGTGCAATTCCGTTTGCCCTAAGATATCTTTCACTGAAATACTTAAACTACTACTGTTGTTTTGGGACAAGATTAAGATTGCTATTTGAGGCTAATTGCCAGGATGTCAGATCAAATTAATATGGCACCAAACTCACAACCTCATCCAGTGTTACAAACTGGAACAAGTCATTTTAGAACTAATACAACCTAGCAATGTTTAACTGAATCAGAGTTTAGTAACATGAGCCAGCTCAACAACTTCCAGGGCAAAAAAGCCAATCATGAAATAACATTACTGAACCAGACAAGGGGAGAACAACCTATCAGGTGGGAAACATCACCACACGATTATTGCAAAACCACCACCTGGACTTACAGATCTAGGCCAACTGGGTAACCATTTTAAACACAATTTAAAATTTTAATATTGTGCCTCAATTTTCATTGATTCGCTTGCAGCTGAAGAGACAAACCAAATGAGAGGAAAATCGGAGACTATGTTTTAAAAGATCAATGTAGCCCACTTTCTTGAACTGAATATCAAAAAATAAGACTCTTGTATTGAATATAAATTAGGTAAATATTGTGACAGTGAAAGCCTCTTTCCCCTTGCAGCTCAGAATTCCTGCTTTTCTTGTAAGGTTGCCAAAGTGTTTCCTTTGTTTCTGGCTAAACTGCAGTCCTTACTTCTATTTATGCTTAGCTCGTATTCTTCTCTCACATCATGCAACTAAACAGGAGATGATTTCTCAACAGAGATAAATATTATTTTTACGAAGAGAATTAAAACTGCAAAGCACAATCGTACAAAACAATCAATATTAACAAAATAAAAAAGATAAACAAGCAAGAAATCATTCAATTTTTTACTTTTACCAAGCTCTTCCAGAATTCTTATTTTCAAGCTGCTAGATAAAGCCATGATAAATTAGAACCACTCTTCCTAATAGTCACTTTATCTCCTAAATTGCATTTTGCCTAGAAAAAAGCTTGAATGTATCTTAAAATGTTGTATTAAAGTATGACAAAAGAAATACCAGTTCCTAGACCCTCTATAACTTATATCTAAAAAACAAATATTAGTTATAGGTCTGTTCTCTTTGGTTAACCTTTTTAGAAAAACTAACCAATAAATCATGTCCATAACTTATAGTTAAGAAATATAGCTAGATAGGAGATTTTCAGGGAATAATAGAGGAATTTGCTTAATTTTTACACATCTACATACAATCTTTGATCAATTAGCTTATGTGAAGTATTTTTTTGAAGGATGAAACTATGAGAATTGTAAGAAGCTGATATCTATCCTGTTACGTCATATTTTACCAACATGAATTCAACAATTAATTTCCAAGCATTTTATTGAAATAGTGTTTCTATGTGAGTTGAACATTCAAGTAACAGTTTTAAAATTCCATCTGTCGAATGCTTACTAGGTTGTCTGAGTGTCCTGTCAAGGTTTCTTTGATCTTTTATTCAGCAAGCATCAAGTACCTGCTTGGCTGTGAGGTAACTAGAAAAGAGAATGTGCATAACAAGTGGTACATGACTTCAAGGAGTGTAGTTTGACAGAGGACAAAAATATGAACCGATGATCATCATGATAAATGCATGGTAGCCTGGAAAATAGAAAGATAGCAAAAAAATAAGATACAGATTTCTGAACCATTGAATGTTATCCTTAATAGGTCACTTACTACTTATCTAAGATCTCAAAGAAAATATATGGGCAAAAGGTATGGTCAACAAACAAGTAAAAAGCCAACTTGCTTCCACTTGAAGCTCTGATATAAAATGCCTTTTTAGATTTTGGCATGACTGGCCCACACAGAAACTTCTCTTTCTGAGGATAGTGACCAGCTTAAAGCTGAGAATCACAGTGGACAAGATGTTTCCTTTGGCCTATTTGTTTAAAAATATACACCTGGACTTTAGCCCTTTATAGCCCTCCATGCTGATGAATGAAAGACCTGTCCAAGAAGAGCATGTAATCTATAAAGAAAATGCAAATAGAAGAATAGAGTGAGGAAGTGGTTTGCTCCATGCCTTGCAAAGAGCTGGCCTTTGACTTTTGCCCTAGATACTAGCATTCTGAGGAAATAGGATCAAAATCAGTTTGCTTACATCTTAGCATGGAAAGGAGGACACGATGCCAGTGATTTGGCATTGCCTAGAAAAATTCATTTTCTTGTTTCCATTGACCTATAGAAAAATCTCTAAAGGTAATAGATTGTGTAATTCCTTGCAACCATTTTTCCCAACCTCAAGTAGAGATGTCCATTTGTGCATTTTGTTACCCAGTATGACTTGCACATTTGCTTATTATAAATCTATTCACCCTATATTTGCAAATATATGCTTACATGTTTCCTCTATTTGTCTGTAAAGTTTGTGAAGTTTGATACTGTTCCTTTTTCTTATTCCTTTGCAAATATTTAGCACCTTTAGAATGCCTGGCATAAAGTAATCTCTAATACAAAAATATTGAATAAATACTAACCACTTTTCAGGACTAAACCCAGCATGATGTCATGGTCTTGTCCCATCTTTGAATGTATCCTATCTTTAAAACCTAGATCAGGACATACTACATAAAAAGATAAATTCTCAGGTTTGCTTGCTATTACCAAAGTTTTACACATTATTTCCCTTCTGTAATTGTTTTTCTTACTGTATTAGTCTGTTTTCACACTGCTGTAAAGATACTACCCAAGAATGGGTAATTATAAAGAAAAGAGGGTTAATTGACTCACAGTTTCTGACTTGCTGGGGAGGCCTTAGGATACTTACAATCATGGCAGAAGGGGAAAGGGAGGCAGGTACCTCTTCACAAGGTGGCAGGAGAGAGAGACAAGTGCAGGGGAAACTGCCACTTATAAACCACCAGATCTCATGAGAACTCACTCACTATCACGAGGACAGTGTGGGGAAAACTGCCCCCATGATCCAATCACCTCCCATCATGTCTCTCCCTGACACGTGAGGATTGCAATTTGAGATGAGATTTGGGTGGGGACAAATGGCCAAACCGTATCACTTACTATTCTACTAAGAGAGAGCCAATAATAACTTGAACCACAGTAGAGATTTAGAGAACTAAAAAGATGATTTGCTTTAAGCTTTAACCACAATCAAGAGTGTTTAATGATACAAGTTTTGTAGACTGCCATCAAAAATCATATCCAGATTAAATCAGTTTATGCTGTTAGCATTCCTATTGACAAAGTCAAGGTAGCGCTACCTAGAACTGCCTCATTCAATAGAAATATAATGGGAGCCATATATACAATACTAGTCAACATTAAAAAAGAAATAAATTATGTCATTTGTGACAAATGTAGACAAATGGACATCTCTACTTGAGGTTGGGAAAAATGGTTGCAAGGGATCACACAGTCTATTACCTTTAGAGATTTTTCTATAGGCCAATGGAAACAAGAAAATGAATTTTTCTAGGCAATGCCAAATCACTGGCATCATGTCCATTATACTTATAGTGATGTTTTTGAGAGGAGTTGGCATTAGCAGCAATACTTTCCAAAGGGAAAAAAAAGTTTGCATTCAGTCTAGGTCACTGGTTTTCCAATTGTGATGAAAATATTTAATTTCAAGTGGTAAAACAGATTATTCAAACCATTTTTAAACTTTATTTTCTCTTCCAAACTTATTGTACATTTTAGATGCCAAGGAACTATGACTCAAAAGATGATAACGTTTCAGAAAAATCACAAAGTTATTAATGATACAAAGAAGATCAAATCTTAGGGAGGTTGACATTTAGATCTCAAATGGAAAAAGCATTTAGCGTTATAGTAAGAACTATAGTAAGAACTATAGTAAGAACTATAGTAAGGAAGAACTATAGTAAGAACTATAAGTAAGTAAGTAAGAACTATAAGTAAGAACTATAGTAAGAACTATAGTAAGTTCAGGAGGTGATATAAGTCACGAGAATGCTATCACTGAGAAAAATAAGCTGACACATAACATGTGAATATGACTCAATGATTTGTGAAAATCAATAAACAAAAAATTGCCTGTCTTATAAAAAAATGTAAGAGGTATGAATGAAATAAAAATCTATGGCTGGGCATGGTGACTCATGACTGTAATCCCAGCACTTTCGGAGGCTGAGGCGGGTGGATCACCTGAGGTCAGGAGTTCTAGACCAGCCTGGCCAACATGGTGAAACCCTGTCTCTACTAAAAATACAAAAATTAGCCAAGCATGGTGGCAGGCACCTGTAATCCCAGCTGCTTGGGAGGGTGAGGCAGAAGAATTGCTTGAACCTGGGAGGCAGAGGTTGCAGTGAGCCGAGATGGTGCCATTGCACTCCAGCCTAGGCGACAAGAGCAAGACTTCATCTCAAAACAAAACAAAACAAAATTCCATTGTAGCCATATTTGTCCAGGTAAACAATACTCACAGATTTTGTTGACTTTTCCTAAAAGGCTATTTCTGTGGAGCTGTACCCACATGCATGTATACACATACACACACTAACACCCAACAACACACATTTTCCTTTGTTTGCAAAATTTTTCTTTCTGCCTCCAACTCAAAATTATCTTCTGCCATATTATTGTATTAAATTTAAGACCACAAACCTGTGGTGGATTTTTCTCATCTATGCATTAATTAAACATTTGTTGATTTTTAAAGATTATGTCACATGCATTAATAAGCTATCCTATACCTATCCCTACGCTTTGCTCTGTAGGGACTATGAAAATTATGTACTTTCCTTCTCTCCCTTTTTTTTTTTTTTTTCATTTCTTCCCCTCTTTCTTTTTTTCTGTTTTGCTTTCCTCACTTTTATGAGTATGAAATAATATAATCTATGGGGAGATCTTTTTCTCCACGATTATTTTTAAAGATAACATTATGTTTGGCTAGGTATTCACAGTTGATTTGACAGTTTAACTAATTCTTAGACAAATAATTTGTACTTGGCCATTGTCATGGGATGCATGTTTGTGCCTTCCCTTCCAAATTCATATATTTGGAAACCAAACCCAAACCTCAATGTTAATTGGAGATGGGGCCTTTGGGAGGTGATTAGGCCATGAGGGTGGAACTTCCATGAATGGGATTAGTGCCCTTATAAAAGATATACCAGAGAATTTTCTTATTCTTTCACAACATGAGAGGATACAAGAAGTCAGCAATCTGTATCCCTCCTGCACAACTCCCCCCACCATCCTGGCACCCTATTCTTGGACTTCTAGCCTCTCAAACTGTGAGAAATCAATTTCTGCTTTATTGTAAGCAACTGATTCTATGGTACCTTGTAATAATAGCCTGAATTCATAGACAGACATTAAACTAACATTTGAAAATGGCAAATGCATGTTTAAAATTATGCATATTGATAATTTATTAACAGAAAAATTTACACAAAATACATACTTTTAGGAAGTCTGTGTTATAGAACACTTTTATGCCCAAGAGATGGTTTAAGAAATAGTCAAGTAGTTATTACAATATTAAAAGTATGACTAAATTTGAGAGTTAACTATTTTTAAGAATATGCTAAATACATAATGGAAAAATTAACAGCCCAGTGAGAAAGTTACTAATGATCTCCAAAAGCATTTACTGGAAAATATGTTGCCAATTTACTTTATCCAGAGAGGTTTCCTTTGAGGGACTGTTTTTGTTTTTTACTGCTACATAATAAATTATTACAAATTCAGAGGCTGAAAACAACATTCATTTATGATCTCACAGTTTCTCTTGGTTAAAAGTCCAGGTATGTGTAAACTGTGTCTTCTGCTCAGGATGTCACTAGGTTGAAACAACAATGTCTGCCAAGGTTGTGATTTCATCCACAGATTGACATCCTTTTCCAAGCTTATTTGTCAGCAGCATTCAGTTCCTTATGATTGCAGATTGAGGCCCTCAGCTTCTAGAGGCTGTCAATCATTTTACATCACATGGCCCTCTCCACAACATGGTGGTTTGCTTCCTCAAGGCCAACAGGAAATCTCTATCTTTGAATCTCTTCAGTCAGCTAAGACAGTCTCGTATAAAGTAATGAACTCAAAGGAATAACTATCCCATCAACTTTACCATATTGCATTGTCAAGAAGCAAGTCACACCTCTCTACACTCAAGGTCAGGAGATTCCACAAAGGCATGGGCACTAGAGGAAAAAACGTTGGGGCCACCTTAGAATTCTACCTGCCATGAGTACTTTGCTATGGTATTCACAGTCTGTTCATCCTCATCTCCAGTTTCCATTAGGACACCTCCAATTGCAAGGGAAAATATAAGTATCAAAAAGTGACTTTAAAGAGAGGGCTTCTTTTTTCTTTTTTGATCCAAAGTTTTTTCTATTTTGAGGTGAAATTTACTTAACACAAAGTTAACTATTTTAAGGTGTACAATTCAGTGGCATTTAGTGCATTCACAATGGTGTACCACCACCACCTCTCTCTAGTTTCAAAACTATTTCAATATCTCAGAAAAGCATTATGCATCCATTAAGTAACCACTCTCCATTCCCCCCATCCCCATCCCCTGGGAATCATTAATTTGTTTTCTGTTTATGAATTTTCTTATTCTGAATATTTCATATAAAATGAATTACACAAATGTGTTTGTTTGTGTCTGGATTTTTTCACCTAACTTAATGTTTTTGAGGTTCATCCATGTAGTGGCACATATCTGTATGTTGTTCCTTCTAATGGTTTATTTTTATATCACACTGGAAGCTGGCTATTGCAAGATTGGTTATTACAGAAATCTATTGTTGTCATCAAGGGCCCAGGTTCTTTCCAGTTTTCTGACATTTTGATATGGTGACTTTCAACTTCAGGCTTGACCTTCCTTGTAAAAAGATAGTTGCCACAGTTCTTGATATCATGTTCCCATACAAATGCATCTGAAGGCAAAGGAAAAGGAGAATTTCTCCTTCTACTTCTTTGTAACTGGGGAGGCAAACGATTTCCCAAAAGCCTCAGAAAGCAAAGCTTTTCCCCCTCCACCTCCTGAGAAAGTCCTTACTCCTAAATCACTCAGTGACAAAGAGAAATCAGAATTCTCCTATTGTCTTCAAATAATAGAATTCATTTCCTTGCGGTGGGGAGAGATCATCTTCCAAATATACTGCTGCCCCACATGATAAAAACTAACCATCTGTTAAAATATAAGAAAGGAATGGTTGTTGTGTAGGCAAATAGCTGTGCCTGCCTAGCATTCTTTATTAAAAAATACTTTTAAAACATTTTAATAGTAATAAAAACAGCACATACTTTATATAAAACGTTACTCTTCTGGCATATTTTGAGAGGCAATCTAAACTAGCAGAAGGAGTATGGAGTGAGAACTGTCTGGGTTATAATTCAGGTCCTTCACTCCAAACTGAGACAGATTTCTCATTGATACATGGGGAAAGGAAGAGACTTGTATAAGGAATGGGAAACTGTGTTTTAACCTCAAGCTGAGGAGAATCTGCTCCAGTGGTCAGACACTTCATTCCCAGAGTACAGAAGAAGAGGGATAAAGTGCTATCTTAAGAATATTTGTCTTTTTACACTACAAATCCTTACTTTGCTAGTGCAAACCTGGGCATTTCTTCTAAATTCATTAAAAATATTTTCTTAAAGAGCTGCCGTTGAACTAGAGCTTCATAAGCAAGTGTTCTCTCAGCACTGAAAAGTTGAGAATGTTGCCTTGGGCCTTCCAGATGTGAAGAATCTCAGAGACTTTTCTGGAAGGAATATGAATCTTTAGGTTTAGTTCTAGGCTTTTATAATGCTGTGAACAATAATGTCTTCCAAGAAAAACCATTGTCAGCATGAAGAGCGGATTCAAGCTATCTCAGGCACCAATGGCCTCCAGGGGGTGGTGGGAGGAGAAACAAAGAGCCACTAATGTTGCTGCCAAAGCACTTCATAGGAGCCACTGTTGATGGAGGTGGTAGTGGGAGTCCTGTTTGGGAGGTGAAGATGGGCCTCATTTCCTCCTTAGTCTATCCAGGGCAAGTCACCATGAGGGAGAATACATCATGTCTAAATGCTTGATTGAGCATAGATGTGGGGTGAAGAGAGTCTGGGGATTTGGTTAATTATAAACCTCAATAAAAAGAAATTTAAAACAGCATGGTATTTAAAGCCCGGTGCGATTGGAAACTCAGAAATTCCTACTGGGGACTTAAAACATCCACATGAACCATAAAAACTTTTTATTTATTATTGGATAGGACAATGTATCTTCAGAACAGTGGGTGAAACACATATAAATAACCAGTTTATACGTATCATAGGAACAAGTTTTCATAAGTCTTGTGGTAATATTAAAATGTCATTGGTAATTTGTCCACATTTATATCTCACCTGAAGTTCTTATTCGTATTTATATCATTTGTGTTCAAACTATTTTTAGAGAAAATTTCTAGCCAAGCATTTTGTCCATTTTTAAATCAGGTTATTTGTTTTTAAGCAATTGAGTTACAGGAGTTCCTTATCAGATACCAACTATCAGATAAATGGTTTGCAAATATTTTCCCCTCCTCTAGGTTGCCTTTTCACTCATTTGATTGTTTCTATTGCTGTACTGAGCTTTTTACTTTATCTAATATGTCTTGTCTATTTTTGCTTTTGCTGCGTGTGCTCTTGATGTCATTTCCAAGAAATCATTGCCAAGACCAATGTTATGAAACTTTTCTTCTATGTTTTCTTCTAAAAGTTTTATGATTTCAGATCTTACATTCAAACCTTTAATCTATTTTGAGTTAATTTTTATGTGCAGGATAAGATACAGGTCCAATTTTATTCTTCGGCATATGGCCATTGTGTATGTGAAAAGGTGCTCAACATCATTGATCATCAGGGAAATGTAACTTATAACTAGAATGAGATACTTGTTAATATGGCTATTACTGAAAAACAAAAGATAACAAATATTGTCAATGATGTGGAGAAATTGGAACAATTGTACACCATTGGTAGGAATATAAAATAGTATGGAACCAATATGAAGGTTTCTCAAAGTTAAAAATAGAACTACCGTATGATGTAGCAACCTGACTACTGGGTATATATCCAAAGAAAATGAAACCAGGAATATGAAGAAATATCTGCACTCCTATGTTTATTGCAGTGCTATTTACAATAGCCAAATATATAATAAAAACAACCCAAATGTCCAGCAACAGGAGAATGGATATATAAAATGTAATATATACATACAATGAAATTTTATTCAATCTTAAAAAGCAAGGAAATCTTAGCATTTGTGATAACATGGATGAACCTAGAAGACATTATACTGAGCGAAATATGCCAGCCTCAGAAAGAAAAATACTGTGATTCTGCTTATAAAAGTTATTTAAAATAGTCAAATGCTTAGAAGCAGAGATTACAATGGTAGTTGCCAGGGGCTGTCAGGGAAGGAAAATAGGGTACTGTTCCATAGGCATAAGTTTCAGTTAAGCAAGACAAATTCTAGAGATGTACCGTATAATATATTAGCTATAGATAACATCATTTACTTATTGTTTCCTTGAAAATTTATTAAAAGAGTAGATCTCATGTTAAGCATTCTTAAAACACACACACGCACACACACAGAAGGAAAGTTTTGGATGTGATGGATATGTTTATTAGTTTGATTGTGGTGGTAGTGTCATGACTGTATGCATGTATCCAAACACATCAAATTAGATACATTAAACATTTACAGTTTTTTTGAGGTATAATATTAAGTTATATCTCAATAAAGCTGTTAAAAATAATTTTTAACTGTAATGGTGGTAGTGTCCTTTCCAAAAGAAAGCCCAGAAATAAAAAAATAAATAAATAAAATTAACTTCAAAAAGCTACTTTGGAAACATAGTATAAAACCTATTCAAGGAAATATATATTTTCCTCTTTGTACATGACTCTAGAATAAGCTGTAGGTTTACTAATGTCTCTATATTTTTGTTTAAATTAATAAATTATTTTGTTTACTTTGATGTGTAGAAATTTAAGATTATGGTCTAACAGTAAATTCTGGAAATGTTTCAGCTCTGTTTCAAGATGGTGTTTTTAATGTTGTCCTGAAAATTGTTCTTTGCCATCATGTGCATTTTTCCTTCATGTTTACAGTAAGTAGACATAGCTTCTGACTTCCCAAATTTCTTATCTCTTGCTCTTCTAAATAAATCTGGATAATGAGATATAGTATTGCTAGGAAGCAATGTATTCTCATGCTGTGGAATTGTCATGAGAATACTCTGCCTGAAATACTTTTCTGCCTTTACAATGCTAAGAATAATGCCTAAGGAAATTTACTTGTATAAAGTGAACTTTAGATGCAATTTTCCTATTCTCGAATAATATGCCGTATGTATGCATAGTTCAGTTTTGGTAGTCTGCACAAAGATGCCTATGAGGAAGAAAAAAATAACAAAATTTGGATGTCTCACATTGTCACTCTTGGTAATCAGGAAAATCAGATGCACTGAGGTTGGCATGAAAGACATGATAATTTTTGTGTGTGCAAAGATATTCTTTTATGTTACGTAGTCATTGTTGTCATCATCATCATACTGTCCACCACCGGAATTTGAGCACTTTGTGGGAAGGGGCATTTGGATAAAAAATATCAAGTCTGATGACTCCAACACCCATATTGATTCTAATCTTGTTGCCTACAATAATTAGATAATTTTATCAAATAGCCAACAGAATTATCTTTCAAATTACTCATAAGGTGTTTTAAGATTTCCTTTTGAATATACAAATTTTACTTTTCCTGTGTTTAAGCCTGACAGGGTGCAAAGAAAATTAATAATAATAGATTTCAATACTGAATCTCTTTCAAATGAACTGAAAAACGCCTTCCTGGAATCAATCATTTGAAAACTAATTTCCAGTCTTTGAAGGAGGTGAACAGCCTGGAGAATGATGTTACTAAAATTTTATTTTTCTGGTGAAGTCAAAATTTGAGATTTCATCAATAGAAATCTTTTCAAAACAAACAGTCCCTTCATGAGCTTTGTGGAATCTAACTGCGATAGCTTCAAAAAATGTTTTATTACTTTTATTAGCAGTGTAGAGAACGTTGTGGGTAAACATGCAATACATTGTAGCGAAAGATAGTTGTTTTCTAAGATGTTTATTAGGTCAAATTGGTTGACAGTGTTGTTCAGATCGTCAATATTCTTAATGGTTTCTAACTACTTGTTTTAGCAATTACTGAAGAATAATGAAATTTCCAACTACAGTTGGAATTTTACATATTTCTCCTTCACTCTTTTAATTTTTGCTTCATGTAACTTGAAAATCTATTATTAGGTATATTCACATTAGGACTGGTACATTTGAAGACTTAACATTGTTATCTTTATCTTCATCTATTAATAACCATTTTCTTGAATTCTACTTTGCCTATTTGTATAACCAAATCAGCTTTCCTTATATTAAGTGTTTGCATGTCAGATCTCTTTCAGTCTTTCTAATTAAGCCTGTTCGTGACTTTATATTTAAATTTAATGTTGTAAACAAAATTGCTTTTGTTTCTAATCTTCCTTTTTGAATCTAATCTGAAAGTCTGACTTTCAATTTTAATACTTTTTCTTCTTATATTTAATGAAATTATAGATTTTATTGGATTTAACTATCGTCTTTAAAAACAAATTATCTTAATTTGTTTCTTTGTATTCTCTTTCTTGTTTCCTGCTTTCTCTTTCATGTTTCAAATATTTTAAATAATTAATTAGCTTTCTTCTATTCACATCTTAGCTGCACTTCTTTGTACTATTATTAGTGCTCTAAGAATTATAGAATACATCCATAACTTATGACATTCCATTTTTTAGTCACCCTGTTTTGTTTTCTTTTATTTTGAGACAGGGTTTCACTCTGTCACCTAGGCTGGAGTACAGTGGTCTGATCACAGCTCACTGCAGCCTCAATCTCCCAGGCTCAGGTCATTCTCCCACCTCCTGAGTAGCTGAGACCACAGTGTGTCCCACCATGCCCAGTTAATTTTTATTTTTAGTTTTTGTAGACATAGGATCTCACTATGTTGCCTAGGCTGGTCTCAAACCCCTGGGCTCAAACTATCCTCCCACCCCAGCCTTATACTCACCTTATACCACTTCATGGAATATGTAAAAATTTCACAACACTAAAATTTCTGTAATCCTCAATTATTATCTGTTGTTAATTTATCAGATTTTAACTTCTACATATCTTATATATGAGACAATATACTATTGTCTTTAAAGAGTCATTTGTTTTATTTAATAATTTTTTAAAAACTAAAAATACATATAACTTCTGAAGCTCTTCAGTCTATTTTGAGTTTTCATATAATATTTTCTTCAACTTTGACTTGTGTGTGTTGTTTAGCTCTGCTGGTGGTTAATTGTATTAGTCTGTTCTCGTGCTGCTAATAAAGACATACCTGAGGCTGGGTAATTTATAAAGGAAAGAGATTTAATTGACTCACAGTTCCACATGGCTGGGGCAGCCTCACAATCATGGCAAAAGATGAAGGAAGAGCAAAGGGATATCTTACATGGTGGCAGGCAAGAGAACGTGTGCAGGGGAACTCGCCTTTATTAAATCATCAAATCTTGTGAGACTTACTATCACAAGAACAGCATAGGAAAGACCCGCCCCCATGATTCAATTCCCTCCCACCAGGTGCCTCCCATGACACGTTGGAATTATGGGAGCTAAAATTCAAGATGAGATTTGGGTGGGGACACAGCCAAATCATATCACTAATTATCTCAGGTTTATCAGATAATTTATTTAAATAAACTTATTTTTTGAAGAACATATTTATTGCATGTAAAATCTGCACTGACATTTTAAAAACCATTTTAAGTACAGCATTATATTGTCCTCAGACCCTCATTGTTTCTACTGCAAAGACAGATCATAATTCTGTCATTGTTCTCCAATATATAATGAGTTTTATTTCTTAGGTTGCTTTAAAAAATTTCTTTTTTTTTTTTTTTACGTTTAACACTTTAACTATTATATGGTTAGATGTGGTTTTCCTTTTATATATTATACTAGGGTTTTATCAAGACTTATTTTTATCTCTAGACTTATGTTCTTCATCAAATTAGAAGAAAATTTGACCACTATTTTTAAATATATTTTTCGATTCTATTGAAAAATAGATTGAAATTCTCGATTCTCAATCCAGCCTCCTTCTAGGCCTCTAATTATCTATATATTAGGTTGTATGATATCATTCCACAGGGCACTAAAGTTTATTTTCTTTAATCTTCTAATTTTTTTTGTTTTTCAGTTTGAATTCTTTCCATTTATATTTTCTGAAGAAGCACATGGAATCTTTCTTCTGTAGTACCCATTCTGTTGCTTGGGCATCCAGTATTTTTTTCTAACTATTATACGTTATACTTTGAATTTGCATAATTTTGAGTCAATCATTTTTTACATTTTCATTGCTTCACCAAGACTCCCATATACTTTAGTTCAGGTCTTGGAGAAGCAGAGGCCAAGATGAGATGAGACATGCAAAGCTTGACTGGGGAATGGCAGCACTAAGGAAACTGGGAAGCCAACCAAAGAGCCATCAAACCACAATGGAGATCTGACTCCTGCAAAAGACAGAAAGAAGGAAGCTAGGTAGATGTTGATGGCATACTCTTATAAACACATTTTGATAGATTCTCAAGACAAAATCTCCCGTTGAACAGGTACAGTGTCTCCTAGAAATATACCTGTAATGATGTCTCGGACATGCTCAGATCCTGGGTCCAGGTGGGTTCATTCTTAGGTCTCCAGGTGATTTGCTCAGGTTCTTTGAATGGGCAGATTTTCCATTTACTGGGCAGTGGGTGGAGTGAGCAATGGCAGTATCAGTGGTGGGACAACTGTCTGACTCCCAAGCGGTCTGTGCTGGTGTTGGTAACAGCTGTGATGGGCTGGACGAGCTAGTCCCCAGGAACACAAGTGGCATGTGCAGGTGGGTTCCAGCTTTGATGGGAGTAGCATGTTGGATAGACCTGCCCTTAGGCCCCTTGCGAGGACTGCTTGGGTGCCAATGGTAGTGTATGGGACTGGGTGATCTCCTGGCCCCCAGACAGCGTACTCAGGTACCAGTGGGCATGGAGCTGAACCAGGTGGACCTGACCTCAGACTCCTGAGTGGTGTGTGCAAGTACTGGCTGTTGTAGGTAGAGACTGTTCTGCTGCTGGAGGCAGTGAGGTTGCTGCCAGTGGCCTGTGCTTCAGCCCTGACAGCAGCAGCCAACTGTGGTGGTGGCTGCAAGTAGGGGCTGTCAATGGGCTCCAGGAAGGTGAAGATACAGAAGCTGTTAGGCCCCAGCACAAAATGCAGTCTGGTGTGGTCTGGGCTCTCAAAATGGCACCTTGCTATAGCTGCTTAAGACTCAGGGTGTGTGGGACTCAGCGTGCTCTCCCTCTCTGGAGCAATGCCATCATACCGTCTGCAGGAAGCTTCCTATGTTAGTCCCAGGGCCCGCCAGTGTTGAGGGGTTCTCCTGTCATTTCCAAAGTCTATGGTGGGAATGTGGACCACTGGGGGTCTCTTACTTACCATTTTCCTGCATGGAAGACCCTCTGCAGGCTCCCAGCCCATCCTTGTGGAGCAGGACAGAAACTTCCCTCCTCCATCCTTCATTTAGTTGCTTTCTGTCACTTCTCTGTTGAATTCCAGTGTTCTCTCATAAATGATCTATTTGAAGTGTAATTACCTATTTGCTATTTTGGTTCTTCTTCTGTAACAGATGCTTGTAGTCAGTCATCTTGAAACACTTCTCTTGAGTCACTGCGCACTCTTGGTAGTTTAAAACTTCTTTAACATTTAAAAAATAGTGGATGATTGCTGTACTATAAACTGGAGATACTTGCCTGTATGGGCAGCAGAGAAAATGAGGTGAGATTGAAGTGGGAGGTGGAGTCAGGGGAAAAATCCTTTATAGAATGGGATTTCCCAGTGCATGTTTACATGACTGTGGAAACACCCAGAAGAAAGGGAAAGAGTAATGACTAGAAAAGAGAGAAAACAATGGCACAAATCTCAAAGGACACAAAGAGCAAAGTCCATCAGAGAACAAGAGAGAAGAGATGATATTAACACAGTAAGAACTCAGTAAATGTAGCCGAATGAATGAGTAAATGAGCCAATAAATGCCCTTTAGCAATCCCACTGGATGTCCTGTATTTAATCGCCTTTCCCACTCTCCAAAACAATTATATCTTGGACCACTTTTCTCGTGTTTATAAATTCATTATGTTCTCTTTCTTTTAAAGCAGAGAATATTGCCTTGCTGTCGTTGCTCAGGACTCCGGTGTGTGTGGGACCCAGCGTAAGCTCCCTTTCTGGAGCAATGGTATTGTAAGGGCTTTAGGCAGCTCCTTATGTTAGTCTCGGGGCCTGTGAAGGTTGAGAGACTCTCCAGTGGCTAAACTTGTCAGAGTCCACAGTGGAATACGAACCACTGTAGGTCTGTCACTTACTCTTTCCTTGCAGTGAGGAGCCATCTCCAGGCTTCTTACTTTTCCCTCCTCCCTTATTCTAGGTATTTCCTGACACTTATCTGTTCAGTTCCAGTGTTCTCTCTTAGATTATCTATTTGAAGTGCCATTACCTATTTACTATTTTGCTTCTTTTTTTGTGTGTACCAAAATGAATACCAGCTGCCTCTCGTCAGCCATCTTGAAGCTCCTCTTTGTCTTTTCATTTTTGGGTTATCACAGTTCTGTATGTATTTTAGATAGAAGTCCCTCATCAGATATGTAATTTACAAATATTTTCTCCTTTCCTGAGGGTTATGTTTTCACTTTCTTCATGGTGTTCTTTCAAGCACAAATAAGTTTTAAAATTTGATAAAGTAAAAATCTGTTTTCCTTTTGTTGCTCCTGCTTTTATTGCCGTAGCTAAGCATCTTTTGCCAAATTTCAGGTTGTGGAGATTTACCCTTATGTTTTATTTTAGGGATTTTATAGTTTTAGTTATTACATGTAGGTCTTTAGTGCATTTGAGTTAATTTTTATATATAGTGTGAGATGAGTCCCACTTTATTCTTTTGAATGTGTCTATTCCATTGTTCCAGTATATTTGGTTTATCCTTCCCTGTGTTGTGGTCTGGAAAGCTCCACCAGGAAAAAGCTAGTGTAACTGTGGTGTTTACCTTTATTTTTACCTTTTCTTTTACTGTCTCTTTTGCTATCGTTAGTCCAGTGCATGAGTAGAGATGCCCATTATATTTTGTCCAACTTTACAATTATTCATTGTAAAGAAGAAGCCCAAAACAAGATACTTGATCATGGTCTCCCATATAATTTTTAAATGTCTATATCTATAATATTCTAAAGAGAATGAAAGTTTGCTTTTTCAGATTTTGGTTAGGCAGATGAGGCAGTTTCCATAAATAATATTAAGGCAGTTTTCTGAAAAACAAACAACAACAACCACAAAAACTGACACTGGAATTTGTGAGAATGGAAATAGATAGGGTTAGATGTCAAACAAAGTGTAGTCAAATGGGCATGTCTCCACTATCAGGAGAAGGGATCTCACAAAATCGAAGTGATGTGATCATCTCAGGGATGACCGACTAGATGATCCATGATGAGAACGGTCACCAAAGTTAAATCTTGTTAAAAATACAGGAGTATATAAGAAGCAGCTGCTATAGGGACCACTTAGGTGAACAAGAAAATGCATTAAAAAATAAGAAATGATGCAGATTGATGAAAACTGGGAAAACATATTCTTAGACAAACATAAAAAAGAAATGAGTAGATAATTAGCTTCAAAATTGTGTTTTAATTTTATTTATTGACTTTAAGCTCTACCTCTATGTCTCAGGAACACACTAGTCTTACTAATGGTGCTGACTGCAGGATTTTAACACTATCAGAGTGAACTTTGCAGAAGCAGAGAAAGAAAAACACTAACTGAATTAAACTGTGAGCTAATAAGGGGTCTTTTTGCATGTGCATCCTAAAACAGCAAGGATAGATATTTGCCCTGAGGGTGAGTTAGGCAGAGTCTCAGGGATGCCAAGCCAATGTTGCTGCCTTCCTCCCTTAGGATAGATCTATATAATTGGGCTACTTGAATAAATTAGATCCTGGAATGATCATGGATATGTATTTTAAACTCTGCACCTTAGTTTTCATGTGTGATTACTATGTGCACGTGTAGCACCTACATATAGGGTGTTTGTTAGAATTACATGAAATCTATATAAAGTTCTTGACATACAGTAAGAACTCAATGAATATTAAGTATATCTAACAGAATATACATGTGTGCCATGTGACAAAACAGAAAGATTTTATTATGAAAATGTGATAAGTCATCAGGTTGAAAATTCAGAATTTTGATTTCATTCATTCCCATGCAACTCTTCCATTGTTTTAGAATTGGAAGTATTATTTCAGTAAAAAATATGATTGTGAGGTCCCATCCCTTGAAAAACTTCGTTCCAAAAGATTTTTTTTTTTTTTTTGCCTATTGAGGTTCTCTATTTCAAAATATGTATATTTCAAGTAATCTTTTACCTTTTGTAAAATATTACAAGAATAAAATAGTTTTTTTAAATTAAGCATAAAATACTAGAGGATAGATACTAACAAGCTGGAAGAAAAATGGGGTAATTACCTCCAGTGATAAATAGTTTAATACAAGCAGATCTGTAGTACATAATTCTTTCTTAAAAAAGTTTTAAATTTGTTTGGGAACTCAGAACTCTCCTGAAATTTCTGTGAATTTGCTGTTGCAGTAACAATAAGGGCAATTTTCCATAAGCATAAACAAATTTTAATTGTCTAGCAGGTACTATATAATTATATGTGCAATGACATGATGAATGTGGTTATATTTTATACATTATAAAAATATTGTTGAATTATTAAAGTATGATTTTGGATTATAAAAATGCTTCTTGAAGAAAAAAACACATTTAAAATTAAGAGGTTATTACCTAAAGTAATTAAGAGGAGATAAAATGCTAAAATAAGTAAATAGACTAATTTTTTTCACTGACCAAGGCAGCTAAGGAAAAATCTAAAAGAAACACATAATGGCAAATGTAAAAGAAAAAAATAGTATTTAGATTATTATTGAAACACTTTATTGAAGGCAAGCAATTATTATATTATTCCAAGGCACTGAACGTTTACTTACAAAGCTTATATCATAAGCGCATGTTTGCTTTTAAGTTTTGTTTCAGCTGCAAATCTGAGGCCACAAAAATAACTGTTAGTTATACGTGGCAGGGTAAGCTGGCCATTTAATCTTTGAGGAGAGACATGTTGATAGAAAATTCTACTAAGTTTTTGTTTTTTTCTTATACTTGAATACTGTTAATACCATTTGTGTACCATTGCACAGAAGAAAAAGAACAATGAAAATGTAGGGTGTATTGTGTTCATATTCATAGCTATACAGATGTAACAAAATGAACTGGTAATTATTGTTTTAAATATATATGTATACATATGTATGTGTGTATTTATATATATGTATGTATTTATATTGGTATGTACATATACATTTTTAACACACTTATGCTATGTGTGCATAATATTAATACTTACTTAAATAATTGCAGAATCATAGAAATTCCTGTTTAACAAGATATTCCATATTATCTTCACTTAATTGGAAAGAAGACTTGAGAAAAATATTGAAAAATATGTGAAATTCTGAGGCACAAAACACCTTTTGACATCTGATGTTATAAACTTACCCTTGTAGTAAAGCTGTGATACATCACAAATGAAACATTCAATATTCTTTCCAGTAAATAAACATCAGCGGCATTTTGGAAATATACTGACTATTGTGCAATAAATAGATTTTCTATGTCCAAATGGATTTTCTACTTTCTATTTTTTCCTCAATCAAAATATATTTTTCCTTCTCTTTATGGCTGCCACATTCTTGGAATGCAATTAGGACTCACATACAATTTACAAATATTTATTGAGCACCTAGTATTTATTTATTTCTTCATCCACAAGGTTAGATTGCTGCTGAGTTCCAAAGAACTGTATTAAGGAACATGATGAAGAGGGCAAGGAAATGGCCTGCTCTTATTTGGTTTTGTGCTAATTGTGCCATAGGAATAAATCAGGTAAAATACTCATACATTAAAATTGCTGTTTCTAAGAAAAGAGGAAGCTGAAATAGAAGAGGGAAATGAACTAACATTAAGTAGAACAGTCAGGCAAAGAGTGACTGACACCTTAATGAAGAGGAATTAAGCCTTTGACATGGAGAGGACAATAGCCTTCAAGTTGAAGGAGTAGCATATACAGACAGCTCAAAATGAGAAAGAATGTAGCTTTTTAATTAATTGAAAGAACCACAGTGTGATGAGAATGTAATGAGAAAACACAGAATATAATTAGAATGCTAGAAAGGGGACCAATTATTCAGGGCCTTGGAGGCCACTGGAAAGTTGGTTTTTTTTTTTTTGTCCTCTGGGTGCTTTTAGAAGGCATTAAAGGGTCTTTGATAGGTAGAGATGTGATCTATTTTATGTTAAGAGAAACATTTTTTTCTATTATGTGAAGAATTGATTGAACTTAGGCAAGAATGGAAAAACAGAGATCTGTTAAAAGACATTTATAATAATTGAAGCCCAAAATAATAAAGACAGAATTAAAATGATGGTAGTGGAAGTAAAGAGAAGAGGGTAGTATCAGGGAGTGGCTGAAAGGAAGGAAGCAAGGAAATGTTTTTCAAGTATCAGGCAGAAAAATCTTCATGGATGGACTCAAAGATGACTCGTGAGGGTAAGAGAGGAGGCTCATTTTGTACAGAAAATTCTGAGGCTTTTTTCCATCCTTTGGCATATTAAAGTGGAGAATCAAAAGGCAATTGCATATTTGAATGTGGACATCAGAAAGAGATAATTGTGAGTCAGTGGACAAAAGGTAATATCTAAACCTATGGGAACTCATTCAATAATCTAGGTAGAAAATGATCGGAGAGAAGAAAAGAAAGGTCACAAGGGAGAGAAGAAAAGAGTTCAAAATATTAAAAGGTTTGGCAGAAAGTAAGCAACCAGCTAAGGGGACAGTGATAAATTAGTGAGGAAAAGGGAAAACCCGAAAAGGGCATGCCATGAAATACAAGAAATAACAGTACTTCAGGGAGCACAAAGCAGTCCACAGTATGAGGGCTTTTGAGGGATAAAATGAGATGGAGACAGAGACGTGTGACTGGCAACCTTGAAAAAAGCTGTTTCAGTGGCATGATGACAGCAGAGTCATTCCATTAAGAGTTTACAGTCGAGAGAGGGGGAAAAAAGAGTAATTGTTATAACATAGTAAATTGCTGTGGTATGGAAGAAAGAGATATTTATTCTAACTTAAACTATCAGTGTAGGCTCCTTTTAGAAGAATATACCTTTAGGTTGCAACAAATATTCTTTCCTATGGGATATATAAGATATGTATTTGAAATAACAAAATGATTTAAAAGAAATTCTTTCAATTGCAGATTCTTCATGTCTGATCTATATTATCTTGTCCCCACCAATGAACTTGCCAAATATGTTACCTGTAACAGTACTGGGTTTGATTGAAGACCAGAAAAAAAAATCTTGCATCGAGGTGCTTTTTATTTCAGGAAAGTGTTTATATAAAAGTATTTATATAAAGGATTCCTGAAGTTAAAAATTCTGAGTACTAATTAGAAAGCCCTCCGGATTTTATTTTTTACATTCAATTAAAGCAATCATATTATATAATATAATATTAACTCTTCTGTCTCAGTTGATTATTTGCATATATATTTTCTAAGTACAATACAAAGTTTTGGAGAGCAGGAGCATAACTTTTTCAACTTTGATGATGCTCAAGTTCCATGTGACTCTTAGCAAACCCTCAGGTAGATATTTGGTGGATGAAGAAAGTATGGATGGGGAGAGGTGATATACTGGTTGTGAATTGAAAGATTACTATGAGGAAAACACAAGGGAATGAAGACAATGAGCAGAAGGGAATTCTCCTTTGAGGAAATAGATTAAAGAAAAGTGACATGGCAGCTGGGCATGGTGGCTCACGCCTGTAATCCCAGCACTTTGGGAGGCCGAGGCAGGCGGATCACCTGAGATTGGGAGTTCAAGACCAGCCTGACCAACATGGTGAAACCTCATCTCTACTAAAAATACAGAACCACCTGGATGTGATGGTGAGCACCTGTAATCCCAGCTACTCCGGAGGCTAAGGCAGGAGAATCACTTGAACCTGGGAGGCGGAGGTTGCAGTGAGCCGAGATCCTGCCGTTGCACTCCAGCCTGGGCAATATGGACAAAACTCTGTCCCAAAAAGAGAAAAAAAAAAAAAGAAAAAAAAGAAAAAAGAGAAAGAAAAGTCACATGGCATGTTAAGCAAAATGGTGTTGGCTGGAACAAAAAGTACACGGGAGAAGTAAAGTGTGGTTCAAGAAAATCTGGGAAAAACTTTAGAAGCCAAATTGAAGAGGGATTTAAGCACTGTTCTGCAATCAAATGTGTGCCATCCAAATCTGTAAGCCATATAATAAACTAAAAAAAGATTTGTGTTTTAGAATGATAACTTCAGCAGTAGTTGAACTGCTCAAGACCACCGATCAGAGCAGTCAAAAGTGAGCTCAGTTATTTAAGCTTAAACACTAAAAGAATGACAGACGGCAAATTTGAAGAAGAAAATAGTAAGATTTGATTAGGACACTGTTTAAATTTGAGGGTCATCCAAAGTATTAATGCAGTATCTATCAGCAGTTCTGAAATATGAACCTTGGTTTTGGAAAAGTTGTGAATAATGAATTTAATTAACATGCTTATATGTGATTTCCTCTGGCTGTGCTGAGTGTTCCAGAAATAGGTACAGTGGGAAGGGGAACATCACACACGGGGGCCTATCATGGGGAGGGGGGTGGGGGGAGGGATTGCATTGGGAGTTATACCTGATGTAAATGACGAGTTGATGGGTGCTGACGAGTTGATGGGTGCAGCACACCAACATGGCAAAAGTATACTTATGTAACAAACCTGCACGTTATGCACATGTACCCTAGAACTTAAAGTATAATAATAAAAAAAAAAAAAACCTGAAAAGATGGCTGAAATAACATAGGTTGACAAAAGATGATACCAAAAGGAGTAGTTTTAAAAGTTAAATCTAAAATGAGAACAAAGTTGAAATGATTGACTATGGGATACAGACAAGGTAAGGTGATCAGGGAGAGAAGAACAATAAGAAAGAATTAATTGTAATAATCAGGGTTAAGAGACTTAGCTCTGAAAGATACACAAAAGTGTTTGTTGAGTGTTGTCTATTTGGAGGGCCGTTTTATATGTACTCTTTTCTAACTTTTACCAAAAAATAGGAATAAATTATCCTCGTTGTAATAGAGCCTCAGAGAAATTCGATAACTTGTCTAAACTTATGCTGTACATGATAGTCAGGATTTTAACCCTCATCTGCCCTATGTCCAAAGCCTATAAGAACAAGAAATTGGAGTCAGAAAGATACATTTTATTATTTGCGGTGCTGGAAGTAGAGCCTCACTCAGTGCTGCTGAGAGCTCAGTTGTGGCAACATCATTAATATCCAACATGAAATTAAGGATAAAAAACACTGAAATTTCCTGAAGAAAACATGTTATTCATTATGAAGAACATAACATTAGTCCTTTTTCTAATTTGATTAGAACATAGGTTTTATCTATATCCCCAAATTAAGCTAGATAATAGCTTATGAAACATGACAGGTGTTTTAATAAAAATAATTTTATATTTATTTTATATAATGAAGTGTTAAATTACTTGAGCCAATACCTAAAATTGTGTTCAAAGATAGTATAAAAATCTATAGATGCTACATCAACGGAGTAGTTTTATATAGGGAGCTCTTATTTGAGGTTCCTTCTTTCTACTTTGACATTGGCATCATAGATGTCAGGACCAGTTACATAGTGTCTGTGAATAAAACTTCAGAGATGAGAAATACGATGCGGATCATATGCGTAACACTTCTGTGTGTGGTGTTGGTGGTGTTTCACAACATGGATTAAGAAAAGAAATTGACCAGTTATATAATGTTGGTTAATAGTATTAAAGATGGACACACTCCTGGTGAGTTAATGAAAACACAAAGAGGAAGCTTCTATGTGTGACCTAGCTAGGGATGACTATAGAAACGTAAACTATTTCTGCTGACCTTAAGTTTCAACAATTTAAAGTCTTAATTTATTTCTTTAAAACTATTTCATCGACCTGCTATATTCTGGCACTTATACTAGATGGTGGAGATATAAATGTATTTAAAACAGGGACCCTGCTCATTTGCATGTTTGTGCATCCACTTGCACACACAGAAACCCCAAATATTATACACCCTTCAAATCTTACCCGGAAATATAAGTTTTACAGTTAGCTAATTTTAAAAATCTGAAACAATTTATTAAAATGACATATGAAAGGAAAAATAAGAAGAGAAAAAATTTTATTTTTTATTATGTTCACTTGGAGAAACAACTTTGAAATAGAAAAAAATAAGTGGCAGTTGAGGTATCTGATTGTAGAGTTGAAATCTATGACCCCCAAAACTATTTTCATTTGTTTTGGAACCAGAGCCAGCCAACAATATTACTAGTTCTTTAGTGTCATTTTGAAATTATACTATTCTGGGAAAGTGTGTTTGAGAAACCACAAGGGTTCTGTAGTCCTCGCTGGCTTTTGCAGAGGATGCTGACCCTGCAGGAGCATCATCTCTATGTTAGGTGACGCTTCAACTTTTAAAGCACATTTGAAAGCCGTTTGCAATACCAGGAACATAACACATTCCTTTAAGGGGTCAAAACATTTGATTTGTTATATATTAGTGATTTCATGGTTGATCTTTAGTAGTGCTAGAACTGTTGTGATTATAATTAATGTCATCACACTAATTAAGCTATGAGAAAAACATCATTTTCTTCTAAATGTTGCTAAACTGAGGAAAAATATATATAATTCATCATGAGGCAGTTCAATTAACCTTTAACACTTACTATATGTTGGTACAAGCAGTTTACGCCATCTGTTTCACTCGCAGGATTTAAGTTGCTGATGATACTACTGTCAAATAGAAGGGATTTGGATAAGCTAGGAAATGCTTGATGTATGTAGAATTCTGTAATCATGAAGTGATTATGTGTGTGTGGTTGTATGTGTATATAATTTATAAGGTTCGATCATTGTATAAGGGCACAAGTTTCACGTAAGAGGACATAACACATTTGAATACTGCATGGTCAATTACCTCTTAAAATCTGTTAATTAAATCTTTTTGTATTTTTGATTCCCTTGACAATTATTCTCAGCTATTTTATAAAGTAGCCAACTTGCTGGAGGCTAAGGGCCTGTATTGATATGATATTAGGGAGAGGCATGGGACAAAGAAGCCTGTGGAATTTCTTTTGATATCTCCTGTTTATATGGAAAAAAATAAGGAAATTTTGTATTCTAGCTTTTATGTAGATTCTTCTGGGAAGCTGCTAGCTACCCTGGTTTGGGAAGACCACCAAATCAAATCTTCAAAAGTGCTTGTTTATTGAAGACACCTTAAGACTAATGCTTAGCACAATGTCTGGAATATAATAAATTCTTCTTGGTGGATAACATAGTATTATTTTTGTGATAATAAAGATTACATTATTAAAATTAATCTGTGAGTCTAAAAGAAGCCAAAATAAATCAAAAAGCGCTATAAAAAGACATATGAGGAAAATATGTATCTTGTTGGCCCTTCTTCCCATCTTAGAATAGCCCAGCCTCCTCCAGCATTTCCTCATTCCAATCTCTGCCTTCTGTGCCCCAGCGCAGGCCAGCACCAGCTCCATGGCCCAGAACTCAGGGACTCACAATCAGTTTCAGGTATCGCAAGGACCGCTTCCTAGAGTTAAGTTCACAACATTATTTACTAACCTCTTAATGGTGAGCATTTCCTCGTTTGGAATAGAACATATTTGGGGATATGTAGATTTCTAAGAATTCCTGAGATTGACCATTTCTCTATGGGTATTGCCAATTTGATTAACCAGGGCTCTGAATATTTTTATCTGATGTTGCAACTGTTTTAAGAGCTCTTTCTATATGTGTAAAACATGATAATTATAAGCCAAAGCCCTTTGTATTAATGAGATATATTCAAGATTGAATTAGAAAATATTGTACCTGATTAAACTCTATAACAGAAAAGCAAATGAAACATTGTTATCTTCAGTGTTTTGAAAATTCAGATTTTTTTTCATGTTTGATGTCTTTTTTTTATTATACTTTGAGTGCTGGGATACATGTGCAGAACATGCAGGTTTGTTACATAGGTATACATGTGCCATGGTGGTTTGCTGCAGCCATCAACCCATTATCTACACTAGGTATTTCTCCTAATGCTATCCCTCCCCTAGCCCTCCACCCCCCGACAGGCCCCAGTGTGTGATGTTCCCCTCCCTGTGTCCATGTGCTCTCATTGTTCAACTCCCACTTATGAGGGAGAACATGCGGTGTTTGGTTTTCTGTTCTTGTGTTAGTTTGCTGAGAATGATGCTTTCCAGCTTCCTCCATGTCCCAGCAAAGGACATGAACTCAGATATTTAAAGTTTCATTTGATCACTCCGTATTGGAAATGTTGGTCTGAATACAACCCCAAAAATGCTTTGTTTGTTCTTTTTCCCCTAACCCAATATCAGTTTTCTTTCACACTGCATCTTTTCTAGGTTGTCTTTTACAGAGGCTGTTATAAATCAATTTACCTGTCTAGTAGAAAGCATAAAGAGGATATTTTTAGACATGTTGATACTGAGCACATGGTTACATTTTCTTATCTGGTAATCCTGACATCTTTGGAGAAATTTTCTTCCTAGCCAATTTCATATTGTTAATGTTTTTTATGTAAAGCAATATTTATTACCCACTTTCGGTAATACATTTATACACTTAAATAGAAGATACAAGATTTTACAAAGTTTAGAGTAATGTTCAAATCAGACTCTCAAATGATATAAAGAGTTACCGCTGTAAAAATGTAAAATGATTAAATTGTGACTAAATCTTTAAACAATTAAAAAGTATGCCTGTGGAGAGTTAATATATTTGTATTATCTATTTCAATAACTTAAAACCTAGGAGATAATTAGACAACAGAATCTATTAAGTCACAATAATTATTTTTGCCTGGAGAAATAGATTACATTAATAGATTTCATCATCTGTAAATGTCATAATGCCTGGAGGTAGTTCCTGCTTATTATAAAAGGAGTTAAACATAACATTCATATAAACTCATATTAATCCTCTAGTTTTATTGTGTCTTTTAGAATAATTTAACTAAGTGACTGGAAGATTTTTATTTTGCATTAGAGAGCACAGGATTTCTTGTTGATTTTAAGCATTTATTTAATAATAATATTAAATTTTTATTAAATATAAATTAATACTAAAGGTGCATTGTCTGGACCTCAGAGGATTTTATGAGTCTAAAATAAATATATGTAGCTCGTGGGTTTGTCATGACCCAGAGGATACGTTTCCTGCAACCTATAGCATGAATTTTGCAAATGTTCCAAAGCGCATGGTGCCTGTGGCAGTAAATGTACTAAGCCATCAGCTGGTAAATGACTTTGGAAATTAGTTGGAGGTTAATTCTCTGCCTCATTGGCCCCCTGAAGTGGACAAACTGTAATTGATTTTGATAGCGTTCACAAAGCACTTTTTTTCTATTGAATAATGGAGGCATACTCACAGAGACATCCTCTGGATACAGGAAGAATTAAATGGGTATCAATGAGATGTCATTAAGCATTTATGTTTCTGTAATTAATAAACACTCCTTACTTTCAGCAATTTTGTTGCTTTTAAAAAACTACAAATTTTAACTGTCAAAATGGTTTATTTTTCCTGTGGAGTGTTTTCATTTAACTCGAGTATCTTGCACTAGCACTAATATTCTATTTTCGTATATACTGCTATAGAAAGAAGCAGCTATGGCCATGCATATTCATTTGTATCTATAACCTCACAAAGGAAAGAGCGAAGAGTTACCTTCTGGGAGAGTGGTGTCCTCAAGTGATCATCTGGAGCAAAAGGAGTAAAATTGATCAGGAACATGTTCACCGTCATGGATTTTGTTCAATAGTTACATAGAAAAATTAAGTCCATATCTTTTTCATTTAAATGAATTCCTCTAACTGCTCAATAACACATCAGTTATAGCTGTATCTTTTAACTGTGTATTTTGCAAAATATAGACCTTTTTAAATCTAAGCTGGATAAACAGACCTGGTAGCTCTTTAAGATATACCAAAATAGGTGTCCTGATTAGTTTGGTAGGATGATCGTAGAATATCTAATTGCATCAGGTGCTTACTATACTGAGTTTCTTGAAAAAATTAAGTCCAGTATATTCTTCCAAACCAATATAGGCACTGTGATTTCAGAAAGTCTAAGATATAGTTACAAACTAAACACTACACTAAGGTATTTTTACATGTAATTTAAAAACGATATAATTCTTTATAAGTAAATTTGCCCAGTTCTACATAGTAAGTGCTGGAGTTAAGATTTTAAGACAGTATGTATGTCAACTTTAGATAATTCATATTAATAACAGATTTTTAGAGGCAGGTAAGATGTCCTTCAAATAGTAATAGCAAACACCAGCTAAGATGTCCATTATCTATTTTGGTGTCTTCTAGAGGCAGTCAGCAAAAATAAACCCAATTCTTTTCTTTATTATCCTGAAAACACTAGAAAAAGAGAAGTAAAAACACTAAAATGGAGATTACCGATTCTACAAATAAAAATGAAACACTATCTTTGTCCACACTTAAGTTTACAGTTCATTTAAAAATACCACAATTTTGAGTATTAAGATTAACTTTTGTATCTTGATGATTGAATTGTTTTATTTATATATATAATATAAAAATATATAAATATATGTAATATATATAATATAAATAAATATATATAGAGAGAGACTTTAATATTTCTTAAATTTTATTCTTAAATTTTAATCTACTTCTTTATTATTTTGTATTTATTTTGAGACTGGGTTATGAGACCTGGCTAATTTTTGTATTTTGGGTAGAGATAAGGTTTCACCATGTTGCCAAGAGTCTCCAACTCTTGGCCTCAAGTGATCCACCCACCTTGGCCTCTCAAAGTGCTGGGATTATAAGTGTCAGCCACCGTGACTGGCCCATTTAGGCTTTTATATTTGTATTACAATAGCAATTTGTCAGAAATGAAGATCATGTCATGCAAAGCATCTAAACAATAAGGAAAAATACTTATTTGAATAAGGGGCCCACTCTAAGCCCTCAAGTTTCCCAGCCAGGGAGGCATATATCCTCTTTTCCTTTCAATGTATTTCATTTGATAGAGGATTGTTCATGTGATGTTGAAGGATCCCTGGAGCCAAACAAACGTGTGAGTAATTCAAGACATGTTATTTCTCAGACCATCAATTTCTTTATTGTTAACAGTGGAGGAAAAATACTTACTTTTTACCATTAGTGTGGAGTAAAGTGAGATAATGGCCATAATGCACCTAGAGAAATGCCAAAAACTCAATAAATAGAGCTCGAATTAGTCAGCCCCAGCTGCCGTAACATAATAGCACAGATTGTGTGTTATGAACAAAAGAAATTTTTATTCTTGCAGTCCTGGATGGTGGAAGTCTGAGGTCAAGGTATTAGCTGATTCTGTTCCTGGAGAGGGCTCTCTCTTCCTGGGTTACAGATGGCTGCCTGCTCACTGTTCCCATGTGGTGGAGAGAGAAGGAGAAATCTCTTTCTCTTCCTGTTCCACTAATCCAATTGGATTAGGATCTAACCTTATGACCTCATTTAATTACCTCCTAAAAGCCCTATCTCCATATACAGTGAAATTATGGGTTACAGCTTCAACATATGAATTGGGATGTGGAGGCATACAATTTGGTTCATAGAGTAGTTCCTTAAATCTAGTGTTTTAAAAATATTTTTTAAACATTCTTCATTAGTGGAGGCTCCATTTATCTCTCAGCTAATGGAGATTGTGTGATATATTTTAGGTCATCTTTCTGAAAGTCTCACCAGCCAAATTGGCCTGATTAAATTCCATGTTCTCTGCTTCTGTGAGTTTATTTGTGAAGAAGTAAAGAGAACATTTTCTTCTTTTATGTTCTCTACTCTCTGAACTGTGCCTGACATAGGCAAACACAGGGTCCTTAGAGGCTGGATAGAACCACTAATAGGACTATTTGGCATTACGGCTGGAGTGTAATTGTTTTTCGGTTTTACAGCTTTACTAGGAGACTATTCTTGCTCTATCAGAGTTACTTCAGAGCCAGCTGTTTAAACAATAAAATTTGTTCAAAATAGGGCTTTACTGACAATTTTCCTCTTTATAATTGGTGCTACTGCCTCCATAAACTCAGTTTCTTTTTTAGGTGTCTGATGGCTGTCAGAGTTCTTTGTAGTTCTTTTAGAGATGCTACAGCAAAGTATTTAGTATAGTTCTTCCTTCCTGGACTATTTCATAATAACTCAAAAAATGAGGAATGGGTTTTCACAGATGAAATATAGCAAACTCCTGTAAAATGATACACTAAATGTGAATTGTACATGTCACACAGTAATGAAGATACTGAAATGTCTCTGTGGATTGAATAGCTATTTAGCTTCAGCAGGAAACACAATAAATGAAATGGAAGATAAGTTCAAAGAGAAAGAAAAATTAAGGAAGTGTGTGTGTGTGAGAGAGAGAGGAAGAGAGAGACACACAGAGAGAGAGATAAAATGGGGTAAGAAAGAGAGAAAAGAAGTGAAAGATAATGTAAAAAATTCATGTAGACAATAACTCAGAATTATCCAAATGGATGAAAGATATTAGCGCTCAGATTTCGGAAGCTCTACAAATCCATGCACAAAAATATGAGAACTACACGTAGACACTACCTTATTACCTGTGTTTTCTTACTGATTTATAAACATTTTTATACATTCTCATCCTGTGTATTTAGATCAGAGTATTGTTTACATGGAAGTGTTCACTTTGTGCATATTTATTTAGCTGCACAGTATGTATACCTTCCCATAAACAACAGAAAAGTACCAAGAAACTACATAAATAATAAGTCAGAGAAAAGTGCTATTTAATAAAAGAAAAAAAGAAAAAACAAGGTCTAGAACAGAATGTTTATCTCATTCAAAATCTTCTTAAATAAATAGAATAATTGAAAGGTTATATCAGTGATCTTCACTTCCCAATTAAGCACCTCTTTAACGTAGATGCTGCTACTACCTTCATTACATATTGACATATTTTTATTTCAGTAATGGTTTTGCAGGTAACTATGTCTTTTCTATAATCTCTTGAGTCAATAAAATGGGCAGCTTGTGTTCATTTACTGTTCCATCAGGAGTTAAACTAGTTTTAATTTTGATTTGAATATTTTATTCACATCAAATAATACAGAACATGTATTTTCTATGTATTAATTTTCTCTTTGTATTCAGATTTATACTTTAAATTAATTTTGCCTTTACTTCATATTTTTTGACCCACACTAATATATTCAATGCATTTAACAAATCAAAATATATTGAATATTTAATAGCTGCTAATTGTCATTACTTTGAATTTATTACTTACCTATGTAAGTAAATATGCAAATTATTTAAAATCTCACTTGGAAATCATACATAAAATCAATTTTTAATTAAGTATTAATTTTAAATTATCTGTTTAATGTATTATTCATCATAAAAATGTCAAGTAACATCAATTTGAAAACAGTATTAAATTTATAGAAAAATAACTTGTTAGTTTATGGTAGCTTATTTTGGATTCTACCATATTAGATATTTAACAAAAGAAAAATGAAAGCACAGTTTAAGGACCTGGATCATGTTAGTAAACAGGTATTAGTAAACAGGTTGTATTAATCTAAGAGGATTTTCAAGTTTTCGAAGAATATATTATAAAGAGGCTGCAGTCTTATTTTGAACTTACTTTATATTTCTTACTAAAAAGACAATATCAAATGAAGAGATAATGAGTATAAAATAATATCATTTTGATTAAGTGTAGTGCTTAACAATTAGGCAGCCAAAATTGTGAATAAATGAATGAATGAATGAGAGAAAATGCTGAATATTTGCAATGTTGTGAATTCAATATAACAATATATAAATAAATGTAATTGCCAGATTCATGAAACAACTTTCATCCAAGTAGCATAAAAGCCTAATATCGATAGTGACAAGAGGCAGACAAATTCCTAAGGCAGACGGGGGCGGGTCCTTCCAGCCAAAAACAGCCTGAAGACTGAAAACCAGGCTGCCAGTACCTGGTAAACTCCATGACCAGAGTGAGAACTTCCTCTATGCCTTTTCCGGCAATCAAATGGTGCTTTGTCCAGGCCTGCCAATGACTAATCAGCACACAGTCCCCCATTCTGAGCCCATAAGAAACCTGAACTCAGCCACATGTTGGACTACCACTCCAAGGCCCCATCTCACACAGAGCCCACCTGCTCTCAGGTCCCCTCTCCGTGGAGAGCTTTCCTTCACTCAATAAAATCCTTCCCTGCCTTGCTCACTCTCTGGTGTCCGCTTAACCACATTCTTCTTGGTTGTGGGACAGGAACCTGGAGCCTGATGGAGGGGGTGGGGGTGGGTAAAAAGGTCTATAACATGTTCCTGGCTGGCTTGCCAGGCTGCAGGTGGTGACACGTTCCCATTCCCTGGACTATGGGAGTGAAGAGTGGTGACCCTTCTGGGAGCCCAGACCTTGGGATTCCTGAGCCAGAACTGTAACACTGTAACCCTCCTGCCCTTTGCTGGTGCCAGACAGTCATCCTATGTAATGGGAAGTGGCAGCAGCAGGGCCAAGCCCACCCAGGAGCTGCAGGCTGGAGCTGGGCGGCAGAACTAAATGAGCTGTAACATGAAGAAACTGAAACATGGCCCCCATGCTATGGGCGGCAAGAAGGAGAGAGGGCTGCAACAGTGCTTGGAGGCTCAGACCTCAGAACTCCCTGGCTGAGAGCCATAACACTCTTTGGAGCTCCGTGGTTGCTGGCATCTCTGAGATTTTGGGCACCGTCATGTTCTCCTCATCCAGATGTTGATGCCTAAGGTGGAAGATGGTTGTGGCATGCTTGGACCAGCCGCAGGCTGAGTATAGACCCACAGCGGGCGTGGAATCCAGGCCAGTAATGCGAGCTGAGTGCAGCCAGCTGGGCAGAGTGCCTGGAGGAAACCTATCAGTGAGCCGGAAACTGAGCAAGGCACCGATAGCCACGAAAATTTCTGGCACCAATACAATCCTGTGTCAATAACAATATTCCTATATAGTCTTTGCTGTTTATGTAAATGAATGAAATTGAGGTCAATCTCACTATGTTTATTTTATAGACATGAAAAGAAGGCAGACACACAATGGGTAACTTATTCTCAGGATGGTAGGTAGATAAAATCCTGTGGTGTGGGACTCTATTTCCCGCTGGATATGTTTGCCTATGATCTTTTATACAACTCACATTCGATTTGTGAAGATACTTTAGTGAAACATTTTCTAATGAAAATTAGTTTGTATTATAGATGTGACCTGTGGGTCACCATGCATAAGTATAATTAGATTGTATCAAGAGAATCAAATCAGCTGGGCACAGCACTTTGGGAGGCTGAGGCAGGAGGATTATTTGAGCCCAGGAGCTCCAGATCAGCCTGGGCAACACAGTGAGGCTCTGTATCTACAAAAAATTAAAAAGTTAACTGGGTGTGGTGGCATAATCCCAGCTACTCACGAGACTCAGGTGGGAGAATCTATTGAGCCCAGGAGGTCAAGACTGGCTGTAGTGATCTGTAATTGTGACAGTCTAGGCGATAGAGCATGACCCTGTCTCAAAAGAAAAAAAGAAGAAAATCAAATGTCACTAGAACTTCTCCCTATCAGCCGAAGATTGAAGAGCATCAGAATCTTGAAAAATCCTCACTCCTAAATGTTTCTTGGTGTATCACACACCTAAATTTCCCTGTGTTCTTTTGCTCAAGTTTTCCTTATGGACCTCCCTGGCCTAAGAAGTTACTTTTGGTAGTGCGTTGTCACAGTCATATCCACTGCCTCTGACCACTGCTTCCACCTTATGCTCAATGTTCCTGTTAAAATAGGACGTGTGACCCCTGAGAGTCTCAATCTCAAAGCAGTACTGTGCTCCATGCGATGAGAATACTCTGTTTTTTCTGTTCCTCTCATACTTTGTAACATTGGTCCAAAGAAGTAGTGCTTGCATTTTATAAGATCCTCAATGAAAACTGCTGCTCTATGTTCTGTTTGCAGTTTCTGTGTCCATAGGTTCTCTCCTGAGGACACAAGGTCACAGAGCCCAGCAAGAGCTCAGCACTTGGGACAAACCGTCACATACTTCTCCAGCTCTTCATGGCCCTGAATCCCTTCCCGAAAATCTCTTCCAGAAGCAAGCTCTCAGTCAAATATCTCCAAGAGAGTTCTGTTCCTTATGCCATCCATCACACCAGCCTGATATATCAGTCAGAGAATAAGCTCAAATGGAGTGTCATTGACACTGCAACCTCCATTGAAAGGCAAATCTGTGCAAAGACATTATGAAAGAGCTTAAGAAAAGAAGCATTCTTGTGAGTCCTTTTATGTATTGTGATTAGACCCTAGAATGTTTCCCTGAAATTAAGCATTTAACTGAAAGTGAAGAAGCTTCTGGGCCTCATCTCTATTTCCATAATAGTCTGACTTACTTAATCTACTCTTTTATTGAGTTCTTTAAATAAGAAGCTGTTTTTATTTCCCCTGGATACAATAAACTCTAAAAATAAGCACAGAATCAAACTTATTTTAGACTTTTTTTAAACTTTCCTGTATTTTGGATCTGTTATGTTGAACAAATAGTTTGTATTTAAGAGAGAAAGAACAAAATACTCCTTAATGATGCTTTCTTTACATTTTTTCTTGAATAATTCAAGGCATATCCACAAATTCAGTGGTTATGCAAAAACTTTTTTATACATGAATTTGTACCTTATTTAGAATTAAAATATTTGTGCATCCTAATTAATCAAACTAAAGTATTAATTGAGTAAATATATACTTGACTGTTAACTGGGTAATACTTTACAGAGTTAGCCACAGGAAACAATAGTGGCCATTTTTTTTCAATTTGATTAAAGAATATTTTTATCCAGAATACATGTGGAATTCTGGTAGAAAATTTCAGACAGCTGATGAATTCTTACCGTGTATCTTTATATAGTGTGATTAGAATGTATAATTGTTCCCTGAAATCATGCTTTTTTTTTAGCTGAAAGAGAAGCCTTTGGGTCTCCTCTGTGTTTCCATAATAGGCTAATTTAATCTACTCTTTTTACTCTGTTCCTGCCATGAAAAGACAATTTTGTTTAGCCAAGCAGTAGTAAACCCTCTAAAAATGAGTTCAGAAACAAGAGTTTTTTTTTTCTTTCCTAACTCTTCTTTATTTTTGATACGCTATTTTGAACCAGTAGTCTGTATTTCAAAGAGAAAACTGTTATTCTCACTTGTGTTTTCATGAACTTTTCCCTAATAATTCAAGTCATGCCCGGCATGAGTTATTTGAATTTGAAAAATATTAATCTCACAGTTTTGTATCATATTTAGCACTCAATCTTTTTATTTTAGTAAACTTCTTGAACAAAGGTATAAGTTAAATCAATATACAGATAAAAAATAATAGGGTGATTTTTTTATAGCTTTGTGTGCAGCAGGAAATATTACTTAAAAAGCATTTTTAGTGACCTACTTTATGTATGGAATGCTGTTAGAAACTATAGAAATGGGAAATTATTAGGACTTGTCCTGTAGATATTTAGAACCCAGTAAAAAGAAAGGGTGAATTTAACAAGTTCTTCTCTCATGAAGAAAAGTACTAAGTAGCAAAGTGAAAACAAATTTTAAAAAGTGATTTAAAAGCTCTGAGGAAAAACAGAACTCATCCACATAGGGGATTCAGGGATTGTCTCTGACAAAAGGTGGGCCAGAGGAATTGGAGATAGAAAGATTGTTGAGAAAAGCAGAAATGTTAGTGTGGGGCATTTTAGGTCAAAACAACGTAACATGATAACATAAAAGCAAAAAAAAAAAAAAAAAAAAAGAGGAAAAGTAAATAAATAGAAACTTCAAGTTTAATTTTGAGTGTCAGAAATCTGCCAGACATCTAGGTAAAAATGATCAGTGAACAGATGGCTCTATGAGTCTGACGTTGAGAATAAAATGTTTTGGTTTGGAGTTATCTCTGTCTTCCTCCCTCTCTCTCTGTCCCCTCCACCCTTCCATGTATTTTTAGCATTGCTACCTACTAGGGATATAAAGGTAAATAATGCAGAATCAGTTTTTAGGGAGTTCACACACTAGTTGGAAGTCATATAATCAAACAATTTTCACAGAATAGAAGTCACAGCAAGATATTAGCAAGGTGCTATCAAGGGAGGATCTGATATCTGCTTAGGAAAGTCAGGGAAAATTTGACAGAGGGTGATACATAAGTGGTGTATAGAGGGTAAAACATGGGACAATTTCCAAGGGAAACAGTAAAAACATAGAAAAATGTCAAATTATAAGAATCTTGATATGAGTACAGTATAGTGTTCATATGGGAAAAGTAAGGTAAAATAGCACCAGAATAAAAATCACTTTACATACTTTTCTAAGATACTTGATGGCCCTTCTTTGTTGGAATTGAAGAGAGGCTTTCAAGTAAATATTTGCATTTTAGTAACAACTGTTAGATTAAACTATATTAGAATCAGTCACAGCATGGGAGAGAAAGAACTTTTAGCAGGTTATTTTAATAATTCTGACAAGACATAATGAAGGTCTAAAAATAGATCAATATTAGGAGTATTTGAATTTCAAAGAGAGAGGTTTGTATTTTTCAGCCTGTTTACCATTAACTTTTGGGGATTTTATGGAATGATATGTGAATTAAGCATTATGTAAAAATTGGATAAACAAGACATCCTGCCGATGTAGACACACACACACACACACACACACTAGTTTTAAATTTTTAAATATTTGTTTAGTGATAAACTGAAGACTACTTTAAAACGTTACAGAATTCACAGTAGTTTCTATTAATAATATTGATTAATGAATAATAAAAGCTACTTTCTAATTGAAGTCCATCAAAGAATTGAGGATTATATTAATGCTTAAAAACATCACGAATTCCAGCCTGACCAACATAGTGAAACCTTGTGTCTGCTGAAAACACAAAAAATTAGCCGGATGTGGTGGCGGGCGTCTGTAATCCCAGCTACTCGGGAGAGGGAGGCAGGAGAATCACCTGAACAGGGGAGGCGGCGCTTGCAGTGAGTCGACATTGCGCCACTGCACTCCAGCCTGGGACACAGTGCAAGACTCCATCTCAAAAACAACAACAACAACAACAACAACAACAAAACAAAACAAAACAAAACAAAACTTATATTAGAACTGATTTTGAGAACTTATATTGAGAACTTATATTGAGAACTTAACTTATATTGAGAACTTATATTAAGAACATATTGATATCGAGTTTTTTTGTTTTTGTTGCTATTTGTTTGTTTGTTTGGAGACAAAGTCTCACTCTGTTGCCCAGGCTGGAGAACAGTGGCACAATCTCGGCTCACTGCAACTTCCACCTCCCAGGTTCAAGCTATTCTCTTGTCTCAGACTCCCCAGTAGCTGGAATTACATATGCCCGCCACCACACCCGCCTCATTTTTATATTTTTAGTAGAGATGGGGTTTCCCCATCTTGGCTAGGCTCATCTTAAACTCCTGACCTCAAGTGATCCACCCTCCTCAGCCTCTCAAAGTGCTAGGATTACAAGTGTGAGCCACCATACCAGGCCCAGTTTATTTTAATATATGTAAGTAGTTAGATAATAGTGTCATTCATGGATGTAAGAAATACAGAAAAAGGAGAAGGTTAATGTGTTCAGTTATGAATGTGTTGATCCTGAAGAACTTACAGAATTGTCATAAAAGGCAGTTGTACATACAAGGAGATAACTGCCTCCTAGAAATGTCTGGCTTTGATATATAAACTTGGAATCTATCATTCTATATAACTAACTACCTAGCTAATGATTGCTGAGACAATAGGGGGATGTATGGAAAGAGAGGAAGCTGAGCACAGAATTCCTTAAAACAGAAGTCATGAAGAGAAAGCTATCGGTATTACTAACTAAAAATTGTAGACAGGTAGGAGTAGTGGAAGACCAAGAAAGACATCCCAACATCTAAGGGAAAAAGGAACACCCTAGTTCCTCAAAATATTCCGAATTCTTGGATGATCATAATATATTTTCTTTTGTTCTTATATAACTTGAATCTTTACTACAATTGCTACTTAAATATTACCTACATGTAATTATAGAAATATTTTCCTTTAAATGAAGAATAATTGTTTAAGTAATCATTTGTCTTTCATTTTAGTAACATTAAAATAATACAACAGAATGTAATGTGACATTTTATGAATAATATATCTGGTGTGTGAATATCTGATCCACTTTGGTAATAAACTAAAAGGTAGCATAATTTGTTGTAATCCCACCCGATTATTTTCAGAATGCCAGGCAAAGTTCTCAGTGTGAGTAATGCCTCAGAAAAATATAAAGTTTTAATATCTTTTAATATCTAATAGTTTTCAGAAATTGCTCATGGAAAGGAATATTGCTTAATAAGGCTAACTTATCTTCCATTTATGAAAAATCCAGTTTTTAATGAATTCACCCACATTTGTACTGTACAATTAAAGATTGAGAGGGAATTGATGAGCCATGGCTAAGCATCTGTAGCACACATTGAACATTCTGACATGTGTAATTTTAAGACTAGTCAAATTGATATAATTCTAAAATGTCACATGTTATGAGGCTTTGTATTTTTCACTTTGCTTGGGTGTAAGGTAAAAATTCTAGGAAATAAAATATTATTACTACTGAATTTATATATAGGAATCATTAATACTCCTGTTCTTAAGTCTATAACCAACTATAATTTGCTTTGGCTTAAAAAACAGCAAATAATGCTGCAATATACCTGGGCATACAGATATCTCTGCAAGGTGCTGATTTCATTTCCCTGTGTATATACTCAAAATTGGGATTGCTGGAACATATAACAGTCTGATCTACTTTGATGACACACTATAAAATGAAATAATTTGCTGTAATCCCACCCCCATTCTATTTTAATTTTTTTGAGTAACCCCCCTGCTGTTTTCCATACTGACTGTACTAATTTACATTCCCACCAACAGCGGACAAGGGTTTCCTTTTCTCCACACCATCACCAACACTTGTTATTGCTTCTTTTCTTGATAACAGCCATTCTAACAAGTATAAGCCAAGATACGGAAAAAAAAACCAAAGTGTCAACAGGACAATGGTGAACACATCCATTGTGTGTGTGTTTGTGTATGTATACAACAGTAAATACACATATATATATGCACACATATATGCACACTGGAACATTATTCAATTTAAAGAAGTGATCCTGTCATTTGCATTAACATGAATGAGTTAGAAAAACATTATGCTAAATGAAATAAGCCAGACACAGAAAGAAAAATACTGCATGATCTCAGGTATAAGTGGAATTTTAAAAATTAACCAGTTGCATACATAAAAATAGAGAGTAGAATGGTGATTACTGGGGCAGGGTTTTGGGGAGTACATGAGGACATGTGGGTCAGAATGAATAAACTAGAGATCTAATATACACCATGAGGACTATAGTTAATAATTGTGCATTATATACGGAAAATGTATTAAGAGAGTAGACTTTAGGTGCTCTTACCACACTCACACATACATATATGCATACAAATCAAAGGTGTGAGATGAAAGATATGTTCATTTGTTTGATTGTAGTAATCATTTCACTATGCATATACATGTCAAAACACTATGTAGGGAACCTTATACGTATGCAATAAAGAAAAGGCAACAAACAAAGCTCCACAGATATTTATAGATACATTAGTTTAACAGTTTTTGCAGAACTTCTCAAATCTTCCCTAGGAGAAAGATTGACTTTGCTGTTGCCTTTTGTCACTTAAACATCAGTGACTAAGCAAAAGCCTTTCATTTTCTTGGTGTCAGTCCTAAAAATTCCCGGGGCTGTAAACGACCAATTAGTGCCAAAACTGTGAAGACACTTCAGTTATCTTGGTTTAGACTCTGAGCTGAGCTTTCATTTTTCTGTTAGAAGCCGGATAATTAGATTTCTTTCTGAATGTAAGCTAAATATTAAGAAGGATCCTGGAGTTTTACAAGCACATCATTCAGTGTAGTGTAGTCTAAATCCAACTTGACTATTTTCCCTTTACTCTCTTTTCCTTCATATATTATCTTTTGTAGTGTAAATTACTGCTGCAAAAAGCACATGTTAAAAATTACTGAAAGTATGCCTTTTCTTTAAAAATAGTCTGTGTATTTTATAAATTAATTCTAATTATATTGTTAATATACTTAAAGTAAAATTTGGATGTTTAGGTTATAATCTAATATAATTGTCATCTTTCTTATCTGAAACAGCATTTTATTTGAAATTCTGTAGGTGTCATCTTCACATTGCTTTTTTACTTTATATATTCAATAGTAGAATACCATAACAAAGTTGGCACTTAGCTGTGTCTTAAATATTGCAAACCATAAAAAACAGTGTTATATTAATTGATGAATTTGATAATTTGAAGTATTTAAAATAGAGAAGTATAACTAGCATTAAGATTTTGTATTATTCTTTAATCACTTCTATATGCCTGCGATTATCCTATTAACAGAGTTGTTCAGTCTCTGCACCTTATTCTAATATAATTGAGATTTTTTTGCTGTATTCTCATTTTTCATTATGAGGTGATAACCTAATTTACTCCACGTGTTCTTATGGCTCTTTCAAATATAAACTTTGCTGAACATAATGGACCACTTTATGACAAATTTAGAATATGACTATTTTATGTTTTTGAATATTTAATGTTATATTTAAACTTAGTTTATTTGAGGTTACAGAAAAAAAATAAAGTATTTTATACCTTTTATACTTAATGCTACTGTTTTGATTCAAACCGACTTTAAAAATAATTTAAATAAAATGACTTTTGATAATTTCAATGTATAGAATTAAATTTTTCAAGAGATTTTTGTGGAAGCCCTGATTAATCACTTTATTGCTCTTCAATTTCTCCTGTCTGTATTACCATTGGAGAATCATCCAACTAACTTGAAAGTTTATTCTCACCAGAATTCTAGGACCAATTTTGACCTCGGTCAAGAGTAAAGTGAACAGCAAATCCCTCACCTTGAGGTTTAGTATTTTTACCATTAGTGTTTCTCTGAATGTGATTTTGTGCGTCAGCTCTAGTAATCTCCCTTCTAGCTTGTTCTCAAACGTATTCCCAAAAAGACATTCAGCTTTGGTCACCGAGTCCTTGATTTTTTGTGTGTATCTCAGTTTTTGTCATTGAATTCCCTGTGTCCCAGTATCTACCTTATAAACTGCCTTATCCCCTGCACCATTGTCTAAGAACATGCGACTCTTCTTTTTCCAAATTCTAAAATCAAAAGCTGTCCTGGCTGTCCATATTGTCTCTAAATTACACATTGGGACCCTGCTGTAAATTGACAAACATCTTTCACATCACCTACTTGTCTGCTTAGATTTCATAATATGAAGAGTGCCATCAAATATAATCAAATCAATTCACTAAGATATGAAATGTCAAGACGCCTTGTTAATTGCGTTCCTTCTCCCCCAAAATAATAGTTTGCTTAAGATGCCTTTGTTGCTCTACTTTCAGAACAAGATGCACATGTCCAGCACTTGAGAGTCGTTCTGTGTCTTGGTTACTTTCCTGCACAGAAGACAGGTCTGGTTACAAGCCTGTTGCCCCCAATTTAGCCTAATTTCACGACAGTTAACCTCATCACATCCACCATTCTGACAGCAAGTTGATCTGCCTATAAGCTTGTGTGTCCGCTCTCCAAAATACAATTCATAAATTCAATTAGAAAAAAAACACCTCAGAGTAAACATATTTTAAAAATTCCACCTCACGGCTTCCCCTTAAAGGATTAGAGAACTGTTTTCTATTAGTGTTGAGTCAAAGAATGAACTGAGGATAAGGGAAAGGCAGAACTAAGGGTTGTAGAATTCAGATTGTAAAATGTTGAGTTTTTAAGTCATCAACCTGAGGAGTGCGCTGACCACAGCCTCTGATTATACCAGAGTATATTAATCCTTTATTGCTGATTAATTACCACAAACCTGAGTAAAGACCAACAGTGTTGATTCAGAGTGGAGATATGGTGCTTGTTTGTAGCCCTGTCAGAGAACTCCGCAGATGTTAGCATATGAAGTCTAACTCTTTAAGGTGATTTTATTTATTCTTATGTTGAGTCTTTCATAATACAAAAGTGTAAAAGCAGGGTGATCTCTTTATCGAAATTTAAGGAACATGAAAAACAATTTTAAAATACTCAATACTAAGACTCAAAAGTACAGGAGTCTGAAACTTTGTATGTGTCCATTAAACAATTTTTTTCTGTTTTAAAATGTATATTCACATCAATAAAAACAAGTAAGCACACATCCACGTACACATACACTTATATTTCCATTAAACAAGCATCACGTAAGAACAAAATATCATTAAGCAACTTTATTTTCTCTCCCAATCATGCTTTAAGGGTATTCCATAGGAGTTAGTCTTTCCCTTTACCAGGATCAAATTTTTGGTCAGAAATGTAAATTTCTCAATAGTAAATATATTTCTTTGGGAGGCCAAGGTGGGCAGATCACTTGAGATCAGGAGTTCAAGACCAGCCCTGGCCAACATGACGAAGCCCTGTCTCTACTAAAAAATACAAAAATTAGCCTGGTGTGGTGGTGTGCACCTGTAATTCCAGCTACTCTGGAGGCTGAGGCATGAGAATCGTTTGAACCAGGAGGTGGAGGTTGCAGTGACCTGAGATTACACCACTGCATTCCCGCCTGGATGACAGAATGAGACTCTGTCTCAAAAAAGAAAAAAAAAAAAAAAAAATGAAGGCAACTTGAAGTGACTAAGTGCAAAATTAGTAATTAGTAATTAAATTATCTAGTTCAGGACAGACTGAGGTGGGTGAAAGTTAACATTCCCGGAGGCATCAATTAGGTTATAGAGGACAAATTACTAAAACATGTAATTGAATGCATCAGAGAACGGTAGAAGCAATAAAGACAAGGTATTCAAAATTTTCACAAAAGACACCTTGCTGGAAAGACAAAACCAGCAGGAGAAGTGCTTTATGCTCACTGTCAGTATCCCCTTCAAAACAGGTGTCACAGTCTGAAGCCATGTGGTCAGGAGACTGGGCCTGGGCTGAGAAAATCCGAAGATCAAAACAGATCTCCTTCAGGTTTTAGGCTTAGTGTACAGGTAACTTCCAGGAGAGCAAGAGGGGAGTATTTTATTTTTCTATTACTAAGTAACAAATTACCACAAATTTAGCAGCTTAAAATATATACATCCATAATATTACAGTTTTGTAGGATGGAACATTTGGCAAGCTGGGAAATAAATTTTTGTTGTTTAAGCCAATAAACTGTTGCTGTTTCTTTTGTTGAAAGAAACAAAACAAAACAAAATAAAACCCTGCCAATTTAAAATTCTAAACCAGCAGAAGTATTTATTACCATTGAAGGCTTGCATTCAGGAAAACAAAAGTTTAGACCATTATTATTATTATTATTATTATTTTATCTTATATTTTTGCCAGTAGGTTTTACTGCAAGAAATACTTTATCTTCAGGATGAATGAAAATAATTCTAGATTAAAAAATGAAACTAAGGGAAGGAATAAAATACACTAGGGGGGTAAATAAGCACATAATAAACAATATTGGTTATAAAACATAATAATGTTTTGTGCAACTTAAAATATATGTAAAAATAAAATGCAAAGCAATTATGTATAAAATACATAGCAGGATAAGCAAAGTGTAAAGGCTCATGAATTCTAGCACTACCAGGGACATTTGTATTAGTCTATGACAAATCAAGGGCTACCACTAAATCACTGTAAGTAAATATATATGTAGAAAGCTAATTGAAGGGAAAACCCAATAATAAAAATATTGAATTAATGCAAAACATGTAAAGAAATGAATGAAAGGGGAACATAAGGCAGAAGTGCTAAGGAGGACATAATCATTATGACAGAAGACATAAATCACTGTCTCAGTAATGACATTATGCATGTGAAAGGAAAATAGATCCCAGTCCCCCAAATCACTAAGTCAAGGGAACAGTCAAGCTGAGAACTATGTCAGGCAAACCTGTCTCCCATTTTAGCTACAAAGGTAAGAAGTTACACACCTTCCTCACAATTTACCCAGAGGAAATTCTTTGTGGACAAAGGACAGACAGAACTCAAAATCATCATCTAAGGATGACCTGAGACAAATGCATATCTAATTGCTTCCTCTGCCCTATTGCTTAGGTAAAATGCAGATTATTCACTGAGCCAGACTAAATTGTATATTCAGTGGAAGGCTGATCAAGGACTCAAAAGAATGCAACCTTTTTTCTCTTATCTACTTCTAACCTGGAAGCCCCCACTTCAAGTTATCTTGCCTTACCAGACTGAACCAATGCAAATCCTCTGCATATTGATTGATGTATCATGTCTCCCTAAAATGTATAAAAGCAAACTATACCCCCGACCACCTTCAACACATGCTATCAAGACTTCCTGAAGCTATGTCACTGGCGGTGTCCTTAATCTTGGCAAAATAAACTTTCTAAAGTGACTGAGACTGTCTCAATTATTTTGGGTTAACATGTATAAGTGCTTTCAATGCTAATGTCATTGGACTCCAGTGAAGAAAACAAACCAAAATATAATTCTTGCTTGAAGCAAGCATGAATTATGAGAGAACAAATAGTTTTAAAGAAATGGAAGAAGGTATAGGATGTGAATATTAAGTAAAAGTAAGGTGAGGAAGCTGGATCAGTACAAGACAAAATAAGCATTCAAGTCAAGATGCACAGGTTGCAAAACCTGAATTCAGAGAAGGGAATGTCTGTGGCTGTCTCCCTCTCTTTCCTCTCTTATAGGTCTTTTTCTCAACTTCTTCCTCCCCTCCCTAACCACAGTTTTGGAGCCCCCACATTCTTCTGTGTTTAGAGTTGTGGAGAGGGAGGAGTGACAACTCTCCAGGAGAGTTCTCACTTGACTAGGACCATCACAATGATGTATCATTTATTACATTTTGTAGGTTTACTCTGTCAGCACCTTGATGGGTTATTAAGAAAGTTTCCCATATCTGCAAATGTCTATTAGTTCCCTTGGCAACAGCACATATTTCCTGTGCAATCAAGTGATTGCCTGTGATTTCTCCCACATTCCTAGGCAATCAGTATTCTACTATGAAAGTTCCCTAATTCTTTCAGGTGTCTATCACGTATAGGGTTTAAGAAAACCCTATGCAGACTTTCTTGAAAGTATGGCCTATATCAGGTACAAAAAAAAGTAAATCTTGTATTTTTCACTTCAACAAATAGAGTCCAAAATGTACCTTTATTTTACTATTTTAGACGACTTTAGCCTGGCTCTGCCAGCTGTCTATCATGAATTAGAAACCAGTTCACCGTGTACCCAAAGATTTCCGGAAGTTTCCTTAGAGCATCGTCTGATTTTAAATAAAGAATGGGCAGTTTTCATCCTTTGTTTAGAAGAAAAGCAGAATAGCTCACTCTGAAGAAATTCTTCTCATTCTTCTTATCCCCACCACTTGCCTTCTCAAGCCTTGAAAATGGTTGAGAGTTTTGGAAGTCATCTAATTGCTTCTTAGAACACTGAAAAGAATTGCACATTAATTTAGCATTTCACTTTGGAAGGAGCTTCAGATTAAACTCCCATTGTAATATATAATTCAACATTGATCAGTTTTACAAGAATTACTAAAAGTCGTTATATAATTTTTTTATTTTTTGTTTTTTAATCCTTTACGGTTGTGTTATGGATTCCCAAGATCACCTTCCGGCTTGATGATTCACTGGAAGGACTCACAAGACTCAGGAAAGCTGTCATACTCACGGTTATAGTTTATTACACTAAAATGAAACATTAAAATTGGTAAACAAAATGGGCAATGGGCAAATCCAGGAGAAGCCAGGCATAAGCTTCTAGCTGTCCTCTCTCAGTGAAGTTGCATGGAAGTGCTTAATTCTCCCAACAACAACATATGTGAAGCATTTCAACTAGGGAAACTCAGCTAGGCCTTGGTGTATGGGGTTTTTATTGGAAGTCAGTCACATAGGTATGCAGCCCCTTTCTGACTGACCTCAGCTAATAGAGTCCAACCATCAGAGCCACAGCAAACACAGGTATGCACCATAAATTATACTGTTACCACAAAGTATCTGCTCAGACTGTTACTGTGTGGTCCAAAGCTTCAAGGCATACAAACATACATTTAGGCAGAATATTACAAGGGCTCATAGCTCATCTTCCAGGAACCAGTGAAGGAGACAGGCTTTTTATTTTAAATTTATTTATTTTTTCTGGAATGGGCAGGGTTTAAGCAACCCAGAGTTGCTGATTTAGCTTCCTGCATAATAAACTTTTCTTATTCTTTTACTAATAATTTTTGAATGTATGTTACTGTAGGAAAATAAACTTCCCTGGATTTCTCCATGCTGCTGTAAAAAGCCCCTTCCTTCTAAGACAGAGAGATGTATAAAATATAAAAAAGAATGTTTGTTTTCACTTCTCTGGAAGCACTTTATTCTCCATGTGACTTGAGAATTCAATTTGTAGAAGTTCATTTGGTAAATTGCTCTGGTCCAAAAGGGCCAAATGATTACTGAACTGGGCCCCTAGGTGCCAGGAAGGCTATGAAGCTATTTATCCAGATATCTGTGTTTCAAAAGAGATGAAGCCCTAGAAATTGGAAACATCTCTAGATCATAAAAGCTAAGACACAAGACTATCTAGATCCTAGAAATCCTTTTTTCTACGTAGTAAAAGGATAAAGTAGGGAGGAGATTCCTTCAGGATGAGAGAGAGGCAGAAGTCTCCCATTTGTAAGCAGAGAAAAATAATGTTTCCTTGTCCCATGACCATGGCGGTCCCAGCCACTTGCACAGGAAAGATTCCCCTGACTCTCATCTGTCTCTTCGAAGGTAAGATCTGGGACAAGGTGGGAGAGGGAGTCAACATATTTATTATTTTCTGTAAAGTAATTAAGAAGTCTACTTCCTATGCAGAATACTTTATGTGTGGATCCAGGATAAAGTTAATAGTGATAAATACTAAAAAGTCAAAAATTAGGTGACATTTCCATGAATTCTGATATGTAAGTGGAAATAAACCACACACGGCCATGAAAGCCACATCTGTAACTATACAGGAAGGAGCTTATGAAAGGCAAAGGAAATTACTATGTCATTGAAAGCCAGAGAATACTAAAAATTGACAAGATAGTATTTCCTGGAAAATTCTGCAGACAAGTGTTGTAAAGTAGCTGAAACTTTGATGGGGGTACACCTCACAAGCTCTATTATTAACTGAAAGCAAGGGGTAAGTGGTTAGGTCAGAAGAAAGAATAAACACTGTGTATAATGCTACAAGAAAACTAGAAGATTGAAAATAGGTACATTTCCAAAATGAAATAATTAAGAAGATAAAGATTATCAAATATGATGTGACAGATCTCAAATAAAAAATAAAAAATCTAATATACATATCATGGGTAGGAAAAATGGAGTAGACAGGGGAAAAATAATATGAAAAGATTAAAATGATGCAAGGTCTTGAGTTTGTCTATGATGTTTTCTATGGGAAGATCAGGAGGACTGATGGAAAGAGCAAGCAAAAATGTGTCCTCTTACTCTAAGAAGAAAAAGAATCTTCTAAGGCTGGTTTCTCATGTCACAGTAGGGCCTGTGGACTTCTTATCTCAGAATCACCTTAAAAGCTTATTAAAAGTGCAGAATGACAGGTCCTGCCCAAGGCCTATTGATTTGGAAGATTTGGGATTGTGGCCTAAGAACCTGCATTTAACAACATTCTTTGGTGTTCTTTTTTTACAGACACTAAATTTACGAAGTAGCCCTTTAAGTGAAAAGTGTCAGAGGAACCATTTCACAAGGGAAGATTGTGTTGCCTTTCAAAAGATTATGTGGTAGGAATCCAGCTATTAATTCAATTGAGGATAACCCCAGGGACTTATCTGAAGTTATTTAAATCCTGCAAAGTAAGGAGTTTGATGTGAGCTGTGGATGAGCACATGGATTTAATTTATTTTGGACATTATCAGGAGAAAATGGAGTAGCACTAATGGGAAAACCTGTGGCATTTCCTTCAAACAAGCTGAAGTGACAGCTTGTTCTTTTTTAATAGGAATAAAATAATGGCTAAAAGAATTGTGATCTGCTTAAAAACCAATGGTAATAAACTGATAATATTCACAAAATAGTATATCACATGGGGTTTTGATTAATAAATACAAATGATGAGTTATATTGAGGCCGAAGGGAAGGAACACCAGGAGGGAAGCAGAAACATTCAATCAGTATCCCAGAGTCTATCAGTCTAGATTAGGCCTCTGCACATTTTCTTTCCTTGCACCAGCCCCAGGTAGTTGACTCCCTATCACTTTATTTCTGTTGCGTTTCCCTGCTACAATCTTAACTTCAGTCCCATAGCTTGCTGTGAAAAGATTCACCGGACTCTAACCACATCCTGCTCTGCTTAATCTCAACAAACTCAGAGTCTCTGAATTTTGAACACTAGTGACTATGCAGTGTCCTACCAAATTCCAACAAAAATGACAAATGACTGGAAACTTAGAAAATTGTGAAACTACAAAAACTACTGACAATTGTTCTCTTTAAATAAAATCAAAATAAAAATGGAATTAAGAGATAAGCCTTTATAAAAGATGTGATTTCTAAATAAAGAAAACTTACAATTCAACAACAAAACTACAAATAACCCAATTTAAAAATGTAGAAAGTATTTGAATAATCATTTATTCAAGGAATATACATGAGAGGCCAATAAGCCCAAAAAATGACGCGACACATACGTCATCAGTCATCAGGGACTGCAAATAAAAACCACAATGAGATAATGCTTCACACCCACTGGGATGGCTAGAATCAAAAATTCAGATAACAAAATAATGTTTGTGAAGATGTACAGAAACCAAATCTCTCATATCGTGACGATGAGAAAGTAAAATGGCACAGCTGTTTTGGAAAACTGGCATCAGCTGATTAAACATGGAGTTACCATATGACCCAACAATTCTACTCTTAGGTTTACACTCAAGGGAGACAAAAACATGTTCACATCAAAACATATATGCAAATGTTTATGGCAGCACTATTCAAAACAGTTAAAAAATGGAGAAAAACCTCAAATGCCCATAAAGCAATGAGTACATTTTTAAAAGTGATATGTCTATATAATAAAATATTATTCAATCTTAAGACGGAACAAAATACTAATACATGCCAAAACGTGGATGAACCTTGAAAACATTGAGCTAAATAAATAAAGGAGGCAAATCTGCAAAGATAAAACCTAGATTAATGTTTGCATAGGGATGGAGGCAGGAAATAGGGGGTGATAATTAAAGGATATGATGTTTCTTTTGGAAATGATGAAAATGTTCTAAAATTGACCATAGTGATGGTTGCATGTATCTACTGTTAAAATAAAACTTCAGACAAATTAAATTTAACTGAGTTTAATTGAGCAAGGAAAAAATTCACTAATTGGGAAGCCCCCAGAATCACAGCAGACTCAGAGACTCCAGGGATGCCTTGTAGTGAGAACAAATTTATAGACAAAAACGAAAAGTGATGTACAGAACTTGGAAGTGAGGTACGGAAACAGCTGGATTGGTTACAGCTCGGCATTTCCCTTATTTGAACACAGTTTGAATGCTCAGCAGTGTATGAGTGGTTGATGTATGGCTGCTGGAATTGGCCAAGACTCAGCGATTGTTACAGGTGCATACTCCTAAGTTAGGTTTTCAGTCTCGTCTATCTATTAAGTTAGGTTATGGTTTTTATACAAGGACTCAAATATAGAAGTATGGAGTCCTTCTCAGCCATATTTAGTTTGCTTTAACACTATGAATGTATTAAAAACCATTAAGTTGTACACTTTGAGTGAATTATATGGTATGTGAACTATATTTCAGATAAGGTATTAAAATGTAATTAGAATTTCTATCTATCTGTAGCCTAATTTATTTCTTAGTAATTCCACAAGCATTGATCCAGTACGTACAAATACATGCTGATAATTATTTATTTAGATGCTATCAGTTATTGATGTTTCCATATGTATTCCTCTTCCATACTTCCACTCCATTTTCAGAAAGTATCCAGACTTTGCCCCCTCTCATCTAAAGGGAATTTACTAGCCTGGCAGAAAGTATCTTGATAATATCCCTCCAAGTTCGTTATTCTTAATCCTGAGGTCCTGGAGTGGGTTATTAAGTAGAAGCAGAGAGGGGAAGAGGCAGCAAGATGGAAGAAAAAAATTGTATCTCCTCACTGTGGAGGAGAAAGCAGCCTATGGATCATGTAGGTATTGAGATCACATTGATCCTGTCTTGCAGAATCCTGAATAGGTGACTTGGCCAAGAGGATGAATGGATTTATGGTAATGCTAGGAAGGCTGTATTTTAAGAACCATATTTCTTGGTCTCATTCCCCAAGCATAGCTTGGAAGAATCAGCACTTCAAAGAATCATGTGTGTCAGAACCCCAGCACCTCAGTGGTAATCAATGTGGGCCAAAGTTAAATGCTTCCATTTTGGGTGGTGTTTTGTTTTGCAAATATTTAGTAAACATCTGCCACATTGGCAGTAGGTGAAGAGAGAATTCCAGCAAGATTTAAAGCACATTTCCTGAAAATCTAGCATGAGAGATCAGAATAAGGTTGGTTTGATATAAATAATATTTTATTGATTGACTGACTGAGGCAGAGTCTTACTCTGTTGCCCAGGCTGGAGTGCAGTGGCGTGATCTCAGCTTACTGCAAACTCTCCCTCCCAGGTTCTCCTGCCTCAGCTTCCCGAGCGTCTAGGATTACAGATGTGCACCACCACACCAGGCTGTTTTGTATTTTTAGTAGAGATATGTTTTACCATATTGGCCAGGCTGGTCTCAAACTCCTGACCTCAAGTGATCCGTCTGCCTCAGCATCCCAAAGTGCTGGGATTGCAAGCTTGAGTTACCATGCCTGGCTAAGAAAATTTTAAAATGTAACTTTTTTTTTAACCTGTCAACATCATACGTATTCTAAGAACTGCATTCCTGACATTAAATAATAATCAAAATAATAAAACATAGCTGTTTTTCCTCAAAAATTCACATTATATTCATGTAATAGACAGCAATATTTGTGATATAATATATGTTCTTTTTTTTTTTATATATATATGTTCTACATTGTATCACAGCATACTTTCAGGAACCTGCATTAACTGTAACAGTTAGCCACGGTTCCATTGCTAAAGGGGACTCACAGGAATCCAAAGCAATGCTGACAAATGGATGCCTCATTGAAGGAAAAAAGAAGAAAATATAGTGAAAGCATTAAAATAAGTGTATCTATCAGAGCTCTGGCTGCCTCTCAGAAGGGGTACTGTAAGGCCGGTGCCAACTCAGAATGTCCTCTCTACAGGGATATATTGGATGTATGTGCTCTCTCTCTTTCTCTTTCTCTCTCTCTCTCTCTCTCTGTGTGTGTGTGTGTGTGTGTGTGTGTGTGTGTGTGCATTTATCTATCTCTCTGTCTCATTCTTTCAAGGTACGTGGGGAACCCTGACACCAAGGAAACCAGATGAAATCTTGAGCAGGTTTTGCTGGTCATGTAAATATATTCTTGCGATCTCAGGATCTTCAGTGTAATGTCCTCCAGGGGTCTCACTGAGACCAAGAGCAAATCATCAGTCTCACTGTTACCAATAAGGAAGGTTGATGAACTGGGGCAAAATGACCTCAAACTGCTCAGATCCATGGTTACAAAGCAGCACTCTTAATGTGGTATTGTACATTTTATGTTTAACTAGGGCCAGTGCTCTGCAGCCACTTTAGAAAACCAATTTAGTCCAATTCTAAGCCTGCTGAATTAACACTCACAGCACAGAAATTTATTAAGAAAGTGTTTCCAAAGCCTTCTGGAGAGATGAAGTTCTTGAGATTTGTATGGTCTTTGCTTTAAGAAATTCTACAAACTCATCCAACTAAGCCCTAATAGGCATAGTGAGACTGGATTAGATATTAGACTTATATAATTCTGTCTATTAGCTCAAGGTCAATTTTAGTTGACTTCTTAGAGAGTCACGGTCCCAGTCTTACAGTCAAGTAAAATAATCAGCCCCTGTAGAATTTGTTTCTGAAACTATTTCTCAAATATGCTAAGATTTTACATTATCAAGCAACACCAACACTAGGAGTACCATCTGAACCAACCACATCCCTAGTGATGGAATATTCTGCACTTTCTCTCAGAAAATGTTCTATGTTTCCAAAGTCTAGAAAGTGCTTTGAAGTTTGGTCTGAAAAATTTCCTTTTTATTCTTTTCAGGTATTTTTCATGAACAGTCCTAAAAGTTTCTACATCTGCCCTTCTAAAAGACTATTTTCTCCCAAGGCAATAAAAGTTTCTTTTTACTCTTGAGTGCCTTATTGCAGCATATTTTCTAGTTGGTTTTATATCTGGTTATATATGTGGCAGATATGGTGGTTTTCATTTTAATAGTACATAAAATTCAGAAGTACAAAATTAATTTAAATCATACATCTCCAATTCCTATACTTAATGGGAAACTTAATGTCTTGAATTTCTGATACACTTTATATAATCGAGTAATTTTAGAATTACTTCTAGATTTTGATTAAGTGACTTCAATGTCTTTAGAATGAAAAGAGATACATAGAAATAGGTGTATTGCTTCTTAATACCCTCCAATCAGTGAGGCGTATTTACATTTCAGAGCAAGAGGTAAAGGTAGGTGAGTCACATTGTTAAACTTATTGGAATCTTTATGGTCTCAGATAGGAAGCTGTTATTCTAAATTTACTAATATATGTCTGGGTCTTTGCCTTCAGCGATAGGTATAAAGTCATTAATGGATTATTTTCTATTTAACTGCCACATTAGGTGAAGCAAAAATGATCTGGGGCAATATGTGGGGGAGTTATAGTCCACTATTTTTTACATTTTATCTTCAACATGTATCATGAAGATAATAACCACAATAAGCATACCATTTATTAAGCACATATTAAGTGTCAGGTTGTGTGACATCTTTCTACTGATTCTATCTAATCCTCATAACAGTGATGTAAGTATCATTATGTCTATTTTATAACAGAGGAAAAAAAAATAAGAAGATGGCTTAAGGGCCATGTAAAGATAATATCTAAATTGAAATTTTAATCCACATCTCAGGGATTTAAGAGGTAATATTTACTTATTATTAGATACTGTTTGTCTTCATCTCTTCTTCAAAGTAGTTTCCACAGCTAGAATTTTGCTTTTATTTGTACAATGTTTTGATTAATGTAAACGATGTAGTTTGTTGGATGTGTCTCCTCATTTCTGTCTTCCACACATCCCCCATTCCAGAAACATAAGACAAAGTTATATATGGCACGATAATTGCTGGAAATTTATGATTTATTCCTTTCCCTCTATGTGTCTGCAAGAAACAGGTATTCTTCAATCTCATTTTAAAGAGGTAATTAAGCCTTTGCGTTTCCTCTGGGCTTTGCTAAAGCACAGTAGTGTCCAGGACCTCTGAAAAGAAAATTCTTAGTCCAATCTTATATGCTTTAATTGAAACAACAAAACAAAACCAAACACCTAGGCTGGAGGTGTGAATGTAGGAATAGAAGTATTTTGAGTGCTCCCACAGTGACTGAGAAGGGATTGAGATTTTGAAGGCCTTTCATCCTATTGGGAGATCTTGCTCCCCAGTAACTCTTGTCAGGTACAGGACAGACCCTTGGAAGCGGGTGACTATGAGGTGCTGCCCCCCTTGGTAGCTGTACTTGGGTGTTTCAGTCCTAATTCCTAAGCAAACAATTGAATCTAAGCCAGGCACAAAGGCGGCAGAGTTGCCATCTTCAAGGGCCGCTCGGTCAGTCAGCATACCACCAGGAAGCTGTGTAAGAGAGAAATAAGTCTTCATACTGCAGTATTAAATGGATTTTAGAGAGCAAGTAATTTCTCTTACCTTATCCCAAAGTACATAACTGAAAAAAATTACCTCATCTCTTTACCCAGAAAGTGGATACATGGAGCAGGGTTAGCATGGGTCAGAAAATAAAAAAGAATATGGTATTTACTATGTTGTACCCTGGTATATTTATTGCACAAGATCCTTTCTAACTCATACACACAACATTCTAAGGTAATGTTGCAGAAATAAAGCGAGGTAAGAGGACAGTAAAGTGGGGCTTTTGCATAGTAAGCTTCCCTTTGGCCTCTATGGAAAGGGAAATGCTCATGTCCAGATGTTAACCAGCAGTCAGTAGGCCATGGGTGCCTGCAGAGCACAATCAAGAAGAGAGGAGCACAGACGAGGTGCACCTCTGAGCGGATCCTCCAGGGATGGTTGAAAATAGACCTAATTTCACATTTATTCTGGAAGACAGAATATTCACTTATCAAATTGTGTGTGGATTGGAGAGGCTGGTGGATGGGATAGGGATTTACTTAGCAGATACATCTTAGCCTCTGTTACTTTGAATATTTGATTAACCAGATCTTTTTTCTTTTTGACATTTCTGCGTAACTGTTTATATAGTCATGGCCAGGCTGTCTTTATAACACAGAATCTCAGCTGGGCACGGTGGCCCAAGCCTGTAATCCCAGTACTTTGGAAGGCAGAGGCAGGCAGATCACAAGGTCAGGAGATCGAGACCACCCTGGATAACATGGTGAAATCTCATCTCTACTAAAAATACAAAAAATTAGCCAGGCGTGGTGGTGGGTGCCTGTAGTCCCAGCTACTCGGGAGGCTGAGGCAGGAGAATGGCATGAACCAGGGAGGCGGAGCTTACAGTGAGCTGAGATCACGCAGCTGCATTCCAGCGTGGACGACAGAGCAAGACTCAATCTCAAAAAAAAAATAATAATAATAATAATAATACAGAATCTCTCTGGCTTCCACTGTACAGCTGAAACTGGCATAAGCCTAGGTGCCAGAGGTGGTTATGTAGATGCATGGAAACAAAAGTATTCCATAATTTTTCTGTATTTTTTGACTCTAGAAAGTGTATGTGTGAATACTAAAGAATTAATGATAGATATCTGAATATATTGTGTAGCTCATTTTGTTGTTCCATTACCCCACCACTTAATGCATTAAAATCATGTGATATTTAGTTCATTTAATAATAAAAAAGGACCAGATTAACATCTTTGAAATGAATATGTGCAATTTAATTTTGGCATTCAGAAATCACTTTGATATTTTTAAAGCTCTGCCAGCTTTTTAATTTTCTATTTCCAAATCCATATATTAAAATAATTTTAAAGCTGGGAAGAAATATATACATCATTTTGTCCATTCTATCCATTTTATATATGGGGAAATAGAAATATAAGATAACAAATAGTGATAACATCTTCAGCCAAATTTTAAACTATTTTCATTGTGATCTATTCTCTTTTTTTCATCTCTTTTAATTAAAAGCATATGAAACATTGTTGTAAAGAATTTGGAATGCTATAGTCAGAAGTGTATTAAATCATGTAAGTGTTAATTAGAACTAGAAGGAGGACGATAGCTCAACATCTAATTTTTTGTTCGATCAGTAATTTTCTTGCTGAACTCAACAGAGTTGCCTCCTGTGATGGAAAGGGAGTGGAAGAACAGAATGGGCCTGCACAGATAGCTTCTGGCCTCCACATCCACCCTGTAAAAATAAACATGGGAAGCTGTGTTTTCACATTCTTTGTATGTAGGTTTCCATTGACCATTTGGGTTCAAGATACAGTGCCAGTGTGCAAACCAATTTACAGAATTCTTATGAGTGGTCATTTATATGCACTGCCAACACTGAAATAAACTTTAATATTGCCTGTCACTTACTTATAAGCTTATTCACCTTAGATTTGTAGTCCTCGACATTCTTACTTCATTCTACATTTCATAATATATTATCTGTCTTAGTCTTCTTGTGATCTTTACATTTAGAAAGAGTTCACATTTTTTAATACATGAAAATGGCTTCATATGTAGGCCTAAAATCCCTTGATCTTCTTTCATAATTTTCCTTTTCATACAGTCCTGAGAACTAATTTGTAATGTATTTTTATACCTTTGCTTTGTTTGACATAGTCAAGATGATCTGATACATCTAGGATAAACTGTTTGCCATTTCCCAGGCAAGCCATTCATTTCTCTGCCTCTTTGCTTTGTTGCACTCTTTTTTTACCCCATAGTTATTTTCCACTTGTCTAGTTAATATACTCAAGGAGTCACCTCTTGTACCATGATTTTCAGTACTATCAGCAAAGACATTTCTTTCCTATGCACTCACAGACATTGTACTCAACCTCACTATTGTGAGGGATAATTGTCCCATAGCACAAGGTCTTGTCCAAAGGCACTTACGAGACCTCTTCAACTGTAAATCTTTCAATATTTTGTTACTATGGCAAACTCAAAGATTAAATATAGCTCTGTTTCTTCTACCCCATAATTCCTTATTTTTATTTCTCTTAATTTTCTGTGTTGATAATTTTGAACTTATTTGAAATTTAAGTTAAACACATGAAGTGCTAACTTTGTCATACCCCTGGTGGTAATGTTCTGCATGTTGTCATAGACATGTGTTAATGTCCTCATCCCCATGTTCTGTGTGTCCTATTTTTATCATTTTAGACATTTCATATTTCTCTTTTTTTAATTTTTACTATTAAATCTGGGGTTTAATCATTACTACTGTTATGTTCTCTATATTGTCCATATCTAAAAGTTATTTCTCCTTAGAATAATAATATTATTACTCTTTCAACTCTGAGCATTTGCCTTCTAAATGTAGAAGGCAAAAATTTGAAATGTTAACTTTCAAATTTAAAACAATTTCACTTACATTAGCATGGCTCAAGTTTTTCATGGTGAGTATGTATATTTCGTTCTGACTAAATACATCCTATAATTTTCTAGGGTTACCGACAAGAGCTGCAAAAATAGGACTGTACATGTTGTTGTTGGAAAATATTCATAACTATTATTTACTAAATTTAGCCTCTTCACAAGCTTTATGTATTTTTCTGTTCACATAATTTATATAAATTAATGATGAATTTATATGATCCTCAATATTTTATAATAAAATTTCAAAAGCTTTATCTTACTGAAAATATACAATATCTTTTTCAAGTAAGTAGGATGAATCATATCATCTCCATTTTCAAGTTGATAAAATAAAATTCATAGAAGTCAAATAATCTCAATTACTATTATTATTGTTTTACTCTGAAAAATTTCCTTGGATTTCCTTACCTCTTTGCATGTGTTTGTCTCGTAAAATGAATGTCTCATATTTAATCACCAATAATTTATTTGATTTGCTGTTCAGTGTTAATAACAAAATGTATTTTGTTGAAATTTTCCCCCAAATTAATTATATGTTATTAGTACATTTAAAATGCCTATCCCTGTAATCCTTTTGCCATTTCCACTGCGGTGCTTATTATGTGCCTATGTTAGCATGATCCTAGTCAGTACAGCATCTGTGCCATGCTCTTTCACCATTTTGGGCTTCCTTAATCCTGTGAGGGAGAATTAATCACTACATTCTGTATTGGTTTCCTCAGACTGCCATAACAAAATACCATACACTGGGTGGCTTAAACAATATAAATTTAGTTTTTCATAGTTCCAGAGGCCGGGAAGACCAAGATCAGGGTGTTTCATTCTGAGGCTTCTTTTCTTGGTTTAGAGTCAGCTGCCAGTTTGTTGTGTGCTCACATGACCTCTTCTTTGTGTGTGTGTGTGGAGAGAGAGAGAGAGAGAGAGAGAGAGAGAGAGACTATCTTCCTCTTATTATAAGCCTCCAATTCTGCCAGATTAAGGCCTTAACTTTATGACCTCGTTTAACCCTAATTAATTCCTCATAGGCCCTGTCTCCAATTACAGACATGTTGGGTTGCTGCTTCTACACAGGAATTTTTTGGGGGGACACAAACATTCAGTCCATAACATATCTCCATACGAATTCTTCACACCTCATACCTGGCACAGCCTATCTCTAACATCTAATTGTACCTAATAGCTTTGATCAAATTATATCAAATATCTTTCTCTTTTCCCTACTATGGAAGAATAGAATTTCTTTCTATTTACCTTTTTGTTCTCTCTTGGCACACAGATATACCTTCACAAAATGATGTTTGCTATTCTTTCCCATTTTTATAGCCAGATCTGCATAATTCTCCTTTATTTGGTGTTTTATGCTGTTAGTGTCCTCAAGCACCCAATGCACTCCTTCAAAATGTTAGGAATTATTCATTATGAAGAGCGCATCAGCAGGCCAACAGATGAAGGGACCTTTTCTTTAGTAGCTCCAGAATGCTGTAATATTTACTCTAAGATCGCTAATTCTTATTTTGTTTATCCCCCCACCACTCCCAACCCCCCACTCCCCCACCACAAACACACAGACCAACCCTTATTCTTTTTCCTTTCCTTATATGCCTTTTTTGTTTTCTGGCAGATATTGGTTTTAAATTATTTAATTGTACTTAATATATTTTGATGCCATTTTAATGGAGATGTTTACCTTTTAGTACTACTGGTCACAGATGTAATTTTGGATGATATTTTTATTTGTTTAACTTTTATTTGACTTTCTAACCAGATTATTTATATAAACAACTCTCATTTGAAATATCATCTCTCTTATATCGTATTTGCTTCTTCAGTCTATAGTCTGTTTTCTTAATCTGAGGTTGACACCAAACATAAATAGCCTTCAGATATCTTGCCATCTTCATGATTCTGAAATAGGTTTATCATTATAATCATCATTTTAAGATGCAGAAACTTCATGAGAAATTATGTAAAATATTTAGATTTACATAGTTATTAAATGGCAGAGCCATAAATGCAGCTCACTACTCTCTACAGATGAAGAAAATAAAGGATGGAAAACAGAAATATCTTATTTAACAGACTAATACTTTTTCGAAACTATATACCAGAATAGATATATTCCAGATACCATATTCTGGGCCATATAGCAATTCTAAAAACATGAACAACTCATAGGACACTAATTGTGCTCTTTAATCGCAGTGAAATTAAGTTGGAAGTATACAACAAAAGAGAAAAATAGCTATTAGATAACTATAGAAATAACAATTTTTGTGTATATGGATGTATTTGAGAATACATAGATGTATTTCTTAGCTCTCTCCAAGGGTCCTAGAAGCAAAGACAATCCAGTATAATGAACACACCTACTGCTCAGATCTTAGCATTTAAATGTCATTCTCTGATTAAAAGAATCATGGCTTTTTGGAGAAATGCTTTATTCGGGTCTGACATAATGAAAACATAAGAATCTTATCTAGAAAGTGATGAAGTAGTAAAAAAAAAAAATTATGTGAACATGTCAAAAGGACACAGGATTTAATTATAAAGGAGTTATGAGTGGCCAACCTTTCAAAATTTGAGCAACAAATTGAGTAATGATAGAAAGGGCATGTATCCCTTAGAATAAAATAAGTATTTATGAATATATTTATGCAGATCGACAGATGTAAAATGGGGAGAAGAAACATCTCTTAGATAGAATTTCAATTTTAAAATGCAGAATAAATAATGGAAATAGAAAACATAATGGTAACAACTATCGTGGATGCTAATCAGTGATGGAAGCTAAAATCGGTGGATGAAAATATAATGAGAAATAAGATATTTACCTAGTCACAAGGAATCATCCCAAGAGATTACTACAAAGGGTAAAATGATAACTATGTATAGGAAGAAATCTAACTGGCATTGCTTTAACCAAGTGATCAAAGTTAGTACCACCAGTAATGAGATAAATTGACATAATTTATCTATTGATAAGATGAACTGAGAATGTTAAAGTAGCACTTCTGTTTTATACTTGCCAAAATGCATAGCCACAGTTTAAACTTGAGAAAACATTTTTAAAAATCCAAATTCAGGGCTATTCTAAAAAAATAACTGGAGTGTACCCTTTGGAAATGTCTAGGTATTAAAGAAAAAGAACCGCAGGTGTTAGGAAATTAATTAGGCATAACAACTAAAGGCAATGTGGAACCTTGTATTGAATCATGGAAAAGAGATAAGATATTAATAGGAAAATGATGAAGTTCAACTACTGTCTGTAAGTTCATTAACAACATTTTATCAATGTTAGTGTCTTAGTTTTAATAATTGTGCTATAAGTATGTAAGATGATAGCATTATGGGAATCTGGTTGAAAGGTATAGCAGGAATGTTTTTATTCTTTTGCAGCTTTCTAAATTTTAAATTATTTAAGAGTAAAAAATTACAAATTACAAATAAATTGTTCTAAATTAATACAGAGCTATACCATACACATAAGTCAGGAGACTGAATTTTTATGATGTCTATTCTCACCATGCTGATATGTTGTTTCAATAAAATAAAAAACATATCCCAAAGTCTTTTTTTAAAAAAAGATGAGCTGATGTTGAAATTTTTATGAAAATGTAAATAATGTAAAATAGTCAAATATAACTTGAAAAATGTTTTAAATTATGCTATTTTATTTCAATATTTTAGTAGTGGTTATTTGATTAAATGCAATAGCTAAAACTCATCTAACAAGATCTTTTTGTTTTATTGCATTTAAAATATAGTTCAATAAATTCTTAAAAGAAGATACACAAACATCAAAAACATGCAGAGATCAAAAGAAAAGTGAGTAATTGGAATGCAGTAATGAGTAATTTCACAAACTATTGCAATATATCTTGAAGGAAATATGCAGTATATCTTGAAGGGGAAAAACATCATGAAGAAAGGAAGAAGAGCTAACCACAAATATGAAGGACATTAAAGAAATAAGGAAATTTCTTATAGTTTCATTCTAATCATCTTTAAATGAACAAACAATGTGATGTCAATTACAAACGATGTAAATTAACAAAATGTACTTCAAAAAGTAGATAACTAAAGCAGAGCATCAGCCAAATTAAAAATGTAGGGGAAGAAAAAAATTCAGAAGTTGTTTGGTATCATTGTGGATTTTAATAAAGAAATAGTAGAACTTTATCAACAGTGTGGGCAGCTGATCACATACTCCAAGAAGTGAGAAAAAGTAATATGTGGCCAAAGACAGGAAAATAACTCCTTTTTCTAAAAATTCTTTGAGACCGCTATGTCAACACAATGGTGAGAGACTAAAATTTGAGGATTCTAAATCAAATATTTGGAGAACTAAATCTCCATTTATGACAACCACGTTTAAAGCAAGAAGTAAAAAGAAGAGTAAATCATGACAACCTCTTCTTAGTCTGTTTTCATTGAAAGTGAAAGCAGAAGCAGGACAAGAGGAGTCTATTTTTGACACATTACTGCTGCTTGGTCTCAGAGAAAGCAGCATAAGTCCTGTAAAGGCATTCAGAGCTGTTATCTTAGAGTTAGGAGAGGACTTGGAAGCTGTATCAGAGACAATTGAGTCTCATGTTTATGCCCAGTTAGATTGAAGAGAAAACTCCTTTCATTTGCTTGACATTTTGCTGTTGGAAAATGCATAGCACTTGGGTTAAGATCCCTGTGCCTGAGTATCTAACACTCAGCGGGGACCTATTAGGCACTTGATAAACACCTACCTTGTGCCTCGTACTAACTATCTCTTGGGACCTCAATTATAAAGTGAAATGCAAATTTATATAAAAGTTTTGTTTGTTTGTTTTTATTTTTGGAACCAAAAGCTGTTAAAAGACTTGTAAGGGTTTACACACACATACACATCTATGCATTTGTCATTTAATAATCTTTGAAGTCATTGCTAACAAAAGGCTAAAGACACACTAGCAATTAGTGAGTAGGCTGCAGTAGGTGGTCTTTTCCAGCAACTAAATTTCCTTTGGCACTGTCCATACTCATCCTTCACACTGGTGATGGGTTCAGTAGACCCAGTTTCCTCTCACTCAACATGTATTCTCGGTAGGGCAGCAACCTTTCAGACCTGTGTTGTCTTCTTAACAAGCCTCCTGATGATGCTTCAAAATTGTCTTTTTCTTCCTTCATTTTCTTATTTTGATCAAGATGTATAGATAAGTATCATTAATATGAGTTGGTAAATCATATATTTTTCTATTAATTCTCATTAGGATAAATATGGTAAATATTGCCTACTTTATTCTTCTAAGTACATTTAAAATGCTATTCTTCATAATTCAAATGTATCAAGTGTAAGAAAGACGCTGGTTGTCTCCATTGTTCAAAACAGTGTTCAGGGTATTTGCATATCAATTAGACTACTATGTATATCTAAGGTCCAGTTTTTAGCTTTGTAATTTTAGAAACGTTTTCCCTCTTCCACTTCAAAGTATTTTGATCTTGAGAAATAGAAAAATCTTTGTACCAGAATGTTTCTTTACACATTTATTATGAAACCGGGTCTGGCAAGAGAATAGATACATGTCATTTACACCGGGCCTTCAATTTTCATGATTAAATCTACTCAAACACCATAATACAGATCAGAAAACTTTCTGGTGAGCATACATTTAAGAAAGAAGACATCTTTCTAATTCTATTTTTTTTTCCAATAATAGAGCTGTGTAAGTATTTGGATAGACAGAGTCCACTGCCAAAAATAACTAAAATGCTGGATTAAATATTTACTAAATACTACATGACAAATGCTATGGTTTAAATGTATCTCTCAAAGTTTATGCATTGGAAACTTAATCCACAGTGCAACAGTGCTGAGAAGTTGGGCCTTTAAGAGATGATTAGGTGATGAGGGTTCTGCTGTCACGAATGGATTAATGCCATTACTGCAGAAGTGGTCTAGTTATCTGGAGGGCAGGTTCCTCTTGAAAGAATGAGTTCAACCCCTTCCCTCTCTCTTTCTCTCTCACCATGTGATGGCTGCTATCATCCTATGATGTAGCAAGAAAGCCTTTGCCAGATTCAGCCCCACAATCTTGGATTTCTTGGCCTCCAGAACCATGAGCCAAATAAATTTCTACTGATTATAAATTACCCAGCCTGTGACATTCTGTTATAGCAGCGCAGAATGAACTAAGACCACAAGATAACATGAAAGTAATTAATATCCGGCTAAAACCATGACATTGTTGACACACTAGTTAATGAGTACACAAGGAAATTTGAAAGTTGAGATCATGCAGCTTATAAGTGAAAAAAAGTTGGTAAAGCTTGTTACAAATTTGAGAACAATCCTCAAAATGCACACTACTTTACTAATAATAGATCGGGAGGCTTAAACTGATAAATAATATTAAAAAAGTTTAAGAATTTTTGCTTAGGAAACACTAAATCATCTTTCTTTTCTCTCTAAAGAAAATGGTATTAAAATTATGATATGAAGGGACTATTGAAGACTATACAGCTAAAGTGTAAAAAAATTACAAATTATAAAAGCATGTTAGAAAAGTAATAAAATTATAAAATTAATAAAACTAATAAAATTATCTTATTTTCCAGATTCTGTGATGTTGATTAGCTTTAAAACATTTCATTGGTAATTATTTTTTTCATTTTTAATAAGTATTCACTTTTTGAATTAATTTTCATTTTGTAATTTTGTGTTACTTTCCTTTAAGAGAACCCCAAATTATACAAGATTTAGGTCCCACAAAGCCTACAATTCCCCCTGGTAAAGCATTAAGAGGAAGTTAGAGATGCAAGGCTACACATTGTAATGCTTACAGGACTTACAATATTACATCATAAAAATATGCGCTTGAAACTGTCATTGATATATTATTCAAATGTACCACAGAGACCATATTTATACCAAATAAAATGTTATTCATTGTAAACTTTAATTACTCAAAATTCTCATAGGACATGTAACATGATTTTTTAAATCTCTCTTTCTCTCCCTTGCTGTCTTTTTCTCGGTATATCTGAAGCTCCAAAAAGTACTTTATTATTCAACAAAGATGTATTAGACAACCAAAGGAAAACTTGCTGAGGAAGTTGCCAAGAACAATTCAACTCTTAGCTGACCACCTAAATTCTGCTAAACCATCCAGAAGTAGCCAAGATGGCAGTGGATATTCAAGAGACCTCCATAAGGAGAGTTGGTGGTGTGCCTAGAGTTCCCTCACCATAGTGAAGAGAGGTGGTGGTACCTCCTGTTCATCTCAGTGAAAATGCTTCATATTTCTTCTGGAATGTAGACAGTGCAAGGTGAGTGTTCAACTCTCAACTGACAAATTTAAAGCATAATTATCTACCTGAGAAAGTCTGAATCAGCTGAAGGAAAGGCTGGTTCAATAAACGAAAGCTGCCCAAATAACATGTTTCTTATAGATCAGATGTTAGAGTCCTCTTTAATAAAGCTGAAACTGAAAAGGGCTAGAGGATCCTAAGCAAGCTGCCAGAGGAGACGAATTTGCCAATGTTAAGAGAGTTAGAGATGGAAAATTCTCTGTGACAGGAGGGTCTACGAAACACCCATCTTCAGTAGATTTTGAGTGTTAGTCTTGGTAGTAAGTGATACTGTCTTAGAAATGGACTCCCCAGAAGCAACGGGGATAAAGAAATACTGATGTAATAGAGGACAAATGGCAGCCTTCCATTGTCTCAGGCAAGGTGGATGCAATTACCACAATAGGTGACAAGATTGTGGAATGGCAGTCAGGGTTGCCTGTTCTGCTGAGAGATAAGGAGAATATTAAAACAAAAACAAAAACAAAACAAAACAAAACAAAAAAAAAACACAGTGTTCCAAAGCACAACATCGATGTACAGCCAATAAAGATACTGTTTCATTTATACATACAAACGAAATTAAGAATGAATGATCAGAAAATGGAAGACAATGCTCTAATAAAAAGTAATGATCTCTTACCAGTTTCCAGCCTCAAACCAGTTATCATACTTGGAACTCATTGACTAAAGGAGAGGCCAGATTCCAAGAAGACAGGGCACTGCAACTGTGGGAATTATCTGTAGAAATGTTTACCTAGTTTTTTTCCAAAGGGAGTCTATGACTATTTACTTAGGTAACTGTACACTAGGGAAATGGGAAATCCAGGGATTTTTTATTTTTATTTTTATTTTTTCCCTGATGGGCAGAGGGTCAATGTTTTAATTGGTAGAAGGGGACCCATAGTATCATCATGGCTCATAGCTGAGTTTCTCTACAAAATTTTCTCTGTGTTGAGAGGACCTGCAGGGACAGAGCAAATTGAATAGCTGGTCCTTCTGAAGAACGTGAAGATGCAAACATCTAGCCTACTTTACTCAAGTTTGGCCAACTCTAAAGGGCCATCTCAGTTTCAGGGCTTCCTGTGGGATCAAATGAGGCCTCTGTTGCTACTGCATCACAGCTCAGTCTCTCCATCTGCCTAATCCTGCTCCCTTTACTTCTTTGAAAGTGTTTCTGGAGTGTTCCCCAATAAATTTCCTACATGCAAATTTCTGTCTGGGAGCCTTTTACCTGCCCAGTGCACCACCCAAGCACCATCCAGTGAGAGAATGTGTCAGTTTTAAACACTGACCAAGCCCAGAGAGTTCCAACAGCTGCTTTTTGTTCACCTCATCCATATTCCACTTCTATGAATCTAGAATTAGCAAACTAGGGGAGTAGAAGATCAAGTGGAAAAGTAGAAAATAAAATAAAACTATTGATTCTCTTATTTTACTCCATATACAATCAGTCTAAAGCAGACCAGAGTTGGGAGAGGGAGAAATTTTAACTTTAAATATACTTAAATTATTGGAATATTGAAACTGTAACAAATATATGAATTACTAAACTGATACTAATTAGTGAACAAACTGAGCAGAAGACTTTTCAGTATCTGAGAATGATCACACAAGCAAAGCATTCGGCCTTAGTGTTCATACCAAGGGCAGGAAAGATTCTCTGAGCAAGAGAAATGAGGACTGTGTTTTTAGTTCTTTACCAGCACCCAATTTGTTTCATGTAGTGATGCGCCACTGAAAACAGCCCAAACCAAATGAATAACAAAGCCTGTGCAATTGATTTTAAACTCCTTCCTAAGTCATTGATTCATGTGTACTTTATTTATCCTGGTCTACTTATCAAAAATGATAAGCTGAACTCTTTTTCAAAGTACTTGACCAATGCAAGAAAACCTAATACTTTTGTAGATAGATTGACACATAGGAAAAACATAAAAATGAATTTTATATCAAACCGTGGAGATAAGGAACAGGTGTTCAAAGGCAATGCTGCCAAAAATAAAGCCAGCTCACTGATGTTAGTGATTTCTACTGTGAAAATTCTTTCCAGAAAGCTGTTCATTTCTTTTATATAATGTTATATTGTTCGAGTTTGGAGAACAGTAACAGATTCAGTACTTTGCTTGGCTTATTTTGAAGTCCTACAGAAAATGCATAAAATATTCATTGAGAACACACAAGGCAAGGTGCTGCTGAAGTGCTGCTGTTAAGCACCTCAAGAGTATAGGATTCCGAGGGACCTGTGGAGCAAGATGGTGGGAACCTGCTGTAGCTTCACACTTCTGATCCTTTCATTATAGGTCACAAAGACACACACAATTTTGTGAGACTTTATTACACACAAGCTAATGTACTTTTTGGTTAGCAATTACTTTTGGAGTTAGCAATACTAGAGTCAAGAACCAATTCAGAGAAAATGAGCCACAATAAGGCTTCTCTATACCAAAATTTGGGACTCTGAAAATGTTTTTTTTCTCATTTCACAAATTGCACCCCCTTTCCTGCCTGTGCCAAAATGGCAGTTACTTCCTATGGATGCAGAGGTCTGGAAAGGAACAGCAATTATCTGTGTTAATGCAAGCCTTATTCTTGCACCTAAAAAAAAAAGTAGAAGATTGAATAATAAAATATTTTCAGCCAAATGCTTGAAAATCATTTCAATCATCTACATTTTCCACGTTGTTTTTGCAAAAAAAAAAAAAAAAGTCCTTATTTTCAAAGAAAAAAAAATCCTGTTTTTCTTCTCATCGATTTTAGCATTACTAACTGGTATATGAGATATAATTAAAAGAACAACATATGAAATTTAGATCAAAGCAGATAGAAAAATAAGCTTGACATATTATTAATTTCTTGCAACCATTCCCCTTGTTCTTTAACTTTGGTTTTCAAGAACCTGAAATCCTGGAAGAAATGTCAAACTCAATGGAAAGGTTACTCATTGATTTTGTTAACCATTGTATTCTGTCCTTGATTCCAATAGAGAGCAAATAGATCTAAATAAAAGAACCAGCTATCTCCTATGCATACTTCTATTTTAACCCATTATGCTAGCTTTGAAAAAGGAGATTGAAAAGTTAAAGAAGATAAATGCTGCAGGTGTTGAATCAGAAGCACAGTCAGTCCCCTTTGTGATTCACAATTTGGCTCCCTTCTCCTGTGTGTGTTATAAATGAGTTTAGTTGAAAAGCTTCCATTCAATCCCTAGGCCTTCACTGAAGGAAGAGGAGGAGGTGGCTAAAGGCAATGTGTTTCCTCTGGAGAATCCTCAGCGGACTCCACACTGTCTCACCAGGGGTATCAAGACTTAATTTCTTGATCTTTAATGCACAAGCCCAAGTCCATCTGTTTAGTACAGCACATCTATAATTATGAGCAAAATTTGTTTAAGGGTAAATTTATTTACCAAGTTACTATCTTATTTGTTGGTGTTTTAGCAAGTGTACAATGCTCCCTGTGTCTATGTATCTAAGATTATATGCTTTCAGAATTTTGAATGATGGACAGCACAGCAGGGTGATTGTAGTCAATAATATTGTATGCTACAATTCAAAAAAACTAAGAGAGTAAATTTTAAATGTCTCACCACAAAAAAAAAAAAAAAAAAGATGAGTAAGCGAGGTGGTAGAAATGTTAAGTAGCTTAATTTAAGTATTTCACATTGTGTACATATATTGAAACATCCCATTGTACTACATAAATGCATACAACGACGATGAGACAATTCAAAACATTAAATATAGATTAAAAGATAAATGATAGACAATGGAAAACATGCTTAAGAAAAGGTAATATAATTTTTATTAATAACATTTATATATGGACCCCTGCAGATGCCAGAGACTCAACAAACAGTCCATATGCTCCACAATGCCAAAGAAGAAAATGAAAACAAAAAACAAAAACAAACAGCTCTCACGGAGTCTTACCAGCTTTAACAAAATTAAAGTTTTTTTCGTGTTCATAAATAGTAAGCTTTATAGGTTTTAAAAGTTTTATAATCCATTATCACAGAGTTTTCCCGTACTACAGTTACGTTGCCTTTTGAAAAATTAAAGCTAATATACAATATAACTCCACGGAAATGGTAAGCACAGCTTCCACTTCAGTGATGGCTGACTCCATCCACTTCAAACAGTAATTCAAGGTTACTTGCTTGGAAAATTTCACCATTGTTTGGTTAAAATTTGAAACAGAGTTTTAAAAATTGCATTAAGTGAATTAGTAGAGAAGAAAAAATTCAGTATAAAATTAGAAATGCAGAATGTATGACAAACCATATTCACCTGCATTGCTCCTGTAGGAAACTTGATAGTCAAATGGTAAGTGTTAGTGTTAGAGTGAAGCAGCAATGCCACCAGCATGGGTAGGTTCACTCTGAACGCTTAAATTTAAATTCTTTTCTTATAATTAATTGTTGTGTTACAATTTTATTGATACATCCCTGATATGCTTTTTATATGACACTTAAAACATGTGTCCTGTTTTGGTTATTTGTCCTACAGTTTTGCAAATACATCTGAGTTTAAAAGGAAGGAAACCATCCATCAGTCTGGTTTTGAAGCTTTCTTGCAATATTATAATATAATTTATCCATAATTATATTAATTGTTCCACATTAACTCAGTATTGAACTTCTAAAAGTAATATTAAGTGTGTGTTTTATGGATTTTAAACAATTATAACATATTAAGACAGTAAAATTAATTTCTGAAGTATTAAAAATATATCCATACCTACAGGTTCAAAGTGAATTTTAAATACGTAAAATACTGCAATGATTTTCTCAAATAAATTAATGGTTTCACATTTTGTGTATAAGGTACTAATTCTATAAATTTCACAAATGTATCTGCACATCTACCTCTATTTTTCTAAATGTATTAAGCATATGATGTCACTTTATAATAAAGTTCTCAAATAGCTATTACGCAATACTTATGCAAGGCAGAAAAGTCACTTAATACTTTCACATGTGTTTTTGACCTGCGAAGTGGGTGGATTAGGCTAAAATCACTTAAGTTTCTTTAGGGAGTCAATGGTTGAGTCAGAAGATCCCTTCATTTAGTTGTTAATCAACCAATTAAAGACAACTTTACTTAGATAAACTTGATTTGATCTGCGTGATTTCAAATAATGTAATTTGCCTTATCCTTCACTTTTCAAATGAATATAGGAGACATTACAGATATTTATTACTAATATTTCAGTCTTTCATGGACTGCTTTGTTAATGCATAGACTGTATATCCCAGTTGAATTTCTTAGGTAGTGAACAAACTTGAAACAAAACAAAGTGCAAAAAACATTTTACACTAAAGATTCCCGACAGGAAAAAAACCAATCAATGTGCCCCTTTATTGGAGGAAAAAATTTCCAAGCCATGAAATGCAACATCTTCGTATAGATTTAAATTTTCTTGCCAGAGTGTTGAACACCTCAGTATTGGTAGTATGAATAAAAAGAGTTTTGATAGATCAACATTACATTAAAAAACAAAGTAATATAAGCCTGGCTAGCAAGCAGAGTAATAGTTTACATTCTAAAAGATGTCATCCCGTATTTCAGTCTAATTTAATTTTTCCCCTACCAATAGGGTATCATAAAACTGATGATTTTAAAAGTCTGTCACATAAATCTAATTTCACATTTCTTTACTTCTTTTTCCTTTAGTTCTTATTCTCTCAAACTAGCAGGAGATCTTATAACTCCTCACTGATTTTATAACTGCATAACACATTTTATAAATTACTCTGTAAAATTGCTTGTACAGTCAGTCTTTGTTTGCCCTTGCTGTACCTACAACTCTCTAGATATTATGTACATTAGTGTCAACAAGTGAAGACGATCATAGAATTAAATGACAGGCTCTAAAGTTAAAACTGTTCTAAACACAAATGCATTTCCTAACAGAAATTCATGCTTAAATAAATTTGAAATTATTAATTTCCAATGACTTTTTTCTTATGTTTTAATTTATTTTATATTTTCATCACATTTATAAGAATTCTTCAATATCAACATAGTTTTCAAATGGGAAAAAATATAGATAGCGTCACACAGAGAACACATTGATTTGTATGTGATTACTTTGAGGTCTTTGTAAGTAGGGCCAAACAATAGCATGTTACTACACAGTCAACCACAAATCTTCTCTAGTCAGTTTCTCAGCAATGAAATTGTGACAGCAAGAATCATTATCTAGCCATACAGTGAAGGATTTGTTTATATTAAATTTAATTATTTACTATAAAGAATATTCTCACTTTCAAGATAAATCAAAAGGATAGTTGCGAGGTTTACTTTGTAGAAATCCATATAAAATAGAATACAATTAAATAAGGAATCACATAAGTTAATGCCACAAAAGTAAGTTCAAGTCAGAGGTATGATGAATATTAAGTTGCAAAAATGTTAGTGCTTAATTATATTTAGCTACACCCCTTCTTTAAAACAATAGCAAAGTGAATTTAACACATACTTGACCAAAATTTATTACTAGTTTTTAGTCTGTTATGCTATTTTCACCAGAGTAGCTTGTTGTATTTGTTTGCTAGGGCTGCCTAACAAATACCACAGATTGGGTGGCATAAAAACACAAAAATTAATTTTCTCAAAGTTCTAGAGACTAGAAGTCCAAGATCAAAGTGTCATCAGGATTGGCTTCCCCCGAGACCTCTGTCCTTGACTTGCAGACTGCCTTCATGCAATGTCCTAACTTGGCATGTTTTTTTTCTGTTTGCCTGTGCATCCCTGGTATGTCTTCCTCTTCTTATAAGGATGCCTATCATGTTAGATTAGGGACCCACCCTCATGACCTAATTTAACCTTAATTACCTCTTTAAAGTTCCTATCTCCAAATACAGTCTTGTTGCGGGTTAGGACTTCTACATACAAATTTTGGGAAACACAATTCAATCCATAAAGATTATCAAGGGCTTCTTTCAAATATCATGGAGTTTAAAGACCCTTAAAGGAGAGCCCTGTATGATGTGTTGAAACACATACATTGTCAACGAACAACTTTAGATAATGGGGGAATGATTGCTTGGTTATGCTTTATGTGGAGGAAAAGATCACAATCCGTTTTACGGTAATTGAAATTTCTATCAGGCTTTCTTATAACACCACTGTATCTTGTCAATCTTAGAAGTATAAAGCAGACATTCCCTGCTGTGAAGAGATTAAGTAGTCTCTGTGCATGGCCTCTGAATAATTTATTTGTCATGCATGTTTTCACTATATTGCATAAAATGCATTACAAGATGAGTAATAAACTTATATATGTAGTAACGCATATTTTTACATAGAACATTATTTTAAAAGATTTACAATGACCATTTTACAAATGTTTTCTTGTCATTCTTTTAATAAATGACTGAGTGTTAAGCAGAAATTGTGCAGTAATTATGTAACATGTTTGATAAGATTTATAAACTGCCATAAAGTATGTAATAATTTTTTCACATGATTTAATCGAGAAGTCAGTGGTTCCAGGTGATAGAAATAATTGCTAGCATAATTGGGGAAATTGAATTCATCTCAGTTTTTAAAAGAATATTTTTGGGGTCTAATAAATATGTACAATAGAACACCTTTAAATACTCAACTGCTTTAATGCCTATCTAGATTAAACCCAGTTCCTCATTCCCATAGTAGTTACAGATGCAGAGAATTTCCGAGTAATCTTATCCATGTATTCCCATCAGTAAGTCTCTAAAATTAATTTGTGCTTATCACCAAAATCCTTTATCCTAGCTGTAGCTCTTGCTGTAAGTATACAATTTAATTAAATATTACAGAGCAGTGAATTCTGAATTTGAAAGAGAATCATTTCTATGAATACTGAGTTGAATGTTTTGGAAAGATAGGAAAAAGTGAATCCCTAAAACTTACTGTTAAGTTAATGCTGATACAGCTTTACAAATTTGGAAAATTCACAAAAATCTACTTATCGACTCATTACTTCATTGTTTCTCTCTAAAGAAAAGAGCTTGTCTAATGGTATTCTGTGATTGCTCAAAATAATGACAAAAGATCATAGAAATAAAAAGGTGAGAGTTGAGTAATATGTTCTACTATGAAATACAAGGTAGAAAAAATGAAAAGTGCCTAAACAGGGTAGAAAAAAAATAAGTCAAAAGTATATAGACCAGATATAAAATTTTATAGGAAGTTATAAAAATACAATTACCAGAGAGCAGTAGACCTACGTAAAACTCTGTGGAACAGCTCTTTCAATAAAAGGACTTGCTTGTATGTGTTCCATGACTTCAATTACTTGACTCCGGGTTTATGTGGAATAAATCTGGAAAGTTATCAGTAGAGGTTCCCCAGCAGTAGGTACTTATGTGAGAATAGCAGCAGGAATAAATGATTGCGTTAAGGTTATTAGAAGTAGATTATAAATGTAAACTATTGGTAAGGCAGTAACTCATAAAGCAACTTGGATACATATAAGTAATCAATACAATTCTCCAGCACCTTATATCTAAATATTATAACCTTGAATCCTACATCTGTAATATTTTGAAACATTTACATAGTCAGCCTAATATGAAAAACATGAATACACTACAATTGGCATACATTAAAATAGAGCTTATATTTGAGTGACCTGAGATGTGAGGGAAGTTTTAATCACTATCATTTAAAAAACTTTTTATAGACTAGTCAGTATACATTAACTCTAGGGTAATGAATTCATGAGAAAAATTATTTTCAGTTTGAACACGATAAAAAGTAGTGTGTATGCACAATGAAAAAGGAAAATGAAAGATTTTCGGTCTGGAGGCTAACCTCATGTAATAGATAAAATTCTCATTAGACCATTTTAATTATAGAAAGATGAAAAATTATTTCTTCAACACATATTCCACAAGCTCACTTCTAGGTATTGGTCCAATTTTTATTCATTACATTGTCTTCTCTAAAATAGATGTTTTGTATAGAGGTTTCTATTCATTTTGAAAAAACATGGGGAAGACAGAATTTATGTACAATTATCTATGATGACAGTTTTCAGATGTGTTACATTTATACTATATCTGAAACTGAGGCTGTCTCTAGTTTTATTCTTATGTCGGGGTTATCAAAGCATAATTTATATATAGTAAAATTAATATTTTTGGGTGTAACATTCTATGTACTTTGATAAATGCACTTTGTATGTACTAATGCCTTTTGTATGTACTAATGCAAGTACTGTGATCATTTAACAATAACCATGGTAAAGAGACAGAAGAGCTAAATTGTATCCCATCAAAAAGTCACATCATGCCCTTTGGCAGCCAGTTTTCTGTCCTCCAAAGCTATTTCCCTAACTGTTGATTTTAGATTTGTCCCCATTGATTTGACTTTCCAGAGTGTCAAATGAATAATACAGTGTGTATCCTTTTATGATCTAGCATAATACATGTGAGATTTATAATTTTATTATGTGTACCACTACTGTGATCTTATTTATTATTGACTATTATTCCATTACATCAATGTGATGCAGACTGATTATGCATTTACCAGTTTAGGGAAATTTGGATGGATTTCAGTTCTTGGTATTTATTAATGAAGTAATTATAGATATTTACACATATGTTTTTGTATAGACATATTTTTGGTTTTCTTTCCTGTCTGGACACATTTTTATTATTATAAATTATAGGAATGAGATTCTTGCAGCATACTGTACCAGATATGGGTCATGTGTACATAAGACAACTGGAAAATACCAAAACGTTTTTCAAAGTATCTGCATCACTTTGTATTATTTCTGGGTAATATTTTACAGTATAGAGGTACCAAAGATTATTTATACAAGCACCAGTTTAAGGGCATTTGAGATGAAGGGAGAAATAGGCAATTCAAAACAGTAGCTAGTGATTTAATGATCACAGTCATAATAATAAATAGAAAAACAAGACCAAAAACTCAGTAGGCATGCAGAAGACTTGAATAATGTTGTCGACCAGTTTCATTTAACTGACATCTCTATAACACTCCACACAAAGGCAGAATGAGCATTCTCTTCAATTACACTTAGAACATTTTCCAGAATAGACTATATGCTAAGACAAAGAACACGATTCAATAAATTTGTTTTGTTTAAATCTGATAAAATAAGTTTTATGACTATAATGGGATTAAATTAGAAATAGAAACCAGAAAATTAAGGAAATATAAATATTTGAAAATTGAACAGGACACTTGTAAAAATCCTATGGGCTTAAGAAGAAAATACCCTAAAAATTAGAAATATTTTGATATGAATATGAAACACAACATATTAAGATTTATGGGCTGCTGCTATAGCAGTAGCAAGAGAGCAATTTATAGCTGTAAACAATTATGTTAGAAAAGAACTAAAATGTCTCAAATTGATATATTAGCTTAACCTTAAGAAATTAGGGGAAGTAGAGAAAGCTAAAACTAAGGAAACAGAAGGAAAGAAACAATGGATAATTTAATAGAAGTCAATGAAATATAAAACAGAAAAATAGAAACAATACATGAAACTAAAATATGATTATTTGAAAAGATTAATAATATTGGTAGTATAAATTGATAGATAAAATTGATGGGAAAAAAAAACAATGAGAAAAGGAGAGAGAGAGAGATTGATAGAAAGAGGACACACACATTAATAAAATCAAGAAAGGAAGAAGATTCATCACAGCAAAGCTTACAGAAATTCAAATGGTTTACATGGGAAAATAAAATTCCTTTTTTGGGAGCTTCGTGCCAACAAAATAGGCAACTTGGATGCAGTTGGCAAATTTCCAGAAAGACTCAAATTACTGAAACAGATTCAAGAAGAAATATAAAATGTGAATGAATCTATAAGTAAGGTAATTGAATTGTAATTAAAATTAATTCCACAAAAAGTTAAGTCCAGCAAAATATATAAACGCCAAATAATACTAATTATTTATAAACTCTTTCAGAAAATAGAGGAAGAGAGAACATATGTCTATATTCATTTTACAAGGCCAGTCAGTGTTACTCTGATAGCAAAGCCAGACAAAGACATCATAAGAGAAAAAAACAAAAAATTACAGACCAATATTTCTCATATAGATGCAAAAATCCTCAATAAAGCTGAATCCAGTGGCACATTTTTTAAAAAGCCACAATCAAGTGAAATATATACTAGACATGCAATATTTGTAAAAATTCTAAAGTCAGTTAATGCAATATCATTTCTAATGTATAAGGCAAAAGTCACATGATTGTCTCAATAGATGCAAAAAAGTTGAAAAAATGAAATCTCTCTTGTGATAACTTTTTTAACTCTCAAAAAACCAAAATAGAAAGAAAAATCTTCAACCTGACAAAAGTTAAGTAAGAAAAACATAAAGATAATATCATCCTTATTGGTGAAAGATGGAAGTCCTTTTCCCTTATCATTGCTAACAAGGCAAGACTGTACGTTCTCATCACTTTAACACTGTACTGGAGGTTCTAGCCAGTATAGTCAAGAAAGAGAAATAGGAGGAATTTGGATTGGAAAGTAAAAAGTAAAAGTGCCTTTATTCCAGATTACCAGACACTTTTTATAGAAAATCCAAGAAATACACACACACACACACACACACACACATATACACAGAGAGAGAGAGAGAGATTAGAACTAGAGTTTAACAAGGTCACAGACTACAATTCATGAAAGTTAATTGTATTTTACCACAGTAGCAGTGGACAACCTGAAAATAAAAAGAAGTAATCAATTCCATTAACAATAGCCTAAAAACAGTACAATATTTAAAAGTAACTTTAACAAAAGAAGTTGAAAAACTATGCAATTAAAACTGCCAGACATTGCTAGGCAAATTCAAAATATAAATAAGGGGAGACAATGTCATGTTTTCGGAACTGAAGACTCAATATGATTATGACAGTAATTAGCCCCAAATTGATTTATTGTGTTGTGATGGTTAATTTTAGATGTCAGTTTACTGGGTTAAGGGATACCCAGATAGCTGGTAAAGCATTATTTCTGATGTTTCCTGAATAGATTAACACTTGAATTGGTGGACTGAGTGGGGAAGATCTGCTCTTCCCCAGTGTGAGTGGGGACCATCCAATTGGTTGAGGGCCTGCATAGATGTAAAGGGCACAATTCTGTCTTCTGGAGCAGAAACATTGTTCTTCTCCTGCCCTTGGACATTATACTTCCAGGTTTTCTGACCTTTGAACTGCAGTACTTGTACCATAAATGCCCCCCAACCCCCTTCTCAGGCTGTTGGACTCTGACTGAGGCTTACACTATCAGCTTCCCTGATTCTAAGGCCTTTGGACTCAGGTTGGGCCAAGCTACTGGCTTCTCTGTTTCTCCAGCTTGCAGGTGACTTACTATGAAACTCTCAGCTTTCATACTCATGTGAACCAATTCCCCTAAAAAATTTCCTTTCATATATCTGCATGTTGGTTTTGTTTCTCTGGAGAACCCTGACTAATACAAGTGACCATTAAATCCTTGTAGAAAACCAAGCAAGATATTTTTGCGGAAACTGACAATCTGATTCTAAAATACGTATAAAAAAGTAAAAGATTCTTGGAGAACAAAGCTTACACACACACGCACACACACATACATGTACAAAAGTGTATGTGTTATTATAGTTCAAATAATTGCACACATGTTATTGAAAAGCTGTATGTTTAGTTATTTCATTTCTACTTTCCAGACAGCCTGTCAATAAAAGTGAAGTCAAATTTTAAAATAGACCTGTAACACCGGGATTATAATCAAAGAATATTGAAAAATAATGCAAATATATGGCTAATTTTAATAATTCTTTGATTTAATTACAGTGGGAATTCTGTGAAAAGATCATTGCTTTTCCCAATGTAACCAAGAAATTATTTTCAATCAAACATACATAATTGCTCTTCAGCTTTGTCACAGCTAGCTGTTCTAAAAACTATGTCTTGATTGTATTTGTGAAGAATCAGCATAACTGTATGAATCAGGAATTGAGATAAGATGTTAGATGTGATCATCACCATGAGATATATTGATATTAATAACTCTACTAAAATATGGCAAAATATTGCCAATTTTCTGAATAGTTGATAGCATGGATAATTGCAGTTAATGAAAAAAGGTTGCAAATTAAATCTAGATTAGAATGATCAAATATTTAGTATTTTATTTCAGGAGAACCGTGTTTTCAAAAAATAAATATACTCAGTTTTCAAATTTAGATTGGCATCATTAGATAACTCTTTATGAAATTATGTATCTCGGCCAGGGGCAGTGGCTCACGCCTGTAATCCTAGCACTTTGGGAGGCCCAGGTGTGTGGATAACCTGAGGTTGGGCATTTGGGACCAGCCTGACCAACAGGAGAAACCCCATCTCTGGTAAAAATACAAAAATTAGCTGGGCATGGTGGTGCATACCTGTAATCCCAGCTACACAGGAGGCTGAGGCAGGAGAATCACTTGAACCCAGGAGGTGGAGGTTGCGGTGAGCCAAGATCGTGCCACTGCACTCCAGCCTGGGCAACAAGAGTGAAACTCCGTCTCAAAAAAAAAAAAGAAAGAAAAAATTATGTATCTCAATTAAATAACAATGTCTGCAATAATCATACCAAATTAATCTTAATACAGGGCATTTGAACCTTTAACCTTTAACCTATCTAATAATATTAGTGGTATTTATATTCTAAGCAGACTTCTAAGGTCTTTACTAAATATCTCCCAAATCTATGAGTTAATAAGAGGTTACAAACAATACAAGGACTAATTTGCATGATTTGAGTATTTGTACATCTATTTCTGAATATAAAGTAAGCTTAGAATCCTATTATAATTAGTGATTATTATTGAACCAATTCTGCTAATATTAGGGGAATTTTTTTTTTTTTTTTTTTTTTTAAGATGTAGCCTTGCTCTGTCTCCAAGGCTATAGTGCAGTGGCATATCTTGGCTCACTGCAAGCTCTGTCTCCCAGGTTCACGCCATTCTCCTGCCTCAGCCACCCGAGTACTGGGACTACAGGCGCCCGCCACCACGCCCAGCTAGCTTTTTTTTTTTTTTTTTTAGGAGAGATGGGGTTTCACCATGTTAGCCAGGATGGTCTCGATCTCCTGACCTCGTGATATGGCCGCCTCGGCTTCCCAAAGCCCTGGAATTACAGGCATGAGCCACTGCGCCCGGCTGGGAATTTTATTTCTAAGAATCTTGTTTGGTTTAGTGACAATAGAACTAAACATTAGATTGGGGGCAGTTATTAATTATATTGTTAAGAAAGAGACACCACTAGCACACTAAGAACTGTCTGCTTACTTTATTTATTCTACGTTTTAGTGTTTTACATTAATATTTATGTTTCTCACTCTGATGTCTTCCTACAGAAGCATATTTTGTCGACACTCCAGACAGTGTTATAATCTGCCACCAACTCTGAATTTTATTAGTCCCAGTCCTTCTGTTTAGATCTAAGTTCCATACAATTCAAACATAGCAATTGCTGGTATTAATCTTGAACAAAAAGCTAGCCTTATACAAAAGATATACTTAAAATATGTTGATATTTTGTACAAATGGAATTGACAAAGTCATCACATTTAATTAGATGACAGTGACTTGCAAAATGCACTGGTCTAAGAAGGTTTTCTAGAGTAGTTACAAAAAAATAGAAAGCATATAGAATGAGCTAACTACTTAAATAATACTTAATTAAAATGACAACATCTCTGGCCTCAAAGTTATATATATGTCCTTAGTCATGCATACCGTAGAAATATATTTTTATTTTAAGCCTTTTTACCGTCTTTTTCAGTGAATCACAAAATATACTGTTTTGGTCAGTTATGTCATAGAAAGGAATAACTATTTTGTTGTTAAAAAACATAAAATTTACTTTTAAAAGCATTTTTTACTGCTTTGCATTAAATAATAAGAAAAATGTTCAAATGAAATTTTAAGTGAAAACATTCTATTACATTTTTGTACTTGGAACTTAGGTATGTAAGTTGATCATAGTCTGGCTGTATATTTTTAAGAGCAAAAACTGTCTTACTGAATATATACAAAGATGTTCAGGGATGAGTTTTCAAAGGGCAGTGAGTGAGATAATAATTCAAACCCACATGGATATTTCAAGTAAAAATCTAGTTGTCATAAAATATTGATGAACAATTTAATAAAAATACAATACTTAAAATAGTATACACTCATGCTGTTCAAGAAACATACCTTTTTCAATTACAATAAACAGCACCCTATGGAAAATGTGTGTGTATGTGTATTTCATTAGAACAAAATGAGCTTAAAATCAGAAAATGCTTGAAATAAAGTGGAGAGTGTCAGCCAACGATGTTTTTCAAAGTTAAATAAATTGCTGGAACGGACTAATTTTTTAACAGGTGAGTGCTTAGTGAGACCTCAGAGCCTGTGAACTGGCAGGTATCTATAGTTTGGGTATGGGTGGGCCAGTCAATCTTGAACCCTCTTGGCACCGCTGGCTGTATGTGTAACATTGATAAAAATTATGGCTGCATTAGTGATGGGCCTCCAGCGTGATGCACACTGCCAAAATCAGCCTCTTTGTGACCTCTAATAATTTGATTCTGCTGCTGGGTTCTTGGAAAAGCTGCTGAGGCAAGCATTAGACCTGCAGAAAGGGTCACCTATTTCTCATGCTCCAGACAAGATTTTAGCCTTGAGCTGAAAGTTTAAAAAGAATAATATCCGATGAATGAAGAAAACAATCAGCATTTTTCTGAAAAGTAACATGAAAACAGGCCTAGTCACACAAAATTACAAGTGTTATTATTCAACCAATCTCTTGCTTAGCTGAAGTAACATCTCCAGGAAAACTATTATTTCCTACTCAAAATCAGATGAACGGATTCAATGACTAGAGATTCAATTTAACTTATAATTGTGCCTTGTAATTATAGCCATAGATGCTGCAACTTTTGTTATTTGTACAGTAAAGATGCATTTCATCTTGCAGCCCACCTGTATTCGACACAGAATAAGTCTGTACTACAATTCCGTAGCTGTATTCTAAAGCGAAATAAAGTAGTTTTTTTACAATGGGGGGAAAAAAAAGCCCTTTATACTTGCTTGAGCTTTAACAATGCATTAAATAGAAAGGGCAGCTTACCCTGAGAAATGTAGTCATCTCTGAAGGAAGCGAAGAAGGTTTTATAAAAAGTAATGCATTTTCAGTGAAGCAACTAATTATTGACGATACAACTGGGCACTTGTGCTTCCAACAGCCAATTTCATAGACTCTCTGTCAAGTAAAATCCAATTTTAAGATTTATAATACAACTAACTTTTGCCGAAAGGAAAAATGTTAATGTAAGACAAAATTGGAAGGAACTTGGAGATCACTGGGTGGAATCTCCTCTTTTAATCAGTGAGAAAAGTCAATGTGCAAAAGGGTCAAAGGAGTTTCCGAAGTTTATACAATTAATTACCATCAAAATAAAGGCTAAACCTCAAACCATCTACTTTCAATAGAAAGTGCTCTTTAGCAAAAACAGTATTTCTAAGAAATATATTTTGATTTAAATGCCAAATATAAATAGAAAATCCAGGTACACTTAGAGCAAAAGTTTCTCTGGCAGAATCATCTACTGAGGTTATTCATTTCGATAATTCAGCCAAAAATTCCACCAATTTGATGCAAATCAACAGGTCTAAATATTTCACTCAATATTTCAACCCCTTCAAGCCTAAAATAGCTGCTCAGTCAACAATTCTGTTGACATTTGTAGAACTGTAAATGGCTATGCCCAACTGGGATTTTCTTTTTTTTTTACCTAAGTTTTTTTTTTGAGACGGAGTCTTGCTGTGTTGCCCAGGCTGGAGTGCAGTGGCCGGATCTCAGCTCACTGCAAGCTCCGCCTCCCGGGTTCACGCCATTCTCCTGCCTCAGCCTCCTGAGTAGCTGGGACTACAGGCGCCCGCCACCTCGCCCGGCTAGATTTTTGTAGTTTTTAGTAGAGACGGGGTTTCACCGTGTTAGCCAGGATGGTCTCGATCTCCTGACCTCGTGATCCGCCCGTCTCGGCCTCCCAAAGTGCTGGGATTACAGGCTTGAGCCACCGCGCCCGGCCGGGGATTTTCTTTTAAAACTTACCACACCTTACCAAATATTCCCTTTCCTTCCTGAGATGATGTAAGATTACATAATTCCTGTGATTCCTGCAGCTCTGAAATTTTAACTGTTTTAAGGCAGTGTTACTTGTCTATAGAAATTTACTTTTCTTTGTATTATTTTAAACATTTACAAATGTCTATTTTCTTGGAAAATATAAGTGTAATCTCATTCAACATTTCAAGTTCTATAGAATGTTCACTTATCTGGCTCCCTGGGACAATAAAATTGTATCCGTCAGCATTCTCCCAGACTCTGCCTTCACATCTCTCTGGGAAAACTGAGCACTTCATCTTGTATCAAGACTCTTTATGCTAATCTCTTCCCAACTGGTTTTTAAATACTTTGAGAGCAGGGTCTGTATTTTTATTTACTTATTTATGCCACCCCACCCTGCCATCACCACCACGTTGTCAAACTCAAGGAGAGCTTCTTTGGTAAGATGAATAGACAAATTCTTTTTTTTTTTTTTTTAATTTTGCTACTTTTTAATATTGTTGAGTAACATTCCATAGTATGAATGTACCTGAATAGACAAATTCTATTAAAAAAAACAGAACAACAAATATAAAAGAACCAAAGATAAAAACCACTTGTCAAATATGCAATTTCTGGGTAACTTTGTCTTTGCTGACAATGCTTAGGACATACATTATAAATCCTAAGTCTGATTATAATTTTCAGAAAATAATTTTATGGCTCATACATTTGTTAAGTCCTGACTTCTTATGAGAATGAAAATAAACACAATTGTAAAGTAGCCAAAAGGAAAATAGAGCCAAAACTTGTCTTTCTGTAAAGGTAGCCTGAATACACAGAAGACAGAATTTAGGTCAATATGTAGTGTTCTTAATTAACCATCTTAATAAAGGGTAAAAAACTGAAAAGCTCCTACTTAATATCAGGAACAAGACAAGGATATCCAATCTTACCACTTCCACTCAGTAACATACTGCAGGTTCTAGCAAGGCCAAGCATGCAGAGCAAAACAAAAATCTAGATTAAAAAGGAGGGAATAAAGATATCATTATTCACAGAAAATATGATCTTATAAATAAGATCCTAGGAAATCCATAAAAATATAAGCTATTAGAACCAGTATGTAAGTTCAGCAGTTATATAATACAAGATCTATATAAAAAAGTCAATTGTACTTCTATGCACTAGCAATGAACAATCAAAAAACAAAAATAAGGAAAAAATTCATTTATAATAGTACCCAAAAGAATAAAGTACTTAAAAAGAAAATAAATGCATTGAAGACCTAAGTAAATGAAAAGATACTCCAATTTCATCGATCAGGTGACAATATTGTTATGCTAATAATACTGCCCAAATTGATCTCTATGTAAAGTATAATGTTTATCAAAATCCCAACTTGCCTCTGTGTAGAAATTGATAAGCTATTGCCAAATTCATATAGAAATGTTAGTGATCCAGAACAGCCAAAACAAACTTGCAAAGGAGGAGCACATCCAAAGCATTCACACTTCCTGATTTTAAAACTTACTATAAAGGTACAATTATCAAGACAGTGTGGTAGTACAGTAGAGATATACATATAGATTAAGGAAAAGAATTTACAGTCCAAAAACCAACCCTTATTATTTTGTCATTTATTGTTAGTCAAGGGTGTCAAAATAATGTATGTGTGATAGAATAGCCTTTTCAATAAATGTTACTAGGAAAACTAGATATACAAATGAACAAAAAAATGAAGTTTGACTTCCGTCTCAGTAGAACACACAACATTAAATGAAAATGTTTCAAAGGCCTATATGTAAGACATAAAAGTAAAAACCTTAGAAGAAAACATAAGTGTAAATTGTGACCTTTGATTTGGCAATGGTTCCTTAGATGTCACACCAAAATCACAAGTAATTAAACTTAAAATATAGATAAATTGAATTAAATCAAACTAATAATATTTGTACTTCCATGGACATCAGCAAAAGCACAAAGCAAAACACAAAAAGAACTGTATAAAATATTTGTAAATTATACATCCAATAGCAACAAGTACCCAAAATACATAATGAATCTTACAATTCAGCCATAAAAAGATAAGTTACTTAATTAAAAATGGGCAAGGAATTTGAATAGCCATGTCTCTAAAAAAGATATTCAAGTGACTGAAAATCAGGTGGAAAGATGGCTGACATCATTTATTTAGAAAATGTAAATTTAAAGGACAATAAATTATAATTTTGTACCCAGTAGTATGGGTAAGATAAAGACGAGACTGTAGTAAATATTTTCGAGGTTGTGTTGAAATTAATACCATCCTACATAGCTGGTAGGAATGTAAAATGATGTAGCCACCTTAGAAAACAGTTTGGCACTTCCTCAAAAAATTAAACACAGAATTATCGTGTAACCTTTCATTCCACTCCTAGGTTGTATGCTTAAGAGAATTAAAAACACTCACACAAAAAAAATTGTATTTGAATATTCATATCAACATTATTTATACTTGTCAAACACTAAAATAACCCAGATACCTATCAACTCAGTTTTTATTTGTTCATGTTACACAGCAGTAACATGAAAAAATAGAAAATAGAATTCAAGCTTTATATTTGTAAAATTAAGGTCTGTCAAGTTTACTGAGCAGTTGTCTGTGGGAAAGTTGGGAAACAGAAAATATTTCAGATGCTGAACCAGCGAGAGTAGGGTCATAAACTCCAGATAGAAATGCACGTTTTGAAGGGGAGGAGCATAGACTGCAGAACTTCAGCAATGGAGTGAGAGAGAATGTGAAGTGGCACTGCAACCCAATTTATTTCATAGGACCAGTGATAGTGAGATTTCACTAAACCTCACCCATATAAGTCATATTTGCAAGAAGCAGTTTGCTTTTGTGGCCTCTGACAAAAAAAAGCTCCTTTGAGTTGTGAAAATGAATCTATTAGGCAAGCTGTAATGGACTATTAATAGCACAAAGAAATATTATGTAGGGAAGTTGAACAGATAAACCAAATTCTTTCAATAATGAACAATTAAAAAGAACCAACTCAGCATCTCCATAAGATAGTAAAAGAAAAGAAGATAAAAAATAAAAATATGTTTATTAGCAAAAGACAATAACCGGGAACATATTGTCATTTTGTAGGTAAGAAGGGAAACAGAGTTTCCACCATTAATTAAAAATTGGTTAGTGAAACAATCATCTCTCTGGAAGAGGGTCAAGAAATTTAAATGCAGAAATTCAGAGAAGTGGTTGGAAGATACCATGAGGGAATAAAATAAGAGATGGCAAAATTCAGGAAATTTGTATCCTCCTGCACCCCCAACCCCCACCAAGTTGCAGAAATAAATACAAAATTGAAAGCAGCCCAAGGGCAAATCGACTCTGTGGCAAAGTAATATATAGCACATTAAATAAAAATAGGAAGTACAGTGAATCAGAAACAGAGCTTGAAAAAACCAGAAGAAAAAGGGAGCCAAACAAGAAGCCTTTTGGTGCGATGGAACTGCTGTGTATGGTATTATGAGAGTGGATGCACACTTCTGTGCATTTGTCAAAACAAAAATATAAACTGCAAAAGTAAATGTTACTATCAACAGTTTTGGAAAATCAACCAGAATGTTAAGGAAATCCAAGATGTACTATAGACTCTAACAACTCTATCTAAATATTAAAGGTGTTGGATCTGATAATCAAGGCACTAAAAAAAGTTTGTAAAACTGTGTTTTGACTATATAATCTAAGACTTAAATCAAAAATAACTGTAAACAAACCCTGTACTTCAGTTGGTAAATTTATGTCTCCCGAGGGTATTGATTTGCAATTCTGCAACTACTTTACCTATATTCTAGCTTTGGACATAAATATAAATGTATTATAGATAATGAGAGCCAGGTGTCTGTCTAAGAAATAAAGAGAGGTTAATGCTACTGTGAACTCTGTGTTGTTGGACTGGAATCAGAAAGAGCATGAACTCATATTTCTGTTTATACATTCAGATAGAGACATGAGTAATAAGTATAGATATGTGCATATAAATGGATTAGTATGCCTATATATATGTCCTAATTCTCTAAGCTAACAGGGCCTCAAAACTGACACTTCCATAGCCAGGGGCACACCTGGCAACTAAATTTTAATTTCAAAATACCCTTCTCCCACCTAAGAAGCTAGAGCTTTTTGAAGAAATACCAGCATCTAGATTTTGTGCAAAAACAAACAAATAAAAAAAAAAACCTGTAAAATGAGTCTTAGAGAATTTTGTGTTGCCAGAAAGAAAAAGGGGTAATAAACAAACCAAACTGAAAAAAAAAAACCTAGAAGGCATATCAAAAGAACACAAGAATGAACCATAAATAGCTTCAATCATTAAGGTCAGAAGAATTTGTGTAACAAAATAAAAACTGAGACTATTTCAATCAAATAAAATGAATACTTAGTTTATAGTGAAATAAATGATTAAATGAATAAATACATGGAGGAGGGAACATCGTACATTACAAAATGATTCCAATTAATAAGTATAGAAGGAATAAGGAACATAGGGAATAACCATTAGAATATTACAGTAAGATTTACTGCAGGCAATATCCATGGAGAAATGCTAGAATTAGTGGTAGATTCTTTAAAGAGAAATAGGATATGTGCATAGCCTCAAAATATCTTTCCCCAAATAGTGATTATTTATGGTAGTGGTTTTAATATATATCCATAAATAATTGAATAATCCTCTCTCCAGGAATTGGAGCTTAATTCTTCCCATGAGAGTTTTAACAGCTGCACTGCTTTGGAAGAATTTGGCTTCAACTTTTCTTCCAGGGCAACCCTGAAAGCGGCAGATGTGAAATTATCATCTGTTTCCAGCTTGCACCCTCATGATGAGATGACCCACTCATGAAACACCCTGAAGCCTTTTCCCCCAGTTTCAGAGAAAGAAAGAGACCCACCATATGAGCACAGAGGTGAGCTGAAGGAGAGTGCAGTGATGGTAAATGATGGGTTGTGGGGGAGGGCTACCTGCTTATTTTGTATTTTTGTGATCTTTTGTCTCTCTAGTGTTTTATTTCAGATGTATCATATTAATCTTAGAGTAAATGGATTTTTGTTGTTCTCACTCAAACACATGACTTGGTGTTTCTGATAAAACGCAGCCTGTGTTGAGCTGTTTTGGCCACAGCCCAAGATGAGCTGTTCTGGCTCCATGGCCACTTAGTGTCCCATGGTTGGTTGATCCATCAATTCCAGGTTCTGATAGCTACTTTGCTATTCTTCTGGAAAAGGGAATCATGCAAAGATCAAGAACAAGAAGATTTGGGGAAGAAAAGACTTAATAAAATAATTAAATTGGTAGAACTATTTGTATACACTGAGTCTCTACCCTCAGTATAGAGAATGTCTGTAGTAGTCTGTTCTCATGCTGCTAATAAAGACATACCTGACACTGGCAAAGTTATAAAGGAATGAGGTTAATTGACTCACAGTTCAGCATGGCTGGGGAGGCCTCAGGAAACTTACAATCATGGCAGATGGGGAAGCAAGCATGTCCTTCTTCACATGGCTGCAGCAAGGAGAAGTGCTGAGCAAAAGGGGGAAAAGCCACTTACAAAACCATCAGATCTCACAAGAACTCACAAGAACTTACCCGCTGTCACGAGAACAACAGCATGAGGGTAACTGCCCTCATGATTGAATTACCTCCCATGGGGTCCCTCCCATGACATGTGTGGGTTATAGGAACTACAATTCAAGATATTTAGGTGGGGACACAGCCAAACCATATCAATGTACCTCCTCTCTACATGTACTTTTAAAAAGACAAGCTCGATTCTTAAAGTACATTTCACGATTAATTAAAAAGAAACAAGAAAATAGGAAATGAAAAGCTCACACCTCCACATAATCAGTATTATTTCACAAAATATTTTGAAATAGAGGACATAAAAATTGGAGACTATGTGGCAAAGAAATAGACCTAAAAGAAAATTATCTCTTAACAAATGGATACATAAAAATTAATGAGTTAAGTATATGGTATGGCATTAGAAAAAGCACAATAAACTAAAGGCTGAAGAAAATGATACAAATGAAACAGAGACTAATGAGTAGCACAACAGAAAGTCAGTAAATCTCATAGGAGGAATCAAATGAAATGCTAAGTAACTTACTTACTCTTATTTATACATATAAAGGATAAAAATTTAATTATCTGAGAAGTGAAATCAGCAGCACATTTAACTTACATATCATAACCAAATTCTTCATTCCCCTCTCTCCGCAGCAACCACCACCAAGTAGTGCCATGGATACTGAATATAAAGGCTTTGGACAACTATAAAGAAAAATGAAAAACAATATGGGTATGTCATACTTTATATTGTACTCCTAGATGTAAGAAGCAAAACCAAAGAAAAGTACTAGAGAAAACTATGAGTTATTTTATGTATTTAGAGAGGAAAATTCCATTTTTTTAATAAACATTTTATTTTAGAGTAGGGTTATAGGTTAGATTATGTCCTCCAAAACAATATGTTGAAGTCCTAATTTTTCAAACCTCAGAATATGACTTTATGTGGAAATAGAGTTATTGCAGATGTACTATAATTAGTTAAGATGGTGCCATTAGGGTGCGTCCTAACCCAATGTGACTGCTCTCCTTTTAAGAGGAAAATTTGGACACACTCTTACAGAAGAAGATGATGGTAAGACACACTGGGATAAAAGGGCCATGGAACAGATGGAGGCAGAGACTGGGGTTACGCTGTGACAAACCAAGTTCTGCTAGAAACTGGAAGAGGCAAAGAAGGATCTTCACCAAAGAATTTAGAGGAAGTACAGCACTCTCAGCATTTTGCTTCTGGACGTCTGGCCTCCGGAACTATGATAATAAGTTTCTGTTATTTTATTTTATTTTAAGCCACAAAGTCTGTGGTTCTTTGTTCTGGCAGCCCTAATAACTAATACAAATATATTTACATTTAAAGAAACTCAGAGAAGGAAGTGTAGGGTTTTCATGTACTCCACACTCAGTTTCCCATATTGTTAACAATTTACATTTGTTTGGGACACTTGTCACAATTACTAGCTAGGATCCATACTTTATTCATTTTTCACAGTTTTTATCTTACATATCCTTTCTGTATTTCTAGATCTCATCTAGAATACCTCATTACATTTAGTCCTCATGTCATTTTAAGATACTGTAGACTGTGATAGGTTTTCAGGTTTTCCTTGTTTTTTATGACCTTGACAGTTTTAAGGACTACCAGCCAAATATTTTTAAGAATATTTTTCATTTGATTTTGCCTATTTTTTTCTTATAGTAGACTGTGATATAGGTTTGGAAGAGGAAGATTAGAGGTAAGATGCCATTCTTTTCAAATCAAGACAAGAGTTTGTGCTATAAATATTACCTGTCACTGTTGAGATTAAACCTTGGTCTCCTGGCTGAAGTAGTTTGTCAGGTTTCTCCACTGTAAAGTTACTCTTTCTGTTTCCCTTTTCCATACTGTACTATTTAAAAGGAATTCACTATACATAGTCCTCTGTTAAGAAGTAAGGAGTTAGGCTCAACTTCTTTGAGCGAAGATTTGCTACAAAAACTATTTGGAATTGCGTTACAGAGGAGAAGCAGATTTATTCATAATTGTTCAAAATTGGACACATTCAAGATATCCTTTCATAGGTGAATGGATAAACTGTTACATCCAAACAATGGAATATTGTTCAATGGAGTATTATTTTTGTGGCTATCATACCACAAAAAGACATAGTGGATCCTTAAGCACATATTATCAAATAAGAGAAACTAGTCTAAAAAGATTAGATACTGTATGATTCCAATTACATGACATTCTTGAATTGGAAAACTGCAGAGGCAGTAAAAAGATTAGTGTTTTTCAAGGGTTAAGGGGTGTGGAGGAAGGGATGAACACATAGAGCCCAGAGAGTGGTAAAGGTGGCGAAATTATGTTGTATGATACTGAGTAGACTGTGCATGTAATGGTGGATATATGACATTATTGTCAAAACTTATAGAACGATACCATACAAAGAGTAAACCCTAATGTAAACTATGGCTTTACTTAATAATAACGTATGAATATTGGTTCATCAGTTGTAACAAATGTACCACATCAGTGTAAGATATTAATAATAGGGAAAGTTGTATGTTGTGGTTGGGGAGAAAGAGAAGAAGGATACAGGAACTCTCTGAATGTTCTGCTAAAATTTCTTGCAAAACAAAAAAAAATCAAAAAATAAAAATATAGTAACTATTTTTAAATGATCTATATTATCTGTATTCTCTTCCTACATATATTTATTTATATATTCTCTCTCTGTGTGTGTATATATGTATAGATACAAAGAGCTACCGATTTTCAAGCCTTGAAAATCTTCAAGAATTAAGATATTTCACTGCTTCCAAAATTATTTTTTAATGACTTTAAGTGTTAGTGAAATCCAAATACTAGTATTTGGTGTGTTTGCTCACTGTTTGAACTATAACTCCCTAGATGTAATTCTGTTACATGCATTGGCCCAATGATTATGAAGCAAGTTTAATTTGAACCAAAACTGTTTTGGGACAAATATGCTAGATCCATTATTCATACCTCTAAAGACAATATGTAAGAGAAAATGGAATTCTTTCTATACCATGAGTTGGAGACACCAAAACTTACGTCTCCTTAAAAATTCATTCATGAGCCTAGAAATCATACTATGGTCTTAATTTTTCTCCCATTGTCAGCATTTATTTGGAGTTTTGTGGTGATTACTATTCATCATTAATTATCATATTCTACATATTTACCATTGAAGTTTAATCTAAGCTCAATTGGACCAGGGGCCATGTGTTTTCCCTCTGTTTCCAGTCGACTCTGACCTCGGTGCTTTGAACAGGAATACACAAGTGATTGGTTCATTAGCAATGTGCTTATTTTCTCAATTTTCGGTTTCATCACAATGCCATAGGTATAAAATTAAATTAGTTAAAATCACTAAAATAGTAGATTTTGTGACCACTCCATAAAAAACGGTATGTGATGTAATGAATATATTAATTAGTTTAATATAGCCATTCCACTGCAATGTACATATATTTTAAAACATCATGTATATGGCAAATATATACAATCTTTGTCAACTTATTTATTGAAAGATATGAAATTAAATTGCCAATTACCTAACCTAATGAACTATTTACAAAGAAGACATCAAAACGACATGAAACAACAATGTTCATTAGTGTTCGTGGATTCACTCTTGTCAAACACGGTTTGATTCTATAATTGGTACTTTTTTTAGAATTATATATTTATATATTATATATTTATGATATACATATAAGTATATATATTACACATATTTATGATATACATATAAATATATATTTATATATTATATACAAATCTTTTTCATATCATATATATTTATTATATTTATATATAATATATAGATATTATGTATAAATTTATATATATTTATATTTTTTACAGTTGGTACTTTCACTTTTTTAGAAAGATGTTTCCTATATTTTGTTAAGTAACAGGATAAGGTAAAACTGACACACCAAATAAAGGAATAAATTCATTTCTTCAACTCATAAACATTTATTAAGTGCTCTCACTCAGAGAAAAATACTGTGTTGCGTCCTGTGACCCCATCAGTGGTGAGGAGTTTTCTAATCCTGAAACAGTCAAGAAAATGGTCCTGATAATAAATGATACAGCAGCCCTAAAAACAAGGTGCGATTGAAAACCTATACTTGTAGTACATTTAGAGAACTAAAACAATCCAAAAAAGCTGGATCAGTTGTGTATGTTTGTGTGTGGTATGATTGTGGGGTGTTCATGTGGGCGTGTGCGTGTGTGTGTGTGTTAGGATTATATAGAGCGAATGTCAAGAGATAAGGCTGAGATGCAGAGGTGATCATGATCAAGACCTTGGTATTTCTCAGTGGTAGCACTACTGGCTTTTCAAGTTGATAATTCTTCATTTTATGGTATTGTTCTATGCATAACAGGATCATTAGCGTCCTTGACATCTACACAGTAGATGCCACTTTTTCTACTAGACATTGTGACATGCAAAAATACTTCTATACTTTTCCAGATCTAGTCTAGGGAGGTGGCACTACCTACAGTTGAGACCTACAGATGTGGAAAGCATTGCTATGCTAATGTTGTTAATATTATCTTGACAACTGTGAGAAATCAATGGCTTTAATTGAGGGGAGACATAAAAATGATTGAGGACTACTCACTCTGGCTGCATAATGAAGAAATGATAACAGAGTGCTTTTTGAGGCAGACATACTCTTTAAGAGATTGCCCATTAATTCAGGTAAAGGAAGGTAGTAGCCTATACCAGGATAATAGCATTGAAATGGCAGAAGGGGAAAGATTTAAAGTGTAAAGGAGATAAAGTCAACAATATATGGTGATTGATGTGATATGAGCTGAAAGACATGAGAGTTAAGGACGACCCTAGGTTTCTGACTTGAGCAACTAGGTAGAAGGAAGGGCTTTTTGCTAATTAGACAGATTTGAGTGAGGGCAGATCCCAGCAGAGTAGGAGGTAAAATTAATAGCAAAAGGAGCATTGTGGAAATGATAACGTTACCTGCTCTAACAATTATTTTGACTGTGTGATCAGAATTTGTTCTGGGTTGCTGTGACATGTGTTTTTATTGGAAGCAGCACCATTTTTCCAAATTGCTATTCCCATTATGTTTTGTTGAGTTCTTCTGTAATAATTTGAACTAAATACACCATAACAATAGATTATATAATTTAAGAGTAGATAATATTTTATTTTGAAAGATAAATTGGAAAATAATCATTAAGTTAACATACTATAGTTTCATGTATGCACACATAAACACTACAGTTTAACTTTTTGTATGTAGGTATACGAGACAATAGACAATTATTTCCACTGTAAATGATTTTATGTCAAAGCCTACAAAACAGCATCTTACCATTAGTATGAAATTCAGATGAGCCTGCATTCTCTTGTTTTTTTGAGACAGTGTCTTGCTCTGTCACTCAGCTGGAGTGCAGTGGCGTGATCTTGGTTCCTGCAACCTCTGCCTCCCAAGTTCAAGCAATCCTCCCACCTCAGCCTCCCAAATAACTGGGACTATAGGCGCATGCCACAGTGCCAAGCTAAGCCTTCATTTTTGTTTCAGGAAAGACATTTATTAAATTGTTATAAAACTAGTTGTGGTTTTGCCATTACTTTTAATCAGGAACATGTGACTTCTGGATGTTGTGATTTAAAGTGGATAAATTAATATCTTTATATTTTACATCAAATTTTATCTTAATTTTTAAACTTGCAAGCCTCTTTGTCAAGACATATCCATAATCGTGTGATACCAAAGAGTAGACAAATATGCATGTCTTAAGCAATAAATCATTTCAGAAAAGTGATTTTAGTTTCACAAAGTGGTAAATTAGAAAATATATGTAACTCGATTTTAATGACTATTTATAAGGTAATGTATACCATGGTGGGTAGAAAGTGTAATGGAAGTTAGAGTCTTATGGGCAGAAATCTAAATTTTGTCAGTTATTAGCTGTTTTAGTTTGGAAAGTTTCTTAAGTTTTTTAATTCTCAGTTTCCTTGTTTATTACAGTGTTATTAGAAATACAACATAAATTGCAAACAGGGACTAAGCACGAAGTACAACAGTCTGCAGGCTAAGGGTTTCAGACTTCAATCCATTTGTTGGGCTTCAATTTCCAGTCCCATCTCTTATGAGCTGATTGAACTTAGGCAAATTATCTCCTTGGATGTAATTTTCATCTTTGAGAAATCAGGATAATAGTATCTAATTTATATTGGATTATTTATAATTGTAAATTTGTATACAGTTGTTTAGAAGATTATTGTATAAATTAAATAATCCATGTTCTATGTATAAGAACAAATCATGCTATACAAAAGTCACTGAATATATGTAAATTTATATATGTATTTTTTATTATTATGCTTTAAGTTCTAGGGTACATGTGCATAACGTGCAGGTTTGTTACATATGTATACTTGTGCCATGTTGGTGTGCTGCACCCATCAACTCGTCAGCACCCATCAACTCGTCGTTTACATCAGGTATAATTCTCAATGCAATCTGTCCCCCCTCCTCCCTCCCCATAATAGGCCCTGGTGTGTGATGTTCCCCTTCCCAAAACCAAGTGATCTCATTGTTCAGTTCCCACCTATGAGAGAGAACATGCGGTGTTTGGTTTTCTGTTCTTGTGATAGTTTGCTGAGAATGATGGTTTCCAGCTGCATCCATGTCCCTACAAAGGACACAAACTCATCCTTTTTTACGGCTGCATAGTATTCCATGATATATATGTGCCACATTTTCTTAATCCAGTCTGTCACTGATGGACATTTGAATTGGTTCCAAGTCTTTGCTATTGTGAATAGTGCCACAATGAACATACGTGTGCATGTGTCTTTATAGCAGCATGATTTATAATCCTTTGGGTATATCCCCAGTAATGGAATGGCTGGGTCATATGGTACATCTAGTTCTAGATCCTTGAGGAATCGCCATACTGTTTTCCATAATGGTTGAACTAGTTTACAATCCCACCAACAGTGTAAAAGTGTTCCTGTTTCTCTACATCCTCTCCAGCACCTGTTGTTTCCTGACTTTTTAATGTACTAATTATACAAATAATACAAATTAAGGTACTTAGAAAGGTAATTTTGTTTCAGAACATGTAGCATATGGGAAGCAGTACTGTAAATGCTAAATGTTATGCATTTAAAATTCACTTGCTTCTGATGTAGCAAATATAAAACAACCACTTACAATAAGTACTGTTTGTATGTGAAGAAAGCAAGCTAAAATCCTCACAATAATGTATTCTTTCTCATGCACTAAAAAGCCATGTAATTTTTCTGTATGTTTTGTTTTCTCAGAATTCATTACATGAATAACATAAAATAGAATTTTTGCAGTCTGAATCAAGTTATTATAAATTACGAATAATGGGCATTTAACAGTACAAAAATGCTGGAAGTTTTATTTGAAAGATTCTATTAATATCATGGAAATGCAAAGTGAAAATATCATTTATTCTACTCTATGTTAGTTTATTTATAAATTCATATATACCACACAAATAACAATACTAAACATGTCACTTGAATAGCCTATTCTCTATAAGTTTAACTTAAATTGCCACTAATATGTTAATAACCTTGACTAGAGATTTCAAAATGTTAATACTCAGCATGATTTTTTAAATAATAATTTATCATGTTGAATTCAGGCTTGCTTGATCTTGCAAATCCTATATAGAAAGTAAGTTCTGTGAGTTGAAGTTGAAGCATAGATGTTATGGAAATTTAGATAAATATCAACACATATTTTATGATATTTTCAGAGTACTTAATATTATTGCAACAACAAAGAAGGCTGTATTTGGAAATAGAGTTGGGATTTGAGTTAAAGCTTCAAAATATGTGAAAAAGCTTATACAACAAATCATCTTACAGATCGCCTACATTTACATTTACATGCAATGAGAATTCTCTCTAGGCCCCCTATGAGGATATTCTCTCCGATGAAAATAAATGCATTGAGTTCATAAATTCAGTAAGCTGGGATGTTTTAAAAATATTTGGGTGATGTAAATTGCTCTTGTACCCTGTAGGAGATATACTTTTATTTATATAAACTGACTTTACAGAGATTTTATTGGTACTACCAGCTTCTGCAATTACAATGGATTTCCAGAATTAATGACGTGCCAGCGTGAGCTCAGAAACTTTCTGTCACCCATTTCAGAACATACATACTAAGTGGTTGCCTTCACACCATATCTTAAAATTGCTTTAATACATAGACCATTTTAAAATCATGTTATCAGTTTAGAACATTTTCAGAAAGACTTTGCAAAGATTTCCATTTCCTCAAATATACTTTTTTTTCCAAAGTATTCTTTCTCATATAATTTGGATGAAGCAAAGTTGTGTAGTGGAAAAGTAATATTACTTAAAAATAAATCCCCATTGGGCCCTGGAGCTGTCCCTTAGGAAAGCATTAGTAGGAAATGAATTAATGTTTCCCAGTTTTTAGCTTTAAATTTTCTGTTTTAATATTGCTTAAATGCTACTGGCTATCTGCAATAGATTTAATATTCTATGATACTATATTTCATGTACTTTCCTAGGGGTTCTTTGTCTTGTTTTTCATTTACTACATAGGCTATTATTTGGCCACATGTAAGAACTTGGACATTATTCTGTTGTCCAGTTTCAGTTGCCAAAATACTTTTGATCGATACAGCTCCCAGAAAAATTAGGCCATAAAAAGCAATACGTTTAATAGGACATTTTTTGTCATTACTAAAACTTTCAGTTCTAGCACTGAAAACTATGGAAGGTTTCAGCCCTTTGTTACCCTTTAAGGAGCTTCAGTGTGCTTCTGCTTGACTATTAAGTACAAGCTGCATATGAACATTTAGTTCATCCTTGAAGAAACACATTGAGCTTGAAGTTATTTAATGCAACCATATAAATTTCTATGTGGGTATTTCCACTTGCAACCTGAAGTGTATAAAATAATGTAGCAGAGCTAACAGCTTGATTTAGTGCCTTGCTCAGAAACATCTCTGCATCTAGCAAGAAAACTAAGTTAAAAAAATAAAAAAGAAAGAAAGAAAGAAAAGAGGAAAGAAAATTCTACAACTGTATGAACTTCTAGGAAAAGTATCAACTTCCTTTATGAAACTAAGTTTGGATAAATAAAAATCTGCATACAATAATATTAGATTCTTTCTTAATAATAGTTAAAGCAAAGTATTTGTTTGACAAGACTTATTCTTGTCTTTTGAGTAGACTATACATGCAAAACAAACCAGGATTACTGGTACAGAACCAGCAGCCTAACCATTTTATTCTTAATTCATAAATTCATATGGGGTAGTTCAGAAGTGATGATGTGCAGGCTTCTTAGAGTTTGTGTTGCAGATCTCAGTAACAAGACCGTAATTGAGTTGATCTCTTTGCCTTTAAAATAAAGTAACTCACATAAAGCCTAGGTAGTAGATTTTTATTACATGCTTTTAAAATACGTGCAACATAAGCATTGAAGGAACTCAATTTATTATTGCAAGTCAAAGTCTAAAGTGGTTTCAGAAAGCTAAGCAGAGGTAGGCTTCTCCCATTTCCCATGAAAAGAACATAGATCAGTCTCCTGTAGCGCTCTTCAAGAAAATGTCTAGAATTCATTACACATAAGATTTTTTTTTTTTTTTTGCACCAAAGATCACTTAAGACAGAAGAACAGCACTTGGACTTGCAAAACTTTGCTATAGAAAGTCATTTTTTCTAGGAATAAGTGGTTTTGCCTTTCCTTAGGGTCTCCAGGTCAGGGAGTATGCACCAACAGATGATAACAGGAGTTTCAACCAAGGCTAAGGATGCCACTACGTTGAAGCAAACATCACTTGAGTTAATTATTAAACATTTTTTTATTCTATGCTCAAGCAAAATCCTAAATATATCTTTGTGTTCATAGCCTATTCTTATTGTCAAAATTATTGTATAGTTTCACATGATGAATTGTCATATAATTTAACCAATGACTTACCAGTTTTTCCTTCCTTCCTTCCTTCCTTCCTTCCTTCCATCCTTCCTTCCTTCCTCCCTCCCTCTCTCTTTCTATCTTTCTCTGCATATATTCCCAGACATTACCCCAAAATTAAAGTTAACTTCTACAGGCATATACATCTGCAAAGCCATAACAGACTAAAAGAATCAATATTGAAATCTATATGGGCTTCTACTAAAGATTAAACTAAACAATGTACTTAAAATATTTTAATGCAAACAGATAATTTAAGTGCTTCTTGGTCAGCAAAGAATTCTCAGTTTGACTATAGAGTTCCTTCTGCTATTTCTATTTTTTTTTCTTTTTTAAACAGAGGTACAAAGTATACAAAATCTGAAGGGCAGAAAGTATATAACTCAATGTGATATGTCATCACTTTCTAGATTATTCCCAACATTTTAAAAGGCTCTACTGTGCCCCTTTTCAGTCATAGGCCCCAGAGATAACAACTTTTTCTGACTTCTAGTACTGTAGATCAGTTTTGCCTATTCTTTCATCCCTTAAAAATGGAATCATACAGATGAATGTTTGTGTTGACTTTTTTCACTCATCAGTATGACTGACTTTCATACACTATTTGCATTTAGCAGTACTCTTTCTTGTTGATGCATAATGTTCAATTATATGAATGGACCACAATTTATGCAATCATTCTACTGTTGTAGGCAACTGGGTTATTTTCTATTGGGACAAGCAGGAATAAAGTTATTATGAACATCCTTGTACATGTCTTTCAGTAGACGATTATATTCAATTCTTTTGAGTATTTTTAGAGTAAATTTTTGAGTCATAGGATAGGTGTATTTTAAACTAAAGATTACTGAAAGTGTATCTGAAGTGGTAGTACGTTCTTGATATGTGTTTTTAAAATTAGTATTGTAGATCTAAATGTAAATGGTCATATATTAACATCATATATTAACAATTGCCTGGATGTAGTAGTCTTTGCTATGCACCTTGTTTTTTCAAGGTTAAGTGTTTCATAATTACTAGTTAAGGGACAGATCAGGTAATATTAGGGGAATATGATGCAGAGGATTGTGATTAAAACATATGGTTTCCTGGGATTATTTGTCTTTCAGATAGGATCACATAGTTGACCATATTGAAGACAGGTGCCAAGATCAGGAGACAATCAGAATTAACTCTGAGTGGAAGATTATGTGGTTGCAAGTTACTTGAAACTTAGAATTATATGTACTTTGAACAGGAAGAATTCAGAGTAGAGGAATAAGTGGCCCCAGTGAAACTTTTCAGATGTCAAGGGCTAGCTACATGCTCTCACAAAAAATGAGGAGGTAGCAAAACTCTGCAGTGACAGTCAGCTGATGCTCTGACAAACTCAAGTCACAACAGAAAATCTGAGAAAGAATTAAATCAAAAAAATTTACTTTGCATTCTCTTTTTGCTATTTATTACTATAATGGACAAGTTTGGTAAGGGATTAACTAAATACATTTGTAGTATATTTGATGTACTATGAAAAGGCATCCCAAGTTTTTACAGGTAAGCTTTAATGAACTTCTATATCAAAGTGTTGTCATAAGAAAAAGAGGTTATATGTTAAATTAATTCAATCATTTAAATGATGTAATATTAGCTTTTTTACATTAGTATTACTAAACCAATGTCCTCTACTAGTTCCTAAACAGCAGGTATTTTTTGCTAACTATAGTTGGGTTTCCTATTGAGAATGAATTATTGTTCTGATGTGATTTGTAACAAAATCCAAACACTAGTCATTGACTGTGTCTTTCTCCTTGGCCTCTACTTAAGGCCACAGGCTGAATGGGTTAAAAGATACCCACCTTACTTATGGAGAAATTCAACAAATATTTATTGAATTCTTGTCATGTCCATGAAAAGGTTTTGGCATAAATAAATATAAAGTGATTACATGTATTCCTTATGTCTTAAGATGTTCTTTTGTTATGCATTTTATACACCCTATCATTTTTAGTTCTTTTTAGTCTTTTTAAATTAAAAAAAATTATTTATGACATTAACTGTCTTCAAAAATCTAGGTCAATTTTCTTGTAGAATGTCATGGCATTGCAAGCACTAAGAAATATGCAAGGTGATACTTTGAATTTCTGTGACTTTCCTCTTCCCAAGAAACTTTTTATTCAATAATTTTGATTCTCATTTATGAAGAAGTCCAGAATCATTTATGAGACCCATAAAGGATCATATACCTGCATAAACCTGAGCTGTTAACCAGTCTCAAGCTTAGCTAATAATTTCAAGGATATAATGACTTTAAAACTGTACTTAAAGCAGAAAGAGGGTTGGCAATGTCCCCCGGCAAGTCTTTCTCATAATGGGCCTACTTCTAGCCCAGGAGTAGAGGTGGATTAGAGATCAATCATCTCACCTCGTGAAAGTGTTTAGATTTTATTTATTTTTTTATTTTTTTTTATTTTTTTTATGGTTAATTCTCATTTTATTAGTTCAAATAAATAGTTTTTGCAAAGGCAGACATTTGAAAGTCTAAAATAATTTCATCTATGAATTTTCATTTCTAGGGTGTCAATTTGTAACATAAGGAGACCTGAGACAGAGTCAGTAGATTTTATAATACATTACTTATATAATTAATGATACTTTATCCATTCATCCATAGACGTGTCTATGGATGAGTGTTTAGATTTTAAAACATCTTAATTTTATATCCAGAGGGTTACTGAGATTCAGTGACCTTTTCCAGGGAGTCAAGCTTTATGATTCCGTAGATTCTAATTTTGTTTTGTTTGTCATCAGTAGTCCTACCGGGATATTCTCACAGGAGCATTCTGTGGAAAAGATTCTGTAGTATTTGACCAGTGGGAGACTACTCAGTCTTGCACATGTCCTTTTGACGTGACCTCATTTTCACTTGGGCACTTTTTTACTTTCCAGCGAAAGATGTCTTAAGCTTACCATTTTTCTTTCCCAGCTTCAGACATAGAATCATACATTTCTCCGAGGAACTCCCAGTCTTTTGAGCATAAAGACATGTGTACCAGATAGTACTAGATTACACTGCATATAAGCCCTACCAGTGAACAGAGATAAAAATCTGTATTTATATTTCTATATCATAGCATGAGATCATGCCAATATGTCGCAGTCAAATGTAATATTACAGGTTTTTTAGACATTTTAAATAATATGTTTATAGCCCTATTTTCTTATTGTGAAAACTGTGTGTGATGGTTGATTTTGTGTGTCAATGTGAGTGAATTTAGGAATATTCTAATAGCTAGTAAATGATTATTAATTCTAAATCATTGCATTATCCTCAATGCTTCAGTGGCACTGAGCCCCATGCCTCTTCTGCTGAAAGAGAAACCTGGGTGTTTTGCTTTTGATCAGAATGATTGGGCTGCCCTTGGTGTGTCTGTGAAAGTGTCTCTAGGGGAAGTTGTCTTGTGAGTCAGTAGACTGAATAGGAAAGATCCACCCTCAATCAGCTAAGATCCCAGTAGAACAAAAAGTCAGATGAAGGGAAAATTATTGCTCTGTCTTCTGGATCTGAGATATCTATCTTCTCCTGTCCTTGGATGTCAGAACTTCAGATTCCCCAGTGTTTGGACTCCAGGTTTGCACCAGCAGTCCCAGAGCTCTTAGGCCTTCAGCCTGAAACTGAATGTTATACCCTCAACTTCCCTAGTTCTAGGTTCCTGGACTGAGCCTTGCTCCTGGTTTCTCTGGGAAAACCTATGAAGCGACTTTTTTTGTCTTCACAATCGAGTGAGCCAATTCTTCTAATAAATCTCTCTCTCTATATATATGTAGAGATGTGTGTGTGTGTGTATGCGTGTGTGTATATATATATATATATATGAATCTCCTATCAGTTCTCTGTCTCCAGAGAGTCTTGATAAAAATATCAGGTTTCCTAGTAACATAAATAAATATTTATGAATATATATGTATTCTCTATCCCACCAAGTGTAGTTTCAGAATTACAATAAATAGTACTGTTAATTATTTACTAAAAGTAAAATTAATTGCTTTATATTTATTTTTGTCCTTAGATTATATGTATAAACATAGCTCAAGTTACTATGTTTTAAGTTTACTTAAACAATTCTTTTCTCTGTATAATTAGGTTGACAGATTGATATACAGTTAGCTTTATTTTTATATATTTTTTGTATTCATTTTTTACTAAGCAGGTCCTTTACCATTGCCCTTGAATCCACATCTACTCTAATCTTAGGCCACCTCGCTTTCCACACAGAGTGGATGACCACATATTCTCCCCAAATATTTGCCCAGTGAGAGATTTTCCTGTGCCTGTTTTAAAAGCCCATTCATGGGTGAGGTTATAGAACACCTGCCAACCATCTCAGCTTGTATCCACAACCATGCTAACCTAGCCATAAACTCAGCACGTGCATTTTCATCCTCTTTAACCTGCCTACAGGGTATCCTGCATTAAGCTATAGCCATGAGATAAGGGAGAGTTATTTGTGCAAAGCTATGGGTGCCAATAGTGTCCTGGACACCTTCCCATGCATCTGTCTTATGCCTTCTGGTTTTGGTCATCCTCTATTTCCCATGTAACTCTTCCATCTTATAATTTGTTGTTGAACACATCCAGTATTATGACTTGATGAATATGACAGGACTCATCTCAGAATGGCAAGTTTTAGCTGCAAACTCTTGGTCTCACAATGAACCATGACATGTCTGCCAAGGCCCAGTCAGCATGCCTGGAGCTATTTGTCAAAAGACAAATAATTCTGTGCTGCAGAAGAAATGACCTTGCCCCAGAGCCCAAAAGCGCTCTGTTATAATTCTATCACTGGCACTTGCCACAGACTATAATTGGCATATATTTTTTCCATTAGTGATACCTCTAACAACATGGAATCTGCTGCTTATGCCTTCTGCGTGGCTTTCTCTCTCTGGGTTCTACTTAAAGATGGCAGGTTTTGGTTCATCTAGTAGCTAGAACACTAGCCCTAATAAAATGGTGACATCAAAACTCAAAAACCACTGAATGTTTTGCTAGTTCTCTTTGGAAGAAGGTACAAGTTGAAATAATTTGTTTCTTTTGTTTTTGCTAAGAATGTCATATAAAAGCCCCTGGGCACTAAAACCATAAAAATGTAGTAATTATGGCAGGCCCTAAAACACACACGGTTTATGTCTCACACCCTGAAGCACCCGAGTACTATACATGCCTTCAGCATGCAAGCCAACCTTAATCACTCAGGCTAAAAAATATGTCACTAATGAAAAACATCAATGTGATATTCTATAAGATGTCAGGATTTTCCATATGTTTTTGGAAAATAATATTACAGAAAGCAAGAGAGTTACCAAGAAACTGAAAAAGTATAAATTTGTTTTATTGTCCATTTCATGTGAATGTGAACAGTTCTGGTTTTTCCTTGCTGATTAGGTTAGAAAAGAACAAATTAATCATTGCCACTTACCATGTACCTGAGACCATATTTGCCTGCTTTTGCCAGTGTATCACATCTGGCATGCTCCTCTGAACAAGCAAGATCAGCTTACAACTGAAATGTACTTGCTACTTGGTTGAGTTGATGATAGTTTGTAGTTATTCTCCATGAATCATCCAGTTTCTACAAAGGGCAAACTAATGAGCTGAACATAGATATGACAGGCACCACACACCTACATTATTTTACATTCCTAAGGTTGGCACTTACCTCTACCACATCCCGTCTCTCCTGGAATATGATGTTACTTTGATTTATTAGCCAAGTCAAGGGCAACTTCAGATGCCACCAAATGGCCTTCTCTACTATGATCTTATCACATGCCATAGGCAGAATAGCAGACCCCCAGCAATTTTCATATCCTAATTCCTCAAACCTGTGAATAGATTAAGTTACATGACAAAAGAAAATTGAGGTTGCAGATGGAATTAATAATGCCAATCGGTTGATCTCCCATAGGAGTGTTATACAGAATTATATGGATGGGCTCAATGTAATACTAAGGGTCCTTAAAAATGGAAGAAAGAAGGAGAAGAAAGAGAACCAGAGAGATGGCAGTGTGAGAAGAAATTGGTTTTATGTTGCTGAGAATAAATATAAGGAAATTGGGCCATAAACCAAGCAGTGTTGGGAGGTCTCTAGGAAATGGAAAAAAAAAAAAAAAAGAAAATGGATCTAGCCCTGGAGCCTTCAGAAGGAATGCAGCTCTGCTGACACTTGGATTTTAGCCTAGTGAGTCCTATTTCAGACGTCTGACTCCAAAAGCTTAAGATAATAAAGTTGCTTGTTTTTAAGTCATTATGTTTGTGGTAAGTTGTTACACAGGTAATTGGAAAGTAATAATAGATATAGGGACCAGGAAATTGGATACGGATATAACAAATACCTAAAAACGGGGAAATGACTTTAGAATTTGGAAATGGGAAAAGGCTACACAAATTTTGACTGCCATTCACCCTTGCTGGTTGTTATTAAACTCACCAAGTATTGCAATAATGCATACCTTCTCAACTTCTAATAATTAAGAAACTCCACCTGGCCTATGTTGGTTTTTTTTGGTCCTATTATTCCTATTGCCTTCAGAAAGCCAAGTTCTGTAACATCACTCCTGTCATGACAATGATACAATTGAGTTACTTAAAAATGGTTCAATTCTTTTAAGATGTATTTTCAAGCTTTCATTATGCAGGACAAGCACAGTCTTTAATGTAGAGACAATTTTGCCCCTATACTGAGACGATGTTCTGCTGAGTAAGCCACCATCATCCTGGGAATCACAAGATCTTGCTGGTTCAGAGCAGCATGAAGTATTTTCAGCCCAAACTGTTTCCAGCCCTGTGTAAATATTGGGACTTGTTCACTCATTTTTCTTTTGATTGATTCAATACCTCTGGAAGTTTCCTCACACATATGTGAAGTGCTGATCATTATTCAGCTAAAGGTAAGGGAGGGAACCTGTGTAGATTTATGGAGCTTTCTCCCTCATTCTGCATCTCTCTCCTCTCTGCTTCTATGCCCTGTGAACATTTGCCATCTTGGCCTCCCTTGTTTTCCAGCTCTGTCTCCTCAATTTAGAGTGACTCCCACACTCCAGCTGCACTCCCCATGCTTTTGCCACATTCTGGAAAATCTTTCCAGGCAAGTTGTTTGTTTTTCCTCTCTCAAGGATAGCAGCCCTTCCTGACGTTTAATGTGTAAAAATTATGGTTTCATATACTTAACCAATTTTTTAAAAAATTGAGAGGGTAAATTTTATCCCTGCTTGTCATGTTGTCCAGAAACGGAAGTCAGCACCTTCATTCTTCAAATACTCTTCTTGATCTCCTATGTGGGCTAGATATGATTATGGAAGTTGTCATCATGAGTAAGCTCCCTGATTTGAATGAGGATGAGGACTATGGTGTAGTATAATGGTAGCACTTTACTGGCAAAGGCAAAATGGGTGACTTTACCATAAGTGGAAGCAGGGACACATCAGAAATCATAATGTTTTATCCGCAGGGATTTTTGTCTGTGGCTACTTGGTCACACTTTCTGCAGAAATTAAATAGATTCAAAGCCTACAACAGTATTGTTTGATCAACAGAAGAAAATCGTAAAGATTAGTTGGTCAAAATTCTGATGAGCTTCCATAGCAGAGATTCATGCAGTGTCTATACCTATGTACACCAGAGTCCTTTTATTAAAGCAAACCTGGGTTACTTGACTAATGACTCTGTATCACTGCTACAAGTTAACTAACTAAATCTTCTTCCAATTCTTTCTAAAGAAATATGCACTCATATACTAGAATAAACATGAGATGGTAACAATGAAGTAGCCAGACTATTCAGGGATTACTAAACACTGATTCTGAATTGATGGTAATTTCTAGTGAATACAAAATGCCATCCCAGTTCACAATTCAAATGGTCGGCCTTTGTGTGTGAGGAGGTTTGTAGCCTAATCTCTACTCAATGGACATGGTTGTTCCTCTCAATAATGTAATCATTATTTCCTAGGTTCTTAAATATATAATTCAATAGATATTCTTTGCAAATGGCAAAATTTCTACACGGATCCTTAACTCCTATGTTAAAGTCACTGTAGAAAGAGATCGTTGGAATCACATAGAACTCCATGCCAGGATAGTAAACCATAGCAATAACCCAACATGGAGGGCATTCTAGAGAGCAGTGCCCCACCTCCAGGACTTAACAAACGACATGGAGATTGACACTTAACCACATGCACATTTAGCTTGCCTGTGTGTGTATGCAGAAACTGGGACAATTGTGCAGGACATTGGATTTTTGCAAATTCCATCAAATGGCAACTTTGAATGCCTCATCAGCTTCTGTTTTTAATGTAACATCTTTGTAGGAAGAAACCAACACACACCATGGCACCCAGTATGCTGCTGTGGATGTGAGTCTTATATTTTCATAATGATAATTTTAAAAGCCACAAGAACAATTTTTCTTTTCACTTAGTAAGTCCAATAATATACTTTCCCAGCTTGGCATTTTACATAATATCAAATCAGTCCACTACATGGATGACATAATGCTAAGTGGTTGTGATGACCAGAAAGTAGTAAGTAATGTATTAAGGCATGTGAATGAGAGATTTGTTGACGCAGTCACGAAGTGCCAGGGACCCACCATCACAGGGAAGTGTCTAAGGGCCAAATGGCTTGGAGCATGTCAAGCTAACCTCTGCAAAGTAAGGTAAAAGTTAGTGTACTTCACACTGCTACTATAGAAAATGAGGCCAGGGCCAGGCACAGTGGCTCACACCTGTTATCCCAGCACTTTGGGAGGTTGAGGTGGGTGGATCACCTCAGGTCAGGAGTTCAAGACCTGACTAACTAACACGGAGAAACCCCATCTCTACTAAAAATACAAAATTAGCCGGGCGTGGTGGCACATGTCTATAATCCTAGCTACTCAGGAGGCTGAGGCAGGAGAATTGCTTGAACCCAGGAGGTAGAGGTTGCAGTGAGCCAAGATTGCACCATTGCACCCTCCAGACTGGGCAAAAAGAGTGAAACTCTGTCCAAAAAAAAGAAAAGAAAAGAAGGCTCAACACTTGATAGAATTCTTAAAATTATTATTATCTATTACTTCATTATATGTTATTTTATTTAATTTATTTTGGCAGCAACATATAAAACAGTTCGCTGTGCTTCTTCTCTCTGTCCTCTGAGTCATTCAATAAGCTGCAAGTACTGAGAAGTACCACAGAAAATGGAAATTCTACAAGAAATCTAGACTATAGTACAAAATGTATTTCTATTTGCAACTTATAATTCAGCAAATCCAATGAAGTGTCTGTGGTGAATGGAATTTGGTATGTACCCACTTTCAAATACACACAAAAATAATTTTATACCTCTGGGATTTTATAGCAATTCCTTGTCCTCTCTTGCAAGTAACTATTGTTTTGTAGCGTAGCTTCTGTCTTGCCACTGGGTTTGGTAGAGAATTTATGGTTAATCATGGAACACTGGTGATTAAACAACCTTAGATTCCTTTAACTGTTCAGCAAATCTGAACCAACTAAAGGCATAGCAATGAATTATCAACAAATAAAAATTTTATGTAAGAGACTGGAGTGCATGTAGGTATAGAAGTAGTTCAGACTCCTTTGACATTGACCATTCCTTTTTCGCTTACCCAGTTGCCACCTAAAGTCTCATGGAGAATTTATTACAAATAGCTGATTAGGAAAAAAATTCTTATTTACAGTTAGTTCTATCTCATATACTGGCATTTACAACCCACTAAGGGGGAGTACTAAAGTATTGTAGTAAAGCCAGTTCTGCCCAGTGGGCAGAACTTTGAGTGATACTTTGGAAAGAGAAAAGATCAGAAGTATGGATATACTTTGATTTATGGGTAGTTTCTAATGGATTGGCTGGGCAATCAGGTTGACAAAATGACATATTTTATGGATATCAGCCAGCCTCTTTCTCCAGAGACACTGGTTTATGTTGTGTGTACTCAACCCCATGAACAAAGTGTCCATTCTGGCAGAAATAGTGGTTATATGTAGACTCAACTGAGTGGACTTCCCCTAACCAAAGCTCATCCTGCTACTGCTAAAACTGAGTACCGAATTTAATAATAGCAGAGTTCCAGACCGCGCTTTCAATATGGCACTATTCTGGTGGAACCAACTAAATATTTAATGATATGTTCATTTCATTGAATGCTTTCAATTGTACAACAGGCACAGGTTCATTCCCTTTAGTATAGACAACTATTCTGGGGGTAGATTTGCCTCCCTTGCCCGTAATTCTGTCAAAATCCATATCTATACACTCACAAATGCCTTATCCACCGTCATGGTATTCTACTCTGAATTGGTTCTAATTAAGGGACTCGTTTTATAGCAAAGGACGTTCAGCAATAGTCTCATGTCCCTGGAATTGTTTAGTCTTCCCACATATTCCAGTATCCAGAAGCACCTGGTCAAATTGAAATGTGGTTCTTCCCAACTACTTTTCTGAAGACTTTTGGATTATTGTGTAAATATAATATGAAGAGTTATGGATTATTATATGAATATATAAAATTTTCTTTATCTTTTCCTCTTATTTTATACAAGTTTACTGAAATTTAATATTCAGCATTTACCACTAAGTATAATTTAGTACTTAGATATCAAAATATTCAATGGGATGGTGGGGATGTAATTGATATGGCCACTGTTGGATATAAGAACTCTTGAGACTGTGTGTCTTTATCTTGGGGACAGGATGGTAACTTCTTCACTTTTACAAAAGATAGCTGTACTTTTAGGTGGAAATGTAGACTTGAGTTATTCCGTAAAAGTTGAAAGGTGAATAGAAAGATGTGACCACATGCTGAATAATCAAAAAAGGTAGACTCTTCCAGTTATTACTTATTGCCTTTGAAGTCCATACTCATGTTGCTTTGTCTTATTTTTGTGATTATGGAACTGAGACCGTGCAAACTACATTTCTCCTTGGTATCCTGATGTTATGCTATGCCAATTGAGGCTACAATGGGATACTGCATATGTCAAGGAAGATTAAGGAATTTTCTTGAAGTTTTTATTTGTTTCAATGTGATAGTGAGGTCGTTTGTATCTACTGGTTCTGGAAGCATTGACCACAATGATGACAATCCCTGTAATTCTGATACTAATGTCCTTCAGACAGTTTCTTTACAATTATAGTGGTAGTGAGCCTCCATTCCGCAGTGGGCACACTCCAACAAAGTTTTTCATCATTGTATTGCTGGGTATTGTATTCTCATGGGAATCATACCCATTCATGAGTGGCTTAAATCTCAACCTTTCAGAAGCTTCTTTGTATTTCTTCCTCATTTACTTATTCTTTAGCCTGAGGTATAGGAAGTACATTCTGAAGTTGTTCCATCTGCTGATTGCTAGAGTGATTTCTTATCCATTTTAGTAGTTAAGCAACTGTTGCATAGCTAAAAATGCTTTATATTAATTTTTTCCTATTCAATTTACTGATGTTTCTGTTTCCTAACTAAAACCTGACAGATAAAGATTATATCTGGGTTACATCTGTATCTTAACATATCCACTGGAACTATTTATCAGTATCTCTGGATCTCATTCTTGTAAGCACAGGGTAGTATTACAGGAACAGTAAGATAAAGAGCAAAGAAGAGAGCTGAAAATGTATTTCTTATTGTCACATACATACAGAAAAACACCTTCATCAACAAGACTCTAAAATCAAAGAATGCAGATCTTTAAAGGAGAGGATAAGTCATATATAAAAGAGAAAGATGAATAATTGGGAGTCATACCTAGTGGGGGATAATTGAATCCAACTAGCTGAATATAAATCTTTACATAGGTTTCCTGTCTCTTAATAAATAGATAAATATGTTTTTCAAAGGTACCTCTCTACATAAGTCATAAGTGCTTGTGGCCATACTTTATAAAGTATGCATGTGTATTTAATTAAACAGCCTTCAAATGGAGACTAAATTTGTGCAAATTTGTTCTTTTATTGTCTAACCTACAAATATTAGTTGATGACACGTTTTACTGGACATCAGAGGCCTACATGGAAAAGGAAGAACACCTGCTATGGTAGCTGAGTAGGCATAGAACTGAACTTTAATGCCCCTGAGTTTTTAAGAGACAGACAGTTTCTCTTCTCTTACATACACCAGCTGCCACTCCATAACATAAAAATGAATAATAAGGACTTAAACATTAAAAAGGCACTATAAGTCTTTCCACATACAGATTCCATTTAACCCTGATTCTCAGGTATTTAAAATGCTGTCAATGTTACTGGAAAATGAGCTGTAGTTTATAGCAATAATACTAACAGGTTTTTCATGAGTATGTTTTATTTTCAATAATTGTACATAAAGTGATTCTTATCATGAATAAAGCTTATCATTATGCTATATAATTAAAAAATAAGAAAATAAGTCTTCTGATGAAATCAAGAAAATGAAACATTTCTAGTTAACTGAATATGATCTTGAGGACACACCTAAGAATCTGAAAAATGTAAGAACTATATATAAATATTAAAGGTGGAGCCAGATGGTCATTCAGTTATATAGGTATTAACTTTAGATTTTAAATTTTCAAGAGGAAACAATTGTTTAGTGTAAAACATTTTATTTGCTTCTCCACGTTATACTAATATAAATTTAATAGAAAGGGTCAGATACATATTACTCTCTATTTAATTTGATGGGATATTCAATAACTTATTGAGTCTTTCCTTAAAAACTGCTTTCAAATACAGCTTATAAATCACTACTTCCATGCATATGAACAAAGTAAGGACCTATACATGCCACGCATCCATTAGAGGACAGATCTTCAATTGTAGTAAAGTGTACTTGTCTTTCTTGCTGCTCATTAAGCTTAGCTATGGAAATGCTATTGAATAGAACTAGACTCCTTGTTCAGGCAGCCCTCTTTGTTATTATTGATTCTCTAAAAGTGCACTACAGTTTCTCTTGGAAATATTAAGACAATGACCTGAAATACCATATATACGTGCATATATATATATATATATGTATATGCCTGTTATTTGTTGAGTCCTATTCTATGCAATTTTTACTAGTTAAGAAGTTTATGACTTAATCCTTACTTTCAAAGACTTATTTTTAAAAATTCATAATAAGTACTCGAAACACTAGAAATATCAGAAAGAGAAATACCAGCTTAATTAAGAGAACTGCAGAGAACAGATGAGATTTTTTTCTCTAACACATTTCACATATACTATAAGCAAAATTTAAAAAGTGATGAAAGTTAATGTTAAAAACATAATAACCCTGGATTAAATATGTACCATCATCAAGATGCCAGCTCTGGGATCATAGAAGGAAAATAAGTATATAGTTCAAGACTTAAAGAACCTTCATAAATGAAGTTAAATTATGTGCAAATTTAATAGTAATGTCATGCAAATTTGAAAGTTGAATAATTTCCTTACACATGAAAAATAAAGGGGAGAAAATTTTCTTCTTCAGAAACAGTATGGCAATTATAAAAATAACATGGAATTTTAAGAGGAAGACTGTTGGGAAACTACTTTTAGGAGCAGTTCAGTATGACTATGCAAAATGTATTAAATCTAGACTGTACCATACGTGAATATTATATTTAGATGTTTAGACATTTTATGGGAAGAGAAGTATAATTTTGCATTTTACATGGGATTAATAGAGTTTTTTGGAAAGACACTCTGGGAAAGATAAGAAACAGGAGAAAGGTTTATATTTATTATCCATAAATTTGTTTTATTAAATATAGCAAAGTAGTGTTTTCCAAGGGGGAACCATAGTTAGATGACATTTTAAAAGGGCTATGAGAAAGATAAAAGTGAAAGGCTTTTATTGGCCAAATATGAAGTCAAAATTGTGCAAAAATAAAGCAAAAGAAATCATGTAGTTGTGAAATAAGTCTGGAAACCATTTAGTTACCCAGAGTTAAGCAGGATTTCTCAGTGTAAGACATAAAAGAAGAAGTATTTTAAAATCAAACATTAATTTGGTACCATATCAAAAACAGAGATATAGACCAATGGAACAGAACAGAGTCCTCAGAAATAATACCACACATCTACAGCCATCTGATCTTTGACAAACCTGAGAGAAACAAGAAATGTGGAAAGGATTCCCTATTTAATAAATGGTGCTGGGAAAATTGGCTAGCCATAAGTAGAAAGCTGAAACTGGATCCTTTCCTTACTCCTTATATGAAAATTAATTCAAGATGGCTTAGAGTCTTAAATGTTAGACCTAATACCACAAAAATCCTAGAGGAAAACCTAGGTAGTACCATTCAGGACATAGGCATGGGCAAAGACTTCATGTCTAAAACACCAAAAGCAACAGCAGCAGAAGTCAAAATTGACAAATGGGATCTAATTAAACTAAAGAGCTTCTGCACAGCAAAAGAAACTACCATCAGAGTGAACAGGCAATCTACAGAATGGGAGAAAATTTTTGCAATCTACTCATCTGACAAAGGGCTAATATCCAGAACCTACAAAGAACTCAAACAAATTTACAAGAAAAAAACAAACAACCCCATCAAAAAGTGGGCAAAGGATATGAACAGACATTTCTCAAAAGAAGACATTCATACAGCCAACAGACACATGAAAAAATGCTCATCATCACTGGCCATCAGAGAAATGCAAATCAAAACCACAATGAGATACCATCTCACACCAGTTAGAATGGCGATCATTAAAAAGTCAGGAAACAATAGGTGCTGGAGAGGATGTGGAGAAATAGGAACACTTTTACACTGTTGGTGGGATTGTAAACTAGTTCAACCATTATGGAAAACAGTATGGCGATTCCTCAAGGATCTAGAACTAGAGGCACCATATGACCCAGCCATCCCATTACTGGGTATATACCCAAAGGATTATAAATCATGCTGCTATAAAGACACATGCACACGTATGTTTATTGCGGCACTATTCACAATAGCAAAGACTTGGAATCAACCCAAATGTCCATCAGTGACAGACTGGATTAAGAAAATTTGGCACATATACACCATGGAATACTATGCAGCCATAAAAAAGGATGCGTTTGTGTCCTTTGTAGGGACATGGATGCAGCTGGAAACCATCATTCTTAGCAAACTATCACAAGAACAGAAAACCAAACACCGCATGTTCTCACTCATAGGTGGGAACTGAACAATGAGATCACTTGGACTCGGGAAGGGGAACATCACACACCGGGGCCTATCATGGGGAGGGGGGAGGGGGGAGGGATTGCATTGGGAGTTATACCTGATGTAAATGACGAGTTGATGGGTGCTGACGAGTTGATGGGTGCAGCACAGCAACATGGCACAAGTATACATATGTAACAAACCTGCACGTTATGCACATGTACCCTAGAACTCAAAGTATAATAATAATTTAAAAAATTAAATTTAATTTAATTTAATTTAAAAAATCAAACATTAATTAATCTTCAGGAGTAGACTATACTATGAATAATTCCTAAAATTTTGAGAGTTATGTAACCCTTTTATCAAGAAATAGCCCAGACACACAATTCAGAAGCATTACATATAAATTATTAAATTGTATAGGTTTAATTTAATTACGATTAAATTGTAATTGTTTAGGTAATTGTATTACCTAAAATTGCCCAGAAGTACATAAAGCAAAGTGAAATGAGTGTACTCAGAGGAAATAAATGAATATAGTCTGAATGTCAAGTGGTACATTTACTCCACCTTTCATTCTATTACCATTTAAGTGATGTTATGAGTGGTTGTTTTGATTTTTTAAATATCTCATAATTTCCTTTGTTTCTCAAACACTTTTAATGAATTTTTACACATGAAGTTAAGTGATGCTTTTAGAATGTGTTAGAATATATAGAAAGCCAACATTTCTAACACTTTGAATATAATTAATTTAAAATATTATACATTGGTGTCATTGCACCTTCTCAACATGGCAGAGTACTCTGAAAATAATCTACTTAAATACATCTGAGAGCTTTTGAAGCAGCAGAACTAAGGGAGCCAAGATTCCAGTGAGGAAAGAACTTCAGAGATGTTATCTGGTAGTTCACAGTCACATTTTCCCTAAAGACATTCGCAAATTCACAGAACAAGTTGTCTGTGAGTTCAGAAATTTTCTGGGCTAAGAAACTGCTCCTGTGAAATAGAGAAAAAAATAGAGCTTTAGATAATTTCGTGGGACAAGGGAACTGAGTTTCACTTGCTGCCAGATTTTCCCTCAAGATATTTTCCAACTTTTGAAGCTATATAGTACAGGGAGAAAATACAAACAAAACTCTGCAAATGCTCTCCAAAAAGATCAGACCTCTGGGAGGTCCATTGCACTAAGAAAAACAAAGGTTATAAGTCAGGATATGTTAAAGTTAGGAGCCTTGTGAAAACTACCATTATACCCTATTATCTGGGACACAATGTTTGACAGAACTTTTAACAAAAGTGCAATCCTGACTAACCAAAGTCCCCAGTTAGTCCCTAGTGTACCTGTCTAGTAAAGAAATGGTAAACTTTCAAATGAGGGGGATTAAAATAATAAATATAAAATGCAGAGTATTTGAGTAAAAATAGGCATTCTTAGTACTATGGGACCAAAACACAAAAGAGAAAACCTACAACTGAAAAAGTCACCTTATAATGATTATGATTTCCAAGTTTAATAAAATAGAGAAGGAAAAAAGAAAGTACATAAAATAAGAGATAACTTTACAATAAGATAAAAATATATTTATAAGAGTCAAACAGTGATTTTATAACAAAACAATTAAACCTAAGAATGCAGTAAATAACCTTAACAATAGAATATGTGATAGTAGATAAATAGAAACTCAAATCAATATAAAACATCCAAACTTAAACACTGAAAAAACCGTGATAGGTTTAGTGAAAAAGTCTAATGTGTATAACTGGAATCCCAAAAGGAAAAGAGGAGAATGGTACAGAAGCAATATTGAAAAGGATAATAAAAAATAACATATCATATAATTAATATTTAAAAATTGACCCACTCATTTAAAAAGCTCCTTTTAATAAAATATGTAAGCCAATAAAATATTGAAATAATCTGAAGTGCTGAAAAAATTTATCTTCACTCAAATTGAACTATATATTCAATGTAATCCAAATTATAATCCCAGTGTGTTTCTATAGAAATGAATAAGCTGATTTAAAATCTGTACGGAAATGCAAAGGAATTGAGAAAAAAAAACTTTCGAAGATTTACTTTACAAGATTTCTGGACTTCAAGATATAAAAATTGAGATACTATGATGTTGGCATAAGGAAGGATAAATAGACCAATGGAACAGAACAAACATCCAGAAGAAGACACACCTACATTTGGTAGCTTTATTTATGATGAAAACTCAAATGCAATTCAATAGAGAATGTTGTGTTCAGTACATAAACTAGAACAGCTGGCTAGGTTTATCTAAGGCCTGGACACTATTGGTGAAACTCCTTTGAATCCAAAAGCCAGAATTGGGTTCTCCACCCAAGTTTAGGGTTAAAAGAAGATGGCCAATGTAGGGCAATGGGTCCTCACCAGGTTACTTAAAGGTATATGTCTGCTGCTTGAACCCTGAAGATCTGTTGGTTCACTCCTTCTTGTTAATTTATAAAATTCCAAAGAATATTTTCAGTATTTTTTAAAAGTGAAAAACACATATTGCTATATTTAAGTTAAAGTTAACATTAAGGGTTATAAGACAGACATCAAAAGTGTAATTGACTATATGTATAATGGAAGAGTAACGGAATAAATGCCAACACAGTCATATTAAACATCTGACTTCCTTGAAAGCATTTCTAAATACATTGCTTACTTGGATAGAATTTTTAATATAAATTAATAGAATTATTAGTAGTTAAATGCAGTTCACAGAAGAGAATCATGTTTTTCACAGCAGGTAAATAATTGGCACATGCATTATTTTAAGAAGGTCAATAGGCCAACTGATTTTTACTAAAATACAAGGCCATGTAACCAAAATGGAGTTCATAATTTCGCAGTGAGTAAAAGAGAATTACTTAGACAAGACTATATTACTGTGTGTGGAATAGTGATGTCTACTTCAATTTGGAGTAAAATATTTTATAGTAAGAAAAAATACTTAATGGTTTGACTCACTCTTCATCAGTAATACCCCTAAAGTTTGCTCTTAAAATATTCCAGGAAATTACCATTAACTCTGTTTATCTGAAGCCTCTGTCCTGTACATTAGGAGGATTTTTTTTTCTCAGAAAGATGTAGTTGCAATAGCATAGTAAATCTTTAAACAACCAAAGCAATTGCACTTTTTTGAAAAATAAAAAACATATACACACATACACAAACTCACAAACAACACACTTAACACAAACTCTTAGGTTTCAAGGTTTGTTTGATGTGGAACTTTCCACCAAAAATAACGTATTTCAAACAAATTAAAGACAGAGAGTATTTTGTGTTTATTTAACCTACCCAAAGTATACTGAATGTAAATAGTGGTGATGTGTAAGAAAGTATCTTATTAATGTAATAAAGTATAATTTTACTGTAAAATTTAATGAACTTCATCTATATGCAAATCTATACACTTTTATGAATGAATGTCATGATAAAACATAGAATGAAAGAAGCCAGACATATTAAGAGTAATTTCTGTATGATTTGATTTACCTAAAGTTATTAAAGAAGCAAAACATAGATTAGTTTCAGAAGGCAGAGCAATTGTTACCTTTGAGAAGCATAAAGTTGAGGAGGCAGCATGAGTCTTCTGGGCCATATTCCATTATTTGATCTAGATTATAGTTACAGAGAGGCATTCACTTTGTGAAAATTTACTGGAGTATAAATATGTTTTACGATTTATTTTAGCTACAGTTTGGTTTTTAAACATTTACCGACAAAATAGTTTAGCCCCATAAAATGCACTTGACAGCCTTTTCTCTATTTTCTGGAACTACTTGTGTCACACAGGATTGGATTGAACCTTCTTTTTGTAGTTGATAGAACTCACCTGTAAAGCAATTCGATATTGAGTTTTTGAGTAAAAACATGCCTTTCATATCATTTTAGTTTCTTCCAATAATCTACTGCTACTATTAAAAGACCCAATAAAGTCTACTACATTTCTCTTTTTTTATACAATCAGTAGCAAAACCATGTTAGAATTCTGTTCTCTTGCATTCCACCCTAGTGTTCTGAGCATTTCCCCAGGTCCCTCTTGTGCATAGTCACAAACAGGGAAAGAAGTAAAGAACAACATTTTCAGCAATCCCACTGTTGTATGGAATTATAGTGTAAGGCACAATGATATTTTTCTCCTGAAATAATTACTATAATATTACATAAATTCTTTCTAGTTATAACTATGTTTGCCAAGAAATCTCTAAGAAACCTCTGAATATCCTTTGCAATAAAACAACAGGATATAGTAACATGAATATCACATTAATTTTCAGTTTGCAAATAGCATAAAGCAAAAATATATTATTTTCTTTCACAGCACTTTATTTCTTTCCTTTTGCTTTAAACAAGCTCACTTATATATTTCATTGGGTCCGAACTCACTTTACTCACCTGTAAAAATCTTTAGTAAAATCAATGTCAACTACAGGTTTAGTAAGGAGTTGTTCTTAATGACAGTCAAGGAATTCACAGGGAAGAGAAAAGAAAAAAAGTGACTCCAAAGAGGGAGGAACAGAAGGGGAATAAATCCATGTGCTGCGATTAATAAGAAATTCTAAATTCATTAAGAGATATGTCAATAACAGTTACTTATTCTTTTCAAATATTTTGGAAGAAACAAAATATTTTTTAAAGTTTAAAAACATAAATGAAATTTCTGTTAGACAAAGGAGACCAATGATTCCACAGAAAAAAAGAATTTAATCATTTTTATGTAGTATTTATATATAGATGAAGTTCATTAAATTTGATAGTATCGGTATATTTTTATGACAATAAGATACTTTCTTACACATCATTATGATTTAAGGTCAGTATACTCTGGGTAGGTTAAATAAACACAAAATACTCTCTGTCTTTAATCTGTTTGAAATATGTTATTTGTGGTGGAAAGTAGCACATCAAACAAAGCTCAAAACCTACCAGTTTGTGTTATCTGTCATGTGTGCGTGTTTGTGTGTATATTTTCCATTTTTCAAAAGAAGTGCAATTGCTTTTGTTGTTTTCAGATTCATTGTGCTGTTGCAATTTCATCTTTCTGAGAAAAAAACATGCTCCTGATAAACAGGACAGAGACTTCAAATAAACGGAATTATGGTAATTTCCTGGAATATTTTAATAGTAAACTTTAAGACTATTATTGATGAAAAGTGAATTAAACCATGAAGTTTTTTTCTTACTATAAAATATTTCACTCCAGACTGAAGTAGGTACCACTATTCCCCACATAGTCTTATCTAAGTAATTTTCTTTTCCTCATGTGCAGAATTATGAACTCCATTTTGGTTACATGGCCTTGTATTTTGGTAAAAATCGGTTGGTTTATTGACATTCTTAAAATAATGCATGTGCAAATTCTTTACCTGCTGTGAAAAACATGATTTTCTTCTGTGAACTGCATTTAACTAAAAATAATTTTATTAATTTATATTAAAATTTCCATTAGAGAAAGCAATGTATTTATAAGTGCCATCAAGGAAGTCAAATGTTTGATATGCCTGTACAGACATCTACTCTATTACTCTTCCATTACACATGTATTCCATTACATTTTTATAGCCATGTTATACTTATAATCCTTAATGTTAATTTTAAATTAAATACAGCAAAAATAGTTTTTCATTTTAAAGAAATACAGAGAATAATTTTTGTCTCATTAAAGTGACACTGTTTTGCACTAAATAATATATCCATTAAAGCAATGGATATATTGCTTTATATTTTTGAAGTGACATATTTTCTATCCACACTAAATAGATAACACAGTTCGTAATGTTATTTGGCAAATATCAGCAATCCTTGGTTAGCTCATTTATAATAATGTTAAATTGTTTTTTCAGTGTAATAGAATGTGTTTTTAATCTATATTTGAGCTTCATCAACAATTGATTAAAATAATTAAATCCCTCATACAACATGAGTTATAAATAGTCTTTGTTAAATTAAAGCATATAATAGTGAAGCATGGGACTGCTTTAATCAATAATCATGCTAGATCCTGCAATTAATTAGAATACATTAAATCATATTTAAACTAATTTTTGTTATAGTCAGAAAGACTTGAATCACTCATCTAGCTCTGACCCTAACTCGGTATGGTATCACAGATATTAATAGTCTATGTCTCAATTTCCTTACCTACAAAATGAACATAATTATGAATTTTAAATCATAGGTTTGTGTTAAGGTTAATTATGATTACATATGTTAAATGCTTGGCACAGCACTTAGCATATTGCAATTAAACAATAAATGCTTGCTATGGTTATAAATGGTTGTTATTATTTTAAGAAAATAAAAATATTTGAGTCACAAATTTTATGAAAAGTATTTACATTCATATGTTAGAGGTGAATGTATAATTTAGAGTTAGTGAAACTTTAGAGGTAGAAGGTGACTTTTACATTACTTTTTCTTCAAATCGTATAAACGTGAATTGAAACCTTTATTGTTTTCTACAAAGTCTAATAAATTTAAGAGAAATAATAATTCTCAGCTGCAAACAGAGGATGCTTTTTGCAATTGTGTCAAAAAGAACAATTATAAAGCATAAATCTAAGATATTTGAAGACTATAGAAATATGATATTTTTGAGAAAAATGAAAAAGACTTTAACAAAAGAAAATATACGCCATATTCTGGGATTAGAAGACTTCATATTGTACAGATGTCAATTCCCTCTAAATTGATCTATAAAGTCAATGCACCTCCAGCAAATTTCTGTGATGAATATTATGTGATGATGTGATTCCAGAATTTAGACAGTAAAAAGTGAAACACAGGTAAGAAAATATATTTTCTTTTTTTAAGGTAACACTTAGCTATATTAAAGTGCACAAATTTTAGAATTATAGTTCAATTTTAATAAGGATGTAGCCAAAATTTTTACATTTTTATATATGCATGCAACTACCTCTTATGTCAAGGTTCATATTATTTCCAGACCCAACATGTTCCCTCTCATTCATTACCAGTAAGATAGCCCTTGCCAGTCAACTCTCCTCACAAACATGATCACTATCACTATAGAGAGTTTTATTTAAATGAAATTATGCAATATAGTTCTTTGGCCTCACTTTCTTTTTTTTTTTTTTTTTTGAGATGGAGTCTTACTCTGTTGCCCAGGCTGGAGTGCAGTGGTGCAATCTCGGCTTGCTACAACCTCCGACCCCCGGGTTCAAGAGATTCTCCTGCCTCAGCCTCCAGAGTAGCTGGGAGTTCAGGTGCCTGCCACCACACCCAGCTAATTTTTGTATTTTTAGTAGAGATGGGGTTTCACATGTTGGTCAGGCTGGTCTCAAACTCCTGATCTCATGACCCACCTGCCTAAGCCTCCCAAAGCGCTGGGATTACAGGCGTGAGCCACTGCCTTTCCTTGCCTCACATTTTGGCCTTGCCTCACATTTTTTCCTTGCCTTGTCTCACATTGCGGCCTTTCCTCACATTTTTTCCTTGCCTTGTCTCACATTTCGGCCTTGCCTCACATTTTTTTAGTCAAAATTGTGCCCGTTAAGAATCATCTATGCTGGGTTTTGTAGAAGAGGTTTGGTCTTTTGCATTGCTCATTACATTCCTTTTGATATACTGTCACATTTTATATATACTACTGTTGCTAGACATCTGGATTGATTTTAGTTTTTGTTGTTATAAATAGTGCTCTTATAAACATTGTTTTACTTTTTTTGCTTGTTCATAAACACTACTTTTCATTGAATATTTACCTAGAATGGAATTTTGGCATTATAGGCTGAATGAAAAACAGTAACCACACCAAGTATCCAGAGAGGATGTAAACCAACTCAAACACATATATTGCTTGTACCACTGTAAAGTGAAACAACTACTTGGGAAAACTTTTTGTTAATATATACTGAAGTTGGCTTTTATTGACAAAAACTTTTCCCAAGTAGTTGTTCCAATTTACAGTGGTACAAGCAATATATGTGTTTCAGTTGGTCTATATATATATCTTTGCTTGATACTCGATGTGGTCAGTTTCTTTATTTTAACTATTCTGGTGGATGTGTGGTAGGATTTTTGCATGTTTGTGGATTTGGCTTGCACTCCTGTCATGACTAGTGATGTTGGTTTTTTCATCATATGATTTTGGTGTATTTGTGAGGTAACTGTTCAACTTTTTCAAGTTTAATTTCTAAATATTTTTTAAAATTAGTACTGTATGATTTCTCTTTGCTTTGTCTACCCTAAGATTGTAAACATGTTTCTTATGTTTTTATCTATTTTTTTAAAATTTACTTTTATCCTTATAACCTTTTGTTATTGTCATTGTTGATATGGAGTCTCACTCTATCGCTCAGGCTGGAGTGCAGTGGCATGATCTCGGCTCACTGCAACTTCCTCCTCACGGGTTCAAGCAAATCTTGTGCCTCAGCCTCCCAAGTAGCTGGGATTACAGGTGCACACCACCATGCCCAGCTATTGTTTTTTGCATTTTTAGTAGAGAGGGGGTTTCACCACATGGGCCAGGTTGTTCTTCATCTCCTGGCCTCAAGTGATCCACCAGCCTCAGCCTCCAAAAGTGCTGGGATTACAGGCGTGAGCCACCGTGTCTGGCCTTATTTATCTGTTTGAACTTATTTTGGTTTGGTGTGAGATAATTGTTAAAACTACATTTTTCCTTACTACTATATAGTTGAGTCCAGACTTTTAAATTTAAGACTATCATATCAACCACTAAATTGTGCTGATGCTCCCAACATAAATCATGTGACTTTACATCCATTGGTCTATTTCCTAACACTCTCCACTGTTCTGTTGGTTTATTTCACTATTTTTATAATAATATACTGCAAGTATGTCTAGAAGAAGATGAGATAAACTAATAAGATAAAACATGTATGAAAGCTGCCGTAATTGAGAGAAAACTGATATGTGATATGTTTTATTTCTTGCATTGAGTGACACGGTTGATAATTTTATTTTCTTAAAGTCACATTTGTGTCTCACGCACTTTTCTGATTTTACATTTTACAGTAAAAAACAAAGTGCAACAAACAAACAAAGAAGACCCATGGAGTTGAGTCAGACATGTAATCAGAAGCTTAAAATATAACAGAATGAGTTTTCCAACACACACAACAAAATGTTGTTCACCAGGTAAACTAATTACCAAGAAGATACAAAAGCAATTGTTTGAATTTTTTTGGTTATGCATATTTAAATTTCATACTATTTTAACATGAATGAATGAGTACAGAGGGCAATGTACATACAGGTTACCGGTCTGACCTTCACACTCTACATGAGATTTTCTATGGATGGTGTTAAACTTGCCTGACAATACCAAGGAAGCTACAGCCACACTGATAATATTTAAGTTACAAACATTTTTAGAAATTAACATAGATTGTGTGAGAGCAAGGTATGTTTTTGTGTTTGTTGTGCATTTTATTGCACATTGGTAGAAAATGTCATTAATTTTACAGATCAGGATCATATTGCGAGTAAATTTTAAATGTAAACCCATAAAGTAGTAACAGGAATAGGTAGTATTACAATATTCTGCCTAAAAGGTTCACTACTGTTTTAACAGAATACTGTAGGAGAGCAAAGGAAAGGCCAATGCTTTGGAAAAAATCTGGAAGGAATTCACAGAGGAAGTAAGCTTTGAGCTGGATTGAAATATATGGCATTGCTTGGGAGAAAATGAGAAAACCAAGGACATATTAGCTGTAAAGTATTGAGACAAGAAAGAGTGGCAAGCTGGCACACGGAATGGGTAGAACATTAGTAGAAAATGCCATTAATGTAGCAGGTCAGGACCAGACTGGGGAAAGCCTCATTCACACATTGACACATCATGTTCATCATTTATTCTACAGTAGCACAGGTGTTTGTCCCAGACTTCAGTTCTCTAATCATTCAGCCATTACTGAGCACCTGCTATGTATCAGGAACCAATGTAACTACTTTCATGTTTCTGCATGGTCAAAGCTTTCTGAGCAAAAAATACTGGCAACCTGAGTTAAAGGATAAATGAATGACAAACAAGCCTTGGAAGTGAAAGACAGTGAAATATTCCAGGCAGATTTAAAGATTAATCTTCCTTGGAGCCATTTGTTCAATTTCAAAGGGCGATACTACTGCTAGTACTAATTATTATCATCCCAGTTTAATTTGCTTGCATTACAAAGTGCTGTAACATCCTAAAGAACTTCTCCCTTTCCAGAAGTAATGTGATTATGTTATAGAGAAAAAATTTCTCTCCCTCTCTCAGAAAAAGAGGGACATTATGAACCATTCTATGAAAGCTCTGAACTTCATAATTTCAGGGCTTCTCTCCTGTAGTACTAACTCTACCTGTACATGGAGGTTGACATCTGCCCTGATATGTCACGTGGTGAAGAAACGGAACATGGGGAAACAAGGTCAAAACATTTTTGTAAGTAAATATTAAGTCTGCTACTGATTTAGGAGCCTTGTAATTGATGTCAAGATAAAGTAAATAAAGTACTAAAAGCTTATCACTATGTGCCAGGGACAGTTATAATTCTGTGTTTAATATCTTAAAGAAAACACATTTTCAACTTTCCCAAAATTACCATGCTAACTTAAATATTTTTTTAATTTTTACTATAGCTCATGCTCTCAAGATGTCTTCCAAAAGAACCAGAACAGGATTAAATGTTATACACAGGCCTCTTATTTATTTCCTATAGGAACTTATAAGCCTCAACTTAAAAATAAAACTGAGAAAAATAAAAAAATAAAAAGTAGAAACTGAGAAAGGTTAAAAACAATTGCCAATATAGTGGAGTTGAAAAGCCACAATTGATAAATGGGATCTAATTAAACTAAAGAGCTTCTGCACAGCAAAAGAAACTATCATCAGAGTGAACAGGCAACCGACAGAATGGGAGAAAATTTTTGCAATCTACTCATCTGACAAAGGGCTAATATCCAGAACCTACAAAGAACTCAAACAAATTTACAAGAAAAAAAAAACAAACAACCCCATCAAAAAGTGGGCAAAGGATATGAACAGACACTTCTCAAAAGAAGACATTTATGCAGTCAACAGACACATGAAAAAATGCTCATCATCACTGGCCATCAGAGAAATGCAAATCAAAACCACAATGAGATACCATCTCACGCCAGTTAGAATGGCGATCATTAAAACGTCAGGAAACAACAGGTGCTGGAGAGGATGTGAAGAAATAGGAACACTTTTACACTGTTGGTGGGAATGCAAACTAGTTCAACCATTGTGGAAGGCAGTGGCGTGATTCCTCAAGGATCGAGAACTAGAAATACCATTTGACCCAGCCATCTCATTACTGGGTATATGCCCAAAGGATTATAAATCATGCTGCTATAAAAACACATGCACACGTATGTTTGTTGCGGCACTATTCACAATAGCAAAGACTTGGAACCAACCCAAATGTCCATCAGTGGCAGACTGGATTAAGAAAATGTGGCACATATACACCATGGATACTATGCAGCCACAAAGCAGGATGAGTTTATGTCCTTTGTAGGGACATGGATACAGCTGGAAACCATCATTCTCAGCAAACTATCACAAGAACAGAAAACCAAACACCGCATGTTCTCACTCATAGGTGGGAATTGAACAGTGAGAGCACCTGGACACAGGAAGGGGAACATCAGACTCCGGGGCCTGTTGTGGGGTCGGGGAGGCAGGAGGCATAGCATTAGGAGATATACATAATGTAAATGACGAGTTAATGGGTGCAGCACACCAACATGGCACATGTATACATATGTAACAAGCCTGCACGTTGTGCACATGTACCCTAGAACATAAAGTATAATAATAATTTAAAAAAAAGGAAATAACACACCAAGTATCTCTGATTATGGTTCACTGTACGTCCCTATATTCTTCAAGTAGATTTGAAGGAAGTAATGATTGATTTATGTCTATGTGCCTCTTGTGAATCAAAGTGCACACTTAGAAAAATAGATAATTGAAAGAAATAAAACAGCATTTTCTCAGAATAATTAACTCAGACTTTTTCCGCTTGTCCAATTAATCATCTTTTGCTCTATTTCTAAACAGACCAATTATGTCTCTGAAAGTGGCTGCTTCTTACCTAATTCTAAGTAATAAACAAAGTGCTTTATACATTAATAGATTGACCTAGGTAATAATTATCATCTTTTTCTTTATCATCATCATTGATGTCGTCAGGACTGCTTACAATATACCAGGTAGACGATAGTCTATTTAATCCTACAGATAATTTTTAAGATAGATGGCATAATTTTCTTTCTTTTACAAATAAAGAAGAAATTGAGGCACAGAGAATTTAAATGACTTCCTAAGGTCACAAAGCTAGTAAATGACAGAACCCTGATCCCAGTTCAAATAGTTTGGCTCCAGACTTCATGCTCATAAGCTCTGCTGGCTATTATCTCTCCATAAGATGTATAGTGTTTCAAATACTCTAATTTTCTGTGAGCTGTATTTTTACTTTGGTAAGTATAATTTATTTATGACATCTCTTATATTTGTACTACCTATTAAATGATTAATCATCTCTATGTTGAATATTCTACTTTAGGTGGCCAAGGATTGCTGAAGTGAAAGCTAGCCAAAATTATATTCCAAGAATGCCTTCTATAATTTCTATTAGATGTGAAAACTAGCAAATTTCCTTTAGAAGTCATGCCTATGGCATGGCAGGTGCACTTTCTATAATCATGTTCCATGAAATAAACATCTGACTAACTCATTTTTTGTTTTGCAGGCTCAGCTGTTGCAAAGGAGTAACGATTTACACAAAAGTTTAAAATGGAAAGGTGTCCTCTCCAATCGGCCCCACTTCATAATTCCCAACTCAACAAAGATTGTATTTTACAAACATGCAACTGTGCGGATGTTAAAATGAAGGCCATAAGCTCCAAAATCATTGTCATTTCATTTAAATATCAAACAGCTCAAAATTTGTTCATGACAAAAATAATTTAAATGTTTTGGTAAAAATGTAAAATATTAAGCATTCAGTTTTCCACTTTTGGAAACTGAGAGAGAAGTTATAGAAGCTGAATATTGGTCATGAAAGAGACTGTATTATGTAAAAGATGTTATACCCATCTCTAAGAGTTTTAGATATTGGAGTAGGATTAATGAAAATTATCCCAGAGCAGAAAATATACAGTACAGTGTCAATAATTATACATACTTCTATGTCAGTATTCTACTTATCCATTCCCCTGTTGAAAATACTTCAGCATTTTGCTTACCCATTCCCCTGTCGAAGTACAAACTAAACAGGTTATATTTTTGTAGAGACATATTGGTTGTAGTAGAAGAAAAGAGATGGATAGCAGAGAAGGACTATTCATGAACATGGATCAACAGACAGATCCAGTTCATACACAGGAAAACACCGACAAGTTGTGGCCAGATTACCAAAAAATAAATTGTCAAAAAAGTATAATTCATGTGAAGTTGTGATTCTCAAAATGTTTCATTCTATCTACTTTTGTAGAGAAACAACAACAAAGTAATTGCTTCAAAAAATAAATGGACTCTATAATTTAAGGAGTTTCAGGTTCACAGCATAATTGAACAGAAAGTACAGAAGGTCCCCATGTACACCCTCCCCACCCATACTCAACCTGCCCAACCGTCAACATCCCATACCATTTTGGTACATTGGTTATGATGGCTGAAACAAAAGTAACACCTCAATATCAACCAAAGTCAATGGTTAAAAAGTGGGGTTCACTCGGTATGTTTTACATTCCAGGAATTTTCACAAGTGTGTAATTTATGTATCCACCATTACAGTATCACACAAAATAGTTTTGTTGCCCTAAAGTTCCCTCATGCTCCACATATTTATCCCACTGTCTCCCCAAACCCCTTTCAACCATTGATTGTTTTTAACTGTCTCCATCGTTTTGTCTTTTCCAGAATGTCATATATTTGAGATCACACAGTATGTAGCCTTCAAAATATGTTTCTTTCACTTAATAATATGTATTTAAGATTTTTCCTTGCTTTTTTGTGGCTTCATAGCTCATTTCTTTTTAGAGCTGAATGATGTTTCACTGTATAGATGTATCACAGTTTACTTATCCCTTCCTCTGTTGAAGAACATTTTTATTGCTTCCAAGCTTTGCCAATTATGAAAAAGCCCACCATAAACATCCATGTGAAAGATATTGCATGGACACAAGTTTTCAACTCATCTAGTTAAATATCTTTGCTAGGCATTCTGCCTAGCAAAGAATGAGAGTTCCTATTGCTCCACATCCTTGTTAGCATTTGGTGTTGTCAGTGTTTTGGATTTTAGTCATTCCAATAGATAAGTATTGGTTTCTTATTATTTTAATTTTCGTTTCCTTAATAAAGTATTTCTTAGTTCTTTGGGTTGCTATAACAACTACAACAACACCATAGACTATACGGCTTCAACAATAAGCATTTATTTCTCAGTTTTGAAGGTTGAGAAGTCTGAGATCAATGTACTTAAAGATCTGGTGTCTTGTGGGGACTCAGTTTTTTGTTTACAGATGACTGACTTATCTCTGTGTCCTCACATGGCAGAAGGAGCAAAAAGCTCTTTCATCTTTTTTATTAGGGCACTAATCCCATGAATGAGGACTCCACTCTCGTAACCTAATAATTTGCCAAATGCCTCACCTCCTGTTACTATGCATTGGGGGTTAGGATTTCAAAATATGAAGTATGGGGACACAAACATTCAGTCTATACAAGAGTATGTTGTTGATCATTATTTCATATACTTAATTGCCATATGTGTATATTCTTTGGTAAGATGTCTGTTAATATCTTTTGTCCATTCATAAATTGAGTTTGTTTTCTCATTGTTGAGTTTGGGTATTTGTGTTAATGTATTTTGGATAATAGTCATTTATTAGATGTAGCCTTTGAAAACATTTTCTCACAATTTGTGAAATCTGTTAATTTTCTTCTCATTCTCTTCACAGCGTCTTCACAGAGCAGGAGATTTTAATTTTACTGAAGTCCAGCTCATCAATTCTTTTTTTCATAGATTGTGCTCTCAGTATATTTCTAAAAAGCCATTGCCAAACCCAAAGGCATCTAGATTTTTTACCATGTTATGCCCAGTTGTCCCAGCACCAATTATTGGAGACACTTTTCTATCTTTTCTCCATTGTATTGCCTTTACTCCTTTGTCAAAGATCAGTTGACTGGATTTGTGTGGCCCTATTTCTGGACTAATTTTGTTCCATTGAGTTATTTGTCTTGTCTCATACCAATACCACATTGTTTTTATTACTTTACTTTTATAGTAAGACTTGAAGTTGGTCAATGTCAGTCTTCTATTGTTTTTCTTCACCTTCAATACTGTTTTGTTTCTTATGGGTCTTTTGCATCTCCATATAAACTTTAGAATCACTTTTTTTAATATATCTGAGGACAACTTGCTAGGATATTGATTGAGATTGTATTGAATCCAGAAATCACATTGGGAACAACTGCCATCTTGACAATATTGAGTTTTCTTATCCATGAACATGGAATATCTCTTTGTATATTTAGTTATTTGATTTCTTTTATCAATATTTGTACTTTATATAAATTTAAAATGTATTTTGTTAGATTTATACCTAGATTTTCCTTTTATGGTGGTAATATATATGGTATTGTCTTTTTAATTTCAAATTTCCATTGTTTATTGTTGATATATTAAAGAAAATATTTCTTTTATAGCAACCTTGCCATAATTGCTTATTAGTTACAGGATGTTTTATCAATTCTTTGGAATTTTCTATATAGACAATCATTTCATCTGAAAATAAGAACAGATTAATTGCTTCATTCCCAATTTGCATGCCTCTTACTTCTTGTCTTATTTTCTTGTGTTAGCTAGGATTTCCAGTAAGATTTTGAAAATGAGTGGTGAAAGGGGACATTCCTGAATTTTTTCTGATCTTAGCAGGAAAGTATCTAGTTTCTCATTTTTTAGTATGATATTAGCCTTAGATTTCTTATAGCTATTCTTTATCAAATTGAAGAAGTTTTCTTTTATTCAGTTTGTACAAAAGTTTTATCATGAAATGGTATTGGATTTTTTCAAATATTTTTGGCCGGGCGCAGTGGCTCACACCTGTAATCCCAGCACTTTGGGAGGCCGCGGCGGGCGGATCACGAGGTCAGGAGATCGAGACCACCCTGGCTAACACGGTGCAACCCCGTCTCTAATAAAAATACAAATATTTTTTCTGAATTTATTGATTTAATCTTATAATTTTTTCCCTTAACCTATTGATATGCTTATTATATTAATTAACTTTTGAATGTGAGACTAACCATGCATACCTGGAATAAATCCATTTGATCAAAATTTATAATTATTTTTATACATTGTTGTATTTGACTCACTAAATTTTTGAGAACTTTTGCTTGTATGTTTATGAAAAATATTGGTCTGTAGTTTTTTTTCTTTTACTTAAAATGTCTTTGTCTTGTATCAACTATATGTCTGAAAAATCCAGGGACATATTGACTTGGAGTTATAAATTTGTGAGTACACTCTTCAAAGTATGTTAATGTCCAGGAGGAGAATATACAATGAAAGGAACTCCAAAAGTTACTGGTTAGATACAGGAAGGTAACACTGCGAGGGAGATGGTGAGTCAATTACAAAGAAAAGAGGAAAATTAGGGTAATGTTCATCTCCTATAATAAGTTAGGGAATGTTCCCCCAGCTCCTATCTTATGGAAAAGATTGTAAAAAAAAAAAAAAAAAATTGTATATCTTCCTTAAATGTTTGATGGAATTCACCAGTCAATCCTTCTGGGCCAAACCAATTGCTTTCTCTTTCATATTTGAGTAGCTCCTTTTTACCATTGGATGAAATGCTGTTTCAATTAACAGGTAAGTAACACTGCTTTAAAGAGTTCACTATCAAGCTATTTTAATGTAAATTACTCTTCCAAGTCACAAAAAATATTTAGAAAATGTATAAATACCATCTTTACTAATTGTGAAAAACATTAAAATTCCCTGATAGAAGGCAAGTATTGCATAAGAAGCCATTTTATACATTTCTGTGGGAAACTCTACTAGCCAAAAGAACAAGAAACACAAAGCTATCTATGTCCTTCAGATAATTCTTGCATCCAAGTATAAGAGTTCCGGTAATGCAGCATATTATCCAATTTTAAAAAGTAATCTATTTATATTATTATCAATTTTATAATTACAGAGAATATTACTTGGCACCAGTTGTAATGCCATTAGATTGTTTTATTATACAAAATTCACTTTCAAGTCTCATCTCCAAGGTAAAAATTATAATCCTGAAACTCTCAATGACTATTGACCTCATATCCTCCATTTGTCAATAACCTGTATCTGCTGTTTATACTTCCTGGGAGAGAGCAATGAGAGTCTTGCAGGTATTTTACTCAAAATACATAAACCTGAGGCAATTGCAATATTCACATTAAGAACAAACATCTTAGCAAAAATCTAGTAGAATGTAGTGTCTATCACATGATATCATCATATATATGTGATGTATATACATATATGTATTTAAATGTTTATGTGTATATGTATAACATATGTCTACATTTGTGTGCAAGGGTGTATGTATAAATAGATTAGAAAAACTTGTTTTAAGAATTATTTTTCCTCCTCTCAACTTAAAAAATTGCACATTATGAAAGTAGATATAACCAGAGCATCAGATATTTTTGGACGTTATAGGCAGCCCATCTGTTCCCAAATCCATAATGAACTTTGGACAAGTCAAGTGGGATCGATGAAAACATGCCCAGTTTGTTTCCAGAGCTCAAAATAGGTCAGTATAGCCAAGTGAAATCAACGAACGGCACAGTTATCTAATGATCTTGAATTATCGTTAGGGCCAATGATTTTTCACACAGACACTAAACAATTTTTTCAGGCAATTTAAAATAGCCTCCATTTTTAATTAAACAAATTTGGCTTCAGAACACTAAAATTAATATGGTAAATAATTTAGAAAGCTGAAACTTCTTCTAACTTGGTTGTCATTACATGCTACAAAATATCTCCTGGGCCACGCAGAGATTTGTTTCAAGAATGTTTTCTAACTTTGATTCTGAAGACCCCGTGGAAGGCCCCATTGACCAAGACTCATCCATCACCATGAAAAGTAAAAGTAAACAGGAAAAATAAATTGATTGTCCACTCTTAGTAAGAAATAGTAGTGATGATTAAGATAGAATGATAGGCTTCAGAGGGGCAAAAAAAAAAAAAAACCAAAAAAAACCTTATTTTTATTCCTGCAAAGATAATTTGCATTTTATTCTGGAAATGCATTTGAATGAAGTGTTTTTTATGTAATGAATATTTTTCATAATGTATCTATCTCCTCAACTGTCTTTTTAAAAGTTTTTAAAAATTATGGTCACAGAGCTTTGCCTATTTTCTTCTAATTCGTAAAACAGTTTCCTTGGGTGAAAATTCTAATATTTAAAAAAGACACAAAATTACAAGTTTAAGTTTTTATTCTATAGCAACATAAAAATGAAACTATAGTTAGTCAAGAGATTCCTATTCTAATTTCAGCCCTGTTAATTCCTTGTTTAAGCCTTTAACTTGTCCTGGCACCAGGTCTGTCATCTGCCCAATGAAGGAATTCAACTCATATTTAAAGTTTCCTTTTCAGCTTTGTTACTCTATGCAATAATTTCCAAAGCTTATTTGTCAGAAATGTAGTCCTGTAAGCCATTTGAACTCAAAGTGAGGGTTTCATGATTAAATGCATTTGGAAATCTCCACACTTCATTCATTTAATGTACATTTACATAACACTCTATTGTGCGACCTAAGACTACCTTGGAGAGTCAATTGATATGTCTCGTCAAGGGAATTCATAAAGCAATTATGAAGATAAGTGATTAAAACAGCAATTGTAAAATATCATACCAACAAAAGGTACTTAACATTATAAAGTTCTTACTAGCCTGAGAAGTCAACAAAAGAAGTGACAACTGAAAGCAGATTAAATGGATGTGTAGTATGTAACTACCAAAATCAGGAACAAAGATATCTCTAGTGGATAAAAAACATAAGCACTGTCCAGTGACAGAAAGCAGACCTATACGGCAAAGGCAAAGAAAGCACGTTAGACTGTAGGAGTGAAGAAGAACCAGGCTTTCAACGCCTATGAGTCAATTAAAGATTGTGCTGTTGGTGAAGAAGGAAAGCCATTCAACCAATGTTTAGAAGAGGCATAAAATGATTCTATCCTTGTGTTAAGAATATCCTGGGTGCAGAGGAAAGATTGAAGCTAAACTAGAGATATCCTGAATAAACTAGTCTGAAGAGAACAAGATCACAAATGTTCTGAGGTTGACCTGTTATTTTCTTGATGGAGATGGAATAGATTTATTACACACTTAGGTAATAGAATAAATGCAGAGAAAATCAGGTAGAGAATAATGAGGAAGCATCTTAGGTCTCTCTGGCTTGCATAACTGAGAAAGAGGAAGCTCACTGAAATAGGAGATCTGGAAAAATGCTTGACACATGAGTTATCTATTGTGGTGATTACAAAAATTTATTACACAGACTTAGTGGCTAAAAACAAGACACATATTATTTCAGCTTTGTGTCAATAATCTGATCATGATGTAACTGGGTCCTCTGCTTTAGAAGCTCAAAAAGTTCCAGTAAAAGTTTTCGCTGGGGCTTCAGTATCATCCAAACCTTGGCTACAATAAAATTAACCTTTTAGCTCAGTGGCTGTTAGTGGTATAATATTTCTCAATAGCTATCTATTGAGGGCCTCAGTTTCCTGTTGGCTATCAGCTAGAGGTGAGGCTCAATTCCTTCCCATAATGGCTGCTTCCAAAAACCAGCAAGGGAAAGATAATTTGCTAACAAGATGGGTACTACATCTCACCTGACATAAACATGCACACATGATCGTGTAAATTATGTAACTCATGTTGTGTTCTATTGGTTAGAAGCAAACTCCACCCATACTCAGCTGGGAAAATAACACAGAAGGGCATGAACATTAAGAAATAGGAATCAGGGTGTCAACCTAGAGTCTCTCCACTACACTTGATGTAGGGAAAGAAGATGATGAGATCAAGTTTGATTGTATCAAAATATCCTATATATGTCTGAAAAGTTTAGGGGAATATAGACTTGGAGTTATAAATTTGTGAGCACTCCCTCTAAAGCATGTTAATGCCCAGGAAGAGAATATGTAATGAAGAGAGAAGGAGGCTCATAAACAAAGCTAGAGGAACTCTCAGAGTTAATGGGCAGATAAGGGAAGGTAATTAAGACAAGCAAGTTGGAGAGCCACCCACAAAGAAAGAAGGGGGAATACCATGGTCTAGTAGACACTTGAAAGATAACTTAAAGAAAAAAGCAATGGACAGGTTTTCTTCACCTCTTGAACGTAAGTAAAAATAAAAATGAAGAATTTTAAAATAATTTAAAAATGAACAAAAATAGGAAGCATCAAAAGTTTTGGAAGAGTACAATTACAAAGAAAGTTACAGAATTGTCAGGGCAAAAGTTAGAAATTAGTCATAACTGTTATTTACAATGAAGCCTTAAAAATAATGTGCCATGACTGATGAAAATCTATGCAAGGAGCCACAACAAAGTTTGAATTCTAAGAATTTAGTAATATAGCTCCCCATATTACTATATATCTAAATGGGGAATCGTGTGGTCATTTCTAAGGCACTGGAAAATATAAGATCCATCTTCCAATTTTCAAAACTATTACTTGACATTGTTTCTGAGTCTTAAGTTAAAAAAATGTGAAGAAGTAGTGAAATTATCTTTACTCAAGATATAATTAACAGATGTTATAGAACTAAATTTACATGTGATGCGTACCATATATAACTATAACATAACATCAATATTATTAATATGCTATAATATTAGATTAAGTGATTTAACATAATTATAATATAATCATAACTATGACCATTGATTATATTAATATAAATATGTAACAGAAATTCTATAAAAAACTACCATAAATCACAGGAAACTTGATAAAATTGAAAGACAAATATGGAGGAAAAACTTCATCTTTTATATATAGTAATGTAAAATAATTAAATAACATGGAATAAGTTTAATGAGAAAGACAAGTCTATCTATATATATTTCTCTGGCATATAAAAAAAGGTCCACCGAAGTTTAAAAAAAAGATGAATATGAATCTAATAGAGAAATGGATGAAATATATTTAAAAAAACAGAACAAGAAACACAAACGACTCTTTAACCAATGGAAATATATTCAACTATGCTCAGATTAAGATAAATACATATTAAAGTAACACTGAGATAGTATTTCTCACCTATCAAACTAGAAGAACCAAACTAAGTGGCATCATTTTCCATTGGACAGACTGTTCTTCCAGTGTGGTATGTTTGGTGTAACGACTATGGATGGCGATTTAATAACATCTATCAAAATCTCAATATAATACTTTTTTACTTGGAAATTTTATATTGGTGAAGTCATCACTCAAATATACCAGCATGGATGCAAAGAAAATATACCAGCATGGATGCAAAGTAATTTGTTGTCTGCAGCAGAAATGTTTTATAAACAACTTAATGTTCTGCTCTAGATGAAAATCAATTTTATTACCTCTACAGAACCAAATTCCATACAGCTGTTAAAAAAGAAAGAAAAAGAACAAGAAAGCTATATATGTACTAATTTGAAAAGATTTCTAGAATGCTCTGTTAAGTAAAAGGACAAGGTGTGTTTCAGTATTCTAATCTATGTATTTGTGTGCTAATCGGTGTAAAACAGGGAAGATATCTATATATCTATATATCTATATATACAATATACACCTATATATACTATATGGAGGGTATATATACACTATAGAGTATATATATACTATATAAAGAGTATATATATACTATGTATATACTATACTAAATATACATATATACACATACACTATGCATAAAGAAAGTGGAAGGTTAAACTGGACACTGTTGACATTAAATATCTAGGTAGGGAGAGTGGATAAAAGTATGAAATCGCTTGAAGGAAGGTTTTTACTTTATATTTGGTTACAAATTTTTATTTGATGCTTGTAAATGTATTATCTCTTCAGCAATTAAATAAATGAATTGGGAAAATAAAAGAGTAATTGCAATATTAAGTAGGGCTAATAGTAAATTGATGATTGAATAGTGTCAAATATTTTTCTTCTCATGGATACCCTTAATAACAGCTGTTTCCAATTTTATATTGCATATAATGAACTTTGAGAACTTCTGCATTAATGAAACTCACATAATAGTTTAACTAAATGTTTAAAAATGTATTTGATTACTGAATTATTATTTAAATATTGCACATTAATATTCAAGTAAATTAGTGTTCTGTGGAATGCATTTTGGGAAATTACTGCTCTATGACATTGAAGCATTTAATTACTTTGTCAGTCACTACCAGTTACTGTTTTAAAATTTCCATTGTCTAGTGGACATGTTAGGTTTATTTTTTAACAATTTAATTAAAAATGCTTTCAAAAGGATAGCACACATAATTATCACCCTTATGAAAAATGGTTTACAGTAGAATCATAAAGAAATAAAATTCTTAATATGCATGAGCTTGAAATTTCTTCAGGCTGAACTAGCAACCCTAATCCTTTGAATAACCTACATTTTTAATTTGATGTGAAACCATCTCAAGCTGTGGAATAAGACAGATGAGGCTACTACAGTGGTGCAAAGCAGTAATCAACTTTTTTTTTTTTTTTTTTACTGTAAACTGTTTTAAGTCCATGCACAAGGTGAATTAAGACGGCATTTTTGTTTGTTTCAGAAAGAAGGGTCGCGTGTATTCATACTTCTTTACTTAAAAAAAAGTTGGCATTCTAAATATATACAATATCTGGAAAATTTCAAAATCATTACTTATTTTCAAACAAATATAGAGTCCTGAGAACCACTCATTGCAACGATTTTAGGATAAAAGTAACTTATCTGCCTATCATTTGGATATGAACAGACACATATTTACATTAAACACATATCTCCAAACAATAGATTCTATTAATCAAAATAGTAGATCTTTCTTTGAAACAATTATGATCCATGACAGTACATAAAAATATCTGTTAGCATAATACACCTGGGAGCTGGAAATAAGCTCAGGTTTATCCAAATGATGTGGAATGTCAAAAAGCTGATGATTGTCAAATGAATGAATTATAGTGTCTTTTTGCTAGAATATACAAACAAAATCAAAAGTGTTATTTTAAATTATATAGTGTAGTGTTTCAGAAAATGACAACAAAACTAATTTTGAAAAAAGACTCTTAGCACTACTTACTAAGAGAATGAATTGAAGTATAGACAATCAACACATGGCTATTCTCCATTTATTCATTAATTAATCCAAACATCTATTTAATTCATTACTTATCTATTAATTGATTTTTTCAACATATTCTTACTGAGTGTAAAGTGATCTCAACACTGGTGCTACAGCTATAGTTAATCCACAACCTTACCTTCGAGGAGCTCTACCACCTGGTGAAAAGATGAGAATATTCATGCTACAAAGTGTTCTACCCTGGGAGATACAAGAGAGCACATGATAATAGCAGAGGGAGGCATCTAACTCAAGTCTGGATCTGGGTAGGCTTCTTGTAGTGGTGAAACCTGAGCTCAGTCTGACTAGGTTGACTAGAAGTCAGTCAGATGATAAAAAGTGGCTTTACAGCCATTCACGGCCATTTGCAAAGACACAGAAGGAAGAAACAGCTAGATAGGTAGAGGGAATGACAACCAACTTATTGTTATTGAAGGAATGAAGCATCACAACATGACAGATGGAGTAGACAGTAATTAATAAAAGGTTTATTTAAGTTTAAAGTTTTAGAAATAATTGAAAATTTACAGCAGACTCCCAAAGAAAAAAATATAAAATGTAGCAGAAAAGTTTTGGGGAAAAAAATCTTACGAACATAGCCCAGAGCCTTCAAATCATATCTTATATCTAAATATGTATATAAGTGTGCTAGTCTTTTCCATTAGATTCAATGATGCTTTAAGAAAAAGTTGGAAAAATAAATGAACAAAATTAAATTCTGTTAGCAAAAATGAGGGTTTAGCTTGTGTGGCCAAGAAAAAGCCTAGATAATCAACTTTGAAGGAGACAAGTCACATCACTCTTGACAGAATGTCTCCAATATTCTAGTGTGGGTAGGAAACAACATAAGTAACGTTGTCTCAGTCACCTTCAAAATGATAAAAATAGTGTTCATCTGCAGAGTATTAGGGTGTTGTAGTTTTCAATTTCATTAATTTACATGGATATTCCTTTCTGTATTGTTCCTTTTGGAAACCACATGCTTAGAAACAAAAGTTATGCTACATTGTTCAGAGATTTCTAACACTTAAACCACTGTTAGATTATATTAATTTGCAACTACCCATCAGTGGTTGTGATTTAGACTAAGTAATTCAATTTATTTAATCTCTAACCAACATATTTAGGAGAGTAACTAATTAAGTAAAATAAATTATCAAGTATCCTGCAGTTTCCTGGAAGTCAGTAAATTTCTCAACATAACTTGTATGGATAAGGAGAAATTAATCAACTAAATAGCTCCACTACACAAATTTGTGGGTTATACCTAAATATTCAGTAATTCCTTCACTCCTTTTTTTGCTGATTATTTTTGAAAAGGTTAAATCTTTGTAAGTAAAAGGAGACTCTAACTAGTAAATCTGTATTTTTAAATTTTCTATATTATCACGTAAATTGTCTCTTTTAAATGTGGATACAAAATTTGTTTTAAGGGTGATAATTACTTTTATATTGTACAGTCTAAAAATCAACATATTGCAAGAGCACTTTTAATAATCAAATTATCAAAATTTAAATTAGCTTCTTAATGAAGCATCTAAATAGCATTAAACAGACTTGGTGTGATGGCTCACACCTGTAATCTCAGCATTCTGGGAGGCTGAGGCAGGAGGATCACTTGAGGTTAGAAATTTGAGCCTGGGCAACATAGGGGGACCCCAGCTCACAAAAACTAAAAAAAAAAAAAAAAAAATAGTCAGGCATGGTGGCAAGCACCTTTAGTCCCAGCTGCTTGGGAGGCTTAGGTGAGAGGATTGTGCCTAGAAGTTCAAGACTGCAGTGAGCCATGGTTGCACCATTGCACTCCAGCATGGGTGACAGAGTTGAGACCTTCTCTCACATAAATAAAATAAAATAAGAATAAATAGCATTAAATGAAAAATATAACTTGAAAACAGAAGTAAGTTACTGATTTTTTTTAAAAAACTGGTATAAACAATTTATCAAATTTATTTTCTGAAAACATAAGATGTAGAATGTTTTTAAGAAAAAGAGACCTTCTTTTCCCTGTATACCACAAAGAGCCTGTCTAGTAGCCTACGTAGTAGTGTATCAACTATAGGTAGAGTCTAACTCCCTAAATTTTTAACCATCTGATTTACTAAAGAATTTGAAATATGGCATACCTAGAAAGTTTAGAAATTAAGAGCAAGATTGTGGATATTAATAACATCACATTCAGGATTTACTGGTTTGTCGTGGAGGCGAGGGTACACATGCCCTCTTGCCATGAGTTGGTCAAACACAAATGGATTTTCATATTAAGTATATACAAGTTTCTGATTTCAAATATGCAGTATTTATCTATATTAAATGCTGATATTTCTTATGATAGATAAATCACTTATTTGCTCTTTCATTTACATTCTCTTCTTGCAGACAAGGAGTAAATAACTTCAATTACTTGCATAATTCACAAAATGTGCTATACAAAGTGATATTTTTTCAAGGGAAATTAAATCACCAAAAAATTGTAGACTTAAAAAGTGCATTTTACCCACCTAAAATAAACAGGATGTCCAAAATATATGGTTAGCATATTAATATAGCTCATTATGTACGATGCATGCTAAGTAGTGAGATAGTCATGTGAGTGATTTTTCTCTTCAGCAATTATTAGTTATTTAAAGAAAAGCAATAAAAAGCTAAATAAAAAATTTTAGAGTGCTGACTAGATATCACACTGGCTGTATATGAACATTTATAATTTTGAAAATGATAAATCCATCCTCCAAAAACAAAGTTCAAAAGTTGCATGTTTAAATCACTTAAAAATAAAACAGAAACCACCAAGTCCAGCTGCAGTCTGATTAGCCTCACTCTTGCCTGGAAGAACAGAACAGCCCAGTGTACTGCTCCCAGAGGAACTGAGTCCCAGTAGGCAGACAAGCCACACGAACTCCTATAGCCTAAGTTATTAGGCATTTGCAGGAATTGACAATGTTGACTGTAGCTAAAAAAAAAAACTGCAAAAAACTGCAAAAATGAGACATTACAACTGATACCACAAAAATACAAAGGATAACTAAAGAATATTGTGAACAACTATATATCAAAAAATTGGAAAACATAGAGGAAATGGTTAAATTCTGAACCCACACAACCTACCAAGATCGAACCAGGAAGAAATAGTAAAACTGTACAGTCTAATAACAAATAATGAAATAGAATCCATAATAAAAAAATTCTTCCAACAGAGAAATGCCTAGGACCAGATGATTTTACTGTTGAATTCCACCAATCTTTAAAAGAACAACAGCAATTCTTCTCAAATTATTCCAAAAATTGAAAGGGGAAGGAATTCTTCCATACTCAATCTATGAAGTTAGCATTACCTGGATACCAAAACTAAGCAAGTACAGAACAACAACAACAAAACTATGTGCCAATATTACTGATGAGCATACATGCAAAAACTCTCAATAAAATGCCAGCAAACTGAATCCAGCAACATATCAAAAATATTATACACCATTATCTAGTGGGATTTATCCCCGTAATGCAAGAGTGGTCCAACATATGCAAATCAATAAATAAGATACATCATTGCATCAAAAGAATGAAGGACATAAATCATATGATCTTCTCAATAAACTCAGAAGCATTTGATAAAATTCAACATCCTGTCTTAATAAAAATTCTCAATAAATAGGTATAAAAGTAACATATCTAAACACAATAAAGGCCATATATGACAAACCCACAGTAAACATCATAGTGAACAAGGAAAAGTTGAAGCCTTTCTCTCTTAGAACTGACTACAAGACAAGGATGTTTACTTCTACCACTCTTAGCCAAGATAGTACTGGAAGTTCTAGCCAGATCAATTAAATGGGAGAAACAAATTAAAATCATCTGAATTGGAAAGGAGGAAGTCAAATTGTCTGGTTCCAGGCAACATGATCTTATGTATAGGAAAACCTAAACATTCCATTAAAAATCTTTTAGCGCTGAAAAATGAATTCAGTAAAATTTAAGGATGCAAAATCAACATTAAAAAGCACTAGCATTTCTATACAGCAAAATCGTACCAGCTGAAAAATTAAGAAAGTAATTTCATTTATATTAGTTACAAAAATTTTTTTAAATAAAAGATCCAGAAATAAATTTAACCAAGAAGATGAAAATTCTCTACACTGAAACCTACAAACACTGATGAAAGAAATCAAAGAAGATGCACAAAAATGGAAAAACATCCCATGTTCATTGATTGGAAGAATAAATATTGTTAAAAAGACCATATAACCAAAGTGATCTACAAATTCAATGCAAAACCTAACAAAATACTAATGACAATCTCCATAAAAATAGAAAAAAATCCTAAAATTTGTATGCTATCACAAAAGACCCTAAATAGCCAAAGTAATACTGAGCAAAAAGCAAAGCTGGGACATCACATTACCTCTCTTTAAAATATATGATAAAGTTATAGTAAGCTAAACAGTATGGTAATGGCATAAATGCAGACATATAGACCAAGTGAGCCAAATAAAATACCCAGAAATAAATTCATACATTTAAAGACAACTGATTTTTGACAAAGGCACCAAAATCATACTTTGGGGAAAGCACACCCTTTTCAATAAATGGTGCTGGGAAAACTGGGTATCCATATGCAGAAGAATGAAACTGGACCCCTATTTGCCACTACAAAAATATCAAATCAAAGTGAATTAAAAACTTAAATGTAAGACCTAAAACTAAGAAACTACTAGAAGAAAACTTGGAGAGACACGCCAGGACATTGGTTGAGACAACAATTTCTTGAGTAAGACTTCAAAAGCACAGGCAACCAAAACAAAAATGGACAAGTCAGCTCACATCAGGCTAGAAAGATTCTGCACAACAAAGGAAACAATCAACAGAGAAATGAGACAACTTGAAGAATGGGAGAAAATTGTTACACACTATTCATCCAATAACAGATTATTATCCCTATTTGAGGAACTCAAACAACGGAAAAAAAAATTCTGGCTAGAAAATGTGCAAAGGACCTGAAAGACATTTCTCACAGGAAGACATACAGATGACCAACAAATATATGGGAAAATGTTTAACATCACTAAACATTAGGACAATTCAAATCAAAACCACAATGAGATATCACCTCACCTCAGTTAGAATGACTATTATCAAAAAGACAAAAAATAACAAATGCTCATGAGGATGGGAATAGAAAGGAACTCATACACTATCTTGGAAATGTAAAGTAGGACAGCCATGTAAAACAGTATGGACATTTCTCATAGAGTTAAAAATAGAACTAGCATATGATCCAGAAATCTCACTACTGTGTGTGTGTGTGTGTGTGTGTATATATATATATATGCATCCCCATATATATGTGAGTGTGTGTGTATATATATATGACAATTCTATTTTTCCTTGTATTATATATATTTCCTCTTTGTATATATATTTTTTTCAAAGAAAAGGAAATCAATATGGTGAAGAGATATCTGCACTCCTGTGTTTATTGTAGCACTGTTCACAAAAGCCAAGATATGGAATCAACCTAATTGTCCATAAATAAATGGATAAGGAAAATGTGGTATGTATGTATATGTATATATGTGTGTGTATATATGTGTGTGTGTATCACATATATATACAATGTGATACTATTCAACCATAAAAAGAATGAAATCCTGTCATCCTGTCATTGTGCAGCAACATGGATAAGCCTGGAGGACATTAAGTTGAGTAAGTCAGGCACCAGGCACAGAAAGACAAATACCACATGTATTTAGTTGTCCTGAAAATCACCTGACTTGATTCATTTTACATTGAAGATTTATAAGACTTATCTTCTCTCTCTCTCCATTATTTCATGTAACTATGAGTTCATCCAATGCTCAAGTCCTTTCATACTAATCTTCCCTAGACAACAAACTAATTAAACTAAAAATTGCTATGAGAAAACAGAGGCACTAAGTTTCAACTGACTTGTTCAGCGTCACAACACTTGTCAGTGACTAAGCTGGAAGGTATATTCCTGTGGCACCAAAACCCAGTCTTCTTCAAGTAGCCTCTTTGCCTCTCATTTCACTCTGGTATTTTAACATGCCTGCTTGAGAACCTCTATTAACTTGATTCATTAAATTAAAAGTCAGATAACTAGGATTTTATAACACTGGAGACATACAATTTAAGTATAATTGTTGTAAATTAAGGGGTTTTATTAGGAGTTTTAAAACTGCAAAGTAATTGCAGTTTTGCCATTACTTTAATTATTACTTTAATGCTGATAAGGCAACATCAACAATGTCACATCAAGGATTTTGCCATTACGAAGGTATTTTTAAAATTTTTTTCTCTAGGTGGCATACCAAAATAATAATAGGTCAGTGCAAAAGTAATTGGGAACACCAGCATTACAAGAATTTTTAAAAAGATATAACATCTTGGACCACAAATATGTTTGTGTTAATTAAAGTGTACATATAAACTAAGCAAAATTGTTATTGTAGTCTATTTATAATATTGTTCATTTTGTGAACACCTTTGCATCTTTGTTCTGTTTCAACTATCAGCATGAGTACACATTATCCTATACATTATTGTGCCAAAGAAGAATTTGAGAAATGCTGTTTTAACTCCAAAAAGGGAAAGTAGGAAAAATTTGCAGATCCCTAAAGGAGTTTTCAAAAAATATGAAATGTTAACGTCCTTTACTGAACTTCATGAGTAATTAATATCTTATATAAATTATAGTCTTTTCTCTGATAACAATAATAATTATGTATGAAAACCTACTTTTAGTCAATTTGAACTATAAATGTTTTCATTAATAATTTACTACAAATACAGCAATATTTGTAGGGTTTAATATATTGAAATTTGAAATTATGTATATTAAATAAAGATATTGGAAAACCATTTCAATGGTAAAGGATAAATGTTAGGATGCCATTTATACATATGCTTGATATTCATAGTTCTATTCATTGCATGTATTTTTTTGTCTTCTTTTTCTGTATGGTTTATTATTTAATTAAATAGCTTAATTATATAATGATACCTTATTATTTTCAAACATGGAATTATTAGTTATTCCTCTTTTTAAATGCCTTTAGTGATTTATCTGCCTTTTAAAACATACATATTAGATGATTCACAATCAACTTTCAAATAATTTTATACCCACTCAATTGTAGTATAAGGATCTTGCTATGGTATAAGAAGAATTTCACCCACTCTTTTTTTGTGCTATTGTCATGTATTTTACTTTTACTTATTTTATGAACTCAGAATACTTTGCTACTGTTTTTGCTGTAGTCAGTCAATTATTATGTAAGAGGTTTAAAATGAGAAAAATGTCTTTTATGTTTTTTTTTTTTAATTTTAGCCATTTCTGGAAATCTTTTTATAGCATAGCCAATTTTTTTTCTTGGTAATGTATATCTTCTACATGGAGAACTTTCTTTAACATTTCTTATACAGTATAGATCTGAAGTGAATTGGTAATAGCGTCACACAAGTTTGTGTTTCTGGGAAAAAAAGTCTTTCTTTGGCTTTCATGTTTGAAATATATTTTCATGGAGTAGATTTTCTAGGTTCATTTGTTTTTTCTTTAAGCACTTTAAAGACATCACTTCAATGTCTTCTGCCTTATAGATTCTGTCAAGGTGTCTGCTGTAGATTTTATCTTTGTCCCTTTGTATGTACTATGTTCTTTTCTCTAACAACTTTGAATATTTTATTTCTTTTTAAATTTAACATTAGTTTTCACTAATTAGACTATGATTTTGTTATGTTTTGGAGGGCATGTGTGTGTGAATATGCATGTGTGGGCATTTTAGTACTTGTTCTGTTTGTGTCCTCTGAGATTCTTGGATCTCTGATTTAATATCTTCTTATATTTAAAAATGCTTGATATCCTTTCAAGAATTTCTTCTGCTTTATTATTTCTGTCTTCTTTTTCTAAGATTACAATTGTACATATGATAAACCTTTTGACACTATCCCACAGCTCGTGTATGGCTTGCTCATTTTGCCTTTTACTCTCCTTTATTTTTTACTTTTGTGTTCCTATTAGGTAATTTCTATTGATTCATATTTAAGTTTAGCCTGTTGAAGACATTCTTTCTCTCTGTGATGCTGCTTAAAATTTCTTACACTTCCCTCTTCCTTACAATTTCCATTCTCTTTAAATTTCCCTGTTTATTTTATGCACGGTGTGTATTAGTAAGCATTTAGCTCAAAAACCATTCAACAAGTCTCTAGGAAAGTTCCAAATTTTCCCACGTCTTCCTGTCTTCTTCTGAGCCCTCCAAACTGTTCCAAACTCTGCCTATTACCCAATTCCAAAGTCACTGCCACATTTTCAGGTTGTCTTTCCAGTAGTGCCCCACTTGGCCAGTACCAATTTTCTGTATTAGTCTCTTTTCACACTGCTATAAAGATACTGCCTGAGACTGTGTAATTTATAAGAAAAGAAGTTTAATTGGTTCACAGCTCCATGTGGCTGGGGAGGCCTCAGGAAACTTACAATTATGGCAGAAGGAGAAGGGGAAGCAAGAACTTTCTTCATAGGGCTGCAGGAGAGGGAGAGAGAACGAAGCGGGAATTGACACTTTTAAACCATGAGAACTCACTCACTATCATGAGACCAGCATCGGTGAAACTGCCGCCATGATCCAATCACCTCCCACCAGGTCGCTCCCTTGACACATGAGAATTACAACTGAAGATGGAATTTGAGTGGAGACACAGAGGAGAACCATATCATGGTGTCTAACTTTATCTCTAGAAACTTTAACATATTAATCACAGTTATTTTCAACTTCCTGTTTGATAACTTCAACATCTGTGTCATCTGAGTCTGGAGGTGCGAATTGGATTGTCCCTTGACAATGCAAACTGTGATATGCTTTTTGGGCATATAATAGTTTTTTAATTGATTGATGTATATAATATGTGGAATAGTAAAAACTGAGGTAAATATTATTTATACTTCAAAATAGAAACACTCCTACTAGCATATCAGTGTAGGTGGTTGTGTCAATTTATTTAGCAGTTAAGCTGAGTTTGAGGGTTCTTTATTTGTTTTGTTTTTACTACAGTTAACATTAATAGATTTTTAAAATGTGGTATATATATACAATAGAATACCATTCAGCCTTATAAAACAAGAGAATCCTCTTATTTGCAACAACATAAGTGAATTTGGAGAACATTAAAGTAACAACAAAATTAGCCAAGTACAGAAAAAAATAAAACAAAAATAATCAAAACCACATGACCTCATTGATATGTGGAATCTTAACATTTTGAACTCATAGAAGCAGAGAGTAGAATGGTGCTTACCAGAGCTTAGAGGTTTTGGGGGATTGGGGAGGTCTTGGTCAAAGAATACAAAATTTCATTGAGACCAGAAGAATAAGTCCAAGAGATTCATTGCACATTATGGTCACTATAGTCAATAACAATATGTCATATACTCAGAAATTGTTAAAAGTAGATTTTAAGGCCGGGCGCGGTGGCTCAAGCCTGTAATCCCAGCACTTTGGGAGGCCGAGACGGGTGGATCACGAGGTCAGGAGATCGAGACCATCCTGGCTAACACGGTGAAACCCCGTCTCTACTAAGAAATACAAAAAACTAGCCGGGCGAGGTGGCGGGCGCCTGTAGTCCCAGCTGCTCGGGAGGCTGAGGCCGGAGAATGGCGTGAACCCAGGAGGCGGAGCTTGCAGTGAGCTGAGATCCGGCCACTGCACTCTAGCCTGGGCGACAGAGCGAGACTCTGTCTAAAAAAAAAAAAAAAAAGTAGATTTTAAATGTTTTCACCAAAAGATGGTAAGTATGTGAGGTAATATATATGCCAACTAGCTTAATTTAGCCATTCTGCAATGTATACAAATATCAAAACATCATACTGTATGCCATAAATACATATAATTTATGTTTGTCAATTAAAATAATAAAAGACTCTGTAGAATTACAACAACAACAATACACTAATAAATCACTGACTTCAAATTCTCCTAGTATCACTGGTGTGCTTTCATTGCGAGTAGATTCGAAAGAGGATTTTCCTCAATGTTCTTTCTGCATTTCTCTCTGTGTTACTTCCCTCTTCCAGATATGGATTATTGTTGCTTGTTATGAGATGCTTGTTAGCCTAGGGTGGGTGGGGGGCAGAGGCAAGGTTCTCTGTTGTACTTACTTAGTCTCCGTATTATGTAAGTCTTGCGCCCCTGAGTCTAAGGAATGAGGTTTTGTCAATGACCCAGTCCCGTCCTCAAAAGCGACTTGTAATTGTCTGGACCCAGGACAATTTGCTGCCTGCCCCAGGAAACAGGGGGGTTTATTCTTTTTTTTTTTTTTTTTCCTGGTCACATTGGGTCTTCATCTCTGGCCAGGGTTTGGCAGATTTTGCTATACCTCCTCCAGCAAGTTAACATTTTTGTTCCTTGGAGTGGGAGAGACTTGGTTGGGCTTCATGTATTTCTTACAGCAGTAGTTACTCCTCTCTTCCGGTTGTATAGCACCAAGTTTGGCATTCTCCTGTCCTGCTCACAGTCTTTCTCATGAACATTTGGTGGTAATCTGCGAAAAAGACCTTGTGAGTGGGTGCAAACTCCTTTTCTATCTGCAGCTACCAAGTAGGACCACATTTAGCCTTTTGTGATTTATTTAAAATGCTAGAAAAAATTCTTTTTACCTACTTCTGTTAAGATTCCATTTTAATCTATTCTCTACCAAGGGTAAGTCCATGCTCCCATTCTTGTATCCTTGGTTGCACTTGTCTTTCCTTGAACTTAAGCTAATCCATTATCCAGAATGCTCAGATCTCTGTTATGCAAGAAAATATTATAGATTTTGTGAATATAATGTTTTCTCATTTGGAGTTATTTCATTTCCCATTCCTATAATAAAGATGGAAAACAAGAGTCTCATGTATTTGATTTTCAGTAAAATTTGGGTAACTCATTTATTAGATAAATAGCTCAGTTAAGAAACATTCTTTTTCTTAAAGTGACTCCTTTATTTTCTCTTTTACATTCTTCCATTATTAGTATTGCCACTAATCATCAGTGAAATGACTGTCAGACATGTAGGTAAAGACTAAACCTTATAGCCTAATAAAAATTTACAGTCAATAAAAAATTACTATTTACTTTTAAATTATGGCACATAATAAGTACAGTTTTTTTAGGCAGGTTCTCACTATGTTGTTCATGCTAAACTTGAACTCCTGGGCTCAAGTGATCTTCCTGCCTCAGCCTCCCACGTAACTGGAACTATAATCACGTGCCACTGGGCCTGGATAGTTTTTTTAGTGATATGAGAAATAAACAGCTAAATTCACAGCAAAACTAATTAATACAGACAAAGAGGCCAATCTTGGATTATATGACCTCCTCTTTGCTGAACCCTGGGATGGAGTACAGAGGTTTGGGGAAGGAGACACAGGGCCCACTAAGCTTCATGGTAGGAGACAGAGTTTGTGCCCTGGAAACTCTTTTCAAACTTTAATGTGCATGAATATTGTACAGGGATCTCATTAAACATGCAGATTTGGATATAGAAGTCCTCTCCTGGGGCTCAGGAGAAACAGATGTTGTAGACCATATTTAGAGTAGCAAGATACTAGAGATTACTTTATTTTGGATGATAGAAATTGTGTGTAATTATATTTTATACCAGATAAAATATATGGTTTGAGAGTACATAGAGAAAACTTCAGTATTTGCCTCTTTTTCTGTATTTGTATAAATACTGCTCTCTACTTCACAGGATTATTAGAGGAGAAAGGATTCTTAGTGCTTAAAACAGAGTCTGGCAGATACTGGATAAATAATTCATGTTAAATGGTACTAGGCAGAACATTTTGAATTGAATATTAATAATAATATGTTGACTCAATCATTGTTTTTAAGTTTATAACAATTAATTCAAAATAGAAACTACTCATCATCACTATTTTAAGCATGGGGAATTATATGACTGAAAGATTAGGATTAGGTGATGCACTCAAACTCCCACAGGTAGTAATTGGAAAGACAAGGATTCTTCTAGAAAATCCAGGTAGTTTCAAAAAAGGGGCAGAATCCTGTGCTAGTGCATAGTATTGAATTATCAAATCCAACAACTCAAAGATCATACCAGTATCAAGCATTACTAAATAAATATCAAGGCTAAGGCAATCACAGGTTCAGGTGAATTAAAGGGATGTCAAAGGCTTCTCCCAAGATCCTCCATTTTCTCCAGAAAAGTGTCCATAGGAGAGATTTCCAAAAGCACCTCATGCCATGGAGAGCATTTAAATTATGAAAAATCTCCATTGTATATCTTTAGAGAGTAGTGTAACCTACATGACATTCTCTAGGGAGCCATGTCTCACAAATTTTAGGTTCTGTTGACTCTAGGTAATACTGAACCAGGGACACCTTGATAAGTGTATTTCACAGATATCATCACTTTTTCCTGAAAGATGTCATTAGCTTCTTTGCTTGGGGATTCAACTGACTTGGAGATTACTTCAGGTCACCTTTTTTTCTTCCTATATGCTTCTCTCCTTAACCAAGAAGTGAATGGATTACAGGACAGCTGCTTTAACTTTCTTCCCAATCCTTAATAACTAAGCAATTTGGAGCTCCTTTATTTTTCTACAAAGCCTCCACTGACAGGAAAGATTGGACAGGGAGTAGTAGGTCATAGGTTAGGTGAAAAACGGCACTACCAAAGGTGCAATCAATAGAGCAGAGAGCAAGGCACACAGTGCTGGCTCAAAGCGGGGAGGTATCACACAGGAGAAAAGGGTCATCAGAAGCCAGCAACAAAATTCTCATATACAACAGTATTAAGAAAGGGAAGCGGCCGGGCATAGTGGCTCACGCCTGTAATCCCAGCACTTTGGGAGGCCGAGGTGGGCGGATCATGAGGTCAGGAGATCGAGACCATCCTGGCTAACACGGTGAAATCCCGTCTCTATTAAAAACACAAAAAAATTAGCTGAGCGTGGTGGCAGACACCTGTAGGCCCAGCTCCTCGGAAGGTTGAGGCAGGAGAATGGCGTGAACCCGGGAGGGACAGCTTGCAGTGAGCCGAGATCACGCCACTGCACTCCAGTCTGGGCGACTGAGCGAAACTCTGTTTCAAAAAAAAAAAAAACAAAAAACAAAACACACACACACACACACACAATGGAAGCAGTTCTTTGGATCGTGTAAAAGTTTTCAATCATTTCTGATGAAGGGGAGGTCAATCCCCATGCACCTTGCTTGGGCCTTACTGCAGGCTGAAGCTTCTAATAGGTAGCAGCTGCCTAGGAACAAGGCACCTAGTCTGGGGTAAACAGCTGTAAACCTAAGCAGATTTGGGCTTCAACAGGCTCTGTAAGAAGGGAAAGTTGGGGTCTTTATTGAGATCAACCAAAATTATACAATGTTGAAGGAAAAAACTTTCTATAATTTCATTTCCATTAACTTATTTATTTAAATATTCTAGTTTGCCTATTATTTGGCACAGTCAATTCTGTTTCCTATGGCATCCCTTTACCCAATAGTTTTCGGATTGTGCTTAGTTGCCTGAGCAGAATTGTGAACTCACCCCGTATAAAACCAGTGCCATCAAGTGAAACTACTCTGCATGTGGAAGAATTACTCTCTCATCTAGTGGTTAGTTTAAATTCAGTCGTTTGATTGTCGCAGCACATTTTACATCATAACCTGAAATGTTAACGCAGGTGGGACACTGTGCTTCTTGTTGGTAAGATATAATGAAAAATGAATGAAGTGGGATTGATTTTGAAGGCTACGTGTGCCTGGAGATTGTTAGGAAACTACATCAGGAAGAGGTACCTTATATTTGCTGAAACTAAGGAACAGTGAAACTCAGCATTTCCAGGAATTGCACAAATATATTCTGAAATGTACAGATTAATAAAACTGTTTGATAAAATGTTGACAAGGCTTTCTCTCAAAACAACTCTCACAAAACCAGCAGCAAATCTCACCAGAAAGTGTGCAGGATGATGTTGGCTTTACCCAATAAAGCATCATCTGTATTCTACTGGGTGATGAAAACAAGCAACAAACAAAAACAAAACACACATTGGTATTGATTTAGCATGTCATGTAGCCTTCCAGATTATTTGGCATTCTGCTATAAACAGTCTACTAGAGTCTAGGGATGTTTACATCTTTGCTTGTTTTTTGAGACCATTGTGAGAGAGATATTTCAAGATTTCGGATACTTGTAAAGAAGTTACAATTAATTGCTTATTTTTTATAATGTTTATAGTCACAAGTTTCTAAGAATGCTGAGTTTTCACTGTGGCTCATTCATTTCTTTTCTTGTGACTTTGTTCATCAAAAAATCCATTTAGTTCATGATTATGATTTGTAATTTTTACCAATGACATTCTTTCTCATCTTCACTTTTGTCTTACTCTATTTGCTACCACAATAAGATAAGATAAAGAGTTTTGATAGCAACTACAGGCATGTGTTATCCATAGACTTCCTGTGAAGCGAAAATATGTCAGGGGCAAAAGAATGTTTATAGTAAAGATCGGCAAACATTTTCTGTAAAGGGACGGATAGTAAACATTTGAGGCTTTGTGGACCACATGGTCTACTGCAACAACTAAACTCTGCTGTTATAATAGAAGAGCTTTCATAGACACTATGTAAACAAATTGATGTGTCTGTGTTTCAGAAAAAAAAGAAAAAGTGTATTTAGAATAACAGGCAGTGGGCCAGGCTTGGCTCACTGGTCAGTTTTCTACCCTCTGATTTATAAGCAGCTGCTTATTTTTCAGACTCAATTTTATTACAGTCCAGAGTATTCCAACAAGTGTTTCTTTTACTGGCAGCCCTAATGCACTGCACACTGGTATATCCCCAGAAAGTTTCAGTTATATTTCCTCATTTTTCTTTCAAGGAACAGAATTTGAAAAAGAATTCAGTGGTAGGCCAGAGGAAAAACCTGTGTTCGTAGGAGATGCAAGCAGAAATCATGATGCTTGATGAGGAAATTTTCTCAGATTTTTCTAGGGCTGATGTTCGTCATTCTCCCATGCAGAGATAACTATGCTGAAATTTCATCAAGTTAGGGATCTTTTTACTGAGTTGCTCTATCAATATATGCTATGTCCAGTGATTAAATCAAGAACCATAATTAGCAGGTGCAGTGGAGAAACAAACTACTGATTTCAGATAAATTCAATGCACCATGCAAACACCATAACTGATGCTGCATACTTCAGCAAAGGAAGAAATTTTCCTTATTTTTCCTGAAATGAGCCAGAACAAGGGTCAAGTAACTTTGGAATACTTAAGCCACCAGCACCAGCATGTCCAAATCTGAACTTCTTGTCAGAATCTCCTGGGTAAAATAAATATCTTGTGATCTTTAAGAATCAGGATCTCGGAAGAGACATCAGAAAGCCCTGTTTTACAGGTGATTCTTATGCAGCTGTTCTCTGGTCAGGTATTTGAGAACAACGGTCAAAGCACCTAGAAGAGAAAGCATGTTGTAGAAGAGAAAGCATGTTGTAGAAGAGAAAGCTAAACCTGAGAGGTTAACAGTTTACCCTCATCCCCCAACTGTTCCATGACAGTCAGAACCATGTTCTTCTGACCAAGTTTCTTTCCACTCCATTAGCCACTTTTTTAAGATCATGATACTCTTACTAGAACCTTCACCACTATGATATGAGCTGGGTTTTCCCAAAATTACTTTCTGTGTCTTTCTATTGCAAACCTCAAAACTCGCTTTTAATGTAGTGGTCTCTTACTGTAGTTATACTTTCTTCTTCAAATGACCTTCTTAGTCCTCCTTAGTAGAAATCGTATCTATTGTTCAAGATCCAACTCTAATCAGCCTTCTTCCAGGAGGGCTTTCTGAGGCTATTGGAATCAACACTAATATTTATTTATTTATTTATTTTCTGATGGCCTAGAACATTGATCACCTAATCAACTTGATTAAATTAACTTACATATCAATTTCTAGTTGGGTATTTTGAGCTGTTTCCCTTGAGGGCAGGGGTCTTGTCATATACTTCATATGAATCATCTATAGTCAAAAGTGCTGACTCCACAGAAGATCAAAACCTATTCAGAGAATTATGTTTAGAAAAATTATTTTGTGTCAGAATAATTTAAGAGATACAGTACAATGACCTTCACTTTGAAATGAGTCATGCAATTTTTATAGGCCACAGGCATAATGGTGAATAACTGGCAAACAGACAACATCAATGTCCTTCATTATTGGATGTGTGTGTGTGTGTGTGTGTGTGTGTGTGTGTGTGTATTACAGTGTTCCCCTATAATCTTATTTCTTAGTGTGAATTAGGCCATCCTTCAGGTGGGAAAATTGCCTCATGCTATGCCCTTTCATGTCACACAAGTGGAAGTAGAAAAAGTTATCATTTTCTGCAGTTCAGAAGTATGCTGCAGCACTGATTGTGAAAGAAGTAAATTGATGTTTGCATAAATTTCCCTAATTTAAGCTCTTTTTGATCAGAGCAAATGCTAGAGGGATTTTGTTGGTGGTATTGTCTGATCTAGGTATTCAACCTCAAACCCCAAACTCACCTGAAGAATAACTTGTGTTCTGGCATTACAAAGAATAGGTTTGGTGTTTGTATATTTTAGAAAATACTGCATATATTAATAATTATTGATCTTTAATAAAATTGGCGTCTAATAAAACTAAGAGTATTTACAATGTGCATATAGTAGGATTCTGACATAAAGAAATTTATTGATGTCTTTCTATATTTCAAGGACTGTTAATTTTTATTATATCTATTATGCCATTTAATTTAATCCTCCCAACAAACCTGGATGATTTTCATTATCCCTTCTACTTTGCAGATTAAGAACCAGATACACAGATTAGATCTGTGACTAGTTCATATTCATAATTTTATTTAAACAGTCAACTTTAAACTCTGCTCCTCTGCCCACCCTTCTCACTATACCACAGTAACAACACATATGTATATATACAATCAGTTTTTATTAAATTAATGTTAAGTTACAAGCTATAATAAATTGATACTATATTGATGTTACATTTAAGCACATCATGTAAAAATTTTACATATTTTTGAATCTATGGTACAGTTATTAAAACTCACCTGTGTTGGGAGATGTTTCCTCTAAATTGTCAATGTTAGTTTTCATTGTAATCGTCTTCAAAAATGTACTGTTCACCAACACTTCACCACTTTCCGGAAAAGATGTTTGTTGTCAGGTTTTATTTATTTTATGATGTCAGTACTATATCGAGTATATGTGTATCTCATCACTGTATAATCTGAAAAGAGCAGAAATTTGCCCACCAAAGTATTTGAAACACTTTTTAAAGATTCCGACTTTCGCCTTTAACTTATTATAAATCATTAATAGTTTTTCTTCATTTCATAAATTGAAAAAGTCAGTGACTAGATAGGAGGACACATATGATTTGTTTCAACAAGAACATGAAATCTCACTTTCCTTTGATTAATGTTCTATTATTTGGTGTTTTTGTTGGTTTGTTTGTTTGTTTGTTTTTACTTGAAAATCATTGTATTTTAAAATGAAGTACAGCCAGGCTGGGTGGCTCATACCTATTATCTCAGCACTTTGAGAGCCCTAGGAAGGAGGATCCTTTGAAGTCAGGAGTCCAAGAGCAACTGGGCAATGAAGTGAGACTCCATCTTTCCAAAAAAAGAATAAACAAAAGAATAAGCTGAGATTGATGGCATGTGTGTGTAGTCCTAGCTACTCTGGAGGGAGGCTGGAGTCAGAAGATCGATTGAGCCCAGGATTTAGAGGTTACAGTGGGGTATGATTGTGTCAATACACATCAACCTGGGCAAGAGAGCAAGATCCTGTTTCAAAAATATAAATAAATAAGAATAAAACCCAGTGAGTTATTTTTATAGAGGCTATTCTCCGAAATTTGTCAATTAAAAATAAAATCTAAATCACTGAAACATGGTTGTTTTGGTGCTCCCATGCTCTGCAAATACTCAACAGTCATTCAAGTCATCACCTTTTGTTAGAATTAGCAATGTACTAAAACTACATGAGGAAAATTTGGAATCAGCTGCTCCAAGGGTCCATATCAAGATTTACAATTTATGATTATAGCATTTTATACCAAAGTGGAGCTTCTGAATTAAAGTGCAAAAATAGCTAAGATATAAAAATAACATATAGTAAGAGAATACAGATCAAATTATTAAAGAGATAATATAATTGTTGAATTAATAATTACATGTTTATGCTTCTTAATATGTACTTTTGACTTAATGCAATTGTTAGACTTACCTCCAAAATACTCCTTTTAAATAAATAAAGCAATTGGTCTAGGTACTAATATTACTTTAATAATTTTTAAATGTTTTAAAATAGATTTTATATATCAACTATAATCAAATGGCTTCAACTTTACTGTAAATGAATCTCTGGAATAAATAATCTTTTTTTTTCTATATTTATCATTTCCTCAAATGTCAAATAAACAGAATTCTAGAAAAAAAGGAAAATCTATGAAATTAAATTTTCTGTTTAGTTGAGGGCATTGGGTGTGTTCCTGCAGTAGTGGAATAAATACAAATTAACCTTTGGTAATTTGACGTCTAGACTGTTTCTCAAGTTGGATACTTATGCCTAGAAGTCTTTGACAAATGAGCTTATGAGTTTGAAGTGACACTTTTTGGGGTTTTAGTTGTTTTGTTTTGATTTGGTTTTTAATTAGACATTCTTCAGTAGGATTTTAATATAAAATTATATTTTCTCTCATCACCTTAAATTATACCATATTAAATAGTCAGATAACTCAAATATTCACCATTGTTTGATCCATTCAGTTAATATTGCAAGCTCAAACTCATTACATTCTGTCCACTTTTGACCTTTCTAGAAGTCTTAAGTTGATATCCTGACTGATCAGAGACAGAAGTGGGACGTGATTCTGATTCTCAGATACCTGCTTTACTCTATTGAAATCCTACTTCCTTTTCTGTGTTACAGTGAAAAAGTAACAGGAAGTGTGGTGAGAAAAGGGACTTGTGGCACTATACTTAACTGGTTCTTAAATCTCTTTCTCAGTTGTTACTGCCTCTATGACTGACCCAGCTGACCCTTGGTGCCTTTTCTGTGAGCTTGTTCTTTCCTGTAGCTCTTGCTTGAATGCTTTGAAGTGCTCTATAAGTACTTCCATTTTACAGACTGTCTTGAGGGTGTTCCAGCTACAAGTCAATATTTTCACATTTTTTTCAGCTCTAACAAATAGAGTATAACCCCAGAGCATGTTGGTATTGAGATCCCCTACCCACAAGGCAGCACTAACCCAGCCAACTTCTTCAAGAGTCCAAATTTTTCATAAAGAGATCAAACCTCCTTGATATGCTGAACCTTGGGATAACCATTCTGCTTTTTTCCCCCATCTACACCATACCATGATTTTCCAGTGCCTTTCTCCTACACGTCTTGGCGCAAGACCTAATCAGCAGGCACACTGCCAAAGAAGATGTCCAACAGTTATATTCCCAATCTTTAATAGGGATTCTCCTTGAATCAAAATGTTTTGGTTTTCTTTCAAAATGTAGGTCTTACATATATCCAAGGACATTTGCAAAGACCATAGGGAGGAGAAGTTGGCTGTGTCCTACTATATCAACTTGGTTTAAAGGTAAGTTCTCAGTGAAAGGTGGGTTCGTTGTAAACTGTAGCCTCCTCTAAGCTGCACAGGTGTACAGATCTATAAACATATGACTTTTATTTACCCTTGGTACTCAACCTTACTTTCACTCAAGTTAAGATAAATAATGCAACAATTAGCCAAATTGCTCAGAGTGAGGAAACTTGTTCTGAGTCACTGCCATTCCTGTTTTGCTCTCTTTTCAACTTTAATCAAATTCACTTTCTCCAATTCAATACTCTGGTGGCTTTCAGGCCTTTTATCAAAAGGGCAACAGATCTGGTCGGATATTAAATATTCTGATGTTATACATTTGTTTAGATGTCAAATTCTCCCATATGTTCACCTTTTTAGAGATGTTTTCTCTTAACTATCATGTTCAAGGTTTTCTGTCTTTATAAAGTTTAGGTAATAGAAACAGGTAGTTACAATTTACTTGGGTATAGGGGCCTTTTAAATAAGCCTAGTTTGCCCTTATTCCCAGCTCTCATATTCACCTGGGGAGGATGATAAGAAGAAACAGGTCCCTTTTTCTTTTTCAAAAAACAAACAAGTAAACAAAACTCTCTTCCCAGTCCCATTATCTTAGCAAAGACCCTTCCTGCGTCTCTTCCTCTGCCTTTCACATTTCATCACAAAAATCAGAGGGTACTTCAGCAATGTTATCTCTTAGAGTTTCTAGTTCTTAAAGACCTCAAAATCCTACTCTAAGTCCTAATCCTGAAAAGGAAGCATTTCCACAAATTACAAAAAGAATTGGAAGCATTTCCACAAATTGCAAAAAGAATTGGAGAGGCCTGTGGGAAAACATGAAACCAGAAAAAGTGAACTCATCCGGGAATGAGACAAGGAAGTCTGGATTTGTGAGAACCTTATGAATTAAGGAATCCAATCTAGAGCAACTGTAAGTGTCCAAGTGTCTTTGAAAAGTAGTATTTAGATTAGGATAATTATTATGATTAAATGCATATAGTTTGCAGAAATTTATCACATCAATTGATTTTATATACACATATTAGAAAATTCAAAAGTTAAGAAAAAATCACATTTGTGTAGAACTTTAACAAAGAATGTGAAATACTATTTATGCCAAATTACCATGTTGTACAATAGTTATTATGCAAATAACTAAATACAGACTAATTTAATTTACAGCATTGCATCAATATATTATATATGTAAATATATCTAGTGATATCACAGTTCCACTTCGGAACAATCAGCTAGTTCTAAAGCTAGGTACCTGCTTCCAATTTCTAAACAACAGAGAAAATGTAGTCTGAATCAAGTCAAGCCACTTTCAGAGGATTTAGCATTCATATGCTTCAGTGCTAACTGTATTAGTACTAAAAGAAGAACAAAGTTTTTTTTTTTTTTTAATATGACAATTATATAACAGAACTGTTTCTAGCAGGAAATAAAATGTGGCATCTGATCCAATAGGTGCCATCTGATTCTATAGAATCCCTTGGATTCTAATAATTTAAAGTTAAGACATTTTTCAAGATGTCATGTAAATCATAACACATTGAAAACCTTTATCTACTCAATATGTTTATCTGCCTCAATCAGAAAAATAAAGTCAAGCTATTGAAACTATGCCCCAAAGAGTTAAGAAAACCAATTACTAAATTCTTAGGCTTACAGGATAGTACATTTTTAAAAACAAACAATTCACTGAAAAATGGAAACTCAAGCTGTGCATCAAAGAATGAGAAACCAATAACTAACAAAAAGTCTTCAGTTGGCAGGATAACAGACAAGAAAAAACAACAACAATTTTCTGAGATGCTGAAATTCCCTTCCCTTGTAAGATCAAGAAAAAAGGACTGACATCAGTTGAAACCAGGATGTTCCACTGGAGTTTGTGCAAAATGAGTTTGCTGATGTCACAGCCTGAATTCCACTGAATGTTTCATGTCAACTCCCCCTTAAATTTGCACATGTGACCCATGTTTGCATGCCTGTGCATGCCCCAAGGACTTCCAAACATTCCACCAATCACGCGCTAATGCCAGTATCCACCTGTTAAAACTTTTCTAATAAAATACTGCCTTAAAGACAGTGCAGGAAGACAGGTTTAGCTTGACACTCCTGCCTCTTTGTGACTCGCCTTGCATTCTGAAGCTTTTATTTTTCCCTAAAAAAAAAAAAAGAAGCTGGTGTCATAGTACTGGCTTCTAGCACATTGGGCAGCGAGCCCTCATTGTCTCTGTGACACTATCATTTGAGAATGTCTCATCTTTATTGATTTTTTCTAATATTAAGCCACATATGATATCCAGCACAGGGAGAAGTTTGCTTTTGTACTAAATCTTGAAGGGCTAATCGTTCCCTCATGGCCCACATCATCCCTTTCTAACTTACCAGACAAGTTCAGGGATAAGACATGGGAAACTGCCACACAAACAATTATATTAGTTCTCTATTACTATACAACACAATACCAAAGCTTATCAACCTGAAACAACACAAATGTATTATCTTATAGTTTCTGTAGGTTAGAAATTCACACTTGGCATGATCAAGTTTCACCAGGTGAAATTGAGGTGCTGGTCAGGTCTGAAGTGTTAATGAGATTCCTGGGGTTCTTTTCCTTGAAATTCACTGGTTGTGATGAACGTGAAATCCTGCAATTAGATGACAGAGACCCACGTTCTCATGACAGCTCTTGACCAGGTACTTCTCCCTTCTCCTAGATTCTTTCCACACTTTCTTGCCATGTGGCACCCATCAGCAGTTCAAAATCTGCACGTTTACTTTCTTTCAGGCCTGAGTATACCTCTCTGATTTTCTATTCTTCTACTAGCTGAAGGAAACTCTCTGCTTTTAAGACGTTTGTGGGATTAAATTGGGCCCATCCAGATTATATCCTTGTTTTAAAAGCAACTGGTAAGTAAGCTGAATTATATGGGCAAAAAACACTTTTTATCATAAAAAGTCATATAAATTACAATACAGTAAAAAGTCATATAATTACAAGATTAATGCCCAGAAGCAAAAGTAGCTTTGAGAGCTGCTTTAGAATTCTGCTTACTACAACAATATATTAAAGCTGCTTTATAATAGGCAAATATTAACGACTTTTTAAAATACATATTTCTATGTCTTTCCCCAGAGTGAACCATTTTAACCATTCCTTATATTTTCTTGATGAAAATGTACCCATTCCTTATATTTTCTTGATTAAGATGTAGCCTGTTAATTTTTTTCTTAAAGATTTCTACTAAATGCGGTGATAAAAGCAGTAAGTGGAGGTTTTCCAATGGGCAACAAGAAAGAATAGCTGGAGTGACTTCTAAAAATTGGGAGTCTTTTCTAGTTTTACGAACTTTGGCTCTTGATGATTAACATGCACATTAGCTATTCTTTATAGGCATAGGTAATGTTCATTGGTCCAAGGCAGCAAACGTAGTGCATTTGACTATTATCAATATGTGATCATAATTGGCTCTATGCTGTGCTAATCAATGTCAAGCTAATTGATTTCTCTTTTCACATGTAAATATTGCATTATTTTATTTACAGATTCTTTTAAGGCATACAAACAGATGGCTTGATTTAGAAAGCTTTGCCTTATTCAGGAAAACTAGGATCTGTCCAGATGGACTTGTAGGCTTCATTGCCAATATTATACCTTTACCATATGGACAGGAAGATTTATGGCAGGAGAAACTATGTTTCGCTTCACACTTTAACACAGATAATGTTTGATTACTTGTTCATCCTCATTAATTCTTGTTGTTAGGGAACAAGGGAATGGGAAATCCTATAAATAAAGTATTAAAATAGTCATTTCAAGATTCTTTCCAAGTTCATAATTAGCAATTGGCATATTAGCACTTTACCATTTTTTCAAGCTTATAAAACTTGAAAAAAAAATTAAAACAAGTTAAAGATATAAAGATGATTATCAACTTCTAAAAAAACTGTACACAGAATTCTAACGCTTACCGATTTATAGAGTAGGAACACTCACAAATACGACCTAGAATTGATGATAACATAGTCCAGGCACAGTGTCAAATCACTCATAACCTGTAAAATCTCTTATAACCCGTAAACGAGTCCCTTGGGTAACTAAATTATAAATTTGGTGCTGCAAAGAGGAAAGAGCAAATTGTTTCTTGGTTACAATAACTGCTTTTTAAAAAAGAAATGGATTAAAAAATGCTTTTCTTAAATGTAACTCTCACCATTTTATATTTTAATAAATTTTTAAAAATTGTGCTTGATTGAAATCAGAAGTGTCTCTAAGCAGCTCTTGTGGAGAGGAAAGGCCATTTTCTAGTTCATTGCAGACCGTCTTTATTACATCATTATTGAAGGTCATCTGTGTCACAAATATGTCACCCTGGTCATAAAAGAACAAAGCCTGTGCCATTTATTATAACTCATCCTCAAGTTAGGAAAAAAAAATTAAGCCTTGAGTTCTTAGCAATTGGTCATAAGTATCATTTCAAGACAAATAAGCTTTAATGTGAAGTTAAATTATTTGACATAATTTTAGAATTTCTATTTGGGTTATTTGACCATATCACTTATTCAATTTCTTTATTATAAGGTTAAATTATTATTAAAGAGTGTGGAGAAGCCAACGTCAAGAACCACTTGTCTTCAAGAATAAAACTATTTAATACTAAAAAAAAATTATTTCAATAGTTTTGGGAGAACAGGTAGTTTATTATTACGTGGATAAGTTATTTAGTGGTAATTTCTGAGATTTTCGTGTACTCATCACTAGAGCAGTGTACACTGTACCCAATATGTAGTCTTTTATGCCTCATTCCTCTCTCTACTTCCCCCCAGTCCTGAAGTCCATTATATTGCTCTTATGCCTTTGTGTCCTCATAGCTTAGGTCCTATTTAAAAGTGAAAGAATATAATACTTGGTTTTCCATTACTGTGTTATTTCACTTAGAATAATGGTCTCCAACTCCATCCAGGTTGCTGCAAATGCCATTATTTCATTCCTTTCTATAACTATTCCATGGTGTATACATACCACATTTTCTTTATCCACTTGTTGGTTGATGGGCATTCAGGCTGTTCCTTATTTTTGCAATTGCAAATTGTGCTGCTATAAACATGTGTGTGCAAGTGTGTTTTTCATGTAATGACTTCCGTTCCTCTGGGTATATACCCAGTAGTGGGAGTGTTAGATCAAACGATAATTATTTTTGTTATTGAAGGAATCTCCATACTGTTTTTCACAGTCGTTATACTAGTTTACCTTTCCACCAGCAGTGTGAAAGTGTTCCCTTTTCATGACATAAATGTCAACATCTGTTATTTTTTGATGTTTTAATTATGGCCATTCTTGCAGGCATAAGGTGGCATCTTTTTGTGGTTTTAATTTGCATTTGCCTGATAATTCGTGATGCTGAGCATTTTTTTTCATAAGTTTATTGGCCATTTATATATCTTCATTTGATCATTGTCTATTCATGTTCTTTGCTCACTTTCTGATGAGTTTGTTTCTTTGTTGCTGATTTTTTTTAGTTCCTTGTAGATTTTGGATATTAGTATATTGTCGGATGCATAGTTTGTGAATATTGTCTCCCACTCTATGGGTTGTCTGTTTATTCTGCTGATTTTTCTTTTGTTGTGCAGAAGCTTTTTAGTTTCATTAGGTTCCAACTATTTATTTTTGTTTTTGTTGCATTTGCTTTTGGGTTCTTAGTCATGAAGTCTTTGCCTAAGCCAATGTCTAGAAGAGTTTTACTGACATTATGTTCTAGAATTGTTATGGTTTCAGGTCTTAGATTTAAGATTTTGATCCACATTGAGTTGATTTTTGTATAAGGTAGAGATAAGGGTCCAGTTCTATTCTCCTACATGTGGCTTGCCAATTATCCCCCCACTTTTCCTTGAATAGAGTGTCCTCTCCCTACATTATGTTTTTGTTTGATTTGTCAAAGATCAGTTGGCTCTAAGTATTGGCCTTTATGTCTTGGTCCTCTATTCTGTTCCATTGGTCTATATGCCCTTTTTATACCAGTACCATGTTGTTTTGGTAACTATACCTTTGTAGTATAGTTTGAAATCAGGTAATGTGATGCCTCCAGATTCGTTCATTTTGCTTAGACTTCATATGGCTATGTGGGGTCTTTTTTGGTTCCATATTTTATATTCTTGAATAAATGGTGTTTTAAAACAATCTCATGAAACTTTGAGATAGTTAAGCAAGTTCTGAAATGTGCATGTTATAAAATATATACAAAATATTCTAACTTTCTTAAGCTGGTTTTCCTATAAGTTACATATCTGAACACAGTTTTTTGAACTGAGCAAAGAGAATATTTACAAGTTTGAAAGAAAGTGAACAGAGTAAAAATAAAGACACGACTCAAAGGAAATAAGGAAGTATTTTACGTCTGTGAAATATCCCAGACTCATCATTTAATAAGTATCTCTAAAAGAAACCTAGCAGAAATGTTTTCATGTGAGCTACCTGCTGAACTACAGCATCCTAATGCACATTTATAATCATTAGATAAATTAATTTTAATAATTTATTGGTGCTAATGGTTGTATCAGACACTACTGATGTCTTGCCTGTCCAGCAGCCCTTCTCTGATTCAATTTAGGTAGTAATGTGCCCAGTTAAAAGAAATTAATAATCACTTAAACCAGTTGCTATAGTTTGGATGTTCTTCCCTCTAAGTCTCATGTTGAAATACAATGCCCAATATTGGTGGTGGGGCATGGTAGGACGTGTTTGGGTCATGGGGGTGGATCCTCCATGGCTTGGTGCTGCCCTCATGATAGTGGGTTCTTGATATCTTGTTTAAAAGTGTGTGGCCATTTGTTTTTTTGCCATGATTAATATGTTGTCTTTGCTTTCAGGGTTTTTAATGACCACAGCAAGCAAGCATGCAGCTTACTGCTTGAAAGGGTCTTGCCTTACCGAAGCTGGATTGCAGTGGCCTTTTGAGGCTTACTACATCCTCAAACTCCTGGGCTCAAGTGATCCTCAGCCTCCCAGTGGTCTTTGTAGACAGCCTGATGGAGTCTCATGGCACAAGAAGATTAAAACAATGTCTCCAATTTTAATAAATTTCTGCAATCCAAAAAAGAAAAAAAAGAGTGTGGCACCTCTGTCTGCTCCCCCTCACACACACATACTTTTTCTTCCACTCTTTGTGTGATGTGCCTGCTGCTACTTCACCTTCCACCACGAGTAAAATCTCCCTGAGGCCTTCCAGAAGCCAAGCAGATGTCAATGTCATGCTTCCTGTATAGCCTGCAGAACTATGAGCTAGTTAAATATCTTTTTAAAAAGAAATTACCCAGTCTCAAGTTTCTCTATAGCATTGTAAGAATTTCTTAATAGACCAATTATGACCGTCTCATCAAACTTTGTCAATAACTACTCAAAAAAATGGATATAGGTATTGGTTTCAGCCAACAAGACACAATGAGTCATCTGCTAAGAACCTCTAGACAGTAGTTTTTCTCCATGACACAGAGGTGTAGAAAAAGAAAGAACAAAAACAAACAAACAAACAAAAAACACCCAAAATCTCTTTGTAGCAAACTTTGCTCCTTACTCTGGGTGTTGCTGTCATGTGAGGAAGTCATGACTGTTTAAGCCTCTGTAGGCATATTAAGGTCAGATGGAGGTGAGAATCGGCTATCATGCTGGGGATAGTCAACGGGAAGGATTGAGTGAGCCTGGGGTCTTGATATTACTGACAACAAATGCAGAGTAATCTGCCTCTAAACTGTGACTTAAATAAAGTACAACATGAATGTTCTCATTGGTTTAAGCCAAAGTTAGTGGGTTTTCATCTTAAGTGATATTATGTTTTGATGAATCCTTTAAAAACTCCAAATTTTCCATTTACTAGCATAGTTGACTAACTACAATGTATGGTTATTTCAGATTCCTACATTAAAAAGCCAAAAAAAAAAACCCAACAAATATTTTAATTTTCACTTCTCTTCTTTTGACACTAGAAATTATTTTCTTTCTGGACCTTGTTTGTCTCAAATTGTGTGAAGTGCTACTTAGTACAGCAGCCTAGATCATGTAAATAGAGATTTTCATTCATAAGGCTCAAGGTGGGAATCAGAAATCTGTATTCTATTAAGACTGGGAAGAAAAATAGTTACAAGTTCCACAGATGGTTGGTACTTTAGCCTATTATAAAGCAGTATCACATGTGTGGCAGGACCTCAGATTCAGGTGGTATCTGTAAGAGAAGGGCATAAAGAAACACAATATTATTGTTATAGTGAAACATCTAAATATTCACATGAAACGGGATAAAGACCGTAAATCAGCTCAGGCCATTTCGTATTTTTCCACCAAATAATTTTATAAAAAAGTATTCAGAACGTGTTGGACTTTTGCATTTGGAATAAGAAATTGTGGACTATGTTAACCTGAGTCCTGCTTTATTGTAAAATCTACTAATAATATATGTTTATTGAAAACTTAAGTGTATCATATTATGTTATAATAGAAGAAGCAATTGGCCAGGCACAGTGATCTATAATCCCAGAACTCTGAGAGGCTGACGTGGGAGGATCATTGGAGCCCAGAAGTTCAGGAGCAGTCTGGACAGCAAAGTGAGACTCTATCGCTACAAAAAATGAGCCAAGCTTGCTGGCATGTGCTTGTGGTCCCAGCTGCATAGAAGGCTGAAGAAGGAGGATTGATTGAGCCTGGGAGATTGAAGCCGCAGTGAGGCAGGTTCACACCACCGCTCTCTAGTCTGGGTGACAGAGTGAGACCCTGTCTCTGAAGAAAAGGAAAGGAATAATGATCACATGATGAACTGTATTCTGGTCTATATGCTGGTCTGTGTGATAAGAATACAATACTCTACAGCAGTATTCTCAAACTTCGGCCTAAATCAGACTTACATGGCGGTCTTATCTATATATAGATTTGCTAGGCCCACCCCCCAAATTACCAAGTTAGTAGCTCTGGGGTGGGTCTCTGGAATTTGCATTTCTAACAAATGCCCAAGTGATAATAATAATGCTATTGGTTTAGCAACCACACTATAGTCTACAAACTTTGTCTATAAAGAAGAAAACACCAAACATTTCAGGCTTGTGACCCATAGGAGGAATTTTTCACAACTTTCTCAACTCCGCCATTGTAGCTCAAAAGCAGACATAGACAATATGTAGACTAATGATCATGGCTGTATTCCAATAAATGTTTACTTACAAAAAATATTCATGAGGCTGTATTTGGCCCACAGCCATAGTTTTCCAATCTCTGCTCTAGAGCAGGATTTTTCAACCTCGGCATTATGGGCATCTTGGAATGGATAATTATTTGTTGTGAGGAGCTGTTCTGTGCATTGCAGCAAGTTTAGCCAGCATACTTGGCCTCTACCCACTAGATTATAGAAGCATCTCCCCAGATGTGACAAGCAGAAAGTCTTTATACTTTGTCAAATGTCTCTTGAGGGGCTACCCCCAGTTGAAAGCTAAAACTCTGGAAAGAAATAGGTATTAAAGAAAATTAGCATGTTTTGATAGAAAACAGGGGAAGCCAGATTCCAAAGAAAGGGAAATTTGAACAACCTGAGTGAACATTTCTGATTCTCTGTTTATCATGACTTCTGGCAGATTCCTCTAGAAACCAAACTATCAAGTTGGGGCCAATTTCATGACCTATCAGAAAGTTGAATAAAACTGTTATTTTGAAAGCTTCTGAAAATTCAGATATAAGGTGCTTGCTTCAAAGCAAAATCCGGTTGCTGGTGTCATGCTAGACTATTACTGACTTCAGTAAGGATGGTATCATGTTCAAGAGGCCAAAAAGGAGGCCTGGAGACAGTAAACAAGATAGAGGGTTTATTAAGGGAACTTAAATACAGGGCAGTCCAGTGGTGGCAGGCTGGATAGGAGAACTGCAACCACTTACAGAAATGCAGTTTATATACCATTTTCATTTAGCCCTCTCCCCCTAGCAACCTCTATGTAACCCAGAAAGAGGGCTGTCATCCATTCTATAGCCTGCATTCCATGGGATGGGCTGAGAATTTAGGTGTTCCTCACAGATAAAGAATGAAACCTTGTGTTGGCCATTTCCAAATTCCTAAGCTCAGAATTCCAAACACACATTCCTCTTAGGCCATAGGGTCATTCTCAGTCAGGTGCATATGCCATACATCTAGGTGAGTGATTTATGAGATGGATACCACCAATTACATATTTTCAAGGGTGTATATACTGGTTAGTGTAACAGTATATACACTTATCAGACTTATCTTTTAAGTATAGGGAGAACAGACTTATCTTTTAAGTATAGGGAGAACAGACTTGCGCCACTGAGACCATGCAGGTTACAGAGAGTCTAGCGACTCACATTCTCTCAGCAGCATCAACAGTGATTTGCAGTGTAGGGCCAAGGTGAGGTTTCTTAACATGTAGTTCTTTAGAGCAGCATCAGCACCCCCTGGGAGCTTGTTAAAACGCAAGTTTTGGGTATTTACTCCCTATCTACTTAATCAAATAATCAGGATTTGGGGCCCAACAATCTGTGTTTTATTTTTAACAAGTCCTCCAGGTGATGCTGATGTATGGTAAAGTAATAATCACCATTCCCATTTTCACCTGAAAACAGAAATGTTTTAACCCCCGCTCTTTCTTCCCCTCCAAAAGCCATAAAAAGAGAGGCCCAGCTTGCCAACTGGATTTCTGCCTTCCAATGACTGTTGAGCTGCCACTGCCAGATAAATCCTGAATAACCTGAACTGCCAGATGTTGAGAAACTTTTATTTGGGGAAGTGAGTAAGCAGAGGAAGATTACAAGCCATTTAATGTGGGCATAGTTACTGGCAAGATAGAAATTAAGCTGAGGTAGAACAGGTGGCTATTATAGCGGCATAATAATTAATGGGAGAAAAAGCATCAAAAAGTCAATTTAGGTATAATAAAACTCTAAAGGGCTAAAGACCACACTCTCAAAACATCTCTGAAGCTAACAAACACAATTCCTAAATATAAAGGATTAATAGAGAAATTGAAAATGAGACTGATTCTCATTTAAAGATCACTCAATTAGGTATATGACTATATCATCTAAACATAAACTGAGTCTCAATATTTAAGCATCCTCCAATGCTTTTAATGATTTTTGGTTTAACAGTTTCCATTATTGCTACTGGGTAGCAAGTCTGAAATTCCACAGCGCATTTCCAGAAAGCTCACCAATGAAGTCATTATTGATGTGTAAAGTATTTTTATTGTGAACTAGAGAAGAACTTGTGGTGTTTCAGTTGCTCAAAATAACTACAAACATCTGCCACCCAAATATTTGAAAATCTTATATTAATATATATAGTGTTTTAAAAAAGATGTTAACATTTTTAAATTAACTATTAAAAATTGCTTTTAGATTTTTTAAAAAATATCAATTCAAATCAGTTTCTGAGTTTGTGAATTTGTACATTGGAAAATATATGTAGGGAAAAGAAAGAGAGATCAGACTGTTACTGTGTCTATATAGAAAGAAGTAGACATAAGAGACTCCATTTTGTTCTGTATTTGAGATGCTGTTAATCTGTAACCCTACCCTCAACCTTGTCCTTGCAAGAGACATGTGCTGTGGTGACTCAAGGTTTAACGGATTTGGGGCTGTGCAGGGTGTGCTTTGTTAAACAAGTGCCTGAAGGCAACTTGCTGGTTAAAAGTCATCACCATTCTCTTAATCTCAAGTACCCAGGGACACATACACTGCGGAAGGTTGGAAGGTCGCAGGGACCTCTGCCTAGGAAAGCTAGGTATTGTCCAAGATTTCTCCCATGTGATAGTCTGAAATATGGCCTCGTGGGAAGGGAAAGACCTAATCGTCCCCCAGCCTGACACCCATGAAGGGTCTGTGCTGAGGAGGACTAGTATAAGAGGAAAGAAGGCCTCTTGGCAGTTGAGATAGAGAAAAGCATCTGTATCCTGCCCATCCCTGGGCAATGGAACATCTCCCTGTAAAATCCTATTGTATGTTCTATTTACCGAGAAAGGAGAAAACTGCCTTAGGGCTAAAGGTGGGACATGCTAGTGGCAATGTTGCTCTTTATGCACTAAAAAGGTTTATGGAGTTTGCATATGCATATCAAGGCACAGCACTTTTCCTAAACTTATTCATGTCACAGAGATCTTTATTCATATGTCTTACTGCTGACCTTCTCCCTACCATGATCCTATTATCCTGCCACTTCCCTTTTCTAAGATGGTAAAGATAATGATCAATAAATACTGAGGAAACTCAGAGACCAGTGCCAGCGAGGGTCCTCTGTATGCTGAGTGCTGGTTCCCTGGGTCCACTTTTTCTTTGTCTATACTTGGTCTCTGTGTCTCATTTCTTTTCTCATCTCTCGTTCCACCTAATGAGAAATGCCCACAGGTGTGGAGGGGCAGAACACCCCTTCAAATATACATTTAAAAAGCAAAAGCAGGAAAAAAGTTCCACTAACAAGTATTTTTAAGAGCATATTTGAGATTTACCAATACTTGATTATACATATTAATATTTTTATTTGTTTTGTATCTTAAGACACTAAAATAGGTTTTAAAACTTTGAGGCATATAGGCTGGGCGTGGTGGCTTATGCCTATAATCCCCGCACTTTGGGAGGCCGAAGTGGGCAGATCACTTGAGGTCAGGAATTTAAGACCAGCCTGGCCAACATAGTGAAACCCTGTCTCTACTAAAAATACAAAACTATGCCCGCGTGATGGCGGGCACCTGTAATCCAAGCTACTCGGGAGGCTGAGGCAGGAGAATCACTTAAACCCATGATGTGGAAGTTACAGTGAGCCAGAATCATGCCACTGCACTCCAGCCTGGGCGACAAAGCGAGACTCCATCCCAGGACAAAAAACAAAACAAACAAACAAAAATTGAGGCATATAAAGCAAAATAAACAATAACAAAAACATGAAACTGTCATTTATAGTTCAAAAGCATTTTTCAAAAGTAATTTTCATTGTCTGTAGAGGAAAATTTTACTTTTCAGACAGTTTTTGTTTCTTTTGCATTACTCTCATTCTGAACATAATACTCAAATTGAAAATCCATTTTTGGCAGAGTTGCTTAGAATTCCCAAAGTTACATTTGCTGGCAAAAGAAGCAAAATAGGTCTGAACACAGTTTTTAAAACTACCAACAGAAATCCTTTAAAAATATTTTACATATGTAACTTGGTAAAAAATGTGTGCAGATATTTCACTAGGAAATAAAATGATGTTGTCTTTAGAAACTACTCTAGTAAATGAAGCTCTTCTTCAGTGTACTAAACTAAGGCAGCATGCTATCATTCTAAAACAAAACAAAACAAAACACAAGTGCCTAAATCTTTTCCACTGTCTCCTTTGGCCTAAAGTATAACGTCTAACTCCAATTAAGTGCCATTTGTTGTGGGAAAAGTTGAACAACTAACTCCAGGGATGTTCTGATTTTAGTTTTTGAGGAATATAATACTTTTTATTTTATTGCGAATAAAATACATGTTTTTTTTCACAAGAGCTTTAGGATGTCTTTTCAGATTCTTAAAATACCTGAAAAATATACACTTAAAAATATATCCACCTGTTTTAGGTATTTAAAAATATATATATAATTAACTGAGGTAATAGAAAGTGTTTGGGCAAATAAAATGTCTAAATAAAACCATTTAACCTCTCTGGAAGTCCACCAAGTGGATTACACAAATAACTCCTAGAGATTTGAATAATAATCAAGTTATAATCAAAAGATGGAAAAGAGATGTCATCAATAATCTAGAACATCTTTTTCTAAGTACTTTCTGATAAGCATAACTTACTATATTGTGGGGTTCCAGTGTAAATCCATGACACTTTCAGTGGTGAAATCAGAAACAAATACAGATATATCACCAATGGAAAATGAAACATTTCTAATACTCATAGGATTTGCTTACCCTGCCAATTCTTTCTCTAATCTCTTTGAAGAACAGCTGAGAAGAGAACTGCTATATGATATGTTAGGTTCCACGGGAGTCAGCGGGTGAGGGGCAGGCAGCTGAAAGAACACTCAAGATACCACAGGTAGGTGGGCAGTGGCTTTATTCAGCAGCAGCTCACTCACACTTGGTGCTTCATTTATGCGCCTTACAAGCAATAGTGGCCAAGAGCTAGTGATGAGCCCTCCCATGTTATGGCTACGTAACTGTGATTATATAACACAAGGGATTGTGCGTCTGTGCTCCAAACCCACTGTGCCATGCTGTGCCAGTTGTGTACCTTGGTCTATACTTGACTGCAGTGCAGCCATCTCCTTACAGATATCTTAGCAGAGGTTGAGAGTTGCCAGTATTTAGCACTATGAATTATCAACATTTTATTAGCTGAGAAACATTGGCTTTTACACAGCAACTAAGTGGCAATGTTTGAAATAGATTTTAAATTTTTTTTTTTTTTTTTTGTATTTTTTAGTAGAGACGGGGTTTCACTCGTGTTAGCCCGGGCTGGAGTGTAGTGGCCGGATCTCAATCTCACTGCACGCTCCGCCTGCCAGGTTCCCGACATTCTTCTGTCTCGACCTCCCAAAGTGCTGGGATTACAGGCTTCAGCCACCGCGCCCGGCCAGATTTTAAATTTGTCTGGCTTGAAAGTTCAAAATGTTTCCCAAACTGTCTGAAATATCAAAAAGTCATTTGATCGCTGAGGATGCACTGAAACATTTTCAGAACTAACTATTGCAAGTGAGCACGTGGGACATTCCCAAATCCATATCATGTGGTATTGTGCTGATACAATCATATCTTGCTCTCAAGCTTTTGTTTGTGCAACCCAGGAATTATCAATTTAATTCTAATTTAATTCAGATAGCATTCTGGCCATTTGATTCACTATTTTCTATAAAGATTGGGGGTGATGAAAGTCATCTTGCTTCTGGAAGAATATGAGAGCTTCAGACCGTAACCTTAAAAAAAAAAGGGTTTGGGAATTATTGGGAGAGAATATTTTCCCTGATATTTGTCTCCATTAAATAATATGAATAGTTTTTATTAATTGCTAGAAATGTTGAAAACATTGAATTTAATTTTAGCCCATCCTTTTCTATTTTGCATGAGAAATGTTTTAATTTAAAAGTGATATAGAAGAGAATTATAGAACTTCAACGGAAATACCCAAATAAAAATGTTGAGGCACTAGTTCCCCTTCAGAATTTATCAGGCTGTTCATGTTTATACAGACAAAGTTTATACAAAGCTCTAGATGAATGAACTCTATCAAAAACATGTTTGCTTTGCTCTAAAAAATGAAAGCAATGTAATACACATCTTCAAGACACACTGATATTTCTACATTTAAAAATTGCCACATTTACTAAGGAGATTAAAAAAAGATAAAAAGATATAGAAAAAAATGCAAACCAAAGGAAAATCCCCTGATCCTCAATTTGGCATAGACAAAGAGCTTTTAATCTTGTTTGGGGATATTACATCCATTCATTACTGCAAAATAAAATCGGTTCTTTAGACAAAATGAATTGTGCTCAAAGGCTTATCCTACTTAACATAATGAAAAACTGCTTATTAAACCAGTTGTGGTCCTCCCCAAAGAACTGAGATGAATATGAAGTCTTAAATATTTATTTGCCATACCGAAGACAGGGAAACAAGGCACTTACTGGTCATAGCCCAAATCAAGCCTGTTTCTGAGCTCAGTGTAAACAAGCTAAAATATAATTAACAGGTAGTAAATATTCCACAGAAGCTACTGGGGTGTAAGACACAGATATGGGAAGAAAAGTAGGACACCTGCCCATGGAGACAGAAGGTTTAAATCAACAGAGCATATGCTCCAGTGAAATATTAGTTTCAAATATTATTGTAAACTCTCAGCAAGCCAAATTATCAGTTCTGTAATATTGCATTACTGCATTATTGCATTATAATATGAAGAAAATAGCACTTAGAAAGAATAAAGTTTTGCAACTTCTTTAAAGACCAAGCTTTTACACTTTAACATTTTTACTTTGTACTTTTGATTAAAATTAGACTTGGTAGAGTAAGAGAAGGGAAATTGAAGGTCTGCCTGTTTGTGTGGCCAGGCCAGTGAAAAATGTGAAAAGGTCCACAGGGTACCCAGGGATGATGGAGCCCACCTGCAGGAGCTCAGATAATTTTTATTCTCCTTGTTTAAATATACACATGTATGCGCATGCACACATACCTGGTTTCCTGGGTATCATTTGGATACAGGCCAGTGCTTGCTCTTAAGAACACTGTGCCTTTCATTCCTTCCACAAACTTTTATTGAATTTGTAAATGTGCAAGACATAATGTTCAGGGAAAATTAGATACAATGTTCCATTCTTAATCCCAGAGTTAGAAGATTTATACTTTTAAATCTCGTTAAAAAACGTATTTTCTAACTACTGACATTCCAATATTTAGAGAAAGAAGTTGGGCACTCAAACTATTTCATGGATTTCTATGACATTGGTTCCTATGGCATTTATTTATTTATTTTTAATTTATCAAATTTGTTTTAAAAAATATTTATCTATTGTTATAGAAGAATGTAAATAGTCAATAACAAAACTTTCTTTCTAAGCATACTTTCCACTTATCCTACAATAAACCTATTAATCTTTTTAACAAAATAATTTTCAATGACTGTATACTGAAGTCAAAACCTGATGTTTTAACTCATAGTTCTCGGGAATGTAAGTCTAGAAATAACATTGCTATTGAGTACTCAAAGCGTTATTGGGAAAATGCATGTATTTTCAAAGTATAACACAATAATTTTTAGAAAATAAGGGATAAACTGTCCACTTACTAATATATAAAAATATTTATAGACCATTGTCTTAAGAAATGCAGTGTGATGATAGTTCAATATGAGTACAAGATGAAGCTCTCAAGTACAGCATTGCTTTCGCTGCTAATGAGAGAGAATCTAATCTTTCTATGAAGAGAGAGAAAGTTTCACATTTCTTAGTGTGTTCCAGGATATCCTATATTCTTTACATTTGGAGGAATCGACCATGAAGGAGTTGGCTGTGGTGTCAGCATGTGAAGGTAGAGGAACTCCAGCTCAATGAGAGGCTTCCTGGATCCACTTGCCTCAATGGCCCTCTGATGGAGTCCAGGTGGGAGAATGCAGCTGGGCAGCTTGAGGGGCTTGAATGGAGGGGAAGGAATAGTGCTGTTTTAAGACCCAGGCCCTCTCCTGGGGAAGGCAGCATAGGGCTTGGATCTTGTCTTCCTGGCAGGTTTGCAAAGCTCCTTGCACAGGGGTGACTCTCATGGCCCCTACTAAGGACTACAGCATCGTTAGCATCTCTGCCAGCCTCTCTCGTTGTTGGGACAGTTTGAACCTCTCTTCCTTCGATTCTTGAACCAGGGCAGGGAATGCCTCCATCAGCATCGCGTTGGGCTCTATCTTCACCTTTTTGTAAGTATCTAACTCCTTTTTGGCAGCACTAAGCTTGTTAGTGATTTGGCATTTCTCCTCCATCTGTGAATCCAGTGTTTCTGCAAGCTGTTTCTCACATATTACATATAGTCGATTCCTAACAGACTGAACAAGTCATTCTGCAGGCTGGGAAGTCTAAGATCAAGGTGCCAGCAGATATAGTGTCTGGTGAGGACCCACTTCCACATTCATAGAAGCTGTGAACTGTCTTCTTGAATTTAAGAAATACGTCTCAGGAGAAACTGTAGCAAATGAGAAAATACACTGTGAATTTTGGTGCAAATAGATGACAAATTGTTATGTAATTGATGATGGTGGGATTATATTATGAACCAAGTATAAATGGCTTTAAAAGATCTCTGAATAAAAAAAAAAACGTGAAGCAGCATATTTCAAGTTCCAGATGAGAGTATACCCACAGGGAGCTGTGAGGGCAGGATTCCAGGAGGCGGGAACACTAGGGAGGGCACAGAGGCAGAGCAGTGGGGAGAGCCTGAGGTCCAGGAGGACACCATCTTGCTCCCAGGTTGCAACTCAAGTATCTCTTGGTTTGGCTGCCTGCTCCTCACTTCAGTGCTGGGTGCTATGGACTTGAGAGCCTCTTGGGCTCCTACTAGGGGTTTCAGTAACTCCAAATGTAGAGGTTAAAATTTGGGACATCATATCAATTTCTGCTCAAGTCCCTCATTCTCTGACTTCTCCATTGGTCTCCTTATCAGAACTGGAGATTTTTGAATGGATGCTCCAGATCTTCCCCTGGAAGCTTGTATCTCTTCTCAATTCTACTAGCAAGTCTGATGTACTTAAAAATATTTTACTTTGCTTTAATTCCTTTCATTGTTTGAAAACAAACAAACATGTCTTAGCATTTGAACAGAATATGTTCCTCTCTGTGAAATTCTTCTTTGCAGAAAAGCAAAAAAGATCTGCTTATTAATTCTAAAAGACATTGAAGAAGCCATTTGATGGAGTTTACCCATTTTAGACAGGGGTTCCCAAAGTGATGCTTAACCATGTGTGAGCATCTCCTCACTGATCTTTGCAGTACAGGACCTTCAATTCTTGGGACCTTAACTCACTTGAAATGAGAAAAATGATAGACAACAATCCATGAAATATTCTCTCTTGATAAACTTTTGCTTTAGTATTTCAGGCACTGATTACAATATGAGACTGAATGAGTATCTTTTTCTTTTTATGTGTCAATATTTAAGTTACTTATTTTCTATAAACATAACTGAATATAAACATTTTACAACTAGTAAATGAACTAAAGCTTTATATTGGCATGGATTCAAAGCTTCAAAATATTATATAGATTAAATTTATACAATTCAAGTTGCTAGATATAGGTTGTCAAAAATTAGAGAAGGAAGGCTGTTACTAGGAAAATCAGAGTCTGAATCCCATTTGTTTTATAATATCATTGTGGTATTAGGGAGTTTACTTACACTGTGACTATTTCCATTGCTATAAAATATGTAACATCTACAACTTTTCAAAACTGAATAAGTTAGAATATAGAGAACCAAAATAATACAAGAAAAAAAAATATGTATGCTCTCTATATACAAACAGACCCCAGTTGGAAATTGAATTGCCAGCTAAAAACTTGAAATAATTGAATGAATGCAAAGAAAAACAGCAAACTAAAGGAGTCAGAGAGAAGATAATCTATATGGAGCTCAAATAGAGATAAACTGGTAGAAGGATAAATACAAGTGCAAACACATGAGGCAAAGACATAAGTAGATAAGACAATTTTGACCACAATTTATATCTTCTCATTGTATGAAAAAGTGAAATACTAGATTCATGTGCTCGATTTATACCATGCAAAATATGAGGACAGAGAACTGGTCATCTCTGTGTTGTGAAATTTGTAAAATGCTTGTCACACTTTTTCATTGAGTGTGGATTTTACAAATAGGGGAGAACAAACAATGTGTGTGATCAAGAAACAAATGGAGTATGAATAAAGAGAAAAGAGACAAGAATAACAAAGATACAACATAAGAATATGAATGGAACTGTTGTTTTTTCGAATACGCTTTGGATATGTAAGAGGCATCTTCATCGCAGAAATTGACCTTGGACTTATCTAGTACATTATTATTTTGTTGAACAACATTAAACATCTGCTTACCAAACATTTGCTGCCATTCTAAAAACTTCTAAGCACTGTACTCAATATGAAAACTGAAGTGTTTCACAAAAGTCTATTCTCATAGTAGCTTTTTAAAAAAGATATTCCTGATTACATGTTTCACTTGTGCACCTGAGCACCTAGAGAAAGGAGACCTTGGGAGGACTATTTCTAACCAGTAACTGAAAACATCAACCTTCTTATTCCCATAACCACACTTACTTCAGTATAATAGGTGATTTCACCTTTCTTAGAAGATTGAGTTTATTGACGTGCCCAAATAATGCAATAATGGGGTAAGTGCGTGTATTAGTCTGTCTTCATGCTGCTGTGAGGACATACCTGAGACTGGGTAATTTATAAAGAAAAGAGGGAGGTTTAATTGATTCACAGTTCTGCATGGCTAGGAATCCTCAGGAAACTTATAATCATGGTGGAAGATGAAACAGGCACATCTTACATGGTGACAGGTGAGAGAAATTGAGGGAAGGGAGACGCCCCTTATAAAACCATCATGAGAAGAGCATGGGAGAAACCACCCTCGTGATTCAATTATCTCCACCTAGTCTCGCCCTTGACACATGGGAATTATTACCATTTAAGGTGAGATTAGGGTGGGGACACAGCCAAACCATGTCAGTGTGGGAGAAAAAAGGAAAAAGGAAAGAGAAAAGACAGATGAAAATGGAGAAGAAAATTATCATGAATAAAACAGACATACTGGAATAGAAGATACTCTGCAATAGAAACTGATTTCGGATGAAAATGAACTTAAAAGCACACTATTCCTAGAATAGAAACCTAATGTATTCAATGCAATTTTTTCCTGGGATTCCAGCTATTCCCGCCCCACAAGCTACAACTTTAAAGACAAATGTGTGGGTGTTATCTTTTTTTCCTTTTGATTGTAATTCATTGTTTTTCTTATCTCTGCCCAGGCCTGACTCAGAAAGCACCCTGCGCTGGCATTTCATAAGTAAACAGAAGAAATGTCCTACCTGCAAAACTCTAAATATAGCTGAATCCCTCAAGAACATAAAGGTTTAAGCATACAGAAGTCAAAGGCAACCTTTTTGTTCTGTGAAGGTGCTGTCATTAGGCAGCTGAGGACCAGCTGTGGGACCAACAGTCTTGGGTTGAAGCCTGTTTGAGATAAAGGCAAGACAATACCTTGGACTTACAATAAGCAATTCTGATTGCCAAGTATTGGTAGGCAGAACAATGATCCCCCAGAATATTCACATTTTAATTCCTGGACTTGTGAATATGTTATGTCACATGCCCAATGGAAGAAAAGTTGCATATGAAATTAAGGTTCCTAATTAACTGACTTTAACGTAAGAATATTATGCCTGATTTACCGGAGGGCCCAGAGTAACTGCAAGGGCCCTTAAACAAGGAAGAGGGAAGCAGAAGTGACAGAACCAGAGAGATAGCATCATGAGAAAGATTTAACTGGCCATTGCTGGCCTTGAAGATGTAAGAGGGTCATGAGACAAGAAATGTGAGTGACCGCTAGAAGATGGAAAAGGCAAGTAAATGGATTCTCTCCCAGTGTCTGCAGAAAAGAAAGCAGCCTTGTCATCAACTTGATTGTCACTCAGTGAGACTGATTTTGGACTTCTGACTTCCAGGACCCTAACATAACAAATTTGTGGTGTTTTTAGAACAAAGTTCCTGGTAATTTGTTACATCAATAATAAGAAATGGACACATCAAGAGAATCTAAAAAGGAGAAAAGAACAAATAAAAAGATAACACAAAGACTAGATAAGCACAGGGAACTCGCATGTGTGCACACTCGACAAGAGAAGCTATAACGTGATTACAGAAAGGAAGTCATAATAAACAAATAAATGTATATTGGAAATATGGAAAGGAATACAGAGAACAATGCAAAATAAGGACAGACAAAGGCATCCAGCCGTGATTTTTCTCCAGCAGTTTGAAAGACAGAAAATATTCTTTTTTTCTTTTTTCCGTTCTGCAGTTCTGAATTTTGAAAACTTCACAAAAAAATTAAGCATTCAATTCAAATGCCAAATAAGAAAACTTTTAGTTCAAATTCAAAGAAAAATAAAAATGGGCATCTCATAGTTTCAACAGATGTTCAAATCTTTCAAATTTGAGCGAGATAGGCAAGGTGCTTTAGGTTCCTTTGCTTCTCTCACTTTGAGCTATTTGTTAGTTAGAATGTTTGATTTTCTGATCCTCTGCCCAGAAAAATGTATTGCCAGTGGAAAGTATTTTCAATAAACAACCATAGAATTCTGCTTTAAATCCTTCTGATGCTTATAAGAAAAGACACAAATTCATTTTGCAGACATGCTTTTTCTGTTCACAATTGCAATTTAAAATTGCAGTGAGCTACTTAAAAGCAGCACCATTGAATGGAACTTGTCTTATAATAGAACCAGTTTTAAATGGGCAATTGTATACTTTAGTGCTATCACCAGCCTTTAGCCTTGTACACAGCATACATGGAATCAGTAGCTATCATATATTGAAGGTAGTTAAGAATAGAGTTGCTGAGCATCTATTGTTATAACAAAAATGTGAAAGCTACTAAGGCAAATATGTGAATATAAACACAATCCCTGGCCTCAAGGTATTTAAAGTAAACTTGTTCTACCTACAATAAAATTCAGCACAGATATATTTTAATTTTACAGGTTGTGATGTTGAAATAAATTGAAAAGAAGAAATGGTAATACTTTGTTACATACAGTTTGCAAACATTCTGTAAAATTCTGGTTGTTGCATGTGGTGGCTTTACCACCTTTAAAGACTTACTTAGAAAATAAAAATAAATATGTTCTAAAAATACCACATTATAATAACTCTTAAAAGAATTAGCTTTGTTCAGAAACAGTGAAATTCCAATCCTGACTGTCACCAGGTGAGTGATTCAGAGCAAGTTACTTAGCCTCCCCAAACCTCAGTTCCCTCCAATGTGAAACAATGGTCTTTGATAATACTTGCCTCAGAGGTTTGTTGTGAACTTTGCTTGAGGTAATGCATGTAAAGCAGTTGTCACACTTTATATTCCTTTGCATATTAGGTGCTCAGTAAATACTCGTGTGGTGGTTGGTAGATATTTCAAATTATAACACCTATAGGTAAAGATTACCATGATGTTACTTTAATTTTGGGATACTTTGATCTATCTCATTTTGATAGATTCAGTTCATCTAAGGAGAAATATTGAGCATATTTTTAAAAAGTAAAAGGTAAATGAATTTAAAGCAAATTTCCTTCTTGTCAAATATTTTCAATGTGTCTACATCTTGAGTGTAAGAATCAAGCAGAAAATTCTGATTTGAACTCAGTTTCTACTGAAATCATCTTAGAACAAATATTTTTCCCAGAATAAGACTATTTATTTTAAAAAGGATTAATATACTAAAATACCTAGTTTGAAATTCCAGTATGTACTAAGTAGCACTTTAAAACATACACAATGCAATAATTTTTCAGGTACACAGTAAAAAAGTACAAGATTCAAAAGTCATCTAAGAAATATGAAATTTATAAACTATAATGTGTAGAAATATAAAATTTGTATTTGGATTTACTGTATTTTAATCTATGATAATTGATACACTCATTTTTATATTATTATTAAGGACAAGAATTATAACTTTTATTTTCAATTCATAGCATAGTCCTGGCACAAAATAATTGCTCAAGCAACATTTTTTGAATGTATAAATCAATCAATTTATATAACAACTCAACAAAATTGAGTTAAATTCAAGATAATGGCTGTTTTATTCTTATAGGCTCTTCATTCACATTTTACAATATAAGTCTAGCTCTCTAAAACAATGTGATTACCTGTGAAGAAGAATATGTGTTATTTAAAAATCTTAAAATTGTTTTAATGAGTGAGATAAACTTAAAAGTTTCATGTATGCCCATAGTAAATAGTGTAATTATAATCAAAATAATTAAATATCAAGCAATAAGATGGTGATTTTAAACTATGTTATTCTGCTATTTGCTTAATTACCATTACAGTTTAAATGTATTGTTTTCTCTAGTTGTCTTCAAGATATTTTCTTTGTCTTTATAGTTCTGAAGTATCATTAGAGTGTGTATTTATCATATTTATCTGACTGATAAATGTTGTGCTTCCAATGATTATAGAATCATTACTGTCATCAGTTTTAAGAAGTTATCAGCCATTAGCTCTATTTTCTTTTCCTTCTACTCTGTTGAAACGCATTTAGAAAATCTCATTCTACCCTCCTTATCACTTAGTATTCTCTTTCACACATCTTTCTGTTCACTAATTATCCTTTAACTATGTTTAAGTTGGGGATTAATGTGTCTAGTGAATTTCTTATTTTACAATTATATTTTTTATTTCAGGAAGTAAATAATTTTTCTCTTTATTTTGATAGTTTCTTGATACATGTGTATGTTTTAATGAGGATGTATTTTTCTTAATTGCATATGTAGATACTCTATTTTTTATCTGATTACTGAAACTTCTGTAGTTTCTTGGAGTTAAACTTGTTGCTTTTGGATTTAATTAACTCTTATCATTGTAGTATGCTTTATAGTATACTTGGTAATCTGTGTTGATGAGTATATTGCTCAGTTTTATTATATGGGAGTCTTGCAGGAATAATTTAAAATAAGGACTTTAAAAAAAATTCTGGACCGGGCGCGGTGGCTCACGCCTGTAATCCCAGCACTTTGGGAGTCCGAGGCGGGCGGATCACGAGGTCAGGAGATCAAGACCGTCATGGCTAACACAGTGAAACCCTGTCTCCACTAAAAATACAAAAAATTAGACAGGCGTGGTGGCGGGCACCTGTAGTCCCAGCTACTCGGGAGGCTGAGGCAGGAAAATGGCGTGAACCCGTGAACCCGGCGGTGGAGCTTGCAGTGAGCTGAGATTGCGCCACTGCACTCCAGGCTGGGCAAAGAGTGAGACTTCGTATCGACAACAAACAAACAAAAAAACAAATTCTGTTAGTAGCGTGAGGGTACCCCTAATCTGAGACCATTTCGGTACCCTTGAGAATTTGGTTTGAGGTGATAAATAAAACATTTAGCTTCCTCACATGTATTTTCATCCAAAGTTTAGACTCCCCAGGAGGAATCCAACCCAAGGGCAACCCCCATCCTCCAGCTGCTGGCTAGTTTGGGAAAGTTCCCTGCGGCTTTGGCTTCCTGCCTCTGTGGTTCCATCTCCAAGTTGCTAAAGCCTAATGAGAAAAAATATGGTAAATATCCATATCATCTCTTATGATGAAAAGCTATTATGTTTTCAAAACTTAACTAAACACCCTTAGGGAAAATGTTAAAAATGTTTTTGTTTCCCATTTTTTTCCCCTTTGAATTAATGGAGTTCGATCGATCTATCTGTCTGTCTATCTATCTATCTATCTATCTATCTATCTATCTATCTATCTATCAATCATCATCATCTACTGTTAGATTAAGTAGGTAAAACGTAACTTTCATTAAGAATTATTTGGGGTCTCAGATCTATCTCAAAAAATTCTTGATATTTATATTTTACTTACTTTAGATACATGAAATATTTCTGGACATATAGAACCCTTCCTGCACCCCTATGCACAAAGATGAGCCATGATTTAAAAAAACAAACAAAAGCATTATATGTCCTAAATAGAAAAAAGTTAGTAATTAATACAGTCATTTTAATCTAGATTTGGGATTTCTAGCAGCACACAGAATTATAAGGATATACACTGTGGTAGGTTGAAAAATGTCCTTCTAAAATATGTCATGTCCTAATCCTGGTAACCTGTAATGTTATCTTCAATGGATAAAAGTAATCTTTACAAATGGGATTAAAGAAAGAATCTCGAGATGTGTAAATTGTCCTAGAGTATATGGGTGAGCCCTAAATGCAATCACATGTGTTCTTGTAATAGTGAAGCAAAAGGGGGTTTTACATAAACAAAGCCAAATACGGTAATACACTCAAAGAAATCAGGATTGGAGTGCCACAGCCACTAGAAGCTAGAAGAGGCAAGGAATAGATTTGCCCCTAGAACCTCGAGAGGGAATGCAGCCCTGACAATAACTCTTAGCACAGTAAGAGTGACTTCAGACTGCTGGCATCTCAACTGTGAGATAATAAATTTTTGTTTTTTTAAGCCATAAAATTTGTGGTAATTTGTTACAGCAGCCACAGGAAATTAATACACAGACATACATACACAATTGAGGTATAAATCACTTCTATGTTTAAGATACTAGATTCAGAGAAGCATAGCATCAGAAACTCTATTTTTTTATGCATAGGTCATTTTTAAATGATCAATTTTTTAATTATTCAAGCAAACTACAAAAGCCTTGAAATACATTACTTCAGAAGAAATAAATCTCCTTGTTTTATTACTGATCTTTCTTGTTTAGAAAACTAACTTTTAAGGCTACTTGCATTGTTACTTGCTCATTGTTTTCTTGTCTGGGAGATGATGACATAAAATCAATGAAGTGTTTGTTTTTGTTGCCAAAAGCCTAATGTGAAGAAATAAAATCTACTTAGCATGAAGTTGGTCCTTTTTACAACAACTAGCTTTTATTTTTAAGCTGTGTTGTGTGCCTATGAAAGGAAAATTTGGATTATAGGAAGAAAACAATGGGATTTTCTTTCTAAGTACTTGCAAACATAAAAATAGCCAATACAGAAAGCTAAATAAAATTTTATTTATTTATTTATTTATTTATTTATTTATTTATTTATTTGAGACGGAGTCTCACTCTTCGCCCAGGCTGGAGTGCAGTGGCGCCATCTCGGCTCACTGCAAGCTCCACCTCCTGGGTTCACGCCATTCTCCTCCTGCCTCAGCCTCCCGAATAGCTGGGACGACAGGGGCCGGCCACCACGCCCGGCTAGTTTTTTGTGTTTTTAGTGGAGACGGGGTTTCACCGCGTTAGCCAGAATGGTCTTGATCTCCTGACCTCGTGATCCGCCCGCCTCGGACTCCCAAAGTGCTGGGATTACAGGCGTGAGCCACTGCACCCAGCCAATAAAAAATTCTTAAAACAAACACACAGAAAATAATATTCTGATAAATTAGTAATCATCAAGAAAAATTATTAGAAAGAGGCCTTTTAACTCTTATTTACTGTTGAAATAAGATAAATCCAATTCAGTTAATTCAAACCAAGACTTCACTTTTAAATTTCCTTTGTAAGAGGAAAGTAAAACAAAACCAAAAACCCTCAATATTTATTACATTTGATTATATATTAAGAGGCACAAAATGTAACTTACTATGACACAGTCTGTCAATTACTATCAATATCTCCAGCGGGCATAATAGTAGAAAATAGAAAAGCAAACAATGTTTTGAACTTCAGTGCTGCCCTGAATATTTTAGTAAACAAAGGCTGCCAACCATTGTAAAAATCTGTAAAGCTAAAGAACAGTCCTCCAAGCCATCCTTAATTTTGACACTAACTGCAAGTCAGGGGGAGGTCACTAACCTCATGCTCATGTCTGATAATTTGCTAGAAGGACTCCAGATGATTATGGAAAGTCATTATACTTCTGGTTACAGTTTATTACAGTGAAAAGATACACATTAAAATAGGCCAGTGGAAGAGATGGATGGGACAGAGCCCAGAAAAGTTCCACATGAATTTCCAGTTGCTCTGTCCCAGTGGGTCATGAATAGTACTGACTTCCTGGCATTGCTGTATGACAGTGCATGCAGAATGTTGCCATCCAGGGAAGCACACTACAGCTTTCAAGTGTAGAGTTTTACTGGGTTTTGGTCTCCTTTCTAAGCCTAGTTAATCACTCATATGGTTAACCACAATTCCCACACCCCACTCTGAATCACATTGTTAAACTATCTAATGTGGCCCAAAGGTCCCAGGTAAACAAAATTGGATTTATCAGGCATGACATTCCAAGGGCTTAAAGATCACCTAGGAGCCAAGGGTGAAGACCAGATCTGTTTTTACATAAAGTTAATTTTTTTACTACACATCTTCCTATTTTTTTTCATGCTGAGTAATTTCTTTATTTTGACTGTTGCAAAATAAAGTCAAATTCCAATGCTATTCATCTTTACTCACTCTTATGCTCTTTTGTTCTTCTCTAACAGCCCCAAAACATGCACAATTCAAATGAAACATTGCTTCTAAATGCTGATTTAGCAGTTGAAAAGCTATGTCTATTTTTAAAGCATGTATGATAAACTGGATTTTTCAGGTATTTGTTTAGATGCAAATTTCCTAGTTGGAATCACAATTTCTCAAAACATTATTTTCAGCCATATGTACATCAATGTAATGAGATGACTGTTATTTCAGTTCAAACTAAGAACTTTTTATACTAACCAAATGTTGCTGATGTACCTCTTAAACCTTAAGCACAGTGCTACCAGAGAAAATAAATCATAGTGTAAGTAAGAATATGTGAAAATATCTTAGAAAACATAACTTTTTATCTGTCCATACAGACAAATTTTTAAAGAAAGATAAATAAATAAAACAAAAGGAAGATAAATGGTCTAAGTACAGAATCAGCACAGGTATTGAGATAGAATATAATTGTGCCCATTTGTAAAACTTTCTTGATGAAATAATAGATAAGCACAGTTGTAATAGAGTAGGTACACTGTATCCAAGTATTTTTGTTTGAGATTATTCATCCAATCTTAAACAAGAGTCTTAAAAAGTTGAAACAAGCCCCATCAGTAGAAGGTGTTAGATGATTTATTTTACAATTATAAACTCAATTTAAAGTTTGAAAGCTTTAGAATAATTAGTGAAGTGTACTGTTTTTTCCAGAATGGGTATTATATTGGCAAAATAATGGTTTTGAACAGCACTTTTTCCATTCCATTTTCCTTACACTTCGAATATTTCTGATTCTCAGGCACAGATTACATTAATCAGTAATGACTGATGTGGACCGATTTTGTGGACAAGTTTAGAAGAAAAGGGAGAATCATTTGAATCCTTTAGATGTTAATTGCTTTGGTATTTCTTCCTAAAATTGAATGTGTTCTTAGATAGCTGGGATAGTTTGTGCTGCGAGCTAATCTTTGAAGAATTCATTTTATGTCAATTTAAAGAGTACATTTTTAAAATTTTCTAATTGAATGATTAAAATTCAGTCCTTGAGAACCCTGACTAATGCAGGGTGATATTTAACCTGTTTAGCAACTGAGGTGAATTGTCTAACTGCTAATCAGAAGAGGTGCTGGTGTATCTTAAAAATTAAACTTACAAAATCTACACTGATATTATGGTAACAATTCAGTCTTTCACAAAAATGTGTTGATCCAAATAAGAGGAAAGTCTTTATACTTCAACAAAAATGTAATACTAATGCCATATGATAGTATAACATAAGTTAAAAATATTCCCAGGATTTTGCTAAAGGGATATTCTTGCTTATCCTTAAAATGACATTTCTTGACTATATTTGGTGCAGTAGGAATATCAGAAAAAACATCCACCCTAATGTTATAGATAATTTGTTAATATTAGGAATAATCAATCTAGCATTCTGTACCAGACACTCTTATGAGAGCTTCATATAGATGAGCCAATTTAATCCTCGTAACCTTATTAAATTAATATAATACAGCAACCCTATGACGATGATGTGGGTAGTAATATTATCACCATTTTATGGATGAAGAAAAGAAAGTACACAGAGTTTGAGTAACTGAGCAAGCTCACACAACTAATAAGTTGCCAGTTGGGGATCAAACCTAAGGAAACTACCTCCAGAGTCAATTTTCTGATAACTATGCTGTTTGGCATTTCCCCACTTTTAGTAAAGATTCATGCCTATTATGCTCAAAGTGTTTTATTCTTTTCAGTTCTCCTGCTTTTAACCTTGGTTTTGTAAGACCTAAGTAAGTCTCTGCATCCACAAATAAACATTGTCTTCTGCTGTTTTTTTTTTTTTCTTTACAAAAAATAAAGTAAAATAAAATTTTAAGCAAGGACTATAAACAAAAACTAATATTTTGGGGGAAAAATGGAAACATAAAGCATTTAACAAGACATCAAAATTTTAATTACTCAGGTGCAGTGACATGCATTATTACCTGGCCAGCTTTTCTAGAACTTTTAAATGATGCCAAAGGAACTGTTAGCTTTGCCAAAAAGTGGCCATTTGTTATCCAGGGATGACAATTACCTCTCTCCTCCTTTTCAAATTCTTAATCTCCAAAAGGGAAATATTGTCAGCCAATTTTATAGATGTCCTTATATGAGGAAAGGGCATCAAATCCACAGATTATGTTGAGCAGTGAATATGTCAGCAAACTAAGCCCACAACATAGAGAGTAAATAACACACAGGATGGTGCACAACAGGCAGCAAAGTCAAGTGATGGCTGCCAAGCAATAGTTGCTTGATCAAAGGCAATGGGCCAGGCTCTCAGGATCAGGTTTGGATTAAATGATTAAACTGCTGGGTTGGAAGTGCTCACCGAGATTCCAGCTAAACTCCTGCGCCCTAGAGGAATCCCCACAGACTGAAGCAGCTGCTACTTTTGTGACAAACCTTGTCAACAACAAACAGGCTGAATTCACTTCTATTTCCTTAGCTTCCTAATTAATGCTATGAAACACATTGTGCTTTTCTAATCCAGTTTCCATAAAAATATAGTTGAACTAAATTATTTCTTCTTTATTTATAAATGTCATCCTAAATATTCTCAACATTTTCTCAATATGATGTTCTCACTAGCCTCCATCTCTCTACCGTATGTGGTAGAAATGAATCAATTTCCTTCCAGGCTACCTTCTTCCAAAAGTATTTCAGGCAGTTACCTGGGCTGTTCTCCAGATCCCTGCCACAAGCCCTTTTGCTCTCAGCTCTCCAGGGAGACCTTCTGGAAGAACAGGGACATTGTAGCCTATGTCCTGCTTTTCATCTCCAAGTTCTACTACTCTGATCATTCACAGTGCTCTAAAACAGGACTGTATGCCTGGCCTGTACATCGCATAAACCTCTACAATTCTTGGAATTTTTCAAAGTGATACCATCTTTTTGTTTCAGTTATGCTTTAAAGTCTGCTTTTAATTTAAATATACTGTAAATTACTTGTTATTCTCACTGTACAGACGAAGAAAGAGGGTCAGAAGGTTAATAGACTTGCTCACGGACACACAGTTAACAGTAGAAGAGCCATTTGTGGCCCCAAGGCTGGTGTTTGCAGCAATGGACTAGTTTCCACTTCCAGAATATGTTACAGGTCTCTCTATCTCACTCTGGTACTTAATTCAGCAGTATATAGATAGTATGCGATCAATAATCCTCAGTGGAGTATCTGAATTACCATTCTTAAAATACTATTATACAGTTGAGATAACCCCTGCAAATCAATAAACATAAAATTTAGTTAAAGTGGCCCATGTGACTTTCTTCCAGAGGAGCCATATTGTCTCCAGTGAAGTAAAATTAATTATTGGGAAAGAAGACAATAAATTTTATGTATTACAATGATTTGTGGCTCAACACTACCTGTTAAAATCATATTCCTTAGTATTTAATTTTTCTTATTAGGAAGCATTTTAATTTAATTTTTCTCCTTAGATGTGTGACAATGAAAACATTGAACCCTAACCTAGAGGAAGCTACAATATTAGTGAAAAAATAAACAGTGAGGAGAGGTTCTTTAGTTCTTCCTTTCCTAATAATAATATAACAATGCTTTCATTGTTAGATATCTCAAAATCAATCATAGAATTTCATTCATTCAGCAGATGTTTGTCAAGCACCCACTAGGTGTCTGGGTGCCAATTATTATTCTGTGTGTCAGCATACTGTGTACAATGAAGAATGATTCAAAAAGAAAAATACCTGCTCTGCACTCTTTATTGTTAAAGGTAGTTTGAAATCGACAAGAGGAATAGAGAAGGAACTATCACATACATGTGCGCCATTTGACCATTATTGTAATGAGTGATTTGCCAAGTTAATTCATTTTACACGTCAGAAAATGTATGAAGTATAAAAGGTTAAGTAACAAGGCAAATTCACCCAGCTGTAGGGTGATCAGCTTGTCCTGTTTGCCCAGGAATGCCCCAGTTTAAAATCTGAAAGTCCTTTATTTCATGTAAGCTGGGAAGTTGATCATCTTGTAACTGGTAAGAGTCAGAATGGGATTCAAATAAAAAAATTGACACACAAAATACAAAAAAGAGTCTGTTCTGTTGAGCATTTTATGCTGCCTCTTTGACCCAGTTTATTTATGTGGTCAATCTTTTACTAAAGGTTTATTTTCTAATCAATCACTTAAAAAACATAAGTATAACAACTAAACATGAAAGTTATCAAATGAAAACAAAAAGAAATACACCCCCAAAGAATCATTTGGGGATTTTTTTGGGGTGCTGTATTTGCATTCAAAATAAGAGGGAGCAAAATTTATCTCTGACATTTGGTATGCTTAAAGGTAATTTTAAAATATCTCTCCTATAAAATGTCTCTTAATTTGTAGAGATAGGGTAAGATCATGTCAGTGGTTGGGAGAGATAAGGATTGGAGAAGAACCCTGCAGGTCTAAAGCAGTGAACAATGGTAGTCAACCAGGAGCCCATATGCTAACATCACAATCTGGTTGCACTTTGTGCTAAGAACAATCATAGTTGTGTAGTCACCAAGCTGAAATCACCGTAAATATAGCTGTTCCCTGTTAATCACCATGAACATGTGCAACAATTACTCATGCAGAGAATAATGATTTAGCAGCTGTGGATGCTAGAGTAAGAGTTGTGTAAGATTTAGGAAGACAAGGATAATGCATATATCATTCTAACAAAAGTTCCAGCATATATGATTTATGATTTTTCCCTGAATGAATACAAATTATTGCAAGTGGAGACATAAGACACAAGCGTATTGCCTTGAGCAATGCCTGTTAATATTTGTTGATATTCATTTTGTAAATTAATATAACAACCACAAAACAAATTGTGTGTGTTTTTTGTTGTTTTGGTTTGGTTTTCTGTAGTTTCTCGGAAAGTTTCTCAGACAAACTTGGTTCTGAATTCACACCTACTTAATGGGTATTTTTAAAGTAACGTGATTTCTTTGCATTCTAATAGTTTAATGGTAGTTATTTCCAGTTTAGATTTTATAGTATGTGGTTGAGAGCACAGACTCAGGAGTTAGACTGGAGAGCACACAAATTCCAATTCAACCACCGTGATATGTGTGTAACTCTTCTTTTTCCTTGGGACTTTTCTTACTAGTTGCATTCTTTTTTTATAATCTTTTCTTGCTAATTACATTATTTCATTAACTGTTTGAGTTTATTAATCTGGAAAGAAATGCTTCTCCCAGCCACAACTCATGCCAGCTCCCTTGCTATAAGTCTTCATCCCTTCACAGCCAAACTTCTTGAGTGTTTTGCATTCAGTTATTGCATTCATTGCCTCTTCTTCCCTACCTCTCCCCCACTCCCCCAACTGCTAAAAAACTAATTTTGCCCCAACCACTTCACTGATTCTTCAAATCCTCCTCATAGCTTAATCGAATAGACAACTGTGTGCCCTGATTTTTCATGTAAAAGCGTTGTACAAAATTTGGTTTCTATACTCTACAGCTTTCTTAAATAGCAAATACACTTTCTAGGTCTGATCAGTATTCTTCTTCTCCAAAGGCAATCTCAAAATAAGGATGTTGCTAGGAGTTGTGTTCCCTAATACAATCCCGATCTCATTTATCCCCATAAATCCATTGCCCATTTAAACACTGATGACTTGTAAGTTCCTATCTTTTTCTGGATTGCTTTTCTGTCTCCACATGTACATTCTATGGCCACTGTAAATTGAATGAGCCCAGGACTAAAACTACCAAGAACTCTACTCCCAAGGTAACCTCAGTTCCCAGCATCCAGGTCTCTGTCCACTACCCCCTCAATTTTAAGTGTCATTCATTCTAATTCTTTAACTCCCAAAAGTCTTTGACCTCATTGAGACCTTCAGTCCTCTCATTGTGCCTCCTCCATTGCACATCCACTTCTCCCTTCACACGGCTCTTTAGATTCAACAATCCATTCTTACACTCCTTCCATTACAAATATCCTTTGTTATATTTCCCTGGCTAAACCTGATCTACCTACTCTTTGGACCAAATCAGATGAATCTATCTTTATAGAAGAACCAAGCCAACAGGGGTATCATTTTAAATCTACAGCCAGTACTTTCTTGCACTCCCATAAATATACCTACCGTATTTACTTTCCACTTTCCTAGGAAAATATTTTTACATTTTATCTCTAAGAAAACTTCCATAAATGCATAATCCTTCTTATTTAGATTATTAAGCTTTGGATTTCTAGTTCTCTGAGAAATAAAAGTATTCAAAAGAGAATTTTCATAGGCTCCCCAAACTACTACATCCATTATCCTCCTGCAGTTGCAGCCATACTTTAATCTTCCTTGTGTTATTCTTGATGCTATGTTCACCTTTGTTTTCGAAGTCAACTGCTCCAATATTGTACAGGACCCATCACTTGTTGAGCAGTGATGAATAGTAATTGTTCCCTACTTTATATCATGTTTTTCTTGTCCATTAATAAACAAAATTATTTCTGTTCTTTATTAAATCCTATATCTGCCTCCAGGCATCCCACCATTTTCTTTGCCTCCTTTTAAAGCAAAATTTTCCCCAAATATTTTCACATTTTTTTTCTTTTCCACTACCTCCTTTATTAAAATTAAAAGCATTTTTTCTTTTAATTTTACTCAATCAGGCTGCCACAATTGGCCTACATGTATCCACATACAAGTCAATAAATCCTAAGTCAGACAGTCATAACTTGGGTCTATCTGCTGTGTTGTCAGTATTAAATGAATTTTCAACTTACAGTAATTTTGACATGTGATGGCTTTATTGGGATGGAACCCCATTGTAAGTTGAGGACCATTGGTACAATGGCCAGTTGATAAACATTACCTCGTTGGCAATATACAACATTTGATGGTGGTGCTGAATCTGTCTTGAAATACTCTCTTCACTTAGCTTTAGTGGCAGCTAGCTTATAAGACAACTAAGTTTAAATTAGTAGAAGATACACTTCCCTCAGGCAGATGTAGCTCTGAGTAAAAACTTATGACTTGGTTAGTAAAACAGTTGTCAGCCTCCACTTGCCCCCTGGGCAAGCATTCTTTTATTAGATTTGACCTACCTAATGTGCCAGGCATCCCCAAAGACAACAGTCTCTCTTAGTTCTCCTTCTTCCTTACTCTCTGCTGCCATCTTGCTTTCTTAACTTCTAAGTGTCAAAATGATCTCAGGGCTCAAGTTTAGGACTTTTACTCTTTTCTATTAAGACTAATTCACAAAATGTTCTCATCCAGTCTCCTAACTTAAATACTATGTATCTGTTGATAGCTACACATTGCATGTGTCCCAGTTGGACCACTATTTTCCCTGAAATCTAGAATTGTATCAGCCACTGCCTAATTGACATCTTGATTAGTAGATCTAACACTATATCACAAATACATTGTTCCCAAAGACAATTCTCTGGTTTTCCTCCTAAATTTGCTTTTCTCTCATCTTTCTCTTCTTCATATTTGGGAACTCAATATTTCCATTTGCTCAGGCCAAAATTTTGCAGTCATCCTTGCCTCTTCTCTTATTCTCATGCTAATCTATCTGTAAACCCTGTTGATTTTACCTTCCATAATCTCTTTAACTCAACCTTTCTCATCGCCTTTACTGCTAACAGACTGATTTAAGTCACTATGGCACATAGGAAACTATTACAATAATCTCCCACCTTGTTTCTCTTATTCTGTCCTTAGCGGTCTGCTATTAAGACACAAACCAGAATAACCTTGTTAAAATGTAATTAAGATTATTATTTCACTGTCCTTCTCAAAACGTTTCAGATCTCCCCTCTCAGGGTAAATTCCAAAGACCTTTCCATAGTTTACACGGCCATATGTATAATCTGTTAATTGTTCATCCTGCTCCAGTCCTACTGGTCTCATTGCTGTTTCTCAAATATGACACACACACTTTGACTCAGAGTTTTTGCACAAGTTATTCTTTCTGCCTGGAACACCTCCTACATGTGTCCAAATGGCTCACTAACTCACTTACTTTATGTAAGTCTGTTCAGGTAGCCCCTCACATCCTGTCTCCAGTCACTTGACATATAGTTCTTATCACTGCATTCAGTCTATGTTTTTCTTACTCATGTTTATATTCCCAGAACTTAAAGCAGTGCCTAACACACCAGAAACACTCAATAACCGTTTGCTAAAAGAAGGATGAAGGTGCTGTCAGGAAGTAGGGAGTAAGACCTCCCTAGTTTTATCAACATTTTATCCTTGGCAGTTCTTTTTTTTCTGTAGCATAGCAAAAGCACTAGGTTAATTATTGATACCTATGTCAATTAGATCATTTTCCAGAAAAAAAAAAAAAATTAACATTTTGTTCACCTCTTTATAGGGAGCAACTCTGACTCTACAAACATTAGTTGGAAATACAGTCAGTGTAGGCCAGTGTAATTCTTTAGGTAAGATTTTTCTTTTACACAATCAAGTTCCAATAACCACACACATTTTTCACAATTAGCTTTGAAAATTACAGCCGTTTTGATTGCTGATGTTTTAAATAACAAAAGTGAAATCCTTTTCACAGTGGGGGTAAGATATATTTAACTTATTCTGTTTAAGCCTTATGAAAGAATTGGTATAGAATGAGGCCTTTATTTGTAACTAATACTATAACCCAGTGTGACCACATGTTTATCATTAATTAAATGCTAATGTTTATAGAAAAATTTATATATTTTAAGGGATAAATCTTTTCTTCTTCCTTTGTAATATGCTGTATTGTGTTAGTAGTCACATATATGTCTCTGAAGTATAATGTGGTTAAGAAAAATGAAGAGAGGAAAAAAAGAGTTAAGAATAGTATTTACCAAATGACCCCTGAAAAGCATTGCTTCATATGACTACAAAGTCATTTTCTTCAAAATACCCCTGGCAATTGTACTATCTAAAATGATTTCTCTGTTTCAATAAACTTTATTCAATAATAAAGCTCAATTTTCAGAGAACTCAACCCTTCTTAGTGCCTCTGAATGGCTATATACTTGGTCAGCATAATTTCCTTTGAGGTTTAAATAATTTATTTCAGAAATTGGGATTCTGCTTTCTACTCCTGATTCTTGAGAAACTCATAAAGAGAACATCATGCATGCCCCTACACTATACTGACACTACATTACACTACACAGACACTACACTGCAGTGTAACATAGACATTACACAAAGGATATGATTGGAAAATAGCATACAAAGGCCCTCTTTGTGAAATCATGATTAGCCAGTAAATTTACATTGGTAAATCCTTGTCTTTCCAAAAATATTCTGACAATAAACTATATATGCATGCCTATCCATATGTTTCTTATTACCAGTCTTTAAAGACTAGTTGCAACCTCCACGTTATATGCTACTATATACTACTAAATGCAAACAAAGAGTTTGCATTTATATGTATTTTATTTAGACGTAAATGACAAAACAAATTTATGAAATATCTATCTTCTACGTGGAATAAATAATTATAATACTAAGATATGAAAAACATTTTCAGATGAAATCTTTAACTTAGCTTATTGCCAGCTAGTCACCAAATATTAATATAAAAGCATAGTGCTAGTCACAGTGAAAACAATTACATAAGAAAAACTATACAAAATTTAGCATCCTGATAGAATGTATGCAAGAGCTTCTGAATTAAGCCTATTGCTTGATTTCTCTAATGTTTATTCCTTTTTAAAATTTTCAATTATGGTGAAATACACAAAACACAAAATTTACCATTTTAACCATTCTTAAGTGTATAGTCCCATAATGCTAAGGATACTCACATTGTTGTGAAACCAATATCCTGAACTCTTTGCATCTTGCAAAACTGAAACTCTACACCCACTAAAAAACACCTCTGCATTCTACCCCTAGCTCCTGGTGACCATCATTCTATTTTCTATCTCCATGAATTTGATTACTCTAAATATCACATACAAATAGAATACCTTTGTGGTTGACTTACTTCTTTTAGCTTAATGTCCTGCAGGTTCATCCATGTTGTAGTATGTCAGAATTTTCTTTACTTTTAAGGATGAATAATATTCCATTTTATGTATACAACACATTTTGTTTGTTAGTTCATCCACACCCATGGAAACTTGAGTTTCTCCCACCATTTGACCATTGTGAAGAACGCTGCTATACAATAATAGTCATGTGAATAATAGGTCTACAAATATCTACTTGACACTTTTAGTTAATTTTGGTATATACTTAGAAGTGAAATTTCTAATTATACAGTAGTTTTTTAAAAAATTTTTTGAGGAATTGCCATACTGTTCTCTAAAGCACCTGTATCATTTTACTTTCCCATCAATATTGCACAAGGTTTTCAATTTCTCCACAAACTGTCCAGCACTACTTTTTTGTTTTGTTTTGATATAGTAGCCATTCTAATGAGTGTGAGGGGTTTTCTCCTTGTGGTTTTTTACTATTTTTTTTTAAAATTTCTTTTATTAACAAGACTTTTTAGAACCGGCTGGTTGAAATGGTCTGATTAAGGAAAAATGAGATAGCCAAAAAAATAACAACAGAGAGCCATTTTTTGGAGACAGCGAATAAGAAATAATAAAAAGAACATTAAAAAGCCACTATAATCAGTACTAGAGAATATAGCATAATGGCAATATGAACTTCAAATGAAAACCATAAGTTTGCTCTAGAAACTTAAGTATCTCAGAAGGAATTGGACTTTAGAGCTTATGGCCACATGAAGTAGGTGTTATGCCTCCTTGAGTCACTGGAGACATCTTCAGTGTAAGAAAATATTTAAATATAGCTAAACTATATTATCTTCAGTGTAAGAGAATATTTAAATATAGCTAAAGTGAAGAGTTGTTTGTTTGATTTTTAATCATAAAAAAGAGATTCAGGTTTTTGGCATACAAAGATAACTCACTTTTTCTTCCCTCAAGTAGCTTCTCTCAGGTTAAGCTTACGTAGATACACATATATATTATGCACATATGTGTACACATGTTTTACACACATATATAAGCTTAATATGTATATATTATATCTATAGATATATATTACATAATGTATATATGTATATAAATACACATTGAGATACATATGCACATATGTATGTATATCACATGTATATGCATATATATGTATGTATCTCTCATGTGTATATATATAAATACATATATAAATATATGTCTGTATCTCTCATATATGCATGTATCCCTATGTGAACAATAATTGTAGTGTATATTCAAGTGTGTCATGTCTGCCATTGGTATTAAAATGTATTCTATATGTACTTTATATTCACTCTGTGTGTTTTTGTATATACACTCACCCACACAACAGATGCAGGTTAATAAACCACTTGTGTTTTCTAGGTTCCCTATGGAATAAATTATGGAATAAATTACTAACTATATTCTTTGTGAATACAAGCCCTCAGAATTTATTTTTAAAGCATTCAGATGTGGTAGCTATGCCAGAGATGACGCTATTCAACAGAAAACAAGTATATTAAATGCCTTAAAAATGCTTCAAAGCAAATAGCACAAAAAGTCCTTTTAAAATGAACCCAATCAAAGTCAATAACCAGTCAAATTTATTAGATTGCTCCTATGAGCACCTTTCCTCCTGTACCTGCCTTCACTTTGTTTTCAGACTGCAACTACAGTGCTCAGCTGTGTCTCTGCTCACACTGTTCTCCAGAGCCTCCAAGACACACTCCCCCGCAGGTTCCCTGACTTCAGAGTTATCTCAAGTTTGAACCTGTATATAGCTCCCCTTACAGAAGCTGCAGCCTATGTGGAAAGGTGATGAGTACAGAATTAACGTTAGAATCACTCCTGAGGCATTCTCCAAAAGGAACACTTTTAGCAGAGATGAGAACATTTCTTGGCCCATTTTCACAGCATAAAATAAGCTCTGTTCTTTACCAAGAAATCTAAAAAAGCCAAAGATGACTTTAAAAAATCATACTATAAGGTCGTCTGATGTCTACTTTAGTAAAGATAATGAAAGAAGCCATGAAATTTTCTTAAAGCAAAAGGAATCCTGATATTCAAACATTTCCGATTCAAAGAAAGTTTTTGGAGGACACATGAAGACTCATAAAATATAGTCCAGAAGAACTTAAGTAGAGCTTGAAATAAACTTTTATTCAAAACCTCACATTTTAATATTAAGTTCAATTTTAGTTCATATCAAAACATACTATGACAAGATATATTTTCTCCTAAAGGTGATTAAGAGAACCATCCCCTTGTACATGGCTTCATGTAAGATATACCTTGTCTAAATGAAATCAGTTTTGGTAAGGTAACAGTTAATACAAGTTCAGACTTATGCTTTATTAATTCTGGGCACCACAATCTTAACAACAAACCACAAAGCCCAGATATCTACAAACAAGTATGTCTGGAGTTTTCTTTAAATCAACAAATGATAGGTTGAGTTGAGAATTGTTGCACTGTCTCTATACAATAAATATGAAGTACACTATACTACTCAGATTATATAACCATATTACTCCCATAAATATTAAACATGAATATTCTAAATTACTGTTAAGTACCACTATGACAAAAAATAGCAAAACTATAAAAGTATTGAAATAAAGTAGTAGGGGTGCCAATTTACATAGGATTATTTAGAATGCCTTTTTGGAGAAAGAAATATTTATTGTGAAACCTACAGTATTAAAAATAATTTTGCAAGTGAAGTAGGTAAGTGGCAGGAAGCTGGCCAGGAGCAGGTGCTTTTTGCAAGTTGTCTCCATTATTGGAGATGGCATGCTTAAAGGTACTGGAGCAGAAACAACTATCACCTGATCTAAGAAAAGAATAAAGCTAGAAGTTACTGACGCTCAGTGGTGGTTAGAAGCATGTGAAATGAGTTTAAAGAGAAAAGTAGGATCCGTATTGAAGTCTAACGTGCCTCGGTAAGAAATCTGAAGGCTAGCTTAAGTGCACTGGAAGCCACTGGTTTTAAGCAGAGAAGTGAAGTGATCCAGTTTATGTTTGGACTGACCACTTTTGCTGCTTGCTGCATTGGAGGGGAATAGATTGGAGTGGGTAAGTGCACAACCCAAACCACCAGTTAGGAGACTGTTGCAGCAATTAAAGTAGAGATGATAGTGAATGTGGCTAGAGGAAGGTCATTGGAGATGGAGATGTGGGGACAAATTTAAAATATATTTTGCAAGCTGACTAACAAGATAATTGATAGAATGTGGAAGTGAAGGATAAGAAGAAATAAAAAGAGACACCTTACCCATAGCTTAAAACATTAAGTAATTAATGAATGCCATTTACTAGGAAATAAGCTTATTTGGGAAGAAGGACTACATGTTCAAGGGATATGTAATATAAGGGTAAGATAAGGTTTTCTGGAGAAATTTACTAGTAGAGTAGAAGCACACTTCATGGGTCCCTGTGTTCTCACTATCCTCTAAGTTGCATGCTTGGATCAGCTATAGCTTGCTTCACTAAACAACATTTACCAACAAAGGGGCCCTCTTACCCATTGTTTTACATATTCCTAGGTAATTGAGGTTGAAGGAACATTTTCTCGACCACTGAATAATGTAAGTTTGCTAATAAAGAAAAAAGCTTCATAATGGGTACCTCTGGAGCTCGGTTGTCTGGACTTACTTTGTGATAGCTCAGATATGCTGAATGAAACTTGCTAAACTCCCAAAACAGGAGAGAAAAGGAGTCTCCAGGGCTCTCAGAATTTGACTGTCCTCAGAAAGAGAGAAAAATCAAAAGATTGGAATGTTAGTAGGCTATGCAACAGTGAAAAGCAAGCAGGAAATTTGAAATGGTAAGGGAACAGCTGGATTTAAAATATATATTTGAATATATATTTCATGCAAGAACCATAGTATTAATAGTTACAAACAGGGAGATGGGAGAGGACAAAAGACTTTGCAAAATACTAGTAATTAAAGGGAGGTTAGTAGGGGAATATCTGAGAAAGGAAAATAAAAATAATTGACTAAAGAAACAGGAGAAGAAAAAAAAAAAACTCTCACTGTATTTTCACCTTAAACTAAAAGCTGTTGGCAGGGAGATAGGGAGGGCTTCAAAACGGAAGGTATGGTCAGCTGTGTAGACCGCTATGACCATTTATAAGATAAACACGAAATCTGCAGACAGCTGCTGAGAATTAGAAGGGTTACTAAGTGATGTACTAAGATTCACTTAGAAGTTAGAAAAATTTCAATTTCTAAAATATTTTCTAATAAAAATAAACAAGCATATGTAAAATATGTAAAATGTTTGTCAGTCAAGTGGAAAGTTATAAAATAAACTGAACATTTCCCCTAAGCTCAGTTTTTGCTTCATATCTTATTATTCATTTTGACTACATTTGTTCCAGGTCTGAGAGTAGAGCCTAGAGTCATACTTCTAGTGTGTCAGGCATTCCAGAAGCCATCATGGTACTGATTGATATTTCATAAATTACACTTATTAGAGTATTTTTAAAGGACAAAAGACTTACATGATGCATCCATGGGGCCTGGGTCCATAACATATGTTGTACTTCCAATGCATTTATATCAGTCCAGACATGAAACTTCATTGAAACTCGTATGTGAGATTAAATTTGCAAAGTTGGCTATCAATCAGTGTCAGAAAACACAATGATGCATGAGGCATAGAAATACAAGCCAAAAAAAAAAAGTTAACCTGCATGATAAAAAAATGTCAATTAAAAAATCTCATTTAAAATTGTTATTTTAATAGCTTTGTGTGCTTCAATGTGATCAGCAGAAAGACTCGGTAAAGTTCAAGTAAGCTCTTCAAATACTGAGATGTTGAAAGTTAAATCTAAACATACAATACAGTGGTAGCAAATGGAGTAGGAGAGTGAGGAGGAGAAGGAGGTGAGGGGGGAGGAGGAGAGGAGGTGAAGGAGGAGAAAAAGAAGGAGAGGAAGAAAGAGAAGGATAAGAGGATAAGGAGAAGAAGAAGAAAGAGCTGGAGGAGGGAGAAGAATAGGAGGAGGAAGAGTAGGAGGAGGAGGAGGAGGAGGACAGGAAGAAACTCAGATCACAAGGGAACCCAATAAGGGCTTGCAAGTCTGAATAGATTTGCAATGATATTTAAGTCCACAGGATCTAAATTTTCCCAGAGAAAAATGGAGGCAGAGCATCTTTCTTGGAAACAAATTACCTATTATAAATTTGCTTTATCCTATTAAAGTGTCATGGAAATTTCAAAAGAAATAGAGTAATTTTCTGATAACTATAGATAGACTTCAGCAACTTTCTGAAGTGTTTAGTCTGAGTTCATTTCAGTCTCAGAAGGCACTTTAAATTTAATCTCACTTAATTTGCTTGGACATCTTTAATCAAACCACTCATGTGGACCATCAGTGATAGATTTTCACCCAGTTTTACACCTGAGCTGACTGAGGCAAGAGAATTAAATAATGTGTGCAACTCACAAGGTGAGTTAATGATGCAGTTGAAGGTAGAAAATGGCACTTTTGTCTTCCTTTTAGCCATTATTTCCTAACACTTAAACAACTTTGCTTTATCATTGGATGGAGAATTGCACATTTAGAAACCAGATACGTTAATGAGCAATCAGTAGGTTGCTGTTAAATGATTTTTAAAAATATCTTCAGAATAGAATAGAGCAACAAGAAAAATTACATCCTTTCTGCAAGAGTTCAACATAGAAAAATAATCCCTAATATTTATTTTCTTAACACTCCTGCTCCACCATTCATTACAATTATTCCTACAGGAGGCTTCATAAAGTCCTATTACTCTTATGTCCACTTTTATGTGAATTTCCTACCTTCCACTTGTGTTTAGTTTATCTAGCCTCATTCATTTATTCATTAGCTTAGTCATTTATCTGTGCTGGTGCATTGTTTGGTGTTGGTTTACGAAGATAAATGAAACAGATCTCTTCCTTTAAAGTGTTCATAGTCTGAAAGGGAAAGACAGAAGCAACTAAACAATATAGTGTCAATAAATATTTCTACAGGACAAAGTAGGGAGAGTGTGACATAGTGAATCCAAAAAAGATCTTAGAAAATATGATTATTAAGTCCATGCAGATGGACATTGGGTAGACTTAACAATTATTTAAAATGATGACTAACAGCATTTAACAAACCAGATAAAATTCTAAGAGTAATAATATTAACTTCATGGCTTATCAGCACCAAATAGGCTCTACTCTCTGACCCAAAGCAATTGATAGAGCATGCATTACTAGTTGGTTCTTAAAGTAAATACAAGTGAACCTACTAATACATCAACCCTGATGGATTTTAATTTTCCACACTGTATTAGTCAATTCTTGCACTGCTATAAAGAAATAGGTGAGACTGGGTAATTTATTTTTAAAAAAATTAGTTTAATTGGCTCACAGTTCTGCAGGCTGCATAGGAAGCACGGTGACATCAGCTTACAGGGAGGCCTTAGGGAACTTATAATCATGGTGGAAGGCAAAACAGGAGCAGGCATGTCTTACCTGGCCAGAGTAGGAGGAAGAGAGAGGGGAGAGATTCCACATGCTTTTAAACAACCAGATCTCCTGAGAACTCTGTCATGAGAATGGCACCAAGGTGATGGTGCTAAATCATTTATAAAAGATCTACCCCCCATGATCCAATCACCTTCCAACGGGCCCCACTTCCAACTGGGGATGGCATTTCAACATGAGATTTGGTTGGGGATACAAATTCAAACCATATCACTCCTTCCGTGCCCCCTCCAAAATCTCATGCTCTTATCATACTTAAAAATAAAATCATGTCTTCTCAAGAGTCCCCCAAATTCTTAACTTATTCTAGCATTAACTCAAAAGTCCAAAGTCTTATCTGAGAAAAGGCTAGTTTCTTCTGCCTGTGAGCCTGTAAAATCAAAAACAGTCTATTTACTTCCAAGAGACAATGGGGCTAGAGGCATTAGGTAAATATTCCCATTCTAAAAGGGAGCAATTGGCCAAAAATAGGGTCTACGGGCCCCATGCAAGTCCAAAACCCAGCAGCACAGTCATTAAATCTTAAAGCTCCAAAAAATTATCTCCTTTGACTCCATATCTCACATCCAGGGCATACTGCTACAAGAGGTAGGCTCCCAAAGCCTTGGGCAGCTCCACCCCTGTGACTCTGCAGGGTTCAGGCTCCAAAGTTGCTCTCAAGGTCTGGTGGTGTGTGTCTGTGGCTCTTCTAGACTGAGGGTGCAAGCTATTAGTGGATCTACCAATCTGGAGTCTGGAGGATGATGGTACTCATCTGAAGCTCCACTAGGTAGTGCCCCAGTGGGGACTCTGTGTGGGGGTTCTAACCTCACATTTTCTCTCTGCACTGTAGTAAAGGATCTCCATGAGGGCTCCACACCAGCAGCAGGCTTCTGTCTGGGCATCCAGGCTATTCCATGCATCGTCTGAAATCTAAGTGGAGGTTCTCAAGCCTCAACTTCTTCATTCAGTGCAACAGTGGGCATAACACCAGATGAAAACCACCAAGGCTTATGGTTTACACCCTCTGAAGCAGCAGCCTAAGCTGTATCTTGGACTCCTTTGAGTCACAGCTGGAGTTGGAGTGACTGGGATGTGGGAAGCAGTGTCCCAAGGCATGGCAGCCAGGCCTTGGGTCTGGCCTAGGAAACCATTTAATTTTCCTAGACCTCTGGGCCTGTGATGGGAGGGGTTACAGGCATGGTCTTTAAAATGACTTTGAGGCTTTCTCCCTATTATCTTGGGTATTAGCATTTCTCTTCCTTTTAGTTATGCAATTTATGCAGCCTGCTTGGATTCCTCCCCAGAAAATGGGCTTTTCTTTTCTACCACATGGTCAGGCTTCAAATTTCCCAAACTTGGCTGGGCACAGTGGCTCACACCTGTAATCCGAGCACTTTAGGAGGCTGAGGAGGATGGATCATAAGGTCAGGAGATCAAGACCATCCTGGTGGATGAGTCTCAAGACCACCTGGCTAACACGGTGAAACCCCATCTCTACTAAAAATGCAAAAAAATTAGCCAGGGCATGGTGGTGGATGCCTGTGGTCCCAGCTACTTGGGAGGCAGGAGAATGGTGTGAACCCGGGAGGCAGAGCTCGCAGTGAGCCTAGATTGCGCTACTTTACTCCAGCCTAGACAACAGAGCGAGACTCTGTCTCCAAAAAAAAAAAAAAATCCCAAACTTTTATGCTCTGTTTCCCATTTTAATGTAAGTTCCAGTTTAAGTTATTTTTTGCTTACTTATACAAGAATAGGTTGTTAGAAGCAGTCAGATTACATCTTGAAGGCTTTGTTGCTTAGAAGTTTCTTTTGCAAGACACCCTAAATCATCATTCTGAAGTTCAAAGTTCCATAGATCTCTAGGGCAGGGGCAAAATGTAGCCAACTTCTTTGTTAACACATAATAAAAGTGACCTTTACTCCAGTTCCCAAGAAGTTCCTCATTTTTATCTGAGACCTCATCAGCCTCGACTTCATTGTCTATATGTTTATCATCATTTGGGGCATAACCATTTAACATGTGTTTAGGAAGTTCCAAACTTTTCTTCCTCTTCCTGTCTTCTTCTGAGCCCTCTAAACTGTTTCAACATGTGCCTATGACCCAGTTCCGAAGTCACTTCCTATTTTTCACGTATCTTTAGAGCAATGCCTCACTCCTTGGTACCAATTTTCTGTATTAGTTCATTCTTGCACTGCTGTAAAGAAATACTAGAGACTGGGTAATTTACAAAGAAAATAGGTCTAATTGGCTCTTGGCTCATGGTTCTACAGGCTGTACATGAAGCATGCTGATAACAGCTTTTGGGGAGTCCTCAGGGAACTTATAATCATGGCAGAAGGCAAAGGGGGAGCAAGCATGTCTTACATGGCTGGAGAAGGAGGAAGGGGGTTGTGCCACACACTTTTAAATAAACAGATCTCATGAGAACAGCACCACAGGGATAGTGCTAAACCATCTATGAAGGATCTAACCCCATGATCACACCACCTCCCATCAGGCATCACCTCCAACATTGGGGGTTACAATTTGACATGAGATTTGGGCAGGGACAGAGGTTCAAACCAAATCACTCACTCTTACTGGGCTCTGGAATTGTAAACAAAAGGCAATGGCATTCCATTATTTGGGTGTGCATTTGGGGAATACTGTGAAAGAAAATCAAGCAAAGCACCTTTAAGCATAAGCCTTTATTCAAAAGACCTCAGTCATTTCTTGGCAAAGAAGGGGAGAAATTTCATAGAACTTTAACAGGAATCAGGCCACGGTCTGATAGTTTCAAAACTATTTCATCAAAAATATTTCTTGGAATGCTAAGAATTTTTTGTGTGATTTGGCAGTTACTGGTAGGGCAATTGAGATTTATTAAGAATGATGAGGCATAAGAGTTCAGGACAAAGGTCATGAACAAGAAGGGGCACTGATAACGAGTTTTGAAAGCTTGCAACTCTCCTGGAAGTTGGACTAGGTCAGTGCTTTTTCCTCCCTCTAGCATGGGGAGCTGCATCCAATGTCATTTTCCCATTAAGCTAGGAGCTGAAAGCTTTGGGCAGCTGTATCTTTCAGCACTCTGAAACACATTGCACCAAATTTGAAACTAACAGGGACCTCAAAACAAATGTTAATTTTACCATTATACTCGCCATATGAAACAGTATCTGAATCTGACTAAAGAAAGATGGAAATAGAATGTCTTTCTTGGAAATCAATTACCTATTTTGCATAGATATTCATTATTCTATTAAAATATCATGGAGTTTTAAAAAGAAATAGAATAATTCCTCTGGTTATAATGAAAACATTTTAATATATAGAAAGGGAGAGACTCAGGAGTCAAAGTCCTTCCACTAGACCATGCTCTAGGGTGCTTCCAGTTGAATCTCAGCCCAAGAAAATATGGTCCTATGCCTCCTGGCCCTTCTCTTTCTGAGTTTAAGCCTGCTGCAACCAACACTTACTAGTGATTACCTCAAGCCCCAAACCATCCATTAGGCTCAATTGTGAAAAAATAATAATCTGCAACACGGAAGGATGTGTCACTCACAGGGAGAATGAATATAATTACTTGGAACATGTTGAAAATTTCTAATTGTGGCCAATTGTAAATATATTCTGTTTAAGGAAATATCCTTTAAGCATATGTGAATCATTCTTGAGTTGAACTATTATAAGTAAGCTAATTTTAAAAAATTAACATGGCTACAAATCAAGTAAGGTCTGATGCAGCAAGCCCACATAGGGGTACCCTCATATGCCAAACAAAGATTAGATAAACTACTCTGCTGCACATACCATGCAACATCATGGTATTCCTTTTGTAAAGAACCAAGAAACAATTCTAGAGAATTAATAATGTATTATTGAGCAAATGAATCATACTATGCTGGTTCAGGTTAGGGAAATAATAATTCAAAAATATAACTATCAAATAAAACTACATCTGAACTTAGCTAAGGAAAAAAACTTTATTCAAAGGATTACTGCAGCACAGGGAATGAACTATTTGCAATAGCTGGAGGGAAACTATTGCAAAAGGGAGAAATCTTTAATCGTAAGAACTGTAAGTACATCAAAAGTCAGGCCCTTCTCATCAGAAGAACTCTTATGGAATAAACAAGTCTAGAAAACAATAAGTAGGGAGTGGGTGGTATGATGAGACAGTTGATCATTTAATTATTTGCCCTGAGGTGAGCCTATTCTCAGAAGAAGATGAGGAGGGACTGTGTGTTAGCTCGGGGTGAGCAGGGGCCAAAGCTCAGGGGGCTGGGAGAAGAGAATCTTATTTAAAATTTGGTTTTTGGTGTGATTGTTTTTGGCATCTTTGTCATAAAATCTTTACCAGTTCCTATAATCAGAACATTAGTGCACAGGTTATCTTCCAGGCTTTTTACAGCTCTGGGTTTTACATTTGAAATCTTTCTTTCATCCATCTTGAGCTGATTTTTGTATATGGTGTAAGGAAGGGGTCCGATTTCAATCTGCATATGGCTAGTCAGTTACATCAGCACAATTTACTAAATACTGAATCCTTTCCCTGTTGCTTTTTTGTCAGCTTTGTTGAAATTCTGATGGTCATAGGTCTGTGGCCTTATTTCTGGGCTCTCAATTATGTTCCATTGTTCTACGTGTTTGTTTTTGTACTGGCATTATGCTGTTTTGGTTACTAGAGCCCTGTAATATAGTTTGAAGTTGGGTAACATGATGTCTTCAGCTTTGTTCTTTTTGCTTAGGATTACCTTGGCTATTTGGGCTCATTTTTGGTTCCATATGAATTTTAAAAGTTTCTTTTTTTCCAGTTCTGTGAAGAACGTCATTGGTGATTTGATAGGAATAGTATTTAATCTGTAAATTACTTTGGGTAGTATAGCCATTTTAATGGTATTGATTCTTCCATTTGTTTGTGTCATCTGATTTCTTTGGGAAGTGTTTAGTAATCCTCATTGTAGAGATCTTTCACCTCTCTCATATGCTGTATTCCTAGGTGTATTGCATATTCATAGGTATTTCATTCTTTTATGTGTGGCAATTGTGAACGCAATTGCCTTCCTGATTTGACTCTTGGCTTGGCTGTTGTTGGTGTATAGGATTGATTTTTTTTTTTTTTTTTGTATGCTTATTTTATATCCTGAAACTGCAGAAGTTTATCAGCTGAAGGAGTTTTGGGATGACATTACAGAGTTCTAGATATAGAATCATGTCATCTACAAACAGGGATATTTTGACTTCCTCTTTTCCTATTTGGGCCCTTTCTTTCTTTCTCTTGGCTAAACTTCCAATACTATGTTGAATAGGAGTGATGAGAGAGCATGTTCTTGTCTTGTGTGGGTTTTTAAGGGTAATGTTTCCAGCTTTTTCTCATTCAATATGAGATTGGCATTGGGTTTGTCATAGAGGGTTTTTAGTATTTTGGGTTATATTCCTTCAATACCTAGTGTATTGAGAGTTTTTAACATGAAGCGATGTTGAATTTTATCAGAAGCCTTTCTATATATATTGAGATGATCATATGGCTTTTGTCTTTAGTAGTATTTATGTAATGAGCCTTATAACCTAGCTGGTTGTGTAAACCGATGGTAACCTACTCTTGTGCCAATCACTGAGTTTCAGCCAATCAAAGATGGCCAACCATTCAAACCCTGTTCAAATAAGGCAAGTTCCCAGCTGTAACCAACCCAGCTGTTTCTGTACCTCATTTCCATTTTCTGTATGTCACTTTCCTTTTTCTGTCCATAAATCTTCTTTGACCATGCATTAGAGCTAGAGCCTCTATGAACCTATTCTGGTTTGGGTGCGGCCCGACTTGCCTATCATTCTTTGCTCAATTAAACTCTGTTTAATTTAATTTGCCTAAGGTTTTTCTTTTAACAGAGGTATTTGGTTAGTGGATAGAAACAGTTCAGCTAATTATTTATGAGGCATAGCATGCGAATTTGGAGGGTCCATGTTTGTGTCTGGATTTGCCATAGATAAACCATGTGGTTATCCCGGAGTCTTATCCCATCGTGTGGGGAAGGCTGCTTCTTTGTTGTAAGTCTTTTCTTGAAACAAAAAAGAGTGGATGGGTTTCTTAATCACTGTCCTTCCCTGTTTTCTAGGATTCCAGGGCTCAGGTAAAATTCAACATTTTTGCAAGTTACTGAAATTTTTCTCTTTATTGAAAGCAATAATCTGTCTTTCTCAAATATATTTTTGTGAATAGATTTGTGGCAGTTCCCTGCAGCAGAATATAAAGAGCCACCCAAACATTTCATTATGATACTTTCTCTACTAGAAAAAGTGAATTCACTAATCTGTGTTCCACTATCTGACTCTCTGAAAAAGAAGCCTGGATATTTTTTCAAGTATATTCAGCTCTAAAGGAGAAAGAATCTTCTTTTCTTCTTTCAGATCAGTATTGATTTTTGGCTATCTTAAAGGCCCATATGAACATACCCAGAGGCAAGAATTAGATTTTCTATTCATCTACTGGGTGTTTGCAGGAGGTAGAACTCTGTGTTTATCTCACACAATTGTTGTGTCTCAGCACATGTGGCAGCCTGATATTCAAAGAAACAATGGTTAGTGATAATGAAACACTCGTTAACCCATAGTTTTGCAGTGAAGTAAAGTGTACAAGTCATTTGCAAACAGCATGTCTAACTTACTTTGAATATGAAGTTCATGAATAACCCATCAATTCATTGGGAAACTGTATTATGGGGCAATCATGTTACAATTTCTGTTAGTAAAACTACTCTCTAATCAATTCCATAGATGTGAGGACTGCAAAACAAATGATCTAAAATCACTTTATAAATGTACAAAAATGAATTAAGTGAAATGTATTCTTTTAACCTGAAGTGACTTATGCAAATGTGAAATGAGAACAGAAGCTATTTATTTAGAATTTGCTATATCAAAACAATTAGCCACCACAATTCACATTTGACAGAGTTTTAAAGGCAAGCAGAGGAGTGGCAAACCTTCATAATGGAAAATGAAAAATGCAAAAGCTTCAGGTATTCTCTGAAGGGAGGTTGTAAGCATGGGGAAGCTACAAGTGGGTTAACTAAAAGTAGAGCATATTGTGTGATTGGTTTAGGAGAGATATTTACTTTCTTTCGTCCTGAGTTAGAATCAGGGCTAATAATAATGATGATGAAGAAGAAAAAGGAGAAGAAAAAAGAAGAAGAAGAAGGAGAAGGAGAAGAAAAAGAAGGAGAAGAAAGGAGGGGAGGAGGAGGAGGAGGAGGAAGGATAGGATGAAGTGAGGGAGGAACCTGGTAGTTATTGACCAAGGCCTAATTGTTCTGGACCAATTGCTACAGAGCTTTGGTTTGGCTTCCTGGACTGGCTACTGCCAAGTTCTGTTGTCATATATGGTCTGTCCATTGTTTGTTTACATATTTAGGTGCACATAAAATATACAGTTTATAGTAATAATTTAATGATTTTCCATTTAGACATTGCATTTCATGATAAAAATTCTCAAGCTTATACACTGAAACAAACTGATAGAAAAGAATGTGGTATTAGTTTAATTACTTCTAAGGAGTATCTGCTCTAGAGAAAAGTATGCTAACTCATCAGGATCTGTAGATTAACACTACTGTGCTAAGTCCTAAAAGAACTCAGCTAATGTTTCCATTCTCTAATATTGAATAACACATATTTAATCCATTATAAGAAACCAGTTATCTCTCAGTTGAAAAGACTAGCCTTTCTGCAGGCTAAAAGTATTGTCTAATATAAAACTGATACTTTCAAAATACTATTTTTTTAGCCTAGCGTATAAATAATTCTCAAATGCCCTAAAGACCTAATCTTGAGAATATTTTGCAACATCATTTAAGGCTCCCCAGAAATAAGAAATATAAAACAGCAAAGGCGTAGAAAGCAAAGGCAATAGAGAAGCAACAACAACAACAAAAAAACCACAGGTGACAATGAACAAAACAATAAAGTTAAACGCAGAATACAAGTTGAAATTAAGAACAGAGCCACTAAAGAAAACAAAGGTCAACAAACCTCTGGCAAGACTCATAATGAGAAAAAAGGGAGAAGATACAAATTAACAATATAAAAAATGAAAACGTGAAAAATAGAAGCAAACATTTAACAAATAAAATAAAAATAGCAACAAGTCCATAAACATACAGAAGACCTAATTAAAAAAAAAATAGAGAATGCCAAAACTGGCACGTGAATGAATTAAAATGAGAAAAAAAAATAAATATTGAAAGAATTTAAATGGTAATCTTAATGTACCCAGATAAAGATGCTGTTATTGGTCAAGTAAACAATCCTTCTTACATGAGTTTATATGAAGGAAAAAAAGGAATTAAAAAAAGAGAGTGAGGAATATCTATCCATCTAAGATAATCTGGCCAGCATAACTTTGATAAAAATAGTACATAAAATCAGATCCAAATAACAGATATACACAGAAGAGAACATTCTAAATATAACTTTAGCTAATTCTGTACGTCTGTAATTAGCATGATCAATGACACAATACAATTTATGTGAATTAAATTATCATGCATAACTCCATAGCTAATATTTTAAGGATACATATATTTCCTGGATATTTCTTTATATTAAACACATTAACTAGGGTGCCATTTGAGGGAAAGTGAGTGGCATTTGTGATATAGTTAAAAGAAAATATAATAAAATCAAATAGTTTTTAATTAACAGAAAAAAATTAGTTCTTAACAGGTTGATGGGGGAGACATTTTGATGTAACTGGACCCCTGTGACCCCCTCTTAAGTAATTACTGGATGCTTTCCTATGGCACTAGATGACATGCCAGTCCTGAGCATGTGGGTGTCATAAAAGGATTGAAAGTGTATTATAAAAACTAAAAATGCCATTGGTAGGAGACACAAAAAGGTAAGAAACTGACCTATTTGACATTTTGGAATTTTATATTTCTACTTTTACACATTATTTTTCTGCCTAGTAATTTTTTTTTTTAATGGAGTCTCGCTCTGTCACCAGGCTGGAGTACAGTGGTGCTATCTTGGCTCACTGCAACCTCCACCTCCAGGGTTCAAGTTATTTTCCTGCCTCAGCCTCCCAAGTAGTTGCGACTACAGGCATGTGCTACAACGCCCAGCTAATTTTTTTTTTTTTTTTTTTTGTATTTTTAGTAGAGGCGCGGTTTCACTATGATGGCCAAGACGGTCTCGATCTCTTGACCTCGTAATCCGCCCACCTTGGCCTCCCAAAGTGCTGGGATTACAGGCGTGAGCCACCATGCCCAACCTCTGCCTAGCAATTTTTAATTTGATTCCAAATGTTTGGAAATCAGAAATTAGGAAGACCTACAGGGAGGAAGAAAAAGAAAACCAAAACAAAACAAATAGTCTTTTAGGAAGACTTTACAAAGCAATTGGATAAAGACAATAACACTTAGCATTAAATTTGTGAAAATGTCGTTACTATTATTTTAGCATTATAAATACATTATCTTGTATACTTTCCACCTTCTTCCATTTTCTGAGTTTGTTCTTAGTGCCAAGTGCGATATGCTGGGAATATAAGGAAAATGAGGCCTGACTTCTGATTTCAGAGAGCTCACTTTCTAACTAGTATTTACCACATTTCCTCAAATACCCATGTGGACCAAATACATTCTTTTATTTTAGTGCCTCACATTTAAATAAAATGTTCTTTTATTATTTGTATTTTACAGTATTAGAATCTAATGATCTAATTATTTTTATGTGTAAATGATTTTCTATTATCACTTCATAATGGGATAGTTAACCACAAGAACAAAAATACGTGTTTTTACTTCTTATAAAGTTTTAAATCTTTTTTTAAAATTCTAAATTTTAGATTCAGGAGATACATGTGCAGGTTTGTTTTATGAATATGTTTCATAATCGTGGGGTTTGGGCTCCTAGTGTACCCTCCACCCAAATAGTGACCACTGTACCCAATAGGTAATTTTTAAACCCTCACCACCCTCCCAAGCTGCCCCCTTTTAGAGTCCCCATATCTATTGTTTCCATCTTTATGTCCATGTGAACTCATTGTTTAGCCCCCGCTTATAAGTAAGGATGTGCAGTATTTGATTTTTTGTTTGAGTTAGTTTACTTAGGATGATGGCCTCCAGCTTCATCCATGTTGCTACAAGGGACGTGATTTTGCTCTGTTTTGTGGCTGCATAGTATTCCATAGCATACACATACATTTTCTTTATCCAATCAACTGTTGATGGACACTTAGGTTGGTGCCATGACTTTGCTATTATGAATAGTGCTGTGATCAACATACGAATGCAGATGTCTTCTTTATATAATTATTTCTTTTCTTTTGGGTAGATTGTAGTGGGATTATTGGGTCAAATGGTAGTTCTACTTTTAGTTATTTGAGAAATCTTCACATTGTTTTCCATAGAGGTTTACTAATTTACATTCCCACCAATGATATATAAGTGTACCCTTTTCTCCACTTCCATGCCAACATCTGTTATTTTCTGACTTTTTAATAATTGCCATTCTTATTGGTATAAGATGATATCTCTCATTGTGGTTTTAATTTTCATTTCTCTGATGATTAGCAATGCTGAAGATTTTTTTCATGTATTTTTTGGCTGCTTGTATGTCAACTTTAGAGAAATATCTGCTCATGGCCTTTGCCCACTTTTGAATAGGTTTAATTTTGTTGTTGTTGTTGAGTTCTTTCAATTCCTTGTAGATTCCGGATATTAGGCCTCTGCTAGAGGCATAATTTGCAAAAACGTTCTCTCATTCTTTTCGTTGTGTGTTTACTCTGCTGATTATTTATTCTGCTGTGCAGAAGCTTTTAAATTCAAGTCCATTTGTATTCTTCGCTTTTGCTTTGTTTGTTTTAGGGGTCTAATTTGTAAATTCTTTTTGTAGGCCAGTGCCCGGAAGAGGTTTCCCTAGTTTGTTGTTGTTGTTGTTGTTGTTGTTTGTTTTTGTTTTTCTAGGACTTTTACAATTTCAGGTCTTACATTTATGTCTTTAATTCATCTTGAGTTAATTTTTGTATAAGAGTTTGGGGTGCCGTAGCTCACACCTAAAGACCCAACTCTTTGGAAGACCAAAGTGGGAGGATTGCTTGAGTTCAGGAGTTTGAGACCAGCTTGGGCAACAAAGTGAGAACCTGTCTCCACAAAAATAAAAAAATTAGCTTGGCATGGCGATCTGCACCTGTCATCCCTGCTACACAGAAGTCTCAGGCAGGAGAATCCCTTGAGTCCAGCAGGTCAAGACTGTAGTGAGCCATGTTCGCACCATTGCACTGCAGTCTGCGTGACACAGCAAGACCTTGGCTCAAAAATAAATAAATGAATAATAAAAATAACATAAAAAAATAAAAATTTGACCAGGCATGGCGGCTCACACCAGTAATCCCAGCACTTTGGGATTATGAGGCCAGAGGATCAGTTGAGGCCAGGAGTTCAAGACAAGCTTGGGTAACATGATTAAACCTTGTCTTTACCAAAAAAAACAAAAAACAAAAAACAAAACAAACAAACAAACAAACAAAAATAGCCAGATGTGATGGCCCAGGCCTACAATTCCAGCTACTTGGGAAGCCGAGGCATGAGAATCACTTGAGCCCAGAAGGTGGAGGTTGCAGTGAGCTGAGATTGCACCACTTTAGTTCAGCTTGAGTGACAAAATGAAACTCTGTCTGTAATAAAAAAATCTAGAAAATTGTATATGATGAGAGATAGGTGTCCAATTTTCTTTTCTTTTTTTTTTCTGCTTGTGGGTAGCCAATTTTCCCAGCACCATTTATTAAATAGGGTATCCTTTCCCCATTTTTAAAAAATTTGTTGAATAACATTTGGTTGTAGATGTATGGCTTTATTTCTAGGTTATCTAATCTATTCCATTCATCTATGAGTTATTTTCGTTTCAGTAAAATGCTGTTTTAGTTACTGTAGCCTTGTAGTATAATTTGAAGTCAATAATGTGATGCCTCTGGCTTTGTCTTTTTTACTTAGCTTTGGTTTGGCTATTTGGGCTCTTTGTTGGTTCTTCATAAGAATGTTAGAACTATTTCTTGCTAATTCTGTGAAAAATGTTAGTAGTTTGATAAGAAGTGTGTTGAATCTGTAGATTGCTTTGGGCAGTATGGTCATTTTAGTGACATTGATCCTTCTAATCCATGAGCATGGGATGTTTTTCCATTTGTTTGTGTCATCTATGATATCTTTCATCAGTGTTTTGTAGTTCTCCTTGTGGAAATCTTTCACTTCCTTGGTTAAATGTATTTGTAGGCTTTGTGTGTGTGTGTGTTTGTGTTTGTGTGTGTGTGGCTATTGTAAATGGGATTGAGTAATTGATTTGGTTCTCAACTTGAATGTTATTTTATGTAGAAATACTGCTGATTTTGGTACATTGATTTTGTATCCTGAAACTATGAAAGTCATTTATCAAATCTAGGAGTCATCTTTTGGAGGAGTCTGTTGGATTTTCTAGGTATAAGATTATGTCAGGCCGGGTGTGGTGGCTGATACCTGTAATCCCAGAACTTTGAGAGGCCAAGGGAGGTGGATCACCTGAGGTCAGGAGTTCGAGACCAGCCTGACCAACATGGACAAACCCTGTCTCTACTAAAAAATACAAAATTAGCTGGGGGTGATGGCACATGCCTGTAATCCCAGCTACTCAGGAGGCTGAACCCGGAGAGGGGAGGTTGCAGTGAGCCGAGATCATGGCGTTGCACTCCAGCCTGGGCAACAAGAGCAAAATTCTGTCTCAAAAAAACAAACAAACAAACAAAAAACATGTCATCGGTGAACAGAGATAGTTTGACGGCTCTCTCTCTTTTCCAGTTTGGATGGCTTTTCTCTTACCTGATTGCTCTGACTAAGACTTCCAGAAATATGTTGAATAAGAATGATGAGAGTGGGCATCCTTGATACGTTCCAATTCTCAGGGAAATGCTTTCAACATTTATTCATTCAGTATGATATTCGTAGTGGGTTTGTCATATATGGCTCCTACTATTTTGAGGTATGTTCTTTGATGGCTAGTTTATGGAGGGGTTTTATTATGAAGGAATGTTAGATTTTGATGAATTATTTTTCTGCATCTAATGAGATGATCATATGGTTTTTGTTTTAGTTCTGCTCATATGGTGAATCACATTTATTGACTTGCAAATGTTGAACCATTCTTCATTCTTGTATCCCTGGAATAAAACCCACATGGTCATAATGAATTATCTTCCCGATATGCTATTGGATTTGGTTTGCTAAAATTTGGTTGAGGATTTTTGCATCTATTTTCATTAGGGATATTAACCTGTACTTTTCCTTTTTGTTGTTATTGTATCCTGACGAGATTTTGATATCAAGAGGGTGCTGGTTTGGTAGAAGGAATTAGGCAGGAATCCCACTTACTTGATTATTTGGGATAGTTTTCATATGATTGTTACCAGCTCTTCCTTTTACACCTGGTAGAATTTGCCTGTGAATGCAATAAAAATACATTTTAAGGTCACCTTTTTCCTAGATTTTATTTTGCAGGATGTCAGCTTACCATTTATTTTATTTTAAGAAAACAAACAGGGAGAAATCTATAACCAGAGTAGTTTCAAACAATACAGGGCACAATGTCAAGGCAAATTAGTGAAACAATCTAAATGATAAAAGATTTATGATAAATGTTGTTACTATCTTTTCAGGCATGCACAGTAAACTGAAATCAATTCTGAGAATGTTGGCTACTTGAGAAAAGAAATATGCATAAGCAGAGAAAGAGCACTGGTCTAGTTGTGGGGAAAATAAGAGTTTGGGTAATCAACTTGTCTCTCTCACACATTAATTATGCCATAAATTTATTTGGAGCACTTCCTGCATGCCAGGCACTGTTCTAGGTGTTTGCGGAAAATCAAGAAACAAAACAGACATCTTGCTATTCTGGGGCTTCCTCCCAGTGTAGGAGACAACAATAAATGATAAAGAAATAATGCTATATAAAAGATCAGTTAAACATATGTATATGAAGGAAGGAGAAGCAGGGAAAGAAAATAGAGAATAACATTTGTACCTTAGAAAAAGAATTCCAGGAAGGCTTCTCTGAGGAGGTGACATTTAAGCTGAGATCTGAATGTAATGTGGGAGTATGGCGTTCCAAAACACTGTCTGCAACACAAGGAATGGTATTTCAGAAAAGGGGAATAGCTAATAAATGGGGTCAGATGCAAAAAATCCCTAAAGTATTTGATAAGCATCACATGGCTTGAGCTCAATGAGTAACAGTGATAGTAAATTAAATGGAACAGATCGTGTAGGTTGCTGAAGTAAGTATGTAAACATTGCCTTTCAGTGTAATGCGGTGGGGAACGATTTAATTGGCTTGAGGAATGTCTGTTCTGTGGATAAGATACCGTTGGAGGTGGGATGCAGGAAGCACATCAGAGAGTAATTATTGCAAGGAGAAAATGGTATTAGCAGTGCATGTTGCAAGGGGAAACTAAAATAGGAAGTATTGGCTGGAGATTTTGGATGTGGCATGTCATAGGAGAGAGTCAAGGATGGAGTTCTGGTTTGGGGGTTGAACAACCTTGATGACTAGAAGTGTAACTTTTAAATAAACACAAAAAATGATGTTATGGGCCAGGCGTGGTGGTTCACGCCTGTAATCCTAGCACTTTGGGAGGCCAAAGCAGGCGGATCACGAGATCAGGAGATCGAGACCATCTTGGCTAACATGGTGAAACCCCGTCTCTACTAAAAATATAAAAAATAAGCCTGGCATGGTGGCGGGCGCCTGTAGTCCCAGCTACTCGGGAGGCTGAGGCGGGAGAATGGCGTGAACCCGGGAGGCGGAGCTTGCAGTGAGCCGAGATCTCGCCACTGCACTCCAGTCCAGCCTGGGCAACAGAGCGAGACTCTGTCTCAAAAAAAAAAAAAAAAAAAAAAAAAGAAGATGTTACAGGGATGGGGGAATGATGTGGTTCAGAACAGATTAAGTTGAATGGTTCATTTGACACTTAAGTGAAGATCTTCAGTAAATAGGTGCATAAGAGTCTGGAGTTTAGGTGTGAGTAGGTAACTGGATCTAAAAATTTGAGAGTCAGATATTCCCATTTCTTAATTGAGAATGCAGAAGAAAGGAGCTAGAAGCTGGATAAGCTTTAAGGGAAACAAATGACTACTTATGATTGATTTGTTGAAGTAGGTTATATGTTTAAAGTAATATTAAGAGGAAAAGCTATAATGAACTTGAGAGAAGCATTTGTTATTGGAGGAAAACAAGTCATATATCTTCTACTAGAGACACAGAAATGAGTATGAAATATGGACAAGATCATGAAAAAATAAGGATTATTTTACATATCCAAAGATGTATATGTATCTTTGTATATTATCATTTTGTATATAAAGTGGTGTATATATATCTTTCAAGAATATTTGACAATTTGTTTTGCATTTGAAAGCTCAAATTATACTAAATGTTTAAAAATTGACTGGGCAAGAGCAGGGGCAGTTTAGATCTCATTATGAAAAGATAAGAGAAAATATTTTTTTTCAAGTAAATTCTGGGAACCCAATAGAGTAAATTAAGAGTTTAGATTAATTTTAACATAGTACAAGATTTGGGGAAAATGTAGTGATTTCTTTAGTGATGATCAAAATACAATGATAAGGAAAATTGCAGGATTAGTAGATATTATAAGAGGTTTTGCTAAATTATGTTCAAATAATGGCTATGTGAAGAAACACAAATTGAATAAAACACTGCAGTATCTTTTAAGACAAATGAATATAATTCTATATATATTTGTGATTATGTAGGGCTCAAGGCCATTTTTTTTTTGCAGATATTTCAGAATTACTGTTTACTTGCAATGAACTCAAGAATTTATTTTATTTACAGGAAAGTTAAGAGGCTAAACTTACAGAGGCAGGATGCTGGTGTTTTTCAAAATAAATAAATTATTTTTTATTTAAAAATTTCAATAGCAAAATATCTCTTAAATATATCATAGCTGTGACAACTAGAATAAGCTACAGATGTCTTTAATAAGTTGAATAAATTTTGATTTTCAAAACAGAATACAGTACCACCTTGCTTAAAGCCAAAATATATAAATTGAAAGTGAATTTATCATACAAAGCGAAACATAAATGCCTTTTTTGAAACTTGGAGTACATAATTGATACATATATTGAAGTGTCTGTGACTTTGTAAAATGTCTCATTTGGGAATAAGAAAATTGGTACATTACTCTTGCCTGATAAATCCCAGACAGCAAAAGGAGAAAAGATAAATAAGAATTGTGAACATCAAAGAAATGCAATTATGTGCACCCTGGCATGCAAACAAGACATCAGCTACTTCTATTTCATCTATAAAGCTTTAAACATTTATATCTTCTCATTTTTGATGTTTATGAATTTATCGTCATTGACAATACAAATAAAATACAGAAGATAAATAAAAACTTCAGACTGAATAACACTTTAAATACTATTGGTAATTTCTTGTTTCATGTTTTCTACATTAACTACACATATAGATGTTATAAACTTATATGTGGACTTATAAATAAATGTACATGAATAACACACCACATTTATTTCTGTGTGTTACTCATATTACAGACACACACACACACACACATATATATATATATTTGTATATATATATATATTTGTATATTTGACCCTTGAACAATTGTGAGGTTGGGGTGCTGACCCACTGTACAATCAAAAATCCACATATAACTTTAGATCTCCCATAAACTACTGATAACTTAATGTTGACTGGAACCCCTGCTGATAACATGAACAGTTGATTAATATATATTTTGTATGTTATATGTATTATATACTATATTTTTTCCAATAAAGTAAGCCAGAGAAAAGAAGTGTTCTTAGGAAAATTATAAGAAGGAGAAAATACGTTTACTATTCATTAAGTGGAAGTGGATCATCACAAAGGTCTTCATCCTAGTCATCTTCACATTGAGTAGGCCTTGGAGGAAGAGGAGAGATTGGTCTTGCTGTCTCTGGTGGCAGAGACTAGAGATGGAGGAGGTGGAAGGGGAGAGAGGAGAGGCAGGCACACTCGGGATAATTTTATGGAAATACATTATAGTTTCTGTCTGACATTTTTTTTTTTTTTTATTTCTCACAAAATGTTTCTATACAGTACTAATCCTTCTTCCACTGTTTGCTTTAGTTTTAGTGCTTGTATCATAGAAGGGATCATGTTGTAAAAGAAGTCAAAAGCAGTCTTGAATAATCTGAACCCTTTTCCCAGATTGTTTAATGTCAATTTGTTTTCTGGCACTGCTTCTTCTACATCTTCTTCCCCATTATCCAGCACTGGTTCAGAAGCACTCACCTCTATTAAGTAATATTCTGTTAATTCTTCTAGTGTGGTGTCCATTAGCTCCTGAATTCCATTAAGATCCATATTCTGAACTCTTCACTGTACCCAACACCTTCTTCACCACATACACACACACAGTCTCTTTGAGGTTTCCTTGATTAGCTCTGTCATAAATCCTGGGAAGTCATGCACAATATCTGGACATAGTTTTCTCCAGCAGGAATTCACTGTTTGGGGCTTGGTGGCTTTTTCTGTAACAACAATGGCATTTTCAATGGTGTAATCCTTCCAAAGTTTCATAATATTTTATCAGGACTCTGTTTCAAGGTGTTGACAATCTTTTCTATATAGTACTGTGTGTAATGAAGCTAAAGGTCCTTATGACACCATTATCTAGAGGTTGAATTACAAACACTGTGTTTGGGTGCAAGGAGACCACTTCAATACCTTCAGTGTGAAACTCATGGTGTTCTGGTGGTCAGTGCCCTGGCCCAGTATCAAAAGGACTTTAAAAGGCAGTGTCTTACTGGCAAGGTGCTTCCTGATTTCAGGGACAAAGCATTGATGAAACTAATCCAGAAAAAGGGTTCACATTCATCTAGATTTCCTTTTTTCTTTTCTTTCTTTTTTTTTTTTCTTTAACAACAAAAGGACTGGCAGCTGGTGTTTATCTTTTCATGTCAAGGCTTAGGGGTTGGCAGTTTTATAAGGATAGACCTGTTCATAAACCCGACTGCAAATGCACAGAACAGCAGAGTTAGCCCATTTCTTCCTGCTTTAAATCCTAGTGATCACTTCTCTTCCTTAGTAATAAATATTCTTTTTGGTGCTTGTTTTTCCAGTATAGGGCACTTTTGTCTGCATTAAAAACCTGTTTAGGCAGATATTCTTTCTCCTCAATGATTTTCTTAATGGCACCTGGGAACTCCTCTGCTGGCTCTTGTTCAGCAGAACCTGCTTCTCCTACTATATTGTCATTTTTTGAAGTCAAACCTCTTTCTAAAATTATCAAGCCATCCTTTGCTGGCATTAAATTCTCTAGCTTTAGATCTTCACCTTCCATTTGCTGAAAGCTGTTGTGTAATGACTATGCTGTTTCTTGCATCATATTAAAGTCTACAGGTATGCCTTTCTTATAGCAATTCTTCACCCAGGTGAAAGCTGTATATTTAAAGGAGATAAAAACGTATTTTGCAAAAAGTACAAGGTTTCTGTGCCTACTGGCATAGCTGCAGTAATGACTTAATGAATTTCCTTTTCTTTTTTTACAATGGTCCTTATACTGCATTTATTTTCCTTAAAATAAAATTTCAAGGAATGCAACTCAAAAAAATAAAAATTGAAACAGGGTTTTGCTATGTTATGTTGCCTGGTCTGGCCTCAAACTCGGGGGCTCAAGGGATCTTCCCAATTCAGCCTGCCAAGTGGTTGGGACTGCATGTGCACCCACAGTGCCCAGACTGGCGATTTAATTTTTCTCCTGTATGGTGATTACTATTATCTTCTTTTGGGAGCACATTCAACGCCACTACTGATGCTTCCTATGGATTCCATGGTATTATTTAAGGTTTACAGTATTGCACTAAAAAGGATGAAAAAGATGCAAGAAATGCAAGATATCACTTTTTACCATGATACAAAATTTACTGGAAAAAGAAACTGTTCACTCAAAGATGATTAGCATCACATGTCATTTTAAGCAGATACTCACAACACTTGAGAGCACCTTAATAGCAATAGGAGGTGGCTATGAAATAATTGCAGTACTACATTGTGTACTATAGTATTTTATGCAGTTATTATTTAATACTGCATCTTTATATATGTTCACATTTCTCTCAATTGTGAATGGCACCATGCATGCAGTGTGGATAAGTTTTCACAAATTTGAACTTTCAAAAATAGATTTGTGCATCTTTATGGTGTTGAATGATAAAATTGACTAGTATCTTCATGTATTTTATGCATTCATGACCTATCTTTTTCTTAATTTTTTGATATTTCTAGGCTATGCAGTTTATCTGCAAGTTTTTAAAAATTGTCACAAATCTTCAAAACATTTGCTTTATGAGTTATGTTCCTTGCATGTGTGAAAACAAAGACCATCCAAATAAGAAGAAACAGCATCTATTTATTCAGAGATTGCCTTAGCAAGAGAGGCAGCTACTATCATTTGAGTTTAGCAGAGGCTCAAAGGCAGATAGAGAAATGGGAAAACATGATGGAAATAAAGAAAATACTTCAGCTGTGCTCTTTTTGGAGTTTGTTGACACGAAAAATTGGAAGTAGGTTATCTAAAGGCAGGGCATCCAATGTTACAGGTTTCGGGTTTCCTCTGTTTGGTGTTGAGTTGCTGAATTGGAAGTAAGGACAAAAATTAGGGAAACTGTCAGTTACTGACCAAGTTTGGCCTCTTGTGGGTCAACTGTTGTATAGGTCGGAGATTGGCTTCTGAGGCTGAGTGCTAGAGACACTGTGTGTCAGGATTCTATTGTATATGATGTGACCACTGCCCACTTGCACATTCAATCTTGTGGGTATTTAAAAATTCTATAACTTTTTCATGTAGCTCTGCTTTATTTTATGGCTTGGTAAATATAATCACTCTTATTAAGTTGATTTTTTTTCTTAAATTCTTAGTAAATATTTTGTTCAGATTATTTTTCCTGCTCTGTGACTACATTTTCCTGTAAAAGTTCTTCACGTGTAATTTTCCTCCATTCCTTCCTTCCTTCTTTCTCTGTCTTTGGATAATACTTGTTTGTTTTGATTATTCATTTTTGAAGGAATTCATTTTGAATTTGGAACAATTATTTGTAATAATTCTTTCTAGGTGAAGAGCAGGGCTGAATTTCAGGCTGACCTCCTACAGGTTTTTTTTTTTATTATTATACTTTAAGTTCTAGGGTACACGTGCACAACATGCAGGTTTGTTACATATGTATACTTGTGCCATGTTGGTGTGCTGCACCCATCAACTCATCAGCACCCATCAACTCGTCATTTACATCAGTTGTAACTCCCAATGCCATCCCTCCCCCCTCCCCCCTCCCCATAATAGGCCCCGGTGTGTGATGTTCCCTGTCCCGAGTCCAAGTGATCTCATTGTTAAATTCCCACCTATGAGTGAGAACATGTGGTGTTTGGTTTTCTGTTCTTGTGAAAGTTTGCTGAGAATGATGGTTTCCAGCTGCACCCATGTCCCCACAAAGGACGCGAACTCATCCTTTTTTATGGCTGCATAGTATTCCATGGTGTATATGTGCCACATTTTCTTATTCCAGTCTGTCACTGATGGACATTTGGGTTGATTCCAAGTCTTTGCTATTGTGAATAGTGCCACAATACTGTATTGAGAGGTGATTCAGATTTCATAAAATCACCATGTTTCTTGCATCTAATCTATTCCTCTTGAATTAACTTTTCTTCTTGCATCCTTTAGAGGTTATTTTAGTGTGTTTAGGGGCTTGGATTTGTTTCATTTTTAGTTAGTTTGACTGTTTGTTTTTGGCTTTGTTTTCCAGATTTTCTTAAGTATAGTTGACTAATAAAATTGTATACATTTAAGGTTTAGAATGTGATGATTTGATGTGTATTATACATTGTGAAGTGAATACCACAACCAAGTTAGTTATCACATCTATCACCTAACCTAGTTGTCATTTTTTATGTGTTTTGTGGTGAGAACATTTAAGATTTTTCTTAGTAATTTGGAGGCATATAGTATTTTATAGTTACAGACAATAACTACAGACACCATGCTGTGTATTAAATCCCCCAGAGGGTATTCATCTTACAACTGAAACTTTATACTCTTTGATCAGCATGTTTCCATTTATCCCACCCTCCAATCCCTGGAAACCACTATTCTACCCTTCGTTTCTAAATTTTTAATGTATTCATTGAAGAACACTTAGGTTGTTTCCATATAGAAAGTGAAAGATCTGGTGTGTGCAGTGGCTGATACCTGTAATCCCAGCACTTTGCGAGGCTGAGGCAGTGGGTTGATCTCTTGAGCCCAGGAATTCGGGATCAGCCTGGGACACATGGTGAAACCCTGCCTATGCAAAAATTATTAGCTGGCATGGAGGCGCACACCTCTAGTCCCAGCTACTCAGGAGGCTGAGGTGTGAGAATCACTTGTTGCAAGACGAGGAGTTTGTAATGAGCCGTGATTGCCCCACTGCACTCCAGCTTGGGTGACAGAGCAAGACTCTGTCAACAAAAAAAGAAAAAAAATGAAAGATCTGTGTTCTAAAAGCCATGAGACATTGTTGAAAACTGTAAGAAGACACACACAAAAAATAAATAAATATTGTGTTCATGTATTTGAGGAATTAATTTTGTTAAAATGTCCATGCTACCCAGAGTGATCTACAGATTTAATGCAACCCCATCAAAATACTCATTATTTTTTCACTAAAATAAAAAAAAAGTGAATTTCTTATATTTCTAATGGACCACAAAAGACTCCAAAGAGGCAAAACAGTCTTGAGCAAAAAGAACAAAGCTGAACACATCACATTATATGACTTTAAAGTACACTACAAAGCTATAATAACCAAAACACATGATACTGGCATAAAAACAGACACACAGATCAACAAAACAGAATAGAGAGTACAGAAATAAATACACATATTTACTGCCAACCAATTTTTGAAAAAAATTATCAAAAATAAACAATAGGGAAAGGACAGTTTCCTTCATAAATGGTGTTGGGAAAACTGAATATCTACATGCCAAAAAAAAGAGAAGATATTTCATACTTATGCCACTCACAAAAATTAACTCAAAATGGATTAAACACTTACATGTAAGATCCAAATTCATAAAACTAGAAGAAAACGTGAGGAAAATACTCCTTGTCTTTGGTCTTGACAGTAATTTTCTTTTTGAACATAGCCTCAAGAGCACAAGTAACAACAGCAAAAATAAATAACTGGGGCTGCATCAAACTTAAAAGCTTCTGTACAGCAAACAAAACAATTAAGAAAATGAAAAGATATTTCTATAGAATGGGAGAAAATATTTTAAAACCATATATCTCATAAAGAGTTAACATCCAAAAGATATAAGGAACTCATTCAACTCAATAGCAAAAATGAACAAACAAAACAAAACAAAAATACATCAATTAAAAAACTAGTAAACAATCTGAATAGATATTTCTCCAAAGAAGACATACACATGGCTAATAGGTATAAGAAAAAATGATCAGTATCACTAATAATCTGGGAAATGTAAATGTAAACGTCAATGATATATCACCCCAGTCTGCTAGCATGGCTATAAAACTAAAGATGAAAAATAACAAGTGTTGGTGAGATGTGGAGGAAAGGAAACCCTATACACTATTGGTGGGAATGTAAATTGGTACAGCCATCATGGAACAAAGTATGGAGGTACTTGAAAACATTAAAAATAAAGCTACCGCCTGATTCAGTAATCTCACTACTAGGTATATAGTCTTAAGGAAATATAATCAGTAGCTATAAGAGACATCTACACTTCCATGTCTCTTCCTCCATGTCTTTAATAGCCAAGACATGGAAAAAAACAATTGTTAGTGGATATGTAATTGCTTGTAACCTGAGTTAAATCAAATTGCATATGCCAGCTGGTCAAATTCTCTTTTTCCTGCTTCTCATATATTAATAAGGCCTAAGATACATCCTGCCTGTGGTACACGCAGACCATTCTTACTTTTGTGAACATGAATTTAGGTTTCATGTCTTATGCTGACCACCTCAGAGAAATTTATTTCTTTGTCTTTTCCTGATATTAGTTACCATGGTAACTCTCAGCGTTCTCTCACAGCCATCCTTGTTTTTTCTCCATAGATTTGGGAGGCCATTATAGCATTTATTTGTTAATTTGGTGGTATAGTGATATCCTGGTTTCTATAAGTCAGAATTACCTGTTTTGTACTGTTCTTGTTAATTTTAGATAATTTCTTAAAAATGATGATAGACAATTTTTATGTCACCACATTCTTGATTGAAAGTCCCAGATGTTATTTTTCTCAGCTGTTTCTTTAGGCAAGCAAAGTCCCTGACAGGGCCTCTGGAACTAGCAGAAATACTATTGACTGTAAGTAAACTCTGTCCAGAACTCAAAACTCAATTCCTGGCTACCACATAATCCTTTGATTCTTTAGGTTCATATTACTCTTTTGAAATTTATGTATGTATACATTTCTCCAGTTTGGTTGTTCTCCTTGACAGGGTTAGCTGCAATTAGCAGCTATTCTGCAGCCAGAGAGATCTGATTTGACGGGAGGAGAGTAGGGTAAATCCTCATGTCCAGGACACTGTTGAAGACAGTTGCAATCTCAGGGGCAAACAAGTGGTAAAATTCAACAGTGCAGCTGCCAGAAGTTATAATACTGCTTGATGCAAGCATTCAGCCTTTCACCACTAAAAATGGCATTAGTCATAGATTTCTTGTGGGTATCTTTATCAAATTGTGCATACTATTATCTATTCCAAGTTTGTTTGAAAGATACTGAATTTTATCAAATGCCTTGTCTGCATCTATTCAGGTGATCATGTTTTTTTGTCCTGAAATTTTATTAATGTGTTATAGTACATTAATTGATTTTCAAATATTAAACTCCCTTGGTATTCTGTGATAAACTACACTTGAACATGTCATATATTATTTTTATATAGTGCTGGATTTGATTGTTAATATTTGTGAAAGACAGTTGCATCTCTGAGGGCTATTGTCATACAATTTTGTTTTCTTGTGATGTCTTTGATTGGATTTAATATCAAGGTAAAACCATGTATTTGTATGTATCCAGTAATGTAGCCTATTATTACTTAAACTCAGAAAAATCCCAAACTGATATCATTTATTCCACACCTGGAACTTCTAACGTCCTCTTTCTGATTCCATAAGTGTATCATTTTTCCAATCGATCTCATTATTCTTCCATTTTCAAAAATGAGAAACATAGGAGTCTAATATGTCCCAATCCTCTCTGCCTATATCTAGTCATTAACAGATGCTATTGGCTTGCATTTTGACAAAATTCCTATCTAACAAATTGTTAGTCCAAAGATTAGCATTTGTTTGTTCAGCTTTTTGTTCCTTGTCACAATCCATAGCTTACAATAACAAGGATAATAAACTAAGATAAAAAGTAAAGAGCATTGAGACACTATCATCTCAATCCATGTCCTCAATATCTTCCTACCGGATTTCAGTAGCAGCCTCTTCTCTTGCCAGATTTATAATACCTGGAATGTAGTTAGATGTAATATATTTTTGTAGAATTGAGCTGAATTCTCTAAAAAGTCATCCTCCATCTTGTCCCTCCTTATCTTCTACTATTTTCCTACATCAGTTCTTCACTTCAAACAGTTCTCCTTCATATCCCCTAACAAGTTATAAATTTTCACACCATGCACATGTCTGATTACCGACAACATCCTAGTCTCCCCCTTTTTTATATCAAAGCAGTTCTACTTACTTTTATAAACTCACCCCAATTTTATCTCCTCTCGTAAGTACCTCATGAGACTGAGATATACCTCTTCCTGAGGCAAAATTAATTAGACACTCATTCATATGGTTTACATCTTTATGGCGCTTCTATAGAAAAATTTAAAACTTTGGATATATTATGTTTTTTAAAAAAACTCCATTTAAATAGTAGAAGGGAATTTATGTAACTGTTTGTTTCATGTCAATTTTCTAGTTAAACCTGCTCAGTATTCAGCCAAGTCCTTACTTGAAATAATGTAAAATAATTTTCTGAAAGATGCCATTAGTGTGTTTAATATATTTGAAAATAACTATGTAGAAACTTTATAATTTTTATTTGGAAGGCCAGATGCAAGATTACATATTAAAAATGTATTTCACAGATGAATTTTTACAAATATAAGTCAGTGAGAGCTCTATGTCTTGTGAAGATGTCATGTTTTCTTATTGGCTTCCTAGGATTCTTCGAGTAAAAAATAAATGTTTTCATATGAATAATAATGCTTTCAAATTTGTAAATATATTTCATAATATAAATTTAACATTTAGTTAAAAATAACTGGGAATAATACAAATACATTATTCAAGAATTACTCCGATGTCACAATATTTTTATAGTCACTACATTTTGCATGTTTAAACTTATTCAATTTGTATACATTTTAAATGATTTGAGATGTTATATTCATTTTCAAGTATCATTTATACCAAATCATATATTTTGGCTATCTTCTCACATTTGTGGCACTCTGCAGAAATCATATACGCAGCTCTAATCTCTAGGGATTAATAATGTCAGAAATCTAGACAGATCCGAAACGATAAATAAAAGTAGAAGTATTCTCTAAATGAGGATCAATATTCTGGATTCAAATTTCATTGACAAGACTCCTTGCAGATGATATTATATAGCTCAATGAAGAACCATTTTTAAATGATATATTAGTTATCTATTACAGTGTAACAACTCGCCACATTCTTGACGCACCAAAAGATAGTGTATAATAATATTGTAGGTGTTTTTTAGCCCTAAAAGTTGGAGTAAGCTGATGCACAGCAATGGATAGCTGGAGCATCTAAATGTCTGAAGGCAAGTCATATCTTTCTGATATACTGAATATCTAATATGTATCAGCATTTAAAAAGTCAAACCCTCTCGGGTTTCTGGGAGATAATGTAAAATGTTTTAGGATGGGCCTGGGTTTCTTGTGCCAGGGCCGGGGCCCTATCAACAGCTGCTGGGGAAATAAACAAGACAGAGTTTACAAAGAGTTTTACCAGTTGTAATGCAAATTTGGTTTTGGTTTTGTAACGTTTTACCAAATTAAAAGAAAAAGGATACAAGAAAAGTCAAATAGTAAAGTTGGTTGAATAAATCCTGTGTTGTAAGATTTTAAAAATATAAGAAAACTAAGTTTTTACAGCAATGATGCAATCCAAACCCATCCAAAAAGAATACTTTGTAAAAAGTACGAAGGTATTTCACATAAACATACCTCAATTATTTTTTAAAGAAAAAAATAGAAAAATAATGAAGCTGTAGTGAGTGTTCAAATTTAAATTCATCACTCTTTTATTTAGCATTTATATCTATATTAAAATCATCAAAACCTAAAGTTTACTAGAATAATATTGTCATATTTTTAAATGCCATGCCAATATTAAGCTATGGTTTTATAGAAATTCCCTAGACCATAATATATCCTTCAGTTGCCTATGGAAAGCATGATGCACATTGTTATACAAATAGAAGAAAGAAAATTGTGTCTAATATCTGAACTCAATGCTAGACGAGAAAAAGCAAAGGATTCCCATACCAACTGCTAAAGCAGGATTAATGTAGCGATTCATGATATACAGGTTCATTGACTATATATGGTTATATGTTTATTATTAACGAAAAGGCCCTAGAGAGTTTAGCTTGCAAACTTGCTTTGAATACCATGTGTGTGAGGCTTCAACTCTTAGATTCTTATGTAAGATAGCGACAGACATTATTCTCTACTTGAGAATACATCAAATAATGCCTTCAGGTGGTAAAAATTTGCTTATATTTTTAGTTTCATAGCAACACAGTGCAAAGACTGCCCCTGGAAACTGTCAACCTTAAAAGGAATGCCAGCACGTTTGAATATCATTTCTGGAGTTGGTAGCCAGCGGCTAGATGACTACAACCTCTCAGCAACTGAATTTCTCCACAAGGTTCTCCTTTTTATAAAATCAATTATTTTGAGGAAGCAGTGAACCTAAACTAAAATGAAAGAATTTGAAATGCAACTTACTTGCAACACTGAGAGTGCTTATACTAACAACATAACCAGAATGTATGAAACATATACCAAATGTAGCTTGAATTTAAAGAAGTCCAACATCTATCTAATATATTATTCACATTCCTTAAATTGGAATCAAAATGTCACTGGTAAAGTTTCCAATGCTAACTGAAAAGTTATATGGCAAGTCACGGGATCAAGACTGCAGTTTGGAGCACCAGCCTTCTATCTCTGATGCTAACCACTCTTCTATATTCTAATTCTTAATCCGATGGATTTTTCCTAATTTGTATTCCTGTCAACTGTTCAGTAATTTCCTCTGCTGGGTACAGTTGTCAGTATTTGCCCTAAGATTCAGCCAGGCATCATTTCAGTTTTCATAATCACTAAGACTAACAGAGTCGATGGCCCTAAGTCAAAGGTATAAAATATCAGTACAACAGTTCACTTCTCAGGGACCAGACCCGATTTAACTCTTGGTTCTTCACTGAGGTACTTCCAGGGCTGAAAGCCTTTGGTTATGCTTGCAGTTTATCCACTTCCTTGTATCTCTTTTGACCTGATGTTTAGATTCTTCACTTTTTAAGGTTTGATTTTCTTTTAATACAACTCCAGGGTTTTATAAACTTTGTTGAAATTTTTAATTCCTCTGCTGAGAGAATTCTAACTGATCTCTAACACCTGAATTTCAAATTTTTCCTTATGAAGGTCAGGTAAGAAGGAATACAAAAACATGAAATTTCTAGCATGTATAAATTATTACTCTAGCAGATTTATATATTTAATCTCATTATTCTACATAATACAATGTATTACTGTACAAGTGCTTTACAAATAAGGAAACTGAGCCTCATAAAAGTTAGGAAATTGTAAATGATAAACATACTTCCTCCAAAGTAAAGGTAGATATGAAAAAAATTGAAGATCTATTGTTCAATTATTAAAAATGGAAAACATTCCATTTAGATCAGTGGTTCTCAACCTGTGGTGATTTGCCACTCCCCAGGGGACATTTGGCAATGTCTGGAGTTATTTTGTGTTGTCACAGGAGTGGGAGTAATGATACAGTTATCTGCTCTATAGATGGATGCCAAGGATACTGTTAAACTTTCTCCAATCCACAGAAAATGGCCCCAGAACAAAGAATTATTGACCTGGTTTGACTCTGTGTCCCCAGTCAAATCTCATGTTGGATTGTAATCACAAATGTAGCAGCAGGGACTTGATGGGAGGTGACTGGATCATGGGGGCAGATTTCCCCCTTGCTGTTCTTGTGATAGTAAGTGAGTTCTAATGAGATCTGGTTGTTTAAAAGTGTGTAGCACTTGACCTTGGCTCTCTTTCTCTCCTGCTGTGCCATGTGAGGACGGTGCTTGCTTCCTCTCTGCCTTCCTCCATAATTGTAAGTTTCCTGAGGCCTCCCCAGTCACGTACTTGTATACCCTACAGAACTGTGAAGCAATTAAACCTCTTTTCTTTAGAAATTAGTCCACCTCAGATAATTCTTTATAGCAATGTGAGAACGAACTAATATGATTATCTAGTTCAAAATGTCAATAGTATCAAAGTTGAGAATTTTGGATGTGAATTAATAAAACACACAGTTCAATTCTTACAATGCACTGCTTATAATACTAATTGTCTTCAAACTTGGAACCCCATATTCATGGAACTAATGTGTGGAATTACCCTAGGAAGTAATTACATGTAATTACTGACTAATGGGACTATAAGAATAAATCTAGAAAAGTGATCCCCTCTTGCTCTTTTATAAAATAAACATGATTCCATACAATCTTCCTATTCATAGCCTTGTTTAATTAGGTTTTGGTTTGAATTAAATAAATTGAAATGCACAAAGATAGGTCACTATGAATTAATAAGAGTGTAATATTGTATTTTAAACAAACAATGTTTGTATATAGTTTTTGATACAGAATTGCACTCACTGAAGTACTTGTAAAATAACTGCAAAAGCAATTTGGAGGGAAATCATATGAGAAGATATTCTGAAAGATTCTAAAAAGTATGCCTTATCATGACCATATAAAAATATGCTGAGCTCATCTATCAAGAGGAAAAATGTTGTTTCCCTATAAAACATCTTATATTTTAATCAAAGAAACAACTATAATAAACCTCAGTTGTTCAGAAGAATTTAGAGGATGACAAGTTAGTATTATGGTGAGTTGACATTATAGAATATGGTAATATAAATGCACTTGATCAAAATATATTACCAATGGTCCTTCAAATTATAAGATTATAACCTATGTACTATATTAAGGATTCTCTCCAATGTATAAATTAAAATAATCTGTAATTAACAAAGAGATTACCTTTAACTAAATGCAAGTTTCTGAAACTTGTGGGGAGATTAAAAATATTTTCCCCCTGAGGCGGTGCTTTATTATTCCAAAGCTACTATAGCAAATTACCATAGACTATGTGGTTTAAAAAGACATTTGTTTCTCACAGTTTCAGAGCCTAGGAAGTCCAGATCAAAGTGTCCATGTCAGGTGAGGGCTCTCCCTTTGGGTTGCAGAAGTTTATTTATTCACTATGTCCTAACATGGTGGACAGAAAATGAGCTCTGATCTCTCTTCTGCATCTTAAAAAGCCACTAATCCTTTTATGGGAGCCCCACCTTCAAGATCTCATGTAAACCTAGCTATTTCCCAAAGCCTCTACCTGCAAAAACCATCATATTGGGGAGTATAAATTTTATATAAATTTCTGGGGGATACAGACATGCAGTATATAACTAGTGGTTTAATCATTATTAAGAAATGTATTTATATTTCAAAGCTTTTCTCTATTAGCATTACAAGTATAATTCTCATTCCAACCGTTACATAGATTGCTATAAGTTCTGATCACCGAATTAATTAGATTTTACTCTAATCTCTATTACTTAATTCATAAAGATTGAGAAAGTTTCCTCATCGGTAATTCTTAAATAAAATAAATAAATAAATAAAGCAATTCTTAAATGCTTTATATAAGTATGGTGTCATTTTAAGACAATTCCAAATAGAATGCACTTTAATATTTCTTCTTAATGTGATTTTTCATTTCTTTTGTAAGCACAGATGCAGAAACACTTAACATCATATGATTAAGTTTGCATGTCTTAACATTTCTAGTATCTTTGCGGAAGTTGCCATAAATCAGCATGTTTCTGATGCTGCTGAACAGCAGTAACTTTCTTTCAAGGAAGAGAAATTTTCACATTTATCTGAAAATTACTCCCTCACCACAGGATCCCATTTCCATTCAAATTTGACATATGACTCACTTTTAATCAGAGAAAATCAACCATGGAAATCAAATGCAAAGCAGCATAGTCCCATGGTGAATGTTTCCTCTAATGAGGGCTTAACTTTTGGTTACATCAGGTATCTAGCATGCAATGTTGGAACTATTAAGCCAAAAAAAGAGTCCAAATGAATCTATGTTAAATTTCTCCAGAAAATATCTGCACAAGAGAAATGAAAACATGTCCACACAGACTTGTATGTGCATATTCACAGAAATACTATTTACAATAGCCAAAAAGCAGGGAATAAACCCAAATGCCAATGTGAATTTTTAAACAAGATGTGGTAGTGTATTCATACAACTGAATACTATCTTACAATATAAAGAAATGTAATATGGATACATATTACAACATAGACTGACTTCAAAATACTGTGTTAAGTGAAAGAAGCACAGTTCCATGAATTCTGCCGCCACAAGGAACTGGAAGCTGCTGACAACCAAGAGAGTGTAAATGTGGATCTTTTCCCAATCAAGCATCTGATGAGAACCCAGTTCTGGCTGACATTTTAATTGCAGCCTTAGGAGACCCCTAAACAGAGCACCCAACTATGCCATGATCAGTTTGTGACCCACTGAAATTATGGATAATAAATGTGTTGTTTTAAGCTGTGAAGTCTGGATAATTTGTTATGCAGCAATGAAAAGTACCTTTAATAAAGCTGTTCACAAATTTCTCCAGAAAGCAAGACAGAAATTTCCCTATATTATTCATATAACTTCCTCAAAATTAATGAGGTCATAATTTCTTCAGAAGTACAAGCTCACCTAAATCATACGTCCCTTTGGATCTCAGATTTTGCGCTTAAATTTTTATCAAGAGTCATGATGAAAACACAAAAACTAACTTGATCTAGCTTGGCTCATTTGTGGAGACTTCAAGGTTAAACCAGCTTAATTAAGATGTTAATAATTTTTGAAATGCTTTCGGCCCTATTTTTCTATTTATCACACATTTTTCGAAAGAACTAAATGTTAACACCATCTACATGCTCACTTTTAGTGGCATAAACATTAAAGTGAGATGCTTTATTTAAAAAGTAGAACTAGGCTAACTATGTGATATGATGAAGAATTTGTTTACTTAAGCTTGACGACAGAAAACCTTTGGTTGCCCTAATATATTAAGGACCACTAGAATAATGTGTCCTTACTAGCTTTTCAAAATCTTGAAAAAAATACTTCAGTATATTTGTGGTTATATCAAGAAATATTACATTAAAGTCAAATTTTTTAACATTACAAAAAATTCTTTAATGCATACTTTAAGTGAACTGAGATAACGATCATGGAAAATTAGAAAGTCAGACACCGATGAATAGGACATGAAGTTGGAAATCAGTTTATCATCTTGCTGACATGAGAACTATCAAAACATTCATTTTCTTACTTCTCATTCTGAACAAATAGGAATGTCAGACACTAAATTTAGACTGAACTCATCAGTGCTTGGGTTGGACATGGGTGGAATTGAACTGTTATCAGAGTTGTACTGGATAGACTAAAAGAGAGTCAAAGGCAAAATGGTCAGGCACAAAGAATCGTTGAGACTTTGGTATGGAAGGAGCAAAGCAGAGAGACTAAATTATAATGTGAGGCAAAAATGTATGTCTGAGAAGAGATAGATTCCAATGAAGAGAGATCAAAACAGCAGGAAAGAAACTGAGCCAGGGTAGATTTCTTGCACTGGGTACCTGTGGTCTAGCTGATGTGTGGGGAGCAAGTTTATTAAGGGTGTAAAACCCAATGAGACAGAAATGCTATTTGAAATATATGAGAGAAGGAAAGCTAAGGTAAAACTATATTAAATGAAGAGTGAATCAATAAAAACACATTTTAAGAAAACTAAAGTAGTTGAAGAATATGAAGATTGTAGACAAATTAAGGGAAGAACAAATAGGGGTCTGATGGAAGCCCACAGGCAGATAAAAATAAAGATGTTTGAATGCTGTGGAAAGAATGACACAAAAGAGACTAATTAATTCCATGAACATGCCTAAAATACTACAGATGAATGCCATAATAACAGAAGCAACAAAGCAAATAATTTGAGATGTATTATAATCTTGTAGTATTAGTGTTTTGTATGTTACAAAGTTGTGCTAGGATTTTAAAAATTTGTGTACTCTTGTTGATTTCTGCTTATTAGTGCAAACTGCACACATCCTAGTTTGGATATCTCTTGAAAATGTGAGCTACATGTTGCACATTGCAAAAAAATTTTTGAGGTGTGAATATTATCCCTGATGTTTAAACAACACATTTAAAAAAAGGTTTTAAAACAGGATGATCACTGATCATTGGCAGTGGCCAGAGTGCTGCTGCCTCTAGAAGGATTTTGAGGTCGAGTTCAGATTCAGTGGGAAAGTTTAATGTTTAATTATTCATGCTTTCCATGGTTAAAAGAGGAGAGATGGGAAGTATTCCTGGTTTAGTAGTTTACCTTGTAATGCTACAATGTACTCAAAATCAGTGTGATCCATTATAGAGGATTATGCCCAATATCTGATGACTTACCTTAACAGGAGAGTTAAATAACAGTTTTCACTAATTCAAAAAGTTATATTGAATACATTACAGCCCTGTTTTTCTTCTTTAGTATGGATTAAAATAAAGGAAATATATTTCTTGAAGGATTTACCTTAAAATTAGAATTTTCTGAATATGAGTATGGACTCTGATATGCTTTGGCTGAGTCCCCACCCAAATCTCATCTTGAATTGTAGCTCTCATAATTCCTGCAGGTTGTGGGAGGGACCTGGTGGGAGATAACTGAATCATGCAGGTGGGTTCCCCCATATTGTTCTTGTGGTAGTGAATAAGTCTCAGGAGAACTGATGGTTTTATAAGAGGAAGCCCTTTTTGCTTGTTTCTCATTCTCTGTCTGCCTGCTACCATGTAAGATGTGCCTTTGCTCCTCCTTAGCTTTCTGCCATAAGTGTGAGGCCTCCCTGCCCATGTGAAACTATGAGTTCATTAAGTCTCTTTTTCTTTGTAAATTACTCAGTCTTTGGTATGTTTTTATTAGCAGTGTGAGAACAGATTAATACAGATTCATTTAGCTGTTATGTTAGTGAGAGAAGTTACAAATGCTACTCAATTTGCAATGCTTTATTTAATCAACTTACAAATCATGTATGTTTCTGTCACCTTTCAATAAATATTCTTACTTTTGTATTTTAAAATAGTAAAGGGTTTTATAATAGTATAGTTATTTTCTCTGAAAATCCTTTAATTTAAATGTGCCAGTTCATTTTACATTCAAAGAATACGAAAGAAAATAATTTGAATTATGATGACCTATTCAATATATTTAATTTTTAATGTATATTTAGTCTTTTACTCACAGATTCAATTGTGAATTGTAAGCAAACAAAATTTTATATTTCAGTTTATATCTCTATTGGGAAATAATAAAAAATTTATTTTTAAAAATTACTGAGAGTAATAGATCCCAACAGTAGTCTCTGAGTCAATTATTTTATGTTTTATATTTAATAAGCCTTGAACTTTGTTGTCAAATTTGATTGCTATAACAAAAGAAAATGTCATAATAGTCATAGTCATATAACAATAACAATATTTTCTTTTCCAGATAATCCTCCTGACAAAAGATTGTATCAGCAGTAGAATAGCAACTTTTAGAATCTATGTATTTATGTCCTGCATATTGTTACTGTCATCTATTACAAACCTCACTAAATTTCAGAATCACACGGAGAGTTTTAAAAGCACTGATATTCCTAGATCCTAATCCCATCCCACTAAATCAGAATCTCTAGGATACAAGATTCAACAAGTTATGTATTTAAAAGCTCCACAGAGGCAAGTGATCAGCCAGGCTTGAGAGCCATTCCCACATCTATCTAAAGTATATGTGTATATGTGGGCATGTGGAGAAGGTCAATAGCAAAGAGAAAGTCCTTGTGTTAATTTTTGTTGCTGGTGCACTTGTATAGTCCTTATAGAGAATCTTTTAATAATATTGACTTAAGGCCACATTTACATCACTGCTATCTACTTTTTAATGATTTATCACAAAAACTCTTGAGAATTTTTGAGAATTTGACACATGTGATATACTAGAACAGAAAAAGTGTAGAAATGAACTGTACCAATAAAAAATCATTTTGCTAAATATAAATAAATGAAAGTCGAAAAACATGCATAGAAAGAAGAGGGTTGATTTTAGCTTAGTGACTAGATAAAAGTGGATTAAGTAAGTAACTGCTGCTGTTTTAACACAGTTTAGGAGGTTATTGACCTTCATTTCTTCAGTGGAAGAAGTAAGGTTTGTTGCTTACAGCTAGTGATTTGAATCCAGGCCTTTTTAAATTCAAAATGTTTCACAAATCACTCTTAGCCCCTTTACATGTCACTGTCAGCCACTTTACTAGAGAGACTGCCCATCTTACATTAACATCATAGGCCATTGACCTTGATTTCTTGGATGACATGGCATACCACCAAATGTGATACATAAGTATAGTGACAAAAATAAATAAATAAATAAAAGAGAGAGTACAAAGTAAAGTTTCCTGAGACAATTTCAGCTGGAAACACAGAAATCGGTAAGATGTTGGGACTGCTGTTGGTTGTATTTCGAGGATGCCTGAGGTATGAGGTACAAAGACCCTTTGGAATTAAACATATCAGAAGTGGTGGGAACTAGAAAGAAACAAGCATATTTAGATGGAACTCAAACATCCATATTTATTTATTTAAGGAGTCCCTGAAAATGGGTATAAACTTCTTATCAAACACAGAGATGATCTGGCTGATTTAAGATGTTTCAGGTTCATAAGACACTGTAACAATCAATAGAGAGGAATAAGGTTGTAAAGCAACTGAAAATTTATTTGATGAAACAAAATTGACAATATATATAATAGAGAAATATCATGCAGAGGAGGAGGTGAGAAAAAAATACCAGGATTTTATTTTATTTTATTTATTAATATTATTTAGAGACAGAGTCTCACTATGTTGCCTAATCTGATCTCAAATTCTTGAGCTCAAAAAATCCTCCCGCCTCAGCATCCCAAATTGCTGAAATTTCAGGCATGAGCCACCATGCCTGGCTGAAAACAGGATTTTAGCTAGTATTTACAAATGTACAATTGTTTGTTTTGTTTTATTTTCTGAGACGGAGTCTTGCTCTGTCACCCAGGCTGGAGTGCAGTGGTACGATCTTGGCTCACTGCAACCTTCGCTTCCCGGGTTCAAGCCCGGCTAAGTTTTGTATTCTTAGTAGAGATGGGGTTTCACCATGTTGGCTGCGGTGGTCTCAAACTCTTGACCTTGTGATCCGCCCACCTCGGCCTCCCAAAGTGCTGGGATTACATGTGTGAGCCACCATGCTGGGCCAAACTTACAATTAATCAGAATCTTCAAGAAAGACTTTTTTAAGTGCAGATTCTTAGGAATGACACCCAAGAATCCTGACTCAGTAAGTCTGAAGTAAGAGTCATAAATCTGAGTTTTGATGGATTCCCGAGGTGAGTCAGATAGGCAACTAAATGTAGAAATCACCAGTTCAGGCGAAAGAAAGCTATTCTTGGACTGTTAAAATATGAATTCTACTTCTGTCACTTAGTAATAAAGCTAGATGGAAAATACGATTTTAAGTTTCTGGGCCTCGCTGTAAAATTAGGGACATGAACTAGAATACAAGGCATGAACTTCTTTGCTCAACCATAGTGGTCCATGGAGCCCCAAGAGCTGAGCAGTCTTGATGAATTAGGAATGGGACCCAGAGCACTGTCTGCTTAGCCATCCTCCCCACTGGCCAATAGCCTCAGAGAGGACCTCTTAGAGACCCTCAGATTCCAGGTTGAAAACCATGAAATTAATGCATGCTAAGATCCCTTCCATGTCTAAGATTATAAAATCAGTAGGAATAGTTCCTGTCATATTAATTAGTTATCAGTCAAATGAGGAAATTGGAAGATGGAAGGAACATCAGCCAGAAGGTCCAATTACTAGAACCAGAATTCTGTCTTTCAGTGGGCAGTTGGACAAATAGGCTGTTCAGGTCAGAAAAAATGGTTAAGGAAGATGCAATGTGTGCCTCTTCTTTTGCACATGGCAGAGATACATTTGATAGGAAGTCTAAAATCTGTTATATGGGCCAAGAAATCCAGGCTTCCATGGCAAAGTCATAATGATGCATGAAGTTGTGATCCATCATGTCTTTGGGTCCATAATGGAGTATCACATCAATTCAGTTTTACTCTGATGACAGTTGATGACATGCTCTCTAAACTAGAAAACTAATGCCTTGCCAAACAAAGGAAAATATTATTTAAAGGTTACTGTGCTTTTAAACATTTTTTACTTTACTAACAAATAATATGGATCATCAACTTTGTCTCAAAAGATTTAGGTATTCCTCCACAAATTTATTTTACAATCACATTCTATGTTGCATAGACATCTGTGTCAATTAATGTATTCTATTTTATTTTTAACCGAGTACATCTAATTTGCAAATAAAACATCCCCAGGAGGTGGAAATAATACTCTAATTTCTTTACTGAATTAGCTCATTAGAGTAATGTGTATATATACATTATTTTATGTAGTAGGAACATTTTGTGGATACTATAGAACCGTAATTATTTAGTATGCACGATAACACCCATAGATATGTCCTTTCTATCTTTTTTTTTTTCTCACAGACACTTTTACCCTTTCTTGGCTCTCTAGTTTTTCCGTCAAATTTTTAGGCTATTAGTCCTATTTTTTTTTTTTTAATTTATTTATTATTATTATACTGTAAGTTGTAGGGTACATGTGCATAACGCAGGTATGGTTTGTTACATATAGAGCATTTCTGTGCCCTTGTTGGTGTGCTGCACCCATCAACTCACATTATTTACATCAGGTATAACTCCCCACGCAACCTCCCTCTCCCCATGATAGGCCCCGGTGTGTGATGTTCCCCTTCCCGAGTCCAAGTGATCTCTCATTGTTCAGTTCCCACCTATGAGGAACATGTGTTTGGTTTTCTGTTCTGTGATAGTTTCATAAGAATGATGGATTCCACGCATCCATGTCCCTACAAAGGACAAACTCATCCTTTTTATGGCTGCATAGTATTCCATTATATATGTACACATTTTCTTAATCCAATCTGTCACTGATGGACATTTGGGGCTGATTCCAAGTCTTTGTTATTGTGAATAGTGCTGCAATAAACATACGTGTGCATGTGTCTTTAGACAGCATAATTTATAACTTTTTGCATATACTCCAGTAATGGGATGGTTGGCCATATGGTACATCTAGTTCTAGAGATCCTTGAGGAATCGCCATACCTGTTTTCCTATAATGGTTGAACTAGTTTACAATCCCACCAACAGTGTAAAAGTGTCTTATTTCTCCACATCCTCTCTCCAGCACCTGTTGTTTCCTGACTTTTAATGATCGCCATTCTAACTGGTGTGAGATGGTATCTCATTGTGGCTCTTTGATTTGCATTTCTCTGATGGCCAGTGGATGATGAGCATTTTTCATGTGTTTGTTGGCTGTATGAATGTCTTTTGAGAAATGTCTATTCATATCCTTTGTGGCTCCTAATTTTTGATGTAGCTGTTTGTTTTTTCTTGTAAAATTTGTTTGAGTTCTTTGTATTCTGATAGTCTTTTGTCAGATGAGTAGATTGCAAAATTTCTTTTCCCATTCTGTAGGTTGCCTTGTTCAATTTGATGGTAGTTTCTTTGCTGTGCAGAAGCTTCTTTAGTTTAATGAGATCCCATTTGTTTCTGAATTTTGGCTTTTGCTGTCATGTTGGTGTTTTAGACATGAAGTCTTGCCTCCATGCCTATGTCCTGAATGGTACTACCTAGGTTTTCCTCTAGGATTTTTATGGTATTAGGTCTAACATTTTAAGTCTCTAATCCATCTTGAATTACTCCCTCGTGATATGAGTATGTGGAAAGGATCCAGTTTCAGCTGTCTACTTATGGTTAGCCAATTTTCCCAGCAATTCACTTATTAAATAGGGAATCCTTCCCCATTTCTTGTTTCCTCTCAGGTTTGTCAAAGATCAGATGGCTGTAGATGTATGGTATTATTTCTGAGGACTCTGTTCTGTTCCATTGGTCTATATCTCTGTTTTGGTACCAGTACCATGCTGTTTTGTTACTGTAGCCTTGTAGTATAGTTTGAAGTCAGGTAAAGGTGATGCCTAGCTTTGTTCTTTTGACTTAGGGATTATCTTTGAGATGCGGCTCTTTTTTTTGGTTCCATATGAACTTTAAAGTAGTTTTTCCCAATTCTGTGAAGAAACTCATTGGTAGCTTGATGGGAATGGCATTGAATCTATAAATTACCTTGGGCAGTATGGCCATTTTCACAGATATTGATTCTTTTCCTATCCATGAGCCAGTATGTTCTTCCACTTGTTTGTGTCCTTTTATTTCACTGAGCAGTGGCTTGTAGTTCTCCCTGAAGAGGTCCTTACATCCCTTGTAAGTTGGATTCCTAGGTATTTTATTCTCTTTGAAGCAATTGTGAATGGAAGTTCATTCATGATTTGGCTCTGTCATTCGTTACTGGTGTATAAGAATGCTTGTGATTTTGCACATTAATTTTGTATCCTGAGATTCCTTTGCTGGAAGCTGCTTATCAGCTTACAGACTCTTGGGCTGAGACAATGGGGTTTTCAAATATACAATCATGTCATCTGCAAACAGGGACACTTGATCTCTTTTCTTTCCTAACTGAATACCCCTGATTTCTTTCTCTTTGCCTAATTGCCCTAGCCAGAACTTCCAACACTATGTTGAATAGGAGTGGTGAGAGAGGGCATCCTGTTCCCAGCCAGTTTTCAAAGGGAATTTTTTCCAGTTTTTGCCCATTCAGCATGATATTGGCTGTGGGTTTGTCATAAATAGCTCTTATTATTTTTTGAGGCACGCTCCATCAATACCTAATTTATTGAGCTGCTTTAGCATGAAGGGCTGCTGAATTTTGTCAAAAGCCTTTTCAGATTCATTGAGATAACCATGTGGTTCTTTGTCTTTGGTTCTGTTTATATGCTGGATTTTCGGCGTTTATTGATTTTATGAATGTTGAACCAGCCTTGCATCCCAGGGATGAAGCCCACTTGATCATGGTGATGCTTTGATGTGCTGGGTTGAACTGGTTTGCCAGTATTTTATTGAGGATTTTGAGAACATGTTCATCAGGGAGCATTGGTCTAAAATTTTTTGTTGTATCTCTGCCAGGCTTTATCAGGATGATGTTGGCCTCATAAAATGAGTTAGGAGGACTCCCCTTTTCTATTGATTGGAATAGTTTCAGAAGGTTCGGTACTCAACTCTCCTTTGTACCTCTGGTAGAATTCAGCAATCCATCAGGGTCCTGGACTTTTTGGTTGTATTAATTGTTGCTCTCAATTTCAGAGCCTGCTATATTGGTCTATTCATAGGGATTCAACTTCTTCCCTGGTTTAGTCTTGAAGAGTGTAAGTGTCCAGGAAATTATCCATTTCTTCTAGATTTTCCAGTTTATTCTAAGTAGAGGTGTTTATAGTATTCTCTGGATGGTAGTTTGTATTTCTGTGGGCTCTGTGGTATATCCCTTTATCATTTTAATTAAGGGCTAATTTGATTCTCTTTCTCTTTTCTTTTATTAGTCTTGCTTAGTGGGTCTGTCAATTTTGTTGATCTTTTTCCAAAACCAACCCTGGATTCATTGATTTTTGGAGGCATTTCAGTGCTCCTGGCCCTCTCAGTTCATCTGACTATTTCTGTACCACCAGCTTCTAAATGCTGCCTTGTTTAATTCTCTTTTTAGTTGGGCGTATGTTAGAGTGTCAATTTTAGATCTTTCTCCTGCTTTCTCTTGTGGGTATTGAAAGGCAATTTCTCTCTACACACTGCTTTAAATGTGTCCCAGAGATTCTGGTATGTTGTATCTTTTGTTCTCATTGCCTCAAAGAACATCTTATTTCTGCCTTCATTTCAAGTATATGTACCCAGTAGTCATTCAGGAGCAGGTTGCTCAGTTTCCATGTAGTTGAGCGTAGTTTTGATTGGAGTTTCTTAGTCCTGAGTTCAGTTTGATTTCACCTGTGGTCTGGAGAGACAGTTTGTAAATAATTTCTGTTCTTGTACATTTAATATGGCTTTTACTTCCAATTACGTGGGTCAATTTTGGAATAAGTACGATGTGGTGCTGAGAAGAATGTATATTCTGTTGATTTGGGGTGGAGAGTTCTATAGATGTCTATTAGGTCTGCTTGCCAGAGATGAGTTCAATTCCTGGATATCCTGCTAGTCTCTGTCTCGCTGATCTGTCTAATGTTTATGTGGAGGTTGAAGTCTCCCATTAGCTGTTGCATGGGAGCTTGGATAAGTCTCTTTGCAAGCCCTAAGGACTCGCCTCATGAATCCAAGTGCCCTGCACAAGTACATACTGTGATGTAGCTCTTCCTAAGTTGAATTGATCTCCTTTACCATTATGTAATGGCCTTTGTCTCTTTTGATTTTGATGGTTTAAAGTCTGTTTTATCAGAGACTAGTATCAACCCCGCTTTTTTGTTCTCCAGTACTTGCTTGGTAAATCTTCCTCCATCCCTTTATTTTGAGCCTATGTATGTCTCTGGCAGAGATGGGTCTCCTGGAATACAGCAGACTGATGGGTCTTGACTTTTTATCCAGTTTGCCAGTCTGTGTGTCTCTTTAATTGGAGCATTTAGTCCATATTTACATTTAAGGTTAAGATTGTTATGTGTGAACTTGATCCTGCCATTATGATATTAACTGGTTATTTTGCTCATTAGTTGATATAGTTTCTTTCCTAGCCTCGATGGTCTTACATTTTGGCATGTTTTTGAGATGGCTGCACCGCTTGTTCCTTTCCATGTTTAGTACCCTCCAGGGTCTCTTTGCAAGGCAGGCCTAGTGGTGACAAAACTTAAGCATTTGCTTATCTGTAAAGGATTTTATTTCCTCTCACCTCTATGAAACTTAGTTTGGCTGATATGAAATTCTGGGTTTAAAATTCTTTTCTTTAAGAATGTTGAATATTGGCCCCCACTCTTCTGGTTTGTAGAGTTTCTGCCTAGAGATCTGCTTTCGTGAGTCTGATGGGCTTCCCTTGTGGGTAAACCCACCTCTCTCTTGGCTGCCCTAAGATTTTTCCTTCATTTCAACTTCTTGGTGAATCTGGCAATTATGTGTCTTGGAGTTGTTTCCTTTCCTGATGAGTATCTTTGTGGCTGCCTTGTATTTCCTGATTTGAATGTTATCTGCCCTTACCAGGGTTGGGGAAGTTCTCCCGGGATGATATCCCTGAAGAAGAGTGTTTTCCAACTTGGCTCCATTTTTCCTCACTTTCAGGCACCCCTAACCAGACGATTTATTCGGAGAGAACCGAGCATACTTTGTGGTTGTCTATTTCTTTTGTTTCTTCGCCTATTTCATCTTATCTGATCCTTAATCGCCATAATTTCTTCCAGTTGATCGAGCCGGAAAGCATTGAAGTTGCATTTGTCACGATTGTGGTCATGCTTTTTCATCTTTTCGCTTCTGTTTATGACCTCTGCATTAATTGCCTTAGCCTCGCCAATTCTTCCACTTTTTCAAGATTTTTAGTTTCTTTATGCTTGGCACGTAATTCTCCTTAGTTTTATGAATTTATGGACTGTTTTCTTTCCTTATCTCCTCCTCACAAGTCATTCTCCGTCCAGCTTTGATCCTGTTGGCGATGATTATGCGCCCTTGCCAGGGAGATGCGCCTTGTTTTTTGAATTTCCAGCTTTTCTGCCCCGCTTTTTCCCCATCTTTGTGCTTCCATCTGCCTTTGGTCTTTGAGATGATGGTGATGTACTGATGGGGTTTTGGTGTAGGTGTCCTTCCCTGCCGATAGTTTTCTCTCAACAGCCAGGGACTCAGCTAAAATGTTGCATTGCTTGAGGTCCACTCCAGACCTGTTTGTCTGGGTATCAGCAGCAGAGACTGCAGAACCAGAATATTTCTGAACAGCAAGTATACCTGTCTGATTCTTTGCTTGGAAGCTTCCTCTCAGGGGTGTACTCCACCCTGTGAGGTGGGGTGTCAGACTGCCCCCCAGTGGGATGTCTCCCAGTTAGGGCTACTCAGGGTCAGGACCGCTTGAGCAGGGGGAGTCTGTCCTTCTCAGATCTCAACCTCCGTGTTGGGAGATCCACTGCTCTCTTTCAAAGCTGTCAGGATTGTGAGTCGCTTGGGTCTGCAGAGAGGCATCTGCTGCTTGTTACGTTGTTTACGCCCTGCCCCCAGAGGTGAGTCTACAGAGACAGGCAGGAGCTTTTGAGCTGCTGTGAGCTCCACCCAGTTCCCGGGAAGCCCTGCATGAGCACTCACTTAAGCCTGAGCAATGGCTGGCTTCCTCCCAGCCTCGCTGCCTGAGCTGTAGATCACAGACTGCCAGGATAGCAATGACGGAGGCTCCGTGGGTGTGGGACCCCCAGCCAGGTACGGGATATGATCTCCGGTGCCTCCGTTTGCCCAAAGCCAGGCATTAGTGGGAGTTACCCGAGCCTCCAGGTGTTGTGTGTCTCAGTTCCCCTGGCTGTGGTAAGGATTCCCTCCCTTGGCGCTTCCCAGGAGGTAATGCTCGCCCGCTTCAGCTCGCTGGTCGGGTTGGGTAGCCAATCAGTACCGATCTTCCGCACTCCCCAGTGAGATGAACCCAGTACCCCAGTTGAAAATGCCGTAAATCACCGGGTCTTCTGTGTCGCCATGCTGGGAGTTGAAGACTTGAGCCGCTCCTGCCCGCCATCTTGGTTCTATTAGTCCTATTTAAAAAAGCTATTTAAGAATCTTAAAAATTTTATAGACAAGTACACATTACCACTAGGGAATGCATTCGAAATAAGTGCGCACCATGTTAGGAGCTGGGAATCCATATGGGTCTGTAGCAACCTCAATTCTTGCCTCCTCAGAAGAAACAACTCAACCTAGGGGCACAAGGTAGAGTGAGAGACTAAGGCAAGTTTTAGAGCAGGAGTGAACGTTTATTGAAATGTTTAGAGCAGGAATAAAGGAAGTACACTTGGCAGAGGGCCAAATGAGCAACTTGAGAGATCAAGTGCACAGTTTGACTTTTGACTTGGAGTTTTATATGTCAGCATTCTTCCAGGGTCTGCGTCTGCTCCCCTGATTCTTACTTGGGGTGGGCGGTCAGCATGCACAGTGGCCTGCCAACACTTGGGAGGGATCGCATGTACAGATGTTTACTGGAGTGTAGACATGCTCACTTGAGGTGTTCTTCCTTTACCAGCCAAATGTTCCTAGAATGTCATATGACAGTTAAACCCCATCATTTTTCCTCTTAGTGTGTGTGCATGCTTGAGCCCACTCGCCCACCTCCCGAGATCTTATCAGGCAGCTACTGATCACCAGGTTCAGGGTTTTTTTCTTTGTGTTGGGAGACTGCTTTTCCCTGGCACTGGCTGCAACCAATTATTGTTTTACAGAGATAGTTTTAACAAACTGCCTACCACCACCTAATGGTTGCCTGTCATTCCTGGGTAGGGGCCCTCTCCTGCCCAGCTCATGTCTGACTGACTACCTACTGTATATAACACACATATGTTTTGAAAGATTATTTAGGAAGGAAAATGGATATTTATCTTAAAAAAATGTGTGTTCTATTTCAAAATGGTTGACCAACCAAACACAGACATTTGCTTTCTCCCCCTCCCAAATGCAATTAAAAAGATAGAAGAGTTTTCTTTTTTTTTTTTTCCATGGAGGGCTAGTTGGCAGTAGCTCTCAGGATTTTATTTTATTTTATTATTTTTTTTCTTTTTATTTATTTATTTATTATTATTATTATACTTCAAGTTCTAGGGTACATGTGCATAACGTGCAGGTTTGTTACATATGTATACTTGTGCCATGTTGCTGTGCTGCAACCATCAACTCGTCAGCACCCATCAACCTGTCATTTATCAGGTATAACTCCCACGTAATCCCTCCCCCTTACCCTCCCATGATAGGCCCCAGTGTGTGATGTCCCTTCCTGAGTCCAAGTGATTCATTGTTCAGTTCCCACCTATGAGTGAGAACATGCAATGTTTGGTTTTGTGTTCCTTGTGGATAGTTTTATAAGAATGATAGTTCTTAGGCTGCAGTCCATGTCCCTACAAAGGACACAACCATCCTTGTTTATGGCTGCATAGTATTCCATGGTGTATATGTGCCATTTCTTAATCCAGTCTTCAATACCGATGGACATTTGGGTTGATTCCAAGTCTTTGCTATTGTGAATAGTGCCGCGAATAAACATAATGCAGTGCATGTGTCTTTTATAGCAGCATGATTTTATAACTTTGGGTATATACCTGTAATGGATGGTTGGGTCATATGGTACATCTAGTTCTAGATCCTGAGGAATCGCCATACTGTTTTCCATAATGGTTGAACTAGTTTACAATCCCACCAACAGTGTAAAAGTGTTCCTATTCCATGCCATCCTTCCAGCACCTGTTGTTTCAGACTTTTTAATGATCGCCATTCTAACTGGTGCGGAGATGGTATCTCACTGTGGTTTTGATTTGCATTCTCTGATGGCCAGTGATGATGAGCATTTTTTCATGTGTCTGTTGGCTGTATTGAATGTCTTCTTTTGAGAAATGTCTGTTCATATCCTTTGCCCACTTTTGATGGGGTTGTTTTTTTTCTTGTAAATTTGTTTTGAGTTCTTTATAGTTCTGATATTAGCCTCTGTCGTGATGAGTAGATTGCAAAAAATTTTCTCCCATTCTGTAGCTGCCTGCCTCACCTGATGGTAGTTTCTTTGCTGTGCAGAAGCTCTTTAGTTTTCTAATGAGATCCCATCATCACCTTTGGCTTTGTTGCCGTTGCTTTTTGGTGTTTTAGGACATGAAGTCTTGCCCATGACTCATGTCCTGAATGGTACTACCTAGGTTTTCCTCTAGGGCTTTTAGAGGAAAAGAAGAAGTCAAATCTCTGTTGTCCCTCTTGCAGATGACATGATTGTATATTTAGAAAATCCCATTGTCTCAGCCTCCAAAATCCTTAAGCTGATAAGCAACTTCCAGCAAAGTCTCCAGGATACAAAATTAATGTGCAAAAAATCATGTGCTACTCCATACACCAGTAACAGACAAACAGAGAGCCAAATCATGAATGAACTCCATTCACCGTTTCCAAAGAGAAATAAAATACTCTAGAACTAAACTGACAAGGGATGTAAAGGACCTCTTCAAGGAGAATCCACAAACCACTGCTCAGTGAAATAAAAGAGGACACAAACAAATGGAAGAACATACCATGCTCATGGATAGGAAGAATCAATATCGTGAAAATGGCCATACTGCCTAAGGTTATTTATAGGATTCAATGCCATCCCCATTGGCTACCGAACGAGCTTCTTCACAGAATTGGAAAAACTGCTTTAAAGTCTTCATATGGAACCAAAAAAGAGCCTGCATCTCTAAGACAATCCGTCAAAAAGAACAAAGCTGGAGGCATCACGCTACCTGACTTCAAACTATACTACAAGGCTACAGTAACTAAAACAGCATGGTACTGGCGTACCAAACCAGATATAGACCAATGGAACAGAACAGAGTCCTCAGAAATAATACCACACATCTACAGCCATCTCCGATCTTTGACAAACCTGAGAGAACAAGAAATGGGGAAAGGACTCCCATTTAATAAATGGTGCTGTGGGAAAATTGGCTAGCCATAAATAGAAAGCTGAAACTGGATCCTTTCCTTACTCCTTATATGAAAATTAATTCAAGATGGATTAGAGACTTAAATGTTAGACCTAATACCATAAAAACCCTAGAGTTTTCTTCTTGGTTTTTTAATGAAAATAAATAATAAGGCCATAGAACTAAAAAACATGGGGGAAATGTTCTACTAGTGACACAAAAAGTTTAGGAAATTTGGGGCAATATATAGCAGCTGGGCTTCAGATTAATGATAATAAAACAAAACTACTGGCATAAAACATTTTCTCCTCGATTGAGTCTTAAGGACTTGCTTCTCATACTGGTCAGCAGACCAGCGGCATTGACATAGCCAGAGAGTTTGTTAGAATGGAAACTCTCAGGCCCCACCATGCACCTAAGTAATCTGAATGTATTTTTACAAAATCTCCAGGTGATTCTTATGCACAATGTGCGTTTGAAAATCCCTGTGCTAGGGCACTGTAATACCAGCACTATTATTCTTAGCTTAGCAATAGACTCACTTGGAGAACTTTTAGCAGCTGATCACTTTTCTTTATCCCTAAAGATCTGACTGAATTGGTCTAGTGCAGATGTGACTTAAATTCTCCTTGGGTCATTTTAATGTACAGCTAGCATTGAGAATCTCAGGAGTAACAGGAAAACTGGGAGAATTACCAAATTACCAGAATTACCAAAAAGCTTCAGTCCAGCTGAGTTGCACACTCATCTAAAATATTGTCTGCCTTATGTAAAAACAGCAAGCAGAATGCATAAAACAACTGAAAAATAAAACTGAGTGATCTGTGCACGTTGATTTTCAATCATAGCTATGAATGAATAATCACCTCTGTGGGTGGGATACAGGCAGCAATAATTGTTGAAGCTCCCCAGATGTTTTCAATTTGCAGTCAAGTTTGAGATTCACCAGCCCAGAAAGTGTTGGAAATGGAGATATTTGATGATAATGTCAGGGCCACACAGAGATTCCAAGCAGAATTATTTATTGAATTTCCATGGTACACACAGAGTGGAGGAAAGGTGGTAATATAAACCAAGAAGACTTTTTTCCTTCTATTATCAAACAAGCCATAAATTTGCCTATGTTCTCCCACCTCATTCTGAAAGAAGTTTGCCTGTTTGAGCACCCTGCACAATTATCTCTAGAAAATTACCATTTGAGGGATGAGACTCCATGCACAAAGACTTGTTATAAAATTGCCAGAAGATTCTACATCCGCAGCAATTTGTAATTATGCTTATACTATGAAGCATCATTAGATATTTGGGAAAAATAAAAAAATAGAGAAGCATCTTGTGGATTAAAAGAGAGAAAGAATGAAATACAAGCGACTATGTAAACAAACAGTTCAAGATTAATATTTTGCATTAAAAATAAAATAATAAGGAAATCTCAGAAATCAAACATCGTCGCTGGAAGTTAAATACATTAATAGTGGTACTGTAGAGTTGTATAGACATAACTGGAGACTGAATTCACAATCTAGAGTATGAAGGATAGAAAATCAGCCAGAACATAAAGAAAATAGAGGTGCAGCATATGTGAAAGATACGGAAAGAGAGTATGAAAGAGAAAGAGAAAGAGAATGAGGACAGGGGAAGAAATAAAAATCTACAAAGAATATGAATAACTATTAGAATTCTTACCTTGATTCTAAATTCTGAGAGATAATGGCATAATTTATACTGAATTTTAAGGAAAAATATTTGAACGTGTGTCCAACATAACTATCATGCAAGCAAAAGAGCAAAAGTCAAGAAACAACAGACGCTGGAGAGGATGTGGAAAAATAGGAACGCTTTTACACTGTTGAGGGGAGTGTAAATTAGTTCAACCATTGTGGAAGACAGTGTGGTGATTTCCCAAGGATCTAGAACTAGAAATACCATTTGACTCAGCAATCCATTGCTGGATATATACCCAAAGGATTACAAATCATTCTACTATAAAGACACATGCACTCATATGTTTATTGCAGCACTGTTCACAATAGCAAAGACTTAGAACCAACCCAAATGACCATCAGCGATAGACTGGATAAAGAAAATGTGGCACATATACACCATGGAATACTATGCAACCATAAAACAGGATGAGTTCATGTCGTTTGCAGGGAATGTATGAATCTGGAAACCATCATTCTCAGCAAACTAACACAAGAACAGAAAACCAAACACTGCATGTTCTCACTCATAAGTGGGAGTTGAACGATGAAAACACGTGGACGTAGGGAAGGGAACATTACACACCAGGGCCTGTCAAGGGGTGGGGGAAGGGGAGGGAGAGCATTAGGAGAAATACCTAATGTAGATGACAAGTTGATGGGTACAGCAAACCACTATAGCACTTGTATACCTATGTAACAAACCTGCACATTCTGCACATGTATCCCAGAACTTAAAGTATAATTTTAAAAAATTAAAAAGAGTAAAGATTCAGAGATGATAATCCCTTATACCCAATGCTAGAAACAAGAGAAAGGAGGGGAAGAAAGAAGATTGGAGAAAAGACAGAACAAATATTATTTTAGGACATATTTTAGGAAAGCAAATATAAATAAGAAAAAATGAAGTGAAACACACACAAAAAGGTATTATAACACATCATAAGATGCATATTTGTCTAAAAATGATTGATTGTAAACCTCTGAAATTCAATATAATTGATAAAATAATTTTTAGAATGGTAGTAGAAATGTGGTTAAAAAAAGAAATTTTATTATGAGTGATGAAATAAGTGAAGGAAGGGAAAGGAGATAAACACATATCAGAGTTCTTGTCTTGCCAAAATTGATATAGAATATTAAAGGTGAAAGAGCATGTAATTATAATATTTTTGCCAAGTTTTAGCATAACTACCAGAATAGAGAATATATAATTTTAAGTGAATATGGGAAAAACAAAATAATGTTAAACATTTCAAAAAAGTCATTAAAACCATGTTAATGACAAAGTATAAAATAAAGTGGCAAGGACAATCTAACATTTTAAGTGAATAAATGTAATTAAATAGACTAGATCTCACTCTGTAGATAAGAATGCCAAGATGTGTCCAAAGTAAATATTACATAAAATACAGTGTATAAACAAAATGAACATAAAGGGAAACATAAATGTATTTGTGTTTTAGGTAATTCCTAAAATGGTATCATTATTACAATGAAAAACAATTTAAGGAAAACTTAGAATGCTGAAAGATAGAAAACTGATGTGTTGGTTAGGGTTGATCAGGAAAATGGAAGTCACTCCTTGTATTTCAGGTAGGAAGGGCTTTATACATGAAAATAATGGGCTGCAAAATCACCGGAAGGTCATGATAGGGAAGGGTGTGAAAGCCATTACCTACCTCTGTCTGCAGTAACAAAGCTTTGCTTCTAAAGAGTTGAAAAGAACTCTATGCAAATCTCAAGGATTTCTGTGAGGTGGAAGGAACGCTGTTATTTGCGGTCCTAATACAGGTGCTTCAAATCTCACACAGGCTAGCTACCCATGCTACTGCTTGCTTTGAAAGAATGACAGCCTTTCCTTCTCTTCAACCTTTGAAATATCGTTGAAGACATTTTATTGGAAACTCTTAAATGGAATCACAGAAGGAAAGGAAATTTTGGAAATGTAGTTTGTGACTTCTTTGCAACATGAGGAAAAGGGAGTGGTTATAAAGCAAAATTTACAAAAGAAAACCCTGATAATTTTTTAAAGGTACAATCGATTAAGAACACATGCATCACCTGATAAAAACTAACTCAGCCAGTTAATCAAGTGTAATATCAACAGTGATAATACATGTTGATAGTATATACTCTTCAGTAGTATGATGAAATGGTACCATACATTGTTGGTCTTCCTTATAATTCCAGTCTATTACAAACAAAAAAATCAGATCAATCCCGATTGATAGAAAGTCTGCAAAATACATAATCAATATTCATCAAAACTGTCATAGTCATTAAAAACAAGGAATTATGAGAAACTCTCACACCAAGAAAAGCCAGGGGAGACAGGATGACTAACTGAAACGTAATATCTTTTTTGGAATCTTAAACAGAGAAAAGGAATTAGGCCAAAATGGAAGAAATTAGAATAAATTCTGGCCTTTAGCTAATAACAATGTATCAGTATTGGTTCATTAATGGTGACAAATATACCATACTAGTTTGAGGTGTGAATACCAGGGGAAACTGTGGAAAGGGTATATATAAACTCTCTTTACTACATTTTACAGGTTTTTTTAAGTGCCATTTTACTCTAAAATTAAAAATATTTAAAATATGTATTAATTTTGATAGGAAAATGATTTTACCTATTATTAATTTTTTATTATTTTATAATTTTTTACCCTTTTAAATTTTTTACCATTTTCCATTTCTTTTTACCTACTGAGAAGTAAAATAAAACATGAACAATAACCTGTTAATAATACACATTGACTAAATACAAAAGATGCCAAATGTTATCAATGACTTATTCTACTCTGAGCTCAGTCTGTCACATTTTCCTATTTGTTTTATTTTAGAAGTAGAATTTCTGTAGGTACAGTCGTAACTTTTGAGAGAAAGGATATCTTTCTTCAACTCCATTTGAATATTAGTTTATTTTGCTAGTGTTTGAATGATCATTCTTAAATATTTAATATAAGCATATATTTACTTCTATATCCTCTGCTTTCTCAAGAAGTTATAATTTTGAAGTTCAGTTTTAGTGACAGATAGATGCATTTATTATTTTAAAATAATCAAATGTATTAGTATAAAAATAATCAAAAGCACTTATTATCTAAAAATAATAGAAAAACATTGTAAAATAATGAAAAATAATTTTTAGGATCTTTCTTTTTCCAAAGTTACGTTAAAGATAAAATGACTATATACAATGAGGTCTAAAATATGTAACATTTATTAAATTTATACATACAGTAGCTTTTAAAAAGTTGCCATATAGTTCTGGAAAACTAAAAAGCTATGCACATATACAGGACTGTATTCATGCCTAGAAAATACCTCGGAAAACTGTAATCGCATGCCTCTAGTTGACCGTAAGGTTCTGGCCAAGTAGAGAGGGAAGTTTTTAAGGCAGAATTGAAACTGCTGGGCTATTAAAGGGCCCAGCACATAAGCAGTGTTTGGCAGCCAAAAGTGGAAGACTTACTCGTTCAAAGCAATTAGGAAGATAAATTTTATTGTCAAATATTAGGTGACTGTCAAAATGCCAAAGAAACCACTAAAAAAAAACTTTGAAAGCAAATATTAAAGAAAAAATATATAATTTAAATGGCCCATGAAACACTAAAGATATCTATTTAGTACACAAATATGGTAATTAAGAAAAGAGAGCAACAATGGATAAAACATAGACATATAGAAAATGAATAGCAAAATAGCAAATGCAATTCCTACCTTAGTAATTTTATTCATTTGAATGGATTTCTATAAAGGTACAAAGTACCAAATCTCACTCAATAAGGAATAGAAAATCTGAATTTATTCATAAGAAAACAGAGATTTAATTCCTAATCAACAACCACTCTCAAAAAAGTTACTGGGTAGGTGGTTTTATTGGTAAATTCTACCAAATATTTGAAAAGTGTATACCAATACTTCAAAGACTTTTAAAAAAATAGAAGAGGAGGGAACACTTCAAACTCATTTATGGGTTCAGTAACTCTGATACTCAAACCAGAGAGTCATCACACAAAAAGAAAACAAAAAACAATTTTCCTTATAAATATGATGCAAAAAATCCCACTTATATACCAGCAAACTGAATACAAGTAACAAAGAGGATTGAACAAGAAGACAAAGTGAAATTTACCCCAGGAAGTCAAGATTGGTTTAACGTCCAAAAATCAGACAACAAGTACATGATAATCTAAATAGAAAGAGAAATATCATGTGACAAATGCAATTTCATTTCATGATAGAAACTCTCAGCCAACTAGAAATAGAGGGCAGCTCTCCCAACCTAAGCAAAGCATAAGAAAAAACCCACTTAATATCATATTAGCTGAATGGCAGAATGTTTTTCCTGTAAGATAAGAAAGCAGACAAATACGTCTGTTCTTACCACTTGTGTTCAGTATTGTACTGGAGAGTCTAGATAAACAATTAAGAAAGAAAAAAACAAGAAAAATCATGTTGTAAAAGAGTAAATACAGTAATCTATACTTAGAAAACCTAGATTTAGTATATAGCAAATCTAAAGGCTCTACTACAATTTATTGGAATTAGTAAGTGATTTTTAGTAAGGGTGCAGGTTATAAGATCAATGTAAAAAATCAATTGTATTTTTATACACCAGCAAAAAGAATTTTTAAAATTAAATTAATAAAAAAGTTACTTTACATTTGCCACAAAAAGAATGCAATACATAGAAAGAACAAAAGAAATATTAGACTTGTACACTAGAAACGACAAAAACTATATTGACAGAAATTAAAGGAGATGAATAAATGGAAAAGACACTTGATATTCACAGATGGAATATTTAATATTGTTAAGATAGGAATATTCTCTAAATTGATATGCAGATTCAGCACAATCTTTATCAAAGTCTCAGATCCCTTCTTTCAGAAATTGACAAACTGACTTTAAAGTTTATATGGAAATGTGAGGAACCCAAAAAAGCCAAAAACAATTATGAAAAAGAAAAACAAAAACAAAGGTGGAGGACTAATACATTCTTATTTCAATTCTATCTACAAAGCTATAGTAATCAGACATCATGGTTCTAGCATGAGGATAGCTATATAAATCAATAGATTAAAGGTTAATAACAACTTGTATTTATAATAATAAAATAAATTCCTTTTTGAAAAAGGGCAGAGGGAATTCAGTGGGGGAAATAAAAATCTTTTTAAAAAATAGTGATGGGATAATGGAATATCAATATACAAATGAAAAAGTAGGGCCTTTCCCTAAAACCATATAAAATAATTAAATGAAAATGACTCATAGATCTATATGTAAGAGATAAAACACAAAAATTCCTGTTAGAAAAAAGCTCAGGAGTAAATTTTTATGATGTTTGTAAGTCAATTGTTTCTTAAATATTATGTCAAAACTACCACAAGAAAAATAGATTGGATTTCTTTCAAATTTACTTTTTTATTTTTTGCCTCCTAAGCTGCCATCAGTACAGTAAAAAACAAGCCACAGAATTGGAGGAAATATTGGCAAATTATATATCTGATTAGATTCTTGTATCAACTTGACAAAAGATCTAATTATACATTCCAGCAGGGAAGATATACAAATGGTCAAAAGACACATAAAAAGGATAGTCGACATAATAATAATTACAGAAAGGCAAATAAAAATCATAATGATACACCCATAAAACCCACCAAAATGAGTATAACTTAAAAAAAGTGGTCAGATGAGGCTGGGCATGGGGTTCATGCTTGTAATCTCAGCACTTTGGAAGGCCGAGGCAGGAGGATTTCATGAGGCCAGGAATTCGGTACCAGCCTGGGCAACATGATAAGATTCTGATCTCCATAAAAAAATCTTAACTGATATGGTGATGTATGCTTTTTGTCTCAGCTACTTGGGAAGCTGAGGTGGAAGAATCACATTAGCCCAGGAGTTTGAGGCTGCAGTAAGCTGTGATTGGCCATGGCACTCCAGCTTGGGTGGCAGAGTGAAACCCTGTCTTTAAAAAAAAAAAAAAAAAAATTGTCAGATTATAAAAACTGTTTTCAAGAATATAGGGGAATCAGAATAATCAAAGAGATGGTGGGATTGTAAAATTATACAGCTCCTGTGAAAAAGAATTTTGTATTTTCTTAAAATATTATGTAGTTACCATAGACCTAGCAATTATACTTCCCATAAGATATTTTTTATGAATATATATATATAGCAGCATATTCACAATAGCAAAAAAAATGGAAACCGCAAATGTAGTACATCACCTGATGAGTAGACAAAAAAAAAATGTAGCATTTCCATGCAGCAGAATATATTTGGTGATAAAAGGAATGAAGTGTTATAATATATGAATCTTGAAAACATTAGATAAAGTATCGGAAGCCAGTCAAGACAGACTACATGTTGTATGTATATATACAGTATCCAGAATAGGCCAACCAGTACAGAAAGTAGATTAGTGGTTGCCAGAAGCTTGGGGAGGGACAATGAAGAGTGACTGCTAATGAGTATAGGGTCCCTTTATGAAACTATAGAAAATCTTCTAAAATTAGATCGTGATTATATTTGCATAGTTCTGTAGGCATGCTGAAAATGACTGAACCATATATATATATGATTCAGTTATATATATAGGTTCAGTGTATATATATATCTGGTTCATATATATATATATATGAAACTTCATACTTATTGGTAAAGTTTCCAATTCCTTTGTATTGATAAACTTTACAAAGTAACATGCAAACATTTTTATTGAAGCATCGTCAAAGGCTAGTGAATAAATTTTACCCAAGAAGTCTCAGGGTAAATTCTGAAGTTCAATTTCCTTTCACTGAACTTTGCAATTTATATGATGCTGCATTTACATGTGATGACAAGTTATGCTGATTTTGCTTCTCCATCATAAATTTGCATTTTTTTTCTATAGAAAAGTTTTTTTTTTTTTTTTAACTATTTGAATTACTTAACTTGCTTTCTGATCTACTCCTCCAAGCTATCTTTAGGTAGTATTGATAAATTTGCTTGCTGTGGGGCACAGAATTCTTTATACATTTGGAATGGTCATCTCTCTCTGTCTGATATACACAAAGCCATGAGCAGTCCTCTGCCAGGTAATTTGCTTCAAAGTAAAATGGTTGTTACGTGGTGTGAAACATATTATCTTAATCCTAGTGTTCATGATAGTTTGGAGTCATGTTAGAATCTAATGGTCTTAGCCATTAGCATTTTCTTTTGACTGAAGGAGAAAAAAATCCTAATGGTGTATAAATTAGGAATTTATATGTGCCAAATAGTGGTGTGCCACCATCACACTCCTTGGGAGTTACCAAATAACAGCTTCGCATAGATTCTATTATCTCATGCTACACTGCTTGGAAGTATTTTAATGGTTGGCAGCCTCCCAGTAAAGCAATACAGTTTTGTTTTTTCCTGGATATCTTCTATTTCAATAGACCTCAAGTTAGGATGTAATTTTCATTAGCACGAATATTATACTTCTACTTTCAAAATCTCAGGTTATACTTTATACAAGTAGATATATTCCTGGGCAGGAATTCTATGCATTTACAGACTTTTAGAATGATTCCTTTTGAAGAATTCCAAAAACACTCCCCACAAAGTAATTTTATAGTACATTGAATTATTTGTACCAATTGTTTAAAAACCTTCCTGTGTTCAAGCCCTTTTCCATGTGATGTGGCAGCTCCTACCACAATGAGTAGAGTGTAATTTTTCTGTCTCTTGACATTGAGACTCAAGTTGCCTTGGTGAATGTAACGCTAACAGATGTCATACAAATTAGGCTCTAAATGTCTTTATGGAGTATATATTCTCTCTTGTGTTTTTGCTTTCATTATGAGAAGATGTCCTGACTAATCCACTTGTTCAAGTAAAATGAGAGATGTTGAGAGCAAATCAGTACCCAATCTGCAGTTTGTAGTCTAGCCTAACTGGGCCCAGTCTGAATCAGCATGACTTTCAACTGTGTGTTCAGTGCTAGTGTAGTGTCATTGCTGTTATGCCCTCTCAGTTACCAGAGCTAAGGAATACATGCATGTTTACTAACTTTCTTCTATATTAACTCTGAATATATTATATGTAAAATATAATCCCAGCATGTTGGGAGGCCCAGGCTGGCAGATCACCTGAGGTCAGGAGTTCGAGACCAGCCTGACCAACATGGTTAAATCCTGTCTCTACTAAAAATACAAAAATTAGCTGGGTGTGGTGGCACGTGCCTGTAATCTCAGCTACTTGGGAGGCTGAGGCTGGAGAATCGCTTGACTCTAGGAGACAAAGGTTGCAGTGAGCCGAGATCGCGCTGTTGCACTCCAGCCTGGGCAACAGAGCAAGACTCCATCTAAATAAATAAAATAAAATAATTATACACATATGGTATAATATATACTTAAAACTAAAAGTTTACATTGATGCCTGTCATTCCAATGTAGTTCTTTATAGTTCATTTTAGCCTTCTCCTTTTCCTATTTATAATTGTTTTCTAACAGTGAGAAATCTGACTCTCATTATCTATATTATCTTTACTTATTTATTGAATTCTGGTATACATATAATTTCAGAATAAAGATTCTATAGTGCTGTGAGAAAACTTCTTTACAATATTACAGCACCTGAAAGTTCATTTTGTTTCTAGTCTCACAATATTCATTCAAGATACAATAATTCCCTCTTATTCATGGAGGATACATTCTAAGACCTCCAGCGTATGCTCAAACCTACACATAATACCAGTACTTATATAGTACATTTTTTTCCTTTGCAAACTATACGGCCTCATGAAAACTTCCCCTTCATCCTTTGAAGGTTTGCTAAATATCAACTGACAAAATGCAGATTAATAGGAAAAAGACATATACATTTTATTTTAATGTTCACAGCACAGAAGTACACAGGAGAACGATTACCCAATTTCCCAATAGAATACAGATGTTTGCGTGCCCTTCTTCATGGCAGAAAGGGATGTGGGGAAAATGTGGCAATTTGAGGGACACTAAATGAATTTTAGGAGGAAATAAGTGAACTTGGAGAACATACAATGGCCTAGGACAAGGTCTGCTGGGCCCACAGAGCAGACAATAGTTTGTGACAAAAGTCTGTCCAGACATGTTGAAATACTTTGGTCTTTCCTCCTGCAGTGTAAGTAAAAGTTAATGAAAAGTCAGTGAAAGGAATAAAGGTAATTGTTTCCTTCTTTGGTAGCTGTGGACTTCAAGTAAATAAGGGAACTTCAGAAAGCACTTTCATCCTGTGCTTTGGGAGAGACAGAGGATTGAGAGGCAGGCGTGGGTGGAGGACGATCAGAGAGACTGAGGCTGCTTCTTTAGTCCAGCACATCCAGGTGCCATATTTTGGGGTGTTAGTTTATGAGCCCCATAATAAATGCATACCAATAATAAATTTTAATCTCTAAACTAGGCACAGTAAGAGATTAACAACAAGTTAATATTAAAATAAAACAAATGTAACAATATACTGTAATAAAAGTTCTATGAATGTGGTGTCTCTCGCTCTCTGAAAATATCATTTTTCTGTACTCACCTATTTTAGGACTGCAGTTGATCATGGGTAACTGAAACTGCAGAGAGCAAAACACTAGAAAAGAGGGGTACCGTTTCCAAAATTACATCCGTTACGTTTGCTCCCCCATTCCCTTCAGTGTGATTAAAGGATTTGGTATTTTAAGTAGGTGTATTTATTATGTTTGTATTCCATTTTGGGTCCTCCCACCAACCTCCCTACATCCTATTTAGGCTATGTGTGAAGAATTTAGAAAACATTACTATGTTTCTATGCATATATATATATATATATATATATATATATATATATAACTTTAGTAGATACTAGCTCCAAAACTACTTCTCATTATAAATAAAGATATGAGATGTTAGTTTCACTTTTGGTTAAAGCCAATTAACTAACCCAGATGGTTACTCCAATTACCAGGTGGATATAGGACAAACTGTGTGACAAATGGTACTGTCAAGTTCTCTCACTTGAAGATTAGTTATAGTTATCCTGAGAATATGTTTGTAATGAATCGTATCTGCTTGGTTATATAAAAGCGTTAAGATTTCTTTCTGTTTTTGCGGTCTCTTAGTGGATTGCTTGTCATGTGCCTCACATTCTGGTTTAATGCTAATTCAACAATAAAATTGCTTTTTTCTTCTTCTACCTTTGTGAAGAGGTATTCTGGACTGGCAGATTTTGTTTCAAATTATATTTCCCAAACATTTCTGGCAATGAGAGTGGGATATCTGGAAGTTTCAGAATCAGCAGATGACTAAAGTTCTATAGTCACACAGTCAGATAAGAGATTCTAAATAATAAAAAGTCTCCTTTCTCACCATCAGTGTTTTTTTTTTTTTTTTTTTTGGTATTTTCTTTTTGGATGACTAGCTAATAGACTATCTTCCCCAAATTCAAGCTAAGCATGGGTAATAAGAGCTCTAAAATTCCATTAGGACAACCATGTGGTTGGAGCATATAGGAAGCAGATTATATTGTCTCCAAGTCTTTCTCTTAAAGGGCTAATATCTGTTGCATTTGGGATGTTGATATGGAAACCCAGTTTTACAGTTGCCTGAGGACAGTTCTTTTGATCTGAATAAACTAACATATTTGCTAGGGTTCTTATACAAATAAATTAGTGTTACTTAATGAGATAAATATCATTCTAAGGAGTAAATTTAAAATGAGTTGGAGAGTCAGAAAAAAATTGAGAAAAACAACAGAGAAAATGTGATAATTAAAGGTATGGCTGGGCGTGGTAGCTCACACCTGTAATCCCAGCACTTTGGGAAGCCGAGGCAGGTGGGTCACGAGGTCAGGAGTTCAAGACCAGTCTGGCCAAGATGGTGAAACCCCTTCTCTAGTAAAACTACAAAAAATTAGCCACGTGCTGTGGCAGACATCTGAAATCCCAGCTACTGGGGAGACTGAGGCAGGAGACTCACTTGAATCCCGGGCGGCAAAGGTTGCAGTGAGCTGAGATTGTGTCACTGCACTCCAACCTAGGTGACAGAGTGAGACTCCATCTCAAAAAAAAAAAAAAAAAAAAGAAAGAAAAAAGAAAAAAAAGGCATTTTTTTTTTCATAGAACCTCTTCCTCCTTTCTCTACTACCTCTACTCGCTGTGATTGCCCTGCATTGTTTTTTTGTTTTTTTTTTATTCTTCCCTGCCTCAAATCAACTCTGAAGAAGGGGGAAGTGATCATGTTTTATACAAGTGGTTTCCTACATTTGTGGATTTTTCTGCAAAGAAGGATGAGGATACAGCTTTGTTTGAGGACACTAGTTTCGGGGCCTCATGGCATAGCCCTCAGTTTACTTTATGTCATAGCCCAGATTCCACCTTCTAGAGGCCCTTCTTATCTCATATTATCATCTAGAAAAGCAGACATGATAAGAAGATCTGATCAGGAAATCATTGAGAACTTGAGTAAGAAACTGTCTCCTTTTGAAGGCAACGGTATGGAGAACTGTATTATTCTTCTGGGAAAAAAAAAAGCGAGCAATAAGGTGCTAAGTTGATGAATGTCAACATAAAAAAGGAGACCAAAGCATCACATAATTTACATTCTTCTTTTCTCATTGAGAAGAAAACTAGCCTTTTCTAGGTGTATAGACAGCAAAGCTGATCATGTTGAATAGCTACACAGCACTTTCATGTAATTCACATGCTTTTTTTGACAGATGTTATTACCCCTGTAAAGACTTCTTTTCCCTGTGCTCCAGAAGTTTGTAGAAGTATTCCACAGCATGTTTCCAGTTTACAGCCACACTCGTGTGGATGTGCACTAGTTACTGCATTGGATTCTGCAATCTGCAGTTGCATGAAATTCTACAACCAGCAGACATAGCTCATTTGATGGAGCAAGAATTTGGGGATCTGCAAGATCAACAGCACATCAAGAGAGAGTCAGGCCAAGAAAAGCCAGCTATCTTCCATTCTCTGGATAATTGTGGAAAATTTAAAGGCATCAGAGACCTTGTGGAAGATTTAAGGACATTAGCAATAGTTTCCCAATGGTAGTTGAAGTCTGTCTATAAAGATGCGTTGGGAGAAGTTACTTTCATGTACTCAGAAGATGTGTGAATTTCCTACTGATTGATTTTCCTAAGCAGTGTGTTAAGACTTCCTCAGAATTTACTGACATGGATCCAAGCACAAATCAAAATTGCCCTCTGGCCTTCACGTATGTTTTGTTTCTCTTGCTGACTATCCAAACTTAAATTAGGGAAAAAGTGGAAGGATGACAAATGTAGACCATCACTTTAATCTTAACAGCAGTTACTTAGTTTTGAAGCAACCTAGCAGAAGATTTAAAATTAAATTAAATTAAATTAAATTAAATTAAATTAAAACCATTATTAGTGGCTCAATTAGAAATATTTATTGAAGGAAGTGACTCCTACTCTAAACAACCTATGAAGAGGAAAAACTAAGAAGGGAAAACTGTAGAACATTATTGCAAGAAGTCAGAACACCAGAAAAAAGGATATTGGAAAGAGACTCTGGAGGATGCCAGAATTGCAGAGACAAGAGAATTAGAGGAGCCCAGGAAAGAACCCTCAGCTAGGAAATACTTGGTAAATGGCTTAAAAATGAATAGGTTTAGATAATTTCAGAGGTGGAAACTGATGATACTGATGCTACTTCTTCCACAATTTCCTTGATAATTTCTCACTTTCCATTTGGTGATAAATCAATACAGGTTTTGGGTGTTTCAGATCGGTCTTCTGTTTCCCTTTCCTCATGAATTCCATGCAGTTAGCTCCTCTGGCTGACAACCATGAATTCTTACTTTCTTGTGATTCTACTCTAAATTTAGTGGAGAGATACCTGTGGTAAAACTTTAAGGCTACTATATTCCATATTCTAGATGGAGTGTCTATGGAGTTTCTAAGGAAAAAATACACCCAATTTGATTACTCTGCATCTTATAAAAGAAAAAGAGTTAGGCAGATAGTGGCAGTCTCATACCATGCTGTAAAACTGAAATAGTTTAATGTATTATTTTGGTCCCAAGAGGGAAATAATACTGCTAAAATTTAAAATATGAACACAATACAAATAATTTACCAAAAATAATCCATGGCCGTGTGTAAAACAGTATTATTTGTTGGGAGTTCAATTAAAAAATAAAATCAGTTATAAAATAATTAGAAAAATAAAACACAATTTTAAGAAGGGTATTCACCCGAGAATTCTCCCATACCTCCAGGAAAGAAGAAAGGCCTATTAGATAAAGATAATTAACCACTATATGGATTTTAGAGAAGTAAATAATTTTCCCATGAACCCTTATAGTTCCAAACTCTGATATTCTTCTGTCTTTGATACAGTTGTCTGCAAAGTTTTTCTTGTAATTGTTCAATTTTCTGCATTTTATTTCTTTTTTTATGTTCCTCTAACAGACCAGTCTAAACTCTTGTTTACTCGGGCTTATGAAGGAGTCCAGAGGGGTGGCCAAGATGGCCGATTGGAAACATCTAGTGTGTGCCACTCTCGGGGAGAGGAACGGAAAGGGCAAGTAAATACAGCACTTTCAACAGAAACATACAGATACACACCCTGGGACTAATCAAGGAAACAACTCAACCTACAGAGAGCAGAGAAAAACAATGCAGGAGGACAGTCCACCTGGAAGTGACACTGAGCCAGGGGAACCTCTCCTCTCCTCCCTCACCCAGGGAAGCAGTGAGTGAATGTGTGTCCCTAGGAAGCCATACTTCTCCCATGAATCTTAGCAATCCTCAGGTAGGATATCTCCTCATGAACCTACCCCAGCAGTGCCTTCAGTCTGACACACACAGCTACATGGAGTTATGACAGAACAGTCACTCAGGCACATGCAGAGACCAGAAAACCTTAGACACCCAGGCTTCCTGGGCTTCTCAGCAAAAGCAGTTGCAACTCCAGCAAAGCTGGAGGCTAGATCCCCATACGTACCCCTAGGAAAGGGGCTGACTCCAGGGGGATGAGAAGCAACAATCTGCAGGCTCCACTTCCTTGGCACTTTACAGAATAAAACCCACTGATTTGGAACTCCAGTCAGTCACAAATAGCAGGGTTACACTTCCGTGAGTCAGACCCCTCAGTGGGTGGGGCAGGCTGCCATCTTTCTGTTTCGCCAACTTAGTTGTTCAAACCTTAGTGCTTTAGATAGGCTGACGTGATGGGGCGAGGGATTTGAAGCAGACTCTAAGCACAGCAGTGCTCTATGAAGACATGGCCAGACAGTTTTTTAAAGCTGGACCCCAATCCCATTCCTTATCACTGATCTGGAGCTCCCAGCCATGGTCTCTTGCTACTCTCACCAGTGTTCTCTGGTGGACAGAGATTTCAAACCTCCCTGGGATGGAACTCAGAGAGGGAGGGGCAGCCATCATTTTTGGTGTTTGGTTGACTTCGTCATTCTGCACCTCGGGTTTTGGAGAGTCTGAGGCAACCGGGGGCTGGCGCAGATTCCCAGCACAACATAGCTGCTCTATGAAAATATGGCCTAACAGAAAACACGGCCATACTACTAACAGTATTAGACAACTCATCGAGGCATCAAATTATCGAAGATATTCAGGACCTGAACTCAACATTGGGCCAAATGGCTTTGATAGACCTCTAAATAACTCTCCATCCTGCCCCCACAAAAAAAGCAGAATATACTTTCATCTCATCATCACCTGGCACATACTTTAAAATCAACCAAATAATTGGACATAAAACAATTCTCAGAAAATGCAAAAGAACCAAAGTCGTACCAAATGCTGTCTCAGACCACAGAACACTAAAAATATGAATCAAAAATTTAAAAATCACTCAAAATTATGCAATTACATAGAAATTAAATGACATGCTCCTGAATGACCTTTGGGTAAATAATGAAATTAAAGCAGAAATCAAGAAGTTCTTTGAAACTTAAAAACAAGCAAAAACTAAAAGAAACAAACAAACAAAACTTAAAGAACAACCTCAGGCCAGTATCACTGATGAACATCTTTGCAAAAGTCTCCAACAAAATACTTGCAAACTGAATCCAGCAGTACATCAACAAGCTAAACCACCATGATCAAGTAGACTTCCTTCCTGGTATGCAAGTTTGGTTGAACACACACAAATCAATAAATGTGACTCATCAGATAAACAGAACTAAAAATTTTAAAAGATCATGTCAATAGATGTAGAAAAAGCTTTTGATAAAATTAATAATTCTTTCATAAGTCTATCAATAAACTAGGTTTTGAAGGAATGTACCTCAAAATAATAAAAGCCATCTATGACAAACCCACAGCCAACCTTATACTGAATGGGCTAAAGCTGGGAGCATTCCCCTTGAAAATCAGCACAGACAAGGATGGCTTCTCTCACTGCTTCTATTCAACATAGTATTGCAAGTCCTAGTCAGAGAAACCAGGCAAGAGAAAGAAATAAAGGGCGTCCAAATACTAAGAGAAGAATTCAAACTATTTGTGTGTGCAGACAACATGATTCTAGAAAATCTCATAGTCTTGTCCCAAAAGCTCTTTAAGCTGATAGACAACTTCAGCAAAGTTTCAGACTACAAAATCAATGTGCAAGAATAACTTGCATTCCCATATACTAACAACATCCAAGCCAAGAGCCAAATCAGGAAGGCAATCCCAATCAAAATTGCCACATGCACATACAGTCACAAAAAACCTATGAATATAGCTAATCAGGGAGGTAAAAGATCTCTAACATTGTTCAAAGCAATCAGAGAAGACACAAACAAATGGAGAAACATTTCATGTTCATGGATAAGAAGAATCAATATCATTAAAATGGCCATGCTGCCCAAGGTAATATACAGATTCAATTATATTCCTGTTGAACTACCAATGACATTCTTCACAGAACTAGAAAAAAATATTTTAAAATTCATATGGAACCAAAAAACAGAGCCCTAATAGCCAAAGCAGTGCTAAGCAAAAGGATAAAGTTGAAGGCATCACATTACCCAACTTTATACTACAGGGCTACAGTAACCAAAACAGCATGATACTGGTACAAAAACAGGCACACAGACCAACAGAACACAATAGAGAGCACAGAAATAAGACTGGATGTCTACTACAATCATCTGATCTTAGACAAAGCAGATAAAAACAACCAAGGGAAAAAACTCCCTGTTCAATAAATGGTGCTGGAATAACTGGCTAGACATATGCAGAAGACTGAAGCTTGACCCCTTCCTTAAAAAACATACAAAATCAACTCAAGGTGAATTAAAGACTTATACGTAAAACTGAAAACTATAAACACCCTGGAAGATAACCTATGCAATACCATCCCGAACATAGAAATGGGCAAAGGTCTCATGATAAAGACACCAAAAGCATCAAAAGCAAAAATTAACCAATGGAATCTAATTAAACTTAAGAGTTTCTACACAGCAAAAGAAACTATCAATAGAGTAAGCAGACAAGCTGCAGAATGGGAGAAAATATTTGCAAACTATGCATCTGAGAAAGGTTTAGTATCTACCACCTATAAGGAATTTAAGCAAATTTACAAGAGAAAAACAACTCCATTAAAAATAAGCAAATAGCATGAACAGACACTTTTATAAAGGAGACATACATGCAGCCAACAAGAATGATAAAGAGCTCAATATCACAGATTGTTAGAGAAATGCAAGTCAAAACCACAATGAGATACTATCTCTCACTAATCAGAATGGCTATTACTAAAATGTCAAAAGAAAATAACAGATCCTGACATCCACATTTCTAGTAACATCTTGGTCACAACCATTTAAACAGTCTCTAAAATGTCCCAAACTTTCCCTCATTTTCCTGTCTTCTTCCGAGCCCTCCAAATTCTACCAACCTCTGCCCATTATCCAAAGCTGCTTCAACATCTTCAGGTGTCTTTATAGCAACATCTCACTCTGTGTTACCAATTTTCTGGATTAGTCTATTCTTGCATTACTAGAAAAAAATACCTCAGACAGGTGATTTATAAAGAAAAATATATTTAATTGGTTCATGGTTTTGCAGGATGCACGGGAATCATGGCTTTGACATCTGCTTGGCTTTTGGTGAAACCTCAGGGAACTTTTACACATGGTGTAAGGCAAAATGGGAGCAGGCATGTCACATGGTGAGAGAGGTGAGAGAGGGTGCAAGAGAGAGAAGGGGAAGTTATATACTCTTTTAAACAACCAGATCTCATATGAACTAACACAGCAAAAATGACTCATCACCCAGGGAATGGTGGTATGCCATTCATGAGGGATCTACCTTCATTATTCAATACCTCCCACTAGGCACTAACTCCCATATTGGGGATCACATTTGAACCTGAGATTTGGAGAGGATGTACATCCATATCATGTCAATTGTATCTATCCAAATATGGTCATTAGTATTCCTTTCAGCTACATGGTACTCAGGTAATCCTGGATCATGAGGATTACTCACTATTGACAATTTCTCTGTCCTAAATCCACTTTCTAGAACCTTCTCTAGCTCTCTGCTTGCTACTTATCTGCTACACTCAAATCCATTTCACTGTTTCTCTAAATATGTAAACTGTGCCTTTCTAATCTAAATGCACAAATTAGTATCCCCCTGTAATAGTAGCTGTTCACTGCAAAAAACGGCTGTCAGAAACCTCCAAAACTGCAGCTCTCATCAGCAAGTTACCAGCAATTACACAAAAGTTAAGTTCTCTCTTATGGTACAAAGTAATCTCTGGTACTCAAAAGCCAAAGAGATCAGCTAACTTATTGCAAAAGAGAGCAGAGGTTTAGACTTGAGAGGAAACTGCCCACAACTTTTCATACTCCACAAGGAAAATAGAAGACCACCCACCCCCTAAACAGGGTAAGTGGCACCTTTTTCTGTATTCTGCAGATGATCTCAACAGCAGGAATCTCCTCTAGATTTCTTCATGTTGATCTAAAAATGGCAACAGGAAGAAAGAGCAGAAGTGGAAAGAAATAGAATAACAAGTTTCAGAGGAGTCAAAATCTGGCTTAAAGCTTTCTATTTTTTTTTTTTTTTTTGAGACAGAGTCTTGCTCTGTCCCCCTGGCTGGAGTGCAGTGGCGCGATCTCGGCTCACTGCAAGCTCCGCCTCCTGGGTTCCTGCCATTCTCCTGCCTCAGCCTCCCAAGTAGCTGGGACTACAGGCACCTGCCACCGCGCCCGGCTAATTTTTTGTATTTTTAGTAGAGACGGGGTTTCACCATGGTCTCGATCTCCTGACCTTGTGATCTGCCCGCCTCGGCCTCCCAAAGTGCTGAGATTACAGGCGTGAGCCACCGCGCCCGGCCAAGCTTTCTACAAAACTAATGCAGTTTTATATTTTCTCAGCAAAATTTATGTCAGCATGATGGAAAGCAAACAAAAGAATCAAACATTTTTAAAACGGGGTTTTAGTTTATTGAAAAAAATCCCAGGAACAAGATGTACAATAGTAAAAGGCAGAAAATCCATTACCCCACACCCCCCAAATAACCTAAATATTATTTTTAAATTTAGCTGACTTCTGACCACAGAGCTCTAAAAAGGAATCTTTTCAAATTTCTTACTATCAGATTTCAGCCAGAACAAACATAAAGTAGGTCTCTCGTTTAGTTTGTGTGGTTCTAACACCAACTCCCCACATCCCCAATGCCCCTGCCCCAACAGCCCCCACCCCTCATTTTGTGCTCAAATAAATTATCTGAGACATTTCGAAGGATCCTTGTTTGGACTGTTGCTGCTTAATCCCATCCAGAGTTGGGCAGTTCCACTTTTCTAGACATTTACAGAAGGATACCTCATAAGGGTCTACAATTATTTGTGTTGGAAACAAGTGTTTGGCATAGCCAAAAGAAACCCACACTTAGACAGAAAATTTCTCAGCAAGGCAATTTTACTTCTGCAGAAGGATGCTGCTTGTGCCTGATGCAATCTCAAGAGCATACCAAACAAAGGAGAGAAGGAGCTTTTATTCCTAACACAGTTCCTGTCTGGGTCCTTCCCCTATTGGCTGGGGTTAGACCTCACAATCTAAGCTGATCCCAATTGGCTAAGACTTTTACTTTTCCAAATAGGGTAAATGCACAATTCTGAAAGAGAAGAAGGGGTAGGAATTGTTTACAATTTATCACCAGAAAGTTGAGTCTTGGAAGAGGAACTTACTTGTCCCAACAATTTCCCCCCTTCTGTTTTATAATTCTTCCTCTTCAAATTTCTTTAACAGAATTTGGCTTTGTTGTTCTTCTTGATCATCTAGGAGCAAGAGCTTATCTAAGTACGGAGGGGGAGAGATGGAGGAGGTTTTTGTGAGAGCTGCTTCTATGAGCCTTTGGGTTAACCCATGAATGAAAGGTATGATACAGAGGCCCACAAGAATAAGTACACCTGTAACAACTGCAAGGGAGGTAAAAATTGAGGTCATAAGTCCCTTCCATCTTCCAAACCACCTTTTCATCAGGCCCATAAAGATGTGGTCTATTCCAGAGTTTTTGGCTAATTTATTTGCTAGGGTGGTAAGGCCTTGTAAGGCTTTTGTGATTGTCCCATTGGGGACTGTATTATTAGGGATGAATGTACAACACTGGACGCTGATCATGACACAGACTCTGCCCTTTTCAGCTAATATCAGGTCAAGGGCTATTCTATTTTTCCCAGACCATTTTTCTGGTAAGACGTAATTGTTCAGCTGTTCCTTTTATGGAATCTCTGGCATAATTGATGAATCACTGTTGATTATAGTATATATAATTTATCCAGTGTTCATTTTTGTTTATATTGGACCATCAGAATAAGATAGACTCAAACTTGGCAGCTATTTGGTTTTGAGCTTTGAACTCATTTGGTACCCCCTGAGGCACCCCAATACTCTGTATGTGTGGGTGTCAAAGGACCCGTGAGGGGCTTCGCTTTTTGTCCGTGTTATTTGCTTCCTGTCTGGTTGATGAAATGCCAAGGTGAAAAGGATGGCCAGTTGGATTTGAGTGCAAGTGCCACTCCAGTTGTTTGTCAGTGTACCTAATATTGGCGCCCCCCCCCTCCCCGACAGGACCACCACAAATCCACTCAGGGTTGGACTAGGGCTGACTGATTGGTTAGCTCTTAAAAAGGTTTAGGCCCACTACATCCCATCAAGTTTCCAAGGAATGTCAGGTTTTCCCCTTGCCATGAGAGACATGAAGTAAAATTGGCATCAAGAGTTAGAAGTCAAATGGCTTGGGGGCTGTCCCATAGGCTCCTGACCTGTGGGAAAACTAGTGAAAGAGTGGCACAAGACTTGTTTCCCCAGACTGTGGGGTGCTGGAAGAGAGCTACCATACAGTTCATGCCTGGTTTGTCAGCCCATCCAAGAGGGAGAGGAACAATTTGGGTTTCTGGCCTACCCGTTGCACAAGTGTAACAGTCGCTTTTATTTAGAGTGCAAACAAAGTATTTAAAGCATTCCAGCCAGACATTTACATCTCGATACCTGGTTTCTGTTGCTAGGGTTTGCTTTAAGTCCTTGACCTCTACTATAGCTACTTTGGTTCTGTCATGTGGCATGAAGTGAGAAGTGGTTTGATTCTGTGGGTTTGGGGAGGAAGTAATGGTGGGAGATGGAGGAGGAGGAACAAAGCATATTTCAAAGGTGCCTATAGGGTCTTTTCCAGTGACATCCACTCCTAGGCCATAAAGGTACTCTAATGTGGGATTAGGGTCAGTGCAGGTGGGGATAAGGATAGAGAGAAGTACTGGTTTGCATTGGTGGTTTTGGCAATTTGAGAGTGTGACTCTTTTAGCAAAGTAGATGTAAGATTTTAGGGTGGTGCAACCCTCTGAACAGGTGCATTCCTGATATTGGGTGGTCCAGATAACATCTCCCTGACTATAACATAACCCTCAGAAGCCTCATGGTCATCGACTGCAAGGACCATGGGTGGTGGTTTGTCTGAAGGGAGTGGAAGGGCAGAGGTCCTTTTCTGAAGAAGCTAGCTGTCTTTGACTCTGGAGGTCCCCACAGGGCATGACAAGGCAAGCATCAAATATAATTTTTTGGGGAGAGGGTGATTGGGTTACATTGATGATAAGATGTCCTTGGGTAGCTAAAGGAAGAAGAAAAATGCAGATTAAACCCTTTTGAATGTTAGTTTAGAAGACTTTGGTCCTGGAGTGACAATCGATGACTGTGCAAGAGGTAGGGCCCATTTTACTCGAGTGTGATGTATCCATCCTTTTTCAGTCATTAGGATTGCTATCTCAGTGTTAGGAGTACTAGATAAGGTCCTTCCCAGGTTGGATTGAGCTTTCCCTCCTTCCAACTTTTGATAAGGATGTGATCTCTGGTCTGATGTTGGTGAACTGGGAATTCAAGGGGTGAAGTTTGCGTTAGGAGTCCATGAGTCTTGAGGGAGAAAAGGGTAGAAGACAGACAAAATATATAGTTTTTGAGAAACTGATCTTTTGTTTCAACTGTAGGATGGTCAGTAGTGGAATTTAGATAAGCCATCCCATACAGCATTTCATAAGGGGACAGGTCAGGATCTTTTCGAGGGACACTTTGGATTCTTAGTAAGGCAATTGGAAGGCATTTTGTCCGTGGTAACTGGGTTTCCAAGATTAACTTGGTTAGGTGATTTTTTAGAGTTTGATTCATTCTTTCCACTATCCCTGATGAGGACGGATGCCAGGGAGTATGATATTCCCATTTTATTTCTAGTGCCTGGGTCAGCCCCTTAATGATGTGTGCAGTGAAGTGGGTCCCATTGTCTGAATCAATGTTCTCTATTAGTCGAAACCTGGGTATGATATGTTCTAACAGGCTTTGACTACATTACTGGCTGTTGTGCTTGGGAAGGGGATGGCTTCTACACAGTGGGTGAGATGGTCTACTATTACTAGTAAATACTTGAGGCAGCCTATTGGGGACATTTCAGTGTAGTCAACTTGGACACTTTGGAATGGCCTCAACCCTGGGTTTCTTCCCCTGGGAGGTTGCTTTTTGAGAGTTTGCTTATTAGTTTTTGTGCACACGATGCAACCATCTCTCACTTTCCTAGTGAGGGTATATATCCCTACACACCCACAGATTCTGAGGGCCACATCGCACATAGCCTGAGGACCCCAGTGAGTTCCTTGATGAAGTTGTGACAATATTTCCCTCATGAGGGGTTTAGACAGCATTTCCCTTCCATCTGGTAGTACCCACTTTCCCTCTGGACTTTCCTTAGCTCCTATTTTCTTAAGTTTCTCTTGGTCTGCCTGGGAGAAGATGGGGATTGCAGCTGGAGGGGGAAGACAAGGGGTTAGATGGAAAACGGGTATCTCCTGGGAATGGGCAGCTTTCTTAACTATTTGGTCTGTGAGGTTATTTCCCCAGCTTTCAAAGGATGAGTTCTTTTGGTGTCCTGGGACATGCACAACTGCAATTTATTCCAGCAGCTGAAGATTTTCTAGTACTTGCGTAATTAGTTCCTTGTGGACCAAATCTTGACCCTTACTATTTATGAGGCCTTGTTCAGTCTTGATTTTCCTAAAGGTATAGACTATTCCAAAGGCATACTTGGAGTCAGTTTAAATAGTTCCTTCCTGATTCTGTGGGGATATTAAGGATTGGTTTATGCAAAGGGTTCATATGCTCGGGAAGACCAATTATTTGGCAGTCTTCCTGACTCTACCTCTGTGAAGATTTCCACATCGACTAGGAAGTACCCATTGCTTCTTTTTTCTTCAATGACCTGAGAGGACCCATCTCTAAAGAGGTGACACCCTGTTTGGAAGGGGGCTTTCACTCAGATCCAGTCTGACTGTAGTTTGGTAACTGATTAGATCTAAGTATTTATGCTCAGGTTCCTCCAGGTTTGGATTTCCAATTAGGAAAGAAGAGTGATTTAGGGAATTATCAGTGGTTAGTGTTAGGTCATCTCTCTCTAATAAGATAGTTTCATATTTTTTAACATTATTGAGTCAGTGTGCCATCCATCTGCCTGCCTTCTGATTAAGAATGGTTCAGACTTGATGAAGGGCATTTACAATGATAGCGGGATGGATGCAGAGCCACTGACCCCCTGATGGAAGGACCTTTTTTTATTTTTTCCTCTCTCTCACTCTGTCATTCAGGGCATTCTCTCTTAAAATTTCCCATTTTTTTCCAACATCTGAAACATGTGTTTTTTATTTTTCCCATCCCTGTTCCCTGACTCTTGGGTTTCATCCCTTAGCTTCTTGTATAGGGTCTGACAGTTGAGTACTTAGAAGGTTTACAAGCTCTATTTCCCTGGGCTCCCTGTTGAAGTATTCCCTGTGGTAGGGTGGACAGCATAATTTTTCTTTTACTTCTGCCTTTCCTCATCCCTCTGTACATATATCTTTTGGACCTCTTTTAAAAGTTCTTCTATGGTACGGTCTTCTTAATTTTCTATTTTTTGTAATTTCTTTGTAATGTCTGGTCAACTATTGGTGACAAAGTAGAACTTTTACATCCCTTGTCCAAGTGGGTCCCTTATGTCCAAACCTGCATATTTTTATCTGTTCCTTAAGTCTGTTTAAGACTTCCATGGGCCCTTCATCTTTCCATTGCTGTACATTAAATGCTTGGGGATAATTTGGGTTGGAGGAACTGACTCCCAAATCCCTTTAATTATCATATTCCTGAGAGCTCTCATGTTTTCTTGGTGGGCTGCATTGTTGTTATCCCATTGAGGGTCCTGTGCCAGGAATTTATGCTCTAGTGTAAGGATATTTTGACCAGGGGTTGCTTACACTCCCAGACTATCATAGCGGCCCTGCAGATCATGGGTTGTTTCCTCCCCTGGGAAGAGAATATCTAGAATAGACATTAACACAGCCCATGTGTACAGTTGTGGCCCCAGAAATTGGTCAATTTGATCTGCAACTCCAAAAGGGTCATCCAACAGTGGTTTGAGTTCCCCCCGTTTTTTTGTTTTTTGTTTTATGTTTTTTTTTTTTTTGGATTTCTAACCTCTGAACTAGTTAAGGGGGCATTTATGAAGCCAATATCTCTCCTCCTTAGTGGTACTTCCCTTAAGGGAAAAAGGTTGAGGTAGACTTCTTTGAGGAAAGCGGAAAGGAAAGTTTTGAATATCCCTTTGGTATTTTTCTATTTCCCATTGGCCAGCGGGGGTGTGGGGTGTCAAGTTCCATGGGGCAGGATTATATGGAGGAGAAACTGAGTGTTCAACTTGGGGCAGAGAGTAGGCAGAATGGTTTCCTTAGTCCAAATAACAAAGCAATACTTTATTATTTGCTGTCTGTTCTTGGGTTTGTTCCTTTCATTATCCTTCCAGTATTTTAAAATAAGGCCTGGGGGACTGTCAGAAGGAATTTTATTATCTGTGTAGTATCTTAGAGTCCCTGGTTTACTTGGGGTGTTTCCCATCCTGGAGGTTGGTGAGGCTCAATCTCTTGTATTAGAGATTTCTTGCACTCCCATGAGACTCAATCTCTTGTGTTAGAGATTTATTGCACTCCTGTGAGGCTCAGTCTCTTGTATTAGAGATTTCTTGCTCTCCCATGTCCTAGATGCTCAACCTCCCCTCTTCCCACTGGAGGTTTCTTGTACTCTTGTGAGCACTCACTTCATTCTTATTGGCCACTTTCCTTGTGGGAATTTTAGACCCTGTTTAGCATTGGTGGGTTGGTGTAATCCCCTGACTGGAAAACTGCCCTAAACCATATGAGGTGACCATGGAACCAAGTCCAGACTCTGCACTCACTTCATGTCCAATGGTGCATCTCACTCACACACTTCCAACTTCCAGAGACTCAACCACCAAGGAATACTTCGTCACCCCAATAGCAATGTTTCTTACCTTGGTCTGTGCACAGGGTTACCTGGTCACCTCAGAATTATTAATTAAGCATCCTCCCTGCTGCCTGCATTGCTGAGAGTCCAGATTTATTCATCACTTCAGACAGGACTCAATCCTCCAGTCCTGGGGCCACCAAAACAAGGCAGTGGGACAAGTGTCCCCATGAAAGATAATCACTAGCCCCTCCTGAAGGATATTGGGATCCTGGACAGGCCTCCAAATTTGTTGGAAACAAGTGCTCCTTGTAGCCAAAAGAAACCTGCACTTAGACAGAAAATTTCTCAGCAAGGCAACTTTACTTCTGCAGATGCAATTATAAGAGCCCATCAAACAAAGGAGAGAAGGGGTTTTTATTCCTAACACAGTTCCTGTTTCTGTGTCCTTCTCCTATTGGCTGGGGTTGGACCACACATCTAAGCTGACCTTGATTGGCTAAGACTTAAAGTTTTCCAAATAGGGTAAATGCAGAATTTTTGAAATAAAAGGAGTAGGATTGGTTTACAATTTATGACCAGAAAGTTGAATCTTTAAAGAGGAACTTTGTTGTCCCAACATTTGTAAAATAGTCTAGCTGGTGTTTGTAAAAAGAGTACTCAGATTTTGAGACTTGATTTTCCATAACTTAGGTCTTTTCTAAAAGCCATCATGGCCACAGGTGTATTCAGAGTTGAAGTGTTACATGTCTCAGACTCTCTCAAACTGCCAAGTGGCAGCAGAGTACACAGGGTATGGGAGACCATATCCTAGTATTATACCCATCTGGCAAAAAAGGGGTCCCTAAAATGGTTTTCTGGTGAGGCTTCACATCTTGGCCCATAGCTGTGACACTGCTGCAAAGTTCCCAGACACCTGGAACACCCGGATGGGTCAGAGGGAACAAACTGACTCTCTCTTCAGAGCAAGAAAATTCACCCTCATATAATTTTAAGTTTGAAATTAACCAGAATTTGTCACAAATGAAAAGCGAAGTCCAAGTTTTCAAGCAATAGAAAATAGCCGCAATTTTTATAGCATGCTATGTATAATAGAACTACTGGTGTCGACCTGTCAGTCCTTTAACCTGAACCTTCTGCTGTGGGACAGAGGTAGCATAAAACCAGTTATCTGCAGAGCTCTTTACCTGAATCTCATGCCCAAAGACTGAGAGCTAAGTATTCACTCTTAAAGGAAGAAGAGGGCTTGAAAAACCATCCAAATAAAATATCAACCTCCAACCGAAAATGAGAGGTTGAGTAAAGGAGAACTCCCCCAAAACACCTGATGGCACTTCTGAAGACAGAGAGTTTGTGCTGGTACCAAGTGCGGATTTAAGAAAGAAAAAGTGGGTTGGTCAGGGAGAGTCACTCTGAATCCTGTCAAATTATACCAGATGTATTGACCTAAATGGAAGAAGCTGAGGCAAAATTAATATAAGTAGGGAATATATTTGTGGTGTGCTTGAGAATAGTAAACCAGGAATAGAGATTTAAGTCCTGCTGAATATTTTAATATTGTATTAATATTTTAATATATTAACATTAGTATTACACAATATTAATATAATAATATATTAACATTCAATTAACAGTAGTTATAAGTGGATTTTTAAAGCAAGATAAGAGGCAGTTCCTGAGTTGTTTACCAAGAATTTACATTAAAATAACCTATGCCATTAATTGACTGTATATTGTGTTTTGTATTACAGATTCCAGGAACAAGAAGATAATAGGCAGCTATACAGAAACAAAAGGACTTTAAACAAGTTTCTCCACGGATGGAGAGTGAGGCTGAAGTCCCATACTCATGTCTGTCTGGGCTTGCATACCTCAAACAGCTCAGACTACTGTAAGTTTTTTTTTAAATCAAAAGTAAAGTTAGAATTTCTGTACTTGATAGCCTGAGTTGAAAATGTACATTTAAGGGTTTGTATTTTTCACTTTTCTATTCACCAATGATAGCTAGACTTCAAATAGTCTTTAGAAGTCAGAACCGTTAACAAAAGATTAGTGAGATCTACAGAGGCAAAAGGTGAAGTTAATTTTTTGTTTTTTTGTTTATGTCTTATTTTTTTGAGACAGTGTCTTGCTCTGTCTCCTAATTTTTAAGGCAATCTGCCGACTGGGGAGATGCAGTTTTGTTGATGCAAAACAAAAGTGCACTGCAAGAAGTGATTGAAGAGTTAGAAGTTACAAATGCAAAAATTGCAGGATAGGAAAGGGAAATTAGGGGATGAAGAACAGAGTCATGACTGGATGATCTTTAAGCCCCAAATCACCAATTAAAAGTGTCTTTTAATTGGAAGTGTTTTTTTTTCACTTTGTTGCATAAAAACAGGTTTTGCAACACATTTCAAGGACACAGAAAAAGAGAATTCTGAAATGTCTTACTAAACTTACATCAGGATTGCTAAAAGAAACAGGATATGGAGATAAAAATACCAGAAAAAAAATTGGCTTTATTTATACTGTTCTAGTTTTTAGGAATGACAATATATAATCTCTGTAATTAGAAATTAATATAAATAATCACAATATTTTATTATGCTATGAATTTATCATCTTTGATAATCAGATTAAGGCATTCATTAGAAATGTGTTCTCCTATGTCAAATGGGTTGTATTCTCTTTGTTCTAGTTGTCCATTCTTCACCTACTCTCTCTCTGTGTTCACTGTAGCAATACTGGTCTTCTTTTTTTATTTTATTTTATTTTATTTTATTTTATTTTATTATACTTTAAGTTCTAGGGTACATGTGCACAACGTGCAGGTTTGTTACATATGTATACATGTGCCATGTTGGTGTGCTGCACCCATTAACTCGTCATTTACATTAGGTATATCTCCTAATGCTATCCCTCCCTACTCCCCGCTCCTCACGATAGGCCCCGGTATGTGATGTTCCCCACCCTGTGTCCAAGTGTTCTCATTTTCAATTCCCAACTATAAGTGAGACCGTGCAGTGCTTGGTTTTCTGTTCTTGCGATAGTTTGCTGAGAATGATGGTTTCCAGCTGCATCCACTGAACTTGGTTTGAAATAAAAAGAAGACCAGACTTTTTAATGATTGTCATTAGAAATCATTTGAATTAAAATGATTTAAAATAAAAAGAATTTGAAATAAAAAGAAGACCAGACTTTTTAATGACAATCATTACAAAGTCTGGTCTTTTTATTTCAAACCGTCACCATGCTGCCTCCAAGTTCAGTGATATCACAGAAGTGATTGTCTCTGTGTGGTTTATTCCTCCTTTCCCTCTTCAAGCTGTCTTCTGACATCAGCTCTTGGTCTAAGTCACATGCCCTGTTTTACGCTGAAAATGTTCCTCGTGACTCTCCTATGTATACCTAAGTAATTGTAATTATGTGATAAATGTCTTCCTTCCCCTATATACCAAATGATTCATGAGGTCAGGACTCATGTGTGACTTTGTTTGCCACTTTGATTTCCCAGCAATTATGACAGAACCAAGCAAATAGAAAACACTAAACAAATGCTTTATTTGAGCAAATAAATTAGTGAAATTTGTTCAAGTAGAAAGAAAAAGTCAATATGTTGGATAGTGCTGGGAGACCAAGAAGGATGAAAACTGGAAATTGTTTATTGAATTGAATGGCCTGGAAATTATTTGTGTCTTTAGCAATTTGTGCCCAAGAGTCATATAAATTGAGAAGTCAGTGCCAAGAATTCAAGATGTTAAATCATGACAATTCATTTAGTAAGTTTGGTTATAAAGTAAAGGAGAAAGATGAGGAGTTTATAAATGATGGTGTGCAATTGAAGAGAGTGCTTGGTTTCTATCCTGATTTGTTTTAAAAATGAAAGATCATATATAAATGCTACTAGGAATAATTCAAAAAAGTGATAAAAATATGACAGTAGGAAAAAATAATTTACAGCAAAACTTTCCTAAATGTGTTGAGAGGCAGAGTTTCCATTGTACAAATAAATATATTGCTTTTACGTTTGGACCTAAAAGGGGAAGTTTGGATGTTATTGTATTTAAAGAGTTGATTGCAGTGTGGTTGTTTATACTTGAGTGTTTCATTTATTTCCCTAAGAAGTAGAAAAGGATAATTTCTGCTTTCAGTTGCTAAAGAGATAGGGATGAGGTAAATTGAATGATTCCCTAAGGGTGGTCAAGTTTTTAAATGGTAGTCATTAAGAGGAATCAGAAAACTACCTGACTTGAGTGATAATAGAATTAACATATTTAGGGTCAAATTAAGGTTAATGACCATTTCTTAGGTGAGGAAATTTTCTCTGTGTGTAATTTTCTCTGAATGTATTCAGCAGCTTAAGTAAAGGTGGGAGGAAGCAGGAAGACAGGCATATTAGCATATTTGTGTTGGGGGAGTTTGCCACATTGATTTAATAACAGGCAAATGGAGCAAATACATTTAGGATACTGAAGAGAGACTGATTGAATAATAGACATAAAATAAATGCTGTGTATTAATGAAGTGGATGATAGACAAGGAAACTGTAACATTATAAAAACCAACATTTATTCATTAGTATCCCATTATATTTAGTCTTATCTGCTAAGGCAAAGCTCTTTGCCATTTTATTTTCAGAAGTGACTTATTCATCTTCTAAAATTAGTCTGCATATAAATTTAAGAAGCATCTTTTCAGAGACATTTTTCAATATTTTTATTGGAAATACACTAAATTTCAATATTATTTTGGAGTGATCTGTCATTATTATAACTTTGAATCTTTCCATCTATGAGTGCAATAGATCATCCTATTTGGTCAAATCTTCCTTTATTTCCTTAAATAATAATTTTTGATTTTTAAAAATATCTTGCACATCCGCTGTTTATGTACCTCATGATTTTAGTTGTGATAATTAGTAGTTTCTCTAAAATGTTTTTTTCTAAACATTTACATTTATACATATTTTTCACATTTGGTTTATATACAGACAACTGCCTTATTAATCCTAGCAATTTGTCTGTGGACAGTGTAATTCCCCCAAGGTGTTTATCTTGTTTGTTACCCAGGTAGAACTGATTTTGTAATAGAGAATTCTAATAGAGAAAAGAGTTTGATACACCAAAGTCAGCTAAATGGAAGACCAGAGTTTTATTATTATTCAAATCAGCCTCCTCAAAAATTTGGAGGCTAGGTTTTTTTTAAGGCGGAGTTTTTTTTTTAAGGTTTTTTAGCAGGCAGAGGGCTAAGAAAGGTGGAATGCTGATTGGTTGGGTTGGGGAGTTGAAGCTGTTCTCTTGCGCTAAGCCAGTTGTTTGGGGGAGTCATAAGACAAGATAAACCAATTTAGCAATCTGGTTCGTGACAGCTGATCCATCAGAATGCAGGATCTGAGAAATACTTTGAACACCGATCTTAGGTTTTGAATAGTGATGTTATACATAGGAGCAATTGGGAGAGTTGGGAATCTAGTGGCCTACAGCTGCATGATTGCGAAATCGTAATTTCTAATCTTTTGGCTAATTTGTACTTTTATAAGGGCAGTCTAATTCACAACTAAGAAGTGATTTTTGGGGAGGAGGAGCTATTATCATTTTTATTTCAAAGTTAAACTGTGAATTCCTTGAAAAGTTAGCATGACCTATGTCTAGGAGTAAACAAGGGCAGCTTAGAAGTTAAAAGCAAGATGGAGTTGGTTAGGTCACTTCTTTTGATGCAGGATTTTCACCCCTTAGCTCAGCCAGAACCCAGGTTCTTGTCCAACGACCAGGAAAAAATTAGCCATGCAGACATGTTGAAAGGTGAAGAGAGTAGAATTTATTAAAAGAAAGCTCTCAGAAAAAAAATAAAAGTGTGTGTGAGGGTCCTGCCAACAGATTCCCACCTCACAGATTGGATACCAGGCCACCACACACATGAGCTGAAGATGCCAGTCTCTTCTCCCCTGTACAAGGCATAAATTATTGGTGGCTCCATCCCACTCTCCCAGTGTGCAGGTGGGCCTACCAATCATTGCAGGCATGCCCAAACAAGGCCTTGAAAAATTTCCACATGTGCACAAAAGTATCTGATGTAAACACTCAGGCTGGTCGTAAATTTCCTGGAGACCCTCTCTCATCTGCCTCCTGCATCTATTACTCCCCCCTCTAAAGAAGTACATCTAACTGCTGTTAGAATAAGGATAAGGATGAAGACCAATCTTAATACTTCCTGCTGACAGGGGGTGCTGTTTTGGGAAAACAGCAGTCAGATATTCCTCAGAGGTCTATCTAAGGGTTCTCGGCAGAAGGGACCATTGTCCAAGGCTCTGGTTACATGACTAGAGTCTGATGGCCTGAAGGTGAGAAGAGACAAACTGGGTTATTAGAACATATGTATCAAAATAAAACAAGGAGGAGGTAAGGACAGCTCAAAAATCCTGAAGCCTTTTACAAGTTTGCACAGGGAGAGGGAGACCAAAAGCCCAACTGGTAAATATCTTTTACCTTTTTGCTGGCATGTCAGGCTTCTGGGTTCCCTGCCGCTGAGCCCAATCTTAAGCCAACCAGTTTAAAGTTTGGGAAAGTAACTTTTCCAAGTTTGGAGGATGCATCTGAGGGAAGTCTCCCATAGTATGGAGACACAATTACCTATCTATGAAGAGATGATAGAGGAGGAAAAGAGAAGGCATTATTTTCCCCAAAGGAGTCCCAGGGGTTAAGGATGCATTTGAAATGGGTACAGACTGAAGATGAATGGCTACTTATCTAGAAGGTGGGGAGCAAGGCATCCCAGGTTCCCTTCCCTTCCTAGCAAATACCCGGAATACATAACAGAAAGAAAGTGAGGCATCCTTCTTTCTTTCCTCCGTCCTTATATCCCTGAGTCCTCATGACTGGGACAGGGTGCTGCCCATGGGTGTTAAAGTGGCTTTCACCCATGTTAACAGGGGGATCTAGGAGGTGGGAACATCTACTCTTACCCACATATGCCCTGTCTCCCCTGTTGTCATTAGGTTTTGAATTCTCCAGACCTCTTTTATGCCATGGATATGTGAAAGGAAAATATCTTTGGTCCCCAAAATCACTAAGGAAAATTCAAGCTGGAAATTGCTTAGGGCAAACCTGCCTCCCATTCTATTCAGTTTTCCCTCTGCTCACTAAGACAGATGCATACCTGATTGCCTCCTTTGGAAAGGCTAATGAGAAACTCAAATGAATGCAACCATTTGTATCTCACCTATCTGTGACATGGAAGCTCCCTCCCAACTTTAAGTCTTCTTGCCTTTGCTTCAAGTTGTCCTGCATTTCCAGACCAAACCAATGTACTTCTTACATATATTGATTGATGTCTCATGTCTCTCTAAAATGTATAAAGCCAAGCCATGCCCTGACAACCTTTGGCATGTGTTGTCACGACTTCCTGAGGCTGTGTCATGGGCACGTCTTCAACCTTGACAAAATAAACTTTCTAAATTTCTCAGACAAATCTGAGATTGTTCTCAGATTTTCTGGGTTCACAGATACTAGCATAACCTTTATCCATGAAATGGGAAGCTTGGTTTATTTGGCAGAAATTAGTCACACTCACCTGCACTGTGCCTTTTATCTTTCATTATCACCTGCCTCTGGATCCCTCAGATCCAGTTTTAGTTCCTAGGGCTTCAACCCACAGCTTCAAATTGCACTGGAGACAAAAATGTGTGTTAGGATGGGGGTTGCATGGACTCCTTATCATAAGCTGAATGCTTAGGTGAGGCTGTGGAATTGAGTACTTCTTCAACAAGAGAGAGAAAAGGATGTCTTGTGACATGGCCAGATAACTAGTGGTTATAGTTATGCTTGCTAAGATTTGGGTGAATGGGGCTTAGCTTTGGTTAGCTCCATTGATCTTACTTCCCCAAAAAGGAAACCTCTGGGTCATGGACATGGTATTTAGTCTCACCACCTGGCAGAATTTGCAGAATAATTGCTCAGAACTAGAATATTGATCTAGATTTTTACATTACCCACCCCTTTTGATCTTTCTGAGCTATAGTCAGAGATCACTGGTTGGTTCACAAGAATAAGTAGGGTTAATCTAAAATATAGGTAAACATTTAAAAACAACTATTAAGTCTAGAATTTAGTGACAAATGTATGATAAGTTTTGAAACATAATTCCTCTTTCTTCAATCCTTATTTTTTTAAAAAACAAATCATGCTAGGACTGAATTGTTTGCAAAATAAACTTTAGTTTTTTGCTTGACCTAATTATTTGCATAAAGTACAGCATGAGTAATTATTTTTATATAGGCTTTTTTTATATTGGCTTTGGTGGAATGCTGTTCCACAAGGAATCTCAGATAGGACTTTCTAAAGCTGAGCCCAGTCATGGGTTTGTACCCTCAGATAATACCTATGAATTAGTTAAACTCCTCTCTTCTTGATGTTAAGAGCATGGATTTCCTTGGCCTGTTAGTTGCATTCTTTACTCAGCACAAGTTGGGAACCACAGTGACTGAGTGGACAAGATATGAGGCCAGTTTTCCCAAGGGGCTTTTATCAGCTCTGCAAGTCAAGCTTGACTCCTTAAGGGAAAGCATAGCCTTCCAGTCAAAGCCTTGGTGAAACAATCAGTTTCTCCAACTGCATGATACTGAAAAGAAAATGGATTATTGCACTGATGTAAACAAATATATTGGCATAAGCTAGGAATACTCAACTGCTAGTTTCCCAATTCTGGAGAAGCCAGACAGAGAGGGAAAGACAAATATGCTCCAAGCTTTTCTTTACAGGAGTATACCTTACTCTATTATTAAAGGCCATAAATAGCTCAAAATAAATTTTCTTGACTCTGAACAACAAAACAAGGATCAACAATGTTCCAAGCAAAAGTTAAAAAGATGACTTCGGTTTTCTATTAGTTCAGTCTATTCAATTACCTTTTATTTTGCTTGATACTCGTGAACATTTCAGGTCTTCATGAGTCTTGTACATTTTTATTTTATTACAATGTCACAATCTCCAAAGATTTCAGAAACCTGCATTTGAGAACACCTGTCAAAGTTCTAAAGCAGATTGTAAACCATCCTTTGAAAAGGCTCAAAACAAGGCAACAATTGTCTATGAACAATAAAATGTCCAGGATAGTTACAGTCAGAAACACAGTTGACAAAAAATTTGAATATCTTTCTGGTTTACAATAACTTAACATAACAACCTGAACTGTGATTGATAGCATATACTCAGACATTAGAGTTTTAGAAATCCTGTACAATTTTGGAACATATATTAATATTATTTCCTAAAATACAACCTGAAGAAGACTAAACATCATTTTGTCAATCCCATGTGCCTAAACATGTCAAATAATTCTGTTTACCAATCTTCTGGCTGCTCTAGGGACTCTCTGTAACATCCAAAAGCCAGGTGTCAGGAAAGACAACTTTGAAACTGAAGTTTGATTTGGGGATCCCTATTAAATGTTAGAGGTTTAAAACACATGATGTTATGAAATAGAATTCCACTTGATGTTATGGAATTTTTTGCAAGATTAATTTTTACAATCCTTTCACAACTTGTGAAAGAACTTTTAGTTTTACCTTATCTAATTCAAAACAATACTTTAACCCTAGACAAAAATTTCCATTTGATGACCTCTGCATTTTACCAATAATCTTTAAGGCTGTTTTTATTTCTTTTTATTTCTTTTTTTTTTTTTTTTGAGACGGAGTCTCACTCTGTCACCCATGCTGAAGTGCAGTGTCACGATCTCGGCTCACTGCAAGCTCCGCCTCCCATGTTCATGCCATTCTCCTGCCTCAACCTCCCGAGTAGCTGGGACTACAGGCTCCGACCACCGCACTTTGCTAATTTTTTGTATTTTTAGTAGAGACAGGGTTTCACTGGGTTAGCCAGGATGGTCTTGATCTCCTGACCTCGTGATCCGCCCACCTTGGCCTCCCAAAGTGCTGGGATTACAGGTGTGAGCCTCCGCACCCGGCCAAGGCTGTTTTTATTTCTCAAAGATTAAAGTCACTTGAACTGAAAGTTACCATAGCTTTTATATTCCCTCTAAAAAGATATTTGATCCAAACATATATCCTTTAAGTCTATTAAGTAGAGCTCTTTTTTGTAGACATCACACACATAACAAATATGTAACTACACAGACAGGCAGAAGAAGATCCAGTAGATATTAGATTTTTGATAGCCAGTCTCCTAATTGGATTATTGGTCTCTGGGTGGAGTCCATTAAGAGCAAGGCTAGGAAACTATGCAGTTTTTAGGGCCTAATAAACAGGTATAGTGGGGAAACAAAAACAGACTTTGAGAGGGATCCATGCACCTCCAATTCCTGGGGCTTTGTGAGGAAAGCAGAGGTCCACCCCCCATCTCATGAGTGCATTAAGAGTGGCGAGGCAAAAGGGAGAAAAATAATTCAGCTGATTCAGAAAAAAACTTTTTTCAGCAAAAATAAATCCAAGAAGATAAAAACATAAAGACATTTTAAATATACCTATAACTTGGATATCCACTTTTAATTAAGCTGAGCACTCTTTAACAAAATTATTTAAAATCTCTTCTTACCAGACTTTAGTTGCACCAAGTGGCCATTATTTTTGGTTTTCAAACTTTAACCTCCCAGGTGCTCAGAGAAAGAAAAATCCAAGGTGGTTTGTGGAGGGGAAGAGAATCAATAAATAGCAAAAGTCATGCAGCTATCAAACCAGAGAGGACTCATTCTCTATGCCAGGATTGAGCCCAGGCTGCCATCATAAGATGACAGAAGGTAAAACAAAGCACTGCCACATGATTACAGGTCACCACGTTTCCAAGGACATAAAACAAGACAAGATGGAGACCTGCAACAATTTGCTACTGTCCATACAGAAAGACATCCAAAGCACACCAGATTGGCTACAGAATAAGACCAACCTCACAAACCCTTTTTTATAATTAAAACTTTACAGAGGGCTGGGTGCAGTGGCTCACACCTGTAATCCCAGCACTTTGGGAGGCTGAGGTGGGCGGATCATAAGGTCAGGAGATTGAGACCATCCTGGCTAACACGATGAAACTGTGTCTCTACCAAAAATACAAAAATTGGCCTGGCGTGGTGGTGGGCGCCTGTAGTCCCAGCTACTTGGCAGGCTGAGGCAGGAGAATGGTGTGAACACAGGAGGTGGAGCTTGCAGTGAGCCAATTGTGCCACTGCACTCCAGCCTGGGAGACAGCGAGACTCCACCTCAAAACAAAACAAAACAAAACAAAAAAACAAAACAAAACAAAAAAAACTTTACAGAGAATATGAACAATGACAGTCAGGGTCCTGGCCTAGTAAAATGTCTTCTAAAAGGTAAAATGAAAGCCTCTTACTTAAAAGTTAACTCCTGCATGGTGGAGAAAAGTAAAAAAAGCTTAAAGGGCAGGGTTGTGTTAACTGCTCACAGGCAGGAGAAAAGGAAAAAAATATAGCTTGACGTGTAGGGTTGGAAAGATGCAGGGGAAGAACCTCTTACTCTTATGCAAATGGATTCTTCAAACAGGGAGAGAAACTTAATTGTTGTTTCTTCTCTGGAGTTCAAATGGAGCTGGATCCCTCTACCGACGGACAGGAAGATACCTTCGATGTGTGGCAGGGAACGCTTGTCAGCCTGTCATGTGGGACCATTTGGCCATGTGCCCCAGCCCCAGTGGAGAGGGAGGTGGTGGCACAGCAGGGGGTGGGGGGTGTGTTGCCACTCCTCCATCTTTCCTAAAGAAGGAAAAGGCCATAGAAAGCTGGGTTGGACTAAGGCCAACTTTCCCGACCTATGGGGGGCAACTGGAGTGGGGCACAGTTTCCTCTACCCTCAGAAGAATTGCAAGGACAAAAAGACTCAAAAATGAAAGAAAAAAAGACCTTTAGACCGGATTTCACTCACCCTTTCTCATATCCCCATACAGGCCACCAAAATGATGCACACGTTTTGCTCCTTAGCTCAGCTAAAACCTGATTTTGTCCCATGACAAGAAGAATTAGGCACACGGACATTTTGAAATGTGAGTAGAGCAGAACTAATTAAAAGAAAGCACTCATTGAATAAAGGGCTCTTACCAACAGACTTCCACCTCACAGATTGATTACGAGGCCACCGCACACATGAGCTGAAGAGGCCTGGCTCCTTCCCACTGTGCAAGGTGCAAATTCCCATTGGCTCCACCCCATTCTCCCAGTGTGCAGGTGGGCCCCTCAGTTCATTGTGGGCACACCTAAACAAGGCCCTGGGCAGGTTTCCCCATCTGCACAAAAGCATCTGATGTAAACCCTTGTGAGGCATGTCAGAGATCCTCTGGGGGACCCACTCCCATCTGCCTCCTGCATCTATCACTTTCACTGTCAAATTTTGCAAAGTTAGTTTCAATACTAGACTTCTCTGTTAATAATGTTTTCTAAAAATAATGAACATTTTTATTCTTTCTAATTTTCATATCTTATATCTTTACATTTTACTCTGTTTGCAAGGACCTGCAGAGCAATGCTGAGGTGAAGGGATGATAACAGCTCTCTTCATTATGTTTTATGCTTGTATCATTCTAGTCAAAATCCACAAATCCTAAGTGTAGAATTATATTATCATTAAGTTCTGAGTACTCTTTATTCCCAACATGATTTCTTGTATATATAAGGGCCAAGGGAAAACTTCTTCTTTGCTCTGTGAAGTTTTGCTGAAAAATCAATCTGATAGAAAGTAGATTAAGGGGACAAAAGGCATATACATGTATTAGTGTGCATGGGGGAAGAAGGGGGAATCACAGAGTGATTATCCCAACCCCTCAGTGGCATACAAAAAGCTTATATGCCATTTTTAGGTCATAGGAAGAATGGAGACTTAGTGCATAGCCAAAAGCAGGTTATGGTGGTAAAGCAGGTTATGGTGGCAAGACAGGCTACAGGAGGGAGAGAACAGTAGGCCTGGCTAGCAAAGGTGGTTTTCATGTAGATGAAATATCCCATGTGTCAGCCCTCATAAGGAATATATGGTAAATGTTTCTTTCAAATTTTAAAGATATCAGACCTTCGGTTGCTCTTTCTTAGATGGAACAAGGCAGGGCCTCAGAAGAAGCCTGGCTGCATCAATATAGATTTTCTCTACAGATGCAAATCTCCCCCACAAAAGACAGCTTTGCAGCATTCTTGTATTTCCAGATTTTCTGAATCACCATCTTGAAATATATCAAAGAAGTATGTTTTGAGATGGAACATTTTAATTTTCTTCATGTGATATATGAATCAATTAGAAATGTTTTATATCTATGTGTGTGTGTGTGTGTGTGTATATATATATATGTTTGCTTCTGATCTCTAATATCTTATGGTGCCCAAAGAACATGGTGAATATTTTAAAGCTCTCTCACAACTGGACTGAAGAAGCTCTTTGCTAATCTCTGGGGATACTTGGAAGTCTGGTACTGATTAGTCATCATGACAAAGATGATAAGAGTTAGTGACCTATAATGGGCTAATGAGCTTTTTAACTTCAAAATTCCCCTGGCAACAGTAGGGCCAGCTTGCTTACATTGCTTAGAGAGAAGCACAGTGATATATTAATCAGGTTTAACCAGTTACAAAGGCTGGCTTGGTTATGTGGCCAATGAGGCAAAAAATGCTCTAATGAAAACTTTTGTCTGAGTTTTTCTAAAATTAGGTTTCCTTACATATTTGATGATTCAAAATTCAGAGAGGACACGTGTCCTGCTTTAGAAAAAAAAAAGTATGCTGAGAAGCTGCACCTGGAAGTCTCTCAGGTCCTACTCTGTTTGTGTCTTCCTTTTTCTGTTGTACCTACTTGTACTGTTTACCTTTATTAAAGCCTTCTATTAGTTAGTTCTGTGGTGTCTTGTGAGACCTTTCGATTATCTGACCTGTGTAATCATGGTAGTTGGTGCTATTGGCAGACATTTTGAAATAATCATTGATCACAATTTAAATAAAGGTAAAAGTTTTATTTGAGAGAGGAAAAGTTGAGGATGGCAGATTAAGATTGCGGATCCTTTGTTGTGACGTTTGCCCGCCTGGTAATACCTCAGGTGACTGCAATCAAGCACCATGATCACCATAAAAGCATATTGCATAAAAGCATATTGATATTACCTGTAATTAGTTACCTGTTATTTGGTAATTCCAGAGCCAGAAAAAAATGTTGATTGGATCACGCACACACAAAAATCAAATAAAGGCAAAATCAGGGTGCCTTTGACATCTTATTCTGTTTTAGCAAAGTAAAAGGAAGAAAAGACCAGACAGAGCTTACAAGAGCCACCGTTATGACTCCTGATAGATTAATCCTATAAGGAAAGTATGTGATTCCTTAATGGAGTTAGCAAGTTATCTGTTTTGATCAGAATGGGATCAATGTCTAACAAAAGTTACTCAAAATATTTTACAGGTGGGAGGAGGAAATTAAAAGATGACTAAAATATAGGAATGTTGATTTTAAGAGTTAAGTCATTTATGTATTACTATTAACCACTTTATGAAGGAAATAAAAATATTTCCCTGAAAATATACTTCTTCAACATATTTTGAGATGGCTGTTCAGAGAGCCAGCAAACAGAAGGAGCCCTGCAAAGCTGTCTTTTGTTGGGGAGATTTGCACCTGTAGAGAAAATTGCATTGATGCAGTCAGGTTTTCTCTGAGGTCTTCCCTTGATACCTTTTTTCCAGATCTAGAAAAAATTGAGAGTCTGACACTTTTAAAGTCCTGAAAAAAAAAAAAAAAAAAAAAGAAAGAAAATAAATAAAAAAGGAAAGCAACAGCAACAAAAAATTACCATCTATTCTTTCTGAGGGATGCTACCTGTGAGATGTTATCTATATAATAAAGTGGCTATGTTGTCTGGGGTATATACCCTGGGGTTCATCTTCAAGTGTTGCCAGGAAAATTTAGGACATGGAAACACACGAGGAGTTTAAGAGCAGAGGTCTAATACAGAGAAGAGAAGAGAAGAGAAAGAGAAAAAGCTCTCTGTAGAGAAAGGGGTTTCTGAAGGGGAAAGGACTGGCTGGTGGCGAATGCATGGTATTTTGTATTCCAGTTTGAGGAGGCAGTTTACATAGGGCTCACAAATTGGTTTAATCAGGTATGAAGTTTACATAGCGCATGGGGAAGGCTAGTAGCCCCACTCTCATCTTATCATGCAAATGGACTTTCCATTTAATTGGCACCATCTTGTCTGCTCCTTAGAGTACACATGGCTGACAAAAAGAAGAGAAGATGGAGCTCCCATCTTGAACATGTCTAGTTCCTGATGGTATTCACCTGTGCAAGCTCCCAGTTTGCTTGTCTATGTCTGCAGCTCAAATTTACAGGATTCCATTTGTTAGAAAATGATTTGGGGCTGATTTTCATTAAAAAGAAAGCCTTCCTGAGGACTCCCATACCCATAGTATCTGCCTAAGTGATTTCTTTCTAAATCCTATATTATTACAAGCATCTTTGCTAGCCAGGCCTCCTTTTCTCCTTCTCCCATAACCTATTTTATCATGATCCAAATCCCTGTTCATTCTATAATCTAAAAATGGTATATAAGCTTCTGTACCACATTGGGGGTTGGGAGTCATCACTCTGTGCTTCTCTCTGAGGACTAAGCTCTGATTTTTTTCTTATCTTGCCCAAATTCCTGTCTAAGGAGTCTGGGGAGCCATGTCCAACAAACCATAAATTCTCATCAAATGGGTTTTATTTAACCTTATATATTGTGAATTACTTTCCATTCTGACTCTGGTATAACATTACATGACAAAGAAGAAAATAAAAATATTTTACCCCAAAACATATTTCTTTGTCATATCTTGAAATGACCCTGGAAAGCCATCCTATGTGGGGAAAATTTTGCATCTGTAAACAATCTCTATTAACATAACTGGACCTTTTATTCTAGGACCTCCCAATCCTGAAGAGAATAACTGAGAGTCTAGCACCTTTTGAAGGTCGAGTAGGAAACATTTGTCATCTATTATCTCTAAGGGCAGCCCAAATGAGACTTCAGAAAAACCTTGATCTCCACAATCTTTAATCTTAACCCGAACATTTCCTTTCAATTGATTCCAGGTCTTTAGAAAAACTCAGCCAATTGTCAGCCAGAAAATGTTTAAATTTACCTACAACCCGGAAGCTCCTGCTTCAAATTGTCTCATCTCTCTGAACCAAACCAATCTCTCTCAAATGTATTTGACTGATGTCTCATGCCTCCCTAAAATCTGTAAAACCAAACTACATCCTGACCACCTTGGGCACATGTTCTCAAGACCTTCTGAGGGCTGTGTCGCAGGTCATGGTCCCTCGTATTTGGCTCAGAATAAATCACTTCGAATATTTTACAATCTGACTCTTTTCATTGATATCTCTCATGTGCATGTTAATAAATTTGTATTTTTTTCCTTCAATTAAACTGCCTTTTTTGAATTGATTTTTACCTTCAGTGGGCAAATGAGAAGTTTTCTTTTGGCCCGTACTTACGAATCCCTACTGAAAGATATTTCATGAATGGGAAATCAAGGTGCTATTTTGCTTGCATTATACATTGCCAGATAAAAGGGCATACTTTGTCTTAATCTGCATTGTTAGCTGCAGGTTTTGAACACATGTCAGAGGGGAAAGGTCTTTGTCTGTTCATTTATATAAATGTAGGAGTGCATAACACATGCACTGAAAATGGGATTGTCCAACTTTATTCTTAGATAATTAATAAAATAATAATAATTTGGCTGATATGCTGAAAATGTAAGCAATTTTGAATTGATTATATGGTGATTATCTTGATCATATGGTGATTATATGGTGATACTAAAGCTTATTCTGTTTATCCTAATTCTATGACTTGGATTCAAATAATGCCTGATGCTGAGATAAAGGTGCTCCAACTACGAAGACTCCTCCTTATCTTCTTGGGGAAACAAAATGATGTGAGCTAAGTGGTCAATGAAACTGTGCACAGATACCACAGATAGGTTTAAATGATGAGAAAAAGATTACTCTTATTCAAACCAAAGGAAAAATGAGAGATGTAAGAAAGCTCAGGTCGGTTAAACAAGGTGAAAATACTTAGGTTACTGATTTTAACTTTAAATGGCATAAAAGAGAGGAGATAGATGCAATAGCTAAGAGATGAGGAGTTCTGGTTTCCCTGCCAACTTTGAATAATGAGAGGTCCAGGGCTTTTGGCATAACCTTTATTTCAAAGGAAGCCTGAATCTGTTTGCATTTGTATGGGTAAAATGGCCTGGGAGTAATAAAGGCATTTCACTGGAATTGCTGAAAAATAGTGCTCAATGAATTTTAAATCTGCTAATGAAAAGTAGAAGGGCAACATAATTAAATTAGGAGAAAATGGTGAGACAATTGTAAAAGCCTCTTGGGTAAAAAAAACGGCTCATGGTAAGAATTTATTGACGAAAGTTATGTATGGCTATTGTCTTACCCTTACCAGATATATTATTGGGATGAGTGTCATGTCTAAATGAGAGTTTACTTATTTATCCAAACCACTGAAAAAGTCATGATGCAAATCTGTCTTTCTTACTTTTGTATTTGGACATGCTAGACAAGAACCTTTAAAATTATCTAAGCCTACTAAAAAAGTTAATTTAAATAACATAGGATACCTGGGGGCATAGCATATTTTCAGTTTAAATTAAAGATATATTAGATTAAGGTGTATTAGAAATGTCTCTTGTTTAATCATCCAGCATGACTTGTTTCAAAACTGATAGATTCTGGAGATCTACTGCAAATTATACAACTTTCAATATAGTAATACCACTGAGCATCAGCCATATCCAATATATATTAGCTGTTTAAGCTGTGAAATAATTTAAGGGAGATTGGTATTCTGTGCTTGATTTGACCAATACTCTCCTTTTCATACCTATTTTAGAAGAAAGTCAAACTCTATTTACATTCATTTGGATGGTCCCAATATTTACTGCGCTCCTACAGCTCTATTTACATTTTTATATATATTGTCACAAACTGAAAAATAGAAACATAGATTTTTTAAGTTAATTAGAAAACACTGCCAGTCATTATATTGATGGTCTAACATAAATATCTCAATATGGAAAACAAGATAATGTAAATTTCAAATTTTTGTTAATCATACAATCATGAGATATTATCATATACCTGTTAGAATGGCTGTAATGAAGAATAGCGATGATACCAAATGCTTTCCAAGATATGAAAAAACTAGATCATGTTTACCTTGCTGGCGGCAATGAAAAATGGTTAGTAATTCTGAAAAATAGTTTGACAGTTTCTTATATAACTATATGGAATTAACACAGGCATTTAACATATGACCCAAAAATTGTTCTCTCAAAAATTTATTCCAGATAAATGGAAACCTTGTTCATACAAAAATGTCTGTATGAATGTTCAAAACAATTTTATTTGTAATATCAAAAAACTGGGAAGAGATGTCTTTCAACAGATGAATGGTTAAATTGTGATACATCCATACCATGGAACACTAAGAAATGAAAAACAAACAAACAAACAAACAAACAAACAAAAAAACCACAAACTGTTGATTCATGTAACAACTTGGATGAATACTCAGGGAATTATTCTGAGTGAAAAAAGCCAGTTACAAAAGGGTCACATACCATATAATTCAATTTATATAACATTATTGAAATGATAAAAGTAGATAAATTGAGAACAGATTAGTATTTATCAGGGATTGGGGCTAAGGTTGGGATGGGACTAGGGCAGGAAATTAGTATGTTTATGAAAGGGGAAAACATAGGGCATCTTTATGGTGATGGAAATATTCTGTATCTTGACTACAGTGGTGGATACAGTATTCTACACATGTAATAAAATTTCATAGAACTAAATAAGCACACACACATATAAAATGAACACATTGCACTACAGTTTTCCAAGATGTTACAACTGGAGAAACCATAAAGGTTACACAGGATCTCTATTATTTTTTTTTATTTATTTATTTTGAGATGGAGTCTTGCTCTGTCACCCAGGTTAGAGTGCAGTTGCAAGATCTCGGCTCATTGCAACCTCTGCCTCCTGGGTTCAAGCAATTATCCTGCTTCAGCCTCCCGAGTAGCTGGCACTACAGGCGTGTGTCACCACACCTGACTAATTTTTTGTAGTTTTAGTAGAGACAGGGTTCCACCGTGTTTAGCCAGGATGGTCTCGATCTCCTGACCTCGTGATCTGCCCAACTTGGCCTCCCAAAGTGCTGGTATTACAGGTATGAGCCACCGTGCCTGGTCGGATGTCTCTATATTAATTCTTATAATTACCTGAAAATAAATTTTAATTTTAAAGTTTACCTTTAAGTCTGAAAAAAAAAAGTACTCTGAGTTCTATTCTTAGCAAGCACAGGTTGCCTTGGAACTTAAATGAGCCAAAGCACAACTAAGGCCTTTGGGATATTATGATTCCCAACCTCAAATAACTTTGCTACATGCAGGCAGGCTGAGTGCAGCCTTTAGAAACAACCTCGTAACCGCCAGTCAGTGGTGACCACCAGAATTTTGGACTAGGAAATAACAGGATAATAAAGTACACTTTCAACTGTGATACTAAAAGGTGTATTAGTCCGTTCTCACTCTGTTATAAAGAACTGCTTGAGACTGGGTAATTTATAAAGGAAAGAGATTTAATTGACTCATTTCCACATGGCTGGGGAGGCCTCAGGAAACTTACATTAATGGCAGAAGACTAAGGGGAAGCAAGGACCTTCTTCACATGATGGGAGATGAGGAAAGTGCCAGCAGGGGAAATGCCAGACACTTATAAAATCATCAGATCTCATGAGAAAACACACCACCAGCACGAGAACAGCATGGTGGAAAACAGCCCCTGTGATCCAATCACCTACTTCCGTCAACACCTGGGGATTATAATTGAGATGAGATTTGAGTGGGGACACAGAGCTAAACCATATCAAAGGCATCTGTTGCCCTGTATAGGCATTAGTTGATAGTGCTCCTACTTTTGAAGATGAAATTACTTTGAAATCTGAAATTTCTATGATGTCCTGCATTAATCACTTCAAGAGGAAAAGGAATGTACATATGTGCCTCTTTATTAAATAGAAATGATATAACCAAGAATATGCAACAGTGTGACCTATTTTGGTACTCATTGAATGTCTTAGCAGATTGAATGTAAAAACATGCTTTTATATATTTTTGACATATTTTTAAGCCTACATTATATTCCACCAAGGAGTTACCTAAACCCATAAACAAATGAGCCCCCCGCTAGAATCAGTTTTCAGTGGATTACAAATGAGCAACATGGAGGTAGCTCAAAGTCAAGGGGTGGTACTCATTCTGGAAATCAGCTGCACTGCCACCTGTTGGTGGTTGCAGTTTCACTGAAGAGAGAAAAGATAAATCCCCTCAGTGGCCAGAGGTGGGTTGTACTTCTTGTAGCGTAAGAGAAACTAGATAATAATAGTAGTGATTTGATGTGAACTTTTACTATTTCTTTAACTATTGTTAATAGTTATTTATATTTGCCAATAATTGCAAGAGTTCTCCAAAATGGGCTTATATGGCTGAAAGATAAAAGGAACCCCAATATGGGACAATATGTTATGGAAACTTTGTGGAATTGGAAGGAGAAATTCACAACGAGACAAAGCAATTCTTTATTCAAAGAAGCCCCTTCTAAATTCAGAATGGAACTGGAAACAAGTGGGTACCCTCATTTGCTGTCTGTGAGTGGCCTCTTGGGTATATGAGAAGAGTAGACAGCTAAGAATTCAAGCAATAAAAAACAAGCAGGAAAAACATATATTTCAATAACTTCCTCAGAAGCTTGAAATAAGACTCACTATTGATTTTTTTTTTTTTCCAACAAGAATCTCAGAGACTAAAAGCATCTGTAGGCTACTCACTGAAAATATAAAGTGTCAGTGCTGGCCCTCAGTTTGCAGTGGATTAAATCGGCCAATTACCCACAGCTTCAAGTGAATAATAAAGAATCTTATTTGGAAATAGATACTTATTCAGAGTTTAGATTTGCATATCCAGCAATGGAAGTAAATTCCTCTAAAATAGTTAAGAGGCCTACAAGCAGAAAATATTATTTACATTTGGAAATGACAGCCTATTTTATTGCACTGCAGGAAAATATTAGGCTATGAAGCATTATATAGAACCGTCTTATTATGCTTTGCATCTATAATTCAGTAGACTGATTAAAATTGAGATTTGATAATCAAAACATGTGCCTACAAATTTAGGGTGAAACAAGTGACTATGGGTGATAGATTCCACAATTTAATATATGTGTTACAATGCAGCATGTATGGAAATAGAGGGGTAAATGAATTGTGGTGATATTTGGGGGAAGACAGAACAGAGTATGTATGAGATTTTAAAGAAACATCAACTGGTTTTCTGTTTTAAAATTGTTTTCTTTCTCTCTGACACACCCTGTACTCCTGCAACTTGAACTGTATTTAAGAGTACTGTATTAGTCTGTTTTAATACTGCTATAAAGAACTACTCAAGACTAAGCCATTTATAAAGGACAGAGGCTTAATTCACTCACAGTTCAGCATGTGTGGGGAGTCCCCAGGAAATTCACAATTATGGCAGAAGGCAGAGGGGAAGCAAGGAACCTTCACCACAATGTGGCAGGAAGGAGAAGTGCCAGCAGGGGAAGTGCCAGATGCTTGTCAAACCATCAGATCTCGTGAGACTCATTTATTATAATGAGAACAGGATGGGGAAAACTGCCCCCATGATCCAATTACCTCCATCTGGTCCTGCCATTGACATGCAGGGATTATGGAGATTAAAATTCAAGATGAGATTTGGATGTAGATACAGCCAAACCATATCATTCCACCCTTGGTCCCTCCCAAATCTCTCATCCTCACATATCAAAACACAGTTATGCCATTCCAACGTTCCCCTAAGGTCTTAACTCATTCCAACATTAACTCAAACATCTAAGCTCATAGTCACCTCTGAGACAAGGCAAGTCCCTTCCTCCTATGAGCCTAATGCAAGTTAGTTACTTCCTAGATACAATGGGCATATAGATATTGGGTAAATACACCCACTACACATGGGAAAAATTGGCCAAAACAAATGGGCTATGGACCCCAGGCAAGTCCAAAACTCAAAAGGGCAGCCATTAAACCTTAAAGTTCCAAAATTATCTCTTTCACTCCATGTCTCACGTCCAGGTCATGCTGAGGCAAGCAGTGGGCTCCCAAGGCTTTGTAGAGCACTGCCTCTGTGATTTTGCAGAGTAAAGCCCCCCTCCAGCTGCTTTCATGCACTGGCATTGAGTGTCTGCAGCTTTTCCAGGCACAGGGTGCAAGCTGTCGGGAGATCTACCATTCTGGGTTCTGGAGGAAAGTGGCCCTCTTCTCACAGCTCCACCAGGCAGCAGTACCTCAGTGGGGTCTGTGTTGGGGGACTCCAACACCATATTTCCCCTCTGCACTACCATAGTAGAGGTTCTGCATGAGGGCTTTGCTCCTGCATCATACTTCTGCCTGGATATCCATGCATTTCCATACATCTTCTGTAACCTAGGTGGAGGTTCTCACATCTCAACTCTTGCCTTCTGCTCACTCATAGGCCCAACACCATGTAAAAGCCATCAAGGCTAGGGGCTTGCATCCTCTGAAGAAACAGTCCAAGCTGTACCTTGGCCTCTTTTAGCCACTGCTAGAACTGGAGCAGCTGGGACACAGGGCTCCATGTCCTGAGGTTGCATAGATCTGGTGGGGGCGACCTGGGCCTGGCCCATGAAACCATTTTACCCTTTTAGAGATCCAGACCTGTGATGAGAGGGACTGCTGTGAAGGTCTCTGACACACCCTAGAGACCTTTCCCCATTGTTTTGGTGATTAACATTTGGCTCCTTGTGACTTACGCAAATTTCTGCAGCCAGCTTGAATTTCTCCCCAGAAAATGATTTTTTTTTCCTTTCTATCACATCATCAGGCTGCACATTTTTCAAAGTTTTATGCTCTGCTTCTTCTTTAATGCTTTGCCACTTATAAATTTCTTCTGCCAGATACCCTAAATTATCTCTCTCAAGTTCAAAGCTTCACAGATCTCTAGGGCAGGGGCAAAATACCACCAGTCTTTTTGCTAAAACATAACAAGGGTCACCTTTGTTCCACTTCCCAAGTTCTTCATCTCTACCTGAGACCACCTCAGCCTGAACTTCATTGTCCATATTACTATTAGTATTTTGGTCAAAGATATCAACAAGTCTCTAGAAAGTTCCAAACTTTCTCACATCTTCCTGTCTTCCTCTGAGCCCTTCAAACTGTTCCAACCTCTTCCTATTACCCAGTTTCGAAGTGACTTTCACATTTTCAGGTATCTTTATATCAGCACCTCACTTTTTGTGGTACCAATTTACTCTATTAGTTCATTTTCATATTGCTATAACAAACTGCCCAAGACTAGGCAATTTATAAATGCTACTTGTATAGCCTTCAGAACTGTGGACCAAATAACTCTCTTTTTAAAAAAGTTCCCCGACCTCAGGTATTCCTTTATAGCAACACAGACTAAGGCAGTGGATAAGCCAACATTGACCAAAACAGTCTAAAAGAGACCTGAGTGAAAGTGTTACAAAATTAGTAGTAGTAGGAGAAACTGAATTAGTCTTTATGAAAAGAGACACAATGAGGCAAAACTTTTAATCCTTTATTAGGTGCTTAGAAAGGCTATCATTTTAGGAAGAAAAGAAAGGAAAACAAATGGCTTGGATAAATAGTGCAGGTTTAGAAAAATAAATAAAGCAAACTGAAGAGCTAATTAGACACCATACTCAGAAATAAAAATAGGAAAGAGCATACATGCTGAAATAGAGATGCTCTATTTTGTGCTCCTAGAGATGACAAGGAGAAAAATCAATAGTCTGAGATCTTGACAGTGGAAACTTAAGGAATGAGCTTGTGGTACCCTAAGCTACGGGAATTCATAAATAGAGAATGCAATTTACATAAGCGCTCTCTAAGGCTCCACACATAAACAAAAACTGGACATATAAAATTGTTGCTTGGGATGGGAAGCCCATTAAAATTGAATGAAATTTTATTGAGGAGAAGTTAGGTATTACTTAAAGCTAAGTTTTGTTGGTAACCCTTGCCAGCACCTTCTTGCATTGTAAAAAAGGTCACATGTTTATTCCTACCGAAGACTTGGAATCCATAATTACTGAGATTTGGTCATCCTTGGTTTAAACTGCAATCCATGGTAACATTGTCATATGTGTAAGGCTGCGTTCTTTGGAAGCTGAGAACATATTACTGTGATTTGCTTACTCTAATTCATAAAATAATTGCTACTTTTTACAATACTGTTTTAATTGGTAGTACTATTTTTAACATTACCCATGATAATAGTAGCACATACATTGTCAAACATATTCCTCATCATATGTCTTTAGTTTTTAATTATATAAGATCTCTTTGGTAGTTTTATTTTGAGAAATCCTCATGTTTTAATTAACGTTGCAGACTTTCCTTAGTTACTGTATTTTTTAAGTTACTGTTTGTTTTTTTCTTTTTTAAAACTAATAATGATTTAATTAGAGAGATTAGTTAGTTAGAGAGATTATGCCTGCTTACTTAGAATATATAACACTTGTCATTGGGGAAAGTAAGCCACATCTCAAGAAGTTTTTCTGGATCACTAGACTGAGGCACATCAACAGTGTTAATACTCAAATAGGTGGCATTTTTTTTGTTCATATGTTATTTTGTTGCATATCACACTTCTCATCTTTTTAAAATTTCAGTTACAATGGCTTTTGGATTGGTAATTAAAAAAAAATTCTGCATCATTATAAGAACCCTTCTCATTTTATTAAAAATATGTTCAACATTGATTTATGTGGATTTTCACATTCCAGTTTATTATCATTTTAAAAGTATATGAAATATGACTGAAAGGTTTATAACCAGGACACAGAATTTAAATGAGATGAAAGAGTGTGTCAGACTGTTTTTGCATTGCTATAAAGGAAATATCTGAGACTGGGTAATGTATAAAGAAAAGAGGTTTAGTTGGCTCATGGTTCTGCAGGTTTTATAGGAAACATGGTTCTTGCATCTGCTGCGCTTCTAGTGAGGCCTCAGGAAGCTTACACAATTATGGCAGAACGCAAGCAGAAGCAGGCTCCTCCCATGGCAAATGCAGGAACAAGAGATGAGGCAGGGTGTGGGGGACAGGTGAGCTCACTTATCACCAACAGCATAGCCCAAGGCATTCATGAGGGATCCACCTCCATGATCCAAATACCTCCTACCAGCTCCCACCTCCAACACTGGGGATTACATTTCATCATGAGATTTGGGTGGAGACAAATACCCAAATTATATAAAATAGCATTTTTGAAACTGAGTTCTCTTTATTCAGGAACTGAAGAGAATAACGCAGAGACCAACCCTTGTGCCTTTTTCCTCACAGCCACATCATTTGTTAAATGTGAAAGTACACTCATTAAGTCGGTCATTTCTCTTGCTTGCCTTTCAATAATTCTTCCTTAGGAATACATCCATATTTTTGAGAAATTTCGATCCAGCTTATACTTTAACTCATTTGTGTGATTAGTTTAAAATGTTTTCTCTGCTCTGATTTGCTTTTATTTGGTTTAAACTATTCATATTTTTGCTCCCAGGTTATTACTGAGTGGAGTGAAATATCTTCTGAAACAAATTCCTAATTCTTTATGGTCTTTGAGAAAAAGCAGTTAAGTTCAAATATATAAAACTAGTTTACGTGGTTTGGATTTCTAGCGCATTTTTTTTCTCATTCAAGTACTGATTTTCCTGGTGATTTCTAAACTGTATCATGGACATCTTGGCCATTATGTTGAAAGACTCTGTCTCCTATTTAAATATTTTACTTTGGCAGTTATCCTGTCTTGGTTTAGCATACAGGATTTACCCTAGCTTCTTGTGCTGGGGCCTCAGGGACAATGTGATTTCTAAAGGTTTTGCAGTGATGCTTTTGGTCTGTGAGGTATGTCTGGTGCTGCTGGGGCTTTCACTTGCTGTGGTAGAGGAGCACTTCCCAACTGAGCTCTTGTTGTGGAAGGAGCAAGAAGAAATGAGCCTATGTTATCATGAAGCCATGAAACTTCTAGGGTAAGAAATCATTTCATCCTTATGAAATTTAAATTATTTATATAGCTATTTCATATATTTCACCAAATAAACATCTGTTTGTCCAATGTACGTTTGAATATTTATCGTTAGTAACTGACATAAGACGTTGTGTGTATTCATGTGTTTACCATCATAAGTTTGCTTCAAGAATAAAACAGTGAAAAAGGGCAAAAAAAGGTAGCCTCTTGCACAACCAGTGCCTGACAACATAAGGTGTAAAAGTAGTAAAAGTAAAAGTTATTTAAGGTGTAAAAGTTATTTGATTTAAAACTTTAAAGCCAAAAAAAAAAAAAAAAAATTACTGAGGTCATTTATCTGAATTAGGAGAGGTATTATATCTAAATATCCATGTCTAGGACTTAGAATCATTTGCCTTACTGAATATTCAGAGGTAGAAACTATACCTTAAATTATTATTTTTTTGCCAGGTGATTGCATTGCACAGTTCTAGTTGAGAACTAGCGTAGTGGACAAGGGTTTTAGTCATCTCTCACATATACAGAACATTCTCTTTATCACTTAGATATTTGAGCAAATAATAAAACAATAAGATAATTGCTATATTTGTTTTGTGTGGCTCTTCTAAAAAATTACCTCAAATTTAGTGGTTTAAGGCAGCCAAAATTTATTCTTTCACAGTTCTAGAGGCCAGAATTCAAAATCCATTTCATCAAACCAAAATCAAAGTGTTGACAGGGCTGCACTCCCTCTGGAAGTTCTAGGAGGAGAATTCATCCCTTGCACATCCTAGCTTCTTGTGGTTGCCAGCATTCCTTGACCTGTGCTGCATCACTCCAGCCTCTGCCTCTGTGGCCCCATGTACATCTTCTGAGTGTACAATGTCCACCTGCCTCTCTTACTAAGGGCATGTGTGATGACAATTGGATATCACCCAGATAGCCCGAATAGTTTTCTAATTTCAAAAGCCTTATCTTTACCACATGTGTAAAGACCCTTTTCCAAGTAAGGCAATAATCACAATTTCCAAAGATTTAGATGTGGACATCTTTCACAACCCTTATTCCTGTCTGAAAACTGCTTTTAACTTTTCATGTGTAGGAGTAAGAACAAGAATTAGGAAACTCAAAACTGTGTGACAGGCAGAAGAATGGGCCCCAAAGACATCCACCTTTTAATCTCCAGAGCCTGTAAATATAATATGCTTTGTTACAGAGAAAGAAAGACTTAAGGTTATAGATGAATAAATATTAATCAGGTGACCTTAAAATAAGGAAGTTATCCTGGATTATTCAGGTGGGCCCAATCTGATCACAGCATTGCGGATACTCATCCGTTTTGGCCATAAGCAGCAAAATGCAGAAGAGCGTTTCCTTTGTTATCACAAATATTTGCATCTGCATCATGTCTAGTAGGATAGCTGTGTATTTTTCCCTCCCGGCACTGCACTACCTGTTACGGTAATGTAGAAAATTAGACAGTAAATCCTGGAAATGAAGAGTAGTATGCCAAATTTTAAGTCCCTTGTGGTGTCTAAATGGGATACATTTACTTTTATTGTAGAAGATGAATTAAACTCATTTTACTCCAGGGCAGAAATGGCATAAGAGCTGCCTTATCATCATGATTGGTGAGGTCAAGCTGGTATTTTTCTCCACCTGGAATACCACCATAGCTGGAATGGTCATTGGCACAGGGCAGATGAAGAACAATCCCGCCAAAAGAAGCACCTTTGAAGGTTTTATAGTGCATTATCTCACAATATAGAAGGTACATTTTTTTTCATTTGATTGTAGACATAAAACACTTTGTTATCCTTAAGGCATCAAAGCATTGTATTTCTAAGCAAACCTTAAAGTAGCAATATTTTATCTGAAGAAATTTAAATGTGCTCGCATGAACCGCTTACTATTACAGGTTGAATTCTGTCCCCTCAAAATTCATGTGTTAAAGTTCTTACCTCCTATACCTCAGAATGTCACCTTATTTGGACATAGGGTCATTGCAGATGTAATTAGTTAAGATGAGGTCATATTGGAGTAGGGTGGGCCTCTAATGCCAAATGACTGGTGTTGTGATAAAAAAGAGAAACTTAGAGGCATACACAAAAAGCGGGAGGCTACAATGTGACTTGAAGGCAGAGATCAGAGTGATGAAGCAGCAGCCAAAGAACACCAAAGACTGCCAGCAAACCACCAAAGCTAGAAGAGAGGCATGGAGTAGACTCGTCTTCACAGCCCAAAGAAAGAGCCAATTCTGCAACTCCCTGGTCTCAGCCTACCCTCCAGAAATTTGAGACAGTATATACGTATATTTAAGTTTGTGGTTCTAGTTTGTAGAACTTTGTTAAGGCAGCTCTGACAAACGAATACTTTCACCATGATGACAGAACAGCATGTGTAAATGAAACCAACTTGATTCTTGCATATTTAACATATCAATATGTACTATAAGTTCTGAATATTTCTGTTATTTATAAATATTTCCTATTTTATTTGTATTTAGCACAGAATAGAAATTTTAGGTAACCATTTCTTATTCCCGAATTCTAGTTTTACTGTCACTTAGTAGCTATTCCTTATCTTATTGGCACCTCAGTGATCAGCTAAATGAAGATGATGATAATAACTGCCATAGGAACCAAGAGTAAGGACAAAGCCAAAAATTATCAAAAGTATTTTAAATAATTTACTGTTCAATTAAATGCCCAATAAATATTAGCTAATAATGTTAACATCAGCACTTTAATGCCATTACTACTATTTAACAAAAATGTTGATTCAATTATATAAAAGACAGACAATTATATTTATACTATAGATATATTAAGGATTCAAATATTGCAGGATAATACTGTAATTTTTGTAAGATGCTTATTTTTCACATTTTAGCATCTTAGGACATACTAATAATTTGGGAATATACTAATAATCAACGGTTTACTACAATTGTGATTACCAATGTTTTTAAATTTCATGTTAGTACATCAAGTTATGGAACACCTTACAACCTAAAATGCTTTGATTCAATGAAATATACTTTTATTATATTTTATTTCAATAACACGATTTTAATATATTTCAATATTAGAATAATTGTTGCAATACCAGGTACAATTCCAGAATAGGTGTAATTTATTTATTACCAACTGTAGGTTGAGTATGAGCTGGGTGTAGCTAAATAAAAAGACTGTGAACATGGCTAAGAGGTAATTAACACTCAAATTTCATTCACCTCTCTACCTCATGGGTTTGTTACCAATATTATTTTTATTTCATTTTATTTTTTGTTAGTTGCTAACAAGAAGATTCATTTTGCAACATGATTTTGGTTTATATATTGTTTTGTTGGTTTTCATGACCAGGTTGTTTATTTCAGGAATGAATGAATTACTTTTTGTCTTTCCATTTCAACATTAACTTGACTGTTAATGTTGAAATTAACTTAACTATTAATTTTTGGCTCATGCTTTTATTTCCTCAGAATGTTGTTGACTTTGCTCAATTGCAGTGTGGCACTGAATTTTGCTAAGTCTGAGCCCTACCTTATCATCTTTATTCCAGGTGATTTTCTTTTCCTCTACAATTATCGGAATGATTTTCTTTTTATATTTGAAATCTAATAACTTAACCAAGAAATTCATTGATGATAATCTACAGTAATATTTTTGGATACAATAGGTGCCCTTTTAATCTGCAGATTCACTTTTACCTTCAATTGTATGAAATTGTCATGTATTATGATTTGAATCATAATATTTTATTTATTGGATGTTCTTCAGGGGCATATTTTCTCTGATAACTATATTATCTGACTTCAATTTTATCATCTTCTCTCTAATTTCTTTACTATTTTCACGTTTTCTCTGCACTCACAGTGCTTATTCCTAGTTTGTCCTCCATGTCATTGGGTCAAATTTCAGTAATGTCTATTTTGTAATATCTCTAGTTTATAATCAGTTCTGTGATGACATTATTTTGGATTACTCATTTGTGTTTTTAACTCAGCTACCTTCATTTTTATCTGGTTCTGTGATGTATAGTACTGCCTTTGAAAAAATGTTTTACAGAGTCTTTCCTCTTGCTAACTTACATTTACTTGTGCAGAATCAGGTTCTGTTTCTGGTGCTATTTTCCTTTCATCTTTCATTTTTTGCCCATCTCTAGCATGACAAATCTTTTTATTCCTTTGTGTCTGTATAACATCCTTTCTTAAAAAATGGCAGAGTAGGGGAATATATCATGATTTTACTGGTGTCAAATAGTCATTTTATTCTTTTACATAAATAGCTCTAAATAGCTCTTCTCTGTTCTTCTATATCAGTAGAAGATGGTTAAATTTTTCTTGCTAACTTTCCTACTCTTAATTTTTACCTGCTGTATACTAACAACAGAGTCTACAGAGTTTTTATAACTATTTACATAATAATAGCATTAATTTTTTTGTCTCTAAGGCATTATCATTTAGTGTGATTGCTTATTATCTTCAGATTTTATATGGAAGTATATATCCAATAGTGTTTAAATTTATTACTGAAATGATTGCCATTTCTCTGAGATCATTTGATTATAGTTTTACTTAAAAAGATATTAAAATGTATTTAAAACTGCAACTGTACTCATTTCTTAAAATTTATCTACAAGAAATGTTTTAACTACACGCAATATCATAAGTGAACATCTTAATAAAATATCCCCAGCAAATGTCTTGCTGGAACTATTCAGAAATAATTGTCATATATTTGTACAAAATGGTAAAAAGTTAAAGTTTTGTTTTTTCTGAACTGCATTAGTGTATAATCAACATAAGTTTCTTTTGGCTCATTGTTCACTTTAGCATCTGAAACACTTTAGGGGAATAATATTCTATTTAAGAAATTTTATCTGGTGAAAAATGCATAAAACACATAATCATGTAAATCAAGTATGTTGGCTAATGATGCTACAATCTTATTTACTTTGCTCAGGTCTGATGAAATCAGGAATTTTGAATGAGTGCAGTCTTTCTGTATTTAAACCAATAGGTAATAAGTCATTTAAAAATTATTTACTTACTAAAACATTTCAGCTTTCTATTTTGCATTTTGTGTTTTACCAGGTAATGGGTAAGTAATATTTTAGTGCACTTTTACTATAAGAAGATCAGAAACCAGATTAAAATGAAATCACTTACATACTCTAATGATATATAAAGATGAGCAATACTCTTTATTGATAAAATCATAAACATCACCAAAAAAAGATTAAAAGAAATACCTGGCATTTCTAAACTCACTGGGAGAAGAAGAAACTTTAGGGGTGCTATGTTTTTGAAAAAAAATCTTCTGGCTTAAATTTTATATTTAGATTTTGTATTTGAATGAGGTGTTTTTTGTTTGTTTTGCGTATGTGCAATATTTTGGAACCTAGACATATTATAGTCTGAGACGAATAGGTACTCTTGGTATGGCATCCCAGGGGAAACCAGCATACTTTTGAACTAGATTTAAAAAAATCTTTAGTACAACATTTCTAAGAAATATGTTAACTGATGTGGTCCTATTAGCTTTTACAAAGATAAATTTTGGTCAGCAATTAAGACTTACCTATATTATCATCTGTTCCATTAAAAACATATTCTTACTCTGTGATCTGAGTATTCAATATCTTGGAATACTTTGTAAGAAAATAACTAGAAATGAAAGCAAAGATTTGTGTACAAGGACATTTATCACATAATTAATTGTAATGGTAAAAATAGAAAACATTAAACATCCATTCATATGGGATACCTCAACATTTCAAGGTTTTATCCTGAATATTGACATTGTAAATATGAAAATACGCCTGTACGTGGCTGCTTGCTGACCAAGCTGGTATCTCAAGGGCTCTCAGAATTTATGCAACTCTGTTCTTTGCTGCATCATTTCTGACCCTTTTTGTTGAAAAATTAGAGAAAAAAAGTGACAAAAAGACAAGAAAAATCACCATTAATCCTGTAATCTTAGTATGTATCTGTTAAAATTGTCATACATATTCTTCTAAATTGTGTGCTTATGTGTACATATGAGTGTGTATAAAATGGATATCATGTTCTATGTGCTGTTTTGAAATCTGATTCTTCACTGTACAATCTTCTATAAACAGGTTTCCTGGTCATGATGTATTCTTCTACAATATACATTTTATGACTATATAATATTACATAGTATGAATGTATATGCCATAATTATATCAGCCTTATGTTGTAAAACATTTAGGTTATTTTGAAATTTTCACTATGACTAATAACACTTTTATAAGCCTTTATCAACACGTTTCTTTTAAAATAATTATACAAATAGTTTTTTTTTTTCAAATACTTGTGCATATTACTTGAAGTGGAATTGATGGATTGCATAGGATGAACATTTTTAATAATTTGATACTTGGCCGGGAGCGGTGGCTCAAGCCTGTAATCCCAGCACTTTGGGAGGTCGAGGCAGGTGAATCACGAGGTCAGGAGATCGAGACTGTCCTGGCTAACATGGTGAAACCCCGTCTCTACTAAAAATACAAAAAACTAGCCGGGCGTGGTGGCGGGCGCCTGTAGTCTCAGCTACTTGGGAGGCTGAGGCGGGAGAATGGCGTGAACCCGGGAGGCGGAGCTTGCAGTGAGCCGAGATCACGCCACTGCACTCCAGCCTGGGAGCACAGCGAGACTCCGTCTCAAAAAAAAAAAAAATAATAATAATAATAATAATAATAATAATTTGATACTTATTTCCAAACTGTAGCTCAGAAAATTTCTCCAAATGTATATTCTCATAAATATGGGAATAGTTGAATTGAATTGTAATATGACAAATCTTCCTCTATGTTTATATAATTTTTAAGTTTCTATTTTGAAAACTTAAAAATATATATTCTTATTTTTAAAATAAGAACTGTTAGCTTTTGGGATAAGAAGTTCTATCTGAATTGGATAAAAACATTATCGTTGAGCTTATGTTCCTCTTATTGTTTCACCCAGATTCACTGTTGCTTTCCTTAAGACCACAGAACAGGTATCATGCAAAGACTTATTGACCACTTTATTGTATGTTTAGAATTTTATATTTTTAAAATATCTTTTTAATTCCTTACACAAAATTTGTCTCTCATCAGGATTTCAATTAAACATTGAATCTAGACTTGCAAATTTTAAAGGTATCTTTGATTTTTATCGAATTCATTTAAGATTGTCTACTTTTTTTTTTTTTTTTTTTTTTTTTTTTGAGAGGGAGTCTTCCTCTGTCTCCTAGGCTGGAGTGCAGTGGGGCAATCTCAGCTCACTGCAAGCTCCGCCTCCCAGGTTCACGCCATTCTCCTGCCTCAGCCTCCCAAGTAGCTGGGACTACAGGCGCCTGCCACCACACCTGGCTAATTTTTTGTTTGTATTTTTTAGTAGAGACGGGATTTTACCATGTTAGCCAGGATGGTCTGGATCTCCTGACCTTGTGATCCGCCAGCCTCAGCCTCCCAAAGTTCTGGGTTTATAGGCGTGAACCACCACGCCTGACCAAGACAGTCTACTTTTAAACTGCCTTCTTTTAATAATGCTCAGTCTCTGGATTCTCATTTGACTCAGTGAGAGCAATAAACTCACATCAAAAGTAAACAGAAGAAAGCATACTATACTGGACTTTCTGAATCTCTGGCTACTGAAGTGAATCATACATTTTCTACTCTAATGCAAGTTCTAAACCCATCATTTTAGTGTTTTCTTCCCCTAACACCTCCACAGAAACTAGTGAGTTAGATAGCAGGGCTCCACTTTATGTATAAATCACATATACTTTCCTGTAGATATTCAAGTTGTTAATAACAACAAAAAAGTTTTTTTAAATGAAGGTATATTTTTTTCTGAGCAATAGATGGCATCTGAATTTCATGAATAAATTTGATGATTCATGTTCTTTTATTTAAAAATATAATTTGTTTTCCAATTAATTTAAAATTTATGTTACATATTCACACATAATAATATCAAATAGTATGTAAAGGTTTTCAATTATTAATTAATATTAGAAATAAATTAGTGACATAATTTTTCCAAAATTAACTTTCATAATTTTACTTATTTTAAGATGAGGCATGCAAATAGCACTGTATCCAAAACTCGAAGTCATCTATAGACTTCATGGTGCAATTCTGTCCCTTTGATTATATTATAATTTATATAATATATAAGAATATTTTGTATCCTGAGACTTTGCTGAAGTTGCTTATCAGCTTAAGGAGATTTTGGGCTGAAATGATGGGGTTTTCTAAATATACAATCATGTCATCTGCAAAACAGGGACAATCTGACTTCCTCTTTTCCTAATCGAATACGCTTTATTTCTTTCTCTTGCCTGATTGCCCTGCCCAGAACTTCCGACACTATGTTGAATATGAGTGGTGAGAGAGGGCATCCCTGTCTTGTGCCAGTTTTCAAGGGGAATGCTTCCAGTTTTTGCCCATTCATGATATTGGCTGTGGGTTTGTCATAAATAGCTCTTATTATTTTGAGATATGTTCCATCAATACCGAATTTACTGAGAGTTTTTATCATGAAGGGCTGTTGAATTTTGTCAAAGGCCTTTTCTGCATCTATTGAGATAATCATGTGGTTTTTGTTTTTGGTTCTGTTTATATGTTAGATTACATTTATTGATTTGTGTATGTTGAACCAGCCTGGCATCCCAGGGATGAAGCCCACTTGATCATGGTGGATAAGCTTTTTGATGTGCTGCTGGATTTGGTTTGTCAGTATTTTATTGAGTATTTTTGCATTGATGTTCATCAGGGATATTGGTCTAAAATTCACTTTTTTTTGTTGTGGCTCTGCCAGGCTTTGGTATCAGGATGATGTTGGCCTCACAAAATGAGTTAGGGAGGATTCCCTCTTTTCCTATTGATTGGAATAGTTTCAGAAGGAATGGTACCAGCTCCTCCTTATACCTCTGGGAGAATTTGGCTGTGAATCCATTTGGTCCTGGACTTTTTTTGGTTGGTAGGCTATTAATTATTGCCTCAATTTCAGAGCCTGTTATTGGTCTATTCAGGGATTCAACTTCTTCCTGGTTTAGTCTTGGGATAGTGTATGTGTCCAGGAATTTATCCATTTCTTCTAGGTTTTCTAGTTTATTTGTGTAGAGGGGTTTATAGTATTCTCTGGTGGTAGTTTGTATTTCTGTGGGATCAGTGCTGATATCCCCTTTATCATTTTTTATTGCATCTATTTAATTCTTCTCTCTTTTCTTCTTTATTAGTCTTGCTAGCGGTCTATCAATTTTGTTGATCTTTTCAAAAAACCGGCTCCTGGATTCATTCCTTTTTTTAGGGTTTTTCGTGTCTCTATCTCCTTCAGTTCCACTCCGATCTTAGTTATTTCTTGCCTTCTGCTAGGTTTTGAATGTGTTTGCTCTTGCTTCTCTAGTTCTTTTAATTGTGATGTTAGGATGTCAATTTTAGATCTTTCCTGCTTTCTCTTGTAGGCATTTAGTGCTATAGGTCACTAGCATTCTTCCACACCAATAACAGACAAACAGAGAGCCAAATCATGAGTGAACTCACATTCACAGTTGCTTCAAAGATAATAAAATACCTAGGAATCCAACTTACAGGGATGTGAAGGACCTCTTCAAGGAGAACTACAAACCACTGCTCAGTGAAATAAAAGAGAACACAAATGGAAGAACATTCCATGCTCATGTATAGGAAGAATCAATATTGTGAAAATGGCTATACTGCCCAAGGTAATTTATAGATTCAATGCCATCGGCATTAAGCTACCAATGACTTTCTTCACAGAATTGGAAAAAACTACTTTAAAGCTCATATGTAACCAAAAAAGAACCCGCATCGCCAAGACAGTCCTAAGCCAAAAGAACAAAGCTGGAGGCATCACGCTACCTGACTTCAAACTATACTACAAGGCTACAGTAACCAAAACAGCATGATACTGGTACCAAAACAGAGATATAGACCAATGGAACAGAACAGAGCCCTCAGAAATAATACTATGCATCTACAATCATCTGATCTTTGACAAATCTGACAAAAACAAGAAATGGGGAAAGGATTCCCTATTTAATAAATGGTGCTGGGAAAACTGGCTAGCCATAAGTAGCAAGCGGAAACTGGATCCCTTCCTTACACCTTATACAAAAATTAATTCAAGATGGATTAGAGACTTAAATGTCAGACCTAAAACCATAAAAACCCTAGACAAAAACCTAGGCAATACCTTCAGGACATAGGCATCGGCAAGGACTTCATGTCTAAAACACCAAAAGCAATGGCAACAAAAGCCAAAATTGACAAATGGAATCTAATTAAACTAAAGAGCTTCTGCACAGCAAAAGAAACTACCACCAGAGTGAACAGGCAACCTACAGAATGGGAGAAAATTTTTGCAATCTACTCATCTGACAAAGGGCTAATATCCAGAACCTACAAAGAACTCAAACAAATTTACAAGAAAAAAAACAAACAGCCCTATCAAAAAGTGGGCAAAGGATATGAATAGACACTTCTCAAAAGAAGACATGCAGCCAATAGACACATGAAAAAATGCTCATCATCACTCACCAACAGAGAAATGCAAATCAAAACCACAATGAGATAGTATCTCACACCAGTTAGAATGGCAATCCTTAAAAAGTCAGGGAATAGCAGGTGCTGGAGAGGATGTGGAGAAATAGGAAAACTTTTACACTGTTGGTGGGACTATAAACTAGTTCAAACATTGTGGAAAACAGTGTGGTGATTCCTCAAGGATCTAGAACTAGGAATACCATTTGACCCAGCCATCCCATTACTGGGTATATACCCAAAGGATTATAAATTATGCTGCTATAAAGACACATGCACATGTATGTTTGTTGTGGCAGTATTCACAATAACAAAGACTTGGAACCAACCCAAATGTCAATCAATGACAGACTGGATTAAGAAAATGTGGCACATATACACCATGTAATACTATGCAGCCCTAAAAAAGGATGAGTTTGTGTCCTTTGTAGGGACATGGATGCAGCTGGAAACCATCATTCTCAGCAAACTATCGCAAGAACAGAAAACCAAACACTGCATGTTCTCACTCATAGGTGAGAATTGAACAATGAGAACACTTGGGCACAGGAAGGGGAACATCACACACCAGGGCCTGCTGGGGGGTGTGGGGAGGGGGGAGGGATAACATTAGGGGATATACCTAACGTAAATGACGAGTTAATGGGTGCAGCACACCAACATGGAACGTGTATACATATGTAACAAACCTGCACGTTTTGCACATGTACCCTAGAACTTAAAGTATAGTAAAAAAGAAAAAAGAATTTAAAAAAGGAATATTTTTCTCTTAAACTTATGTTGTATATGTTATCTATAATAAATTTCAATGTGTTTGATGTTAGTCTTAAAATTTGATAACATTATTTGGAATTGTAGAATAATTTGATGTGGAATGCAGTTTACAAATGCTGCATAATAATGTTTTGTAGCAAAATTCATCTTCATAGTCCCTACTTATATTAGCAGATGAGTAGAATGGAGTGGAAGATACTAGAAAAAATACTAGACTGAAAGTTAGGATGCATGTTTCCAAAGAGTAAACATTGTTCTGTCATTAGCTTGTTTCATGGCTTATATGGTACATCTGAGCCTAAGTTTATTTGTAAAATGAGATGGCTCTCCCGGATGATTCTTGCATTTTTTTCTAGTCCTGGAATATAATCTCATTAAGGCATACAAAAAATTAAATACTGTTTGTTAATAGCAACAATAAAAAACCTTAAATCCAAAACACTTCTTAATAGCTTCTGGATTCCTTATTCTATATTAAGTAAACATTGCTTAACAAAAGGCTTTCATTTATATATGCAAGTTCTGGTGGGAAACAGCCAGAGCGACTGTCAGAAATGTATTTCAAAAGCAAGATAAAACCCCTATCTCCCGGGGACAGAGCACCTGGGGGAAGGCGAGGCTGTGGGCGCAGCTTCAGCAGACTTAAACGTCCCTGCCTGACGGTTCTGAAGACAGCAGCAGATCTTCCAGCACAGTGTGTGAGCTCTGCTAAGGGTCAGACTGCCTCCTCAAGTGTGTCTCCTGACTGGGAGATACGTCCCAGCAGGGGCTGACAGACACCTCATACAGGAGAGCTCTGGCTGGCATCTGACAGGTGCCCCTCTGGGATGATGCTTCCATAGGGAGGAACAGGAAGCAATCTTTGCTATTCTTCAGCCTCCACTGGTAATAACCAGGCAAACAGGGTCTGGAGTGGAGCTCTAGCAAACTCCAGCTGACCTGCAGCAGAGGGGCCTGGCTGTTAAGAAGAAAACTAACAACCAGAAAGGAATAACATCAACATCAATAAAAAGGACGTCCACTCAGAGATCCCATCCAAAGGTCACTAACATCAAAGATCAAATGTAGATAAATACATGAAGATGGGGAGAAACCAGTTCAAAAAAGCTGAAAATTCCAAAAACTAGAATGCCTCTCCTCCTCCAAAGGATCACAACTCCTCTCCAGCAAGGGAACAAAACTGGATGGAAAATGAGTTTGATGAATTGATAGAAGTAGGCTTCAGAAGTTGGGTAATAACAAACTTCTCCAAGCTAAAAGAACATGTTCTAACCCAATCCAAGGAAGCTAAGAACCTTGAAAAAAGTTAGAGGAATTGCTAATTAGAATAAACAGTTTAGAGAAGAATATAAATGACCTGATAAAGCTGAAAAACCGCATGAGAACTTTGTGAAGCATACACAAGTAACAATAGTTGAATCAAACCAATGAAAGAAAGGATATCAGAGCATGAAAATAATGATTTAATAAAGCAAGAAGTCAAGAGTAGAGAAAACAGAATGAAAAGAAACAGTCAAAGCCTCCAAGTAATATGGGATTATGTGAAAAGACCAAATCTACATTGGATTGGTGGACCTGAAAGTGACAGGGAGAATGGAACCAAGCTGGAAAACACTCTTCAGGATATTATCCAGGAGAACTTCCCCAACCTAGCAAGACAGGTCAACATTCAAATTCAGGAAATACAGAGAACACCACAAAGATATTCCTCGAGAAGAGCAACCCCAAGACATCTAATTGTCAGATTCTCCAAGGTTAAAATGAAGGAAAAATGTTAAGAGCAGCCAGAGAGAAAGGTTGGGTTACCCGCAAAGGGAAGTCCATCAGACTACCAGTGGATCTCTCTGAAGAAACACTACAAGACAGAAGAGAGTGGGGGTCAATATTCAACATTCTTAAGAAAAGAATTTTCTACCCAGAATTTCATATCCAGCCAAACTAAGCTTAATAAGTGAAGGAGAAATAAAATCCTTTACAGACAAGCAAATGCTGAGAGATTTGTCATTACCAGGCCTGCCTTACAAGAGCTCCTGAGGGAAGCAATATACATGGAAAGGAACAACTAGTGCCAGCCACTGCAAAAACACATCAAACTGTAAAGACCATTGGCACTATGAAGAAACTGCATCAACTAACAGGCAAAATAACCAGCTACCATCACAGTGACAGGGGCAAATTCACACATAATATTAACCTTAATTGTAAATGGGCTAAATGCCCCAATTAAAAGACACAGACTGGCAAATTGGATAAAGAGTCAAGACCCATCGGTGTGCTGTATTTAGGAGACCCATCTCATGTGCAAAGACACACATATGGTCAAAATAAAGGGATGGAGGAATATTTACCAAGCAAATGGAAAGTAGATAAAAAAGGCAGGGGTTACTATCCCAGTCTCTGATAAAACAAACTTTAAACCAACAAAGATCAAAAGAGACAAAGAAGGTCATTACATAATGGTAAAGGGATCAATGCAACAAGAAGAGCTAACTATCATAAATATATACATGCACCCAATACAGGAGCACTCAGATACATAAAGCAAGTTCTCAGAGACATACAAAGAGACTTAGACTCCCACACAATAATAGTGAGTGACCTTAACACCCCACTGTCAATATTAGACAGATCAAAGAGACAGAAAATTAGCAAGGATATTCAGGACTTGAACTCAGCTCTGGACCAAGCAGACCTAATAGACATCTACAGAACTCTCCACTCCAAATCAACAGAATATACATTCTTCTCGGCAAAACATATCAAACTGTAAAGACCATTGACACTATGAAGAAACTGCATCAATTAACGGGCACATTCTGCGTATGTACCCTAGAACTCAAAATATAAAAAATATATATATTTCAAAAGCAATCTGTTAGAAAGTGCCTTTGAGAAAGAAGTCTGTGATTGGCTGGGTCCAGTGGCTCATACGTGTAATCCCAGCACTTTGGGAAGCTGAGGTGGGTGAATTACAAAGTCAGGAGTTTGAGACCAGCCTGGCCAGCATGGTGAAACCCCGTCTCCACTAAAAATAGAAAAAAATAGCTGGGTGTAATGGCAGGTGCCCATAATCCCAACTAGTCAGGAGGCTGAGGCAGGAGAATCACTTGAACCTAGGAGGTGTAGGGTGCAGTGAGCTGAGGTTGTACCACTGCACTCCAGCCAGGGCAACAGAACGAGACTCTGTCTCAAAAAAAAAAAAAAAAAAAATGAAGTCTGTGATTTTGTGTCCTGAACTCCTCACTTCAAAATCTGTGATCTTTTCTCTTGCTTTCTTACCTTGTCCCTTCCCTATTAAGCTTATTTCCAAGCCTAGATGTAAGCTTATTCTTTGTTTTCTTGGGGGATGTTAATAACCTGAAGGCTCACAAACCACTCCGGGTGAGACTATTTTATTCATATATATAGTTCATGTATTCAGTCACTGTTTTTGTTAACTAACCCTAATCCAATTAGAAATGAATGAATTAATTACTAAACAAATAAAGATTATACCTGTTGTTACACGTTTAAAATCATTAACCATAAGAGGTTTTAACTATTTTTGCCTCAGAACTAGGCTACACTGAATAAATTTGTGTCTTTTGATGCCATTGTTTCATGATGTGTGTCTGCCCCTAAAGCCTTTAGAGGAAAATCAGGAAGAAAGCTACATTCCACCTTTATCTGACTGCCCTGGCCTTTAGCCTTTGGTCTCTCTGTTCAGGAGGATAAAAGACACTCAATCTTGTTTAAATGCATAGCAGAAGCGGATTCAGATTTTACCTTTGATGGCTGGATTGTATTGCAGCTCTGCCATTTTCTAGCTCTGAATAGCTAAGTTTCTAAATGGGAGTCTTACTTTATCTATAACATAATCTGTTGTGGAATATTTTTGGATTAAATAATGTATGTGAAGATTATATAACAAGAATTATATTCAGATTTTGTCTTCATTTAAAAATAAAATATTTTTAAAATAAGCTAGTTTTTAAAGCTAAAGAAAAATTTTATCAGATAGTTAAACAGGCAAGTACAACTTCATTCAAGACTATTGCAGCATGGCAGAGAGACTGAACTCAAGTACATTGAAACAAAAGGTAGTGAGCTAGAGGAATAATAGTATTGGAATAAATTAGAGAGAAGATTTTTTCATGTGATTAGATCATCTAATTAACCTCTATTGAAGTTAGGCCCCTGCCCTATCAAAGAGATTGGGAAATAGGAGCTCTGTCTTCCTTGACAAACATATAGTAGAGAGATTCTTGAAAAAGACATTTCTAGACTGTAAAACTGGCAAGAGGCTGGTAGAAGATCATATCTCCAGGGAGGAGCAGAAAAAAATGTACATAAGCAGCTTTTGTAAAGTGAATGCTCAAGGAAAGCAGGATCATGGGGCTACAGTCAGGGAGAAACCTGTCTAAAGTCTAGTCCAGGTGAGGGAAACAATCAGGCTCCATTGGTCAGTGAATGTAAACTATTATAAAAAAGAGAATTTTTAAAATTTCTAGTACTTAGCTTGCAATTGTCAACTTCTGAAAATTAAAAAAAAAAAAAAAAGAGAGAGAGAGAGAGAAAAGAAAACCAAACCAAATGAAAGTGTTTTCCCTATTCTTCTTGGAAAAGATTTTTTTTACAGTTTGGAAAATATTAATTATTTAGAAGTCTGTACTCAGCATGGGTATTTTCTGTATAGTCACAATTTCATTCTCTTTGACCAGAAAAGGAAAATAAGATCTGTGAGGTGGGAGTTGGGACAAGCAGGGCACACAGATGAGTAAGAAAGTATCGTGATAAGGGTTCTTCACTAGAGAAGGTAGCGATATCCTTTAGCAGAGGTAAGTGGTGCTGGACAGGCTTTAACACCTTAGAGAGAGTTGCCTAGGGAGTCAATGCTGAAGTAATGTGCAATTCAAAACCTAAAGATGAAGACAATGTTATTTGGCAGAAGTCACATACTGTTTGTTAGATATTTAACAGTTTTACGGCCATTTATTATATCTTTTTAAGATTAATTTGTGTACTGGGGTATGCATAGTCTGTATACACACATTTAAATATATATGCATATATACAAATATGTACACACATGGTTCATCCATGTTGTAGGATGTGTCAGAACTGCCTTCATTTTTATGGCTGAATACTATTTAATTACATGTATACATCTATATTTATTATATTTTGTTTACCATTTACCCATAGATGAACACTTGGGTAGTTTATATCTTTTGACTATCGTGAGTAATGCTCTTATGAACATGGGTGCACAAATATCTGTTTGAGTCCCTGCTATCCTGTATATATACAGAAGTGGCTTTCCTTAATTTTTAAATAAATAACTGCTACCTGTTTATTAACTATAGCTGCAGTAATGGTGGCAATATTGTAAGTGCCACTTCAGTCAAATTCATTTCATTTCAGTCAAATGAATTTCCAATAACCCCGCAAACGATTTCTGTGGTGGTGACAGCAAAAGAGATGGAACCAAAATTCCAAATTTGGAATAGTCTACTGAAGCCCTATCAACATGATGTTGGTATGTTAAAATTAGTTCTGACGCTTGTGGTAGGGGCAGTCAATGGGTAAATGGTAAAGGACGCTAAGAGAGATGAGATAAAAGGTATAATATGCATATACATATATGTATAAATATATACACACAGACATATATTTTATATGTGTGCCCGTTCAAGTATGTAGCACAATCTAAACATGCAATAGTTTTAGAAAAAGAATAAATGTCTCTCCATTTGTAAAAATAATTCTTAAATAACTTTTTGCATCTAGATTACATAATGGTTTTTTTATTTTTTTATTTAAGTTTTTTTATTTAATACAAATTAGTGCACATATTTTATATATGTTATTATTTATATACTCTTCAAGACTTATTCTACCTAAATTTCTTTAATCAGGAGTTATATTCTCTGTAAAGTTTAAATGTATTGTAATAGAAAGATAGGAGAAAACGGGGATGTTTCTAGATCGTTTACACTTAAGATGGCTGTTATCTTTAAGACATATTTTTAGATGCCAGTTCTAGGGCACTGAGAAAAATGTTTTGCCTAAGACATATGCAATTTGAGTTTAGGATCCTTTACACCGTGAAGGTAGAATAATTGCTTCTCTAAGTAGCTTCTCAGCATTTACTATGAATTTGCTCTATGCAGGAAATATGGGATAAATTTTAGGAGGCTTACAGAACTATGTTTCAACTACATTGACATTTTCTTTTGCTTTTATTTTAATATTATCCATAGCTTTTAGTTAAATACATATAAAAATGATTTAGTAATATTTAGATTTTTAACAATAAGTTTTACTAAATTGCTTTAACTTATTTAGAATTATACACCAAAGAGATTATATAACTCTCTCATTGTGGGATGGCTTCCAGCACGAACTCTAGCATCAGAGAGAATATGGTTGAAAAATAAATAGCCCATGACGTTTCATTTATAGGTAGATTTTCACTAGTGTGGGTCTTCCTTAATTGCAATCTGAATATTGCCACTATATTAATAATTAACTGGCCAAATCGAAGTAAACCTGCTGAAATAGTTCACCCACCAACAACAAATTCCATCAATATTCACTTCCTCTGACAAGGGTAAACTGAGAACATCTCTCTCTCTCTCTCTCTCTCTCTCTCTCTCTCCATACACATAAACATAGAAAAGTTAAAGCTAAAAGAAGTTATTGTCGCGGTCTGCTGCTTTTTATTTATGAAAACATGGTTTTTATCTTCTCTGCAGTAGTAAACTGCAGAAACCTTTACTCTTCATTTAGAGATGGAAAATTATTTCTGCAAGAATATGTTTACAACAGGGAAATATGTTTAGATACTTTGTACAGAAAAAAAAAAGTTGTTCTCATATCATGTTTCTTTTTGTTTGACCACAGTGCTGAGCTCAGCATATCTCATCCGCACTGGGAAATGTCTAATAAATCTCCAGACCTGCTACATATAGAGAATAACGCAGTTATATGGCAAATAAATCAGCAGTGGCAATAAGTGTGCATATGAAATGATCCAGTGCAAAGATAAGCATAATTTTATTGGCATTAGTGGACAACCTATATTTGCGAACATCTAGGTGATCAAGATAAAAGTTGTTTGTATTTTCTATTAATCTTACCAATCTGGATGCCAATTCCAAAACTGAAAAACTATAGCTAACAAGCTGATATGATGTTTATGGTAGAGGGAGGGTAGAGACATCTCCTTGATTACAGGATGAATGGATGGGGAGTGGGTAAGGGAGGTGACATAAAAGATAAAAAGCCTGAAAATAAACAGACAAAAATAAATCTTGTCAAAGTAGCCTGCTGTAATGAGTAATACGTATCCAAATTTTTCTACTTTGAACGCCAGCTATGACCTTACTTGTACAGCATTTCCATTTAAGAATACTTGAAAACTTTCTTAAGAACTAGATGAGCTGAGAATCAGAGGCTTCTTGTTTGAAGATTTGTAGTGTAGACTAATATTTCTAGCAAGTGAACTTGGGTGACGTTCCAATCCCAAGTTTTCATTTGCATAGAGGTTAATGGAGCTCTGAGGGAAAAAGTTTTTATCTTGTTTATCCTCAGGTTTAGACATTTTCATGGTTGACTTTCTTGAGGGTGAGGGAGACAAAGAAATAGAGTACCATGAAATTAACCAGACCTAGAAATTGGGGAGCTTGAGTTTTTAGGGGAGTGTAAGTGGTATCACACATTTAAGCCGAATAACATTTCATTATACGTATATACCACATATTTACTCATAGATGGACACTTGGGTTTTTTCACTTTTTGACAATTGTGAGTACTGCTATTACGGACATAGGTGTACAGATGTCTGCTTGAGTCCTTACTTTCAATTCTTTGAGGTCTATATGCAGAAGTGGCTTTCTTCAATTTTTAAGAAGAACAAGTGCCAGCATTGTTAACTAGAGCCACAGTGATAGTGGCAATGGTGTTCGAGTGCACTTTAGTCAACTTTAAATGTAATAAAATTTCAACTTCCCTGGGAAGCATGTTAGTGGTGGTGACAGTAAAAGATGGAACTGTAATCCCAGGTTGTAAAAAAATGAGCATTTGCTTATATTTTTTAAAGATCAATACTTAGATTTATCTTTTTAAAATTTTTAAATTTATTTATTGATACATAACAATTGTACTTATTTATGGGGTACATGTGACACTTTGATACACACATACAATATGTGTAATGCCCAGATCTGAAATAGCCCTCAGTACTATTTTGGGATAGTGAAATCAATTTTGAGTGATTAATACAGGCACACAAATATTTAGGGGTTTGAAACAAAGGTTAAATTTTCGGTAGTCAAACAAGTCGATGGTTGGAGTAATGAGAATTATATATTGGTGTGACTGTAACTGCATTTACCAACTAGTAGAGCACACATAGTAAAGATACATTACACACTATATATAAAAGCATAATCTATTAAAATGTTAACTTGAATATGTGTCATTTTTCTAGATTCCCTAAAAAAAGACAGAAAAATGGGATTGAACATGCAAGGTTTTTAAGGGAAATGCCTATAATAGAAAATGGAGATGGGAGTGACAAAGGCTGGGAGTGATATCAGAGTGGGATGGATGTCTAACCCAGAATGAAGGGGAGAGGAAATGAAGGTGGGTGGAGGTTTTCTAGACTACTATAAAGTTTAAGGAAGGTTCAGCCAGGCACTGGTAAGCCTCAAGACAAAGATGGTTGTCAAAGGAGTCCAAGGTCTCTTAGGGATGGACCCGCTTTAGTATTCCTGCTGTGCTTGCTGCCTTTGGCAGCACTCTGTGGAAAGCATGACCTTGACCTAAATGCAGCAGTAGATTCAGAGTGCAGTAGTTGGGATCTGAGATCAATTACTCTCTTTAGTTGGAGATGTGCAAAGCACATTCTCATGGTCCTCCACTGTGCTCACTCTGTAGTTTTTGCTTCTTTTCAGTACAAGTAGGCAGCTAGGAAAAGTGAGAAAAACTCATCTGCAACTGTAGCAACAAAGCACCATGACCTTCAACATAATGCAGACCCCTATGGTGCCATTTACCTCTCCCCTACCACCCGCATTCTCTTGTTCTATCCAGAGTGGGACCATAAACACCTGGAGTACCTCCTGAATTGTTTGTCATAGCTAATGAATTTGAGTTCTATCTGATGTCTGTATTCTCTGCCTCACTCAGCATCCTGTCTTTGTACAGAGAATAAGCATTGCACTATGACTGCCTTTTAGCCTTTATGTAGCCTCTAAATTGATGACTCAGAAAAGTAACATCTCTGGGCAGATGTGGCCACACAGGGTGCTCTTTCTGGGCCCAATTCTGCAATAGGTTACCGTGGTTGGCAGGTGGAGCCCAGGCTACATTTCTGTTCCCAGCACCACCTCAGGAGGATGCTTTTATACAGGCCTACACTCCACAGTTATATAAAGAGGCTGTTTGTCCTATTTCCCGTAGCAAGGAAAGTCAATTGATAATTTGTGTGTGAAGAGTAGCTCACAAGCATCATACCTGTTTAGGTTTCTTGTTATAGTGCAGCTCAGAAATGTTTTGTCCTCAACCCACAAGGATGGTTCTAACTTTTATTTTTTGATAAAATTTATCAACTCCTGAATGGTGCTAACATTTTTTAAAACAATTCTCAACTCCTTGTTTTTTGAATTAGGAAGCTCACAAATTAATGTGACAGTGGAGAGGTCTATAACAGTCAGTATCACCATCATTTCACTCTATATATCATGATGTACTTTACCATTTTCATCAGCTATTTTATTGCCTGTATTTAATGGATTCCATAGGTTTCAAAATTTGGTGTTTTTTCTTACTCTAGAAAATGCTGACAGTTAGCTAACCATAAAATTTCTTTATAGATCTATTTTTATATGCACAAAAAATCTTGGGAGTTGTGTATTGTTCCTTTATACATCATAATTTCTATTATTTGTAAGAAAATTCATTTAGATTTGGAAAACTGCAGTGGCAGTTTTCTGTATTACAGAAATTTCTTTTTTCTCTGCTGAAATGAACCTGGGGGATGGTCTTTTAAAGGGGGCATCTCTTTGTTTAAAGAGTACTGCATATAAATACAGTCCACATATTTTCTATGTGAATATATTTATATATAAATATGGTGTTCTATTGTATATGAGAGGAGAAATTCCAGCAAATAAGTGCAGCCTAGTTTAAGGAGTAATACTAGAGAGACAACATGCCAATTTTTAGGTAATATTTTTCAGTAATTAATTTGTGTAGGAAAATTCAAAATGTCAGAATTTTGGATTAGTTTGTCTCACATAGAGGGAAATAAGATTTCCCCCAGTAGAAAAATCTTTAAGATGTACCTAAGTAGGGTTTTACTCAAATTTAAGACAATGAACTTTTTAACTGCCCAAAATAATCTGCTAATAAAAGTATCCATTCTTTAAAAATTCTGTAAAGGGATGTTATAAACAAGTGCTTAGTTATTTCCAAAAATGCTTTATTTTAAAAGATAGGCATTTTAAAAACATTTTTAATGACTATTTTATGTACATCCACTCTGCTACTTTTTGCTATAAAAACAGCATCATTCTTAGCAAACTATCACAAGAACAGAAAACCAAACACCGCATGTTCTCACTCATAGGTGGGAACTGAACAATGAGATCACTTGGACTGGGGAAGGGGGACATCACACACTGGGGCCTATTATAGGGAGCGGGGAGAGGGGAGGGATTGCATTGGGAGTTATACCTGATGTAAATGACGAGTAGTTGGGTGCTGACGAGTTGATGGGTGCAGCACAGCAACATGGCACAAGTATACATATGTAACAAACCTGCACGTTATGCACATGTACCCTAGAACTTAAAGTATAATACCAAAAAAAAAAAAAACAAAAACAAAAAAAACAGCATCTGATATAAAGAAGTGGAAATTACATGTGTGCTTTGCATGCCAAACCTTCACAGCGTTTCCCAACCCTTTGCTTCTCTTTAGTACCTTGGCTCTTCACATTTTGGCTGCCTTGATTGATATTTAAAGTCTCAAAAACTGTATTTTGCTACAAATTTTATGTTTATTTTGGTATTTTACTCATCTTGTATTTATTCTTGGCAGATGTTTAGTCTGATGTAAGACATTCCACCAAAGCTGGAAGTAAAAGTCTTGTTCTTTTTTCTTTGAGATGTTGTTGAATTTAGCATGATTATAGAAAAACAAAACAAAACAAAAAACCCCAAGAGTAATTAACTTTAACATGGCCCCCTTCAATCTTTTCAGAGAGCTATTCTTAGAACACTTCTGTATGTCTATAGCCTAGAATGTGTTTTACCCACATTTTTAAGAAGTATCCAGGATTTGTACATATTTGATATTTTTTTCAGCTTAACATACATAAAAACTGATATTTTAGTAGGACCTAATTATTCAGTAGTGATGTACCATTTGATCTGGATACAGAATGTCACCAGGGAAGAACACACTGAATGTAAGACTCTTCATCATTTTTTAAAGTAGATAACAAGCCAGTGTGGTTTAAGATCAGCAGAAATTAAGTTCTAACTAAATATTTAGCAATTATAATCAGGTGAAAGCATGGTTCCCATTGTGACAATAGATAGAAATATATGATTCACACAAATTATGGGTTATAAAATGATTCAAGAAGTTAATTTGGTAATTTCATTATGTGATAATAAATAATTGAAAAGTTTGGGAAACGAAGACCAATTTTAGAACAGGAACAAGGTGTTTCTTTGACTGACATATTCTCATTAGGTGCAGGCTTTACAGCCTTGTTCCCATGTCAACCATGTGATGAGCTTATCATTTAATACATTTCACACTTCTGGCTTATTATAACTTTTCAAAATGATTCCTAATTCTCAAATAATATGAAATAGTAATCAGGAATATGTGACTTTTTATACATCTTATGAAATATTGCTTCTAAAAGCCAAGTGTTTGTAATGTTTCCATAGTCACTCTGGAGCCAGAATTTTTTGACCTCTCATTTTAAGCCTTCAATTATATTTAACAGAAGGAAATAGTAGTACTTTTATTGGTGGATTTGTATTGTATTATAAATGACTCCCAGATATTACATTGCAACAAGTACAGACATTGTGCACTTATCCTAATTTTCAATTTACATAATATTTCCTTAATAGTAACTTTAAAAAAATTAATTTTGTGGAGAATTTGGTACATTTTAATTTTCCTGATTCATTTTTTTGCCAGATCTTTCTATTTTTTCTTAGAGAGAGGAAATGGGATGATACATTCTGTGCTCTGTGTGTGTATGTGTATTTATACACAATATAACTATAATGATATAGATATAATAAAATATAGTATATATTTTTTATTGCATGTTCCAGTTTCAAGTGCCTTTTAGAGATCATTTTATTGTGTGCACTATTTGCAGTTACTAATAGAGAAGGAAAAACAAATACCTTTAATCAATATTCTTCCTATGTTTCTTGTTGGATTGATTATATTACTAAACTTTGGATTCTAAGTTCCAGGAGAATATTTTTGATAATGTTAAGGGCACATATGCATAGATCAGTGGAATAGAATAACGAGGAAAGAAATGAATCCACAGATGTACAGTCAACTGATTTTCAACAAAGATACTTAGAATGAGCAACAGGGAAAGAACATTCTATTTAACAATTGGTGCTGGAATAACCAGATATCCACATGCAAAAGAATAAAATTGAATCCTTATTGTGATATATACACACACACATATGTATATATACATATATACATATATACGTATGTATATACACACAATATACATATATATACGTATATACATATGTGTATATATATATCACAATAAATTGAAGACTTACATGTAAGGTGGAAACTGTAAATTTGCTAGAATAATACAGGGGGATATCTCTATTAAATTGTTCTTGGAAATAATTTTTTGAGTATTACATCAAAAGTACAGGAAACAAAAGCAAATTAGATAAATGTAATTATATTAAACTAAAAAGCTTCTGTACAGCAAATATTTTCAAAATGTATATCTGATAAGGGGTTAATATCCATAATCTATATAAACGACTCAATAGCAACAACAACAACAAAAAAAATCTAAGTAAAATAGGCAAAGGTCATTTTTTATATGCCTTTTTCAAAAGAATTACACAAATGACTAACAAATACGCAAAAAGGTGCTCAACTTTACTAATGATCAGGAAAATGCACATTAAAATCATGTTACCTCAGCTCTGTTAGCATGACTACTATCAAAAAGGCAAAATATAAATGTTGATGATTGGTAGAAATGTAAATTAGTACTTTCATTATGGAAAACAGTATAATATTTCCTTACAATATTGAAATAGAACTACTAATATATGACTTAGCAATCCTACTGCAGAGTATATACAAAGAAAATAAAATTGGTATGTTGAGGAGATACTGTATTCCCGTACTTATTTCAGCATTATTCAAAATGCCCAAGACATGGAATCAATCTAAGTGTCCATCACTGGATGAATTGGCAAAGAAAATGTGGGATATACACATAATATCATACCATTTAGTCACAAAAAAGAGGGAACCACTATTACTTATAACAACACGGATGCTTTTGGAAGACAATGTGTTAATGAAATAGCCAGTCACAGAAATAAATACCACATGAGCTCACTAATACATGGAATCTAAAAGAGTCAAACTCATAGAAACACAGAATAGAACCGTATTTACCTGGGCTTGGTGGGGTGGGGAGGAGACTGGGAATATATTCATCAAAAGATACAAAATTTCATGAGATGGAAGGAAAATGTTCAAGCAATCTACAGTAAAACGTAGTGTTTATATGTATTAACAAGGTATTGTATACTTGAAAATTGCTAATTCAGTAGATTTTAAGTGTTCTTAATACAAAAAAAAACATAAGTGTGTGAGGTAATGGATATGCTGAGTAGCTTAATTTAGCCACTCCTCAATGTATGCATATACCAGAACATCATGTTATGCATCATAAATTTATATAATTTGTATTTATCCATTAAAATTAATTAGTTCATTAACAAAAAATAAAGACTTCAAATAAACAAACTAACTTTACACCTCAGGGAACCAGAAAAAGAACAAACTAGTTTAAGCAACCTAACTTTACACCTCAGGGAACTAGAAAAAGAACAATCTAAGCTTAACATCAGCAAAAGGAAGGCAATTGTAAAGACTAGAGCAAAAATATATGAAACAGAGTCTACAAAGACAAAAGATCTATAAAAATAGGAACTGTTTTTTAAGAAAGATAAATACATTTTATCAACTTTAGCTAGACTAACCACTAATAAAAGACAGCGAAGGTTCAGGTCAATATAGTTACAAATGAATAAAGGAGACATTACAAAGGATACCACAAATACACAAGAGATTGTAAGAGACTACTGTGAAAAATTATATGCCAGCAAGTTGAATAACTTAGAAGAAATGAATAAATTCTTGGAAACATACATCTTTCCAAGACTTAATCATGAAGAAATAGAAAATCTGAACAGGACAATAATGACTAAGGAAATTAAATCAGTCATCAAACACCTCTTAACAACAAAAGACCAAAATCATATGTCTTTATTGGTAAATTCTTCCAGGTATTTAGAGGAAAATCAATGCCAATCCTTCTCAAACTTATCCAAAAAGTTGAAGGGAAGGGAACACTTTTAAATTTATTTTATGAAACCAACAATATATTCACACAAAAGCCAGATAGGTATGCTACAAATAAAATTAAAGGCCAATATATCTGATGAACATAGATGTAAAAATCCTCAATGGAATGCCTATAAACCAAAATCAACAGCACATTAAAAGGATCATACACCATAATCAAGTAAGATTTATCCCTGGGATACAAAGATGGTTCAACATAGGCAAATCAATAAATGTAATATATTGCATTAACAAAATGAAGGATACAAATTACATAATCACCTCAATATGCAAGGAGAAATTATTTGACAAAGTTCAGCATTGTTTTATGATAAATATTCTCAACAAATTAGGTATAGTTAGCTTCTACTTCAACATAATAAAGGCTACATATGACAAGCCCATAACTAATATTATTATAGTCAAGGGTGAAAAACTGAAAGCTTTTTCTCTAAGACCATAGTGCCCACCCTTACCCCTTCCATTCATCACAGTACTGGAAATCCTAGCTACAGAAATTAGTCATGGAAAAGAAATAAAAGACATCAAAATCAGGATGAAAGAAGTATAATTGATTGTTTTTTTTTTTCATTGTGTATTCTTGATGCTCTTGTCAGATATTAGTTACTATACATGTATAAGTTTATTGATGGGCTTTCAAATATGTTTCACGGTTTATGTGTCTATTTTTATGCCAGTGCCATACTGTTTGATACTGCAGCTTTGCAACATAGTTTAAAATAGGGAGAGTGATGCTTATTCTGGCTTTGTTTTTCTTTCTCAAGATTGCTCTCGCTATTCAAGATCTTTTGTGGCTCTGTAAGATTCTCAGGATTCTTTTTCCATTTCTGTGAAATTACAATAGGGATTGCATTTAATCTATAGATTACTTTGGGTAGTATGGACATTTTAACAATATTAATTATTACAATCTGGGAACATGGACTATCTTTCCACTTATATTTGTCTTTTATATTTTCTTTAATTAATGTCTTATAGCTTTCAGTCCATGGTTAAATTTATTCTTAAAAATATTGTTTGACTGGTTGTGGTGGCTCACGCCTGTAATCCGAGCACTTTGGGAGGGCAAGGTGGGCGAATCATGAGGTCAGGAGATTGAGATCATCCTGGCAAACATGGTGAAACACCATCTCTACTAAAAATACAAAAAAAAAAAAAAATTAGTTGGGCATGGTGGCACATGCCTGTAGTTTCAGCTACTTGGGAGGCTGAGGCAGGAGAATCGCTTGAACCTGGGAGGCTGAGGTTGCAATGAGCCTAGATCACGCCATTGCACTCCAGCCTGTGTGACAGAGAGAGAGAGAGAGAGACTCTATCTATCTATCTAAATAAATAAATAAATAAATAAATAAAGTATTGTTTTTGATACTATTGCATTTAAGAATGTTTTCTTTATTCTTCAGATAGTGTGTTGTTAGGATTAGAAAAGCAATTTTATTTTTGTATGTTGATTTTGCAACTTTATTGAATTTATTAGTTGTAACAGGGTTTTTTGGTGAAGTCTTTAGGTTTTTCTGTATACAAGATCATACGCTCTGCAAGCAGACAATTTAACTTCCTTGCTTCCAAGTTGGATGTCTTTTATTAATTGAAAAAATTATGGATACACAATAGTTGTACATATTTATGAAGTACATGTGATATTTTGATTCAAGTATACAATATTTTGTGACTGAATTAGGTCATTCTTGCATTGCTATAAAGTAATACCTGAGACTCGGTAATTTATAAAGAAAAGAGTTTTGTTTTAATTGACTCATGGTTCTGCAGGCTTTATAGGAAGTATGGTGCTGGCATCTAATCTGTTTCTGGGGAAGCTTACAATCATGGTGGAAGATGAAGCGGGAGCAGGCATGTGACATGGCCAGAGTAGGAGCAAAGGCGTTGGCAGGTGCCACACACTTAAATGACCGTATCTCAGGAGAACTCACTCACTATTGTGAAGACAGCACCAAGCCATGAGTAATCCGCTCCTATGACACAAACACCTCTCACTAGATCCCACCTCTAGCATTGGGGATTACAATTCCACAGGGGATTTGGGCAGGGGCAAGTAGCCAAACTATTTCAATGATCAAATCTGAATAATTGAGATATCCATCTCCACAAACATTTGTCATTTCTTTGTGTTGGGAACATTCCCAATCTCCTGGTATAGTTATTTTGGAATATACAATAAATTTTTATTTACTATAGTTGCCCTATTTTGCTACTGAACATTAAATCTTATTGTTTCTATCTACCTATATTTTTGTACCCAGTAACCAACTTCTCTTTAACCCCCTGCCTCTTACCTGCCAGCATTCCCAGTATTTAGTAATCATCATCCTATTTACTACTTCCATGAGATCATTTTTCAGCTTCTTTCATTTATTTTTCTTGCTTAATTGCTCTAGTTATGACTCCTAATACCATATTGAATAGAAGTGGTGAGAATTGACACCCTATTCTTTTTCCAATATTTGAGGAAGAGCTTTTACTTTTTTATCATTGAGTATAATTTTAGCTGTGCATTTGCCACATATGGCCTTTATTTTACTGAGATATATTTCTTCTATACCTAATTCGTTGAGAATTTTTGTAATAAATGATGTTAACTTTTGTGAAACACCTCTTCTTCTCTTGAGATGATCGCATAATTTTATCCTTAATTTTGTGAATGTGGTGTATCACATTTATTGATTTGCATATGTTTAATCATATTTGCATCCCAAGAATAAATCTCATTTGATTATGACTCTTAATGTGCAATTGAATTTGATTGACTAGTATTTTGTTGAGGATTTTTTAAATCTATGTTTGTCAAAGAAATTGACCTGTAGCTTTCTTTCCTTGAGAGTTTTGATATGAGATTAATGCAGCACAATTTTTTGGTGGTCTTAGGCCAACTCTCTTGTTCTCTGATTTTTAGTTGTATTTCTCAACTATAACTGTAGAATGTGCCGGGAATGGAAGATGCTGTAACAGGGAAAGACTGTCTAGAACAGACTGGGCTCTATTTCAGCCACCACCCCCCCGACCAGTAGAAATATGATATATTTAACTGCTTTAACCCACTACATCATGTTGTTTCCCGAGTTATAACCTCAGCGCAAACACCCTGCAGTTCCTCAGCTATGATCCAAATGGGGCAGGTGCAGTAGAGAACTCCATCCACCCAGGACAGCCTTCCCAAGCTTTGAGGGACTATGATAAATCCCAGACTTCTGTTGTTCCTTGCTGCCTTGTTGTTCTCTAAGTAATAAATCTGCTTCACGTACCTTGCTGTGTATAAATGTGTTTTGTCTTACCTAATTCAGACATGTTGATAACCAGTACACAGTGAACTTGATTCACAAGTAATGCTGGTCTCATAAAATAAGTTTGGAAGTGTACCCTCTGTATTAGTCTATTCTCATGCTGCTAATTGGGTAATTTGTAAAGAAAAGAGGTTTGATTGACTCACAGTTCAACATGGCTGGGGAGGCCTCACAATCATGGTAGAAGGCAAATGAGGAGCAAAGTCACATCTTACATGGTGGCAGGCAAACAGAGAGAGCTTGTGTAGGGCAACTCCCCTTTATAAAACCATCGGATCTTGTGATACTTATTCACTATCATGAGAACAGCATGAGAAAAACTTTCCCTCATGATTCAATTAATTTCCACTGGGTTTCTCTCATGACACGCGGGGACTTATGGGAGCTACAATTGAAGATGAGATATGAGTGGGGAAACAGCCAAACCATATCACCCTCTTTTTCAATGTGTTGGTATACTTTAAAAATGACATTAATTCTTCTTTCAATGTTTGGTATAACTTAACTATAAAACCATCTGGTCTTGTCTGATTCCTTGTTGGGAGGTGTTTCATTACTGATTCAATTCTTTACTGATTATTGGTTTGTTTAAATTTTCTGTTTCTTCCTGATTCTGTCAGGGAATGCTGTATGTTTTAGGAATTCATCCATTCCTCCAGCTTATCCTTTTTTTTTGACATATAATTCATCCATTCCTCCAGCTTATCCATTTTTTTTGACATATAATTGTTTGTAGTAATTGTGTGCGATCATTTGTATTTCTGTGGTATCAGTTGTAATGTTTTCTTTTTCATTTCATCCTTAATAATAGATCTCCAAGTAAGAGAATGCTTATATTTGAGAAACTCATTCGGATTGAGTTCACTGTTCTATCACATTTCTTACCCTAGTCTATCAATTAGGTTTACTTAGTGCCTGCTGTTCATATATATCTGAATCACATGGGTCAAGAGGATCTTATTGTTCCCAATTACTCTCTCATTCATTTGCTGATTTCTGAGAACATAAAAATTTATAATTTATCAATTATTGAGTTTGTAATAGAATGATCTAAAAAATTACAGGGAATAACATTTTACTTTCAACTCAGAAGAAAAATATGAAAATAAATAAGTTTAATAGTTAAGTGTTTGCTTGTAGAAATACTTGTACCTGATCACCACCACATAGAACAGGCACAACCTAACCCTGTTCCTCATAGGACATAGTTAAAGGAATTTGCTAGTCTTAAAACTTGCATTACAATCCTTAGATATTCCTCTAAGACAAATACCACTTGAGTAAGACTAAAATTAAAACCTGTCCGTTCCATTTGCAGAGTTAAATTATTTCTAGCTATTTTTTCAGGCAATGGTTAATATAATCTACATTATTATAATAATTTGATTAAAAGAAAGAGTGTACAGAGGACTGGAGACCTATATATGATCTTGGAGCCACTATCAATACTTTCTCCAAAACAACCTAATAATAATAATAATAATAATAACAACAACAATAGTAATGAAGTAACAATAACAATATTGTTTAAACTGCAAAAAAGGTGGATATGATGCAAATTCTATTCTTGTTATTTTAATATTAATTTTTAAATTTTAGAATTAATGTAGTGAGCTGTACTCTTTCTAAAATTTTAAATGTCAAACACTGATTTTCCCTTTTTCTGAAATATATAAATATAAACTTATATCATAATTATTAGATTACCACCTCCTTTAACACAGGGGAGTCCAGTGCTCAATAACTATTTTTAAATGGATAAATGGTTGTGCAATGTTTTTATTCTCTACAAAATGTTGGAAAGAAACAACAAACTTGAGTAAAAATGTGTGAAGTAAACCATGATTCATTTACTAATGAATTTATTTTGTATTTTTATCTCTCAACATTGAGAAGTGCTAATTGAATTCTTATGAATGTAAGAAGCATTTGATTTGGAAAGAGCATCACGAAAATCCCAATTGATTGAAGTCAGGTAGGATAATGAATACTTTTTTTAATGAAGTGGAGATCCCTTTTTCAGTTAAACAACTTTTTCTAAAGTTGATTGTGCCATTTGAACGTCTATAATGTTTACCTATACATATCTCCCTTTGAGAATATCCTTCTTCTCCTCCTGATACCTCTAAAAATAAATTAGTATTGTATTTCAAAAGCATAGGTCTTAGACCTTTTCCTGTTTTTATTTTCTGCCGTTACTTGGCAGCTATAGTTAGCAGCACGACTTTCTTAGAAGCCTCATGAGCATCGATCCAATTTACAAAGGTAGAAGATTTCACACCACTTAGGAATAGGTCGACAGGGTTTTCTTTTAAGAAGGAAAGAGGTGCTTTGATAAATACTTATGGGCCCCTGAGATGCCCAAAATTCTGTGGTAGAGGTTATGAGGAATTAATAAAGAAAAATATAATTAAGCATGGCTCCTTTCCTTAAGGTACTTATATTCTAGAGAGAAACACGAGATGCACAAATAGTCATGACAGAAGGGACAAAATAACTGCACTAAAATGACAGTTTGCAAAGGGAGTACAGAAAGGAGGAGTTATTCTGACTGGGAGTTGTGAAAGCTTATGAATCCTTTTCATATTAAAAAAAAAAAACACACTAACAATAATAACTTTAATGGCCACCTATCTATTCATTATAGAGCATTTCCTGAGTCTCAGACACTCTGTTCATTGTTTTACATATTATCTCATTTAATTCTCAATATAATTCATTGTGGCAGATTTTCTTTTTTAATGATGAGATAAGGCTTAGGAAGTAATGGAAGAAATAGAATGCTCAAAACATAGAAAAAGGAAGGAAGAGTAGTTGACTGGAGTATAGGGTAGAAAGCGAAAGTACTTAGGAAGTTATGTTGGGGCCAGATGGGTGAAATATCTTGAATACCTCACATTTCCAAACATTTTCTCCCAATCTGTAACCTATATCTTCTATGTAACTTCAAATAAATTGTTTTACCATCTGTGCATACTAAGGAGTTTTTACTTTATTGAATAAAATAGACTAGGGAATGCTACTATGTGCTATGGCTTAGAAGGAGTAAACTTAGGAATTCAACTATTCCTAAATAGAAATAGTTGTATTCCTACTTAGGAATTCAACTATTCCTAAATAGAAATAGTTGTATTCCTATTGTGTTCTTACTGTATTCGTACTTGGGAGTTCAGTAGGAATGTTTATTCTAAATATTCCCATTTTAAATAAAATTCCATGATTGAATAGAAACTCATGCTTTTTCTTGAATCTAAGGGTAGCGAGCATACTGAATGTCAACCTTAAAGCAAATTAGTAAATTCTCTCATTAATATTTTCATTTAATTATTCATTTATGCTTTCATGTAGCACTGGTTGTAACCAACTCTATTCAGAGCCATTTGTTTAAATGTTAAAGCAAGAGCAATCTCAGAGTCTCCTAGAGATATATTAAATATGTGTGTTAATTGTAAATTACACCACTTCATCTCTGGAGTGACTGAGAAACACTTGAGCCACAAGTGGAAACAGCGTGCCTTAAAATTTTTAAGGAGTCTAAATAGTTACAGTGAATCTGAGTATCTGTGAAGGCTCCAACATTGTCCAATTCCAAGTTTCAAAATGGACAGAAACACTACGGAAAATAGGAGGAAAGAGTGTGACACAGCGGGTTATGGAGTTTAGGACCACTTAGGGATATTATTGTTTTACATGGGCTTAACCAACCTATGTAATTATGAATAACATAAAAAAGTAAATGAAGTGAGTACATTAAAAACAAATGATTATAATTTTAGAACCTGTAAAATAATGATTAAAATATTCTATAGTAATTAAAGCAAACAAATCAAGAATAAGTGTGTATAAAGAATACTTATACTATTTTCTCAAGAAATAGCGTGACATAAATTATTATGAAAATAGTTAATTAAAGTTGACAAAAATGGATATGAAATAAATTGTTTAGGCAAAAAGCTTTTGTGAAATTATGCTCTTGAGAAATATTTTCATATAGAGAAGATAAACATAATTATACAACTAATTATCATTATTCATATTGTGCCTTTAAAATCAGCTATACTTTTTTTTCCCTGAAGTTTGTAATGTCAAAATCTGGCACTCATTTCTCTAAATCATATCCCAAAACTTTATTCCCTCTGGCTATAAACTTCATTCTTGACAGAAAGACTATAGCCATGTGGGGACTCAAATTTGGAAAAAAAAAATTCTTAAAGCAGAAATCAAGTTTCTGACAAACTCTGCAGTTTGTTAAATCTGAAAAAGAAAAGAGTACACTTTTAAATGCAAATTATATATTAAATACTTAATATTTATCCTGTTAGTGGAACACTATAGAAACTTTTGTTGATTTGAGGATAAGGATATTTTTTGTTTTGTTTTTAAAATAAAGAATATGAATTGGAGAACCTTTTAAAACAAATGCATTTTTATCGCTTTTAATCTCATTAAGTAATATAAATTGTTAACATGATTTTAGTGATAAATCTCAGTAGATTTCTAAAATCTATAAATAAAATGCATTTGTGAAAAATTGTATTTACCTTGTCTTAAATGCTAAGGCTTTTTTGGTCTATAAAATTTCATTTTCTTAAAAGGAATAAATTGGAGATGCCGTTTTAGAGCTAAAAATGTATTTGAAGATCATGTGACAGGGAGATAATATTTTTGATTAATTTGTTTAGCAATCCCATTCTTAATAGAAAGTGCACATTTCAGACCACCAAATGTACATTTTAGCATAACTCAAGTTGATTTACTAACACCCAAAACTATAACATATGACTTAAGATTCAAATATGGCAAAAGTCTGATTTATTTACTTATTCTAATATTTTTTCATATTTTAATTCCTAATGTGGAGAAAAATATATAAAAGGGGGGACTTTAGTTATGGTTAAGATTATTTATAGTAGTAAAATATTTTATTTTCACCAAAATAAAAATTTACTATTCACCCTATGGCTTTTTGAATGTTTATTATTTCATGTAAAATGATTTTTATATATGAGCAAAATTTCATGGAGATCATAGAAGTTTTAGAAGATTTTCAATTTTTTTTTCATATAAATGCTGTCCTTTGAGTTTTTTAGTTATAAGGTAGTCAAGTTGAAGGACTAAAAAAACAATTATAGTGTTAGTATTTTTATACTATTTTTGGTGTAGTTACTAATTATTTAAACAAAATTTGCTTAACTGAATTTCAAAATAAAGCAATTTATAAATCATAGCTATAGGTTTACACTAAAATACAATAGTATGCATATATGTGCATGTGCATATATTTATATATTACATATTGTGTGTGTGTGTGTGTGTGTAACCTCAAGCCCTTCATATTCTGCATATATATTTTAGATTCTCCTTAGCTAGAATTCTGCTTCTTTTTTGTTGCTATGAATTAAAAGTCAAATGCAGTTACTGGCTAATGCCTTAGTTTTGCAATAATATTTAAGTTCGACAACTGTTACTTTTATGTTGGAGTATCGCTATAGTATTGCGATAACATCTGTTAAATTAATAAAGGAGTCAAAAATTGTATGGCAAATATTAAAACAAACTATTAATATACTAACTATTGTTAGATATCTATCAATTGCTACATATCTACATCCCAAGTGACATTTGAGAAAAATCTCTATTTATAAAGAAAAGTTAAGTAATCTGATGTTCTTTCTTCTTCTTAAAGCATTAAAATGTGTAAGCTTCTGGGAAATGATTATCAGATCTTGGTGTCAAAATGCAATAAAACAAAAACCAAAACCAAACATTATGAAATAAACAAAACAAAACAAAACAAAAAGAACAAAAAACAAAACCCACAGCACCAAAAGCTCTCTAATTCACATTTTTAGGAGAAAAAGAATCCAGCCTGGGGAAAGGGCTCAGAAATGAAAGGAAAACCGGTTACATCTTTCCTTCATTACTTCCCCATGTCTTGAGGGTCACTCCCCTTCACTGCCTGATGTCTAGTACATTGAAACTTATCATTTAATATATGTTGTTCATTTTTGGTTGTTTTGGGTAAGAAGGTAAATTTGGCCCATTACTCTACCATGGCTTAAAGCAGAAGTCATGGAAATGAATTTTTAATTATTTTGTTACATACTTTCCTGTGGTCTCTTATTAGGTCTAGTAAATTTGCAGTTGATTCTTCTAGTTTTTCAATAAAATAATGATATGATAAAAATCATAATGATTTTATTTCCAGGAACTGAGTAAATGAAAAAAAACGTTTTTAAAAAATCACACATCTTATTGCTATGACTACAAATTCTAGATGAATATTGAATGATGCTGTGACTTTGCCCTTTTGTTATTGGAATTACCGGTAGTGCAGGGATTCATTGATCCCTCCAAAAATGTGATTAAGCCTATGAACACTTTCTTTGAATTATGCTTCTATGCAAATCATCTGTGCTTCAGTATTTCACTTTTAAATATATCGTTGATCTTGGCCTTTGGAGATGTATCCTTCAATACATATTTGAAAAGGACTTTTTTCAGCATAATAAAAAGTATTAAATTATATAAAAAGTAAATTATATCAAAGGCCTTTAGGCTTCCTGACAAATGTTCGTTTTTTGTTGTTTTTATAGAGGGCTTCATTTATCTCACATACTTTTGGAACAATCTGTTTATACCCTTTTATAAAATGCAAACAAGAAACTTGGGACTATAAATACCAATGAACATGTTTTTTAAATTAATGTTTGGTAGGACAGCCACAAATATTTATGTGCTTAGTAAAAGGTGGAGAAAACCTATCTGGTATATTAGTATTTTAAATATTTCAAAATTTATTTTACTTGCAATGTCCACTATGCTCAGGTATAAACTGAGCATAAGTGTTTGATTGGAATGTGTGCTAATTTATATGTTAATAACTATGTCATTGATACATTTTTGCATGCTCAAAAATATTTGGTTCTTACAAGTAAAATTCTTACAAGTATGTGACATAGCATATTCATACATTTAAAGCTCAGTATAACTTAAATATTAATCACTTTTATATTTAGTGACTAAATTAGTTGTTCAACCCTCTGGTTTTTATAATCATTGAATCAACATATTTATTGTACCATTTGCTCTTTTAAATTGACTATGATCTTAAAAACTCTTTTTGCAGAGTGATTTCATTACAAATACACATAAATAAGTGTGAATTAATGGAAAATATTTAACAACAGAAACTCTGTCTTCCCAGGGTGCTCAGGTCACTAAACTGAAGTCGCTTCAGAACAAGTTATAATCCTAGGAAAAACTAAGCAAAATAATGAACCATCAACAGTGTTTTTCACAGAAACGAATTTATTGATGCAGAGCACAAATGATCATCAGAAGATCCCGTAATATGATTATTCTTAGTTAATCCTTACTCAAATCTTCAGTATGTGTTATTTTCTGCTGTATATTATAGAATCCGATCAACACATAATTGTGTCTTGCTTTTTCATTATCACAACCAAACCAGTCATCAAAATATGAAAGATGTCGTCATCTGTTATAGGATATGGGACACCTGCCTCCCCAAACAATTCTGTAAACCTTAATTTCCTCGGGAAATTGATGGGATTCAATTTGATGAAGTTATTGCTCTAATGTTTCTAATCCTGTTTCAGGAAGATCTGCCTTCTCTTTTGTGGGAGGAACAATTCTAAAATGTCCTCTTTAATATTTCCCACACTAAGGTCCAGGACTGTGAAAAAGATTAAATATTGTGCTATGTAACACGGGAAATAGAATTTTTCAGCTGTAACTAACGTTACTATTTCATTGAATTCAAGCAACAATGGAGATTATCCAGGTGGAACTAATCTAATCACACGCACCTTTTAAAAGCAGTTCCTTTTCTCTGACTAGCGGCAAAAAGGAAATCAGAGAAACTGAGAAAAATGAGGACGACTGACAAAGGCTTGAACATGAATTGACAATGTGACAAGGTACGTGAGCAATCTCTAGAACCTGAGAGTGACCCCTGACCCACTCTGACTTGACCAGCAAAACTTCTGACTCATAGATCAGTGAGATAATAATAGGTATTTTTTAAGCTGCTAAGTTTGTGGTAATTTGTTAAGCAACAATAGAAAAATAATGTATACTTTTCTTTTAGAAGATAGGTAGAACAGATTCTGTTAAACATTTAAGAAGAAATATAATTAAAATAATTTTAATTATACTTACCATATGTTTTAAACTTTTCTTGGTGAATAGGAAGACAGTCAGTCCTCACTGTCCTGAAGGGGTCATGAAAATAGTGGCAGGGTTCCAACAATGCTCTGAAATTTCTGTCCTTAAGTTACATTCAAAAAGGACAACTCCTTTTTTTCTGAAGCCTTCACATGGTAAAACTAGGCTGCTTTACTGAGAGCTGCAGACAAAATCTGAGTTCACTCTCTTTTTTTTTTTTTTTTTTTTTTTTTGAGACGGAGTCTCGCTCTGTCGCCCAGGCTGGAGTGCAGTGGCTGGATCTCAGCTCACTGCAAGCTCCGCCTCCCGGGTTCACGCCATTCTCCTGCCTCAGCCTCCCGAGTAGCTGGGACTACAGGCGCCCGCCACCTCGACCGGCTAGTTTTTTGTATTTTTTAGTAGAGGCGGGGTTTCACCGGGTTAGCCAGGATGGTCTCGATCTCCGGACCTCATGATCCGCCCGTCTCGGCCTCCCAAAGTGCTGGGATTACAGGCTTGAGCCACCGCGCCCGGCCCTGAGTTCACTCTCTACCACCAACCAAGTCATGTCCTGTCAACTCGAGGTCAGTAACAGTTAGGGCCATGGCAGAATCCTGCCTCAGCAGAGAGTTGGAAAGATAGTAGGTAACATCTAAGTATCATTTCTTATTTCGAGGTGTAATAAGCGATAGTTGAACCATGTTGGCTGGTTGCTGAAATTTCCATCTCTCTGTGATTCAAAGAATCAAAATATAGGCCAGTTTTCACAGGTCTCTATATTGAGATCAACATCTCTCAATATTGATCTCTGAATTTTTTAGGGCTGAAGCATCCAGGAATAGTTTTATTACTCTTGTTGTGTCCCCAAAGCGAGAAACACGCTGTTTCTGTATTGCTGTATGTATGATTTACCAATACTATGCAAAATGAAAATATTTGCAATTATGTGCATTCTTATAATAAGGCAGAGTTATTTTTACCTCATAGAAAATTGATTTTTGAATTATGATAGAAAGGTTTCACCCTGAAACAAAAAAAGAAAATGTTAGAAAAAATTTTAATGGTAATATTGTTAAGCCTGATAGAGTAATATTTTGTTATGAAACAATAATGTGGAACATTCTAACACGGAAACTGGAAAGATGCCTAAACGTGAGCAGACTAGAATATGGTAGATGTATATAAATTTAAAAAATGAAAAAGAAAGTAAGATATATAATGGAAAATTTTAATAGGTGAATAAAGAGGTCACTGCATTTATAGGGAAGCTAACACATTTAAAATATGATAGTATCTGAGAATGTGTCATGGTATTTAGAAAGCTTTGGATCTTGGCGCTAGGTTAGACAACTGAGCAACCAAAATACCATTATTCGCAAAATATCTGCGAAAAGGGGACAAGTTTTCCTGCTTGTCTCAATGCTGAACATATTAATTGGGACTAGAAAATAAGATGGAAATTTGAATATAATTAAGGTCTATATGATGTGGAGTTCGTTCTGAGAGAAGATGTTTAAAAAAATGAAAAGTTAGGCCCAAGGCATGAGGAGGCAATTATAGAGAAGATTGGAAGAAAAGGACAGATAGGTGATTAAAGAAAAGTGAGTGGTAGATTGGTGTTCCTAGTGACAGCAATGTCATTTCTAAGTGTTCTTCTAGAGATTAATATACTCTCTTAAAGGATGCTTTCAGAAGACAAAGTCTCCATTTGTCTCAAATATAACCTCAAGTGTAGGCATGATTTTATTTTTCAAAATATTTTATAAAACTAAATTATATTGCACTTTTACCATTTCACATTCTGGGAATCATGATGTGAAGTAGGCTATCCAAAATACAACACTCTCGCCTTAAGTATCCCTAATATGATTAATAGTGTGAAATCAATCTTGTATATGACAATATTAAGAGGAAGCAGAAATAGTGGTAGGTAATAAAGAACATTTAATATTCACCAATGATGTGCTGAAATGAGGTCTTCTATAAACTCCTATTGTCATTTAAAAGGGGATGATATCTTAAAAAGAATCTTGAGACTAAAATAAAGTGATGGTTTGCAATATTTTGTACCTTAGGTTTTCCAGATCACATTTTTAAAAATTCATTCTTTGATCGCTGTATTTACAACTACCTATATCTCTGTCTTTATTTTGTATTTTAATGAAACTATAATTAATATACAAATTGCACACATGTAAGTACAAAATTGATAGGTTTTGACACACACACACACACATATAGCAATATACACTGATATAGATAGATGCATGGGTTTATGAACCCATCCATGAAACTATCACTGTTTAATCAAGATAATGAACATATGCATCAATACCGAAAGTTTCCTTGCACAATTCTGTAATAGTTCCCTTCAGCGTATCTGCCCCTTCCCCAGGTCACCACTGATTTTCTGTCACTGTGGGTTACTTGCATTTTATAAAGTTTAATACAGATAGAATTATACAGTTTGTATTTCTTTTTGTCTAGCTTATTTCTTTAGCATAATTACTTTGCAAAGTAATTCTCTTTTATTGTTAAGTAGTATTTCGTTGTATATATTGTGAGATATACAGGGCATATATTTGTGTTTCTTCACAGATGAGGATTTATAAATAAATTTGCTGAACACTTGGGATTCTGGGCTAAAGGAAATCTTGGAAAATTAATTTACAACTTTATATATTACAGTGAGAGCTCCAGAGAGATTTACTTAACTTTGTAGGCACCTGTTTACGTTCTAAGAGAAAATGTGCCTAGGACCTTGGAGACATGTCTAGGTCATAAAAGACCGAACACAGGCTTATTTAGCCCTTAAAAAGATGTATTTTTATTCCGAATGATTGGAGTGAGGGTCCATAATCTTGTCCACTCCAATTCCAATGAGCAAATGTTTTTGTTTTTGTTTCACGAGGGTAGGGGCAGTAGCTCCTCTGCCTCTTGTGTCTGAGCAGAGAGAATCCATTCAAACCATTAGTCACCTATCAAGGGTCTGATTCCTGGCATAAAAGGAATGTTCTACCTTGCTTTCATTACATTACCACAGGGGTAACAACTCGGGCAATGGGTGGGTGAAACAGTTTTGATTATAAAAACAATAAGTATTCTATCTCTGATCCAGAATACCACATGTACTCATTGAACATAAAATTAATAAAGGTAAATATTAAGATCTCAACTTTATATAGCAGTTTGTGGAGGTCTATGGCTAGGCAATTTACTCTGTCCTATTAATGTATTTTTAAAAAATCTTTATTCCAGTTATGCACTGTTTTGATAATTATAAATGTGTAACGAATCTTAAATCAGACAGTTTTAGTCCTTCATGTTTAATCTCTTTAAAAGTGTTTTAGGCTTTTCTGGGTCCTTTGCATTTCCATTGAATTTGACGATTAGTCTGTTAATTTCTACAAGAAAATATTCTGGATTTTAGTTTGAAATGCAGTGAATGCTTTGAGAAATTAGAGGACAATTGGCATACTAGAATGCCAAGACTTGCAAATCATAATAGTAGTATATATTGTATATTTATTAATTCTTTCTTTAACTTCTCTCTCAAAGTTTTGTAGTTTCCAGATTACAGATTTTTCACACCTATTGTCAGACAGTATTTCATATTACTAGATGCTGTTTTAATTGCATTAAAATTCCAGTTTCTGATATTTCATTGCCAATATGTAGAAATGTAATTGATTTTTTCGTTGATCTTTTGTCTTGTAATGTTGCTAAACTCACTTAGTCTTAGAGACTATTTTGTAAAAGTCATTGTACTGCAACATAGACAATTATGTTTTCTATGGCTAAAGATACAGACAAAGCTTTAGTTCTTTCATTTTTAATTGCTTGCCTTATCACAGCGACTAGAGACTAGAATCTTCTATAAAATGTTAAGTAAAAGTGGTCAGCACCAACTCTCTTGCCTTTTTCCTCATAGGCAAACATTTAATATGCCAACATTCAGTTGATATTGGCTGTAGGTTTTTTTAAAGATGTTTGTTATCAGGTTGGAGGAAGTTCCTCCTGTCTCTAGTTTGCTGAATATTTTCAAAAGGAGTGAACACTGGATTTTGTCAAATGATTGTGCTGCATCTATTGAGATATTCTTTTTTTTTTTTTTGATTGTTAAAATGGTGAATTACACTGATTGATTATTTTATGTTAAACCAGCCTTGAATTACTGACTCTGATATATTGTCTTTATTATCCATTGTATTCAACTTGCTAAAGTATTGTTTAGTTTTTTTTTTTATTTCTGTTTTAAATTTTTAAATTTCTGTTTTAAATTATTTTAATTTGTTTTTTAAATTTCTGTTCTTTTTTTAACAATATCTATATCTCTCTGGTAGTACATTAATTCTAGTTCCATTAGAATTGGGAAGTATTTTCTGTATTTTTATTTTCTGGAACAATTTTTGTAACATTGGTATCGTTTTTTGTTTGAATGTTTGATAGAATTCACTAGTGAAGCCATTTGTTTCTCAAGTTTTCTCTCTGAAATGGCTTTTAAATACAAAGTCATGTTTTAAAAAGAGATATGGGGGTGCTCAGTATACCTATTTCTTCATGAGTAACCTTTAGTAGCTGGTATCTTTCCGTAAGTTTGTCGATTTTGTTTAAGTTACTAAATTTATTGTTCCAAAAAATTGTTCCAATAATATCTCCCTATTGTTCATAATGTCTCCCTACTAAGCTTTTGGTGCCACTGGAAACTAAATTGATAGTTTGGGTTTCTACCTTTTTCCAGCCAATCTAAATACAGGATTAGCAATTTTATTAATTTTCTCTAATGGGTTTCATTGATTTTCTGTATTATTGTGTGAGTTCTATTTTACTGGTTTATTTTTGAATATTTATTATTTCAACCCTCCTTACTTTGAGTCTTATTTTTATTTTAATAGTTTCTTTTTGAATTTTTATTTATTTATTTTCTGTAAACAAGAGTCTTGCTCTGTTGCTCAGACTGGAGTATTGTGGTGTGATAACGGCTTGCTGCAGCCTCACCCTTCCAGGTTCAAGTGATCCTCCTGAGGTAAATTGGACAGAGTGGTCATATAGCCTCACTTAAAGAGGAAAACTCACGTAAAATGGATGGATGAAACAAACTGTCCAACAACGTACAAACATCATCATGGGCTCATTGTTAGAACATTCTGCAGCAAAGAAGTAGAGGAGCAGAAGTGAAAAATTCCCAAATTTCGCAAGTGTAGAAACCCACGATTAGTGTCCTTGGGCTGACCTGTGTTCATTATAACAGTTAAAACACACCCGGGGTGGAGATTTTAGATGCTAATGACATATGTGATGTATGTACTAGCATGTGCAGCCGCTGTGCATGCAGGTTTAAGAAATCACCCATACCATGCTGAATAGCAACACCCTTTCCCACCCCTTTATGAATCATCATGTAAAATTCCTATAAAAAGTTCTACAGTGCCATATGGTGCTGTCTCACCAGTTGCACCTGCTTTCAGCAGCCTACTCTGATCAGCTCTGAGTGTACTCCCACTTTGCAGTAAACGTCTTTAATGACTTTCACTTTGGACTCACTCTCAAACTATTTTGTGCAGCCAAATCAAGAACCTGAACTGGCCGGGCGCGGTGGCTCAAGCCTGTAATCCCAGCACTTTGGGAGGCCGAGACAGGTGGATCACGAGGTCAGGAGATCGAGACCATCCTGGCTAACACGGTGAAACCCCGTCTCTACTAAGAAATACAAAAAAGTAGCCGGGCGAGGTGGCGGGCGCCTGTAGTCCCAGCTACTCGGGAGGCTGAGGCCGGAGAATGGCGTGAACCTGGGAGGCGGAGCTTGCAGTGAGCTGAGATCCGGCCACTGCACTCTAGCCTGGGCTACAGAGCTAGACTCCGTCATAAAAAAACAAAACAAAACAAAACAAACAAACAAACAAAAAAGAACCTGAACTGACCCACTTGCAACACTCCTACCTCAGCCTCCTGAGTGGATGGGATCACTGGCATACACCATCACATCTGGCTAATTAAATTTTTTTTTTTTTTTTTTTTTTTTTAGAGACAGGGTTTCAACATGTTGCTCAGGCTGATTTCTAATACTTGTGCTCAAGTGATCCACCTGCCTCAGCCTCTGAAAGTGAGTCATCATGACTGGCCTAATTTTTTTAATTGACATAAAATTGTATATATTTATCATGTATAACATGATGTTTTGAAATATATATATATACACACACACACACATACATTGTGGAATGACTAAATCAAGCTTATTAACATATGTATTATCTCACAAAGTTGTCATTTTTTTGTGGTGAGTACAATTAAAATATATTCTCTTAAACAATGTTCAAGATGACAATATATCACTATTTACTATAGTCACCATGTTGTACAGTAGAACTTATTCCTCCTATCTAAATGAAATTTTGTAACTTTCTACCAATACGTTCACAGCCCCATGCCCCAACATTGCCCCAGTCCCTGGTAACCACCATTTTATTCTCTGCTTCTATAAGATCAACATTTTTAGATTCTACATATGGGTGAGATCATGCAGTATTTGTCTTTTTGTGCCTAGTTTATTTCACTTAATATAATGTCCCCCAGATTTATCAAGGTTGTTGTAAATGACAAGATTTTATTCTTTTTTGATAGCTGAATATTATTCCATTATGTATATATACCACATTTTCTTTATTCATTAATTGACTGATGGACACTTAAGTAGATTTCATGTCCTAATATTATGAAAAATGCCACAATAAGCATGGGAGTACAGACATCTCTTGACCATACTGATTTTATTTCCTTTGGATATACATACCCAGTGGTGGGACTGCTGGAAATGATGGATAATAGAACAAGTCCATTTTTAGTTTTTTGAAAAACCTCCTTTCCATTTTCCATAATAGCTATACTAATTTACATTCCCACCAACAGTGTGCAAAGGTTCTCTTTTCTCCACAACCTCACCAACATTTATCTTTTTTCTTTTTGATAATGGCCATTTTAACAGGTGTGAGGTCCTTTCTCAATGTGGTTTTAATTTACATTTCTCTGGTGATTAGTGATGTTAAGCATCTTTTCATATACTTCTTGGCCATTTGTATGTCTTCTTTTGAAATATGTCTATTCAGGTCTTTGCTCATTTTAAAAATCAAGTTGTGTTATTGCTATTGAATTGTTTTAGTTCCTTATATATTTTGAACATTAAATCATTATACGATATATGGTTTACAAATATTTTCTCTCATTTTGTAAATTGTCTTTTCACTGATGACTGTTTCTTTTGCTGAACAGAAGCTTTATAGTTTGATGTAATCCCATTTATCTCTTTTTGCTATGGTGGCCTGTGCTTTCGGGGTCATATCCAAAAATATTATCATTCAGGCCAATACCATGGAACTTTCCCCTTGCATTTTCTACGAGTATTTTTACAGCTTCAGTACTTACATTCAAATTGTTAATTTTGAGTTGATTTTTGTATATAGTGTGAGATAAAGGTCCAATTTCATTCTCTGTATGTTGGTATTCAGTTTTCCTAAAACCATTTATTGAAGAGATTGTCCTTTCTCCACTTTGTGTTTTTGACTACTTCATTCAAAATCAGTTGGCTGTAAATGCATGGATTTATTTCTGTGCTTTCTATTCTATTCAATTGTTCTATATGTTGGTTCACTATAGTTTTGTAGCGTATTTTGATGCCTGGTAATGTGATGCCACCATCTTTTTGTTCTACATTGCTTTGGCTATTTGTGGTCTTTTTGGTTCCATATGAATTTCAGGATTGGTATTCTATTTCTTTGAAAACAATGACATTGATATTTTGATAGGGATTGCATTTTTGTAGCTATTTTAAATGGAATTGTTTTGTTGATTGAATTTTCAGCTAGTTTGTGATTTGTTTATAGAAATGCTGTTGATTTGGGGATGTTGACTGTATTTGGCAAATTTTTAAATTTATTTATTAGTGCTAACAGTTTTTTAATGCAGTCTTTAGGGTTTTCTTTATATAAGAACATGCCATCTGCAAACAGGTACAATTTAACTTCTTCCTTTTCAATTTGAATACTTTTTATCTTTTTCCTTGCCTAATTACTCTGGCTAGGACTTTCGGGACTTATTTTTCTAGTTTCTTAAGGTGAAAGCCAGGGTTATTTATTCTAGAGCTCTTGTTTTTGCCACTGTAAGTATTTATTGTTATAAATACACCCTAATAATACTTGAGTGGCATACCAAAACAAATGTATTGTATTTTAATTTTCATTAAGCTAAAATGCATTTCAATTTATTTGTCAATGTTGTCTTTGACTTATGAGTTATTTAGAAGTATGTTTTTTAAATTTTGATATACTTTTGCTTTTTCTTTTTGTCATTGATAGTCTATTATATTCATAATTTCACTGTGGTCAGAGAACATTCTTTGTATTGTGAATTATTTTATGACCCAGAATATGGTCTGTCATGGTAAATTTTTTGTGCACTAGTAAGGAATCTGTATTCTACTGTCTTTGGGGTAATATTCCAAAAATGTAATTTAGATCAAATTGGTGGGTAGTGGTCCTCACATCTTTTATATTTGTACTGATTTTGTGCCTACTTTTTCCATCAGTTATTGAAAAAGAGGTATTAAAATCTTGGCCTGTATTTATTTGTTTGTTCATTTCTTGTTGAAGTTTCATCAGTGTTTCTTTATATAATTTGAAGCTCCAGAAAGCATTTTGAGTTGGTATGTTATCTTTATGAATTGACCTTTTTATTAATTCTGTGTTCGCTTATTTTTGGTTCCTAGTAATATTTTTTGTTTTGAAATCTACTTTGTTGTTAATGTAGTTGACATTGCTTTCTTTTTATTAGTGTTAATACAGTATATTTTTATAATACTCTTTTAACCTATTTGTTATTTTATGTTTGTAATACATTTTTGTAGATAGCATATAGTTGGATTTTGCTGCTTTTATTTAATATGACCTCCTCTTTAATTTGTACATAGACACTATTTATATTTAGTGTGATTTATCCAAATAATTAGGTTTAAATATTGCTTTTAAAAAATATTTGTCCCTATAGGTTTGTGGGTTTTGTTCCATTTTTCCTGTTCTCCCTTCTTTTAGATTTATTAATATTTTTGGGTCCAATTTTTCTCACATTGACCTATTGTCATTTTCTCTCTCTCTTCTTATTTTACCTGATGTTTTCTGATTTATAGTTATCTATCACAGTCTAATGATAAGTGACACTGTGCTAACATTAGGTAAGAACCTTAAAATAGTACACTAAAATTTTTCCTCTCCTGAATGTTTTACTTTCATGTCAGAAGTCCCATACTATTTATTTTTTTGTTTATAAATAGTGAATAATATTTTAAAGATATTTAAATAAAAATATATTTACATAAAAATATTTAAATATATATTTAAATAAAAATATAAAACCTTATATTTTTACTCATGGGCTACCATTTCTCGTGTTCTTCTTTCCTTTGTGAAGATCCATATTTGATTTGGTGTCAATTTCTTTCATCTGGGATGATTGCCCTTAATATTCCTTGTATTGTAAGTGTGCTGATAATAAATTTTTTAAGCTATTATAGGTCTAAGAATTACAACCTTATTTTACATTTATTTTTGAAAGGTATTTTTACTAGACATTGAATTCTTGGTTTGTAGATCCTTTTATTTCAGTATTTTTAAAATGTTGCTCTACTGACTTTTTACATCTTTGTCTGATAAGAAATCTGCTGTCATTTATCTGCTATTTATTCATCTGTAGATCATGTGTCTTCTGTTTTCCCAGAAACTTTAATAATTTTTTTTCACTGACTTTTGCTAGCTAATTAGAATGTACCTTTAATTAGTTTTCTTTTTATTTCTGCACTTGAGCTTTCTTGTATTTTTGGGATCTGTGGATTTATAGTTTTCTTGAAATTTGGGAAAAAATGCCCATTATTCTGTTAAATATTTGTTCTGCAACCCTTTCTCGCATCTCTTTCACATTAAGTACATTAAGCTGCTTAAAGTTATTGCACGACTTTCTGATGCTTTTTATTTATTCTTTGAATTTTATTTTGTATAGTTTCTATAGTTACATCTTCATGTACACTATTCATTTTTTGGCAACATCTACTCTGACTTTATTTCAGTCAGTGTATTTACCATTTCATATATTGTAGTCATTACAACTTACATCTAGAATTTATATTTGTGTTTTTTATATCTTTCAGGACTCTGAATTTTTGACACTTTGGAGTACAATTATACTTACTATTTCAATGTTCTTGTCTGCTATTTCTAACATTTCTATCAGTTTTTGTTTTCAATTAATTGACTTTTTTTCTTCATTTTGGGTCACATTGTCCTCCTTTCCTTGCATGTCATATTGAATGTCCTTCATTGTGAATTTTACCATGTTGGATGCTAGATATTTTTGTATGCCTGTACATTTTCTTAAGTTTTTCTGAGACTCATTTATGTTGCTTAAAAGCAGTTTCATCCTATCACATCTTGTTTTCACCTTTTTGTTCAATGGGTCCAGAGCAGTACTCTGTCTAAGGCTAATTATTTCCTAACACTGAGACAATATCGTCTTTGTAATCTACCTAATGCCTTGTGGCTTGTGAGGTTTTCCAGTCTGAATAATTAGAACATCACAATTCCCAGACATGTATGTGTGCTGGCTACTGTTTCCTCCTCAGGTTTCTCGAGTTCTTTCTGTGTGCAGTTTCCTCATCTCTGACAGTCGGTCCTATGATCCCTACCTTCCCCGTTGCCTCCTTGGAATCTCAACTCTGCACTCAACTCAAGAAATTTTCCAAACTTGAGTCATTGCCTGAAAACTCTATCAAGGCAGTAAGCTAGGATAACCATATGGCTCATTTTGTTTGTTTATCATCACCTAGGGAATGTTACCTGATATCTGTTCATTCCCAATGTCTAGTGTCTATTGTTATTTAGCATATGTGTCCTTTTTGGTTTTTTGTTTGTTTTTAGGGGAGAGGTCCTAGTTGTTTTTTTTTTTTTTTTCTTTTTCTTTTTTTTTCAGTTGAAAGGATAAGTCCATCTATCTATTTTTTAAAATAGCAAATAAAACTGGAAAATAAGCTCTTACATAAATGCTGACAGACCCAGGCCTGTTGTGAAAAAGCATTAACAATGAAAAAGATCCTAAGACAGAGCTAGGTTAGAATCTAAGATTTATATCCTGGACAAGTTATTTAATCTCATATAGACTCAAATTTCTCAACACAGGTAAAGTGTCTAGTAGGGTAGTATTAACAGTTGCTTAACAAATTTCAAGTGATATAACATATCCTTCATTGTTTTGTATAATGTCACCTTTGATAAACAATTGAATAAGCATGTTCTTTTAATTATAGAAACTAACTCGCTTAATTCTGTAGCCTAATTCACTGTACCTCTTCAGAAATCATAAGAAACAGTAACTTTATATGTGTCTCTTGAGTGTATGTATTTGATAGATTTCTTTTTCAATTTCTACATCTTTGACAGAAATTTTTATATTTTCTCTTGAAGAAGATTTGCCCATTAAAAGCCCCATTTCCTACTCTCATTAAATTTACTCTTCTAAAGACTTATAAGATTTTGGATCTCAGGGGAGGGCAGAGTGTCCATTGAACTTGCCCTAGCCATTCCTGCCTCAGAAGTTTTAGTCTGCCTGTTGAGCAACTACAGAACTTCTCCTCCTCTCCCGCCTCATAAATTGTGCTTCCTTCGTATTCCTGATCAAGAGCACTTTTCCCACGAAACACTTGGATATCATGTTCAGACCTTCTTTAAATTCTTTTCTTTGCTCACACAGTCAGTACAACACATTCTAGCATTTATATCTACATATTTGTTCACTCGTGGCTCCTTTCTTTAGGACATAGGACCCTGCATAGATAAAATGAGAGTGATCTGTCCAATTATTATGAGTCCAGATAGTTAACAAAAGGTGAAGAGATTGTTTCTTAGTCAAAGACCCCAAGAAAATGGGCTAGGCAATTTCTGTGCCAAGGCTGAAGGCAGCTAGAACGTCCTAAGCCTGTATGCTTAGATCTAACTTGTCTTGCCAACTCCTCTCATACCTATTTAGCCTTCCTCATTTCATTAATATTTACCATCCTGCAAAAATCCAGTATCCAACAACCCCTCTATACCTAGTAGAGATAGTAAGCTTTGCCACCATCGTCAAAGCTCAATCGTCTCTTGGTTGGATGACGACAATATCCAACCAGCTGGTCCTACCCCTGCCTTTGTTTTTGTTTCAACATAGAGCCCAGGAAAATCTCACTTCAAGTAAGGCCAACCTTGTTAGTTCTCTGCTCAGGGATCACCTCTGGCTTCTCATCGCACTCTGAGTAGATCAGAACAGTGTCTGCTGGATTGTGAGCACTCAATAAATATGTGTTGAATGATTAAAGAATGTAATTGAATATGCAGTGGACAGTTTTTGTACTTTCCCAGATTGGGGGAGTGTAAGTTTCTAGCTAATTCCACTTAATTCTTCTCAGGCATGGGTGGGTAGCTTTTCCTTTCTTACGGTGTTATTTGCGAATTTCCATAGCCTTCCCTTAGTCTTCAAGAGCTAAAAATTCCCAAGGTTGTCAAATTAGAGGTTGTATGAGACCAGTCAGAGCAGGTACCAGTGAACTTCAAGGCCACAGAGCATCACTCCCATCAGGAAGTCATGCGATACTTATCAATATATTGTCATTGTCAAATAAGAGCTTTGGTGAACCACAATTGGAAGTTCAGATGATGCATTTTATAGATAATAAGTGATATTCTTAAAGGAAGGCTAGATGGCCTGTTGGTCCTAACTGGGTTTGCACACAGTTCTTGGTGACTAGCAACAGAATGTGCTCACTGGAGTAAGGGTTGGCAATAGTGAATGCTATCTCAATTTCCTACCACACCACATGGTGCTTTCAGGTCTGGTTTCCTCATCTTGGCTCTCAAAAATTGCATCCCTCTCTGCTTTCCTTCCCACTTACCCTAGGAAGTCTATTCTATGTTGTGGGAAGTCATGGACCCCGATCAGAGGGACTGGCTGAAGCCATGGCAGAAGAACATAAATTGTGAAGATTTCATGGACATTTCTTAGTTCCCCAAATTAATAATTTTATAATTTCTTATGCCTGTCTTTACTGCAGTCTCTGAACATAAATTGTGAAGATTTCATGGACATTTATCACTTCCCCAATCAATACTCTTATAATTTCCTATGCGTCTTTACTTTAATCTCTTAATCCCATCATCTTCATAAACTGAGGATGTATATCACCTCAGGACCCTGTGATGATTGCACTATCTGTACAAATTGCTTGTAAAACATGTGTGTTTGAACAATATGAAATCTGGGCACCTTGAAAAAGAACAGGATAACAGTCATTTTCGGGGAACAAGGGAGATAACTATAAGGTCTGACTGCCTGTGGGTCCGGGCAGAACAGAGTCATATTTCTCTTCTTGCAGAAAGCGAATAGCAGAAATATCACTGAATTCTTTTCCCAGCAAGGAATAACCCTGGTAAAGGAATGCATTCTGAAGGGGAGGTCTCTAAAATGGCCACTCTGGGAGTGTCTGTCTTATGTGGTTTAAGATAAGGGATGAAATATGCCCTGGTCTCCTGCAGTGCCCTCAGGCTTGCTAGGATTAGGAAATTCCAGCCTGGCAAATTCTAGTCAGACTGTTTGTCTGCTCTCAAACCTGGTTTTCTGTTAAGATGTTTATCAATGACAACGCATGCCCAGTGGGACATGGAACCTCATCAGTAATTCTAATTTCACCCTGACCTTGTGATCTTGTTCTGCCATTTGCCCTGTGATCTTTTATTGCCCTAGGAAGCATGTGATCTCTGTGACCCACTGCCTATTTGTACCCCCCTCCCCTTTTGAAATCCTTAATAAAAACGTGTTGGTTTTGCAGCTCAGGTGGGTATCACAGAACCTGCTGACATGTGATGTCACCCCCAGAGGCTCAGCTGTAAAATTTCTCTCTTTGTATTCTTTCTCTTTATTTCTCAGACTGACTGACACTTAGGGAAAATAGAAAAGAACCTAAGTTGAAATATTGGGGGCTGGTTCCCCCTATAATTCTATTCTTATGAATAGGAAGACTTGCTTTTACTCATCAAATGTTTCACTATCTCTGTCCATACACATGAGCTCCTTTCTTTTATATCAGAGAATAAGACATCTAACAGGTGAACACCAAGGGTTGACTCCTTTTTTCTATTTTCTGTTGGGTCATCTTTTCCATGGAATTATAGAAAATTTAGTAAGCAGACAAATTACCTAGGGATTAAAGTAAATTAATGTTATTTTTTTCATTTTTTTTCCTTTTAAGGAACAATTTATTTTCTAATAATTCTCTCACAAAGTTTTTAAAAGTGGAGTTCAGATCACTTGAATAGGAATCATCTGTGCTCTAGAGATCCTGCTGCAGACATTTTGAATTAAAATTTCTGAGAATGAGCTCTGAAATTCTAATTTAAAGAGGAAGGAAAAAGAGAAGAAAGGAAAAAGAGTGTGATCATTTATGTAACATCATTTTCCCTTATTTGAAGGCATCCTTCTTGAAGTTTCTCATATCTGAGAGTTAGCTCATCCTTCCATCCCAAAACAACATTTCCATTTAGTTTCTGTCATTCACTTCTCTCACTTTTTAATTCTCTTATTAAATGACCTTTCCTTCTAGATTTCACTACTGGCTCCTCTTCTCCTAATAATTAATGGTGGAACACTTGTTGTCTCATTTTTGGGACTTTTTTTTTTCTTCTCCACATTCTCTCCTTAGACTACATCACACAATAACCTAGTGTTTTTTGTTTGTTTATTTGTTTGTTTTCCTCTGTTTCTTCCTCTACACTGATTTTCATACTCATTTTGTAACCTTAATTAGTTCCTTGCCTGAAGCACATGGGAAATCAATATGTAGAGACAACAGCAGAGAAAAGATTAATTGTAGGGATGCTGGATGAGGATACAGAGGAAACCTCAAATCCATCTCTTCAAGGAGTTTGGAGAGAGGGGTTTTAGGGCTTTTAGACTTGGTTTAAGAATGGAAATCATTGAGTGGTTGAAGAGTAGGGTGAAGTCATAGGATAGAAAGCTGAAGAAACCGTTTTCTCATGCTTATTTTTTCCTCTGTGGAGAGGTCTTCAGACTGGTTGACATCAGCTGTTTCATTGGAATTGGGGTCTGGAAAACATTTTAAGCAAAACAAAAAAACAAAAAACAACAAAAAATCCCAACTTTTTTTCAGATTTTTTTTTCCATACATGTTATATGTGAAGCATTAATATCAGGTCTGATATTGAGTAGTACTAAATAATAATCTCCCTTTTCATGCCAATGTTCTATAAAATGGATATTTTATCTTGACCTTTAAAGGAAGTTAGTAAAAATGTAAACAAATCAGGAGTTTTCCTTCTTCTCATAGCTTTATAATTTACAAAACCCACAAAATGAAAGTGTGGCATAATGTGACTAGGAGAAGTTAAATGAGAAATATGGGCGGTTAGGGTCAGGGCAAGGCTTCTAATCCTATAGGATAGCTCTGCAAATAAATAGCCAAACATTTAAATCATTATATGCAAGGGAGAGAGGCTCACCAACCTCTATCATAGCAATTAATATTCATATAGGGAAGCTAATCCTGGGCTGTGATGCAGTAGCTGGAATTTCAAGACAGAAGTGCTGACTGCGGTCATACATATAGGACAAGACACCAGCCTGTGGAAGTAAATAAGGCATCAATGTCTTAGTCTAATGGGCTGGCATTTAGAAAGCCTCGAAATACTTTTATTTTGTTTCATATTTTTCCTCTTCAGGGTAGAGTGTAGTAGGAAGAGGAAGGGTATGTCAGTTAAAATACTGATATCTATGTCAAGCACTTTGCTGGATATTTTATAAAGAATATCTTATTTAACATTTATAATCAAAGGTGTTATAAGCCTTCTTCCAGACATACCAAGCTTGAGATAAAAAATGTATTTTATACCTCACTTAGAGAATACGACTTTCTTTACTTCTGTAAGGCTTAGTCAGACAGGAACAATTTAACCCTTGGTGGACTTGAATCTGCAAGTTATGTTCTTAAGTACCTGCAGCTGAGTGGAGCCAGTGTAGCAACTGAGACACTAGACGCCCCATGATCTGGGCAAGGATCAGGACAAAAGGATTCTGGTAGTTGCTGATTGCTTCATTGCCTCAATTTAGCTGTGGCTTGCTTCTTTGCCTAATGGAAAGGTTATGGGCTTTGGGAGATATGACTTCATCTTAAAAGCAATTTTGATTTCATGAGTATTTTTTGATACTAGGAGAAAAATTGAATCCCTTATAGAATAGTAATGAGAATTAAATTACAACACAATAACTCATCAAAAGACTAAGACTTATTAGGTTATTCCTAACTAGTCTCTTTTATTTGCCCTTCTGTATTCCCACAAGTCCAAGCACAGAGTTTATCAATCCCACATGCATATCAGAATCATATATGAAAGTGTTTATAAAAATATGACAAAGTTATACCCCACAGGAAATCTAGCACAGGGCCCAGAAATCTATATAATATTGAAAGATTCCTAGAGGAGATGCAAATGCAAAAGTCAGGGTTGAAAATTCCTGGCCCAGTACAATACTGAGGGCTCCATAAATGAAATATTGATTAATTGATTATGGAGTAAAAAAGCAAAGAGACATGATGAAGAATTTTGCACACAGTGATAACATACAACTGGAGAGACCTGTGAAGCACATTGTGTCTTATGTAATGAGTTTGAAGAAAGAATCTGATATTTTCTAACACCATTAATACTTGTTGTTAGCACAATTTTAGACTACCTGCCAGGAATTTCAGCATAAAAGGATTTCTTTATAGGCTTGGAAACTAACAATTTGAGGTAGAAACCAAGTATGTTTGCAATCATAAGGGAAGTGAAATTTCAGAATGAAGTAGGGTTTTTTTATTGTTTTTATATATATATATATTTTATTTATGTGCTATTGCTCTGATCTTAACAGCATGTGACCTTCTTTGTAACATTTGATGACCACGTTTAAGAGAAATAATCTAAGAAGGTGTAAAATTATATTAAAGATAGTGTTTAAATTAAATACAACTTTTCATTAATCTGATACAAATATAATGTTATGATACTATTTCTTGCAAAGACATAAATTATCAGTTGTTGACATTATGTTGAGTACTATTTTGACAAAATCTCCCTACATTTGTATACTCAAACCAAGCATTCTTAGGATTAGTTTAGGGAAGAGGTGGTCTTAGGTGGGTGAGTGTGAGGCTTCTAGAATATCCTTTTAGGTAGATTTCCTTAGTGTCATGCTCTGGGATTTTTGACTTAGCACCCAAACAGTTTTGCCTGAATAAGTGTTAACAGATGACGAATTCAGTGAGCACAAAGGGTTCTGATTAAGTATAACTGAGCCAGCCAGCTGCTGAGACAAAGAAATAGCCTTGGCCATACGACACTGGCTTTTATAAGTTGTGATCATTTCCACTTCCATCTCATGGCCACAGCTTACAGAATCCTGCTCAGGGAGCATTTCAGAGAGGAGCTACTGGGAATTTTAGCTTAATCTGCCACTAGATTGTCAGGGAGAGAATCAACTCAGGAGAACAGGCTTCTAGAGAATTAATGCACTGTTCTAGGGTGAGGCAGCCTTGAGGGAGAAAGAAACAGCCCCAAAGTATCTTAGCATCGTCCTGAGAGTTTCACAAAATAGTGCCTGCTGGACAAAGTAGGCCAAGGCCTATTTTTATACAACTGTCAGCTACTAATGGTGTTTTACATGCACAGGCATGTTTATTGCAGCACTATTCACAATAGCAAAGACTTGGAACCAACCCAGATGCCAATCAATGATAGACTGGATAAAAAAAATGTGGCACATACACACCATGGAATACTATGCAGCCATAAATAAGGATGAGTTCAAGTCCTTTGCAGGGACATGGATGAAGCTGGAAACCATTATTCTCAGCAAACTAATACAGGAACAGAAATCCAAATACTGCATGTTCTCACTCATAAATGGGAGTTGAGAACACATGGGCACAAGGAAGGGAACATCACACATCAGGGCCTGTCAGTGGGTGAGGGGCTAGGGGAGAGATATCATTAGGAGAAATACTTAATGTAGATGACAGGCTGATGGGTGTGGCAAACCACCATGGTGTGTGTATACCTATAACAAACCTGTACATTCTGCACATGTATCTCAGAACTTAAGTATAGTAATAAAAAATCAATTAAGAGGATAGATCTTATATTAAATGTTCTTAACACTGAAAAAAAAAGATGCAAAGAAAGTTTTGGAGGTGATGGATATGTCTGTTACCTTGATTATGGGATGGTTTCACAGGTGGATGCATATGTCCACACTTCAAACTGTATATACTTAATATGCTTAGTTATATGTATATCAATTATATCTTACTAACACTGTCTAAAAAGTAAATTTGAAGAATAAAATTTATTTTCTCCTTTTTTAAAAACTAAGATGTTGAATAATTATCAAGAGCATTACAAATTTCTATAATTTATGAGAAAACTGCTTTTGTGTTGTTAATATAATTTCTAAAACGAAACAAAACAAAACAAAACAAGAATGTTGTTTTAAATCTTTAAAGGGCTTAAACAAACACAAAATTATTTGACAAACAATGTTTGTAGCCTATGCATCAAACTCATTGAATGAGTATTCACTACTGGACCTTTACAGAGAATGTCTGCCCACCTTGTTCTGCCTAATCCTTCCGTGCCTTTTACTGAGAGGAGGAGGAAAAAAAAAATTCTTCAAGTAATCTGATGAACTTGAGATTCTCAAGTCTAGATGACAGCTGGGGTCAGTTTTTACTACTCTAAACAATGGTTTGGCCCTCGAGTTTGTATGTATGGGTTCATACATTTGTTTATCCATTTTCTGATTTTGTTATTCAAAAGCATTGGTGGTTGGAAATATATGCATATATAACTCAAAGACAACATCAGAAATATTTGAACACAGGAGAAACCAAAGAAAACTAAGGGGAAGGGAAATAATGGCACTCCCAATTACACTTATTATTGATGTATACATAAAAATGCAACTTATATATATTCATATGTTTATATATATGCTTATTTTCAGATCCTGGGGAATTGAATGATCTATATAAATGTTTCAAGAGATGCTAATTGCTCCCAATAATCTATATTGTCTAGTGGGCATATTATGGAGGTTTATTATTAAAATAATTATGTGTATATATACAATTTATATATACATATATATGTGTGTGTATATATATAATTTATATATACATATGTGTGTATATATATAATTTATATATACATATATATGTGTATATATATTTGATTTTGGTTTTAGTTATATCCTGGGCTTTACATAACTAAAAGAAAAATATCTTCATGGATATCATCATGAAATGCTGAGTTTTGTTTTCTTCCTTTCAAATTTTCCAGTTACAGTGACCAAAATTTGCTATATCAAGCTACATTTTGTTTTTGAACTAACAAATAAAAATTGAGACTGCCAGATGTAAGAGTTCCCTAAAGGAAATAACCAAGAAAATGGAAAAAAAAAATCCAGTGTCTAGAAAATCATGCTATTGTTAGAAATAAAATAAAACATTTTCTAGAAGGGGATTTTAAATGGATTCTATTTCTTTTTGTAAAATTTGAGCAGACATGAAACACGATTCATCAATTTTACTATCAAAACCTTTCATTGCAACAGAAAATTGTTCTAAATTATTATGATAAAGCTTTTAATAATGAATAAAATATAATGCTAAACGTATTATGTGAACAGATACAATAGAAATGGTATTCAAACCCATCATGAGTTTCAGTAAATCATCTTCATCAATTCATTTCCCTTGAATATGACAGATGTGTGATTTCATTCTTCCCTGTGGATGTTTTGATGGTGTGTAATAGAAAGATAAGTATGCACTAAAATTTGAAGAAAAGGCATAGCACAGTGAGGAAACTACAGACAGCAAATAATGGCATCACATTGTACACAAGAATGAGATACATATGAGTTACAGTAAATTAGAAGAAAGTAGACAGCATATAGTTGCATTACTTAAGTTGAAATATGTTAAGAAGGAGAGAAAGAAAGACTCATTGTGATGAGGAGCTGTTAACGAACGTTGGATGTGTCAAAGTCAGTTGTCAACAAAGTCAGTTGTCAACAGGTTGTAGACTCTTTTTGTAACTGATACAACTCTCTAGGTAGCATACAGTGAAAGAGGTAATGACAATTTAGGGGGCATAACAATTACTTTTAAATTTGAATGAAAACATCATTGTTTTGTGGTAATTTGAATGGATTTGTGGTAATTTGTGTTTCCAGCCTGATGGCTCAGAAGACCAGATTAATGACATAACAGGGTTTGCATTGGAAGTTTCTCAGAGCTAACCCATTCTAGGTCTCCTTAGGACTTCAGTTTCCTGTCACCCTCACACTTATCAAAAGGTGTGACAGTATTTGAGAAAATCACCCTGGACTCTTTAAAATTTAAATCTTAGCAGGTATCAAACTTCATTTATGACCTGTAGGAGACTTGGAAGTTTTCAGTAGTTTTATGCTTATATTTTTTCAGAAAGATGATAATTTATCCTGAAGACAGTTTATGGAAATAATGTAAAAATTTCCCCCAATCATGACAATATATTTTACAAATGTGCCTTGATCCCTCAAAAGTCCTCCAAACTAGTCTTCTTTCATATAAATGCATAGACAAAGAAAGTTATTCTCATATTAAGTGTTTTACATATATTATATATTATTATTTACATATTACATTTCTATTAAATGGTCCACTGTCAAGATGGGTTTGTGACTTCTCTGAAAACTGATAAAACCAGGCCCAAGAACTGGCTCCATTTATATTCTGTCATGAAAAATATTCTCTCCATGAACTTAGTGTCAACTTCTAGAAATTACTTTTTTACTGTGTTATAGAAATGCTAAAAGATATCTGTGGATCTAATTATATAAACCCTATAGTCACATTTTTGAAGTAATCACGGTATTGTTGCAATGGAAGCTTTAATATTTGAAGTGAATAAATGAGTATTATCTAAAAGTTATCCAAACATTTTCAACCAGTTCTCCTTAGTGGCATAATTGCAAAAGCTCTTAACACTTGGAGAAAGCTAACACAGACATTTCTTGACTTCAAAAACATTCCATTTCTATATTCAAAATATAGCCAACTGATTAAAAATTTAATATCATTATGCTGTTTTATATCTATCAAGAACCAATTATGGTAAGGGTAACCACTAAGGAAAGAATGGGGTGTGGAAGAGGGAGCAAGAGGTAAGAAAGTGTCTCCAAATCAAATTTCAGATTTCTGTGACATATATGTGTGAAATTCCACTGAAGAATTTCTGATTACCACAGACTTTTCAGTCTTTATTTCTGACATGAAATTAGAAAACTAAGAATGTAAAGTGTATCACTTCGAAAATAAAGCTGTGGGCTGTTATGAAAATAAAATCTGTGCCATAATAATACTGCTGGGTTATTTTTTTAATGATGCTGTCAATATGTAAAGTGTAGTTAGCAGCACACATTTAATTTATTCTGTACAGATTTTATCACCTTCTGTTACCATAATATATCTTGCATCTCTGGTTAACAATTTTTATTGGTTTGATGAACTCCTACAATACAGTTGGGGCTTAGAGAACAGTCTTTGTCTAAATAATTACATATCTGGGTGAGAAAAGTATCATACTATTTGAATCATTTGCTTATGATTTAACAAAACTTTAGCATCCCTACTAAATGGTAGTATTGGGCCTGCGGTTTTCACATATTTTGCCGAATTTTATCATCAAAATACCTTTAGGAGATGGACATCTCATTATTTCGTGTGAGGAAACTCAAACTCAGAGAAGTGACGTTACTGCCCTAATATATGGCATTGCCTAGATTCAATGGCAAATTTTTAAACCTAGTGGTATTTCCATTATTTTATAATAATCCACAATAGATTGAAAATAAATAATAAATGAATTACTGCATTTGCTACAAGCCCCATGTCTTTAGCCAAAAGATAAGTGATTGAATTTCCCAAGAGGAGAAGAGAAATTCTCTCTTAATTGTCCTTGAATGAAGGAAACATTTTGTTCCGTGATCTAATGAATATTTTATAGGTGAAAACTTTCTCAGGTTGTAGGGTGTGATTCAAGCCAAACAGGGCCTAATGAGGCTCCAGAAAGCAAGAGGCAACAGAATGCAGTAAATTTTGACAGGATAACAGGGCAGACCTTCATATGGTCATGAAGAGTGTTTACCACCAGGAAAGATGGGAGACTGAGTTGTTGTAGTTGGCCATGTTACCAAATGAGCATTGTTTGTACAGCTGTGATCATTTCCCTGACGTACTCAGACCAGGATGTCCCTATTCTTCGGAGATAATTAGTAGTTGCAGATAACAAACTTTCACCTTATCTTCCCCAAGCTGCACTGGAAAGACATTCAGAATGTCCAGTGAATTTAGAGAAAATGTGCTTCTCAGTTAAATAGTCCTTGTGACATCCTATATCACAGCAATTTGTGGAAATAATTAATTGCAGATACATCTACATGTCTCTGGAAATATAAGAAAGAAAACATTCCCCAGGGCTACTGAGAGACGTAACACAAATTACACGTATTAAGTATCTTTAGGTACCCCAGTTCAAGGACCCCTTGGTGCTCCTGGAGAATCAGCTACAGTCTTTTAGGCAGGATCCCGCCTGAACTCTCTCTGCTGAAATTATGTTTGTAGCTCTAATGGATTTGTTCAATTCACTTCTGGACAGGAACTGAAAAGCTGATGAAAACTGTATCATTTTCAATTTTTAAAATGGCTTTTAGGTCCATGCTAATAAATTTTGAATCCATAGTTCGTAAGTTTGGTTTGAGCACATAATTCTTATTTTGTTTACTGTCTTGAGTGTTAACATAAAATGCTATGCTCATCATTCTAGGCCCTAAAGAAAAATTACCTGTCAGCTTGAATTAAAAGTAGTTTTTCAAAAATATTTTAAGAGAAATCTCTCTTGTTCAAAAGTATTAAACAACCACAAACCTTTTGTTCACATATTTTTAAATGTACAGAGGGAGATAAAAAGATAAGCAATGAAGAATATACATTTCCATTTATTTATTACTCTACATATTACTATTTTTAAGAACTTTATTATAAATAGTGCTCTAGGTAAAAATGATGGAAAATACTTACTAGAGGGTAGCATGGTATAGCACAATATGCAATGCACAAGGCTTGGGTAACTCTAGGCTAATTTTTGTTGCCCCTCGGTTATAAGTCTGAACGTGTCATTTAATCTGTTTTTTTTTCTCATTTATAAAGTGGGAATAATAAAATCTAATCCCCATTATTTATTGATTGAGTTATACTCTGTTTATTTCCCAAAAGGATATCTAGGAACTTCATAGTGTTTACATACAAATTTTGATTGTTTGCTAGCCAATACCAATGCTTGTTAACATGCTAACTCATATTGACTAGTGAGAGGATTTTAGCTTTCATTGTTAATAAGCTCAGTACAAGCCAATGGTGTCCTGTGCTCTTGCATTGATAGAAGTGAGGTTAGGATGGGGCTTCTCTACTCTGCACTGGGAAGACCTCACTAGGGTACTGTGCTCTCTTTTGGAAAGCTCACTTTTGGAAGTCTTTTAATCATATTGAAGAATACTCTAGTAGAAGTAGTGAGAACATTGCTGCTCACTGTAAATCACGACATGAGAAGCTACCTGCAAGAGCTGAGAATGTTTCATTTGGAGAAGGAAGGTATGAGGAATTTGATAGCTCTTTTTGATTATTTAAAGATTCATATGTGTAGGAAAGTTTGGATTCATTTTGAGAAGTTCTGGAGGATATGACTAGAGTGAAAGGTGGAAACGATGGGGAAGAAAAACTTAACATAAAATAATTTCCAATAACTAGAATACATCTATAAATGGATTCAGTTATTTCTTTCGAGAATATATTTCTCAATCCTGTATGTGTTTAGTGAGAGGCTAAAAAGACACTCTCATGAAATTTCATAAAGAATTAATCTAGGCCAGGCACTGTGGCTCACGCCTGTAATCCCAACACTCTTGGAGACCTAGGCGGGTGGATCATGAGGTCGGGAGATCAAGACCATCCTGCCTAACACGGTGAAACCCTGTCTCTACTAAAAATACAAAAAAAAAAAAAAAAAAAATTTAGTCGAGCGTGATGGCGGGCTCCTGTAGTCCCAGCTACTTGAGAGGCTGAGGCAAGAGAATGGCATGAACCCAGGAGGTGGAGTTCTCTGTGATCTTTTGTATAAAGACACTAATCTCAATCATGAGGGTTTCAGCCTCAGGACCTAGGCACCTTCTAAAGACCCCACCTCTTGATATTATTACCTTGGTGGTGAAGATTGCAAAGTATAAATCTGGGGAGGACACAACATTAAGACCACAATGATGTCTTAGAACTTTCATGCTGCTGTCACAAAATACCATAAACTGGGTGGCTTAGAAACAATGAGAATATACTTCTCACACTTCTGGAGGCTGAGTGGAAAACCAAAAATTAAGGTGCTGGTAGATTTGGTTTCTGATGAAAGCCCTGGTTTATAGACAGTCATCTCTTCAGTGTGTCTTTACATAGCATAAAGGTCAAAAGAGTTCTCTAAGGCCTTCTTTATAAGGGCACTAGTTCTGTTTACTAGGCCCTGATGACCTAATCAATTTCCAGAGGCCACCTCCTAATATTATCACCTTCAGGAGTTAGGATTTCAACATATAAACTTGGGGGGACACATTCAGACCACAGCACTGGATCTCAGATGGGTAAATGAGTCTTCATCGTGCTCTTCTCTCTATTTGTGTATATCTTTGATATTTTCTGTTAAAAACTTTATAAACATGAAAATTCAACTCTGACAGGTGGTACCAAGGACAGACAGCCAGTTTGCTGACAGCACATAATAGAGGGATTTCATAATGTCAGGGAAGTCAAGAATGGTCTCTGACAGGAAGTGATGCAACATTAGATGGGAAGAATGAATGGGAGTATGGAGAACAGATCCCTATACCCATTTGGAGCCCTATTGCAGAGGGACCCATACCATATTTGAGGGACAAAGGGAGCCAGTGTGGCCGGAAGGCTAGCAGAGTAGTAGGTATAGCTGGGGAATGAGACCAGGAAGGCGTAAGAAGTGATCTTCATGTGTCCTAACGACAATAGGAAGCCTCTGAAGGATTTTAAGCTTGGAAGTGACAAAATCATATTTGCTTTTGGCTACTATGTGAAAACTGACAGTAGGGGGCTAGAGTGATGCAGGTGAACTGGTTTAGATACTGCCAGTTTTGTCCAGAAAACAGCCTCGTTACATTAGCACCCTAAAGTTTTAGCTTCCTTTAGTTTAGACAAATAGCCTTCCCTGTTGATTTTATCACTTTCATGTTCTATAATTCTATCGGCTTTTCTCGAGCTTTTCTTTTATCTTCTTAGTGCAAGTCTCCTTCAACTCCTGTCCGGAATACATAACAGCCTCGACACTCCAGCTGCATCTACTTAGAAGCATTCTTTGCCCAGGAAACTCGTCCTTTTAAAAATGTATATTTCATGAAGAGTTCTGGGCATGATCAGGTTTGGCTATTTTAGTTCAGCTAAAATTGGGTTCTGTAGTTCAAAAGTGTGCATGACAGGGTTGCCAGAAAAATTAAATAAAAAACACTAAACATCCAGCTAAATCTGAATTTGAGACAAACAATGAATCTAAAGTATAAATATGTCTGAAAAATTAAGACATATAATACTTATATTAAAATATGGGATGGGCAATAGTTAGGATTTACTACTACAAAAATTTATTTGCTGTTTATTGAGAAATTCAACTTTGATTGGCCATCCTATTTTTTAATTTCATAATTTTGACCATTCTAGAGGTATGAAAGCAAGTAAATGCCTGTTCTTCTAAACCATGAGCCTCAGTGACTATGCCATCCATTTTGTGAACAACGGAAAACAATTATGGAAACCTAATTCCAAATATATAGTAAATTAAAATGGAATATTACATTCGATACATATAACAGAACTGTTAATTATTTTGAATATAAAGAAGTATATAGTTTTAATAAATGGAAAATCAGTTTTCTACTTGCTCCCATTAACAAAGGTTGAACAAAATATTCAAAGAATATTGGTTAGGAGGAAAGCCTGCCCAGCATCTTACATTTGTGGGTTCAGACTTGTCTTAGGTCTTGTTCTTATTCCTGTCTGTGGTTTTCTCTCTGCCTGTGTTATTATGAGCAGAGACTTACACTATATCATGATGAACACATGGTCCAACAATAGTTCCCCAGGTGAAAAGAAGTATCTCTACAAAATTTCCAGGAGGAGTTTGATAAAGCGATTTAAAAATTACGTGAAAGTAATTGTATCTACTGCTTGCCTCCCCACATGCCTTTTCCTGGTATTACTCCATTTGTACTTTTTTAATATAAGCTGGCAACTTATCACATTGGAAAGTGAACAGATGTGGTGTGGGGTGCACTGAACAATCCAAAGGGCATTAAATTTAAATAGGGAAGCTATTAACATTTATAAATACAAATGATTTATTTAATTGGAGCAAAATTTCATTAATACAGGATTTTTTAAAGCACTGACTCTTAAGTCTGTTAAAAATGAAGCACAAGAATAAAATGGGAGTCCAGTTTGAATAATTCTGAGAAAGAAATTCTGTAATGTTTTATTGCAAACAGTTGTTCTAATTCCTCTGATTTTGTAAGATATTTATGCTACTTTGATGATATATAGACATTTCAGGTATCTTATAAAACACAATATTAAAACTGTGACATATTAAGTTGTGTTTAAAATTTAACTCCATTAGAATAGTAGAAACATTTCAAGTTATGAATTTCATATATTTATCGATAAAATATATTTTAGGTGAAAATGCAGAGTTTATTTATAATGTAGAAATGCTTTGTTTATTTTTTTTTCACTATTGTGAACACCATAGTTTTGCTGTAAATAAAACCTGATCTGCATATTGGATTTTTTCTTGTAACAGACATATGTAGGCTATTACACTTTCAAGCACTTTAAAAAATATATGGCACCCAAAATCTTGGGGAAAAATATAATGCAAATGCAAATTAGTAGAAGAATCAAAATAATATGTTTTCATTAACATAGTGTATTTAAGTTTAAAAGGAACTGCTTTAATGGAATCCCACAGGGTTTATTTTAGAGCAATTGGATATAGTATATTGATCATGAATTTCAGAGATGAAGAAATGAAGATGGATATATATAAATGTGCAAATGGCTATAATAAAATATTATGTGCAATGAAGATTCAGCAGAATTTCTGCAGAATAATGAAAAGGACCATTAAGAAGCAAATATTCAGCAACCTAGGAATAGAACATGACTTATGAGAAAAGTTTAAATGTTAAAACAAAACAAATTTTAAATCTCTAAACAAAGACCTGTATGCTTAATGGGTGCATTCTGTTGATTTGACTTAGATGTACATGATTTCTTAGGGGGCGGTGGATTTCTGAAAATGTTGATAACAAGAAAGAAACCGGGCAGAAAAGTAGATTGAACAGCTAAACTGATACAAATGAGGATTATGTTTGAGACACAGTGTAATAGGGAACAGATGAGAAGACCATTTTCTATGTAAACTTTTCATGGCTAGGCTCCAGCTAGCTTCAAATGAAGTATTGGCTATCATCTCTTTAGAAGATCCAGGCTTAAGCAGAACTGGGCTGTAGTTCAATTAGCCAAAAGCCAATTCACCAAATGACCAGTTCACTTGTTTCTTTTAAATGTTTTAGTTTTAGTTGACCAGTTTTCCTTTTATCTACATAAAATCTTCAAAAGTTTTTAAGGTGCTTCTGATTCCTCTCCATGTTACTCTATCTAGAGACCAAGGAAGGGAGAAAAAGAGAGATTGTAGGGCAGAGGAACATGTTTTTGGATATAGAGAATTCTTGTCAATATAGTCTTTATAAATATATTGAATATATTTTTATTATATATTAAAATATGATTGATATATTTATTTGTCTAAAAGCTAATATTAAAACATTAGGTACAATTTATCTCTTAGTGAATAATTTGTCATAAAAATGTTCCTTTTATTTGAGAGAGACAGTCTCACTCTGTCACCCAGGCTGGAGTGCAGTGGCATGATATCGGCTCACTGCAGCCTCTGCCTCCTGAGTTCAAGCGATTCTCATGCCTCAGCCTCCCCAGTAGCTGGGTTTACAGGCACCCACCTCCAAGCCTGGCTAATTTTTGTATTTTTAGTAGAGATGAGGTTTCACCATGTTGGCTAGGCTGGTCTCAAACTCCTGACCTCAAGTGATCTGTCCACTTTGACCTCTCAAAGTACTGGGATTACAGGCATGAGCCACCACACTAGGCTGTCATGAAAATATTTTTAGGAACTTCATAATTACATATATTTATATAACTATATAACATATTCATAAATATTAATAATATTGACATAGATGTTTTAGAATATCAATGTTTATTTACAGTTCATTTTAATTTTATTCAGAGGTCCCTCAATTCCTGATCCTTTCTCTACATTTCTTTCTCTACCATGGTGCTCCCTTTCTTCCCTCAATCACCTGCTTCTTAAATGCTGGCATGGGGACAATTGATAAGATAGGATTGTGTATGTATATATTTATAAGACAGAATTAGGATTAGAATGATAAGAAACAAGTACATTTGGTGAGTTCATGTATTGACTGGAATCTGTGGCATTTAACACTGGTTGAAGCAAAGTTTTTCTGTTGACTAAAGAAAATATACAGAAATTTGGAACTTAATCCATAAGACAGAAAGAATTAAAAGCCTAATTATTGGCTTAGAATTAGCATTTTATATTCCTTTTTGTGTCATACCTATTTTGGCTAGATATTCATGAAGATTCATGGTTTAAAGCAATATTTATTTAGCGTTAGTTACTATTATGTAAACTTAGTAATCCTCCGGTAGATTTGCCACTTCATCCTGGTTTTTCAAAAAATTGTATACATTAAGATCTCCCATAGTAAGTCTTTGTATATGTGTATGTGTTTATTCTACCAGTTATACTACCAACATTTCCTTAGTAAGATAGGATTAAACAAACCAAAGGAGTGGATAATATTTCGTGTATGTGATTTATTTGTTTCCAGATAATGCTTTTAAATAAGAAAAATGTTGAAATTAAGAGAAGGAATAATGTGGAGTTTGCTTTTAGATTAATTTATTTGAGACATTTAAGAAAATGCTTATATCAAAAGCAATGTATTCCCCAATACTTTTAATAGAACAGCCTCCTTAGAGCTTCCCATTCCACTGGGCGACAAAGTGCACATCATTGTGTAGTGAATAGGTCTCTTGCAGCCTTATCTGGTTACCCCTATGTGGTAGATGACACTAATAATAATCAATTTTACTGAAGGCTTTAAGGGGTAGGTGATTACCCGTCTTATCCTATAGCTCCTAGGAAACACACACACATACACATACACACACACACACACACACACACACACAAAACCATAAGGAACCATTGCCTTTTTTAATTTCTTGAAGAGAATTAAAAAAGTTTAGTAACACTTATTAATTGTAATTGAATTCACAGCGAAAGGATTGTGTTCTGAGAAAATAAATGAATGCCACCAAGGAACATCACTTCCACTCCTATCACATCAAGTTAGATGTAGTAAGTAGAAAAGCTGAACACTACTTCCAGAAGCTATTATTCTGAGAGACTCATTTGGTAACCAAAGGAAAATATTAATGGGTGAATTTTTTTATGACGGTAATGGAAATGAAACCTTCACAGAGTGCTAATAGATGACAGCTTCCTGTTTTCTTGATTTCCAGATATGCTGTTACCTGGAGTTCATTTGAAAAATGGGGGACCAAAGTTGAGAGTGAACATTATACTAAAAATAAAGATGCTTCAAATCTGAAAATATTTATAGAAGCTTGCTAGGAAAGATAATTGGAAGAACTCTGGTTCAGATGAATGAAAATATTGAATTCCAAACAGCATCCAGTGAATGGCAGCTTTGTTCATTTTAAATTCATACAATTACTCAGATTAACTTAATATGTTTTATTAAATGTCTTTATTTATCAGTAGATATAAATCATTCATGAAGCAGTATATTAAGCTATCAATCCATATAATCAGGTTTCAATTTCTACTGCAGGAATATTTTTGAATTTGCAATACTCAAAATATTTCCATGATGCCTGGAACTTTTTTTGTAAGAAATGACATTTTAAAATTTTTATTTCAATGCTGATTTCTTACCAACTCTTTGTGATCGTCATGACAAATGTAAACCTTGGTTTACACCCTTTTTCAAGTTACCACAAATCCCAAACTTGTAAAAGTAGAAAAAATATGATCCATAATTATATTTTTATAATTGTGGTTAGTTTTCATTAATATAGGTATTATCTATACTGTGCTCCAGTCTTTATTCTAGAGAATAGTAATCTATTAAATAATGAAATATGGCAAATATGTATTAAGATTTGGAAATGTTCTCTTTAATTACATAGTATATTAATGTAATTTATTCAAAGCAGCATATGTTGTCATAATGAAAGTTTTCAGCCAAAATTCTTTCTTATAGCCAAATAGATATTTGAAATAGTCATTGCTGATGAAAAATAAACAATTAGGTACCAGAAGAAAGATGTAAATTTGATTTTTCCAATATTTCCTACCCCTCTTATATAGGGGTAAGAAATTTATTCAGGCCTCTTAATTTATTCAAGCCATCTTTTCCTTTAAGATCCCAATAGAATATATCCATATTCACAACACTTACATGAGGAATTCTCATGGTAACCTCCTTAATATCTTTGGCACTTGAGTAACATGGAGTAGAGGTCACATTCCATATATGTCAGTCATTGTTTCCCTTCTTGTCTTTCTTAGCTGTAACTCTGAGCACCTGCTACTTGCTGTCATTTCTCACTGGCCAATTGCATCCCATGTTGAACATCACCCGTCTATAGAGCTGTGAAGAGACTTTGGATTTACCCTATTTGAAAACTAACAGGTTAGCCTGCCACAGTTTCATGAACTCGAATAGGCAACAGGAGATTCCTGGGTCAGAGACAAAGGACAAAGCATTATGCCTTGCAAAGCATTATCCCTTACCAATGTCAGTATTTTGTCATTTTCCTAAGCTTTGATATCTATAATGCCACATAACAAATAGAGTGGATTATAGAAAGGAACCCTGAGTTTAGAAAACCCCAAACTCTTCAATACACTTTAAGAAAACATGCAGAATATTTGCCCCTAGAGAACAGCATTGTCTTTATTACACTAAACAGCAAACAAACCTGCCCTCTACTATGGAGAGAGACATTATTTCTGTCTTCAAGGATGTGAGCTATACAGACATCCTTAGAAAGATAGCTCAGAACAATAAATTGTTTACTGCCTCTGTACTCATGTATCCCAGCACATTGTTATTTTCCACAGTATATTCCCAAGGTTGTCATGTCTGGCAGAATTTTATTGAAGTTTTGGCGATAAAAGAGTTCCAGAAAACAATATTTAAATTAATATTTCACCACTCTTCTTAGCAATTTTTTTTTTACCCCAAAGAAGCCACTTGTCATTTGTCATATCCCCTAGAATATTCCTCTCATCTCCCCGTATTTCAGGGATTTGTTTTGGTTCTACTGAGCTAATCTCTCCTCCCTCTTGGTCTGTTCTCAGAAATTTAAATTTCTCCTCTTAATTATGCAGGTCATTTTTTTCTCTTTGTTTTACTTTGTCTTTCAACACGAAGCTTTGGCCATACTTGAGATACCAATGGCAAAAACTGACAATATTCAGAGGTTCATCAAAGCAGTATTCAAAAAAGAAAAATGAAATAAAGGATGGAAGAAAGAAAGGAAAGAAAGACAAAAAGAAAAACAGAAAGACAGAGAGAAAGAAAGAGAATTCAGAAAGCATTCACATAATCCTAAAAGTCAAAATCACTAATTCAGTGAATGTTGACCTTAGCCTCAGTTCCTTCTTTTTATCAATAATTATTTTTAGTTGACCTCAGGACAAAGGGTTCTGCTAAGCATAAACTTTAAAGAAGTATTATGAGATGTCATCCTGTATTTTTTGGTCCTCTTGGTTGAAGGCAGGAAATTTACAATATAAATAACTGAAACACAAAGGATCTCTGAGGTTAAAATAAGGTACTTGAGAGAGAGAAATGAGTTATCTCCCAAATGATATAAGCCATATAGTTTATTTTGATTCTTATGTGCTGCCTACCTTGAAATCTATTCTCTATAATTATGTGGCTCCAAGAAATATTTTATTTTGCCCTCTTGCTGTATAAACTAATTATGTAGAATTCACTTAAAAAATAATCTCTGGTAAAAAGATGAGGAAGAAAACTTGTTTTCCAATATTATTGTAAGGCATTGTTATATATATAGAGTACAAAATAAGCAAACAAATATAACTTTCAAGATATGCATTATATAAGTGACTCAGTGGAATATAAGATTAATAAACCCTAGCTTCTGATTCACTGTTCTCATTTTCAGATAAAGCTTATTTCTTAAAAAAGGAAAATGACAACAACAGTGCATATAATCATGAAGGAACTCTTTTTATCATGGCAAATAAAGTGAGGAAGTAAGGGAAAATGGCTATGGGTTGCAGACTACATCTCAAATATGCACAGCTACACATTTAAATAGCTGAGGATGAAAGTCTTTTATATAGGTTATGTGAACTGATTTGGTTAACTGATAGATAAAAATCTCTGTATTTATGAAGGAAATGATGTATACAGTGGCCCATTTCCAAGACAAAGTGCCTTGAATTGGCTTAGGTCAGCAAACTACAGAAGAAACAGGATATACTAGGCCTCTGCTCAGACAGCTGACACCTGCTTGTCAGCTTCCCTCTTTTCACTCCCTTCTCCCTGCCTTAGTTGTCCTCACCCAAACCAAAAAAGTTTAGTCTAAAATGAAAGTTTACTAGCCTGCAAAATAGCTCACTTTGTCTGTTCTTATCAGCCTGCCCAGCTACTTAGGTCATAAGTCAAATACTTAAAGAGCTCCTGATCTAACTAGGATTGAAATGCACTGTGGGCTGCGACAAAATGCAGCAAGACAGCCCTAAAGAAAACACCTAAAGCCCCTACTCAATAATCAGTAGGCGATGTCCAGAAAGATTGTGACCCCATAGTACCCAGCCTATGAGGAATGGGGGAGAGACCTCTACACTAGGGAAAAAATTTCTCGTTGTGACTGTGCTGGGTGTTCCTGCATATTAGACACCCTATCTTGCAAGACCGTCATTAAAAGTTTCACTTTCAGCCAGGTGCGGTGGCTCATGCCTGTAATCCCAGCACTTTGGGAGGCTGAGGCAGGAGGATCATGAGGTCAGGAAATAGAGAGCATCTTGGCCAACATGGTGAAACCTGTCTCTACTAAAACTACAAAGATTAGCTGGGCATGGTGGCATGCACCTGTAGTCCCAGCTACTGGGGAGGCTGAGGCAGGAGAATCGCTTGAACCCGGGAGGTGGAGGTTGCATCGAGCCAAGATTCTGCCACTGCACTCCAGCCTGGTGACAGAGTGAGACTCTGTAAAAAACAAACAAACAAACCAACAAACAAAAAATAGTCTCATTTTCACTGTTCTCTGAGTCTCTGAGTTCCTTCTTTGGGTGAGTTTGTTTCTCACAACCTGGTGGCCCATACAAGGATCTCTGTGCCTGTGTGGAGTGAGACTCCAGCCAAGAAGGGGAGATGCGTTCCACCTGATTTAAGTGGCCCACCCTGTCCGGGTGTCCTAGCTGCCTGCAGAAGCCTTAACCAAACCTGAAACTATTATTCAGGAGGCAGCAGAAGTGACACAGGGAGAAAAGCAGGCACTGGGGCAACCAGGCAACCTTGTGCATGAGTCAAGCAAGGTAGGAAAAGTGGACTCTAAGTACTACCTTGGTGGCTGGGCATTTTCAGAGGTCTTAGGGTGTGTAAGAAATCACCAGTAAGGGGGGTTGAGTACACAGGGGAAAGCTCAGACACAGAGACTAACCGAAAATGGGAAACGGGAATTCTAGGCCTACGGAACAAATGAAAGAGGGAACTAAAAAGACCCCTCTGACATTCTCCCAGACAGTCTGCTGGGGAGAATGTTGCAGGTTTGAAGGTATAATCCTCAAACCAGGGACAAGGAAAATCAAAAGATGATGAAGTATTGCTGTTTTATCTGACTCAAAAAGCAGCCCATTTATCAGCCTTTGGTCTTTTGGCCTAAGTTTGGCTCAGATGAGGATTGAATGTGCCAAGCTTTAATTCTCTATGTCAATGATTAAACTCCATTCTGACAAGAGGAGATGGGTTATGCTCTTTGTTGGTTTGTTGGATTAGTGAACTGGCCCCATATTCCGCCTTAAAGAGGAAGAAAAAGAGCAGAGTAAGGAGCCCTTGCCCAGTGAAAAGCCCTGGGATCCCCTACCATGGTTACCCCCACCGCTGCACCATACATCTCACAAAGTAGAAGACAGGTAGACCAGGGGGCAACAGGAAGGCCAGAGGAAAAGGAATCTGGGAGTCATGAAGGAGCTAAACCCAGTGTTCCCTTAAATACTTATGCAAACTTGAGGAAAGAATTAGAACAATGTAAGAAGGACATTGAGAATTTCCCTATTCCTTCTAAACAGCAGGTGTCTTAACATGTATACTCTCTTAGAGAAGTCCCTATGGGACAGGGAGAAGTTGGATTTGTGAGTGTGCCTTTAACAAGTACCAAGGTTAGGAATTTTAAAAAGGAAATGAGGCCACTCTTGGTAAAATCCCTCAGTTTAGCAGCTTGATCAATTTTTAAGAGCCAGTTTTTATTCTTGGGCCGAGACAGTGTCAATCATGAACGTTCTGTTTACTGGAGGAGAGAGGGGAATGATTATAAAAGGGCAGCCGTGACCATCTGAGGAAGATAGCATCTTCTGGGGCAAAGAGTCCTGCCAGCTGAGCAGAAATTCCCAAATGCAAATCCCGGGTAGGATAACAATAACCCCAGAGATCGGGTCTAAATGCAAGATCTTAAAGAGATAATAATTAGGGGAATTAAAGAGTCCGCTCCTAGGACACAGAATGTCTCAAAAGCATTCGAGATCCAACAAGAAAAAGATACTCCCTGTGCATTTCTGCAGAGGCCCAGGGACCAAATGAGAAAATATTCAGGATTAGATCTGGAGGACCCAGTTGGGCAAGGTCTTTAAAAGGTTAGTGTTGTAACTAAAAGCTGGTCATAACTGCTGCAGACAATTTTCGTTGGTTACAGATGACCATACTTATTATCCATTTCAATCATAGCTTACTCTCTTGCTGTGTTTAACTGCATTACTCCCCATGGTTTTGCTAAGATGATACAAAATTAAGTAATTTAATTAATCTCAATTCGTGACCAGTTAGTTCAATCTAAACTAATTTGTTTTTTACATTCCTGACTTATGCTTGGCTGCTAAGAAGTGATAGCTTAAATGCATCTAAGATAAGAGCAGGGATTTTGTGAATAATGAATGTAGAGTTGGCCAGAGTTGGGAGCATACATATCGTGAGAAACAAACTCACCCATCCAAACTGAAAGAATGGACTCAAAGACCCGGAGGACAGTGAAAGTGAGACTTTTAGTGACAGTCTTGCAATACCGGGTGTCTGATAGGCAGGCACACCCAGCATGGTCACAACAAGCGGTTTATCCCCTAGTGCGCAGGTCTCTCTAGCATCATGAATTGCTTCAAATTATTATCTTTTGGTTTCAGTGGGGTGAGAAAAGATAGTTTTCATGGAAGCTCTCTTAAAAAGAATTTAATATTAATATACCTTGCGCAGTTTCTGGTATGTAGAAAGGGAGAAATAAACATTAGTATTTTATTACCATTACTTATATAATATTTAAATAGCCATATAAAGCTTAATATGAGGGCTATGAAAAAAGTATAAAGGACAAATTATTATTATCTATGCCACCTTTGCATAACTTTTCCATGCTATCTTTAACCTTTTTTTATTATTATATTTTAAGTTCTAGGGTACATGTGCACAATGTGCAGGTTTGTTACATATGTATACATGTGCCATGTTGGTGTGCTGCGCCCAGTAACTCATCATTTACATTAGGTATATCTCCTAATGCTATCCCTCTCCACTCCCCGCTCCCCATGGCAGGCCCCGGTGTGTGATGTTCCCCTTCCTGTGTCCAAGTGTTCTCTTTAACCTTTTTAATGAACACTTTTAGAAATTAATTGATGTAATGTGTTTGCTGCTAAGTGATGAAGACCTCCTACTGAGTTAGGTTTTATTTATTTATTTATTTATTGACTTTTTGGCTGTTACAGTTGTCATTTAGAATTTGGTTAGCATTTACGTAAGAAACTTATATGTCACTGCTGGATATATACCCCAAAGAGAGGAAATCAGTATATCAAAGAGATAAGTAAATATTCTTAAGCAAGAATTCCTGAAATGGCTCGATGAGGAACATCCATTTCCTGGGCATGTTGTGACTCACAGGCAGCTTGTAAATTCCTGCCAGCTGAACAGCCAGTCTTCAGATAACCCTCTTCTTTCACAGTGTGTCAGACGTTTGTCTGCTTCCTACCTGGCTGACCTTGCCACATGTGTTTCACAATATACCCTTGTTTCTGTCACAGCCAAATATTTATTCACCCGCATTGACTTCCTTTTTGCTTCTTTCACTGGTCAACATCCAGCTGCCTATTGCTTTCACCTGACTTTAAGTAGTTGCAAGTAGTATTTATCTGCATTTTTTTTTTTTCTGATTCAGATTCAACCCATATCTATATTTTGTGACTTTCGGACTTGGAAATTTGATTCCAGCCACCAACTTCCATGCAGTCTTTTCACAGAACTCTCTAAAAGGAATTTCTTCAAAACACATTGCTGATTTTATTTCATGACTCTTCAAGCTCTTCTTTCCCTTTTCTCTATTGCTACTTTTTAGACTTAATGGTTGCATTTATTTGTGTTATTAATATATCCACAGTCAGAAGGCAGGAAAATATATCCAGTTCCCAGCGAATGGATGTTCACTGACATCAGACTAAGTCTCCTTTTAATGATTATTTATCCTACCTGTGTTTGGAGAAGTGAGAATGTAATAAAAGGAGCATGGAAGAGAGAGAGTCTATACAAGACGATAGACTCCTACCTGGTGAATAAAGCAATTACTTCAACTACATGCATTTTTTTCTTATATGCCACATATCCATGGGTTTATCAATACAGAGATGCTTCAAAGTCAATTTGTAGAAATAATCTATTTTGTTAGTCATGTAGGTATGTTAAACTAGCAGATATTTTAGTGTGGCTATTGTCCATATCAAATTTTAGTAGGAGGATATTGAGGAGTTCTGCTTCTGATTAAAAACCTATGTGTGATTTTTAGGCCTGACCTAGGTGCAGCTACAAAGACTTTATTTGACAGGCCTCACCAGGGAAACTGCCCTACCCGCACCAGACTCGGTGCCCAGTCGACGGTACTGCATTCTCTGAAGGGAGTTGCAGTCAAGAGTACAAACTCTCTTTGCTGGTCATAATCTTTCACATATTTGCATTTTTAGTTTAATGCTTTATCTGAGGACATTAGCAAAGGTCCTCTTCGGGTGTTTCCAGATGTCTCTTTTTAGGGGAGAAGGGAGAAACCTTAAGGATACTTTCCCAGACTGATTCAGTACTCAGTACTTTTCCGTTCCTAGCTTCAAACTCACCCCTTTCCACCTTCCCTCTAGCCCCACTTGAATCCAAAAAACTGATAAATACTTTTGTTTGTAGATCCCTGAAGAGTGAGACAATCCCTATGTTTGCTTTAATCCTCCTGACTCTCACTTTGTGTGACAGTCTATGGGGGAAAATGGAGCAGGGGAATGAGTGTTTCTTCTTGTTTTAGACTCTTGCTTACATCATCACAGTGAGGGATTAAAGGCTGAGCTTTTTATTTATGGCTTGTTTCTTTAATTGGCGACTTTGACACCAGACAGCTCAGTTCTCTCTCTCCCAGCCCGGCTGAGTTCCTGACAGATATATGTGTAGAAAATAAAAATAACACCTATTTTTCTAAAATTAAATAATTAGTAATTAGTTTTTGTATTTAAAAATTATTTCTAAATAAAGTAGCCTATATTTTGATTGGACCTTTTTAAGTCACTTATATTTTCTAAATTAAATAATTTATAATAATTTTAATTTTCAGTGCAAAAAAATAATTTTGTATAAAAGAGATTCCCTCTGTTAACTAAGCTAAGCTGGTGATCTCAAAATGAAGCTAATTAAGTACAATTCATTATTGATTTAGGATTCTTAAATTGCTAATGAAAATATGGCTTGAGCATCTCAAATCCAAAAATATGAAACCCAAAATGCTCCAAAATCTGAAACTTATTGAGTGCTGACATGACTCTGCAAGTGAAAACTTTCACATCTAACCTCATGTGACAGGCTGCAGTCAAAATGCAGCCAAAACTTTGTTTTATGTGATAAGTTGGCAGAAATATTTTATAAAAATTACACTCAGGCTATTTGTATAAGGTAAGTAAAAATATAAATAAATTTTATGTTTAGATTTGGGTCCCATTCCCAATATATATTATTCTGTATATGCAAATATTCCAAACTCAAAAATAAATAAATACATAAATAAATAAATAAAAATGGAAACACTTCTTGTCTTAAGTGTTTTGGATAAGAGACACTCAACCTATATTGCTATCACAAATGAAGGAAAACAAATAAATGTACAAAAAGTTAGCTTCTCTCGCAAATTTATTTTATTTTAATAAATCCTCAAAAATTATAAATAATGTCTAAGCAGATTTAGAATCTCAACAATAAATGCTTAGCCTTAGAATACTGCATTTTTGTATTATAATTTGATGGCCACTTCTTATATGGTTTCTATAAAAATTAAAGAAGTTTCCCACCCATTTTTATCAATTATCTTTTCAGACAGTTTGGATGATCAAAAAAGAAGTGGTAAATATAAATGTTTAATATATAGACTCTTTAAGACATTGGTATTTATTCAAAACTTTGTTCTCAATTATTTTAACCTGGTTAGTCACATTTAAACAAAAAGAGAGAGTTTTTTTCTGATTTATCAGCCTAAAATATAATAGGAAAATAATATTTGTATGTTAGAAATTAACACTTTTGAACATTATTGCATAGAATTACAGAATAATGAGCTTGTCTTCTCTTCAGGAGGACGGTAGGTCAGAATCGTCTAACTTTTGGAATAATCTCTGATGAGTAGTCTTGGGTTTGTGTCAGTCACTTATAAGCTCCAGAAGGGAAATAGCTCATGATACTTTTAACAATTAGTCATGTGTCTATAACGACGTTTGCGCAATTAATTCCAAACAAAAAGGCAAAATAAGTGATTTTTGCATTTTCACTTGTTCAAATTCGACATTGCTCAACAGAGAAAATCAATTTTCTTGAATATGACTTTTGCATCTTGTCTATAATATCACTGTGTTTTTGTAGCCAAGATGAAACTGGTGTAGAATAGCAATCAGATTTTTGTCAGTTTCGTAGGCATAAATCCAGGGTTTAAATTTAAAACCTGAATTAAGTATACTAGATATGGATGAAGATTTACTATAAAATTCCATTATCCCTGACTCCAGGAGATTGATATATCCTTGGATATTTTTTAAAATGCCATGCCTTTTCTTGCCATTTTTGCAGTGCTTAATACTTTTTTCTTCCCTTTTCTTTGGAACAAGCTTTCAGTATTTAATACTGGAATGCACAACTTTATGATGCATACTATAGCATTCATTTTTCATAATGTGATGAGTGATCAATTTTAAAGTACTTGCCATTCTTCTGTAATATAATATCTAATGTATAGAAGGTTTAGTACTTGGAACTTATTAGAAGCAATGCTTGTCAGAAAATAGATATTTATCATCATATTATTCCTAGTCTAGTTTTTCTCTATCTTTGCTCATGCGTAGGTCTTGACATTTTAATTTAGTCCCACAGGGACATTATCTTCTGCCATTTCCTCTCAGAAGACTTAGAGTGAGTTCAAAAGAAGCCATGGACACAGGGAAAACTCTCCTTTGGGGAATTTGACTGTAGAATAATGTGAATGAATGCTACATACTTTTTAAAAATTGTATGCAACACAACAGAATATAAGATTAAGTGTAAACGAAGGGTAACATCTTGTAACAAACTCAGCGAGATGACAGGAGGAAGGGAAACATTTGTTCCTTATTTAAATAGTCTCATAATTTTCTGTGCTATTCAAGTTTACCAGGAACTGAGAGAACATGACTTTTGGAGTTAGGCTCTCATGAGTTCCATATCTTACTGGTCTTGGCCTTTATTAGACTATCACTTTGGCAAATTAGTTCAGCCTTCTTATCATATACCTATGCATAGATTGTGAGGAGTGTTCCAGAAGTTGTGACTCTAAGGAATCCTTAAATATTAGAGGTAAATTGTAATTTATGGGAAAGATTATATTTTACCCCACCGATCTCATTTATGTATGTCTATATTTTTAAAAAAGGAAAGGAGGCCAGGCACAGTGGCTCACGTCTGTAATCCCAGCACTTTAGGAGGCCGAGGCAGGCAGATCACAAGGTCAATAGATTGAGACCATCCTGGCCAACATGGTGAAACCTCGTCTCCACTAAAAAACAAAAAAACAAAAAACAAAAAGCTAAAAACAAAAATTAGCTAGGAGTGGTGGTGCGAGCCTGTAGTACCAGCTACTCAGGAGGCTGAAGCAGGAGAATTGCTTGAACCCAGGAGACAGAGGTTGCAGTGAGGCAGGGAAAGGGAAGAAGGGGAAGTGGGGGAAGGTGAAGAAGGGGAAGTGGGGCAAAGGGAAAGAAGGGGGAAGGGGAAAGGGAAGAAGGGGAAAGGAGGGGGAAAAGGAAGGAGGGGAAGAGGAAGTAGAAGGGAAAGGAAAAAGGAAAGGAAAGGAAAAAGGAAAGGGAAAGGAAAGGAAGGGAGGAAGGAAAGGGGTAGATTTATTGGATATTTTAGACAGAAAATGAGCTGGGATTGGTGTTTTCCCATATTCTCTCACTCTTCATCAAAAGCAGGAGAGTTTCAAGGCCTGAATATTTGTCTCTGGATGGCCACTGCTGGTATATTATTAACTTCTCTTGAGATCAAGACAATACAAAACTCAGGTCCTCTCTGCCAAGGATCCTGTCTAGGAAATACTGAGTGTTTGGGGGTAGTTTCAGAGATTTTCTAAATAGATAGTAAGTGCTGAGAGCATTTTACTTATAACTTTTGGCTGAAATTTTTTTTTTATTATTGTACTAGTAAGTAAATTTCTACTAAATTTGTAACTAATTAATTCATTTATCCAAATAAGCACATTTTAAAACAAACTACTTAATATTTAAAACTAAAAATATGCCATAAAATTTTGAGTTCTTTTCTCTTCAAGGCAACAAGGCTACAATATTCTTTTAAAAATTGCTACATAGATTTTGAAAAGAGCCTAATATATTGCTTGTCACATAGCATACTCAATCAATGTTATTCCCGCATTCCTCTTAGTGGGTCCTGTTCTTCATCTATAGTGAATTGCTTTTGATTTCAAGGTCTTAGAAAAAAGCTTTTTCCAAAGAAAGTAATTATGTTATTGTCAAACTACTTTTATAAATAAGATATGTTGGACTCAGTGGATAACTTTACAGATTTATTTTGTAAATATGCATGAAAATGCTAGATTTTTATTTTTTGAATCATTGCTGCGTTGATGATTGCTTGCCCACTTTACTACTTCACTGAAAAACAAATGGGATCAAACAAAACTCGAGGCTCTTTGGAAGCCTCGAGTCATTCTGGATCATATAGTATATTCTATATTCTGACTGATGTCTTAACAATGTAGTGATGCTATATTAATACTATATTTTTAAAATTATAATATTTGTTATAATATTTTTGCTTACTTGGAAACTACATAGTCTATACTCTTTTTCTCTTTTTGTTATCAATACAACATTTTGTGAATTATAACAAAAGTATATAAATATTGTTCACTAAAGAAAGCATACTCAAGCTTTGGAAGGATTAAAGTTAGTGTTATTCAGAAGTCTTACTGAGGACTGTAGACTGAAGCCTATAGCCCTAGGGCAGTTCTGCCAGACTGCTCCTGCTTAGTGTTTCAGCCACTGCTTATATACAAGTGGTGGGGGTTCAGTAAGTGCAAAATCACATCAGACTTGCTCAGGAGTTACATTAAAGCAGAATCACATCAAGGTTTGGGTGTAAGGGTACATCTGGTTATAGATTACAGAAGCATAATCACTGCCCCTGTCAGAGGTTATCTTGGGTGCAGGGAAAGGCAAGGACTAGGGTCATTTATCTTTTAAGAAAAACATAGTAGCTCAGGCAAGAGACATTGGAGGCTGTGCACACTATCCTGTTTTGTTTTCAAAGCCTCCCTTCAGAGAGCTGCAGATGGTAACAAAGTCAGGGTTTTTTTCACAAAACTAGCAAGCAGAACTGCTAGCAAGCAGAAATGCGCAAACACGGTTTTTAACGTTTGCTACTTTGTCTCACAATATATTCATGAATTTCACTTGTGATTAATAATAAAACAGCATTTTAATGTAAAATTTACATGCATTAAAGTAAAAGAGAGCTGGCTGTAGGTAGCCTAGTTTTACTGGCACTAATGTCAACATTTGCAGTAATACTATTGCATTAGTCTGTTTTCACGCTGCTGATAAAGACATACCCAAGATTGGGCAATTTACAAAATAAAGAGGTTTAATGGACTCACAGTTTGATGCGGCAGGGAAGGCCTCACAATTGTGGCAGAAGGTGAAAGGCATGTCTCACACGGTGGCAGAGAAGAGAAGAGAGTTTGTACAGGGAAACTCCCCCTTATAAAACCATCAGATCTCATGAGACTTATTCACTATCATGAGAACAGGATGGGAAAGGCCAGCCCCCATGATTCATTTACCTCCCACGAGGTCCATCCCACAACAAGTGGGAATTCAATATGAGATTAGGGTGGGGACACACCCAAACCATATCAACTATGAATTAAGTTTTTAAGTTTTAAGTAGTGATGTGCCGTGAATATCTAAGAAGTGGCCTCAGGGAGGGAATCTGGTTTGAATAATTTGCAGACCACCATAGTATAAGTAACTACCTCATCACTATATTCAAACTATTGATAGTTTAAAAATCTGCTTGAAAAAATTCCTGAAAATTAAAAAATAAAATGGCTCTTGTGAGCCAATGTCTTCAGTCAGTCTTAGCACTATGTTGGGATTAGGTAAATATCAACTGTGACATACAGGCATGACTTATTTTTTTTTTCTTCATTGTGCCTTGCTGTTGTGCGCTTCACAATATTACATTTTTTACAAATTGTAGTTTTGTGGAAACTTACATCTAGCAAGCTTATCAGCTCCATTGTTTCAACAGCATGTGCTTACTTCATGTCTCTCTGTTACATGGTAATTCTCACAATATTTAAACTTGTTAATTATTATCATATCTGTTATGGCAATCTGTGATTAGTGATCTTCCTTTTTCTGCATCAACAGTTTTAATAAAGAAAAATATGCTTCTGAGGGAAAATAGCTAAGATCATTGGTCTGTAGTCCTTTGAAAAAAGCAATATGATACTTGGTTGAGGGGTAGTACCCTGACTGTGGAGCCCACCCTTATCTTCCATACATTTCAGAGGCCTTCCACTTGGAGACAAAAATAAGCCTTTCTCTTGTTTTAGGAAGGATATATCCACTGAGATGAGAGGTCAAGCTAGGTTTTTAGTGAGATTTTTTTTGCATTTATTATGTTTTTAATTGACACATACTACATTCATTCTGTATGAATACATTCTGCATATGTATGGGGTAAAGCGTGATATTTTGATATGTGTATACAATTTCTATAATCAGGGTTATTAGCATATCTATCACCTCTGACAATTATCATTTTTTGTGTGAAAAACGTTCAGAATCCACTCTTCTAGCTATTACTCTGAGCCTCATTTTCTTCTTGTCAGAATATGTGCAACAGCGTGTGTAGAAAGACTTTGCTTCATTGCAAATGTTTTGCCACAGCCAACATGTTCACATGCAAAGTGGCACCTTTTTTTCTCATGGAAAGGACATGGATTTGTAGAATAAACACAATTGTGTAGGTTCTTCCAGTGACTTCTCTTGTATGTCAAAAATATCCCTTTCTGGGGCATGAGTGTTCACATGTTGCCTAAGAGAATGTTTAAAAGTTTTCTGGCCGGCTTCATATGTTATTTCCTTTTTATAGGTTTCTCTCACATGTTTCAAAATTTCTGTTCATGTTTTCACCACAAAAGAACACCCTTTTTGACATATAGAGCCCTCATGGTCCTTGCTGCTTCCTAGATGGATGGGGAAAAAATGCTTCCCACATCTTTCCTGGGTACCGTTGAGTAGTGGTTCATTGGTATGCTGGCAGTGATGGTTTTTCAGCTGCTGTTGTTTGTAAAGGTCTTCTTACAACCTTCAAAATTGCATATGTATATATATATTTTTTGCTGGTTTTCATGTTTGCCCGTAAAATGTCTCTTCAAGTTTGATTTTGTGTTGAATTTTTTATCACAGCTACTAGCTGCACGAACATATGGCTTTTCTGCCATACGAATCAGGACATGACAACTTCAGATTTAGTCTCTTGAGGTGGGTCTTGCCACATCCTTCACAGTCATAAACAAATGGCTTATTCCCCATGTTATTACAGGTGCACATTAAGTTTCCAGGCCTTGTTGTAAGTGGTGCCACAAGTGGGGAACTAGCAGATGACCCTCCTAAGAAGCGTGTGAATGGGGAAAGAGGGAAGGGAGAAGCAGTGGAGGGGCTAGACTCTCGCGAGCCTCCTTGAACACATCAGTGATGTATCCCAGAGACCAGAGATCAAAGTCAATGACTTCAGGGTGCTCAGACCTGTGTGTCTTGGCCCAGGCATTGCTAAACCAAGTCACATACTATAAACTGGCCACTGGTCAGTGATTTTTGATGTTACTGTTGTAATTGTTTTGAAGTGCCACCAAAAGCTCCCATATAAGATGATGAATTTAATTAATTCATTTTGTGTGTGTTCTAACTACACCACTTACCAGTCATTCCCCCTTCTCTCTTCCTTACCTCAGGCCTCCTTATCCCTTGTTACATAACAATGTTTTAATTAGGTTAATTAATAACCTTACAGTGGCCTCTTAAGTGTTCAAGTGAAAAAAAGAGTTACACATATTTCACTGTAAATCAAAAGCTACTAGTGATTCAGTTTATTGAGGAAGGCACATTGAAAGAAGAGATAGACTGAAAGCTAGGCCTCTTGCACCAAACAACCAAGTAGTGAATGCAAAGAGAAAGTTTATGAAGAAAATTAAAAGTCCTATTCCAGTGAACACACAAATAATAAGAAAGTTGAAACAGATTTATTGCTGATATAAGGAAAATTTTAGTGGATTGGATAAAAGATAAAACCAGTCACAAGATTTCCTTAAGCCAAAGTTTAATCCAGGGCAAGGCCCTAATGCTCTTAAGTTCTGTGAAGGCTGAGAAAGGGACGGAAACTACAGAAGGAAAATGTGAAGCTAACAGAGGTGGCTTTATGAAATTTAAGGACAAAAGCCACCCCACAACATAAAAGTGAAAGGTGAAGCAGTAAGTGCCAATTGATACAGAAGCTGCAGCAAGTTATTCCGAAGATCTAGGTGAGATCATCGATGGAGGTGGCTCCGCTAAACAGCTTTTCAATGTAGACAAAACAGCCTCCTATTGGAAGAAGATGCCATCTGGGATTGTCATAACTAGAGAGAAGCTAATGCCTGGCTCCAAAGTTTTATAGAACAGGCGGACTCTCTTGTAAGGGACTAGTGTAACTTAACTTTGAAGCCAATGCTCATTTACAATTCTGAAAATCCTAGAGCCTTTAAGAATTACGCTAAATCTACCCGGCCTATGCACTATAAATCGAACAGCAAAGCCTGGATGACAGTACATCTGTTTAAAGCATGGTTTGCTGACCACTTTAAGTTCATTGTTAAAACTTACTGATCAGAAAAAAACGTCCATTTCAAAATATTACTGCACACTGGCAATGCACCTAGAAACTCAAGAGATCTGATAGAGTTGTACAAGTAAATTAACATTGTTTTCATGTCTGGTAACACATCCTGCATCCCGTGGATCAAGGAGTAATTTTGACTTTTAAGTCTTACTCATCAAGAAATACATTTTGTAAGGCTGCCATAGACATTAATTCCTCTTATAGGTCTATGTAAAGTTAAGTGGAAACCTCCTGAAAATGATTTACCCTTCTAGATTTTCATTAACAATATTTGTGATTTATGGGAGGAGGTCAAAATATCAACTTTGAATGACGAGGCAGAGCAAAATGGCCAAATAGAAGCCTTCACTGATCATCCTCCTTACAGGAACATCATACTTGACAACTATCTACACAAAAAAGCACTTTCATAAGAACCTAACAACAGGTACGCAATCACATATGCAGTTTTAACTCCATATTGCTGAAAAAAGCACTGAAGAAGGTAGAAAAGACATTTTTGAATTGCTGAAAATACCCCTTCCCTATCCCCCAGCCGCAGTTGCATGACATTGAGAGAGAATTTGTGTGCTTTGGGAGAGGGAGAGCACAGTGATTGGGGGACTTTGTATTGAAACTAAGTGCTGCCAGTCCTGGGAAGAACTCAGCTGGTGCCTACGGAGGGTGCCTTTAGGCCAGCCCTAGCCAGCAGGGAAGTGCCCATGCCAACAGTTGAAAGCTAAACTTTTTTAAGCTTCACTGCCTCAGGCTAAAGTAAGCTGAGGTTTTAAATAAACCTAAACAGGCTGTCTCAGCAACAGGGACTGTTTTTGTCACTCCTCCCTGAGCTCCAGGAAGCTCAGCAGAGGGAGATACCCCATTTGTTTGGGAGAAAGTAAGTGAAGAGAGGAAGAGTTTCTGAATAGTAACCCAGAAAAATTTTCCAGATCATATCCAAGACCATCAAAGAGTCTGAAAGAACTACAGTGTTACTGGGGTTGGGGTGGCCGCTAATGTAGATATGGCTGCAGTGACCAAAACCTTAGATCACAACACCTAATTCCCTTTAAATACCTGGAAAGCCTTCCCAAGCAAGATGATTAAAAATAAAAGCAGAGTGCAAAAACTACAAGGAAATCCTAAGTCTTCAATGCCCAGACACCATTGTATATCCACAAGCATCATGACCATCCAGGAAAATTTTGCCTCAGGAAATGAACTAAATAAGGCATCAGGGGACAATCCTGGAGAGACAGAGACATATATATGACCTTTCAGATGGGAAAGTAAAATATATTTGTTGCAGAAACTCAAAGAAATTCAAGATAACACAGAGAAGAAATTTAGATTCCTATCAGATAAATTTAACAAAAAATTGAAGTAATTAAAATGAATCAAGCAGAAATTCTTGAGTTCAAAAATGTAATGGCCATACTAAAGAATGCATCAGAGTTTCTTAATAGCAGAATTGAACAAACAGAAGAATGAATTAGTGCGCCTGAAGACTGACTATGAAAATTCACAGTCAGAGGAGACAAAATAACAAAATAATAGAAAACAATGAAGCATGCCCACAATATCTAAGGAAATAGGCCCAGAAGGGCAGATCTAAGTTATTGGCCTTAGAGAGAAGGTAAAAAGGGACACAGTGGTAGAAAGTTTATTCAAAGGGATAATAACAGAGAGCTTCCCAAATCTAGAGAAATTTATCAATATTCAAGTATAATATACAAGACTATCTCAAGGTATTTAATAATCAACTCCCAAAGGTCAAGGATAAACAAAGATTTCTAATAGCAGCAAGAGAAAACAGAAACAAATAATAAACAATGGATGTCCATTATGTCTGGCAGCAGGCTTCTCAGTGAAAACTTTACAGGCCAGGAGAGAGTGGAATATATATATCTAAAGCACTGAAGGAGAAAAAACTTTTACCCCAGAACAATATATTCAGTGAAAATATCTTTCAAACATGGAGGAGAAGCAAGGCTTTCCTGACAAAAGCTGAGGGCTTTCATCAACACCAAGCATATCCTATAAGAAATGCTGAAGGGAGTTCTGATAAATTCATGAAAATTAATTCAGAAAAAAAAAAAAGAACATTAATGAGCAATCAGAAATCACCTGAAGGCAGCAAACTCAATGGTAATAGTAAGTACACAAAAAACAGGCTAGGTCAGGTGCCTGTGCAGTGGCTCATGCCTATAATTCCAGCAGTTTAGAAGGCTGAGGTGGGTGGATCACTTGAGGTCAGGAGTTTGAGACCAGCCTGGCCAACATGGTGAAACCCCATCTCTACTAAAAACACAAAAATTAGCCTGATGTGGTGGTGAGTGCCCATAACCCCAGATACCCAGGAGGCTGAGGCAGGATAAATGCTTGAACCTGGGACGCAAAGGTTGCAGTGAGCCAAGACTGCACTACTGCAGTACAGCCTTGGCAACAGAGTGAGACTCTGTCTCCAAAACAAATAAATAAACGAAACTGAACTCTCTCCCACCCCAGAACCCACACTATTGTAACACTGTAATTGTAGTATGTAAACTACTCATATCTTCAGCAAAAAATGAACAAATTAACTGATCCAAAATAATTACTGCAACAACTTTTTAAGACATAGACAGAACACTAAGAAATAGCAGCCACAAAAATTTAAAAAGCAGGGAGATGAAGTCAAAGCATAGAATTTTTGTTAGTTTTCTTTTTGCTTGTTTATTAGTGTGTTTGTTTATGAAATCAGTATTGTTCCCATCAGGTTAAAATAATGGGTTATAAGACATTACTTACAAGTCTCATAGTAACCTCAAATTTAAAAACTGCAATGGATACCCAGAAAATAAATGCAAAAAATTAAAATATACCAAGAGAAAAAATTTACCTTCACTAAAAGAAAGAGAAGAAGGAAAGAATGAAGGAAGAGGAGACCACAAAACAGACATAAAACATAATCAAAATGGTAGAAGTGAGTTTTTATTTATCAATAGTAACAGTGAATGTATAATAAATAGACCAGACTGTTCATTCAAAAGATATAGAGTGTGGCTAAATGGATAAAAACAACAAGATCCAAAGACCTGTTGCCTACAAGAAATATACTTCACTTATAAAACACACATAGACTAAAAATGAAGAGACGGAAAAAGATATTCCATGTAAATGAAAGCAAAAAAAAAAAAAAAAAAAAAAGAGCAAGAGTTGCTATACTTACATCAGACAAAATATATTTCAAAAGAAAAACTATAAAAAGAGACAAAGACAGTCATTATATAATGATAAAGGGGTCAATTCAGCAAGAGGACATAATAATTGTAAATGTATACACATACTCAACACTGAAACATGCAGTTATGCAAAGTAAATATTCTTAGGGCTAAAGAGATATACCCGTATACAATAATCACCAGAGACTTCAAAACCCCACATTCAGCATTGTACAGATTCAGACAGAAAATAATCAAGAAAACATTGAACTTAATCTACACTAGAGACCAAATGGAATGAATATATATTTATAGAACATTTCATTCCATGGCTGAAGAATACACATTCTTCTCTATCGCATGGGTCATTAAAGGATATACCATATATTAGGACACAAAATATGTCTTAAAACACTTTAAAAAGTTGAAATCATTTCAAGTAACTTCTCCGACTATAATGGAATTCAACTAAAAATCAACAACAAGAATAATTTTTGAAAGTATCCAAATACATGAAAATTGAACTATATGCTTCTGGATGACCAGTGGGTCAATAAAGAGATTAAGAAAGAAATTAAAAACTTTCTTGAAACAATTGATAATGGAAACAAAACACACCAAAACCTATGAGATACAGCAAAAGCAGTAACAAGAGGAAAGTGTAAAGCCATAGATGCCTCTATCAAAAGAATAACAACTTCAAGAAACAACCTAATAATGTATCTTAAAGAATTAGAAAAGCAAAAACCCCAACATTAGTAGAAACACATCAGAGTAGAAATAAATAATATTGAAATAAAGAAAATAATATAAAAGATGAATGAAATGAAAAGGTTTTTTGAAAAGATATCAAAAATAGAAAAACTCTTAGCCAGACAAAAAAAAAAAGAGAGAGAGAGAAGACCCAAATAAATAAAATCAGATGAAAAAGGAAACATTGCAACTGATACCACAGAAATTCAAAGGGCCATCAGTGGCTACTATCAGCAATTATATGCCAAAAAATTTGAAAATCTAGAAGAGATGGATAAATGCCTAGATACATACAACTTACTAAGATTGAACCATGAAGATATCCAAAATATGAATAGATTAATAACAATGAGATAGAAGCTGAAATAAAAAAAATTCCCTAGCAGTGAAAATCCTAGGAACTGATGGCCTCACTGCTGAATTTTACCAAACATTACAAGAACTAATGCCAGTCCTACTCAAACCATCCCCACGCCACCAAAAAAAATCAGAGATTTAGAGAATACTCCGAAATTCATTCTATAAGGGCAGTATTATTACCCTGATACCAAAACCAGACAAAGGCACATCATCATCATCATCAACACCACCACCCACCTAAACTCACAGGCCATTATCTCTGATGAACACTGATGCAAAAATGCAAAATCCTCAACAAAATACTAGCAAATTGAATTCAACAATACATTAAAAATTAATTCATCATGAGAAAGTGGTATTTATCCTTGAGATACAAGGATGGTTCAACATACACAAATCCATCAGTGGGATACATTGTATCAACAGAATGAAGGATAAAATCACATAATTTCAATTGATGCTAAAGCAGCATTTGATAAAATTCAACACCCCTTAATGATAAAAATCCTCAAAAAACTGGATATAGAAGGAACATATCTCAGCTGGGCGTGGTGACTCATGCCTGTAATCCCAGCACTTTGGGAGGCTGAGGCGGGCGGATCACAAGGTCAAGAGATTGAGACCATCTTGGCCAACATGGTGAAACCCCGTCTCTACTAAAAACAAAACAAAAAAAACCCTACAAAAATTAGCCGGGCATGGTGGTGCATGCCTGTAGTCCCAGCTACTTGGGAGGCTGAGGCAGAAAAATCACTTGAACCTGGGAGGCGGAGGTTGCAGTGAGCTCAGATCAAGTGACTGCACTTCAGCCTGGCGACACAGAAAGACTTCCTCTCAAAAACAAAACAAACAAACAAACAAAAACAAACAAACAAACAAAAGGAACATATCTCAACATAATAAAACCCATGTACAACAGACCCATAGCTAGTATTAGGCTGAATGGAGAAACAATGAAAGTCTTTCCTGTGAGATCTGGGACACAACAAGGATGCCCACTTTCACCACTATCATTCAACATAGTATGGAAGTCCTAGCTGGAGTACTCAGATAATGAATAAAGGGCATCAAAATAGGAAGGGAAGTGGAATTATCCTTATTTACAGATAATATGATCTTATATTTTGAAAACCCTAAAAACTCCACCAAAAAACTCTTACAATTGATAAACAGGTTTAGTAAAGTTGCAGGATAAAAAATCAACGTACAAAATCAGTAATGTGTTTGTATGCCAAGAGCGAATAATCTGAAAAGAAATCAAGAAAATAATCCAATTTACAATAGCACAAATAAAATTAAATACCTAGGAATAAACTTACCAAAGAAATGAAAGATCTCTACAATGAAAAGTATAAAACATTCATGAAAGAAACTGAAGAAAACATAAAAAAGGGAAAAATATTTAATGTTTATGGATTGGAAGTGTCAATATTGTTAAAATGCCTGTACTACCCCAAAAAATCTACAGATGGAATGAAATCCCTATCAAAATTCCAAAGATATCCTTCACAGAAACAGGAAAAAATTCTTAAATTTTATATGGAGCCACAAAAGACCAAGAAGAGCTTGAGCTATCCTCAGTCAAAGAAAAAACCTGGTGGAATCCCACTACCTGACTTCAAATTATATTAATATTATGGAGTATACTAACTGAAGCAACAAGGTATTGGCATAAAAACAGACACACAGACCAATGAAAGAGAACAGTGAACCCAAAAACAAATCCATACATCTATATTACACTAATATTTGACAAAGCAACCAAAAATGTAAATTGTGGAAAGGACAGTCTCTTCAATAAATGGTGCTGGGGAAACCAGATGTTCATATGTAGCAGAATAGAACTAGATCCCATATCTCTTACCATACACAAAAATAAAATCAAAATGGATTAAAGTCTTAAAGCTAAGACTCCAAACTATGCAACTACCACACACAAACATACACAAGTATACACACACACACACACACACACACACACACACACACAAAAATTGGATAATCTCTCAGGAAATTGGATGAGGGAAAGATTTATTGATTAATACTCCACAAGCACAAGCAATCAAAGCAAAAATGGACAAATGGAGTCACATCCAGTTAAAAAGCTTCTGCACAGTAGAGGATAAAATCAAAGAAGTGAAGCAACAACCCACAGAATAAGAGAAATCATTTAATATTCGCAAACTACCCATCTGACAAAGGATTAGTATGTAGAATATATAAGAAGCTCACACACCTCTGTAGGAAAAAATCTAATAATCCAATTAAAAATAGGCAAAACATCTGAATAGACATTTCTCAAAAGAAGACATACAAATGGCAAATAGGTACATGAAAAGGTGCTCAACATCATTGATCATAAGAGAAATGCACATCAAATCTACGATGAGATATATCCTCACCCAGATAAAGTAGCTATTATCCAAAAGACAGGCAATAACAAATGTTGGTGAGGATGTGGAGAAAAGGGGACCCCTGTATACTGTTGGTGGGAATGGAAATTAGTACAGTCACTATGGAGAACAGTTTGGAAGTCCCTCAAAAACCAAAAATAGACCAACCATATGATCCAGCAATTCCAATGCTAAGTATATACCTAAAATAAAAGAAATTAGTACATCAAAGAGATACTGCACTTTCATGTTTATTCCAGCACTATTCACAATGGCGAATATTTGGAAGCAACCCAAGTGTCTTATCAATAGATGAATAAATAAAGAAAGTGTGGTACTTATATACAATGAATTATTATTCAGCCATAAAAAGAATGAGATCCTGTCATTTGCAACAACATGGATGGAACTGAGAGTCATTATTTTAAATGAAAAAAGCCAGGCACAGAAAGACCAATTTTACATATTCTCACTTATTTGTGTGCACTAAAAATTAAAACAATTGAACTTATGGAGATAGAAAGTATAATGATGGTAACAAGAGGCCGGGAACGATAGTGGGGGTAGTGGCAGGGAAATGGGGATGGTAAGTGGATACACAAATACAGTTAGATTGAATAAGATCTAGTATTTTATAGCATAACATGGTGACTGTAGTTAATAATAATTTAACTTTACATTTAAAAACAACTAATGCAATATAATTGGATAGTTTGCAACACAAAGGATAAATGCTTCAGGTGATGGATACCCCATTTACCCTGATATAATTTTTAGACATTATATGTATGTATCAAAATATACTATATACCTCAAAAATATATATACTTACTATGTACCCACAACAATAAAAAATTAAAAAATTTAAAAGTAAGGTAAAATAAATTAAAATATTATATTGGCATTAACAGGAGTCTGGAAGAAGTTGCTTTCAACTCCCGTCAATGATTTTGAGGTGTTCAAGACTTTGGTGAAGGATGCAACTGCAGATGTATTGGAAATATCAAGAGAACTAAAATCAGAAGTGGAGCCTAAAGATGGGACTTAATTGTTGCAATCTCAGGACAAATGTCATGATAAAATCTCAATGAATGAGGAAATTTTAGTATTTTTAAAAAACTTATATATTAATTTTTTAGCTATATCCCATTGTATTATTTTTAGTGGTTGCCTTGGATATTACTGCATTCATCTTTAATTTATTACAATCTAGTTCAAGTTAATATTGTGCTAATCCAGGTACAGTATAGGAACCTAACAAAAATATATTTTCATTTACTCACTATACCTAGAGCTATTATTGACATGTATATTGTGTCATTACACATTATAATAAAAATTATTATATATTATTATGTATTATATATTATTACATAAATTATGATAAGGCTTACCTTAAATTAACATATATTCTCTTAAGATATTTAGAGAAGTAAAAAAATATATGTATACTTTTAATTTACTCACATATGGTGCTCTTAATTTATTCCAACATATTCAAGGTAGTATCTGATGACATTTTGCTTCAGACTATAGAATTTTCTTTCGCATTTTTACTTCTTTTTGTTTGTTGGACCTGTAAGTTAGCATTGTTTATCGAATTATGAAAGTGTTTGATAGTTACTTCAAATATATTTTGCTACTCATTTTCATTCTCTTTGTTCTATGACTAAATTTACATGTATGTTAAACTTCTTGATATTTTTCTACATATATGTAACTTAATTTTTTAAAAATCTTCTTTTTCTGTGTATTTCAGATTGGATAACCTATAATAATATTTTCATTTATTAATTTTTTATCTGCCATTTCTAGTATGCTGTTTATGGCACCTACTGAATTTTTAATTTGAGTATTAGTTTTTAATTCGAGAATTCCCATTTTGTATCGTTACAAATCATCTATTAATATATCTTATCTATTCAAAGTACGATTGTTTTGTTTTTAGTTGTTTGAAAACAACTTTTATGATTCTTGAAAATTATTTACAGTAGTTGTTTTAAAGTCATAGCACGTTAAGTTCAGCTGCTCATCATCAGTCTCTCTTACTTGATATATTCTTCTGAGTATGGGTCCTACTTTCACATCTTTCATTCACAGTAATTTTTGTTTGAAAACATGACATTTTAGATAATACATTGCACCAACCCTGGATTTTGTTATATGATTTTCATTACTTTTTGTTGTTGTTGTTTGATCTATAGTCATTTAACTTGCTTGCACTTGAATATCTTCTGTCCCAGAGTAAAACAGCTACTTTTGCTTAGCACAGATAGATTCCATCTGCTGCTGTTTTATCCTGGCCCTAAGGATCGTTGCTGTGACTGTTTGGTTTGATAATTATCCAATAATTTGGGCAGGTTTTATGATTAGATTTTGGAAGGATTACCTATCTATTCCTTGCTTTGGATACTTATTTAAATTACCAGTTGTTCTGCAAGCTGTGAACGTTTCAGTCTTCTGACACCTGAAGCCAATAATGTTTTAATGTTCTGCTGCTTGATATGAGAATGGGTAGGGAAGTGCATACAGTTTAAAAACATATATAGGAAACTCAGAAACCTCATCTTCTGTCAGTGTCTTTCAGGATTAATTTCCACTCTGGACATGTCTTCTTTTTCATGGAACCGCTGGTGCTACCTCTACTATATTTTAGTTATTAATGTGGGAATTTGGGCAGTATTTTTACTCATATTTTTGTCTCATTCCTGTTGCCTTTTTGCTTTAAATATTTCTCAGTTAAGTTTTCAGTTATTTTTCCGGTCCCAAATTCTCTCCTCTGTCACCTTAAATTGAAAATTCTGTGGTTTTGCAACTGTTGTAGTCATGCATGTGCGTTGAAAAATCAGCCCAAGCAAGAAAGCTACAAATTCACAACTCTTTACTTTGCAAATGGGGTGTTTCAAAAATAAAATCTAATTTGTTTTATGTCTTGCTTTGGCCACTTTTAAATGCCTGTAGGTAGTTGATTTTCTAAAATGTATTTTGTAGGTATTTTATAATTGTTATCTGTAACATGTTTCATGTAGCTGCTTCATTTGCCTTAATTACCTGCTTCTATTCACTCTCAATATAAACTTTATTCATGGCTCAGTATAACACACTGTTACTTCATGAGCCTTCCATATGCATAATTTAAGCCTGTACTCCTTATACCAACTTTTCAATTTTCTCTCTTGGAGCTATCAAAAGAGAAAATCTTTATGGGTTATCTAATTACCTAAACATATTTGGTCAGAGTGTCAGTGCTGGCCAGCCTACCTATTGTCTTTCCTTGGGTCAGTTGCTGTTCCCTGGTCTAATTAATAATGGCAAGACTGGCAAAGTCTAACAAGGTTCAGAACATGTGCCCCAGCCTGGCTCAGAGAGGTAATGAATCTCCTAGGCTTTCTCTGTAACCTTGATCAACTTGTTAATTACATAATTTTTTTGTAAAGGATATGAAAATGAAAAGCATTACAATTACTATTACCAGTTTAGAAGAAGTCCCATAATGCTGAAAAAAATTACTTTTTGTTTTAATTTCATTTAGTTGATGAAAAATTAAAGCTTTTGCAAGTGAAGCTTAATTATTTTTTAAGGACCTGTAAAACTCAGTGAAGAAATGTACGATTGCATATTGAAATTTAGAACTTAAAATGTCCTTAATGTTTAATGTGTTCAACTACTAAATAGATGAATTTCAAGATATAATTTAACTTTTCACAGCCAGATAATTACATAACAAGACTCCAAGTCTATTGCTCCATTCGTTCTACACTTCTGCCAACATATGTAGGCTTATATAAAAAGAAAAAAGTCCCAAAATACTCACACTATAACACTAATCTGAGGAATATTTATGCCAACTTTATATTGTAAAGTCCTTTAAATTATGTATATATACTTTGGTGCATCTAATTGTGGTACAATATATGAAGATGTTTAGTAAATTCTACAATCTGCACAAGATTGCTACATGATAGAATTAATACTTAAAAGTATAAATTCTTGATTATATTAGAAATGATTTTAAAATGTTTCATTCAAGATGGCAGACTAGATACATATATATATATACAAATTATTTTCTTTCATGATAAACCATAAACATGATGAAATATATATATATTTTTAAAGACAAAACTCGTAACAAATAAAATAACTAGAATTTAATAATCAACAGACAAAAGATTTAAACACATTTCTGGGAGATAAGAGTGGATTGAAAAAGAGATGAGAGCTGAAAAAGCCACAACCTATCGTGTGTTTCTGTTGCACGTGAATTAGAAGGGAGCTGATCTGCTATAGAGAGTAAGACTTTCAGAGAGGCTCTGAATTCTGGAAAGTTGACACTGTGTAGGAAGGAAGAGAAAGAGATGCTACAGACAAGGAAATATATAAAGTCCATATGAAAAAAAAGGCTTGATACTTTTCCTTATCCTGCCTGCCAAATTGCCACATAGGGTTGGTTGGGGGAGGCTTTCTCTAAAGAAGTAGAATGTATTATTCAAGAGAACATGACCCTGCATTTGGATCCTTTAATTTTATTTTATTATTATTATTTTTTTAACTGATTCATTGTTCTGTAAGTAGTAGTGTCATCAATTTGAAGACCTTTCCTCTTCAGAATTCCTAAACTATCTTCTATTATTACCTTGATAATTTCCTTCTGATAATTTATATTACTAACTTAATAATTTTGTTTTATCTGTTCTCTCTTTCTAGTACTCCTATTGGTTGAATATTATTTTCACTGTGTTTTTGACCTCTAGTCTAATATTTCTGCAAATATTTTCATTCTCAGTAATATTCATGTTTTTTTAAAAATATACATTTATCAAGGTAATAATAGAAGTTAGTTTAGCAACCCTGAAGAGTGTTTCCAAATTGATCACACTACTACTTACAGAACAATGAATCAATTAAAAAAAATAAAGATCCAAATAAAGGGCCACAGTTTGTGAAATCTCAGAATGCCAAACATAAATGTAAGTTCCCAATGACTTTCAAAAATCAGAAATAGGCCACCTCTAGAGAACTAAGTGACAGGAGGATTAGATCTTCCACCAGCAACAATAGGTGCTGAAAACAACCGAATCGGGTTTTGAGAGTGTAGAGGGAAATAATGACGTTTAATTTAGAATTATAAACCTAGACAAAATACAAACAAGTGTGAAGGAAGAACAAATCAATTTTCAAACACATAATTACTGATGCCACATAAAACTGAAAGCTACTTGCGCTTCAGTGAAGAAAAATTATAAATCCAAAAAGAGGACTACAAGGGGTCAAGAAAACATTGAGAGGATTTAGAAGTCCCAGGACAGCTCGGATTCACTAGGAGAATAGAGATATGTGACATAAAAAGAATTCAATAGAACATATAATATGATGAACAATTTCATAAATCCAAAATATAATAAAACTACTTAGTAGAGAACAAAATGGAGTCAATTTAAACACTGTATTATGAACATTTCCTTTCTGGAGTACACGACTAACATAGAACTTAAGAGTAGGAAATGTAATTCTGACATACAACTTCCCTTTGCAGAGAATAATATTTTAAAAATGTAACCATGATAATTTAAATATTATATTGGTTTTGAAATTTCAAATCGACGGATCCACTGATTTGAGAAGAGTTAACAAAAATGTGATAAACTTATCTTCTCATGTCTTCATACGGTATTTAATAGCAAAGGAAATGGGGACTTGAATATATTATTGGAAATGTTAGAGTTGTAAAGTTAGATTAGTGGCAAAGCAATATTTTCAGAGGGAGTATGTGAGTGGTATGATATATAATCTTATCTACTATATCAGAAAGTCACTAAGCAATGTCTAAAGTTGACAAACCATAGTATATTGGTAACAATATTATTTAGAGATGTGGAGTTAGTAAACAAATGAACAACAACAACAAAAAAAAACAAAGATTGAAAGAAGTCGATGGTGAGAAAAGAATAAAAGGGATTAGTCGGGGGGGTGAAAAGAAAAGATTGAGGCAGGAATTTATTGTTCTTCATTATAAACATTCCTATATAATTTTACTTTTAAAAAACCCTTTAATAACATTAATACACCCATGTACATGTATTACTTTGATCTTTTAGAAAAAACTAAGGAAGCAGAAAATTACTAGAGTGTAGGGCATTGCTAGAAACATGGTGTGTGTTCATGTTTTGGTCTGGTCTACCAATATAGATAATAACTTGTCAGAGGCACAATCTATGATCAAAACAAAACAAAATCATATGCTTCCTACATTATACATAAAATAAAAGGCAAGATCTCCAGGAATAATTCTTAATAATGGATTCGGAGATTCAAGTAGTAGTCAGCTTCAAGATAATTATTTAAGCTAAACATTTTTTAAACTGCAGACAAGCTAGCAGTTTGATTATGCTGAAAAACATCCAGTTCCTATGTCTAGGAATTATTTGAACATTACTAGACAAATCCATTTAGTTAAAAGTCCTCAGGAAACATACATTTTATTCCACTTCCTAAGTGCATAATTGAAAAAGGAATTTTGTTAAGTGATTTTTTGGAGAGTGGCTATCAAGGAGTGAAAGTTTTAAGGCAATTTGATTTCAAAACTGAGAGTATGATTTTGTATATATGGAAATATTCTCTCAAAAAACTGCCTCAACACATCATTGAGTGTATGCCATGGTTTGAGTGGTTGGATAAGTTAATTCACATCATAGGGCCAAATAAAAGAATCAGAAGTAAATTTAATTGTTTATCTGTTGTCCTGATAAAGTGGAAGTTAGATTTTAAAAGTTTCTACATTACTCAGTGATGCTCTCTACACAATGCATCTGAACAAAAAAATATATTGATATCCTGAACCGCATTTGAACGCTATTTGATAAGATTTCACTGTGCACCGAAGATCCTGATAACAATATTGACTAATGGTAAATAAAGAATTTGGGCTGGGCACGGTGGCTCAAGCCTGTAATCCCAGCATTTTGGGAGGCCGAGACGGGCGGATCACGAGGTCAGGAGATCAAGACCATCCTGGCTAACACGGTGAAACCCCGTCTCTACTAAAATACAAAAAACTAGCCAGGCAAGGTGGCGGGCGTCTGTAGTCCCAGCTACTTGGGAGGCTGAGGCAGGAGAATGGCGTGAACCCGGGAGGCGGAGCTTGCAGTGAGCTGAGATCGCGCCACTGCACTCCAGCCTGGGCGACAGAGCGAAACTCCGTCTCAAAAAAAAAAAAAAAAAAAAAAAAAAAAAAAAAAAAAAAAGAATTTGGAACCATAGTGTTTTAATGACTATAATATAATTTGAAGCCAAGGTAATGTGGTATCTCCAGCTTTGTTCTGTTTGCTAAAGATTGCCTTGGCTGCTCTTGGTGTTTGTGGTTTCACATAAATTTTAGGGTCACTTTTATCTATTTCTGTGATAAATGATATTGGAATTTTGTTAAAGATTACACTGATTTGTTGATCATTTTGGACAGTATGGATGTTTAAACAATATCAATTATTCCAAATTATAAACATAAGATATCTTTATTCTTATTTGCGTCTTCTTGAATTTCTTTCATTGAAGATTTCTAATTTTCAGTGTATGGACTCTTCACCTCCTTAGTTACGTTTATTCCTAATAATTTAATTTTTTTATATTCCTATCATAATTGGATTTTTTTTTAAATTTTGGGGGGAATAGTTTGTTGTTAGTGTATAAACCTGTTACTGATTTTTACATGTTGGTGTTGCATGCTGGAAATTTACTGTATTTGTTTACTAGTTTTAATAGTTTTTTGGTGACATCTTTAGGGTTTTCTATACGTAAGATTACATCATCAGCAAACCATGACAATTTTACTAAAATATAACACACTTACTGACCTTTAAATAAATTTGCATAGATTACCTGACAGCTACTGTTGTCTCTGGTATTTATCTAGAGGGACTTCTGCCCAGATGTCCATATTTCCCTGGTTCTCAGTCTACCCACAAGGCTTCTGGGAGGCATTGTATCCTCCCTTGCTCTAATAATCTGTTTTGAAGCATAGTATTAGAAGGCTGATAAATTTGTGCCTGTCACTGTGATAACACAATTGAAGCAAATTAATAATATTTGGTATAAAGTGTGTTTAAGATAATCAAAATAAGAAGTTAAATTTTAACTAAACCATAAAAAGCTACAACTACAATAAAATAGACTATGAAAATGTCTTAAACGTCTCTGAACACATGATAATGAAAACCTAAACTGTTAATAGATACTCCATTATGCTTAGCTCTAAATGTAAATTATTCATCAAAATTATTTGCCAGAGTAGCAGTAGCAACAGCCTAAAACTCAAAAGACTTAGTAGTGTTGAACGATGCCACTAGAAGAGCCCGTTCATACTCTTGAAATGAAGCCTCTCTTCAGTCCCTTTCAGACATGATCTGGTAATTCCATCCTGACTCCATGAAACATTGCTATAGGTCAGACACCTGCCTTCCACCAACCTCTCTGCAGGAATGGGGAATGGAGTTGCCTTCTTCATGAGCTGGATCATTTGTAGGTATGCTCAAACATTACCACTATGTGGAAACTTCTGACCCTATTTCCCCCCTTTATTTTTTCAAGAGGCGCTGTAACATGGAGTCACACATGTTCAACTCCCAACTCCAGTACTAGTTCTGTGCTTGCAGGAAAGTGGTTCATCTCTTGAAGCCAATTTCTTCCAGGCAGAGTGTGAGTAATAACTATACATATCCCAAAGGATTCTCATCATAACTAAATGAAGTTATGCACGTAAAATGTTTGGTAAGCAGCATTTGGTACAGAATTGGCACTACATAAATATTAGTTGTATCATTTCACTTTTTCTTCTTCCACTTTTCTGGCAACACTACCTGCAGACGTCTATTAAACTCTACAAAAGCAATTATAAATAAGTGTAGAAGATAATAGTGTGTAATCCCAGCACTTGGGGAGGTCGAGGTGGGTGGATCACAAGGTCAAGAGATTGAGACCATTCTGGTCAACATGATGAAACCCCGTCTCTACTAAAAATACAAAAATTAGCTGGGTGTGGTGGCACACACCTGTAGCCCTAGCTACTTGGGAGGCTGAGGCAGGAAAATCACTTGAACCTGGGAGGTGGAGCTTGCAGTGAGTGGAGATTGTGCCACTGCACTCCAGACTGGCGACAGAGGAAAATCTGTCAAAAAAATAAATAAATAAATAAAAGATAATAGTGATAGCCAATGTCATGAATAACTGGGTTTAAACATATTCTTGGCCTACTCTAAAAGTTAAGGAAAAAACAGACCTTCTTTACTTTAGAGATAGTCTATGTTTTTCCTGCTAAAATGTGTATCTTAATTTATACTTGTAAAATATCTATTTTAATGTGGATTGTCAATTTATTGATAAAATCATTTGACAAAAAAACTGAAAATGTGGATAATGAAAATGCCATGCATTCAAAAACCAGTGTGATAATTCCCGAATTTTTTTCTACTCTCCTGGTTCAAACAGAATTTATTTCTGTATTTTTAAAAGGAGCAACATTTAGTCTCTCATCTATCACTGAACTAGAATAGATTTCCAACAAGTATCTAGCTTGTAAAATTGGTTTAGGAAACTGTGATCACTGTCTCTAGGTTCTATTTGCTTTTTTTTTTAAATCCAAATGATTTTTGTTCAAATGACCTTCCAATATTCACTTTCGTGGCAGCTAAAATGCTGTCACAGTGTTCCCAAGATGCTGTCAATGCTACTCTGTAGTAAATAACATTATAATGTCAATGCATGACTAAGGAAGTGACATGATGTCAAGGATGCACTCAGTGTGGTTGTATCATAAATTCAATGGAAAATGCATATTTATGGAGACCTTCGTAGGATGTCAGAAGAGAATAATGCAGATGTTACATTACTGAGAAAAAAAAACCACTTCAGAGAAACTTTGTTAAAGATGATGGAAATTCTACTAAGTAAAGGGAATTTCAAGTCTTGGCAGTCAAAGTGCCTTCAGATTTCAAGGTGTTTTTACATCTCCCATGACAACTCTGAGGACTATACTCCTCCCTCTCCAGTCTGCCACCCAACCCAGTTGCCAAAGCTTGGTGTGCTGGATCCTGAGAGGGTCAAGAGACATAGATTACAACCTCTCTCACCCTCGATTTACTGATAGCACTGGATAATTTCTATTTATACAAAAAAAGAGAGACCCTTCTAGTGCCGTAATTGTAAGCCTTGCTCCCTTTGAAGATTCTCGTTCTTCTACTATGCTTTGCACCAGAATGAGAAGAGTGGAATTGAGGGTTTGGAAATACCACGGCCTGCAGGTGAGGGGTATGTCTAAATCCAGCTAATGCCTGGGTTTATTTTATTAGAAAATAAATCATTTGGTTTCAGTATTAAAATATCCGTGCTATTAAGCAGATAACAAATGAAAGCTTCTCTCCTGGTGTCTTCTTTGGCCACCTGCATCCCTTTAAACATTCTCTCAAGCCATAAGGGAAGTTAAAATTCTTTTCTTTCTCTTTGCTTTTACTGCAATCTCATTTTCTCTCCTTTCTCCATTGATGTGAGTGACATTGTATTGTTATGATTCTGCCCTTTTTTCCTCAAGTTGGTGGAATAAGAGGATCGAGAGAAGTGGGTTCTATTTTTTAAATGGAATCATTTTCCATTAATCAATTAAATAATTATTTTTAGCTATAGGTAAAATGTTAGCATTGGTACTAACACCAACATGACAGATGCTGCCCTCTCAGTGCTCTAAACTGTCTGGTGGGGAACTGAGAATGCCAACTAATAATTACAAAGTGGCAAGTACTAATGTAGACCTGGATATTATGAAAGCAAAATGGAGTAGATGCTAATGGAAGCCAGGGATCATTTATTATCATTTTCTAGTCAAAGTTATTTTAATTGCACAGAAAGGGAGGTTTTACTCTAGATCATTCTTCAACGGCTTCTATTAGAGCTTCTATTAGATTGATGGAAATAGAACTCAAGGGTAAGAGACGTTGTTTGGGTTTCTAATAACTGGGAGCTAGAGAGCCACCAGGCTTCTAGGCTCACCGTACATCTACAATGATCTCTCTATGTCTATTCCTTTCTCTTATTTAACCACCTTGCTTTGCCTTCTTCACTTCTGCAAAGCTCTACAAGGATATTATTGCTTGTAGTACCTTATTATCCTTTCAACACCTGGGCCTACACCACCTGTGGGCTCCCTTTGTAGTTCTTGGTGGAAATTTCTGATGCAAAGCAAAGAGAGAATGATTGCAATTTCCTCAATAAATCACTTTTTGGCTGGGGGTGGAGGTGGAAGAGTAAAAGCCCTCTATGTCATTATCTAATTTATGCTTTGTTTCTACTGGAACCAAATTTAAATTAGAAAAGTATTGAGTATGGGGCTAGGCATGGTAGCTCACACCTGTAATTCCAGCACTCTGGGACGCCAAGGCGATCGGATCACCTGAGGTCAGGAGTTCGAGACCAGCCTGGCCAACATGGCGAAACCCCATCTCTACTAAAAATACAAAAATTACTCCAGCCTGGGTGACAGAGCGAGAATCCATCTGAAGAAAAGATAAGAAAAGATAAGAAAAGAGAAGAGAAGAGAAAAGAAAAGAGAAAAGAAAAGAACTGGGTATGGGGGACAACATTACTAGTATGTCTCATATACCTCATTCCCTTTTAAAGCTATACAAGTTTCTAATTTTCTTCTGTATTTTATAACAGAATGAAATTAGTTCCTTAAAATGTGAGATGAACAGGTGTTGTCAGTGAGGAGGGTGAGAGGAGGGGAAGTCCAGTAGAGATAAGGCCTACAGTGAAGCACCAAGACTGGCTAGGGAAGACTAAACATTTGGGGTCACTGGGCACCTAGTTATTCTGAGGTGAGAAGAACACCAGAAGAATAAACAGTATCTAGGCTACCAAAAAGTTGAAGAGATGTTCAAAAGGAAAAGGCAGAAAATAGTAATAGTAACTTTTACCCAGCACTTCTCTGAAAAATGTAAGAATAATGATTTTCCTTGATTAGATTGTTACTCTGATTATAAAGTCGTTAATTTATTCCCACTCTAGTTGACAGAATTTTTGGTTTTCTGACTAAAAAGTGAACTTTAAATCCTGAAAGTGATCATGTCAATGTATGCTCATGTTTGCCAGAAGGGTAGTGGAGTGTCGAGAGAACAGAGAAAATTGATCCCACTTATATGGCAGATTCGTTATATCATTCTTATGAATAGATGTATGTGAATTCGTTTATCATAAGAATTATATTTTACATATGCATGTTACAAGTGGTATGGAGATGGTAAAGAACTGTTGATGGTAACCCGATGAAGAGCAAGTAAAATCACAGAAGAAATTCAGATCCAGTAAGGCCAACATTTTTTGAAACCTGCTAGTTTCTTCCTCTCTTCTTTCCTTCTTCCCTCCCTTCCTCATCATATTCCAAGCACAATTTTAAGAGGGTTAGCACAAGCCTAAGGTATAAAAAAGAAGTAATAATAAAGAGTGGAACATAAGCAAAATGATAACCTATGATAGCATTTTAAGGTAGAACCAAGAATGGGATTTAAAACATAAAAACTAATGGGCCACATGTTTGCTACAAGTGAGCAATTATTTTAATGGCTGTGATCACATTAGAGAAAACGTGGTCAATTATTTCTCTAATGGAACTGGAGTGTCCCTGCCTGCCATTTGTGACTTTTTAAGATTGCCTAGTGATGCCACTTTCATCCCTCAATTTTTTGGGCAATGGAATTTCAAAGTAATTCCCTAAATTTTGGAGAATTCCAAAAGAACTTCTATTTTCCATAGTCACTTCTGGTATCAAACACATGTCCCAGCAAGTTTGTTCAGGATAAGGGAGGTCTTCCATCCTGTGGCTGCTGTTTCTCTTTCAAGCCAGTTTGACTATAAAGTGAAACTCATCACCTTCCTCACCAAAATACTCTCTCCATGAGGCATTTGAGTTTAGAAGATTTTACTGAGGAATTAGGAAGACTGCAGAGTATTTATTGTGGAACAATATATCATCAACCTGGTAACTGTTAAATTCCTCTAGTTTTGGAATATTTTTAGTGACAACTTTATTATAACAGTACTCAGTCTTATATTATCTCAATGACTCCTCTATCCATTTCCCTCCTTTTCTCCTTTTATTCCCCTCCCACGTCCCCTAATTAAAAACAAAACAAAACAAAACAATGACAACTGAAAACCTGAGAACAATTTAGCTTTCTTCTCTGGTACATTGGCAAGGGTCTTAGGTTTTTTGCTATTTTATTCTGATCGCTTATCCCAGAGAGATATTTAAGATATTTCCCAAAACATGTATAATTCCCAATTATGAGATTTCTATGGCTGACTAAAATGAAATAAAATTTCACTGCATTCTAGATTTTTATCAGAAAAAAAACTTATTCTCACATGTACAACTACTCTTAACAATGAGAACACATAGCAACAGACTCACAGTTCATTCTCAGCCTAGAGCACAGCTATAGAGCTAGATCCAGCTTGCAGCTGTAATTTGTAATGTGAGTAAAAATAAATCTTTTTGTTATAAAGTCACTGAAATTTGAGAGTTGTTTGTGAAATTGCATTACTGCAGCGAAAGTTGACTCACATGGTGCTATGCATTCTCAACTTGACAAATATACCTTCATAAAGACCAAATAAGATATATGTACAACTATTATCTTTATGTAGCTGCAAGTTAGCAAAATATTTTTAAAATAGGATGTGTTTAATTATGATTGTGCATGCTTCAGTTTTCCTTTATAGGCTAGTGATGTTCATGTAAGTATAAAGATATCTTAAATCAAAAACCATTTTATGTTTGTTTTCTAAAATTTATTTTTGTCTAGTTTCAGAAAAATATATTAATTATGCCATTTTAATAAAGATTTTAACATAATTAATATTTAATTGGTTGAAATGTCAAATTATTTGCCTGTGCTTTTGAGTTTTCAACTATTACACTTGGAGACCATTTCAAGTTTACTCTTGGTCATACATCTTTGCAATTCAAACTTAAAATGACTACTGTGTGACTGGCCCCATAACAGATATTGCTGAGTTCTTTGCAATGTTGAACAAGAATCAGCTTGTTCAAGACTTCTATTTTTCTTGGGTCATCTTTACTCAGCAATTCCCTATTTCATTTTTCTCATTTTGTTTTAACATTTTCATATTGTAAAAATAACTTTAAAAAATTTTGGCATGCATTTCTATGAATTTTAAAACATGTAACCACGTAACCATGCATTATCAGGATGCAGAACTGTTATATCAGCCCAAAGAAACTTCCACATTGTACCCCTTTATACTTGCACCCCCTCTTCCAACCTTCCATCAACACAAATCTTTGGCAAAGGTGGATTTGTTCTTTGTATTTATATTTTCCATTTCAGGAATATTATATAATAATATGACAGGTAATATTTGAGATTGGCTTTTATCATTTAGCACATGCTTTTGAAATGTATCAGGCTGTTGTATTAATATTGCATTTCTTTCTATTTCTGAGTAGCATCCCACTGTATGGTTATACTAGTGTTTATCTCTTTACCTGCAGAAGGACATTTGAGTTCTTCCCAGTTTTGAACTATTACAAATAAAGCTTCTTTGAACTTTTTTTTTTTTTTGACATTTTTGTCTGAAGATTTCTCCGGAATAAATATCTAAGAGATAGATCACTGGGCCATATGATAAGAACTGACTTATGAAAGAATTCCAAATCATTTTCCAGAGTGTCTGTAACATTTTATGTTCCTATCAACAACAGACGAGCAATCCAGTTGCTCTGCATCCTCCCCAGTGCTAGATATTGTTCATATTTTTAAATTGCAGCCATTCTAATAGATGAGTAGTGATATATTATTATGGCTTTAATTTGTGTTTTCCTAATGGCTAATGATGTTAAATATCTTTTTATCTGCTATTTACTCGCCTTGTATTTTCTTAGGTGAAGTTTTTGTTCAAGACATTTGTACAATTATTAATTCGGCTTTTTATTATTGCATTTTGAACATTCTGTATATATACTGGAGAGATGTTCTTGTCAAATATCTTCTCCTAGTGTAAAGTTTATGTTATCTCTTTACACGGTATTTTAAAGGAAATAGTTTTAAGTTTGCTGAAGTCCAATTAATTCATATTTTAAACATCTTTACTTTTATGTTATTTTGTCTCAGAACTCCTTATATAATCCCCTGTCATGAAGGTTTTCTCTTACATTTTTCTCTAAATGTTTTATAGTTTTCTGTTTTATATTTAGAGCAATCATTCATTTTGAGTTAATTCTAATAAAAGTAGCAGGTTTGGTTTGAGATTCATTTGTTTTAACTTATAGCTGATCAGTAGTTGATCCAACACTATTGATTGAAAAGATCAGCCTTTATTTTTTGAATTTCTTTTATGTGTTGATCAAAAACCAAATGGCCATATGTGTGTGGGTTTATTTCTGAACTCTGTATTCTATTACTTTGATCTACATACATATCCTTTCACCAATACCACACAGTATTAGTATAGCTTTAGAGTGATTCTTAGAATTTGGTAGTATTACTTATTTAAACAAAATTTATTTTTGTCAAAATGTGTTAGCTACTTTAGTTCTTTTGTTTTTCAAATTTATCTAACTTTACCTGTGTAGTTCCTTTACTGAAATGAATTTTAGAACCAATTGTCTACATACACAGAAAATATGCTCAAAGTTTGATTGGTATTGCATGAAGTCTATAGATCAATTTATGACTAAGATTTGGAATATAGATTTATGGATAAGTCACATGATTCATATTTTGTGTTTCAATTAATGAATGTGGAATGCTTCTCATTTTATTTAGATCTCTTTAAAATTTTCTTTCATCAGTGTTTTATAGTTTTCAGCATAGGTATCCTGTACATGTTTTGTTAAATTTATATCTAAGAATTTATTTGATATTAGAACTATTGTAGGCAGTATATTTATTGCAATTTCCAATTTTACAGTTCTAGTATATTTATATAGCCACTAATTCTTTTTCCTCGTGTAACATAAAATAGATTTTCTACATTATTTTATTCTTTCAACCTCTCCATTTAATTTTACTTCTTATGAGTTTCTTGAAAACTGACATAGTTGGGTCATATTTTTAATTTATTCCTAAAATATCTATCTTTTAACTGGTGTGATGAAACCAATACATTTATTATCACTGATACGCTTGAATTTGGGTACACATTTTATTTGTTTTCTATCTGTTGTCTCTGTTTCTAGTCCACCTATCTTTTCATCTTTCTTTTGGGTTGTTTGTACATGCTTTATTATCTCATTTTAATTTAGCTATAGTAATTTTGACTATATTTAAGTGAATGTTTTCAGTGTTTTCTCAAGGAATGACAAAGTATATATATTATTGTAATCAGTCTGTTTGGAATCATGATTTTAGCACCTCAATTTGGATGTAGAAATCTTACCACTATATAAATCCTCTTTAAATCTTATGCTATAGTTGTCGTATATTACAAGTGCATACATTAAAAATAATTTCAGAAATTTTGTAATTGTTGCCCTCAACTTCTAAACATATTTTAAAGAAATCAAGAGAATAAAACCATTTTATTATATTTACCTATATTTTTACCAATTGATAGTATAAGTTTCTTTCTGGTATTACTTGTCTGCTGTCCAAATAACTTTCTTTAACAATTATTTTAGAGCAGGCCTACTATCTATTCTGTTGGAAACAGATCATAAACTGGGGATTTGAATACTTAAAAGAGAAAAAAAATCCCTGTAGATTATAACTACATGAAAAATCACCTAAAATGTATTTGGCACATAGTTGTTGCTCCAAAGCTCAATCTGAATAGGGGATAGTGTTTTTAAATGGATTGAACCTACGCTATTTCATATGCGTTCCAAAATATGAACACAATTAATGATGATTTCATGAGGAAAAATAATAACAAATAAATCAGGGGGAAAAACCAAATATATCTATAGCATAGTTTTGCATAGCCTTCTTAGTTTTTTTTAAAACTGTAACTCCTTGGATATTTTTTCTTCCAATAAAATCCCAAAGTAAAAGTTGCTAAATATTTTGTAATTGAATTTCTCAATATTGCCTTGATGCTATCCGTATCATAGTAAATGTATTGAAGAGTTGGAGGCCACATTGAAATTTGCAAATTATTTCCTGTTATGTAGATATTTTTATTTTGCATAATGTATTCCTATTTTCTCATTCCTAGGTTGGGGTCATACTAAAACTGTAGAAAGCAGACTCCTCGGAGTTAATGTTGAAATGAAAGATTGAACTCGAGCTCTTTTGCCCTGCTGGGAAGGCTCCTCAGGTGAGCGCTGTTTCCCAGGAGTCCTAAGGAAAGAACTAATCAACTGCATGTTTCCGAAGGGGTAAAAGCAGCCAGGGGTAAAATTTCAGGAGGCAGATCATTAAAGTGCATGTTGTGAATTCCACTTTTATATCTGATAAGCTGCTTGATTAGGTAGCCAAGGTAAATATTGTATAAACATCTTTTTAAAAGTCTTTTATAGAACAGTTATCAGTTTCTTATCTCGGAGGATTATCCTGAATAACACATACTTCAAACTTAAGAAATCAAAGGACTGTATTAAATTAGTTCTTTATTACTAAAGATACCTTGAATAAAGTTAATTACCATGATAAGCATATGTTTTCTCATTCACTGAATTAGGAAATGATAGTAATGCTTTTCTCAGAGGGTTGTTATGATGATTAAATGGGGGAAAATATATAAAATCTTAGAATGGTGCCTGACACATACCAAGCCCTCTAACTAATGTTTATTATTATTATTATTTTGTTGCTACATATGACATTTTCAATAGTTTTGAGGCATATAGGAGGTGGTATTATAGTTTTACATTTTGTTAGAAATACTGGCTCACGGTAAGAGACTAAAACACAGTGCAATTTATTTGTGAGTAGGTCAGAAAGAAAATAAGAACTCCAAAAATGTTCCATTTAATAGTTTATCAGTCAGGCTGTGCGTCATATAGTTACATGTACATACAAAAAATCATAGGATGACCTATATAGTTTTTATTTCATTTAAATATTATGTAGACAAACAGTTAAAGTACACTTAGAAATTAGCAATTATATGTCAGCTTACCCCTCTAAAAACCTCTTTATTAGTGATTAAGTTAATCACATTCTCAGAGACAAAACTAGCCCTCAGGATAATAGGATATTCTAGAACAAGAAGATAATATCATCTATGTTTGTTAGGGTTAAATAATGAACTCCTCCGCTCATAGAGTCTCAGGGAACTTCAGGTATTTTGTAAACTCATTCACTTCAAGGTGTTAATAGTTTGTTACCTACAAGTATATTTTCTTCCCCATCAGATGATATTGAAGCATAATTTCCATAGAATAAAATGCATGGACTTCATATTTATATTTCAATGAGTTTTGACAAATGTATAAAACTATGTAATCTCTTCAAGATATGAAATATTTCCATTGTCCTAAAAGACCCCTCCTACCTTTTTTTTTGGTCACTCTCCCCTACTCCCTATGTCAAGCACACACTGATTTGCTTTCACTCACTATTTATTAGTTTCATGGGTTCTAAAATTCTATGTAAGTAGAATAATACTGTGTCTGATTTCTTTTACCCAAAACATTTTTTTTTTTGAGATTCATCTGAGCTATTATGTGCACTAGTATTCTTTTTGTTTTGTTTGTTTTGATTTAGTTTGGTTTGATTCTGTTGTATCTTTTGGTGTGAATAGACTACGTTTAGTTTACCTATTCGTATTTTGAATTTGAATTTTTTTTTGTTTGGGACTCCTATGAATAAAATTGGTATCGATACTCATTTACAAGTCTTTGTGTATACACACTTTTCACTACCTTGGACAAATATGAAGAAGTGGAATAGCTAGGTCATGTAGTAAGTGTATGATCACATTTATAGAAAATGAGCTCCCAAAGTGGTTGCAACAATTTACCTTCCTACTAACACTAGAGAGAATATTTTCTCCTAGGCTATGGCTTTCCTTTTTATGTTTTATTGTTGTGTTTTTCATATATTTTTATTAACATTATTTATAGTTGACAAATCACCATTGTATACATTTATTGGATACAATGTGATGTTTTTGATTTATGTATACAAAGTGGAATGATTCAATGAAATTAATTAACACATTGATCATCTCACTAATCTATCTTGGTATCTTTTGAAGAGCCAAAATTTTTAAACTTGAAAATATCCAATTTATTGATTTTTCTTTCTTTCTTTTTTACTTTTTGTCTACCTGACGGTTGTGAAAATATACCTGTAGTAAATGCCTGTGGGAGTTTCTGGCAACTTCTTGTCATTCTCTTTAGAACATGCAGATAACTTGTGACCTCTGCCCTAAGCTTTTATTCTTGGCAGAAATTCTATGATGGAATAAAAAGTCCCACTCAGCATTTTACCACCTAGTTTATAAGATAAAGTTGGTGAAGAGACTGAAAACTATTTCTCTACATTTGCCTCTTATTATTTTTATTTACAGAAAGTTGTATCCTCTTCTACAATAGTATGCTCTTCTACATTAAGTGGTGGTTTGCTTAATATTTTTTATTATAGTATGACAGCATACACTTTCTTGTTTTATGAAACAGGGTCTCACTCTGTAGCCCAGGCTGGAGTGCAATGACACAATATCGATATCTTAGCTTACTGCAACATCTGCCTCCCAGGCTCAAGTGACCCTCTCACATCAGCTTCCCCAGTTGCTGGGACTACAGGTGTGCACAATCATGCCTGGCGAATTTTAAAATTTTTAACAGAGACAGGGTCTCCCTATATTCCCCAGGCTGGTCTCAAACTCCAGAGCTCAAGTGATCCTTCTGCCTCTGCCTCATGAAATGCTGGGATTATAGGTATGAGCCACCCCAACTGGCCTATATTTTTAATATTAGTAACAACAGAATTTCAATGTTAGTACCAACAAAATTTTAATGTTGATAAAAAGTTTACCACAAAATGTCTGAAACGTTCATTTTCATGACTGAGACGAAACATCCTGTTTGGAAGTAACTGGACATGCTCTACTGACTGGACCTTAGGAGCCTCCAGAAGGAATGGTTAAAAGAACAGAAGTCTAGTCTGATGGACCACATACTAGTTACATATCTCCAACTCATTATGTGATCTGTCAGTTTTTTCCTATGTCAAGTGACCTTTGGTGTTGCTTTCAATTTTCAGTACTATGATTTTGAGGTTATCAAGGATAATTTCGCTTTTGCAAATAAATAAATATTCCTAATGCATTTGAAAATTAAAGAATCTTGTCTCTCAGTAGTATAATCTTCACCATCAGTCTATCCTGGACTGTGAGGTCTTTTTTAAGACAAATTCCCATGGATGTTTTCATTGGTAGGACCGACACAGCGTCTGGGAGCATAGTGGTACAAAACACATGTTTATTAAACAGTGAACAAATAAATACATTTTATTTCCAGTGAAACTCTGAGATTTTCACAATTGTTTGCAATAAGGCATTATATTAGTAATTTCCTCTATTATAAGTGAATGGATTTATAAATGTATCATTGATATCTTCTTGCCAATGATTTAATAATCTATAAAGAATACCAAGTCTATTTCGTACTGAGTTCACATATGTGATATGTAGAACAGTGTATTTGATTTTGTTGCTAACATGCACTAGTAGCAAACAGTGTGGTGGTAATACATGTGTGTTAACAATCATGTATGAATAAGTGTTGATTTTAATTCTATGCCCCTAGAATTATTTTTCTCTAAGTTTGGCCTTTTTCATTGAGCTTGTAAGCATTTTAGAAATCTTTTGTCAAATGAAAATGGATTGTGACATTTGTTTTTTGTTCTCCTTTGAGTGATTCTAAACTGCTGCAATTTACTACTCCTTTGTTAGACTGTGTAGCCTCTATCATTTCCTTCTGGTTCGTAAAAGTTTATTTCTAGATATTATGCTCCAGTGGAGAAATAGATATATGATATTTCCAGAAAGAAGTCCTCTGTGACCTACACAATTCAGTAAAAAATCTATTTCAGGATTTATAATAACTTTGTGTAGAAGAATCCATAACTTTAACTTGATTCTAATAATAGACACTTAGTTTTGATGAAGAAAATTCCATTTGTTGCATTTTCCAAAAGAATAACATCCGATAAGCTATTTACTCCAAGGTATATAATGGAGTCATTCTAAGCATTAGAGTAAAAACACATTCATTGATCTTGAAAGTTGGCCCAAGGCACCTCCTAGAAACTATCATATAATCCCATTTGTGTTTATTTTTATGGTTCATCTTGGCAGAATTTTTCTAAAAGTCAAAATAAAATGTGATTGGCATTCAATCTGGTTATCATCTTTTGAGCTTGAGGCTAAACTGCTTTTAACTTTGGGAGGGGAGCTCAAAACCTTGACATGTCTCAGTTTGTGAAGATTCCATCATGTCCAGAGCTCCAAAAAGGTCAGCTCTTCAAAGCTTCCACTGGTGACTATTAAACATTGAAGTTATTAAAAGATCTTACCGTATATACTGTGTCTTTTTTGTCCAGCATTTTATTATATTAGAAACTTCCATTGTAATTTCATATTACATCATTACAAGAGGGGCTTCTTTGTGTACATTAACCCCATATTCAATAAAAAAATTCTTAAATGGCTCCGTATTCCCTGCTCCAGCCTCAGACATGATTCATTATAGCATCTTTAAACAGGCCTCTCATATCAGGCACAGATGGCTTATTGATTTAAATATGGTCTCTGGAGGAAGAACTATATTTTCATGCATAAAAATATAGCACCTGGGGATTCTGTGGTGTTTTAGGTTAATATTCCTTCCCAAGAGAAAATATAGGCTGTCACCAAAATGATTATTTTAAAAATTAAGGGACAAATGTTATACAAATTTTTGAAAAGATTGCAATAAGTGGAAACTTGTCTTAATAACAGCATAAAATATTATAAAGAAAACATACGTTGTTGAATACGTGTAGGACTGAATGAACAATCTAATGAGAGAGTTCTGAGATAGTGTCTGGTGTGTATAAAAAAATTAATTTGTGGCCGGGCATGTTGGGTCACTCCTGTAATGCCAACACTTTAGAAGGTGGGGCAGATCATTTGAGGTCAGGAGTTTGAGACCAGCCTGACTAACATGGTGAAACCCGATCTCTACTAAAAATACAAAACAATCAGCTGGGTGTGGTGGCACAGCGTGTAGTCCTAGCTACTCAGGAGGCTGAGGCAGGAGAATCCCTTGAACCTGGGAGGCAGAGGTTGTAGTGAGCCACTGCACTCTAGCCTGGGAGACAGAGTGAGACTCAGTCAAAAAACAAATGAAATTAATTTGTGGGAGCTATGTGTAGGAAATTATTTTTTTTTAAAAGGAAGAATCACATAGAATCATATAATAATTACAATGGAGTGGTAATTTTTTAAATAAATGATGTGGGAAACTTGAAAAAATTATCTGGACTCATAGCTCCCTCCCACAAAAGGTATTATCCAAGTAAAAATATTTGGAATCATACTCATGTAAAAGAGTATACTTCAAGTGAATAAAACAAATGTAAACTTGCAGTAACACAGATGACTCTTTAGTGGTGGCTAATGAACTAGTTTCTAAATATATATTTATTTCTTTATATCACAAAAGGTAAAAGAAGTAGTTGTAAATACATAAAATTGCAAAGCAATGTGCCTCAAAAATTGATATTTTTAATATATAAAGTTTATAAATCAATAGGAGGAAATAACCTGCATAGTAATACAGAGGCAGTAAAGACAGTTTTAAAAAGTTACAAATATAGATATATTATCAATAAATATACTAAAGTTTGACTACAAATGTAATAAGAGTAAAGCGAATAACATAAGAAACAACAGTATGACATTTTACACTTATTGAGTTACAAATATTTTTAAAATATTTAATACTGATGGAGTTGCGTCAGTATAATAAGATGGTTGCATATCTACTGCTGGTAGGAGTTTAAATTAGAACCCTTCAGGATAATTTGAAAGAAATTTTGAAATGTACATCAATATCCTAAGTGCTCTCATTATTTCATCCTGTAATTCTATTTTAGGGATCTATATAAAGAGATAGGCAAAGGAATTGCAACATTATTTATAATGAGGAAAACACAGAAATAACTTTGATATTCCACACCTGGTAATGATTAAAGTATGTCATTTCAATACAAAGTAATAATATGCAACTCTTAAAAATATATTTACTAGTAATATGTAATTGAGATGGAAGAGAATGTTTATACTGCAATGTTATCTGAGAAAAAAAAGATACAGAATGTTGTGCCGAGCATTCATAAATATCTGATGAGGAGTTAATATCCAAAATATACAAGAAATGCATACAGCTCAATAGCAAAATCCCCACAAATAAACTAATTGAAAATGGATGTAGCACGTAAATCAACATTTTTCAAAAAAGACATACAAATGGCCAATAGGTATATGAAAAAGTACTCAACATCACTAACCATCAGAGAAATACAAATCAAAACCACAGTGATATACCACCTCTCCCAACTTCAGAAAACAGTATGGAGTTTCCTCAAAAAATAAAAAACATAAAAAAGAAAAGGAACATATGATCAATCTCATTTCTTGGCATATATCCAAAGAAAATAAAATTCATATATCAAAGAGATATCTGTACCTCCTGTTTATTTCAGCATTATTCACATTAGCAAAGATATCTGAACAACCTAAGTGTCCATCAACAGATAATTGGAGGTATATCTAGACATAGGTATTTATAAATATAGATATATATGCAATGGAATTTTATTCAGTCATAGACAAGAAATGATGTCCTGCCATTTGTGACAACATGGATGAACCTGGAGGACATTAGGTTAAGCGAAATAACCCAGACAGAGAAAGGCAAACTGTATAATGTCACGTACCTGTAGAATCTAAAAAGAGTTCAACTCACGGAAACAGAGAGTAGAATGGTGGCTCCCAAGGGTTTGGGAGTAAGATTGGAAGCCAGATGTGACAGGTAATGAGTATTGGGAGGTGATTCTCCATAGCATTTCTGTATGTATCAGCTTTCTGAACTATCTTGTCCAGGGTGTTTGTATAACAAGCAGCTCTGGAAAACTGAGAGGGAAGAGGGAAAATATGATTCCTGACCATAATAATAAAGATAATGGATTTTCTAAGTTTGGAGTTTCTCAGCTGTGATACAAACTCACTGCGTGTGCAGTTTTCAGCTGGGCCCCTCCATGTGGCCCCTGTTATGTTGGAAAGGCAAGGATCAAAAATGTGAACACGAGGCTCATGCTGCTTCCCTTGATATAAGAAACGCAATTCTTCCCTCTAACTCAGAAGTCTAATGTCTCCTGTTGACACGAAGGTTTGCATGAAACATGACTTCAGTTACCTTGAAAGTATGGCAAATTTCAGACCCTTCAGAGTTATTTAAAAGGGGGAAGACAAAGTCCAAGGGAACACTGTAATAATCATCACTCATTACAAGAAGTTTTATTACTATTATTATTATTATTATTGTCTATGTGTGTGGGAAGCAGATTTATAGTGAAGCCATTAACTGGGCTAGAGAGCACAGAAATAAGAACAGATTACAGGGAAATGAAAAGCTAAATTTGAGGCTTGTGAAATTTAGAATATCAGGAAAATAATTAGGAAATTCTAGATAGATGTTGGTCATTTTTGAGTATATAAGAATTGTCTGAAATATCATCTCACCACAGATAAAATGTCTTATACCCAAAGACAGACAATAACAAATGCTGGCAAGGATATGGGGAAAAGAGAACCCTCATACTCTGTGGGTGGGAAGGAAAATTAGTACAACCACGATGGAAAATGGTTTGGAGGTTCCTCAAAGAACAAAAATATGCTAATAAATGATCCAGCAATCCTGCTGCTGGGTATATACCTCAAATAATGGAAATCAACATAGAGAAGATATACCTGCACTCCCATGTTTGTTCCATCACTATTCACATTAGCCAAGATTTGGAAGCAATCTAAGTGTCCATCAACAGATGAATTGATCAATAAAATTGTACTACTTGTACAGGATGAAGTACTATTCAGCCATTAAAAAAATAAGATTTGGTCATTTGCAACAAGATGGATGGAACTGGAGCTCATTATGTTAAGTAAAATAAACCAGACACAGAAATATAAACATTGCATGTTCTCATTTATTTGTGCATCCAAACATTGACACAATTGAGCTCATAGAGATAGACAATTGAAGGATGGTCACCAGAGGCTAGGAAGGGTAGTGGGATGGGGGCAGGGGCGAGATGGGGAAGGTTAGTGGGTACAAAAAATAGTTAGAAAGCATAAGACCTGGTATTTAATAGCACAACAGGGTAACTATAGTCAATTATAATTTAACTATACATTTGCAAATAACTAAAAAGGTGTAATTGGATTGTAACAAAAAGGATAAAGCTTGAAGGCGATGAATACATAGTTTTTCATGATGTGATTATTACGCATTGCACACCTGTACCAAAATATCTTATTTACTCTGAAATTATATAAACCTACTATCTACCCATAAAAATTAAAAATTAAAACAATATTTACAAAGAATCTTCTACCTAGAGGTAGTGTGTTAATTCCTGAAAGTAAATGCAATTGTAAAATCACTTTACAAGAATGTACTCCTTCCTCTAGAGTCACTTAGCTTAGTTTCTGTAAGTGTCTGCAACCACTTTGCCCTTTTAAGGGTGTAATTTCGCTATTTAATATTTTCATAATTAATTTTTATTATAAAATTAAGGTTTTGTTAATAGCTAGTACAAAGTTACTTTTCAAAACTTCTCAATTTTACCTTCTTATCATCTCTCAAATATATCTCTTTATATTGATTTGCATTGCTCTACCATCAAGTGTCCATAATTACTTCTCATTCCAACAAACCTCTAATTATCCCCTTGTATTTGATCTCTACTCCTGTCTCCTCTCTCAAATCAGACTCAACTTCATTGTTTTAGAAGACTAATGATTTAATGTACAGTTTTGACCATTTTATCCTTGTTTGCTCAACCTTTTGAATTTTTCTTATTACCTAGTGCATAAAACCTAACTTAAATGCGTAATCAAGGGTCTCAAAAAATGTCCTCTTCTGTAATTTTCTTTCAGATTTTTGACTTTATTTATTGCATGTGGTTTGTCTCAGATTTATGTGAGAGTTTTTCTTATGCATTTCACTTTATAACACTGATCTTTCTCTATTCTTATTTATTTTTTATTATTTATTGAGATCTCCATTTATTCTGTCATGTTACAGGCTCCTAAAAGTTAAAAAACTTTATTAAACTTTATATATATCAAGTACCTATTGTTGTGTCTTACACTTGTTAAGCACATAGCAAAATTTACATGCTGGATAAACACGTCCAGACACCGAATTGTCCCTATTAATTAATTTAATAGTTCAATCTTATTATTTACGAGTTGTGTCTCAATTAATAGACAACAATCTACATATATATTTATGTATTTATATTTTGGCATTACAACCCCATTGATTTTCAATATACTCTGACCCTAATGGGCTAACATGATTGTGAAGGTCAATATTTTGTGGCTTAAACCAAAAATAAGAACAATGGAGAAATACGTCGTTTATTTTAAATTAAATAAAGGAGAAAAGACAGAACTATCACAGTAGTTTATATTTTAATTAGATGGCAAAAAGCCATAATGAAGAAATTAAGATACATGATTTAAATACGTGAAAATCTATAAGGATTTCCAAGAGTACTTCTGCATACTGTGTCCAGGGGCTGCCACTCAATTTAATTTGCAGAGGCAAACTGATGAGACTGTCCAAACAGTATATGACATGCTGTGTTGCTTCACCCACCACACTTTTTTCAAAGCAATTCACAAAGGTGTATCTCTAACTATGCCTTTAAGCCTCAAATTGATTACATAAATCTTGGAGGAAGCTTGAATAGACATGGAGTACAATGGATAAATCATGAAAATTTTCTGACATATAAAACAAACACTCAGCAGTTTTGAAAGACATTAGAGACTTTTAATTACAAGTTAGAAGTATCTGATTATAAAATAACTATTATTAATGGGACCATTACTGGGTTTCAGGGTTTTTAAATAAATATTCTGTAATTGTCAAAAAAATATGCAAAGAAATAGTTACTGATGTCATTTTACAAATATAGAAACTGTGGCTCAAAATCTATTTGCAGCAACATGGATAAAACTGAAGGATATTATGTTAAGTGAAATAAACCAGACACAGAAAGACAAGTATCGCACGTCCATACTCATATGTGGAGGCTAAAAACATTGCTCTCGTGAAAGAGGATAGTAGACTGATAGTTACCAGAAGCTGGAAAGGGTAAGCGGGTGGGGAGATGAAGAGAGGCTGGTTAACAGGTGCAAAAATAAGATTAGAAGGAATAAGCTCTAGTGTTTGATACTGTATAATATACAATAAATTATATTTACCGATACCACAGTAGCATGACAATAATTAACAAGAATTTATTGCACATTTCAAAATTGCTAGAAGATTAGGAATGTTACTAATACAAAGAAATAGTAAATGTTTGCAGTAATGAATATTGTAAACACCCTGATTTAATCATTACACATTATTGCATGTATCAAAATATTATATTATATATCAAAAATATATGTTATATATCAAAATATATTATTGCATGTGTCCCCCAGATATGTATGATTATTATGTATCAATACAGAGAAGGCTAAGTAATTTATCAAAGATCACATAGTTAGGAATTATTCAGATCAGACTTTGAACTGATATCCCCTAGGCTTTATTCGTTTTGGCTTTAAGCTTGAACACAAATGGTGTATAGTGATTGGTGTGATTTTTCCAATGGGAGCAGGACTCTTGTCAAGAGGTAAACCTGAAAGCTTCATAATTTTATTTAGTTAGGGATTGGTGTACATTTCAAAGAAGAACCTGCTCCTTAGAAATGTGTAAGTTTCGATGGAACAGAAGAAAAAATGTAAATACAATAAAGAGTAAGGTGATCTGTAGCAGAGCTAATGTACAGTCAGATGTAAATGATTGATAGATTAAAATTGAGACAGGAATACTACAGGAAAATTAAAATACTACAGGAAATACTACAGGAAAATTTGCCTTTTAAAATTATTTGCCTTAATCTAAATCAATGCTGTGAAATATTGAATTTACAGATTGATCATTTTTCTCTCATTTTTTTCTTAGAAATAATCTTTTAAAATCAGTTATCTATTTCTTTTTGATAATATCATCTCTGTAGTACATATTTAATATTCCATATGTAATTACCTATTTAACTTCTAAATGTTACCTCTGTAGTACATATTTAATATTCCATATGTAATTACCTATTTAACTTTTAAATTTAACATACTTTGACACAACTTTCAATAATTTTCAACTGATTTTTAATCATTCCAGTAAAATAATTTAAAACAAAGGGCTATTTAAAACAGTAAAAATGAATTCTTTTTAAAATTAATTTTATGACTAAAATATTTGTAGCCAATGATTGTGTTCCTGTGCTGTCACTCTTCAAGCCATAGTAAATTTTTATGGTAGTATCTTTTCTCTCAAAAGACCTTTAAAACGCTCTTGTGGATTCAGAATCTTTCTATCGAGCATGAGGAATACATTTTCTAAAGGAGGTGGATAATTACTATATCTTCATGTCTGATGAGGAAAGTTCTTAGTGTATGGGATGTATCATTTGGCTTGTCTAAAGCAGTGATTGTATCTATAAATATTGCTGAGATATCTGTCTTATTCGTGTCCAAGAGCACTTTTAATTAGCACATTGACTTTTTAAAAGGTATTTCACATTCATGAAATCATATTTAATCTCATTTCTGGTGGCTAAGTTCTTGTCTTCTTACCTTTGTCTCGTTGGTCAGCAAGCAATCTTGACTTTCAAAGAAGGCAGTAAGAATAATCAATGTTGAAGTTGACTGATAGTTTATGCCAGGCAAGAACCCCTTTTTAAACTTCATTCCTGTCTCACTTAGAACTAAATCTGCTACATACCAGTCATTTCAAATAGGCCTTGAAGAAGTTTTTTCCAAGTATCAAGTTTATTTGTTTTAACACCTGTGTCTCTACAGGCTTTTAATACTCCTGTGATTTGATCACATGTCATAATCTCATTTCTCTCATAGGAAAAACAACGTAACTGCACTCTTACCATTCACATGTCCTTAAAAGCAATACTGAATTATCTTTTAAAACAATACTAATAGGTATTGAAGACAGCAGGAGGTAGACTGGTGAGTACCTCATGTCGAGGGGAGTGGGACCAAACTGAAGTATATGAAAAGGTTTCTGTATTAAAATTAAGATTTTTCATTTTTGAAATGCATATTTGTTAAACACCTTTGATGGAGAGAGTATTGTATTTGAAAATAGAAAAATGAGAAAAAGTCTCTGTCTTCCTGTGGTTTCTAGCAGTAGAGTTTATGTAGAGTAAAGAAAGCATGTGTACATTAAGAAATACACAAGACGATATGATTATTTCCAGAAATCAGATACATAAGGCAGGTCATGAGAGTTCATGGGGGAAAAGAAGGGTCTTTTTGCTGATACATACAAGAGAGACTTTGCAGTTACATTAAACGTAAATTTACTGTATGATACATCCATTGTACCCCTGGTTATTTATCCAAGAAAAAGTGAAAACTGATATATATACTACTATTTACATCAGCTATAGCATCCAAGTCTAAAATTAGTGGAAAATTTTATTAACAGTAAATAAATTAGTTACTATAAATAAACAATAAAAATAACAAACTTTCTTGGTAAATGCAAACACATAGGGTAATGTCAGAATTAACATGTTGAATAAAAGAACTGAGAAAAAAGATTAAATATTGCAAGCTTACATTTATATAAAAATAAAAAGAATTATGATGATAAAATTGCCAGTAATTGTTGCCTAAAGCAAGTGATAGACTGGGATTGGAGAGCTGTTCTCTATTGCCAATTTGCTGATGGTTACAATGGTGTACACAGCTGTCAAAACTGATTGAATTGCCTACTTTAAATGGATGCAGTATGTTGTGTATAATTTTACAATGAATTTGATAAAGTTTTAAAGAAAGATTGAAAACTTAAAAAACATTAAATTCCACTAATTCTTACATGGTAATCACTGCCATGGAAAGTTTCTTAACATAGAAACTGGTATATATAAAAAAAAACTAATAAGAGTGTAGTTTTGACATTTATGGTTGTTTGCTGGATAGTTTAGGTTGAAAATAGGGCTAATTTTTATTTTACAATGTATTTTATTGTATTTTTACAGAATATTTATTTGTAGCTTTATGGAGTGTCAACTAGTAACTCATAGTGAATCAATAAATCCTATTAATATGATATTTTGGTAAGTTTAAGTTATAACTTTTAAAATAATTTTTCCCATGTAATATTACAAAAATACCATAAGAATAGTATGAGTAATATATTGACTATTAAAAAATAAATGAGCATGAAACCTAATAGTAATTTGTGAGACAAAAATTTTTATGTGTTTGTTAATAGTTCAAGAAAGTATTTTTGAAAATAATTTAAAATATTTAGAAATTTAACACAAAATAACTAAAATCATACAAACATGAAAAGAAAAGTAAAAAATACAATGTATTTATAAATAATAATTCCATTGATAGAAATTTAAGATGATCTGTCTAATGTTGACATTGGGGTGTTAAAGTCTCCCATTATTATTGTGTGGGAGTCTAAGTCTCTTTGTCAGTCTCTAAGGACTTGCTTTATGAATCTGGGTGCTCCTGTATCGGGTGCATATATATTTAGGACAGTTAGCTCTTCTTGTTGAATTGATCCCTTTACCATTACGTAATGGCCTTCTTTGTCTCTTGATCTTTGTTGGTTTAAAGTCTGTTTTATCAGAGACTAGGGTTGCAATCCCTGCCTTTTTTTGTTTTCCATTTGCTTGGTAGATCTTCCTCCATCCCTTTATATTGAGCCCATGTGTGTCATGTGTGTCTCTGCATGTGAGGTGGGTCTCCTGAATACAACAAACTGATGGGTCTTGACTCTTTATCCAATTTGCCAGTCTGTGTCTTTTAATTGGACCATTTAGCCCATTTATATTTAAGGTTAATATTGTTATGTGTGAACTTGAAACTGTCATTATGATGTTAGTTGGTTATTTTGCTCATTAGTTGACGCAGTTTCTTAGCGGGCTCTGAAATTGAGGCAATAATTGATAGCCTATCAACCAAAATATGTCCAGAAAGATTCACAGCCAAATTCCACCAGAAGTACAAGGAGGAGGAGCTGATACAATTCCTTCTGAAACTATTCCAATCAATAGAAAAAGAAGGAATCCTCCCTAACTCATTTTATGAGGCCAACATCATCGTGATACCAAAGTCTGGCAGAAACACAATGAAAAAAGAGAATTTTAGGCCAATATCCCTGATGAACATTGATGCAAAAATCCTCAATAAAATACTGGCAAACTGAATCCAGTAGCACGTCAAAAACTTATCCACCATGATCAAGTGGGATTCATCCCTGGGATGCAAGGCTGGTTCAACATACGCAAATCAATAAATGTAATCCAGCATATAAACAGAACCAAAGACAAAAACCACATGATTATCTCAAGAGATGCAGAAAAGGCCTTTGACAAAATTCAACAGCCCTTCATGCTAAAAACTCTCAATAAATTATGTATTGATGGAATTTATCTCAAAATAATAGCTATTTATGACAAACTCACAGCTGATATCACACTGAATGGGCAAAAATTGGAACCATTCCCTTTGAAAACTGACACAAGACAGGGATGCCCTCCCTCACCACTCCTATTCAACATAGTGTTGGAAGTTCTGGCCAGGGCAATCAGGCAAAAGAAAGAAATAAAGCGTATTCAATTAGGAAAAGTAGAAGTCAAATTGTCCCTGTTTGCAGATGACATGATTTAGAAAACCCCATTGTCTCAGCCCAAAATCTCCTTAAGCTGATAAGCAACTTCAGCAAAGTCTCAGGTTACAAAATCAATGTGCAAAAACCACAAGCATTCTTATACACCAATAACAGACAAACAGAGAGCCAAATCATTAATGAACTCCCATTCATAATTGCTTCAAAGAGAATAAAATACCTAGGAATCCAACTTACAAGGGATGTGAAGGACCTCTTCAAGGAGAACTACAAACCACTGCTCAGTGAAATAAAAGAGGACACAAACAAATGGAAGAACATTCCATGCTCATGGATAGGAAGAATGAATATCGTGAAAATGGCCACACTGCCCAAGGTAATTTATAGATTCAATGCCATCCCCATTAAGCCACCAATGACTTTCTTCACAGAATTGGAAAAAAAAGCTACTTTAAAGTTCATATGGAACCAAAAAAGAGCCCGCATTGCCAACACAATCCTAAGTCAAAACAACAAAGCTGGAGGCACCAAGCTACCTGACTTCAAACTATACTACAAGGCTACAGTAACCAAAACAGCATGGTACTGGTACCAAAACAGAGATATAAACCAATGGAACAGAACAGGGCCCTCAGAAATAATACCACACATCTACAACCATCTGCTCTTTGACAAACCTGGCAAAAACAAGAAATGGGGAAAGGATTCCCCATTTAATAAATTGTGCTGGGAAAACTGGCTAGCCATAAGTAGAAAGCTGAAATTGGATCCCTTCCTTACTCCTTATACAAAAATTAATTCAAGATGGATTAGAGACTTAAATGTTAGACCTAAAATCATAAAAACCCTAGAAGAAAACCTAGGCAATACCATTCAGGTCATAGGCATGGGCAAGGACTTCATGTCTAAAACACCAAAAGCAATGGCAACAAAAGCCAAAATTGACAAATGAGATCTAATTAAACTAAAGAGCTTCTGCACAGCAAAAGAAAGTACCATCAGCGTGAACAGGCAGCCTACGGAATGGGAGAAAATTTTTGCAATCTACTAATCTGACAAAGGGCTAATTTCCAGAACCTACAAAGAACTCAAACAAATTTACAAGAAAAAAGACAAACAACCCCATCAAAAAGTGGGCAAAGAATATGAACAGACACTTTTCAAAAGAAGACATTTATGCAGACAACAGACACATGAAAAAAATGCTCATCATCACTCACCATCAGAGAAATGCAAATCAAAACCAGAAGGAGATACCATCTCATACCAGTTAGAATGGCAATCATTAAAAAGTCAGGAAACAACAGGTGCGGGAGAAGATGTGGAGAGATGGGAACACTTTTACACTGTTGGTGACACTGTAACTAGGTCAACCATTGTGGGAAACAGTGTGGTGATTCCTCAAGGATCTAGAACTAGAAATACCATTTGACCCAGCTATCCCATTACTGGGTATATACCCAAAGGATTGTAAATCATGCTGCTATAAAGACACATGTACATGTATGTTTATTGCGGCACTATTAACAATAGCAAAGACTTGGAATCAACCCAAATGTCCATCAATGACAGACTGGATTAAGAAAATGTGGCACGTATACATCATGGAATACTATGCAGCCCTAAAAAAGGATGAGTTCATGTCCTTTGTAGGGACATGGATGCAGCTGGAATCCATCATTCTCAGAAAACTATCACAAGAACAGAAAACCAAACACTACATGTTCTCACTCATAAGTGGGAATTGTATGATGAGAACACTTGGACACAGGAAGGGCAACATCACACACCAGGGCCTGTTGCGGGGTGGGGAGAGGAGGCAGGGATAGCATTAGGAGATAAATGATGAGTTAATGGGTGCAGCACACCAACATGGCACATGTATACACATGTAACAAACCTGCACATTGTGTACATGTACCCTAGAACATAAAGTATATATATAAAAAAGTAACCTTTACGTTTCCCTGAGCCTAAAATAAAAGTTTAAAAAGAAACAAAAAGAAATTTAAGATGAAATGTGTTAAATTTTGAGCATAGAGGACTCACTAGCTCAACAATTTTTCTAATAAGAAATATGCTAAAATAAATTTAAACCATTGAAATCTTTTTGTTATACATGAAAAAAATAAAGAAAAGACAGTTTAAGGCCGGGATTGATATGGAGGTACAGAAATGTATTCTCCATGAACTTACAGTCTTTCACTAAATGACTTGAATACCTTGTATAGCCACTCATATTTTAACATTTTTTAAATAATGGTCATAAGATCAGGAAAAGGAGTGAGGGGCCCCTATAAAGTGAGAGTCCTAAATGATTTTTAAACAGGAAGTTAATTTCCTGAACTGAGATGATTTATCTTACGTGTTTTGTAAGCTCAGCACATGCCCTGAATATTAACATTGATGTAACCTTCTGAAAGATAAAGAAATAATAATGTTACATATATGAGTAAAATATTTAATATTCTATTACTCTATATTAAAACACAGTTATTATCCTCAGAAGAGAAACCTACAAGCTTATCCTTCTCTTTAAACCTCCTCATTGTTTGATTAAACTGAACTACCTATTAACTAAATAATTCATATTCTATCACACCTCCTCTTCCGGATCATCATACTTTCCAGGAGATGGCACTCTAGCACTTTGTTTGATAGTCCAGATAGCAAATCTATAAGCCAAAGGTTATTTTAGCAATGCATTATATAATATCAAGTGATTTAAACACACCATGTATGCATATATTCTTCAATTATTGGTCTTGCATATTAAGATTATTAGTTAGCTATAGTGGCCTGTATTAAAAGTGTGACAGGTTCTACTACAGTGTTATAATATATAATTTTAATAAATGACCTGTTTAATTTTGCAATTACATTTAAGAAAAAATTTAATCTTATAAAGAACATTAAATTATTTATGAATCAAAATGTAAGAGGTTGCAATGTTTAATAAATAATAGTAATCTCCCAAAATGCCAGTAAAGACCAAATTCAACATGATTTACATTTTTAATAACCTTGAGAATCCCTGGAATTTTATCTACTATTCTGTAATTTTGGTAGATTTCGTAGACGGGCATTTTTATATAAAGAAACATTGACTTTCACATCAATAAGATATGGAATGAACCCTTTCAGTACTTAAAACTTTTTTTTTTAATACTTAAAACTTTCTTTCTGCTCCTTTAGTTTTTGTGTTTATTCTTATTGCATTCTACTGTACTATATGTGACCAAATATAGATATTTACTTGCCAAAGCATCATAAAATAAATCAGATGCTTATTTATTAGTATGGCTCACAAAAAATATTTATAAAGCATGAGTTCTCTACCAAGCACTGTGATAGGTACTAGTTGTGTGACAATGAAAAAGAAAAACAAAGGCCAGGCGCGGTGGCTCATGCTTGTAATCCCAGCACTTTGGGAGGCCGAGACGGGCGGATCACGAGGTCAGGAGATCGAGACCATCCCGGCTAACACAGTGAAACCCTGTCTCTACTAAAAATATAAAAAAATTAGCTGGGCGTGGTGGCGGGCACCTGTAGTCCCAGCTACTCGGGAGGCTGAGGCAGGAGAATGGCGTGAACCCGGGAGGCGGAGCTTGCAGTGAGCTGAGATCGCGCCACCGCACTCTAGCCTGGGTGACAGAGTGAGACTCCATCTCAAAAAAAAAAAAAAGGCCAATTCCAGGCTGGTGATAGAGCGAGCCAATCTCTAAAATAAGTAAGTAAATAAAATAGTCGTTAAAATGGCCAATTCCAGCCGAGTGCAGTGGCTCACGCCTGTAATCCCAGCACTTTGGGAGGCCGAGATGGGCGGATCACGAGGTCAGGAGATCGAGACCATCCTCGCTGACACGGTGAAACCCCGTCTCTACTAAAAATACAAAAAAATTAGCCAGGCGTGGTGGCGGGCACCTGTAGTCCCAGCTACTCGGGAGGCTGAGGCAGGAGAATGGCGTGAACCCGGGAGGCGGAGCTTGCAGTGAGCTGAGATCGCGCCACTGCACTCCAGCCTGGGTGACAGAGGGAGACTCCGTCTCAAAAAAAAAAAAAAAAAAAAAAGAAAAAGAAAAACAAGAAAATCTGTGGCCTTGAGGAGCTCAAAGTCTTATATGAGGCATGTGTGAGAACTTATACTAAATTGTTAATTTTTGTGTGATGCTGAAGACTGAACAATGGACATTTCCTTCAGTTTTTTAAAGAAATTAAAAGGTATCTACAAAACCTTTTGGGGGTCTTTAAAGTAGTCATTATGCTTGTCAGGAAGAATATCCATTGAAATACAGATGAAGAACCTTTTCCACAGAGAAATTCCTACTCTCTGGAAAATAAGACTCTACCAGAGCTTAGTTTTGACACCTATTCCCAATTGGGAAGGGGATTCCTTCCCAAAGGAATAAAATCATAGTGCATAGAGGTCAGGTCTTTCTTCAAGAAAATAAATCAAGAAAGCTGCAGCCATTGAAAGGAATAGGGGATTGGGAGAAAATAATGCAATACCTTCGAACAAATACTTGAGAAAGTCACAAGCTCAAGACACAGGCACAATGAAAGACAGATTTATTCAGATGAGTTTAGAATGCATTTCATCCCCCAAACTTAATACCACATGAACAGGGCTCCAGTATAACAGTTTAAAGAACTGTAAGATTCAGACTCTTTCTATGAGGAGAGGTACAAAAGGAAGCCCAAAGACAAAATGTTGATTATGACAAAAATGTTGACAAGAACAAACACACTATAGAACTTGAAGCCTCTGGCGCCTATAGCCGCAACGAACATTAAGTACAGAACAACCCACAGCCAGATTAACATAAATTAAATCCTGATATTCACAATCTATCTCAGTCCCTATTACCCATATGTATGGGTAATATAGCATGTGAAAGGCATGTCAAAAATGAGAAAAAAATAAAACATAAGCTAAAGATACAAAGAAGTCACGAGAACCCGACTCAATTATGATACAGAATTCAGATATGAGACAGGGTATTGAAAAAGTTACAATTAGTATGTTAAGGACTATATTGGAGAAAAGTAGACAGCATGTAAAAACACATAATGTAAGCATAGATATAAATACTCTTAAGAAATAATAAAATAAAATGCTAGAAATGAAAAAAAACACAGTAGCAGAAACAAAGAATGTTTTAGATGTATGTGCTCATTATTAGACTTGATATGCTAAGAATCAGTGAACTTGAAAATGGGTTAATAGAAAATCCCAAACTAGACTGCAAAGAGAATTTATTGCTAGTAAATCTCATCTACAGGTTTAAAGTAAGTTCTGCAGGTACGATGAAAACCATGTAGTTCTGAAACTTGGATCTAATAAAGAAAGGAAGAGCATCAGAGAATAAATAAAAAGAAAATATTTAAGTATTTTCATGTTTATAACTTATCTGAAACATAATTATTTGTTTAAAGCAATAAATAACTGTTAAATTATTATTTCAAAATGACATGTGAAATGAATTATAGCAATATGACAAGAATGAGAGGAAAGAATTAGAAGTATTCTATAGTAAGGTACTTGCATAAAAGATACATAGCGGTATTTGGAGCAGTATATTGTTAGTTGAAAGGAAAAATATATATTGTGAATTCTAGGATATCTACTAAAAATAATAGAAAAAAATTAAACTCTAAGAGAGAAGATATCTTAATTTAGCATACAAAATGATCAATTAAGTGTAAACAAGGCAGAAAAGAGAAAAAAAGGTAAAAGAGAAAAAAAGGGTAAAAGAGAAAAAAAGGGTAATAAATACAACAAATATAAAACTGTTAGAAATGGTATTTATCCAAATATTTAAAGTTTATTTTAAATGTGAGTGGCATAAATAAAACTGTTTGAAGACAGGGATTGTCAGAGTTGATTAAATAACTGGGCAACTATATGTCACCCACAAGAAATCCACTTAATGTGAAGACTTAAAGAGGTTAAAAGTAAAGGGATGGAGAAAAGTATACTTTAATAATACTAAGTGAAGCTGGAGGAGCTATATCAAAGACAGATTTCAGAAGGAGCAAGATTATCAGGACTAAAGAAGTACATTATATAATAATAAAAGGAGTCAATTCTTCAACAAGATATAATAATTCTTAATGTATATACAACTAACAACAGAGCAGCAAAATATGTGAGAAAACAAAAACTGATAGAACTGAAAGGAGTAATAGACACATCACTTGTTAAATCAAGTTTAGCCTAAAGCTGCCTCCTTACATATTTTGAGTTTTGCCTAAGGTTTCTCTTTACATCATGAACTATAACCTCAATGGAGATATAAGCAGACTATAGCCTATGTTGTGCCAATCACTGAGATTTGGTCAAAGGTGGCCAACTGTTCAAACTATGCTCAAATAAGGCAAATGCTGAGTTGTAACCAATCCAGCTGTTTCTGTACCTCACTTCTATTTTCTGTACTTCACTTTCCTTTTTCTGTCCATAAATCTTTTTCCATCATGTGGTTGTGCTGTAGTCTCTGAGCCTATTCTGACCTGGGAGACTGCCCAGTTCACAAATTTCTCTTTGCTCAATTAAGTTATTTTAAATTTAATTCAGCTACAGTTTTTTGTTTGTTTGTTTTTTGTTTGTTTGTTTTTTTTAACAGGTGGTGTCAGAAGTGGGATACGAAGTAGAGCTTTTAGCAACCCTCAAGAGTGCCAAGTGATGAGGTACCCATCAGGCCCACTGTGTCCATTGTTTTCTCTGAGCAACTGAGGATTGTGGTAAGTGCTCTCTTGGATTCTGAAGCTTCACAGATCTGTGTTTTGAGCTCTCTGAGTTTCTTTGAGCAAATCTCTGATCCAAATTGGGTTTGGAACTAATGACAGAAATAGGACTGGGCTCAGGATTGGACTGGATCTGATAATTAATTAGCTTGGATTCAGTTAGAGGTCTCTTACATCTGAATGGGTCAGAAATAAAATGGCAGTAAGTTAAAATATTGCAGGTGGTATAAGTATTGTCTTTTGAAATTTTGCAGGAATTTTTGTATTCTATCCATTCGTTTATTTTTCTTGCATGCTTAGTGTATTAGTCTGTTTTCATGATGCTGGTAAAGACATATTGGAAACTAGGAAGAAAAAGAGGTTTAATTGGACCTATATTTCCACATGACTGGGAAGGCCTCAGAATCACGGCAAGAGGTGAAAGGCACTTCTTACATGCTGGCAGCAAGAGAAAAATGAGTAAAAAGCAAAAGCGGGAACCCTTGATAAACTCATCAGATCTTGTGAGACTAATGCACTATCTTGAGAAAAGCATGGGAAATACTGGCCCCCATGATTCAATTACTTCCCCCTGGATCCCTCCCACAACACATGGGAATTCTGGGAGCTACAATTCAAGTTGAGATTTGGGTGGGGACACAGCCAAACCATATTACTTAGGTAAGGAAAAAAATATCATTGGCTAAGTTGATCAAGAGAACCTGAGAGACAAAGCCAATATTTGAAGTAAAAATGGAAAGCATAGTTTCTGAAGATCTGAATTCCTTCTAGCTTATGCATGCATAATTATTAGGCCCCAGAAGCAGCAAGGCTTACAGAAACAGTAACATCTTACTGAAATATAAAGTTACAATGGAGCATTCCAAATAAACAACACTGCACTGAAGAAGTACATTCGAAAATGAAGACTCCCAAAGTATTCTCTTCCAGGGACACTTGTATTGATATGCAGAAGTTTCAAAACACATTTCATTTTTTTATTGAGTATTTTATTTTTATTTAAAGGCTTTTTGAATAGCAAATAAAAAGCTTAAGCAACTAATTGATAAGAAAAATCAAGACTGCTAACCTTTTGGCTTAGTTGGTATCCCACCCCAAAGGTGGAAAGAAAGCTATCCTAGATAAGGTGTCTATAAAAGGTAGGCTCACAGGCAGAATAGGCTTGTTTCTTTTATAGATATGTCCATCCTGAGTCCAGGCATTAAGAATGCTTTCTTGTCCCTAATTGAAGGGCTCCATACTGAACTTAGTAATTTTATCTAAGAAACAGTATCTAAGTTAAAAAAGAATACCCTACTAAACTAAAATACACCTTTCTGATATTTAATTGGCTATCTTGAAACTCTTTCGTAAAAGAAATTCACATCTATTAAGGAAATCTCCAATTTTAAGGATATCTGCAAATGCATATTCAAAAATCTTACTATTCTTTTAAATTTACATGTTAAGTCATATGTTTATTTAAGGTGCTTTTCTGGCCATCTTGTCTTAAGCGAATTTTTACTTTAGCAGTTTTTTTCCCCTTGGTTTGAGCAAATTATGATACAATATTTAGGCCTGAAATCTTAGTTCTGTGTTTATGAAACATAATTTTTTTGTTCCACCTAAAAGTTTTTCTTTTAGAAATGCAAATTTTTCGCCTAGGTAACAATTGCTTATGGCAATGAAACAGGTAACTGGAAGATTGATAGACTGAATGGGGAAAAGAAAAAAATATATATATATTTTAAAGCTGGTAAATGGAAATCCTTTATGAGAGATATAAGATCTGCTCCTGTGTGTTTGTATGTCTCTATATATTATATGTATGTGATGGTTGGTAAATAAAGCTAGTTTAAAAATTATTGGTAAAATAGAAATGGATTCAGAATTATCAGTTAATTGTAATTAGATACTTGCTTGATTTGACTGTGAACTTAAGTCTTTACAGTTGCTGAATTCAGGGTTCTGGATAGGTGGCCATAATAAAGTCTGGAGACATGTTCTTAGTGCATAGACCAGCAGCTATAAGCCAGAATCGAGCCAAATTTAGCCCCTTCTTTCTCTGCTTTTCCGATTTCGCCTCCTAGATATTTTAAGAGGGGTTGTATCCTCCAGGTATAGTCTTCATAGCTCTATCTTCTGTCCTTATAGTGCTGACTTTCATAGTCCTCCTGGGTGCCACGTGGCTCCTTGAAACGTGGAATGACTGGAGAAAGACATTAGGAAGGCTACCTGTGTCATAGCATCAACACTCTTTTCAGTAATTTAAAATCTTAGAATTATGTTATGTTAAATTAACCTTTTCCCCATTTGCCCCAAGTATACTCACCAGTAGTGCTTGTAGATGCAGCATTTACCCCGAGATGATTTTGCCATGAAATATCTCACTTTTGTTATTATTTTCAAATTTCTCAAGCATATTGACTTTGCAAATGAAAAACATCATTCTCTTTATAGCATTCTGTTTTTTAGTAGTGGTATTTCCATGTGCAAAATATAGTAATTCTCAATTGCTGAAAATGTCAAATTCTAGAAAACGTAGCATTACTACATGTAACCTTAACATGATTTTTGAACAGTTGTTAGACAAAGATTCTTTGGTGAATTCAATTTTTCCAAAACAGACCATTCTGATGATTCAGATGATTCTGATGTTAGATCTGTTTAGAAAGAACTCCTAAAACAGTTTTTATATTTTATTGTCATGTTGAAAATCACTTAGATTTGCTTCAGCTTCAAGGAGCATGTTTTTGTAAAATTAAATGAGCGCTACCAGCAAGCTGTGCTTCTTTTTTTCTAAATGGGAAAAGGGTTAAGTAATAAATAATCATAAAATGTCTGATTCATCTGTAAGTTAAGATACTGAAATATTAATTATTAAACATGAGTTTAAGTCTAGGTACTTTGACATTTTTATATGGTATTTAAATCTAAATATATATAGATCTGTTGATAAACAATAATTTGAAGAACTATTTTTCTAAAAAATTATAAATATTTTTTCCACAAATACTGATATCAAACAGTTCAGAATTGCTTTCTAGGGTTTTCACTACATATTAGGGTAACTAATATTTAAAAAACTACTAGATATGAAAGAAACAATTCTGTATACAGTCTATAAACAAAAGCAATATATTTTTTTGATGAAGAAATATATAAAAGAACAAAAGTGTGTGTTAAAAACTGGTTTGAAGTTAAAGTTTTCAAATTGAAGAAATAAAAAATAAATCAAAATGACTATAGAAAGTCAGGGAAACATGTAAAACAAAAGTCTTATGGAAATTTTGTTTTTAAAAGATGACAGATTTGATAAATTTATTTTTGAAGTTTTATTAAAATTAGTTTTAGTATTGATACACTAATACCACAGTAAAATTTACTTTTCTCTTTTGAACAAAATTTTGTTTACTATTAACAAGACACAGTAAAATATTTTTGTCTTTTCAGTAAACTGCAAAAATATGAAGAAGAAAGAGGAAAGAAGAAAGGATAGATGCTATATTATGCTGTCTTAAGGCTTCTGATTGGAAAACTGAGTGTCCTTTATCAAAGCTTACAGGTATTTGCTTTTAAAAATATTTTAATTATCACTTTGGTTGAATGAATGACTATTGTTTTATGGTGATTTGTGATCCTATTTTGGTTCAATGTTTTAAGACTTTAACATATTTGACAGGCTTCCCAAAATCAAATTTCCCCTTCAAAATTAAGTCTTTGTTGACCTCTAACTTCGGGATGTTACAGAGGGCCCATGAAGCATTTGAAAGAGAGGTAAACTGGATTATTTGACATGTTCATTTACATGCGGTGCACTGTCAAATAAGAAATAATGTTTAACCTTCTTCAGATCATATTTTAGTGAAGTTATTAATATATGTTCCAAAACTGTATGGGATTTCTAAAATTCTGATATGTGTGAATATATGCTATCAATCATAATTATGGTTATTACATCAAGTTATTGTAGACCACAGAAATAATCAAATTTCCTTGCCAACTGTGTCTTTAACTATGACTGTTTAAAGTCATTTCCACAGTTAATTGCTTCTTTCAGATGCAGTTTCTGAAAACATCGCAAGCACACAAAATCCTAGAATATGGGGTATTTGAGGAAGTCCCTTCACGAATGGATGGAAAAGACCCCGAGAAACATTCTAGAATATGGGTTTTTGATCACATTAGAAATATATTATTTGGACTTTAAGAATTCCCAAAACTTGAATGAAGAGATTAACTGGTTTATAAACTGCTAACCCAAGCAAGACAAAAAATAATAGAATACCAGGAAAATACTTTGCCAGATTTTCCTGCTAAATCAGCCAATACTGAAATTGTTTATATATACAGTTTCAATGAACTCCAAGGTCTAAGTACAATTATCTATGATAACCCATAATTATCAGTTCTATGCACCTAAATTGGAGAAATAACTGGTATTCAAAAGGACATAAGTTCAGTAGTAAATATGAACTCTGGAAGAACCAGGATGACCACCTTGTCCTTCCTGAGTCCTTAAAGCTTTTGTTATTAAAATTCTGCATTCCATGATTCTTCATGGAAAAGGAAAAATTATCCAAATTAAGTATATATATTAGTGTGATAACTTCTAAATTACTAAAATAGTTTATGACCAATGATTTCCTGAGTCATTAAAGCTTTTGTTATTAAAAGTTCTGCATTCCATGATTCTTCATGGAAAAGATAAAATTATCCAAATTAAATGTATATATTAGTGTGGTGACTTCTAAATTGCTAAAATAGTTTATGACCAATGTTTACTCTGTCAAACACATATTCCTGGGAAGACAATCAAAACTTTAGGTATATTCTGCTACTTCATGGGCCATTTAAACATTTATAGAGGGATTTCATTCAGTTGTCATTTTTAATTCATGTTTTCTGGTTGTATAAAAGCTTTTCCATGCTAGAGGGCTGATGTTATAACAGTAGATCATTATGCCACAGTATATTATCACCAGGAAAAGAAAACTTCCTCTGGTTCACTGACTGAGGACAAGTAACCCCTTCACAATCTAGAACCCCAAGGTTGGATCTTCGGAGAACATCAGAAAAACACTGCCCTTGTTATCCACACTGCAGTAAAATTTCAAGACCTTGAACCTTGGGTTCATAATCTCACAACTCAGAAGGCTCCCTCCACACTTTTCAAACTTTACATCCATTAGAATCATTAAGGTAAAGCTAACCAGGGAAGTTTCTCCCCAGAAGAAGACAGCATCCTTGATGTGGTCAGCTTTTCCCCAAAATGACAGATCAAGACTTCTCTACTATCATGAGACTCTTATCTTTAATTTTGTTCACTGCTTATACCTCTATGAAATATAGAAGTGAAAAGGAAGTCTGTTTTTTGCATTCATGGAGTATACTTATGTTTGTGAAGGGTTTTGCAGTCAACCTTATACATGGATAACCTCATGCCTTAATCAATGGAATATGAAGTCCCAATGTAGGTGAGAAATTTTAATGGTACATATATTGCCTCATAGTCAGAAACAGAACATTGGTCCATCCTTCTTAACCTACACCAAGGGTAAAAAAGGACATTTTTGGGAGGCCTTTACTCTTCTAAAAGGGCATCGTTTGTTAGATCCTTTTTTCCATAGTTTGGATTAAATGAAGTAATGATGAGACGGACGGATCACGAGGTCAGGAGATCGAGACCATCCTGGCTAACCCAGTGAAACCCTGTCTCTACTAAAAAATACAAAAAAAAAAAAAAAAAAAAAAAAACTCGCCGGGGGGGGGGGGGGGCGCCTGTAGTCCCAGCTACTCAGGAGGCTGAGGCAGGAGAATGGCGTAAACCCGGGAGGCGGAGCTTGCAGTGAGCTGAGATCCGGCCACTGCACTCCAGCCTGGGCGACAGAGCGAGACTCCGTCTTTAAAAAAAAAAAAAGAAAGAAAGAAATTTATTCCTCATAATAGGCTGTATAGCAGATTATACTCTAAATTCTACGGTTACACAACAGACTTCAAATTCTCTTGTGAAAGTTATGCTAAATAATAGAATAGCTCCAGATTACTTACTGGCTAAACTGAGATGTATCAGTGCAGCTGCTGGCACTTCTTGTTGTCCATGGCGAAACACATTACATTGGGTATTACAAAGATTTAGTTGTAAGGCACTGATGAAGAGACTGCTTGGTTAAAGTGAGTAGGCCCTTTAGCTAATTCTTGGACCTATTTGATTTTAGTTGGTTTATTTTATGGGGACCCTAGCTAAGGAGCGTATCTTCCTGATAGTTATAGTAGAAGTCTCCCTTGTGCATGTATCCTCTTGAAAGTTTTAAATGTTTGCGCTCAGCCATCTCTAGAATGTCAGATGTTCTCTCTTCAACTGGAATGACAAGAGCTGAAAGAAATGTGTGACCATGAGGGAACCATAACCTGTGAATGATATGCTGAAACCAGAAACCCAAAATGATGGTAACTTAGAGTGGCACTAAGACCCTAAGTTTTGGTCATACTCTCACCTAAGTGAGAATATGACTGAAACAAGGGAAGTTTTAAACAAAACTTTACATCCATTAGAACCATTAAGGTAAAGCTAACTAGGGAAGTTTTAAACAAAAGTTCCCTTGTTTTGTTTAAACAAGGCCCCAAAAGATCAGACCAAACCAAAATGGAGTCACTCATGCTAAATGTGTCGTAATCAAACTAAGACTTTAAGGAAACATGTAGTTCTTAGAAAAGATCAGGTTTTGTTATTCTCCTATAAACAGGGCATTCCAGAATAAGAGTGTACCCCTTACTCTAACCTTACAAAAAAATAATGACCATACAAATGGTTTTTATCTACAAACAGTGATGCAAAACAATTCAAAATTACTTTCTATCATTTTCACTAGAAATTAAAGTCACTACAAGCTAAAAACTACTAGATATGAGAGAAACAATTCTGCATATAGACTGTATAAACTAAAGCAAGATATGTGTTTGATAAGGAAAGTGATAAAGGCACAAAAGTGTGTGTTAAAAATGTTGTCACGGTATTGTAGAAGAGTTCAGCATCTATCAGTAATTGACAAATGCAGCAGGAACATACTCAGTAACGATATAGTTAACTTGAACACTAGCCATCAAGTTGATCTAAATGGCATTTATTGAATACTTCATTCAATGAGGGCAGGATACACAAATTTTTCAAGCTCACATGAGACGTTCACCAAGATAAGCCATATTCTAAACCTTGAAACACCTCAACGCGTTAGAAGAACTGAAATCATACAAAGTATTCTGTCAAATCAGAAAGTAAACAGGAAGTCAATAATGGAGTGAAGAAGTTTAAAAATAATACAGAATGGAAATGAAGAAATAAAACGGTCTTAACAGGCAAATGGCATGATTGTCTATGTAGAAAACTATCTTCAGGGAAACTATTGAAAGTAATAAGAAAGTATAGCAAGGTTTTAGATTCAAAGGTTGATATACAAAATTTATTTTTTTATATGCCAGCAATGAACAACTGGAATTAGATATTTTAAAAAATAGCAGAGATTTAAAATAGCTTTGTCAACATAGTGTTGATTGATTAATTTTATTACTTATTTAAACAAATGAGCAACACAGTGCCCATTTTTATACAATCTGTTAATACCAAGAGCATCTGCTAGATTACCAGAGCTACTCTGAAAGAACACCCGGTAATCTCTTTTGTTTTTTACCAAAGATTGGGCAGATTTTCCAAGCAATGCCATTCCCCTTGACACAATAAATTATTTGGAACAATTATTTGATTACAAAAAGGCCAGACTCATTTTTATCTATTATTTCATTCATGCAGTAAATTTAGTATCCACATACCTCTTGAGTTTGCATTGCAAAGATAGAGCCAGAAACTATTTATTCTAAGGCCACAGGATAAATTTCTGTCCAGAAGCTTTAATAAGGACAGAAATGTGTGAATATATGGAACTTTCAAAGCCTCTATTATTAGCTCTTTTATCAGGCTGATAGGAAACCCTCCAGGAAACTTGTCCACCAGATTTTAAATGCAGTACTTGTAATGTGGGTGAACTGTGTCCTTCATGAGACCTCCATAATTTTCTAAATTTTCTAGCCTGCCTACAATTGACCTTCCTTACCATCTATAAGGGTAGGATTCTCTACTCCCAACGTTAGGCCACTTTTTCTGCAGGACTTTGTAAACTTTGGCTCCATATAAATTCAAACATGACACTTCATATATGGTCTTGGTTGCACAATAGACTTAAGTTACATCCTGGTTAAAGAATTAAAAAGATATTGATGATATTATAGAAATAATTATGTTACAGTGTAAAGTACAGAAACTTAGTAAAAGTAACTGCTTCAGATTTCTGGGGAGATCTTATGTCTTTGGCTTCATGTTCCAATATGGTTTTGCATAGCTGTTAAAGAATACTTTCTTTTTCTAAGATTTTGATTTTTTTTGTTAATAATTCATTGCATTACTCTTATTTGTAAAAATATTATTTCTCTTAATTGCTGATAAGTATGTTTATTTTCTTTTTGCCCCACAACACTACTTATCTGAGCTCCTATGCCAAAAATCACATCATGATATGCCATCAAATATATTTTAATGGCTGTTAGTCAATTAGATTATCTCTCAATATTGTTGAAAGTGAACACATTTAAAAAAAATCACATCATTTTTTGAAAGGATATGCTAATCAATTGTTAAACAGCTCCTCAAAAAAATTAAACATAGAGTTAGTTATATTATGACCTAGCAATTCCTAGGAATATACCTAAGAAAATAGGAACATTTGTCCACGCAAAAATTTGTATACAAATATTTGCAGCAGTATCATAATAGCCCAAAATTGGAAACAAGCCAAATGCTCATCAAAAGATAAGTGAATAAATAAAATATGGAATATTCTTACAAATAAAAGGAATGAATTACTGATAATTGATACAATATGGATGAACCTTGAAAACAGTAGACTAACTGAAAGACAATGGTCATAAAAGATCATGTATTAGGCCGGGCGTGGTGGCTCAAGCCTATAATCCCAGCACTTTGGGAGGCCGAGGCGGGCGGATCACGAGGTCAGGAGATCAAGACCATCCTGGCTAACACAGTGAAACCCCATCTCGACTAAAAAAATACAAAAAATTAGCCGGGCGTGGTGATGGGCGCCTGTAGTCCCAGGTACTCGGGAGGCTGAGGCAGGAGAATGGCGTAAACCCGGGAGGTGGAGCTTGCAGTGAGCAGAGATCGCGCCACTGCACTTGAGCCTGGGCGACAGAGCGAGACGCCGTCTCGGAAAAAAAAAAAAAAAAAATTCATGTATCATGTATTGTATGATTTCATTGATATGAAATGCCAGTAACAACATTTAGAGAGACAGAGAGTATCTCGGTGTTTTGCTGGGGCTGGGGGTATTGGATGAAATAGGATGCGACTGCTGGCATGGGGTTTATTTTTGGAGTGACAAAAAGTTTAAAAATTGTGCTGATTATTGCCATAACTCTCTATATTTACTAAAGTCCATTCAATTGCACACTTTGGTGATTTTTTTGTCAGGTAAAACATATCAATAAAGCAGTCACAAGTATATTTTCATTGTCTATCAAGTACAATTTAATCAGATTTTATTTAAAATTGTTGGAAACAATTATACAGAAATGACATTATTTTCTCATTCTAGCATCAACAAACATTATGCAAATATTTATTCCCTGGGGCTAGGTACAATAGTAATATCTGGATGAGTGCAAAGAGTTTCTTTGTTTTATGAAGTGAGACAGGAAAATCAGCAGTCTTAAGAAAAAAAAAAAAATATATATATATATATATGGCATTGGTTCATATGCATGTATGCCCCTTTGGAAAGAAGTTCTGTACCTCTTGAGTACATTTTCTAGTGTAAGATGATTGGTCTAGAGCTGATCTGTCCAAAACAGTAGCTGTTAGTTACAGGGGACCATATACGATTAACAAAATTTAAAAAGTATTTTCTTTGCTCAACTAGTTACATTTCAAGTACCCAATAACCACATGTGACTATTGGATTAAACATTTGGCAAAGTGTAGATATAGAAATTTTTGTTGCTTCTGAAAGTCAAAAGTAGGAACGTTTCTTTTCGTAACTGTGTAAAAGACTGCATGTCACCTCTGTCAAATATCTATATAAGAGAAATAACTACTCAAGACCGTTAATTTCTGAAAATTACTAATTCATGAGCCAAAGAATATTTCCCCTGCAGAGAATTAGGAAAGAATCAGGACCCATGATCCTTTACTTTCTATTGGTAAATGAGTTTCTCATAATGCTAAAAATATATTTTAAAAATCTAAGATAAAACACTCATACACATATAAAATGAACACATGTCAGAGATATTATTTAACTCCTTAGTTTATGACAGAACCAGTGAGACATTACAACTATTTCAAATAATTCAGACACACTCAGGTACACATACAGGCAATCATGAACACTGAAGCAAATTTACAAATGAACAAGAAACTGTTGTCCAAATCCACAAGACAATTGCCAATTGTATCACCATCTGATGTAATTATTTGCATTTCTATGGAAAGAATAATTTGCATTAGCTGTATTGTAAGGCTTCTATTGAAGCAAGTAACCTGAAAATGTAAGGAAGGAAGCCAGAACACTCATTTATCACTATGCCTATTTCAAAGCATTTCACAATTTTTCCTGATAGTAGGTACAGGGAAAACATCTATGATAAAACAAAAAACTTGTAAACTTAAACATGAGGCCAAATTATTCAGTTTAGTTAAAAAAAAAAAGGAATGATAACACATACTACTTGTTTTTATCTTTTACTTGCCAACAAGATATTTTAGCTGTTCATGGTTTATTAGAATAATTTAAAATATTTAACAATGGTTGTTTATAATAATTCTATTGTGTTTTTAATATTGGGGAAAACAATGATGTACTTTCCATAAAGTTAACTAATGAAAATCTGGGTTTTTCTCTTTCTCTACACGAATACGCACACACAGCATTATGATTAATTAATATGGAATAAATTTTAGGGTTCATTTTATATAAGTTCAGTTGCCATATTTTGAAGATAAATATACCCAAATAGTCAAATAAATCTAAAAAACCTCCCAACTCCCAACTTCATTAAAAAATGATGCAAATCTGAATTTAGAAAATATATTAGCTTATCATTGGCACTTAATAAGATATTTAAAACTGTGGATTCCAGAAAGAATTTGGACATATTTATTTCATGTAATTCAGGAGAGTACATTGATTGAAAAGCCCTCTGAACACCTCTCTTTACTGTATCCTGGCTGCAACATTTGGAGAGACAGCACTGAGAGATATACCTAATGTAAATGATGAGTTAATGGGTGCAGCACACCAGCATGGCACACGTATACATACGTAACAAAACTGCATGTTGTGCACATGTACCCTAGAACTTAAAGTATAACAACAACAACAAAAAAATTTAGTCAGGAAAAAAAGAAGTTTCCTCAAATGTCTAACAGGGCAAAACATAATAGATAAATGCTATCTGGTACTTAGATATTTATGCAGGCTTCAGCTCTATTACTTCCTCGGTAGCTAATTACAATTAAAACTAATTGGCTTAATACATCGAGTTCTTGGAAAATGCCTAGTCTAATCTTTAGTATTTCTGCTGGTATTTTTTGAATTGTGTTTTGAATTTTCTAGCAGTAAATTTACCTTTGTAGCAATATATGCTGAATGAGTCTTACCTTGCAGAAGTCCCCAAAGACTCTGAAAATAAATAAAGTATTACTCTAAGCAGAACTGAAAAGGAAGATACATAAATAGCCTTAAAATCAAGGATTATGTCAGAAACAGAGGAGCCTTTAGTCTAAAGTTAATTTAGAACTCTAACAACTGCCCCATGTGTCACAACGTCTATCCTCTAGCTGATGGGGCTACAGCCTCTTCTTGGTTCCGTGTGAGCTCAGAGACACGCACTCTATTGTCTTCTGTTCCTCTCAGTCCCACTGAGGTTTTCTCATACAAGTACAAGTAATCTTTCAGCTGAAATGTTGAGGAGACAGCTTTGCTGATGTATAGGATTTCCCACTTTTTGCAGCTTCCTGTTTGGTATTCTGCTCTACAAATTCTAACCACTTCAATCTCTTCAAACATTGACCCTGTTTCCTTTCATCAGAGATATCACTGGCCTCTTTTTGGGTTTCAACTCCCTACTTTGCAATCTGGAAACTGCCTCTTGTAGTAATGGGATAGGGGGACAGTTACAAGGCTCACGTAATGTTTTCATAATATCACAGACCATTGTCCTGTAATGCACATCTTTCAATGGCTATTTGGAGGATTTTGTAATTATTTTACAGGAGGAATTTCCGATAGCAGTTCATCTTTAATGAATACAAGCAAACACAACAATACTTTTTATTTTTAGAATATGTATTTGTGTGTAAAGCTCCTTCATAACGTGAAGATATTTTTTATTTTGTTTTGTAATACAAAAAAATGTGCATTATTTACATTGTATGTTTCAGCATTCCACTAAGCACACTGTTTTAACCCTTGTAAGAAAATACGCTAGTTATGAGAGCAAAGCTGGGGGAGATAATACAGAATCTAGAAACTTTGGGAAAAATGGTAACGGAGGAAAGTGACAAATGTTAAATTAATGTAGACTGTCTAACATGTTTATTGTTTCTCAGGCATCTCTAGTATGAAGACATACCCAATAACAGTACAGAAACACAACTATTAGTGATAATTTGGCAACTATCGTAAACCTGAACTATTGTAGGGGGAATGTGAGGTGGGGCTTTTTTCACGTTCATAAAAAAATAAGCTAAATAAAAAGTATAGTGTCAAAGACTATAGATAGGTGTATGTTTTTATTTGAAAAGTTCTCTTTATTTTTCAGATCTTAGAAGTTCTATTTTGTTAAAAAACAAAATTGAAGAGTGAAAAAGCGGAAGTAGAAATCCTGATAGCTTTCTAGTAGCTCGTTGATGAGAGACGCAAAAGGGAATTTGATATAATCTCTTGTTCATTCTGAAAGGGTTTTACACTCACTTATTTTTTAATATTTATTTTACATTAGAAAAAGAACAGATTTGTTTTCTAAAAAAATAAAAATTAATAATAAAATATATATGCTGTCTTAAGTTAAATTTTATCTGCCACTATAAAATAGAATCATACATGTCTATATAGGAAATATATTGTTTTATATAATTTGTATCTTACATATTTTAATGTGTTATTGTTCATTTAATTTTAGAATCAATATGTGCTATGTCATTCTAAATTTGCTATAAAAGAGTTATTTGTATAGCAGGTAATATGCATTATTATAAAAAAAGGAAGAATGGGTTACAACTACATTATAATAAATATTCAGAAAAAGATAAAATATCATTACATGCAAAACTATGAGTGTCTTATATAGCAACATATAAATACACTGCATTAATCTAAGTTGTTCTCATAACTTCTACCAGAAGCATCCTGAGGGAAGGAAAAACAGATTGATGGGTGCAGCCCCTGAGTTTCTTATTCAATAGTTTCCAAGTGAGGTTAATGTTGCTAGTCTTAGGACCATACCTTAAGAAAGGATTCACTAGAAACAAGCTTCTTTTGAGATATTTAGCAATATGTCAATATATGTGTATTATATCTATATAAATATGTTTTTGTTAATGTGCTTTCTGTCGTTTAAAATACTTAAATGAATAATAAATTACTTGATTAAAATAATGACAGAAAATATGTGACCACAGTTTTGCAAAAGGAGCAAAAATAGCATAAACTCCAAAATTGTCTGTAGTACTAAAAACGTATCATTCTATCAAAATACTTTCTAAATAAAAAATCCATAGTCCCAGAGGAACAGCAGTAATGTCCAAAGACAATTAAAAATAATTTTTATTTACTGCATGCTTTGTACAACTTTTCTGAAGGAAACTGTTCTTCCTCTTTAGGAAGTCCCTGTAGATACATTTTGTTTATTATACTTCTACATTTCCTGCTTACTACCATTCACACTTATACTTTTTCAAGTTTTCTGTCAATTTTAAGAAAAATGTTATCTTGTTTTTCCTTATATAGTTTTTGAATTTTAACTGTTTTTTACAAGATTATGTGCTAGATTAATTGGCATAGAACCATGTATCTTTCATCTTATGCAAGTATACTTCATTCAGAATCGCTAAAGGATAATTGAAAAAGAAATTAATTTTCCTTTTGGGAGTATTTTTCATAACCAAAACTTAATAAAAACTGCAGTTTAACTGTAATTACATGAAAATTATTTAAAATGAGATCTATAAAGTGATGCCAAAATTCTTGCTATAGAAGTGACTTTCTCATTTAAATCTCTGCCATTAGCTTTCATTTCCTATGAGATCAAACTCAAACTTTACATCCTCATCATATTAAATCCCTGTTTTCTGAAGCTGTCCTACTGCACTTCAACTGCTAGGTAATATTCTAGAGATGCAGATTTAAAAATGGAAATAAATGATCACTCATCTCTTCAGATTTACAGGTGTACCTCTGCTTTCTTCTCACACATAGAATGTTATCCTTTCCTCCTCTTCCCTTACACATTATGTACTGGTTAATGAAGAATTATTTCTAGTTCTAAATGTTTCAAGAAACAAGCCTCAGTAATTCCTAACAACATGTTTCTTCTCACATTCCTGACTTTTCCTACAGATTTTTTTCTGAATTATATGTATTTAGAAATTGATTGTATTGACTTCTAAAGGTTTTTAAAAATCTTTCATTGCTTTTTTATGTAGTATACGTACTGTCCTCCATAAGAGTGTTAATTTCTCAGGCAATTTTTATATGTTCTATAGTTCCAAGCAATTGGCAAAATTAAGTCACTCCAAACACTAATATTAAATTAATTTATGAATTAGTTTCTCAAGCAAAGTGACAGATGATCTAGAATGAATTAGAACAATTTGCCTGGGAGGAGTTAAAATACAACTCTTTAAAATGAAAATATTCTGTGTTGAAGTTGAATCAAAAATTAGACAATTACATTAAAGATGGGTGCTTGGACAGAGAATGATTGAATCTCTAGAAGTTAGAGTTGTTAAAGAGTTTGTAGAAGCTCTGTTTTATGTTTTTAAAAGGAGGGGATATTTCACTTTTTGTAATGATTTCCATGTAACTCTCTTTTAGAGTAGAGGTATTTATTAGTAGTCCCTCAGATCTGTCCTATTCCTACAATTACATGCTTTAAAAGAATAACACAATTGCTACTGTCCTTGTAGAAAGTGAAAAAGAGTTGAATTTAAAATGGTCAGAGTAACTTTCTGTGTGTTAAAGTTTACCTCTAAAATCACTGTACACTGTGTTTTTAGTACAGAGTGCATCACTTGTGCAATAACACAAAGGCTGACAGAAACAAGAAGTGTTCTTCTCACACATTCTACATTTGAGAAGAAAGCAAAGGTACCCTTGTAATTATACGTCTTTATTGTTTAATATATAATAATTTTAAATATTTAGTTTTAAAAAGTAATTATTGCTAGTGACATGTGAATGTTCACGAATAAAGAAAATTTGAATACAATAAAGGGATCACTATGATTGGAATCATCTGGCAGAGTTTTCAAAGTTTTAATGACCTTAGGCTCTGCTCTTCCTTGAAACTATTACAATGCATTTGAAATGGAATGTTATGACACATGATAGTCAAAATTTCTATTTTTTTCTCTACCAAAATTGTTAATGCTATATTTTAGAGAAAAATACACCACATATTGTACCCCATAAATATGTAAAATTTTATGTGTCAATAAAAATAAAGTAAAACTTAAAGGGCTAAATGCTTATTAATATGAAAACAAAGCAAAAAACTCACTGTATATTAAAAAATAAAAATGAAAACAAATAACAACTAGCTTTTTATCATAATACATCTCAACCAAAGGCAATGTATATTTGTATATATATGTATAAAAATATATAATAAAAGATGAGAAACATGCTGACTAATTTATTATTTGTAGTTATTTGATTAGAATCTCAAGAAGAAAATGGACTTGATTGAAAGAAGCCAAGACTATGATTCTCACAAATATTCTTAAAATGATTGTCTTTGGAATCTCGTAATGATCTCTAATATTTCATAGAAAGCCTAATGGAGTTTTTCTGCTTGTCTGTCTTAGGCTACAAACATTTGGTTAAGGATTATCTGTTGCAACTAGGAAGTTCAATCCAGTTTCAGCAATAATGTTTACTATTATATGTTTTAACATCTATTAAATAAGTATTTTGAAGTGTGGTATTCCTGGTGGGAGAGGTGAGCCCTATCAGAGCATTCAGACTCTAAGAATTGCAATGCTTTGGCTCTAATGGGGTTAACTTATTAGGAAAATGCTCTCAGTACTCTACTCCGAGAAGTGCTGTGGCAAGGAGCACAACAGGGAGAGGCTAACTTAATACTTGTGACAAAGTGTGACATGAGAGTCAACAGTGTCAAGGGAAAGGATATAGAGAAACTGCACCTAATATTGAGAGAATATAGTGTGGTGGTAGAAGACTATTTAATAAAAATAGGTAAATGCTTTTACTGAAGATAATAAATGCCTTTGTATGGCCTGCCAGACTTTTTCTAGATAATTTTCACTATCATGTCTGTTATATTGTTCTGTTACGTCGCCCAAAAATCTAATTGTGTAAGATCCAGTCCAGATCTAGCCACACAACCTGAAGAATTTAAAAAACCATGTTTCCCTATATGTCTGTATTGACCACATGAAACAGCTACATTAATAGTAGTCAATTTTAAAGGACAACTAAACATTGGAAATCAAATAATAATGGTATAAGATATGAATTATAATCCTTAAAGCTAATGTAAAGCTAATAGAATCCCTAAAACTAATATTAATAATGTCATATTTAACAATGATATGATTCCAGCATAGATATGGTTGTTTTTAGTTCATTTCTGTATTACCTGACATAGACCAAGAAAGCAAAATACATTAGTCACGAAAATTTTATAAATAATTTTAAAAATGGAAATGCTATCTTGACTTTATAAATCACATGTAGATTATTGTATAGTATTACTATACAACAGATTCAGTTGAATCATTATGCCATGTATGCAAATATGAAGTTGCTTCAAATGGATCTAAAATGTTTTTAAGTTCAGTTTTTCCCTACGCTATGTATCTGAGGGTATAATGCTGTAAAATAACAATTAACAAATTAGTTATACAAAGACATAATCTACTTTATTTAAAGACATAATTTTTTATTTATTTTAGAAAATGATGCTATAAAAATATTTGCAACTTACAAATAAACTTGAAAAATTGTAGACGTCTTTAATAATAATTTGAATCTTCATTTTTCACATTCTTTACATTTTTCTTGCTTTAATTTTAAGCCACTGTGAGAATTTAGTCAAGTATATCTCAGAGTTTTTACCCAATGTTACTTGAAGAGGTTATCATTGTAAAGTCTGATGTTTTTAGCTTATAATTAGAAACACATCTGTATATTACAGGAGTATTCTATCCTGTGTAAGGTTTGCATGTTATTTGGCACCATTGAGGTAGCATGATATACTGCATTGAATTAGACAAAGTAAAAGTACTTTACAAGATAATTGCTTTTAGATCTGACAGCTCTTGGCACTCTTGGTTGTTTGTAATCCAATTTACTAGAGCTTTGCTAGTATAAAATCCATCTCCTTTCAATTGTCTGCACACTGTAAGTTTATAAGCATTAGTGGTTGGGAATAATATATTTTGTTTTTTTAAAGGATACGACTACTAACAATAGATGGCAAGGTACCTAAAAAAAGCATTGATTGATATTGTCAGCCCTCCAAATCCACAGTTCCTGTGTCTATGGATTCAGTCAACTGTGGATAGAAAATATTGAAGGTAAAATTTTTAAAAATTTATAAAAAATACATCAATAACAAATAATACAAACAAAACATACAACAACGATGATTTATACAGCATTTACATTTTATTCGGTATTATAAGTCATCTACAGAGGACTTAATGTATACAGACAGATGTGCGTAGGTTATATGCAAATACTACACCATTTTATACAAGGGATTTGAGCATCTTTGCATTTTGGTAGCTGGGGAAGTTCCTGGTACCAATCCCTTCTAGATACTGAGAGATTATAGTTGAGAACAATGTCAAGAAATAACTGACAAATTTAAAAGGAGGAAGTCAGTGAAAGAAAAGTTTTAATCATTGAGTATAAGGGTGTCTGTTAGGGATTCACAGTAACAGTGAAAGTATATGTAAAGAAAATGAGAGATGAGAACATAACTAGCATTAAATTAAACTAAGAGGGAGGCAAAGCCAGAAGAATCCCTGAACAAACAAAGCCAATTAGGTCTCAAAAGTGACCTCGGTGTTGCTTGATTTGCAAACATAAGCAAAATGTAACTTGAGCTATTTCTTGTAAATTCTGATATTAAAGGAAAACGCAGAAGCTCAATCAATCAGAAACCATCAACAAAGTTATAAATATATAACTAGAGAATTTCCAGTGGAATAGACTAAGTAAGGCAACTTTCTAATTGCAAAGCAATTCAATATTGTCTTTACTTCCATGTTCATCCTATAAAAACCTCCTGGGGGAGCTTCTGAACCACTTCTTGTTTGTAGCTGTCTGATTCATGAATCCCCTTTTCCCTAATAAACTCTTATAACTGTACTGTGTCTCAGTTTACCTTTTAAACAATAGTAAATCTGCTCATATGCCTTTGGAGGATAACATTTTCTACTTAGTGTCTTCTTCAGATGATGAAGGAGCGGTAGACTGAAGTTCGCAGTTAGTCCAGACCATTTCCCTGAATAAATGCCCCTCAACAGTGAATACTGAAGAGCCAGTTTAGCATTGTAAAACATGACTTTTTCTTTGGTCACATCTGCCTGGATCAAGGTGGACAAATTAAGAACAGTTCAATCTTAGGCGGGTAAAGCAGGACAATCTGATTCTCACTTACAAAATTATATCCTGATACTCTATAGGTGGGAACCCATGGATGAAATCTGAAACAACGTGTACGGGCTGGAGTAATTATATTTGGCCATGTGCAAGGTGATGTGTAGAAAGGGGAAAAATCTTTATATAGAATTAAGGAATTCATGATATATAGAGAAGAGCTGTGGCCTGAAAGAGATATGAAAAGACTAGCTATTTAATTGTTTATGTATCTTGTATCCTTTATAGACATGCTATATAATCCTATGCCATTAATAGGGAGAAGTCTTAAAATGTTTAAGTTTAGTTTTATCCTGAATTCATAGATTTTCCATTGGTATACCATATTTTCTATTCATTTCCTGGAGATTATTGGTCTTAAGAAATGTTTGTGCATTTTTAGAGAGAGAGATATATATATTTTTCAATTAAATATGATATATTTTATATTTCACTATACTATTAGCACATATGTACGCATCTATTGATCTAGTTATGTTATAATTATATTTAACATGTACATTTTGCTCAATCTTTAAGCACTATTTCTCCTACTGTATATGATCTCTTTTAAAATCTCAGTTCAATGCCTTAAGCCTTTGCAATGCTTCCTTGAGTCTGTCACATGTATACCTGTGGTGTTCATGCGTAGAATAAGGGATCCTTTTATACATGTATTTACTTCACCAAGATATCCTAGACTTTTTTCCTCTATTTCCCCCATCCAAAAGGGCATCAGAGTTTGTGTCATGGTTTTAACTTTTCATACTACTTCATGACTTAGACTTTCTCTCTGAAAATATCTATCAAAAAGAAATTACAGGAAACTAATTGGCAATCACTTATCCAATTTTTGACTCCCCTCAACAATCTGCCTCTTTATGTTTACACTACAGAATTTTCAGAAAGTTGCCTGTTTAAAAAATAAAATTTCCAATTTTATCTAGAATTTTAGCTGTTATCAGGATAGCCTGTACTTAAGAAAGTAATACAGCCATACCAGAAGCAGAAATGTGGCATTCTTCTTTAAAGCCATGCTAGTATGTTTACTTTAATGATGTATTTCTAGAATTGAAATAGCTACTCATTAAGCATGTACCTTTAAAATTTTTGCCCTGAAAGAATATTGCTCAGGGCAATACTTATACTTCATTCAACATTTTACAGAATTTATCATTTCCTCCATTTTCATCAATTCTGGATATTAACAAACTTTATCATTTTTGTCACCATAAAGGAAGAAATAACTAACCTATCATTGCTTTACATTCTACTTCCTAATTACATATGATGCTCTTGATCCCCATTTGTATTACTTTTCAGCAAATTTTCTGATCATATAGTCATCTGATTTTGTTCTTTATACATTTTCTAAATCTCAGACACAGAGAGTTGGTTAGAAATATTTTCAATCCATGGAAAATTATCAACAATATTGTGTGTTATTTCCCTCTTGTTTTATTTTTTGCTATTCTATCACTTTTTGGTTTTGTCTCTGTGTCTCTGCTATCATCAGTTTTGATTAAGTATGTATTTTCATTTGCATAAGTACATAAGAGGTATTGTGCTATAACTTTTATTGTATTTCCTAATTCTTTGAGGCAACATACATTTAGAATAGTTCTATGTTGCATCTGACTGCTGCATTGTATTTTTCTGATAAGTTCCACCACATTTTACTGATGATATATACTAATGAGGAACATCTAAGTTATTTGACTCCCTGTTAATTGTGTGTAGTTACAGATGCATCTTATTTATCTAATACTGACAAATTGTTTTCTAGAATAACTGCTTAAATTTATTATCTGGCATAATAAAGTAACTTTGCTAATTAATTTACTGTTTTTTTCCTTTACCTATTTCAGTGTAAGCCCCTAGGAAAAAAATCATTCTTAGCTTGTTTATCTTCGTTTCTAGAGCATAACTTCATAGTGTCAAATAGGGAAGACAGTCAATAAGTACTTGCAGAAAGAATAAACACAATTCCTGGTTACAATTCCATGTGATATTTATTACTGTTCATTAAAAATTCTTTAGACCATCTCCTCCAAATGCATAATGTTGAAAATATTCTAAAAGTTTCTAGGTTGACCAATGATCTGAGAATAAATTTACTTTCATTTAGGGACCATGACATGCTTCATTTAAATAAATCTGATTTACAAAAAAAATTAATAGAATACAAGAACTAGACATTTTTCTGAAAGTGTTCACTGTGCAGTTCTTTAATATGTTCTCCTAATTGGCCAAAGAGAGTGATGAAAACAGATAATTACATTTTTAGTAAAGTGTTTGAGCACTGAAGAAACTTCATAAGAAATTGTTAGCAGATGTTGCTCTACAATATTAGTGATAAATATAGATAAAATGTCTGTGAATATATGTTAACAGATCAAATAATTTTTTTCATAAAATAGTTTAGTGTACTCAAATTAGAAACATGTCTAAGCAGGAGTGCAATAAGTCTTTTCGTTTTATAATATTACAAAGATGAGCTCATTCTCTACCTGGAGCATCTCTGGGTTATCTTGAAGAGATACTGTCAATAGTCCAGACTGCTGACATTGATGTGATTGATCCGAATGAGCACAGCTGTCAGGAGCTACATTTTATTTTTACTACAAGGAGAGTTTTCTTTGGAAGTTGTTCCAAGAAGCATACTTTTGCTTTTTCAATAAAAATGTAATAATAATTCAAAAATTTATATTTTACAGAGAAGTTAACTTTCTGTTGTTTTACAGGTTGTCATAATCTAGGAAAGACCCTGAATAAAACCAGTGTGGCATACGAAGCAAGGATATAGTCACTTAGCCACTTAGCACATTTCTTGTTTTGTGAAATGGTTCATTGTGGAAATGTAATAACACCTCAAGAACAAGACTATGATTTCAGAAGCTTTTATTAAGAAGATATCCATTAATGACAAATCTGATTTACAAAAAAAATTTTGTTTTGATTTAATTTTGATTTTAAATTCTTGACTTACAATAAATTTTTTTGTAAAACAGATTTATCAAAGAATAACAAATGTAGTTTGCATTGTATAGCATGAAAATTTTTGTTTTAGAGCATATGAATTAACAGATAAATTATTTCTAAGTTTCTGTAATCATCAACTTATTCTTCCAATATATAAAATAAAAGCATTACCTTTACAAACTGCAACTTATGTTTAAGCTACTGGTTACAGAATATTGTTACAAACTGCCTTCTCCAATTGTAGATCATGTCAGCATAGCAAAAAGTACTGCACACAAAATAATTATGGATATAGCATATTATAATTAATAGAACAAGTGATACAAATGGAAGAGTGCAGTTATTATAGTCAGGAGTAGATGAGTGGTAGTAGAGAAAGCTTCACATCAAACATTTATTTTGGAATCCTCAAATAATACCAATAAATCTTATCTAGATTTTTCCTTTATACTCTGAGTTTAATACCAAATCTAGACATTACTTGTCCAAACACATCTGTCAAATGATAGTGAAGAAAGTTGGCTCTCATCAATGACAACCTGGCTTTAGTGTCTAAGAATTACGTTCACTAAGAGAGTCCTGAAAATATGATATGTATTGAGCCTCAAACTGCTGTATTTTCAGCCTCACAGAATATAGAATTTTTCTGGAGTGTACCAATGTAAATATATATGGCTAGCTAGCCTTTGTGCCGATATATATGAGTGTGTCCATAAGTATTTAGATAGTTATCCTTGGACTGTTTCTGTGGTTAAAATAAATGACTGCATAGTTTTGTAACATCTGTGAAGTAATATTTTTAAAACTACAAAAATTAAAAAATAATTTTTAAACAATGTGAACCTATTGACAGACTTTTTAAAAATTAGGCTTCTAAAAAAAGGGCTCATTTGGGGCATTGATACCTAGATTGAAAATATGTAATTTTCAATGACATCACCTTGAAGTAACAAATGTTCTTTCAGATTGTCTTAACTAAGTTAATATGAATATTTTGATGTAAATCATTGTCACAGTTGAAACGTATTTACTGCATTAACAAAATAGTCATTTCAACTAATAATAAATATTCAACATATGGTAAGATATTGGTTTAAAGCATGCTATTCATTCAATAAACCTCAACTGAAATGCAAGATCATTGAATAAGTTGACAGCATTATTAGATATATTCTATCTGCATCAACTATTTGGGTGTTGTGAAAAAAAACTCATAATCTCCTTTAATTAAAAATATGGGCCAGGCACAGTGGCTCACACCTGTAATCCCAACACTTTGGGAGGCCGAGGCAGGCGGATCAGGTGAGGTCGGGAATTGGATACCAGGCTGACCAACACGGAGAAACCCCTTCTCTACTAAAATACAAAATTAGATAGGCAAGGCGGTGCAAGCCTCTAATCCCACCTACTCAGGAGGCTGAGGAAGGAGACTTGAACCTGGGAAGCGGAGGTTGCGGTGAGCCAAGATCGTGCCACTGCACCCCAGCCTGGGCAACAAGCGTGAAACTCCGTTTCAAAAAAAAAACAAAAATGCATGTGAATGTTAAAATTTGTTTTGTGTGTGTGTGGGGGGGGGGGGGCGTTTTTTGGCACTCTCTTACATTCTGGCATTACAAAATGCTCTAGCCTTCTCTGTGTACTTCATGTCTCAGTCCTAGAATTAGTTACTTCTCAAGGATCCCTGGTGTCTTTTGCTGGAGAATGCTATTAGAAACGAGGATCTATGTGCTAAGTGTGGTCCTTGCTGTTGGGATGACTTTGCTTCTAAGCCTTCTCAGTAGGTAGAGCAAGGAGATACATGTATGTGTAATAACATGAACATAAATCCATATCTATAAATATTCCTCTATGCATTCATTTGTATCTATTTTAATCAAAACATGTTTATGCTGTTATATCCAACCCTAATCTACACAGAGAATTCCAACCTCCTCCCCTTTCTTATCTGTAACAACTCACACAGATAATGAGAAACTGGGCTCCCACTGACATGGAAGGGAAGTGCTGGGAAGAGAAGGGTGTAGTCTCTTTAAATGATACTAAGGGTGTAGTCCCTTTAAATGATACAGAAGGGAGAAGGGGAGTGCTAGGTAGAGGAGGGCATGGTCCCTGGCTATGACTCCACCCCCAGGCCTGTACCAGAGGACCTAGATGAGGACAGGCATTCTTGTTTTCCTGCCAATATGTTGCATTTCCCAAGACCACCCTGGCCTACCATGCTCTCGTCCTGTGCCTATAAAACCCCTGAAACCCAGACAGGCAGACATTCAGGTGACTGGACGTCGAGGGGAGCACATCAGCAGGCACTGGCACACCAGCAGGCCACTGACCAGCAAAATGTCGCAGAGTTCGGATGGGGCAGTCAGAGGAGAGAGCCTGGGCCACGGAGCCACCCAACTCCACTGGAAAACCATCTCCTTTCTGGTTCCCCCACCAACTGAGAGCTATTTCCACTCAATAAAATATTGTACTCATTCTCCATGTCCACGTGTGAACCAATTCTTCCAGTGCGCCAAGGCAAGAACCCAGGGATACAGAAAACCCTTTGTCCTTGGAACAAGGCAGAGGTCTAACTGAGCTGGCTAACACAAACTGCCTATTGTCAGCTAAACTAAAAGAGCACACTGTAACCACCACCCACTGGGGGCTTCAGCTGTAAACATTCATCCTTAGACACTGTGGTGGGGTCAGAGCCCCACAGCCTGCCCGTCTGTATCCTCCCCTAGAGGTTTGAGCAGCGAGACACCGAAGAAGCAAGCCACACCTGTATCCCATGCCCTGTGAGGGCACAAGGGAACTTTTCCCATTTCACTACTACCGGTCATCGACTTACTATTTAATTCCAGTATATATGCATAATAATATCAGAATTGTTCACTTGTACCCCCATGGGAAACAACTTTATCAAGTACAGTACACTGCTTATGCTCAGCTCCTTTCCCTTTAGTCTTAAAAGTCTCTACTCATTTCCAAAGTTACTTAGCTCAGCAGTTTTTTCCCCTATTTTCTTTAGTGAGATTGTCTCATACATTTATAATACAGTTAGATTACTTTGTCACAACTCTATCTAGGATTCTGTGGCCTTGTAAATGACGTTTTAAAATTTGTATCCATTAGGCATGAATTTTTTTTTCAGTTTCATGTATTTACCATTGCAATATTATTTAGAATAATTTTCTTGCCCTAAAAATGTCCCTGTGTTTCTCCTAGTTATCCTTTCTCCCTCTTATGCACCCATGGCAATCATCTGTTTATAATGTTTTTAGTAGTGAATTTTCTAAAATGTCATATAATTGAAATTATATAGCATGTGCACTTTCAGAATAGCTTCTAAGATTCCTCCATGTCTTTATGTGGCTTGGTAACATTTTTTAATGTTGAATAATTGTTCATAATATGGGTATATCTCAACTGATTTATCTGTTGGCCTTTTTAACACCATCTCTGTTTGTTTCAGTTTTTGGCAATTATGAATAAAGCTGCTGTAAATATTCATGGGGAGCTTTTATGTGGATGTAAGTTTTTAAATCAGTTGGGTAAATATCTAGGTTTAACTGTGTTAAAAATTATTTTAAAAATTATTAAAAGTAATGGGAGGTTTTCAGGTGATATATCAAGCAGTATATTGCTAGTCTTAAAGATGTTTTTGAGAAAAAAAAACACTGAGATTACGGTTGCTATAGCATATAGAAATATTAGTGGAAGAAATAAATAAACTGGGACCGTTTTATGTACTTGGCATGCTTTCAAAATTAAAAATATCATTTTGTTTATTTGCTGTACAAAAATTGAACCCATAATGGTTTTTGAAGAATATAATAAATATTAAATAATTGATTAGAGCAAATGGGTATTGTCAGAATGAAGGCACAAGTGACATTTTATTTAAATTAAGTAAATGAGTATATAATGTGATGCTAAAGTAAAATAAAAAAACATTTAAGATGCTTTGCATTTCAGGAAGGAAAGCTAGATATAGAGAAATTTTTGAGGAGTGTTAAATTGAATACTTCTGCTCTTTATTAAAAGTATTTATTAAATGAAAAACTTCATTCTGATATCTGTTGGTACTAATGAGCTTGTTTTAGAGGAGACCTTCATTTATAGAAGAAATGGAAAATTTACACTTATAAGCCAAGGATTGCATATTACTACAAGAACAAATTATTGAAGCATACTAAAGTAAGTTTTCTTAAAAATGCAACACATTCTAGGCTCAGGAAACTTAAGATGGGCAAGTTATTAATATATTGAGTTTTATGAAAATAGTGATTAACTTTTGGAGCATACCTATGGAAAATATGTTTCAATGGTTTCATACTGTATCAAAGAGACAATATGTGTAAAAGCAATTTGACATGAGGGAAAATTTTTGGTCAACTTGATTATAAGATTTTTGAAATGATCCTTACCTTTAAACATCAGAAATTGTTAAAGCATAGCTTATTGAAGTATAATTATTATAAACATTAAAATTAAGATGAAATTATATACAGAATTTTTTCTGAGATTATAAATTATAATACATAAAGTAAATGTTCTATTGAAATATAATTTTTCTATTTCAAAATATTTATAGACATTTTACAATTGTAATTTAATTTAAGTCTATCTAAAGTGAATTATGTACTTCCATGTCTCTTTAAAATTAGTATATAGAACATATATTGATGGTTTGGTTCTTCTATTAGAGACTGGAATTGCTAATCAGGGCTGTAAAACAAGGATGTCATGTCACCATCAACAACGGTCTCTATGGTCTTTAAGTGTTTATAATTTATTTCATATTCTTTTCTTTCTGATAGCTTTCACTGTTATCAGAAGTTTTGCTGCTTATAATCTGCTGGTTCTTTTGATACCTGATTGGCAAGTGAATGTGCTTCAACTTTTCTCACATTGATTTGGAGACCGTGTTCTAGAAAATCTGAAAAATCTAGTTAATCTGAATAATCTAGTTAATCTGAAAAAGACATAACTCTAAAACACAAAGTAAGCCATTGTAGGCACCCACTGAGAGACACATAGGTGGCATCTTACAAATCAGTGTTCAATCTTTCAGTCATGAAGCCTGGTGAAAATTTTGACCAGTATATCAATCATTGGTTAAACAGAAGCTTCAAGTTCAGTTCCCTTTTCTTTTCAAGAGAATTCATACTTCCAAATATTTTGGGAAATTAATATTTCTATACATTTTTTGCAATGTATGCAGTATTTCCATGACTCTACTTATGAAGAAATTCCATTTGGAAAGTTTATCACTTATTTTATTATTCTGCTAGTATTTAATGCTGACTGATCATTGAACTCTGTGTGACCGTGGCCAGTGCAGCTAGTTCATATATTAAAGGTTTTAAAAATGATATTTATATTCTCTAAATGGTGCTATTGATTAACCTGGATCATTTATCAAGCTGCACATTAGGTTTCACATACCCAGGATTAATATGCTACACTTGGTTTCTGAGTTTACACTGTCACTAACAGATTCTTCACTCTTAAAGATAGCTGATAATTGCAGAAGAAAATTATACACACACACACACACACATTTGATTATCCAAATGAGATGGCTGGCAAAATTCAGTTCACCATCATCTTCTCTAACACATGTCCCCCCATTTCCTTGAAAGAACTCTTCCTTCAAAGCCCAATAGCTCCTCCTCTTAGCTTTTTACCATATTATACTTTTATTGTCTTGTTTCCTTTTACAAAATTTTGATGTTATTTGTCTGTCCTCTTACTACATTATAAGATTCTTACAGGGAGAGTCTTTGTCACGTTTGTATATCCAGCAACTGGTGTAATGTCTATCCTTATCATGAACACTCATACTAAATATTTTTTGTCTGACTGAACCTCAGAAAATCACATTTAAAAAATTATTTGCCAAGTCTTTATTATCTTTAGATAAACTCTTATTACAGAAAATACACTTAAAATATACATGTGAAAAAATATAACTATAATATAAATAGAAGATACCAATTTTATAAATAAAAATAATAAATATATGCATAGATCATGCAAATCTCACAGAATCTGATAGCTACTCCTTGTTTTCTCTATGTGCCATAAAAAAAAAAAAAAAATTGTATGGGCAATGTGACATAGAATGTCACTAAGAGTTCAGTCATTACTGAAGATAAAATAATCGGAAATGTTCTTTTAATGTGTAATTCTTAAAAATGTCATTCCAATAAATTGTTTCTATTTTTCCAAAATGAGCACAAAGTCAAACCTTTTTTGTTGTTGCATAAGCTGGAAAATATAAAGACAATGCATTTTTAGAGGAATTAGAGTAGAACTTGTCTATTATCTTGGTTTGATGAATATATAATGCAGGCTAAAGCAAAATACTGCAATCATACTACATTTGAAAAATTCTACTTTTTTTTCTTATCTGACAATAACAAGTCCTCATGACTCATTTAGGGCAAAACTTCTGTGGACACATGGCTCTAACAACTGGACAGCAGACCAACTCTATCCCTACAGTGAAAACAGTTTGATAAATTATAATAAATGAAAAACTTATATGTGCTTATTAATTATATTTTCTTTACATAAATAATCTTTCCATGTCATTTGCTTATTCTTCTGTTAAAGTTTTCTTACCAGTCTAAAAAAGGTAGAATTTAAATATTTTGCTATAAATATACGTTCCTTGTTTTTATTTCAATATATTTGTTTATATTTTTGTATACATTTATTAATATTTTTTATCATGCTGTGTAATTTTCAGACGATTTGACAACAATTTTGTCATTTTTTAAATATTTTGGAAATCACTTGAACTTACATGGTCCCTGATTAAATTCTGGGAGATTCACTGTAAAATTAACGTCTTTTTGTCTTCCTATTAGAATTAAACTAGAGAAACATATTTTATATAAAATGAAAAAGACCTAAAAAATCTATAAAATGTAATGTTGATAACCATAATAGCCACTTTTTGAGCGGATACTTACCCCATGAAGATTCCTTCTTTTCTCAAAATGTCACTGCCTCCTCTCACTTCCCACACTGATGGTCCTTGTCGGCCATGTTTTTACCATATAATCTTACATCCTGAAAAATATTTGACTGGGCTATTTTCTTGAACATAAATGAGTCGGTTTGGCTGCAGAAGGACCTTTCTATAAAGTGTATTAACAAGTAAAATAATAACGCAGGGATGCAAAGAGAAACATGGAAAGGAGGGGAGAAAAGGAAGACAGTGAAAAATAGTCATACTTGGGTTCCCGATATCTTTTGAGTTTTCCAGTTTCAGGTTCCATCTTTTAGGGCAACCCTTAGCCTCGATATTGTGGATAACCTCTTGTCATTATAAAAATTCTATTTACACAATGATTATTACCAAAAAAAAAAAAAAAAAAAAGGCTTTGACAAAGACATTAAGGATAGTTAGGATGCTGGCATAGCTTCCCAAAGAAAATAATATCTATACATGTTATGTAATATTTGATACATAATATAGTTGCTATATACTATTCTATAGCTGTTCTATAGATGTATGTTGCTTTCTATTTAACTTCGAAAATTATTTATATACTTCTAAAGTTTGTTGTGAAACTGTGCAAATGTAAGTGTTTTCTATTTTGAATTAGAATTTCTAGAGGTAATTTAAGTCAGAGTATAAGAAAATATAGTAAATATACATATTGGCATAGACAGGCAGTTCTTTGGGTAAGAAATCATATTAGCTTCGAAAGACTGGTAATACTCTTCCTAAGTGAAAATGTAAACAGTAATAGGCGAGTCAACTAATGCATGGATGTAGAAAAGATTGAATCACAAGTTTTTATTTTTTTTCTGCATATAATAAATGGTCATTAAATATTTGCTGGATAAATTACCAAATGCATAAACTCAAGTAATAGATGTAAGCTGAATCTAGCAGAGATACATTGGTTTCATTCTTGAATAAAATTCTGTGGTATTTATATAATACTCCAGACAAGAAACTATAAAGTTGCTAGAACTACATAGTGTAATTGACTGCAGTTCAGTTTTTTTTTTGTTGTTGTTGTTATGAGCAATAAATTCTTATACTGCTATAATAATTTAATATAGGTGTTTTATTTTATCTCACTGAAAATACATTTGGGACAAGAAATAACACATTTTCTTATTTATTTGTGGCTTAATGCCAGTGATTTGGCTAATATGTCATATGATTTATAAATTTACATGTATTTTAATATTATGATATATAACTTTACTCTTAAATATTCCTAAAGTTTAATTGACTCTGAAAACATAGAAACTCAAGAAGATTATGAAAAGCCTCATGCTGATGATTGGGCTTCCTAAATTTGCATTTATCACAGATATACAGCCTTCATTTTTATCAAACCAAGCACGGGGCAGAGTCCTGACTGGATATGTGTTAGGATCCTTACAGTTTATAAAAAGTAAACATGTGTCAAGGATACCTTTTACTGTGCTTCATCCTGAAAAAAAAAAATTGATCTGAGAATTTTGTAAGGCTATAATATAGGATTAGACAGTCATTAGAGATTTAAAGTTCAAAACTCAAATCAAATCAGCTGCTATTGCTCAAATTATGTCAGCATTGCAATTTTGATAATTTCTTAAATGAATGTGTTCTTGATAGTATTACACGTAGATTTTACAATAAATTTCTTTAAAATGTACTTCTCAAATTGCCTATTTCTGAAGTGTACAACTATTAAGAAATTTCCCTTGAAATATCCCTAACAGATGAGACTAAATAATAATATATCATAGATATTAAATTAGCAGCATTTATTTTCAGTGTTGGCCATTAAACTGAGACACAGGGCTCTTTCTACAGGATCAGTAGAATACATAGAGCATATTCTTCAGAGAATTTTCATATCTTCAGACCTATCAATTAGTTTAAGACGGAGGGTGCTATTCCAGACCGCTGCTTAGAGATTCAAGAGTATGGACTAAGATGTCTGTTACAGGGAATACACTACGAACATGAGTTTAAAGGAGTGTTATTATGAAAGGGCAATCATAGTTCTTACAATTATCTATCAAGTGGTCATGAAAAATCATATTAAACTAAATCTCAGGAGGTATATTCTAATTAGAGTTTAGAGCAAATTGCTTTAGGAGACTGCAGCATTTTCAGTGGTATTCAGTGTATGTTCAGAAAATTTAGGGCAGAGTTAACCCAGAACAATTTTGTGCCAATATAACACTTTTGACACTTTCATTCACTCAAAAAAAAATTTATTCTACAAGCATTTGCAGTATTATGATGTGCTATGTAAATAAAATGTAAATCAGCATTCCTGAAGACCTCTATTTATTTCCTTTCAGTTCTTTGTTAGAAATATATAATGTAAAGAAAAAGTAGTAAATCCTTCAAGACTTGCTTTTCCTCTTTAATAAAAATTGTGGCCTTTTAATTCTTATTTATTTATTTATTTATGAGTCAGGGCTTACTCATGTTGGAGTGCAGTGCTCAATCACAGCTCACTGCAGTCTCAAACTCCCAGGCTCAAGCGACCCTCCTACCTCAGCTTTCCTGGGAGCTGAGACAACAGCCATACACCTCCTGCACAGCTGATTTTTAAATTTTGTGTAGACATGGGGGTGTCCCTTGATGCTCAGGGTGGTTTGGAACTCCTGAGATTAAGTGATCCTCCTGCTTTAGCTTCCCGAAATGCTGGGATTATGGGCATGAGCTACTGTGCCTGATCACTTTGCTTCTTATTTTAAACTCTTTACCATTTTCCTGTTGTTAACAACCACACTCACTGAAAAAGAAAACACTTAAATATTCGTAATAATTATTTAAAATTCTCAAAGTTTGTTTTTAAAAAGAACTTAAGAAAGCTATGCAAAATATTCCAGAGTATTCCAGAGATACTCTACAAATGTTGTTAGGTAATTAGTTTGAACACAGATTTAATCATGAAGATATATTAATGCTATAAAAGGAAAACAGAGAAAAATTACAATTTTTGATATTTTCCAGTTTAAAAAATTTCAGGTTATGTAGGTTTTTATACTCATAATTTCCTGAGATATACAAGGTATGGGGATCATAAATCAAGAGAAAATAATTGGATGAAGATGAGACATAAACATATGTTTTCATGGTAATTACTGAGCTTTTGTGTTTACTTGCAATTGAGCAGAATAAATTTGTTTTCAAATATAGAAATGACAGATTTTTTCTTATATCATATACTTTTATAACCAGTCCCAAGTCCAAAATGAAAAGCACTATAAATTTCATCACAGTTTTTATTACCAAGCTAATTTATTTCTTAGGGTTCAAAACTTTCTTAAGACGACTGCCTGGTCTGTATGTAGATCCAGCTTCTTAATTCTCAAGTTCAAATTCAAAGTACTGTGGGCCTAAACAATGAATGTGAACATAACCATCTTCACCTCTGCTGCTGTAACTCTTGCCATTAGAAGGGAAGTCAACGCTGTTGACAGTTGTGAAGTAAGTCTTGACTTCCAAACTCTTTTTCAAAGGCCAGATGGAAGAACCTGGGCTCAAACCTGCCAGTCCTGTTGGAGGTTGTAGTTGCATCTATGGCTTTCTGTCTGTTACCCAGTATCACATGGTCATTATAATTGGGGAAAGGGCAGCTGAGTTGATGAGATGTTCTGTCCAGAAAATCTCTTGATGTTCAAGAGTTGTAGAAACAAAGAACTTGGCTGTGTTGTCCTTGGTTGCAGTGATGAACTTGGTCGTGTCCCTGGATAACTGGATGTCACTGATCTTCTTGGAGTGCTATTTAACACTCACCAATACCTCTCCAGACTTGACATTATACTGGTTGGACACTCCACTCTTATGACCTGTGTTGATGCACTCCCCTGGGGAGTCCTCACAAAGCAATGGTGATATTACAGTCATTGTAAAGAATTTTCATGTATGTCTCATTGCCGTCAATCTGGCTTAGGTCCTGCAGATAAAAGAAGCTCACAAAGCACTGGTAGCCCATCTGCTTGTCTGTAGAGAATATAGCGATATTGTTTCCAAAGTCCTTGCCACAGGTCTGGACAGCTACATCAGTTTTGAGCTGTTGTCAGCTGAGTCAGTGAGGACATGCTTGTTGTCCCAGTCACTGTCCATGCAGCACACAGCTCCTGTATGACCCACGTGGGTGCCCAGCCTCTCACCGTTCACAGAGTACCACACATTGACGATCATCCCAATGGGGACCATATACATTATAGTGGTTCGTTTCTTATTTCTGGAAGGACTCCTTGATCCTTTTAATAGATCATAATACAGACAGGGTCCAAAAATATGGCAAATGCCATAAGTAAATGTACAGCACAAGCTTCAATTTGGAATAGTTGACTTTAAGATTTTGCCTAAGGAGAAACTGAGATGTGAACAAGAGCACCCTTGACATTTTATAGAGTGTAACACCAAGTAAAGCAGGGATTATTCATAATTGTTAGAAAACTTTATTTCTGAAAGTAATAAGATGCAAAATAGAGTTTGATGTGTAGCTAGAAAGTAAAAAATAATTTCAAACTTAGCATAAAGATTATTTCTATAATCAAAATTTAGGGTGGAAGTAGAAAAATTCATCAAGATTGTATGGGTGAAAGTAATATTTTCCTTATTTTAATGTAAATAATTTACAATAATTTTGTAGCCAAAATACAAGAATACATTTAGGATTTAATTAAGTAGAACATGAATTGATCTGTAATGGTATGTTTTGTCTTCCATACATTTTTCAATAAACAATAATGTCCTTACATTACTGAATGACATTAATGATAAAGAGCCCTTATCACTGAGCCTCCAAAGGCACAAGGCAACATTTGGCTACTTGAGCAGGGGCAGGGTAACTGAGAAAGCCTCAGCCCAGGCACCATGGGACACAGGGCTTACCTAAGACTGAGGCACAACCAAGTTGACAGAGAAGTTTCTACCTCTGCCCTGTACAGCAGAAGATAACCACTAGTGGGATTGCTGGATCAAATGACAGTTCTACTTTTAGTTCTTTAAGGAATCTCCATACTGTTTTCTACAGTGTTTATACTAGTTTATATTCTCACCAGCAGTGTAGAAGTGTTTCTTTTCACCACATCCATGACATCAGCTATTATTTTTGATTTTTTAAATTATGGCCATTCTTACCATTCTTGTATTTCCCTGACAGTTAGTGATGTTGAGCTTTTTTTCTCATATTTGTTGGCCATTTGTATATCTTCTTATCTTCTTTTGAGAATGTCTGTTCATGTCCTTTGCCCATTTTCTTTTCTTTGTTTCTTTTTCTTCTTTTTTTTTTTTTTTTGATGGAGTCTCACTCTGTCATCAGGCTAGAGTGCAATGGTGCAATCTTGGCTCACTGCAACCTCCCCCTCCTGGGTTCAAGCGATTCTCCTGCCTCAGCCTCCCGAGTAGCTGGGACTACGGGCATGTGCCACCATGACCAGCCACTTTTTGTATTCTTAGTAGAAACAGGGTTTCACCTTGTTGGCCAGGATGATCTTGGTCTCTTGACCTCATGATCCACCTGCCTTGGCTTCCCAAAGTGCAAGATTAAAGGCATGAGACACCACACCTAGCCCTTTGCCCATTTTTGATGGAATTACTATTTTTTTCCTGGCTGATTTGTTTGAATTCCTTGTAGATTCTGGATATTACTTCTTTGTCAGATGCACTGTTTGTGAGTATTTTCTCTCACTCTGTCTGTTTACTCTGCTGATTGTTTCTTTGGCTGTGCAAAAGCTTTTTAGTTAAATAGGTGCCATCTATTTATCTTTGTTTTTGTTGCATTTGCTTTTGGATTCTTGATCATGAAGTTTTCACCTAAGCCAATGTCTGGAAGAGCTTTTCTGTTGTTATCTTCTGGATATTTTTATGATTCCAGGTTTGAGATTTAAGTCTTTGATCCATCTTGAGGTTGATTTTTGTATAAGGTAAGAGATGGAGATCCAGTTTCATTCTTCTATGTGTGGCTTGCCAATTATCCCAGCACCATTTGTTGAATAGGGCATCCTTTCCCACTTTATGTTTTTGTTTGCTTTTTCAAAGATAAGTTGGCTGTAAAAATTTGGCTTTATTTCTGTGTTCTCTATTCTGTTCCATTGGTCTATGTGTCTATTTTTATACCAGTATCCTGCTGTTTTAGTAACTGTAGCCTTGTAGTATAGTTTGAAGTTGGGTGATTTGATCTTTTTGGTTAGTCTTGCTTTGGCTATGCAGGCTTTTTTTTTTTTTTTTTTTTTGGTTGTACATGAATTTTAGGATTGTTTTTTCTAGTTCTGTGAAGAATGATGATAGCGTTTTTGTGGGAATTGAATTGAATTTGTAGATTACTTTTGGCAGTATGGTCATTTTCACAATATTTATTCTATCCATTCATGAGCATGGGATTGTTTCCATTTGTTTCTTTGCATCATCTGTAATTCCTTTCAGCAATCTTTTGCAGTTTTCCTTGTAGAGGTCTTTCACCTCCGTGGTTAGGTATATTCCTAAGTGTTTTATTTTATTTTTTGCAGCTGTTGTAAAAGGGGTTGAGTTCTTGAATTGATCCTCATATTTGTCATTGTTGGTGTATAGCAGTACTATTAGTTTGTTTATATTGATTTCATATCCTGAAACTTTACTGAATTCATTTTTCAGACCTAAGAGCTTTTTGGATGATTCTTTAGGGGTTTCTAGGTTCACAATCATATAATCAGTGAACAGTGACAGTTTGAGTTCCTCGTTACCATTTGGATGCCCTTTATTTCTGTCTGTTGTCTGATTGCACTGACTAGCACTTCCAGTACTAGGTAGAATAGAAGGAGTGAAAGTACGCATCCTTGTCTTGTTCCAGTTTTCAGGGGGAATGCTTTCAACTTTTCCTGGTTCAGTATATTGTTGGCTGTGGGTTTGTCACAGATAATTTTATTGCTTTGTATGCCCCTTCTATGCTTATTTTGCTGAGAGTTTTAATTATAAAGGGATTCTGGATTGTCAAATGCTTTTTCTGCATCTATTGAGATAATCATATGATTTTTGTTTTCACTTCTGTTCATGTGATGTGTCACATTATAGACTTGCATATGTTAAACCATTCCTGTATCACTGATTTAAACTCAAATTGATTATGGAGTATTATCTTTTTGATAGGCTGTTGAATTCTGTTAGCTAGTATTTTGCTGAGGGTTTTTGCATTTATATTCAGGAATATTGGTCTATAGTTTTATTTTTATGTTATGTTATTTCCTGACCTTAGTATTAGGGTGATACTAGAATCATGGAATGATTTATGGAGGATTTCCTCTTTCTCTGTCTTCTGAAATAGTTTCAGTAAGATTGGTAACAATTATTCTTTGAATGCCTGATATAATTCAGCTATGAATCCATCTGGTCCTGGACTTTTTTTTTTGGCAATTTTTTATTACAGTTTCAATCTCACTACTTGTTACTAATCTGTTCAGAGTTTTTATTTCTTCCTGATTTAATATAGAAGGGTTGTATATTTCCAGGAATTTATCCATCTCCTCCAAATATCTAGTTTGTTTGTGAAAACATGTTCATAGTAGCCTTGAACAGTCTTGTATTTCTGTGGTATCAGTTGTAATATCTCCTGTTTTGTTTCAAATTAAGCTTATTTGGATATTCTCTTTTCTTTTCTTGGTTAATTTTGCTAATAGTTTATCAATTTTGCTTATCTTTTCAAAAATACATCTTTTTGTTTTATTTTTTTTTTGAATTTTTTCATTTAAATTTTATTTAGCTCTGATCTGACCTTGGTTATTTATTTTCTTCTGCTGAATTTGGGTTTTGTTCTTGTTTCTGTAGTTCCATAAGGTGTGATCTTTGAATTTCTGTTTGTGCTCTTTCAGATTTTTTAATGTAGGCATTTAATACTATGAACTTCCCTCTTACACTACTTTTGCTGTGTTTCAGAGGTTTTGATAAGTTGTGTTACCATTATTGCTTAATTCAAATAATGTTTTAATTTCCATCTTGATTTTATTGTTGACCCAAAATTTATTCAAGAGCAGAACCTTTACTTTCAATGCATTTGCATATTTTTGAGGGTTCCTTTTAGAACTATTTTTTTAATTTTATTTCACTGTGGTTTGAGAAAGTACTTGATATAATTTTGACTTTCTTTTTTTTTTTTTTTTTTTTTTTTTTTGAGGCAGAGTTTCACTCTCGTTGCCCAGGCTGGAGTGCAATGGCACGATCTCGGCTCACCGCAACCTCCGCCTCCCAGGTTCAAGCAATTCTCCTGCCTCAGCCTCCCTAGTAGCTGGGATTATAGGCATGTGACACCAGGCCCAGCTAATTTTGTATTTTTAGTAGAGACGGGGTTTCTCCATGTTGATCAGGCTGGTCTTGAACTCCCGACCTCAGGTGATCCACCCGCCTCGGCCTCCCAAAGTGCTAGGATTACAGGCGTGAGCCACTGTGCCCGGCCTAATTTTGACTTTCTTAAATTTATTGAGACTTGTTTTGTGGCTTATCATATGGTCCACCTTTTAGAATGTTCCATCTGCTGATGAAAATAATGTATATTCTGCAGTTGTTGTGTAGAATGTTCCATAAATATCTGTTAAATTTATTTGTTCTAGGGCATAGTTCAAGTCCATTGTTTCTTTGTTGACTTTCTGTCTTGATGATCTGTCTAGTGCTATCAGTGGAGTATTGAAATCCATCATTACTATTTTGTTGCCATCTATCTTTTCTCATTTCTTGTAATAATTGTTTTATAAATATGGGAGCTTCCATGTTAGGTTCAAACATATTTATTGTTGTGATATTTTCCTGTTGGTCTTTTTTTATTATTATGTAATGTCACTGTTTGTCTTTCTTAACAGTGGTTGCTTTAAAGTCTGTTTTGCTAATACAAGAATAGCTAGCTACTCCTGCCAGGTAGGGTGGCTCATACCTGTAATCCCAGCACTTTGGGAGGCCGAGGCAGGCACATTAAGAGGTCAGGAATTCAAGAACATCCTGATCAATATGATGAAACCATGTCTCTACTAAAACTACAAAAATTATCCAGGCATAGTGACGTGTGCCTAAAATCCCAGTTACTTGGGCAGCTGAGGCAGAAGACTCTCTTGAACCCGGGAGGTGGAGGTTGCAGTGAGCAGAGATTGCACCACTGCACTCCAGCCTGGAAGACAGAATGTGATTCTGTCTAAGGAAAAAAAAAAGAATAGCTAAGCTAGCTACTCCTGTTTACTTTTGGTGTCTATTTGAATGGAATATCTTTTTCTATCCTTTTACCTTATGTATTAAGTGAGTCTCTTGAAGACAGCAGATACTTGGTTGGTGAATTTTTGTTCATTCTATCATTCTGAATTTTTTAAGTGGATCATTTCAATGTTAGTATTGAGATGTGAGGTACTATTATATTCGTCATGACAGTTTTTGCCTGAATACTGTACGTGTGTGTGTGTTATTGTTTTATATACTCTGTGAGATTCATGCTTTAAGAAGGTTCTATTTAGGAGTGTTTTGAGGTTTTGTTTCAAGATTTAGAACTCTTTTTAGCATTTCTTGTACTGCTGGCTTGGTAGTGGCGAATTCTCTCAGTATTTGTCTGAAAAAGACTTTATCTCTCCTTCATTTATGAAGCTAAGTTTGTCTGGGTACAAAATTTTGGCTGGCAATTATGTTGCTTGAGGATGCTAAAGATAGGACCCCTGGCTTGTAGGGTTTCTGCTGAGAAATCCACTATTAACATGATAGATTTTTCCTTATAGGTTACCTAACGCTTTTGTCTCACAGCTTTTAAGATTCTTCCCTTTGTCATGACTTTAGATAATCAGATGACTGTGTGCCTGGGTGATGATCTTTTTGTGATGAATTTCCCAGGTATTCTTTGAGCTTCTTTGATTTGGGGTTCTAGATCTCAAGTGAGGGCCTGGAAGTTTTCCTTGAGTATACCCTCAAACATGGTTTCCAAACTTTTAGATTTCTCTTCTTCCTCGGGAATACTAATTTTTCTTAGGTTTGGCCATTTAATCTAATCTCAAATTTCCTGGGGGCCTTGTTTATTTTTTAAATTATTTTTTCTTTATCTTTCTATGATTTGGTTAATTTACAAGCCTTTTCTTCCAGCTCTGAAGTTCTCTCTTCTACTTGTTCAATTCTATTGTTGACAATTTCCAGTGCATTTTTTTTTTTTTTTTTCCTCTAAGTGTTTCTTTCATTCCAGGCATTGTGATTGTATTTTTTTTCTTTATGATATCTATGTTTCTGGAGCATTTTTCATCCATATTCTGTATTTTTCAAAATTTCTTTAAGTTGGTTTTCATTTTTCTCCTGTATCTCCTTAAGTTGTTTAATAATCAACCTTATGAATTTTTTTACCTGGCAATTCAGTGATTTCTTCCTGGTTTGGATTCAGTTCTAGGGATCTGGTTTGGTCTTTTGGGGGAGTGTTATAGGACCTTGTTTTGTCATAATACCAGAATTACTCTTCTGATTCCTTCTCATTTGGGTAGACCATGTCAGTGGAAAAATCTGGAACTCAAGGGCTCCTGTTCAGATTCTTTTGTCCCACAGGATGGTCCCTTAATGTGGTGCACTCCCCCTCCCCCTAGGGATGGGGCTTCCTGCAAGCCAGACTGCAGTGATTGTTGCCTTTCTGGGTCTAGCCACGCAGCAGGGCTTGGTTCTGGGAATGTCTTCAAAGAGACCTGTGATGCAATCTATCTTCAGATCTCCCAGGTGTGAATACCAATATTTGCTCCAGTGGTGGTGGCAGGGATGTGAAGTAGACCTGTGAGAGTCCTTGTTTGTAGATATGTTTAGTGTGCTGACTTTCTTGAATGATGGTTATGCTAGCTGTGAAGTTGTCACATGGACAGACTCAAGACCACTGGTTAGCCATGATGTTGCAGACATTGGAATAAGCTGTTATTTTTCTCGTTCTTGGAGCAGACTTATTCTGTCATGAGTTGCTATAATGTCTTAAGTTGGTTGGCTTCCAGCCAGGAGGTGGCAATTTCAAGAGAACATCAGCTGCAATAATAGAAGGGGCATATAAGCCTGCCTTAAGATGGCCAGGATAAGTATTTGGGTTTCTCAGGTGATGGACGAGGTCATAAAGATTCCAAGAGTTGGTCTTTTGTGATTGACTATTGGGTTGGGTAGAAAAGTACCATCAGATGGGAACAGGGTTAGGCGGGTCTGAGCTCAGACTCTCCTTGGGTGCGGCTTGCCACAGCCACTGCTGGGGCTTGGTGGCGGTTCTCAGGCTAACAGGGTTATGTTCCAGAGGCGATTATGGCTGCTTCTGTTGCCAGGGAAGTGGGAGAAGGCTGGTAGCGATAGGCTTCACCCAGCTTCCATGCAGTTGGTGGGGCATCACTCCCATCATGCCCTGCTAACAGCACCCAGTTTATCTCCAGGCAGTTTGCATGCTGGACTCAGACCTAACCTCAGGCTGTAACTTTACTTGCGGAGAAAGCAAGCACAGCTTTCAGGCTATGCCCCTCCTTGTCTGCTCATACTGTTGGAGGTGAGCCCTGCTCTTCTTTCTGCAGCACTTCAGTTCCCCCCAGATTCTGCTCTAGAGAGTTTACATCAGTCAAAACTATTACAAAGTTCTGTTGGAAGCTCTTTCACCCCATGTCCCTTCCCAAATTTCGCCAGCTGCCTTCCCTGAGGGTCACTTTGATATATAATCAGGAATGGCTTCCCTGGGCTCCAGCTGGAGAAAGGGAGTTCTTACAAGGCTTTTCCCACTGCTGCTTCTAATTTTATATTTCACACTAAATCTGTTTCAGCTCCAGGTACAGTTAATTCTTCTCCTGTAATATGGATTTTCAGGTTCCCTGGTGGGGACATGTGTCTGGAAGCAGGTTTCCCCGCTTCTCACACTTTGGGAATTCATACTTTTGTGCGTGTCTTCCAGAATTGGCAGTGGCCTGCCATTTCTTCCTAAAGATCTGTGAATTCTTTCAGTTTTTCTGATACACACCTGTGGTGGTACTTGGAGCAAAAGTCCATGGTGAGAGTGTCTACACACTTTTCTGTTTGTCCAAGTGGGAGCTGCATGCCAGCCTTGTCTACTATCCACCATCTTCCCTGACTATGCTTTTGAGTTCTTATTTATAAAATATTTTTCTGGGCCAATGTCCTAAAGCATTTCCCCTATGTTTTCTACTAGTAGTTTTGTATTTTGGGGTTTTATATTAAGGTCTTTAATCTATTTTGAGTTGATTTTTGTACAGGATGAGAGGTGGGGGTCTAGTTTCATTATTTACCTGTATTTTATGATAGAAGCCTTCTACCATAGGTCTGCCTCTTCTGGGAAGCACTTTCTTTAGATAGTTCAGTTTAGTTGGTTAGCCTGTCACCTCACCTCTCTGATGAGCTTAAGAAAGTTTATAATTTTTTTGATCATTCATCTTCTTGTCATTTGTTATTAATGTCATTTCTTCTAATGTTTTTTTATCCTAAATGAATGTCAAAAATCGATCACTTTGTTATTAATTTTAACTAAAATTAAAATTATAGGAAGATCCACTATTATTTGTTCTCACAGTTATAATGAAACTTTCCTATCAATAGCTTTCTACACAGAGAGATAGTAGAATAACTAGAAGGGTTTGTTCTGAGGACTGAACCCATAAATTCCTCAGGTTCTATTTCTTAGTTTTTTTACTTAGGTTCAATTAGGTATGCCTCTACTTTCAGTTTATTCTTGTGTAAGTAGAATAATTATAGAATCATTCTTAAGATTAAATAGACTGGCTGTGCCTGGTGGTTAATCCCAGCACTTTGGGAGGCCGAGGTGGGTGGGCGGATCACGAGGTTAGGACATCAAGACCATCCTGGCTAACATGGTGAAACACCGTCTCTACTAGAAATACAAAAATAGCTGGGCGTAGTGGTAGGCGCCTGTAGTCCCAGCTACTCAAGAGGCGGAGGCAGGAAAATCACTTGAACCCGGGAAGCGGCCCCGGTAGTGAGCCGAGATTGCGCCACTGCTCTCCAGCCTGAGCTGCAGAGGGAAACTCAGCCTCATTAAAAAAAAAAAAAAAAAAGAACGAAAGAAAAAAAGAAAAGCATAAAGATTAAATAGACTAATGTGCTTTAAATCTTGCCTGTCACATAGCTAGTGCTTCATGAACACAAGTTAATGGAACAGGAGAGGTGTGGTTGTATTTTATATATAATATATCTATATTGGCAAGCTGAAATTTTAATTTCTTAATCCGGTAAGATAAAAATCTTAATTTCTCTTTTTTCTCTTTATAAACTCATATTCATTTAGTAGGTATTCTCTGGTGGGCACTGTACTATTATCTTCTCTATGTTAAGAACAATTTTAAAGAACATTATGCTTGGGAACCTCCCTTATTGTTTTGAGTTTAGATAGAATGCTAGATTTTCTAAAGAACATCATGTTTTCTGAAAAATAAAAATAATAGAGCATATTGATTATGTAAATTTTTAATAAAGTGACTTTTATTTTTATTGTATTTTATGGAATTAAAATAAACATTTGCATGGTGAAAAATTGTTGCTATTTGCAATTTCACATGCCAATATGAAACTTACATCAAATTAATGTCAACTAATATGTTTAATGGCATTTAAATTTATTATTCTCTGTTTATTTATTGATCAAATCACATTTACATTAGAGTTCTGAAGCAGCATGTGATTTCAATGTTTCCCATCTGTATTTCAGTTATTTATTTTTAAATAAAATTAAGTATGGTGTGTTCGCTAATTAAAATTTTACGTAGTCCTGTCATATTATTTGATATAATGATTTCATTACTGTTATCTCTCCATGGACAATACTTTAATTGATAATAGTTTTTTGTTAAATTCTTAGAACTTATTAACCTATTCTGAAAACATATTTCATTTTTAAAAAGTTAAGACGTGTTAAGAAGGACTTTAATGGTGTATCTCAACAGGACTGTAATAGTATTGATGCCTTTGAATTTTACATACCATAGAACATTTTGAATAACTTTAAAAAGTTAATCTGACAATGCACCAGTTACCCAGGTGAGGGAGATGATGGTGTTTCATTCATAGTTAAGATGCAGCATCAACATGACTTATGTAAGAATATTCTGACATTCAGAACAGAGGCAAAGGTAAAATTAAGTACTCTTGATTAAGTTGAAGATAAATTTTAAAAAGTTTAATTTCACTTTATACAGTGTACTTTACATTAATTTTTTAAAAGAAGCTGACAGATATGTGATTGGCAGACAGTTATCCTTTTTATATTTAAAATAACTACTTGAATATGGATGAAAATTAGAATGTGGGATACATTTACTCAAAATGTGTAAGTTCATAGGATACAGACATTTATCAAAATATCCTGCTAAATCAGAATTGATTCATAAGTGACTAAAAGGTATTTTGGATGTTATGCACTCCAAATTCCTCCAAATGCAGTGATCCTTTCCAGAGCTCCTCAGACATGGATTTTATGTGTAAACACTAAAGGCTGTCAGCTTAATGCCTTATAGAGATATCTGCACCCTGCTTATCAGTTCTGAAAGTCATACTGTTTTTATATTGACCCTACCTCTGCATCTCTATAAATTGCAGCCAGTGAAAGGCATATAAAAGCAACAGAGAGCAAGTCTACTCTTCTTTCTGTATGCTATTCATTTATTCATTCATCCATCACATAGCTAACAGTCAAAGTTTCTATCAGATCTTGAATATAGAAATGCACATTACAAATCTCTACCTTTGAAAAGTGAACAAGTCAAATACACAGTCAGCCAATATGATTAATCCTGTGAAGAAAGTACAGCCAAAGATCTTACAGAAGCTGAATAAAAGAACTCCCGACTCACCAGTGAGGTTGGATATCAAAAAAGCCTTCAAAGAGGAAAAGACTTCTGACTAGACCAACTGTCTTCAGTGCAGACAGGAGCATGAAGGCCTAACACAAAAGCAGAGAATGAGTCTCCTATAATTTGCATACAGATTGAAGTAAATGGAAGTGGCATTCAAATGTTTAAAGGAGGCTGCTATTACTCTCATACATTTTCTCTTTTCCAGACTAAACAGACCTGTCCTTCATTCTTCATTATTTGTTATATGGTTTGGTTTCCAAATATCTTTATTAATTTATTTTATGGCACTTTAATTCATCAACAAATATAATGCTTAAACAGCACAAAATATTCCACATAAGTGAAGTGCCTTCAGTCTTGCTGCCTTTACAAAGAGCACTGTTAAAACTAGTTTTTAAAATCCAACTTGGAGATGCTGTAGCGTTCACAACCTAAGAGCAATATACCATAAAGTACAAACATGCCACCATATTTTTTTCCTATTGTGTAGTTGCTGCTCTTATAATTTATCATTATTTTCAATAAGGATTCAATAATTTAAATTATGATTGATGAGAATAAATATTTTAAAAATCTGATTGGATAACGTGTAAATTATATACAACTTTGTACCTGGATCCTAGTGTCATCTTGTAGGGGCAAAGCAAAGTAGCTGTTTAGCAGCATATATCTAGTGACTTACCAGAATTCTCAGACACATCAACCATATGGAAATCAGAAGAGGATTCAATGAACTAGTTCTATTTTTGTTGTGTTTTTCTCATGGGGAAGGATAAAGACAAATAAATACAATAGTTGGTAGATGACAATAAGAGAGGGAAGTGAGGTGAGGAAACCTATGGGCTAGAGATAAGAAATTTTGGCATAACTGAAGAGATTCTGGGGAATTTATGCCAGCATTTGTCATAGATCATTTAACTTTATCCTTGAACACATTAGGAAGTAAAGGAAGGTAGAGCCATTGAACCCAGCAATTCATAGCAAATCCAAAATTGATTATCAACTTCTAGCTGTTCAACATCTCATCTTTGTGCCTCTTCAACAGCAAGAACAAAGTAGAGATTTAAGTAGCCTTTGCACATATATTAGAATTTTTTGTCTGCTTACCAAATAGATAATGTGCACATTTCCCTATATAAGAAAAAAGCACTTTCACAGCATAATCCTCAAAGCATTTGTTTTCTGTGCCCTTTATTTGACAGTCAATTTTGTGTGGGTGGTTAATTTTATATAGGTACACTGATGGTTAAGAGCAAGGTCTCTCCTGCTTCCTGGGTTCACACATCAAGTTTGCCACTTAGCCCTTATGAAGACACAAACTTGAACATAGATGACTTAATCCTTCTGAGTCCCAGTTACAACTAAAATAAGAATAATAATATCCAATTTACTAAATTGATATTTGATTAGGTATGCAAAGCAGCTAAAATTCTTCTTGACACATAAGAGGAGACATTCTATAAAATGACACTGTTATTGGCTTCCTTGATTACTTTATTTCTGAATGTATTTGCTTTGACCCCCTAACAAAGTTCGATGCTGCCATGAGAAAGGACTGTGGAATTCCTATGGTTTTACCACAAATGTAAATTGAGTTTCTGTTATATGTGGTCTGGCTTAGAACTTTGCTTTGCTTATTAGCAGAGACAAAAACAAACTATAGCTAGACTGACTGATGACTTACCTTAGAATTCGGACCAATATATTTCACCAATAATGCCAGGTAATAGGCCATTTATTTCTCTAACAAGAAACTTCATGTGCTGACCTGACCTCCTCCTTCTAGCGTCTCCTGTGTCCTGAGGACTAGATTCCTCTCTCTGTCCATACATCAGTTTTTCGCCTAGTATCTACTTCTCATATCAATTTTTTTAAAAAAATAATATTCTATTTTAGGATACTTTTAAGTTTAAAGAAAAATCAAAAAGATAATACAGAGAGTTTTCATACATTTGATACTACATTTCTTCTATATTTTCGAGCAGTACTTGAGCATTTTGAGGAGTACTGGTGAGGTATTTTACAGAATCTTCAATTGGGATTTGTCTGATTATTATTATTTCCTCATGATAATACTGGAGATAAGGGGTTTAGTGAGGAAGAACACAGGGGAAACTGCCATTTTTATCATGTTGTATCAAAGATAAAATCCATCAACATGACATCACTGTGTGTCTTAACCTTGATTCCCTATTTGAAGTAGTGTCTGTCGGGTCACTCCATATTGTGAAATCACTCTTTCCCCCCATTTCCATACTCAATTCTGTGGAAGGAAGTCTCTCCATGTGCAGCCCACACCTGAGGAGTGGAGATTTATTCTGCAGTGGATATTTGTCTTATATGTCCCATTAATTAATTAATTAATTAATTAATTTATCTCTTGTTTATTTATGTTAGCATGGACTCATGGATATTTATTTCATACTTTGGGTTACACTCCAGTACTGCTTTCTTTATTTTGTTGCAAAATTTGTTACAGCATTGGCCACTGGTAAAGAGACACAATTGGCTCTCGTATCCCTTAGGAATATGCCCATCATTGTACATTTTCTTTTGTTTCTTTGTTTATTTTATTTTTTGAGCATTTCTCTTTTATCTAGCCTAGAAAAACCTCCAAGATCGTCTTTTATATGTTCTGCCCAGGCCTAGAATGGGCCATTTATTCCCTCTTCCTCTTATTGGAGAATAGTATTTGTAGAAAGCAAAATTTGTGCACTCTATGTGCTTCTCGTTCCTGGCCAATGTTATAACATATTACATTGTATGTAAACATATTAATTGAATAGCTATTACACATATAAAAACTTAGTGTACATCTCAACTTAATTCCTTACATTTGAATTTCTAAATGATAATGTGATCTAAAAATTTTTAGAAAATCCCCTGATCATTGAGTAAATTGCCACCATGATCATGTAAGTAATATAAATACACAGATATATTAATATTGTTAGCAACAATAACTTATTGTTGCTAATAAATTCAATGAGAAAAAGTATTTTCAAATACAAAATAAAATATTGTCAAATGTTATTTCAAGTTTTAAAATTTCTATTGCATGTATATTTTATAATGTGCAAAATATATTTTACAATCATAAGTGTGCCCAATTTAAAAATAAATAAAATTTCAAATATTAAGCATGTAGGCTAATTTCTAACTTTTAAGTTTCATCATAAATAATTCCTGTGATCTCTGTTTTATGTAATTTCTTCCTTTGCAGATGATGTTGACAGTGTTACTTCTGCTGTAGACTATAGGGAAATGCTTCAAACTTTAATGGGAATAAGAATCAATTGGGATTCTTATAAAAAATGCAGATTCTGATTTAGCATGTGTATGTTTTCTATTGCTATAAACAAAATACCACAGACTAAATGCTTTAGAACAACACACATTTATTATCTTATCATTTCCACTGGGTCAGGATTATAGGTACAAGTTATCTGGTTCCTCTGCTCAGCCTCTCAGTAGGCTGGAACCACGCTGTTGCCAGGGGCTGTAGTCTCACATGAGGCTTGGTATCCCCCCTCAAGTTCATTGATTGTTGGCAACATATATTTCCTTGTGGTTGTGGAACCAAGAACTTAGTTCCTAGGGGCATCCCACCATTTCTTGCTATGCGGTCATCTGCATAAGGCAGTTTCTTTCTTCACAAAAAACAGAAGTGTATCTCTCCTGCTTCAAATCTTTCTGAATAACCTGTAGACTCTCATTTTTGGGGTTCACCCAATTAGCCAAGGCCTACCCAGGATAATCTCCCCCTGGGTTGTATTAAAGTCAACTAATTAGGAAATTTTAGCATATCACCAAAGTCCTCTTACCTTTGCCATGTAATATAACCAAATTATTGGAATAAATCCAGTCATGTTCACGTGTCACACTGGCAATCATGGGGAGATGATCACAGAGAGTGTCTGCACCAAGAGGAGGAAATCCCAGGGATCATTTTGAAATTGGTTCTCTCATGCTATGTGTGAAGTAGGGCCTGAGAGTCTACATTTCTAACAAAATCCTTGGTGATGCGGATACTACTAGTACACAGAGGACACTTTGGCAAGACTGTAGAGCATGTGGAAAAACTCCATTGGGAATATCCCCTTTCCTGTCATCTCCTTCCTTAGGTAGGCTTGGAGCATCCATGTTTCCAGGCTTTGCTGATTGTTCAACATCTTTGATTCAGGGAGCATGACTCTTGATTAGAGAGGGAGAAAGACAAATTCACAGGCATGTTTAAAAAAGAAACAAAACAAAAAGTCCACTGTCTCTGACAGTCAGCGGATTTTCTGTCAGATACTTTGGTACAGCCTTGGATGAAGGATTTTTAAGCTAGAGATAGTTATGAAGTAACAACAAATAACCAAGCTGTTGTAGGGTTTTCTTACTGCTTTTTAAAAGAATGCTATTGTGGCGGTGGTATGCAGCAATATTATCAATAATATTTCAGTAAGGTATGTCATGCACGTCTGTGTGAAGAAACCACCAAACAGGCTTTGTGTGAGCAATAAAGCTTTTTAATCACCTGGGCACAGGCGGGCTGAGTCTGAAAATAGAGTCAGCAAAGGGAGATAAGGGTGGGGCCGTTTTATAGGATTTGGGTAGGTAAAGGAAAATTCCAGTCAAAGGGGGGTTGTTCTCTGGCAGGCAGGAGTGGGAGTCACAAGGTGCTCAGCGGTGGAGCTTTCTGAGCCTGGATGAGCCAGGAAAAGGACTTTCACAAGGTAATGTCATCAATTAAGGCAAGGACCGGCCATTTTCACTTCTTTTGTGGTGGAATGTCATCAGTTAAGGCGGGGCAGGACATTTTCACTTCTTCAGTTGTGATTCTTCAGTTACTTCAGGCTACCTGGGCAGACGTGCAAGTCACAGGGGATGTGATCGCTTGGCTTGGGCTGGAGGCCTGACAAGGTAGACATTATTTCTTTTTGAAAGGAGCATTCTAACAGTGTATTTTATATATTCAAATATTTTGGGATACACTGGATCAGGAATCAGCATAGCAAGGTAGTTCATATCTTAGTCATTGCCACTAGATACCAGAGTGATCTCTGGTAAGTTATTTAAAAGACTTAATTTCTCCATCTGTAATAATAACTCCAATCTCACAAAGATGTTGTGAAGGTTAATGAACAATACACATGAAACGTAAAAGAGGGTCTGACAGGTAAACAATGCTCAATAAATGTTAACAAACTGGGCAAGGTGGCACACATCTGTAGTCCCAGCTACTCTGGAGGCTGAGACAGGAGGACGCCTTGAACTCAGGAGTTTGAGGACAGCCTGACCAACATAGTGAGACAGTATCTTTAAAGTAAGCAAATAAATAAATACTAGCAATGGTTCTGGGTATATTAGTGAAACATTTCCATAAAGATAGCCGGTTATTATTCAATGAAAATATAGAAGTACTATAGTTGAAGATAAGCAAAAATGCATTGAGAATATTGTCTAAGTAAACAGCATTAACTATATTCAAGGATACATTATTGAGATATAATATATATTGTGCCTGAATATTTGCATGCCTTTCATTCTATTTTATTAAACAATTCATTATATAATCCACAAGAAATACTTGCTGACCAGCTTATTCCTGTATTAGAGAGTGTAGGCAAAAGAAGGGATATATGAATGGGCTAATGTCCTTGAGACATCACACTTTAAAAAACTTAAGCAAGATAAGCAAGTGTCCAAGATTGTACATGAATTAAATGTTAAATGGGTGTTTAGCCAGTATGTGTTGCACTTAATGTTGATAGCCTAAAGTGAAAATAAAAGGCTCTGCTTATTTCATTTGAATGGCTAGAAAGCTGTCAGTGTCACAGAGTCAGGAAAGCCATTTGCTCTCTATTTGTCAATTTTCTGTGTTCCAGTGTATTTGATTAAAAAAGAGGTAGAGGAGAATCTCAATGAAGTTAAGTACTTCTGACATAGTCACAACAGAAGTAACTTAAAAGCGGCCCACTGGATACTGCTGGGTGATGTGGTGTATTTTCCAGAAGAACTGTGAAAAAATTTATAGACAGTTTTGCCCTGTTCACCATGTATCCTAAAATATGAACAAAACATGGTATGTGTATTTAGCAGCAAAAGAGAGAGGCTAAATAGTCTCACGGAAAGCATGTAGAATAGGGATGCTACTGAGAATGCACATTTATTATCCTCTGAAATCCTAGATTGAGCTCTGTGGAAGAGGGAAATGAAATTAACTTCTCTTGCCCTAAGACTGCCTGGAATTTAGTAAACACAAGGGTATATATACTCTAAAACTCAGTCTGGCCTTGAAGATTTTTCCACATAGTCAATGAAGAACACTGAGAAAAGTTAGATGAAAGAACAATAAAATAACTACTATTTAGTATATATAAAACACCGAATGCTTACTCACATGCTTAATATGTGTTTTCTTCCCCCAGATACTGTGAGAGATCAGTATGATTTCTATTTTGTGGGTAAGAAAATTGAAGCTCTGAGAAGTCAAATTATTCACTGTATGTCACAAGAGCTCACACTTGCTTGGATCTGGGTGGACTGAGTTTTTGGTTATGTGTAGATAACTCTGTGTGTGACTATGACCCAGAAAAGTGGCTAATTAGTGGATGATTCCAACAGATAGCGATACTCAGACAGTATGGAAACATAATGACCTGTCTGATGGGTTCCTTGCCTGAGGTGATACCTACTATGCATGCTGCAAATGCACACCAGCTTTCCTGCTAAAGCCTAAGGGGTAAGAGCTTGAAGAGCAGGCACCTGCCTTTCCATAAGCAATCATTCAAAAAAGCCAGGTGGAAAATGACTTTGAGTGTGGAAATAAATCAAAGGCAGTGTCAAGACATCGGTGAGTGAAAAAAAATAAGAAAGAGAAAAAGAAACTGCCTTGTTTCTATTTTTCATTAAGCATGCATGAAGGTTTTTCAAATTGTTATTATTATTAATAAAACTAATTTTGAGTGATGATGTGGAGAAGCTAGAAGTGTCATCTATCGCAGGGAGGAATGGGAATTGGTACAATCACTTTGGAAAACAGGTTGGCTATAGCTGAACATAGGTATAACCTATTATCCAGCAATTCCTCTCCTAGGCATAACCCAACAGAATTTATCTATGTGTTTACCAAAAGAAATGTACAAGAATGTTCATAGAGCTATATGAAATAGTCACAAACTGAAAATCATGTAAATGTTCATCGAAGTTACATAGGATAAATAACCAGTGTGTATTAAAAATAAAACCAAATACCCCAATGAGAATGAAAGGATGACTACTGCCACTTCTATCATAATGAATGAATCATACAGACATAATGATGAACAAGAGAAGGCAATATATAATGTATTATTTCATTTCCATAAACTACAAAAGCAGATAAATCTACCATATGGCATTATAATTAAGGATAATGTTTGATTTTAGGGCATGTATAGACTAGGAGTTTCTCTATTTCTAGATATCTCTCTCTCTCTCTTTTTAACTTTTTGACCTGGAGAAGGTTATACGGTATACTTGCTTGGTGAGAACTGATTAAGCCACACAATTCTGACTTGCTCACATTCATATAAGAGCTTATACTTAAAAAAAAAAAATTGTTAAGGCTTCACAGGTGAAGGATAATGAGAGTTTCTAAAATACAATTCCAACTCTGCAATTGAGAACAATTTCAATGAGGAAGAAAAAAGACAGTAATCTAAAGAAATTATTAACACTATATTATAATCTCAAATTGTGAAAGAAAATACTCAAATTTCAGAAAGGGCAATGTATATCAACGTTGAAAAACATTGTACATTGTTGTGACTCTAAGAATAGCCTTGGGAAGTCTAAAACACAGATTGAGTTTTGAAAAGTACTACAAGCAACAAAGTGTATGTAAAACCTAAGAAACAGTTATAAGATGGAAAAAGAAAGGATGTGTCAATATAATCAAACTTATTCGCTTAAAGGCAAAATTTATAATTTCTATATTCTTCCTTTTTCTGCTATATCACTATTCAAATAGGAGAGTGTTACATATGCATGCTAAAACAGGACAGAAAATATGAATGCAAATTGCCATTTTTAAGTGAGTTTGAAATCATAGCCAAGGAGTTGGCAAACTACCGTCTGCAAGCCAAATCCAGCCAGCTGCCTGCTTTTGTAAATAAAATTTTATTGGTTCACAGCCCTTCTCATTCACGTATATATTATCCATATCTGCTTTTGTTCTATAGGCAGAGTTGATTGGCTGAGATAGAGATGGCAGAGTCTGCAAAGTGAGAGATATTTGCCCTCTGGCCCTTCATAGACAAAGTTTGCCAGCTCGTGGCATACATTAAGACAAATGAATTTTTGGAGTTCTAAACTATTAAAGTGGGGTTTTTTTGTTTTTGCTTTTTTGAGACGGAGTCTCACTCTGTCACCAGGCTGGAGTGCAGTGGCGTGATCTTAACTCAGTGCAACCTCTGCCTCCTTGGTTCAAGCGATTCCCCTCCCTCAGCCTCCCGAGTAGCTGAGACGATAGGTGTGTGTGCTACCACGCCCTACTAATTTTTTGTTTTTGTTTTCGTTTTTCGTTTTTTTCTATTTTAGTAGGGTCAAGGTTTTGCCATGTTGACCAGGATGGTCTCTATCTTCTGACCTTGTGATCCGTCCGCCTTGGCCTCCCAAAGTGCTAGGATGATACGCCTGAACCACAGCGCCCAGCAGGAAGTGGTTTGGTATCTACTTTTGTAATCTCTCATGAATCAAAATTGAGAGAGGAGTTAAAGTTTGGAGAAAGATGACTATTTTCGTTTAAGTTTCTATTTTTTTAAATGTTCGGTCTGGGGATAATATGATAACCTTAATACTGATCCTTTGTAAAATTCCAGAGTAAATTTTTAGACAAGTGGTTTTCTGAATACTGAGATCAATCAACAAATTGCTAGAGGTAGTGATAGCTACTAACTTTTTTATCACCAAAGTCTGTGATATAATTATGTTAATATCTTCACTTTACCAATGAAGAAAATGTGATACTAACCTAAATTCACATAGCTAGCAATAATCTGACACCTTAATGTTCTTATTTTGCTCACCCCATATCCCATTACACAGATTCACTAAGAAGTTGTGTGAGTTCTGCCATGTTCTTTCAAGTAGCATTACTAGGAAGATGCCATGGATATACTGTATTTTCATTTTATTTTGGTCTTTAGCAAAATGTGTTATAATTTGGAGGAAGCAATACAAATAGGAAGATTCATAGTATGTTATTACCTAAAATATTACCTAAAGCAAAATATTATCTAAAATTTGTAAAAAATCAGATAAAAGTTGTACTATAATGTAATTTCATAGCACAACCCTAGCCTTTTTCTATTTTACATTCTTTACTACCCTAGCAGGTATCAAAAAGGATGACTGAAAACAGATACAGGTTGCTGACATACTGCAGAGTAGAATCAAAATTCCACATTGACTCCCTAGCTCAGTAGATTCATACTGAGCCCTTACTAGGTACCAAGCCCTCTGTGTCCTGCCTGGCTTATAGCAGGGGAGGGGGCAAATATGGATGCTGCACGCACAGCATGCTGTGTTTAACACTGTAAACCAAAGCTGGCTGTTTGGTGAGAATATTGAGTGTTAATAAGGAGCTCTTCAGTATATAAATTACATATAACTGGCTGTTCATTGAGACCGTCCTGGAGGATTTTAAATTTGGAACGGAAGAAAATGCAAGTTAGTGAGCCAGCTAAAGGAAATTGAGAACAATGAATGTGAGTCGGTGTGTATATGCAATGGACTAAATGTTCATGTCCCCCACAAATTCATGTGTTGAAACCGTAATTCCAATGTGATGGTATTTGAAGGTGAGGATCTTTTGGGGATAATGAGATCATGAAGGTGGAACCCTCATGAATGAGATAATTGCTTTTGTAAGAAGAAGCTAGAGAGCTAGCTAGCTCTTTCTGCCATGTGAGGACACAGCAATAATGTCTATCTATAAACCAGGAATAGGGACCTCACCAAGAAACTCATGCTATTGGCGCCCTGATTTTGGACTTCAGACCTCCGGAACTGTGAGAAATAAATGTTGCGTAAACCTCTCAGTTGATGGTATTGTTTTTCTAGCAGCCAAGCTGACTAAGGCAATGTGAGATTGAGAAGAACCTTTTGGGAAGAGAAACAGGAGCTGCACAGACCTTGAAGTAGAAGAGAGAATACGAGTACACATATGTGACGAAATTCAGTATACCTGGACTGTGAAGATCAGAACAAGCTGTAATGATGAACAGAAACTAAAAAGCTTTCAAAAGTAAAATAATATATTTGCATATCAAGTAGAAATCTTGATTAGAAATAGGATATCTTTTTTTGATAAGTTCTACAGAAAAAATTGTGTGATATTCTTGGTGAATGCAAGCAAGAAGACATAAACATATAACTCTAATTATGTCCACATTCAGTTGCATTTACAGCAGTGTAGTGTCCAGATGAGAACATAGTTTCTGACCATGATTCTTTGCTATTCTACAAATAGCACATTATTTTGTATTGTAGGTGCCACGCAGAAAGAGAAGATTGACCAACTAATACTCTCTAAACAAATTTGAAGGGTTTGTGTGAGGGACAAGTTCAGGAAACTGCAAAGTCTTGGCCTAGACAGAAAAAGCTTAACCAGAGGCATTATTGCATCTTAAAGTATCTTAAGAACTTTCATTTAGAAGAGGGAGTTGATTTATTTTGTGTGCTTTCAAATTGTAGAACAAGGAGCAATGGGCAGACACATTTTTCACTCTAAATAATCAAGAACTTTCTGAGAATAATAGCTTTCCAAATAAGGAAGCCTCTCCACAACATACTCCCTGCCATGGGACTCATTTAAGGGAGACCAAAGGCCATTTCTGAAGGATGCTGTGCAAGGTGTTCTTTCATTGAGATGGAGATTGGGCGACGTGACCCTTCTGTCTCTAAGAGGCTATAGTTATGTATTTCTTGTACTGTCTTTCTCTTTATTCTTCTGCACTGCTGGGAGAGTGAAAACTTGAGTTGTTCTTAAAATGACTTGCCCAGATGCTAGTTTCTGATACTCTGTCAAAACACTGGGTACTCTGTCATGGCTGATGAGTTAGTTTTTTGTTCGGATAAAAGTCATGGATTTGATTATGTTAGGGTTATTTCTGTCAGGGCTCTCCAAGCACAGGCAACATTTTAATGACATGAATCACACTGAAGATAGTAATTACTGTTTTGTGAAGTAAACATCCTGTATAGCAGGGTAATCATCATTAGAAAACCATTTCTAACAATATGTGCCATGCATTGATTGTCCCAGGTTTGTACACATTCCAAATAGCTTGAAGCAGAGCTTTGAGAGTTTAACATTGTTGATACTTTTGCGATATTAAAAGTTGTCTTTCCCCATAGCTTTCTGGTCACTTAAAACTCTGTTCTCTTTTATTCTGACCTCATGACATACATGACAATCTGGTGTCCAGAATTTGTTTTCCTGTTATCGAAATAAAGATATACACATACTCTCTCACAAACTCTCATAATGTCTCTCACACATGCACACTTCCTTCTCTTAGTTCGGATTCAGTTTCTAACTTCACCTTTTCATTGAAAATATTTAAAATTTTAATTATTTAAACCAATATGCTAAGTTATCAAATGTTGGTGTTTAATTTCAGGTATATTTTAGAGTCTATATCATACTGTTTGGTCATGGACCTCATGAGGCAATTAGGTAGTAACATCTAATACACTGTCTTTTTTTTTTTTGAGATGGAGTCTCCCTCTGTCACCCAGATTGTAGTGCAGTGGCGTGATGTTGGCTCACTGCAACCTCCATCTCCCAGGTTCAAGCGATTATCTTGCCTCAGCTCCCGAGTAGCTGGGATTATGGCCACCCACCACGACGCCTGGCTAATTTTTGTATTTTTAGTAGAGACGGGGTTTCACCATGTTAGCCAGGCTGGTCACAAACTCCTGATCTCAAGCTATTTGCCCGCCTCGGCCTCCCAAAATGCTAGGATTACAGGTATGAGCTATAATAGATTGTTTTGATCCTGGGCATGGTGTCATTCATTAGCTGTCAGGCATACTGAAAACAATGTACGATATATTGGTGGTACATTTTGATGATCTCCAAATGTAGTTACTATAGTTAAAAAGTTACTTAAAAAATAACATTTTAAACTTTATCCTGCTTTTTAATTTTGTTTTATGTTCTTGTGTTTAGTCTTACTTGTATGTTCTCATGCCAATGTTAAATTATATATAATTTACTTTAACATATATCAGCCTGGTTAAGAAATATGTCTGTGCATTAATTAGTTGTAAACTATCCCCTTTCACCAAGAACAGTTAATTTCTAAACTGTGCTCTTTAGGAAGGCACCCTCGAGAGGATGTCAGCTAGCATTTAAATCAGTCGTCTGCAACCATTTTGGCACCAAGGACCGGTTTCTTATAAGACAATTTTTCCACAGATGGGGAGGGGTATGGTTTTGGGATGAAATAGAATCAGGCATTAGATTATCATAAGGAGCCTACACCCTAGATCCTTTGCATGCGCAGTTCACAATAGGGTTTGAACTCCTATGAGAATCTAATGCCCTCGCTGATCTGATAGGAGGCAGAACTCAGGCGGTGATGCTTGCTCACCTGATGCTCACCTCCTGCTGTGTGGCCCAGTTCCTAACACGCCACAAAGGGGTATAGGTGTGTGGCCCAGAGGTTGGGTACCCCTGGTTGAAGTGATTTTTATTTAGAAGCCCACAAAACAGAGCAAGCTACTATTAAGTATTTCTTTTAACATGATATCTACTCAACACCTTAGAGTGTGCTAGTCTAATATGTCATAGACATGACTTTTTTATTGATAAAGGGAGTGGTTTTCATAGCGTGTGAGTTGTTAAAATATTGTATAGGAATGTGCCCTTGAAACAACAGAGTTTTAAGAATGTATTCAGCCCTATAAACTACTCCACTGGAAATAATATCTTAAGTTTATGATTCTGAATAGGTTCTGTGTCCATTAACATGTTTTGTTACATGACTATGTAAAAGTTGAGATAAATTGTATCTCTAGAATATGGCTGTACCTACTGTGAATGAATCTTTCATATAAGGTGGCATCGTACCACCCAAAGAACAAAGATCTGTGACTGCAGTGAGAATGGAGAACCGGTGCTATCAAAGTATTTTGGATCTGTTTGCCCATAAAGATACATGTAGTAGGTTTCCTCCTGAAAATTACAATTATTGTAATATTATACCTGATAAAAATGTTGTCAGTTAGAAGGCCTGTATTTATTACCTACCTCCAACTAAAAGGAATCTAATAAGTGTGAATCATCAAATTGATTTATGTTAATATGCCTCAGGAAGGCATCTCATAAAATGATATTTTTAATGTAGATTTTCCTGGGTATTAGTAAAACTAACAATAGAAAACATATGTGATGCTTCTTTAGTGAATAATTATCTCCAAGCCATTAAAATCCCACTTAAAAAACTCATGGCATAAAAATCTGGGAGTATTACTTAGTTATTTTTAACATAAACATTTCAGAATCTGAATAAACATCTCTCATTTAATTTTCTTCTGTGATTACATACCTGACATGTTGAATAAAGGGGTTTGTTTCAGGAGAAAAAACAAAACAAAGTTAAAATGACAACAGATAGGACCCACCCCTTCAGGACCAAGCAAAATAGAATCAAAATTTAAAAATCCATATACCATCACAACATTATGCATTCAAACCAGTATCATTTAAAATAACCTCTAGAGGTAAAATAAATTATTATCTGTCATTAATATTTGAGTGTATGAATAATGTTCTGCGAGTACAATTGTGTTTTATAACTCAAATTGTATACCTTACAACTGATTGTATACCTTACAACTAGAACTGATTGTAGTTGACATGGTAAAGTTCATCCCATATCTATCTACCTGAAAGGGCTTACTGTACCAGCTGCTGGGAGCATTCGATGTCATTCAGGTGTCAGCCCCTTTCAGGGACTACCTCGGGTGCCAAAGATTACTTTGCTTAAAGTCATTTCATTCCCTAAGCAGTCCACCTCTAATGACTTATGGGAGAGGTTATAAAGTCTTAGCCATTTCAGACTAAACCAGGACAACTCCAATGAGCCGTATTTACTCCAGATCCTCCCATTGAATCACAGGAGGCTTTTGCCCAGTTGGCATTGCCCTTTCACTTCTGCAGCTACTCAAATCTGCTGCTGCTGCTGCCGTAAGTAGCTGTTGATCCCAAGACCCTGCCCTAATAGACCTTCTGCACATTGAATTTAATTTCAAATGTTGCTTCCTGTAGAACCTGTTCTGGGACAATTCTCTTTTCTCTAAACTGCTATCTTAGTTTTAAAAATGTGCATGTGTGGTACACTTCAGCAATCTAAAGTAAACACATATCTAATTTTCTTGAATTAATGTATCTTCTAGATATATGATAGGACTTAATTAGATAATTCAAAATAATTTTTTATAGATAAGTATTGTGTTGACATAAAATTTGGACATTTTAATTCTCCTTAAGTAAGCCTATGCAAAATTGTATACTTTTCAAAACATAATTTTAAAATTATTTTACCCAGATACAAATACTTTAAGAATTTAAGTCAATCTCATTGAATTTCAAATAACAGAAGAAATTCCTTAAAATGTAAATTCAAGAGACCTTCTTTCTGTGGTGAGAAATAATGAAATGGAAATGTACTGAAATACTGAATGCTCATAGCAAACTTTGTACCTTGCAGGGAAGATGTATTCTATAAGAAAGACATTTTATCTCTTTCAATAATGCTTCTCTTTTAAAATAGATTATTTCATTATTAAGATCAGAGAATGGAAAGAGACTCCAAAAATTTTATTTTAAAACATACTGTCTTTTTACTGTGTATTTATTGAAGCTCTGCTGGGAGTCCATTTAAAATATGTGCTGGCTCTTGAAGAATCAAGTATCTCACTCTTGGAAAATGAGTTAAAATATGCTTGTAGTTTTGTATAAAATATGCAATTGATAAAAACGTGTTTTGTTACCAAAAGAAGTTATGTGACATAGTGTACCTCATTCAACAGAGAAATGTTTATAGATAAATATGGAGATAATAATGTCTTTTTGATGACATAGAGTATTTCTGAAGATTAAAAAGCAAACAAAAATAAAATGTAATATATACATGTGTAAGACAAATATTAAGTTATACTAACATAAAGGATTATGTAATTTATTTTTATGAATAATTATTTAATAGAGTTTCTAATTAGCATCTTTCATTTGTTTATTGTCTTTCCAGGGAAGACATCCTACTTAAATTCTAACCAAACAATTTGTGGTTTTAGTATTATTTTCTCTTGCTTCTTTCTCTATGAAAAGTAATAAAAATTTGTAAGTACAGTTCTAATCACTCTTTAAATATTTGTGGAAACTCATTAAGTTCCTTTTCTGTCTGTCTGTTTCAAAGCTTACCAGCTCTGAGTCTTTTCAATTTTTCTCATTTGCGATAGCTTGCTTCCTGAAATGATTCCTTTAAGATTTCTATAAATCCCTTCAGTTATAAGGTAGGATTCAAAATGAGAAAGTGCACACACTCATAGTGTGATAAAAGCCAAAGAGCTGTAGACATATTCTGATGCCAGTCTTTGGAGGCAAACTTTTTTCTTTCAAAAGAGCTACTTAATTCAGCTTTTGAACAAATAGGAGTCCTGGACATGTTGTCGATAATCCTTTCCTTGTATTTTGATTTTCGTAGGCTAATATTTGTTGTGAGATGTAACTTTTTAATGCATGTCCCTTTCTTTACTTTTTATATATTTTGAAAAATTCTAACATAGTATCCACTTACTTTTTAGCAGGTGAAACAATAAAACAGCATATATGGTTTCCTCTAAGGTCCAATCTTACTGCTGGACCTAATGTCAATGGCCTATTGAGTATTAATCTTTAATTTTCTGCATATATGTAACTGACATTAATGTCGATGTCCTGTTGAGGACTGATCTTTAACTTTCTCTACATATTTAACTTTCTTCACATATGTAAACATGAATAAAATCAATTATTCTTATAAAATAAAAACTGACTTATAGCAGACATTCTGTTTTAATTTTCAACTTGAGGTTCTCTCAAAAATTACTAAAATTCAGATGTGATTCACTTTATAGTTGTATAAAATTTTATGGTATAATGTATTGATATTTAGTCAAATGTCTTTCTCCTATAGATAGGCAATTAGGTAGTTTTTGCTTTTTTCATAGCTTTTGCATTTATAAGTATGTTTTAAATAAAATCCTTGAATTTATCTTTAAATACTGATGCTTTTATACTTGAGAGATACATTCTCTGAATGATATTATTGTATCGATGTTAAGAATATATCTTAAATTTTCTCATTGTCTTATAATAACCATTTTGTATGAGTTGGTAGTCAAATGAAGCTGTAAATATCCTTTTAAATATTTTTTTCAAGTTATGTCTTTCCCATTTTACACATATTGTTGGGTTTGAAATCAAAATGTGGAGCTATGCAACTGTATATTTTAACTTTAATTGAATATTTAATTATTCTAAAATGCTCAGACACTTGAGGACATTCTTTTAACATTAAACAAATCTGTTGTTTCTCTATGTGTCTTTTATATTGTTTCTACAGTCACATATTTTTTAAAAAACATAGTAAAGACTTCCAGAGATATTAGTTCCACACAAAACTGAATGTCGCAAAACATCCTCCAACCCTCCAAAACTATACAGAATAGGAAGCATAAACAAATCTATATAAATCTAATGCATTCAGTGTAACTAAAAGAGAATTATTAGCAGTAGACAAAAATAAGCAGCATTTAAAGCCAAAATATTTTTCCTTCTCACTTTAACACCTTGTGAAGAGCAAGGTAGAGTCTGAAGTAAAATGAAAACTATAGAGAAAAGAAAAGAAGGGGGAAAAAAGGCTCAAGCTTGAAGTAAAATCACCCGAAAGAGACAAAGCTCACATTTAGTGCAAAAATATGTAAAAGCACTCCTTGGAAATAAAAATTAAAAAATAACTGTAGCTAAGTTACTGAAAGGTGAGTGAGGGGTTTATTTCTTATATCAGATTTATCCTGAGTGTGAAACAATTACAAATATGTCAAATGGTTTTCAGACTTTGGACATCAAGTAGTGCAGAAAAGTGATCTCTGAGAGAAGGGAAACAAATGAAATGAATCCTAAAATTGCCACAGTTTACTGACGAGAGAATTTTCAGGTGGTAGTAGAGGGAATATTGGGGATGGAGACAGCTGTCCTCAATTGAGGAAACAGTTAAAAGACATAGAAGACCAAAGCAATTAGAGTTGACATGGCAGAGTACTGAAAAGGAAAGAGAGAGTAGTCCAAAGTGGATATCTGCCGAGGACCACTCTTGTGTTTTCAACTAAGCTCTCTCAGTGCACATATGTGAGAAATGTATACAAGACAAGGAACTATTACTCAAAAAGAGCAGGGAGGAAAATAATGCTTACAATCACACAGGGCCAGGGCCAGGTTTCTAACCAACAAATGAACATTATAATTAATGGGACATTGGGTAACATTCATAGAAGTTTTTTATTTATTTTTATTTTACTTATTTATTTTTTGCATCAGTATTGCGGCAAAATTAGTCCTAAAGGTCTCTTTGCTCCTGTTGAACAAAACATAAGTTCAAATTGCTTCCCAGTAATTTAACTCTATTCTAAAAAAAAAGAAAAAAAAGCATAGGACTACAGAAACTATCCCACACACAATGTGGTGAAATTCACAATTTCTGCTATCCAAAAAAAAGCTATAGCATTAAAAAGTTGGAACATATGAGGAGAAAATGCACTCAATGAAAACAAACACATAAATGACACAGATGATTACTTCTGTCTTACATATGTTCAAGAGTATAGATAAAAAAGATAGATCATGTTAAACAGAAATATGTAAAATATCACAATAACCCAAAGTCTGTGAGATAAAAAGTACAATATGTTAAAAGAAAAATATAATGGATGAGAAAAATGTCATATTAGACCCTGCAGAAGAAAAGATTTGTGAACTGGAAGACAGTAAGAGAAACTATCAACTGTCAAACACATGAAGAAAACAGACAGAAAAATTTGACAGCATCAGTGAACCATTGGGCAATCTCAGGTAGCCAGAAGTACATGTAATTTATGACCACAAAGGAGAGAAGAAAAATGTAGAGAAAATATATTTAAAGAAACAATGGCTGAAATTGTCCAAATTGAATAAACACCATAAACTTACAGATCCAAACAACTAAATAAACCCTAGGAGAAGAAAAAGAGGAGGAGGAAGAGGCGGAGGAGGAGGTGGGAGGAGGAAGAAGGGGAGGAGGAGATCAAAGGCATATCATAATCAAATTGCTTAAAATCAGCTACAAAAAATAAAAGTACTGATAAAAATTAAAAACTGAGAAACAAAAGACAGCTAATTTCTCATTATAAAGGATACAGCCAGAAAACAGTGAAAAATTATCTTCAAAGTATTGAAAGAAAAAATAATCAACTCAGCAAAAGTATATGTCAAAAATGAAGATGAAATGAAGACCATTTTGGATATATAAAAGCTGACGAATTTCATCACTAGCAGATTTGTACTATAGGAAATGTTAAAGGAAATCCTTTAGAAAAAGGAAAATATCAGATGGAATTCTGGATTTAAGTGAAGGAGTGAAGAGAACCAGAAACAATAAATATGTAAGTAAAAACAATTTTTTACTTAAAATTTAAATTAAAAAATATTTTTATTTAACAATAAAAATAAATACTTATTATTAAACAAATCTTTTTAAGTTATATGTGTGTTTAAAGCAAAGACAGTACATTGTATTTGAGAACTTATAAGCCAAGATAAAATGTATGATAGCAATCATGCAAAAACTGAAAGAGAAAAAATTGAAAGGGAACTATAGTAAGATTCTCATACGATAGATGCATAGGCATAGTATTGCTTGACAGTAGATTTTAATAAGTTAAACGTATACTTCATAAGCCCTAAATTAAACACTAAAATAGAAAAATGGGAGGAGCTTATAACTATTAAGTCAATAATAGAGTTAAAATGATATCATAAAATTAACTAATTAATTCAAAAGTATCAGAAAAAAGGATAAAAAACAAGAAATATATAGAAAAAATATCAACAAGGTAGACTTTAATACAATATAATCATATTAAATAGAAGTAATCTAAAAATTATAATTAAAAGACATTGTCAATATAATTTTAAAAATAAAGTCTAAATACATGAAGTTCATAAGAGACTGATTTAAAAATTAAGAATAAATATGCTGAAAATAAAAGTATTGAAAAGGTATACCATGTTAAAATAAAAAAAAGAAAGATGGAATAGCTATACTCATATCATACAAAGCATATTTCAGACTACATATTATTACAAGGAATAGAGAACATAACTATGATAAACGTTTATAAACCATCTAATAGAGCTCCAATATACGCAAAGCAAAACCTCACAAAGGGAATTAGACAAATCCCCCAACAGTAGTTGCAAATTTTACCACCTTTCTCTTCATTATTGATAGAACAAGTAGACACAAAGTTAATATTTGTAAAAGACCTGAACAACATTACCAAACAATTATAATTTCTAGAATATGCTACCCAATATAAGCAGGATATATATTATTTAAATGTGAATATAAAACATTTATAGATAGCTAAGATTCTGGGCCATAAAATTTGCGATACATTTTAAGGGATTTATTTTATGCAGGGCATATTCTGTCACTATAATACAATTAAACAAAAAATTTGTAAGAAAAATATACTAAAAATATCCTGTTCTTTCTGTTTACTTGTTCTTTCAAACAGAGAGAAAAGGATGGTAAATTTTTCAACTGTTTTGGGGGATTTGCCTATTTGTCTTTAGAGATCTATTAGTTTTTGCTTTGTGAATACTGGGAAATAGCTGGTAAATCTCAAAATACTTTAAAACTAAATAAGATACTACCTTTTTTTTTTCTTTTTTCTTTTTTGAGACAGAGTTTTGCTCTGTCACCCAAGCTGGAGTACAGTGGCATGATCTCAGCTCACTGCAGCCTCTGCCTCCTGGGTTCAAGTGATTCTCCTGCCTCAGCCTCCTGAGTAGCTGGCATTACAGGCATCTGCCACCACACCTGGCTAATTTTTGTGTTTTTAGTAGAGACAGGGGTTTCACTATATTGACCAGGCTGACCTCGAACTCCTGACCTCAAGTGATCCGCCCAACTCAGCCGACCAAAGTGCTGGGATTATAGGCGCGAGCCACTGTGCCCAGCCAAAAACTAGGTAATATACTTCTAAATAACCCCAAAGTTAAAGAATTTAGAGAGGGAGGAAGAAGAAAGAATTTTTAAATAAGCAAATAAAAAAATACAATGTTATAATATGTGAGATATATCAAAAGCAGTACTTAGAGGGAAATTTATCACACTAAATACTTCAACTACTCTATTGTGGAAATAGCAAATGAAGAGCAAATAAAATTCAAAAGAAGAGAGAAAATAAAATAATAAAGATAACAGGAAAAACCAATAACATAGGAAAGAAAAATATCAGTAGAGAAATTCAATAGAGACAATTTCTGGTTCTTTAAAAATATAAACAAAAGCCCTCAATATTAAAAGGAAAAAAGTAAAATTCTTACTACTTGCAGATGGCATATTTATCTACGCAGGCAATTTCATGGACTCTACTAGAAAACTTGTAGCAAGTTTATCAAGTTTGTATAGCACAGGATAATTAAAAGTATTGTGTGTAAACAATTAAAATTAGATATTGAACTTAAATTTTAAAAATCACAATAGCATAAAATAGTCAGTACTTTGTGGTATATCTTATACATGATGTGCAACACCTACATGGTAAAACTTACTAAGTATTGCTGAGAATAAAGAATATCTAAATAAAGAGATACACTATATTCATTAACTGGAAGATTTAATATTAAGATGTTAATTTTCTCCAAATTGGTCTACAGATTTAAATTAATTCCAATAAAAATTTCGTTTTTAGTAGAAATTGGCAAGCTGATTCTATTCATATGGAAATGCAAATATTCTGGAATAGCTAATACAACTTTTAAAAAGAGTGAAGCTGTAAGATCTGAAACCAATTATCATTAAAAGCTGCAGTAATCAAAGTATGGTTCCCAACAAGATGGAAATATTGACAAATGAAACAATAGAGGGTCTGGAAATTGTTCCACCTGTAGGAAGACCCAAACTTATGTGATAACTGATTTTTCGTAAAGATGTGAAGACAATTTAGTGGGGAAACTGTTTGGGAATAGTCAGTGATATGGTTCAGCTGTGTCCCCACCTGAATCTCATCTTGAATTATCGCTCTCATAATTTCCACCTGTTGTGGGAGGGACCTGGTGGGAGATAATTGAATCATAGGGGCGGTTTCCCTGATACTGTTCTCCTGGTAGTCAATAAGTCTCATGAGATCTGAAGGTATTATAATGGATTTCCGTTTTCTCTTGACTCTTATTTTCTCTCGCCTGCTGCCATGTAAGATGTGCTTCTTGCCTTCAACCATGATCGTGAGGCCTCCCCAGCCGCGTGGAACTGTGAGTCCATTAAACCTCTTTTTCTTTATAAATTATCCAGTCTCTGGTATATCTTTATGAGCAGCATGAAAATAGACTAATAGAGTCAGCTTTAAGTGTCTCTGGCTGTGGTTTTCCAGTCACTTTGACTAGTTTTGCCATATCTCCCTGATTTCTTATCATGGAGTGCCATGGAGCATGATCCTCAGATCATAGTTTCTATTCACACTCATTCCCTTATTTCATCTGATCTCATCACTTAAAATTTTATTCATCCACCAGAGTGACTCTCAAATGTATACTTCTTGCATTGCCTGAAACTTCATCTCCAGACACAAATATTTACTAAACAACTTCAGTTTAATGACTGATAGGTTTTATCAGTGTAACAAATCTCAAACCAAATGCCTGCTTATGCTCCTAAAACTGTATTCTCTACAGTTTTTTACAACCCTAATTAATACTGTATTCCAAATGTATATCCACTGGAATATACTATCCATGAGGGCATGTGTTATTGATATATCTCAGTATCTAAAAAGAGTATGGCAACAATATTTATTGAATGAAAATTTGGCTCAATATAATATTTCTTCAGTCTTTATCCTATTCTCACTAAATCTGTCAGAGAATTCAGAAACATTATAAGCATAGGGAAGCTCTGATTTGTCTCTGCGTTAAATTTGTATTGTAAAATACTTATTACATGTATTATTACAGGGTTGTTTTGTATAATACATGTATTCTTAATATCAGTTAGTGGTTTAATGATTACTGGAGGTGTAATACAATTAAGGTTGGCTGCATTAAAGCTCTCACATTATTTATTGCTATTTACCTGTGCATTAAAAAATTAATAAAACATCATTTCTAACATTAGAGAAATAATAATTGTTCACATGGAACATAAATACTATTGTTCTAAATAAGTATTTAAAAACGGTTGCTCATTCATCTGGTAAAAACTGGTTTTTTTTTTGGTAAAAACTGATGCTATTTTGTTAACATTTACTTTTTTATTCATATATATGTAAGGGGTGCAAGTGACATCCTCTTTTTAATGACAAAATAATGCCATCTTGAATATTTCAAATCCCTTTTCTCAGGAATTTGAAAATTACACTTCAGATGTAACGTAAGCATTTAAGACTGCAATGTAATGTAGTCATGCAGACTGTGTCAAGCTATTTTGAAAGGAAAAATTCTGTTTTAATGTTTTTTAAGATACATTATTTTTTGAACATAAACAAGCCTGGGTTTATTTGACTTCGTGAATCACGGATAGCAAAGGCAAATAAATCTTCTATATGTGAAAACTTTTGAAAAAATTTTCTTCACTGCATTAGAATTTGACTTGTATGGAATACAAAGAAATATTTAATTAAATATAGGCAGGATATAACAAAACAGAACATACAAATTTTAGTCTTGTCACTTTTACTTCACAATCTTAGGATATTACATCTGCCAAAGGTTAAAATTAGATCTCTGGTGATTTAGATAACAATAACTTCTATCTAACTGAGGAACAAAAGCCCCGAGAAGTTATCTGAATGATTTCTTAAGTAGAAAGTACAATTATTTTGAGAGTTTGAATGAAACAGTAAAGATGCTCTATTCCAAATTTAACAAATTCACAAAGCATCCGTCAGAACAGAGTAGTTTTTATTCTAAAAGTTAGTTATAGAAATAAAGAAATTTACCAAAAAGGCTAAATTCTGAGTTTATAGTATTTGAAGATTTTCAGGAGGAGAGAAAAAATAAAGAATAACATTCTTTATATTTTTAACCTCATTTCATGAGTAGAATGAGAAACTTTCTGAGATGCTTTTAGTTATTAAAAAATTTAAATATTTGCTGTTATAAGCTGTGGAAAATTTCTTAAGAAGATAAGTGTCCAATTTATGTACTGTGTAGGGGTTTTCCTTTGTTTTTATATCATTTTGTTAATGCCATTTTTATGAGGGTGTACAGAGAAGAGTTGGCTGGTTAAAAGTTTAGTCATAAATTGTCTACATTTTACTCATTTTCTTACAAGGTTATAATTGACACAAATTGTACTGGCTCTATTTTCTTGATGCAAATTATATAACATCCTCAACCAAAACTTCTTTATATTTCTAGATACTCTCCTGTAGAATATCTACTAGGGAGGAGCATCTGTGTGTAACTGACAAGAGTTTAGCATGATCATACTTTTCAGACATTTTCTGATTTACACTTCATTCTTTGAGGATATTATCGAGGACATTCTCATGCACCAAATGAATCTTTCACACATTTATTTCTTCCAGTAGCTTATTTTCTCCAAATTCTGTTTCTCTTATTAAATATAATTAAATAAAATTAAGATAATTTACATGAACAATCTTAGATGTCAGGTATTAGACACAATAACCAACATCAAATGATCACTTCTTTTACAGTTCAAGATAATAAAAAAAAGTTACTTAAACACCCCATCTATTTATTTCTCTACAAAATTAGTGCCTACAAAGTAGCATTTTTTACACTTAGGTAAGTTTGACATATATATACAACCAAGAAACCACTGCGGTAATCAGGAGAATGAACCTATCCATTATCCCCACAAGTCTCTTTGGCCCCTTCTTGAGCATAGTTTTTATGTATTTGGCATTAATATATCTTCTTTGGTAAGTATCATTTCAAAATTTCTATCGGAGGCTGATGGGAGAATCACTTGAGCCCTGGAGTTAGAGGTTACAATGAGCTAGGATCACACTAATGCACTCTAGCCTGGGTGACAGAGTGAGACACTGTCTCTAATACAATAAAATAAATACTTGCTATGCACTGAATCTTACTCAAATTTGTATCGCTATTTTCTTCAATTAATCTTTCTTTCTTTATATCAACATGACACTGGGCTGATTATTGTAGCTTCTTAGTACATCTTGAAATCAGTGCTATCCAATAACTTTCTCTTTCACAGTTACTCTGTCAACTCTAGGTCCTTTGCATTTCATTAAAAGTTTAGAATCGTTTTATCAATTTCTACAAAAGTGTCTATTGGGATTTATACTGGGATAACATTCAACCTGTTAAGCAAATTGGAGGTGAATTTAAATTTACATATTATTGAGTTCTCTGACTTATAGGCATAGTATATATCTCCATTTATTTAGTCTTCCATTTCTCTCTGTAATAACGTAGTTTACAATCTGTGGATCTTGCTCATTTCCAATTACTGGAATTACTTGTTTATGGTTTTATGTTCAATACAAACTTCTGAAAATGCAGATTAGAATATTTGTATGTTCTTTTGTTTTTTCTCTGCATTACTTTTTTACCTTCAAGATCATCTGTTTTGTCTGTTCATACAATGGCATTGCTATCTTTTTTTTTTAAATTGATTGTATCTGATATGGAATCCCTGATGTTGAAGGAGCTAAGAATATCCTTCACATATGTCCCAAATACCCACAAATATGTAACTCTGGCATATTGACTATTTTGTGTTAAAAGCAATTGAAAAATAACAGGTATAAGATAACTTTGACCTTCTTAGTAGTTCTTTAAAGCATGAGGTATAACTCCCATATGAAAGTTGTTCTCCCTATACTACAAAGAATGCAACTTATCTTCTAGCCTTACCACTTAAACTAGTTACTTTTTCACAACTTACTACTCTTAGTCCAATACAATATCTAAGCATTAAACTCTTTCGAGTCTGCATTTTCTTACGTGGACTTTCATGTCACGTAAAACTAATATTAAATAAATGTGTATGTTTTTCTTCTGTTATGTTTCCTGTCAATTTGTCAGTCCTAGTTAAAAATACCCAGAAGGTAGAGGTAAAATTTTGCCTCTTCTACAATATGTATAGAGTATTTATCCATGGCAAGAATCACATGAAGAGATTTCTAGGATGCTACAAAGGTAATCAGACTGGATATTTAGATAGACAGAAAGGCTTCCCTTCTTAATATGTGCAAAGCATTTAGACAAGTTGATTTCTTTCCTAACTGAGGTAAAGACAGCTTTCTAATACAAAATACTGCTCTTTAAGACACTTTACTCGTCTGTGTTTATAAAGATTTAACACTAATCTCATTAAGAATCTCCACCTGTCAGCCTCATGGTTCTCAAAATTGGCTTTTATTGATAACACCTGGAAAGTTTAAAAATTACTGATGCCTGGGTCTCACCCCCAGTGTTTCTTATTCATTTGAATTTTGGCTGAGAATCATTGATACAGAGGAATATCCTGGGTTTTCCTCACTTGTTAATTCAGCCTGCAATTTCTACCCTAAACAAATGCCTTGACTCTTCATTGTTTGAGATTAATGAAACAGCCCAGATGCTCCAGAATTTTTAATTAATCCTCACAATCATCTCGTGGCTCACCAATAACTCCCACCACCTCTTGATGTAGAGCCAAGGGCAGGAATTTTAAAATCTGAATGTACATTGAATTGACCTGGGTAAATTTTAAGTACCACTGTGAAGAAATGATCTGGAAAATTATTTGGAAGTTTTCAAACTACAAAATTAAAGAGATATAGTACTGTTCAGTTGATCCATAAGTAAGTTTAGTGGATTGATTCTTTTGAGGAATTTGTCCATCTCATCAAAATTGTCAAAATTTGAAGCATACATTTTTGTGATTGTATTTATTTGCTATTTATTTTGCTATAAATGTCTATATTATACTTTGAATGATTGTAGAGTTTTCAGTGAATGTAAAATCTTTATTTCTTGACATTGGTGACTTTTGTTTTGTCTTTTTTTATTGCGACATTTTATCACTTTTCTTCTTTTTCAAAGGATCAGATCTTGATTATATTGATTTTCTCTATTCTTTAGATTTCTTTCAAATGCATAGAGTTCTTCATTTTTTTTTCTTTCTACTGTTCACTTTGGATTAGATTTGTTATTGTTTTGAAAGTTTTCTAAGCTAAAACCCTAGAAACTGATTTGAGGCCTTTCTTATTTACTAATATATGCACAACATAAATATTTGATGTTGTTTCCTTTAAGCACTATGTTAATTGCATCCCACATATTTGAATAAGTTATGTTTAATTTTCATTCAATTTAAATGTTTTCTATTTTTTGTTTTGATGCTTTTGTGAATCATAAGTTATCTGGAAGGGTTTAATTTCAAAATGTTTGTTAATATTCTAGCTATATTTCTGCTTTTGATTTCTAATTTAATTCTGCTATGGTTGGATAGTATGTCTTGTATTATTTTGGGGCATTTTTTTTGATCACCCAGAATATTGTCTGTTTGTGTTTATGTTGCATGTGCTATTGAGAAAATATCTATTTTACTTGTTATTGTGCACAGGGTTATTAATTATCTATTAAGTCTGTTTTTGGTAGCATTATTCAGGCCTTTAAATCGTTGCTGATTTTATACCTACATTTCCTATTACCATGGTAGAAGAGTTGCAGCTCCAATGATAATTGCATTTTTAATGTCTCCTTTGAGTTCTGCCAAGTTTGTGTGTGTGTGTGTTTATGAATTTAAAGCTCTATTTAGATCCATACACTTCACAATTGTTACATGTTCATGGTATAATATTTCTTTATCATGATGCGATGTTTCTCTTTATTTCTGGTGTTTTTTTAATTCTGAAATCTATTTTGCCTTGTATTCATATAGTCACTTCATTTTTAATTTTTTACTTGTTTTCTTTAAATTTAAAGTAATTTCTTCTATCGAGTATATAGTTGAGTCTCGGTATTTCATAAAAATTTGAAATTTTGTATTTAGATCAATTACATTCAATGCAGTCATTGTTGGATTCAAATCTATTTGTTCTATAATTTCTCTATTACATTTTCCTTTTATTCCACCTGGTTTTGATTTTTTTATATATTTACATTTACACTCTATTATGGTCACTATATTTCTTTTTTATATTTTAATGGTTATGTTTAACATATTAAGTAATATTGACTAATTTTTGGCTCTCCTCAAACAAAATTATACTTTATATGTAGTATAAGAATCCTACATCAGTAAGCAAATACTTTTTTCCCAATTTTTTTGTAACTTTTTGTAAAATATTTTAATTTGGAATGATATATACTCACATTTTTCCTCCTAATTTTTCTATAGTCAGAAAATAATTGCTTGGTGAAAAAGAAGTGATAAAAAAACAAGTCTGGCCGGGCGCGGTGGCTCAAGCCTGTAATCCCAGCACTTTGGGAGGCGAGATGGGATCCGCCGAGGTCAGGAGATGAGACCATCCTGGCTAGCAGGGTGAAACCCGTCTCTACTAAGAAATACAAAAAAAAATAGCCGGTGGTGGCAGGCGCCTGTAGTCCCAGCTACTCGGGGAGAGGGCTGAGGCGGAGATAAGCGTGAGCCGGGTGGAGCTTGCAGTGAGCTGAGATCCGGCCACTGCCTCAGCCGACAGGCTTGAGACTCCGTCTCAAAAAAAAAAAAACAAGTCTAACATGTTTACATTGGTTTTAAGTGTTTGTGAAGATCTTCATTTCTTCATGTAGATGTTGTTAATAATAATCCTATGCCTGAATTTTATTTCCTGAATAGCAATACTGCTAGTAACTATCTATACTAGAAAGTTTTGTTTGTCTGAAATTGATATTATGACTCCTTCGTTTTTTAATATTTTCACAGAATAGAGAATTCTAAGTGGGTAGACTTTTAAAGTAATGATGTCATTTCATTGTCATCTGACGTATATTTTTAATATGACATCTGATAAAATTTTAATCACAGTTCTTCTGTATATTGTGTGCCTTTATCTCTGGTTGACTTCAATATTTTATCTTTATCTTTTGTGTTTGGAAATTATATATCGTGCATCTGGGGCTTTTAAATTTGGTGTGGGAGGGTGGTGTTATCTATCCTGATTAGGATCTCTGATATTCTTAGTTCCATAGATTAATATATTGTATTATTTTTGAAAAATTCCAAGCCATTATCTCATTTAATAGTTCTTATGACCTATTTTCTCTCTCTTCTCTCACGGAGAACAATTATACATATGCTAAACTATTTGATATTGTCTCCAACAACTCTTCAATGCTATTGTTTTTGGATTTTAAGATGTATTTTATCTATTATTTTTCAGTTTGTGTTTTAGTTTGGATAATTTCTACTGACCTATCCTTAGGTTTACTAATTTTCATGTTGTCTGTTTAAGTAACACAGTGAATCCTTTAAAGACATTGTTCATATCTATTAATGTGGAATTTTTTTCTAACATTTTAACTTTATTTTTTTCTTATAGTTTCAATTTCCCATCTGTATTTTTATCTGTTCATACACATTGTACCTATTTCAATGTCTTAAATATGGTAATTATATTTTTTCTAAATTCTTTAGTAGTTCCAACAATTGGACCATATCTAAATCTGAATCTGTTAAGTACTTTGTCCCTTGTTGACGGGTCTTTTTCTTTTCTTGCTTTCCTGCATGTCTAACAGGGTTTTGTTAAAACTTGGACATTGCATACTGGAATGTAGAGACCGAGGTAGTCTTTTAGTTGCTTGAGTATGGGCGTGACTTCTTGTCTCCTACGACTTTATCAGGGAATTGAATTTATGTAGCCAGAAGTTAACCTAAATTTGGGTGTTGCTATTACTTAGATTACCTTGGCATACCACTGTCTTTATAATTTACGAAGTTTTAACTAGTGCATAAAGTGAGGGCTGGATTGTTGAAGGGTTTTTCATGCTTTTCTGCCCTCAGCTTTGGGACTTTTCTCACTGTTTTCTCAGAGTCTGTCTCTATGCTTTTGTTCTCCCCCCAGTAGAAGATTGTTAACACTTGGTAGCCTTTGTTAGAATGAGAATGTTCTTTGCTGTGATCCAGAGGCGGACATAGGCAGTCTATGGGTTTCTAGTTCTTTGGAGTAGGGCTTTCACAGTTTCCCCTAATGGGAAGTGTTCTTCTGTGGTCTGGACAAGGGTGGTTCCATGACCCTGTTTCATCAGGATATGGCATGCCACTTCCTCTTCTTCTGGCCACAGTGGGTCTTACCACCTGTCTTGGGATATAGCAGATTTGTTTTCCTTTCCATAGCAGATTAATGGTTTTATTCTGTGGAAGTAGTAATCTAGGAAGGACTTTCTGCAGGGCTTTATTCCTTTCTTGAGTAGTGACCACTCCCTTTCCCACAATCCAGCATCACTGATGGAGACTTTGTCCATTACCCACCTGCCCATATTCTTTTTCCTAAGTACTCAATGGTATTTCGTGGAGAAGAGCCCGTGATTGGGTTAATAATTACACTTTCGTATTCAGATACAAGTGTTTCCGTGCTACCACACTAATTCACGCTTGACTTTTAGCAATTTGTTAAAAAAAATAGATGAATTCTTAACTTCTGGCGTGGCGGCCTAGTCTTCCTCCCATTCTTTACTCTATATGAGTCTATGTTAATGTGGTGTCTCTTCTTGGAGGAGCTTGTGTTTCCTTAGATTTTAAGCTAATTGGTTGACCTGCAATCTCAGCTCTCAGAAAGACTCCAAAAAGTTATGATTTTATATATTACCGAGGTTTTTCTTTTTTATATTCGGAGCAATATTTTCTGCTTTCTATAACTTAAGTGGAAGCCAGAAGTCTGTACCTGACTTTTGATATTATGCTTTCTCTATCTTTCATATTCAACTGTGCAACTATGGTATCAATTTAGTATCATCTCAATGTCCACACCAAACACTCAGGAATTTTGTCTAAATTTAGTGTCTGAGGATCCTTCTCATTTAGAAATGAGAAGTAAGAAAGTGGTTGATCTGACTAATTCAGTAAAATTCAAAAATGATTCCCAACTTCATGTCATACTCTTTTCTTTGAGATCTGACTGTACCATTTTCATCACCAGTCTAAATCTACTTGAGTAAAAGTAAGTCATAGACATTTTACAATATTTTAAAACCCATCAGTCTTTTTTCCATAACCATACATGAATTGATGTATTACTTTTTAGGTTCTGAGAACTAAGAGGAAACTTCAGTTAGCAACCCTCCAAAGCTTACCTGTTCTCCTGCTCAAAAGAAAAAAAAAAACAAATTAATCACCTCTCATATTACATCATTTGCCTAGTTTCTTTTTTTCCCCCTCTTGCATGAGCTGAGTCACCCTATGTACGGTTTCTATAATTGAAAATGAGCCTAGAGACTGTTAACATTCAGGTCTTTTGAACAATGTCTGGAGGATAGAAGAATGGATGCAAAAATCATTTAAAATTCACCACTATGTTTAATTAAACTTATTTAACTTGCAGGCTCAACAAATGAGCCAAGCTAGATCAAATGAATTTTTGTTAGTGTTTTTAACATGATCCTAGATACTAATTGAAGGTATATACACAGATTGAAAGTTGATGAGGCATATGCTGTGGCTGTACTTGTGGCACCAGAGGACTGTGACCTCTCTAATGATGGTGAAATGTACAACGGTTATAGAGGAGTTTTTTTAATTTCCTTAGGAAATTTTTCTAACTTCCTAAGAGATTTGCTTAGACTTTTCCTTGGCTTAATAGTCAGTTATATTTTTGAAAGCTAAATTGTCTGACACAAGCAGAAGTTAAGTTCTCATTAGAACAACCATTCACTATCAGCGTATGCTGCTTTGCATTTGATTATCATGCTTATTTTCTCCGATTAAAAATGATTCATATGTTGGAGTTGAACACAAATGAAATCCTAGAGCAAGGGCATGACATTAGGCAAATGTTAAACTTCTGTTCTGTAGATGAAGATTACTCTTCCTCAGCAGCATCAACAAACATGCTGATTTATTGCTAGTTGCATAAACATAAATGTTTTAAACATGCTAACTTAATCACATAATGTTAAGTGTCTCTGCAATGATGCTTACAAAAGTACTGCAAAGTCTCATTACCAAGGAATATTAAGACACATTCAATATTCTCTTCTAGTTGGAATTACTTTATAATGACACAGTACTTATTTCAGGCATTTCATCAAGGATGGAAAAATATTTTACTGATTGTGAAACTTTCTGTGTCTTTGTAAAAATTAGAATTTAGAGTAAAATCTCATTAATCCAAACATCAGTATTTCAGAATGTACCAAAATTTAGACAAGTATTAAAATGATAATAGACTTATATTCTCTATAAAGAAACTGTGTGATATACAAATGTATAATATAATGAAAGAGCTAGTTGGGAAGATACACTTTAAATACCCTAAACTTCCTCAGAAAATAGTTTTAATTCAAAGTCATTTGTTTTTCAGTTATTTTTATCCGCTTATTATGGCCCACTCTTGGAGATTTATCATGTTCTTTTAATCAAATTTTACAGATAATTGATAATGTGGTATAATCAAATATGTTTTTCTTTATAATAAACCATATTTTAACCCTCCTGTAATATACATTTTTCTTCCTAACTTGTGACAATTAGAGTCACGATTACATATTAAAAATATTAACTTTTAAATTCTATATATGGTATACTTTATAGGAGTATGTAATTTCTCCCCACTGTGTTACAAACCAAGTTATCAGAATCCTTCTTCTGTTGCCCAGGCTAGAATGCAGTGGCTCGATCCCTGCGCACTGCAACCTCTGCCTCCTGGGTTCAAGCAATTCTCCTGCCTCAGCCTCCTGAGTAGCTGGGATTACAGGTGTGTGACACCATGCCAGCTAATTTTTTTGTTTGTTTTTGTATTTTTAGTAGAGACAGGGTTTCAACATGTTGGTCAGGCTGGTCTTGAACTCCTGACCTCGTGACCCTTCTGCCTTGGCCTCCCAAAGTGCTGGGATTATAGGTGTGCAGAATTCTTTAGTTCATGTATATAGTCCTTTATTTTTGTAGAGTCACTTGCAGTTGCTTTGCATTTTACATGCACTCTTATGAGTGAGTTTTCCATCTTCATTGTAATAGATTCAAGTTGTGGAAAATGCAGATGTTGTATTAGAACACATTTACCATGCCCTATATTTCTAGGTTAGTATTCAGCTACATTGACCTATCTGGCCTCTTTTCCCATTCAATTAATCATGTAATTGGTGAGTATGGCAAAGATTCTCCATACAATATTCCCTTTCTTATTTTTAGTATCAAATATAAAATTTATTCTGAGCTTCCATGTGTCTAACTAAAGACTCTGTTGACTAGTTTTCATTGCAGCTAGTTGTGGCCATGTGACTAAGTTTTCACTGATGAGAAGGAAAAATGTTGTATGATGTTTAAAGAAGTCCCATTAAAAGGAAAGATGAGTTCTTTCATTTAGCTTTCCTGCTGGCTGAATGCACGTGAAATGGTGCTGCTGCAGTCACCTTGGACTAGGAAGTGACTTTTTCAGGATGGCAGGACAGCAAGTTAAACCGAGTCTAGCACTCATAGAATGCATACATCCAAACTGTCGTGACATAGGCTCTATCTTATTTACTTGTTGTTATTTTGGCTTTTTTCAGTATCAAGCAGTCAGACATAAACTAATTGATACCCTGACTTGGAGAGAAGTTACAGAGCATATTTGGCTCAGCCTTTCTTCTCTCTGTTCCAGATCCTTAGAATTGTCTGCCCAAAGAGTGGCTGCACTCAGAACCGATTGCTTAAGGGTAGCTTGCAGATGTCAGCTGGGTTGGAAAGAAGGAGTAAATCTACCTAATTATGTATTTAAAAACTAGAAAGCACAGTTAGCTGCAGACTCTAAAGCAGCTTCTGCAAATAGCTTTACCATTAATAAAGGTCATTTCTTTATCTCCATCTGCCTGACTTGTGTATCAGTTATGTTGATGTTACTGACATGATGGTCATTGGGAATCAATGAAAATAATCACATAACTATATACAATGGTGTACAATTGAGTCTCAAGGAAAAGTAGCCTCAATCCATAGTGTATGCTGACTTTTGTGGTTGACATATTCTTCCCTTGGCCAATTTCAAGTTATAAATGTAATATCACTGATCAAAGTAAGACAAAGAAGTACAGAAGTACACCATTATGTAGTATTTCTGCCATACAGATGCAATATCTGTAATTCTCAAGCATATATGTAATTTATGACTGTTAAAATAATCAGGAAATGATCTTTTAATATCAATTATTTTTAAAGTTAGTAAAATTTACGTATATTTATATCATTTAACTTTTAATGATAGTTGTATTTAACAATATTTTTAAATTCTGAACTTAGTAATTATCATTTACATGTCAGTATACACTGGCTCTTACACTCACACACACCACCAAATGAATATGTATACTCATTCAGGAATGAAAATGATCATTATTCATGAAAATTCTGTACCTAAATCTTGCATTTGAATGCCATATTCATAATAAATTATTATAGTAATGTAATAATTGATACTTTGTTTCTACATTGCAATTAACTTAATACCAGTCAAAAACTGATAAATCAATGACATGTACATGCAAGTTGTATGGAATTTTATATTAATTTTCAACATGAGAAAAGTGGAATGACATTCTCTACTTATCTCTTGGGATGTTATAGTCCTAGTCTTCAGTGATTACCTTTGATAACTTTCTAGGATAATTTCACATATTAACTCCATAAATATGGAATATCAGGTATGAAAAATAAGATTTCACGTATTAGTCTGTGATGATTAAAATACCTGTTTCATTAAATTACATTGATTTACATTTTAGTATTTAAAAAGTAAGCACTATTGTTTCAGTTAGTCTGTATTCACCTTTCATATTTTATATAAAGTTCCCAGAAGTGGACTAACAATGAAATGGAGTTTTTGCTCCTTTGAGAAAACTTTTCTATACTCATTTGATATTATTTAGTTACAGTGAGACTGACTTTATGTGTAAAACACATGAACAGTGTTACATTGAAGTTGCCATTTAAGAATTAATAAGATGGCATATGTAAAGCTGCTAGAATAATTATCAGTACCTACCAAGATCTTCATGTTTGATCATTTTCATTCTTACCTGACCCTTTCAGTGCCAAATTAGAAGTTAGGGTTGGGCATTAGAGGAGGTTAGATTTCAGGAAAAGAGCTTACTTAAGATTGAAATTAAGACATTGTACGTATGTTGACATACTTTGAGTCATATCCAAGGAGAACCACATGTCAGAAGAATGAGGGATCTGAATAACAGCAAAAAGTAAATGGCAAACAGTAAAGAAAGTCAAGGGTTTTTAGATTCAAAGTTGAGGAATGTGTGAAATGATCAAAAGGCCAACTGTATCTAGTGTCTAAAAGATAAACAACAGCATCAGAGTTCTGAAATGCTAAGACTGTTAGCTCTGCCACTTTGAGTCATTAAAGAAAAAGGAACAATTTTGGTAAGATTTTTGGCAGACACTGACACTTAAAATTATCAGAGAACATTTTTGGACAACTAACATGAACGTAAACAATAAAAATCAAACTTAGTACAAATAAAGCTATAGAAAAGAAATTATCAGAATTTGGAAATCGATATTTCATACCAGACTCTTGATTCCATGACTAACCATATGATTTCTCAGCTAGTATTTAAACTGTCATAATCTGTATCTGACTTCAGTTGTTATAGCTGTTCCTCTCAAGATCTTAGATCAAAAGTGTATCTTACATGAATATTTAAGTTATTATTGGTATGTGTTTTATAATATCTGGTTATGTTGTTGGAGACAGCAGCATCAGTATGGTGAGAAATACGGTTCTTGTATTTATCCCTTTTTGTTCAAATGAGCTATTTCTCTATAAATAGTTGATTTTACAAAATGGAAAATATTATCAAGAGACTAAGTAGATGCTCATAGTATGTATTTATTATCCTGACAGTTGGCTACCTTTGTCAATGTGTCATTCAGAGCTGCCAGCCTGCCACTCACGAGGGACCCTGTTTACACTGATGCAGTTTGAGTCCAGACTAAAAGCTGTGAAATGAAAAACAAAAACAAAAAATAATACTTTTCAGTTTTGTTTTGAAGAATATAAGTCTTTACTAATTGGAGGGCTTTAACTGGTCTCTCTATATGTAGAACATGGTACTTGTGGCTGACTTACAGAAGAAATTACTCATAGAAAGCATCACACATGTGTATGTGCACACACACAAACACACACACACACACACACACACACACACACATACACAAAGATCCAGCCTTCAAGGTTAGGTTGGTAAACTGGTGTCTCCAGAGGCCTTTATTCAATAAGAAATTAATGACCTTCCATAGTACTACTAGTCTTTCTCTCCCTACATAATTACTGAATTCAGTAACTGGTATAGAATTCGCTTTTGCTTATTAGAACTTAGTGTTTAGTTAAGATATCAGATGTTATTCTCATTATTATATTTGCATATCCAAGTGCAATATCTTTCCTATAGAAAATTTATTTAAGTTTCACATGAAAGCAGACAAGAGAAGCATAATTATCCTATACATAAGGTAAAAAAAAACACATTATAGCAAAAATTATGATTTTAATTATATTAACATAGGTAAATATGCTAAATAAAATTAAGTACTGAGTTTAAATATCAACTTGGGCCAATTATCTAAAACTTATTTCTCTGATTCTTCCTTGGAAAAAATAAAACAAAGCAAAATATAAAACTACCAAGTTTATCTGGACTGTATTTTCATTTCACCCCTACCCATAACTAAAGAATTAAAATTATCATTAAATAAAAGTACCATTATGATTAGTAAAAATATTGCTACTCTGTGGCTTGTTCTTTATCCAGGGAGCTGTTGGCAGGACCTTGGCACAAGGAACAGAATAATCTAAAAAGTTAGTCAGAGCCTCAAGCAGGATTCTGGTCCTTCTTACATCATGTCCCAGAGCCCTTACTGGACTTCTCTCAAAAATGCTGATACCTGCTGAAATTCTAGTGCATCAAAAAGATGGTGCCTGTCCTCATATGCAGACACTTAGATATTCAGGCTGTCTATTGCTGTGTAACAACTGACAACAAAACTTAGGACTTAAAACAGATACCATGCTCTTATACTTCACAGATTTGTGGGTCAGGAATTTGGGACCTGGCTCAACCTTATGATGGTTTTCTTCCTTGTGATATAGACTGAGAACACTGGATAAAATACAGCTGGCAGGGTTGTACAATACAACCCTGTGAGCTGTATTTATCCAGAGTTTATCTGAAATATTCAGTGTGGCTTCACAGGCAGATTATCTGGCTCCTTCTCTTGGAGGCTCAGAGTTCAAATAATAACCTAGTCTAGTTGTTCTCAGGTTTTATTGCCGGGATTGCGAGCATCGGCATCACCTGGAAACTTATGAGGCATGTATATTCTCTGGATATACTCCAGATAAGAAATTCTGGTGATTGTGTTACAAGCCCCCTCCAGGTGTTTCTGAGGCCCAGTAAAATTGCTTGGTACTTACCCACATCTCTACCCCCTTAAATCTTCTGCATTGACCCTGGAGGGGGTAGCATTATAAGGAATTATAAGGATTTAGAAAGATTATCCCAAGTTATTACAAGGTTTGATTTATCAAAAATTAAATAAAAATGTGTATCCTGCTGTTACTTTTAATTACAAGTGTTCTAATATATTTAAATAATGATGAAAGAGAATAAAAATAAATTTAACTGAAACATTTTCCTCAGTTTTATTATATTTTTTCTGAGGATTCCTGTCAATTTAGTTTGTTTCCAGAACATCTTTTTGCACTTGGAAGGCAAATTTACTTTATTGTTTACTATTTTAATTCTGTTTCTAAATATCCAATGTATCTGCTGGCTCAAGTTGATATTCCTCAAATTTTAAATAAGAGAAAAAGTCAATATAGCAGCCCTCATGCCAGTACCATACTGTCTTGATAAATGAAGCTTGAGTAATATTTGAAGTTGGGAAATATGAATGCTTTAACTTTGTTCCTTTTTTGGGGGGGGGATTCTTTGATTAGTATGGTCACTCAGACTTCTGTATACATTTTAATATCAGCCAATGACTGCAAATGAAACAGTTGGAAATTTGGTAATGTTTATGTTGAATTATAGCTAGGTTATTTACAACATAAATTCATTTCTCGTATTTGTGGAAGATGGGAAGTCCAACATCAAGACAGATTTCATGTCTGGTGATGGTTCATTTTTTAGCTCACAGATGATGTTTTCTTGCTGCCTTCTCACTTAGTGGAAAGGGCTAAATAGTCTCTGGGGCCTCTTCTATAAACGTACTAATCCCAGTCATAAGGGTGCTGCCCTTACGGCCTAATTAGCTCTCAAAGGCCCATGTCCTAATACCCGGCAGGTTATGATTTCAACATACCATATTTGGGGGTAACAAAAGCAATTAAGTCATAGCACAGAATAAAAGCCTTACATTTATTTTGTTAATTTTTTTCCCCAAATGTTTTGATGCTGTTATAAACAAAATTATTTTCCTAATTTCATTTTCAGATTCATTGCAAATACAGAAATGAGATTGCTTTTTTTAAATATAATCTTTTATCCTGCAACATTGATGACATTTTTATTACTTCTTATAGGTTTTTAGTAGATCCTTTAGGATTTTCTGTACATCTTGCTACCTGCTAATATAGATATTTTTACTGCTTTTTTTTTTTTAATCTAGATGACCTTTATTTTATCTTCTTACCTAATTGCACCGCCTCGTCTCTGCAGTGCGATGTTGAATATAGGTGGTGAGAACAGACATCCTTGTCTTGTCTTGACCTTAGGCAGAAACTTTCAGTCTTTCTTCATTGAGGGTGATGTTTGCTACAGGTTTTTCTAGATGGTTTTTATCAAGTTGGTGAATTTCCCTTCTATTCTGACTTTATGAGTCTTTTTATTAGGAAGCGGCGTTGGGTTTTGTTGAATGATTTTCTGTATCTGTTGAGATGATCATGTAGTTTGCCTTTATTTTATTGATACGGTACCTCATAGTAATTGGTTTTCTAATATTAAGGCATCCTTCCATTCCTGGGAAAAATACTTGGTCATATTGAATAATCTTTTTTTAACATGTTGGATTTTTAAATTTTGTTTAGGATATTTGCATCTATTGTCATTAGAGAGAATGTGTAGTTTTCTTTTTGTGATATTTTTGCCTGGTTTTGGTACCAAGATAATACTGTCCTCATAGCATGAATTAGGAAGTATTCACTGCTCTTTTAATTTTTGGAAGAGTTTGTGAATAATTGGTATTAATTATTCCTTAATTGCTGGTGGAACTCACTAGTGAATTCTGGGCATTGGGATTTTCTTTGTGGGTAGAATTTTGATTACTAATTCAATCTCTTTAACTTGTTATAGGTGTATACAGATTTCCTATTTCTTCTTGAGTCAGTTTTGGTAGTTTTGTACACATTTGCCTATTTCATCCAAGTTATTTAATTTATTGGCAAATATTCTAATAATTTTTATTTCTGTAAGACTGGAAGTTATGTCCTCATCTTACTGCTATTTTTAGTAACTTTAATCTTCTCTTTTTTTTCTATTGGTTATTCTAGGTTGGTTTGTTAACTTTGCTGAATCTTTCCAAGAATCAACTTTTGATTTTGATTTCCTCTATGGTTTTTCCTATTCTTGATTTTATATATTTCTACTTAAATCATTATTTATTTTTGTTTCAATTGTTTTATGTTTATTTTCCTCTTTCTCACATTGTCTTTCAGTAGAAAGTTGGGTTATTGATTTGAATATTTTTTTCTCTTATTTTAAACAAATGTTTATAGCTATACATTTCCCCATAAGCACTGTTTTTACTGCATTCCATAATTTTAATTTGATGTGTTTTTGTTTTTATTTATTTTTAATTTCCTTGTTGTCTTTTTCTTGAATTTTGTGAATTTGTAAAGTGTATATTATCAGTGTCTAATTGTATCTACTGTGGTGGGAAAGTATACTTTATATTATTTCAATAATTTTAAATTGATGAAGGCTTGGTTTATGGTAGGATGTATACGTAACAAATATAGGAAAGGAAACAATTTGAAAATATGCAAATAACCCAATAGAATCACATAAAATATCTTTATTATTTCCAAGTTTTCATTATATTTCTTGAGCTTACATATTAAAACACAGGTATGTTGATTATTTTTAAACTTGAAGCTATCAATTCTATTATTCTATTCTATATATGTTAATACAGGTACTATTTATTGAATGTTTTCATGTGAGATACTAAATTCTAATTTCCTAATTCACTGATTAATTCTTCCAGAAGTATTTACTGCATGCTTATGCTATACCATATGCAATTTAGAGACTGGGGATTCAGCAATAAAAATACAAAGTCTCTGCTTTTATAATGTTAACTTTTATTAGTGGAGACAATTCAGAAGTAAATAAATGCATGACCAGGAAAATTTCAAATAGTAAAATGTATGAAGGTAATGATAATAAAAAATTTTCAAGAAGTAGGAGGTAAAAAAAAATAAATATTGGTCTAGATAATAAAGTATCTAGAATGTATTTTAGTAACATTGGCAAGAGAAACTCTCACTAAAGACTTGGGGTAGAAACTTCCTGGCAGAGGGAACAACAAGAGTAAGATTGTTTTAAGATAATTGAAAGGAGACCACTGTGGCTACAGTAGACTGACCAGAGGACAGAGTGACAGGACGTGGAATAGATACTTGGGCAAGGTTTGTACCTGAAAGTCTCAAGTCTTATTTAATAATGTTATTGAAGATTCCTAATATTTTAATTTAATGGATGAGTATTGGTTTGGGCTCAATATTTGTATTTTCCCCAAATTCATATGTTGAACCCCTCACCCACAATGTTACAGTATTTGGACGTAGAGTTGTTGGGAGAGAATTAGGTTCAGATAAGGCCATAAATGTGCAGCCCGAATGATAGGATTAGTGACCATATGAGAAGAGAAGGAGAAACCAGGGTTTTCTCTTTTACCGCTGTATGAGAACATGGCAAGAAGGTAGACATCTGCAAGTCAAGAAATGGGCCCTCACTGGGCACTGAATCTGTTGAAACCTTCATCTTGGACTTCTCATCCTCCACAACTGTGAGAAAAAAATGTCTGTTACTTAAGCCACCCAGTTTATGGTACTTTTGTTATAGCATTCTGAGCTAACTAACTAAAATTAAATGTAGAGATTTGCCATGGTCATACAGAAAATGAGTAAGAAATTCATGACTCTTTTTCTCTAAACCTTTTCATTTAGCCAGTGGCCAATACTGCCTGCTTAAGCCTCTTAAAATGTTAAAAAAATATTTATAAGTCTTACATTTTTTCAGACTAAAAATATCAACAAAAGCTTAACATCAAATACATTTCTAGAATAATATCTATTATAATAGATATTTTAATTTATGTATAGGATTAATTATATGCATAGATAAATCATTGAATATGAGACTAAACGAAAAGGTTTCCTGACCAAATGGTTTTACTCAGAGTTTTAACCTAAATGTCATCATTAAAGATTTATCAACAGTTAAGCAATGTGTGAAAAAAAAATGTTCACAGTCAGCAGCATTTAATAAAAGGAACGCACTGAATATTTTATTACTAAAACATAAGCAAGTCCATTTCTGCTTTGTATATAATTAAAATATATTTGTGAGTTGTAAGAAAACCATATGAAAAGATAATGGTACAAAAATATATGAGGTACTGGGCATATATGAGGCATGAGCTCACGCCTGTAATCCCAGGACTTTGAGAGGCTGAGGTGGTAAGACTGCTTGATCTCAGGAGTACAAGCTCAACCTGGGAAACATAGTGAGACCTCATATGTAATAAAATATTTTAAAAATAGCCGGATATGGTGATATGGTGATGTGAGCCTGTGGTCTCAGCTACCTGGGAGGCTGAGGCAGGAGGATCATTTGATTCCAGGAGGTTGAGGCTGCAGTGAGCTGTATTTGTACCACTGCACTCCAGCCTGGGTGACAGAGCAAAACCCTGTCTCAAAAAAAATTAAATATATATATATATATGTGTGTGTGTGTGTATATAAAGTGTGTCAATGAGTTGCAAAACTGTAAATATTAAAGTAATTCAAGAGGGTCAACACCATAGAGGTTGGCAGGTCATGGAACTCTTTGAAAAATGATTTAGGACAGAGTTGAGTTTAGAGATGAGATGTGAGGAGGAATAAATGAGAGAAGAGGTTGGCAAGATAAGAGGGAAACTTTTGGTGGTTGAGTGATTTGCATAGAAAATAGCATGGAGGATGCTTAAGATGTATGTAACCCAAAATGACCTGATTAAATTAACAGGTGTATAAAATTGTACCAGTGTTGGAGCTGAGAATGGATAATCCTTAACAGTTTAGTGTGAATTAAAGATTTAAATTTTTAAAATCCATTTCATGAGATGCCAGTGTACTAAAATCACTGGATATATATATTTTTAAACTTAATGAAACAGAAAATAATCACATTTCTCAACTCTCAGTATTTTATATGATAGAATTTTGTATTGAAATTAGAAACTAATTATTTTTACTTATATAGAGTGCTTATATCACTTTATATAAATGAGTTAGAAATCTGTTAGTTTTCTAACACATACTCATGTATTGTGTATATGAATGTATTTTCTTATGTGTGCACATATGTGTAAGCAAGTTTGTATGTACATATATATATCTATTTGTGTTGAATGGAGCAGGATGAGTTTTTTCAGAATGGTTACAAAATAATATTTCAGGCCACTGCTTATGAAAACCACTGAATTTCATAATTTTGCAAAGGACCTCAAAGTTTCCTTAACATCTATCTGAAGTCTTCTAACAGAAGATTATTCCAAGTCATCATTGACTTGTGTAGAGAGAAAATTTAGTCTAATTACAGATTTCTATATACGTTAACTAAAAGACCATATAATTCCCCTGAAAAGAAAGAAATTGCTGTGGTGATCTCTATTAATTTGAATTAGTTCTTATTGCACATATACTGTTACAAAGTGGGTTCTTGAGACTTTCCAGCATCTCCCAGCATAAAAATCTTGGAGAAAACAATGATAACAATGTAATTACTGTATGTCAACTGCTAGCTTATCATATATCACGTATAGTCATTTTTTAATTAAAAAGTTATCTGAATATTCTGGCATTATCTACATAGTGTAAATTAATAGGAGACCTAATTGTGATAAAATACTTCAGATGGGGCTTTAGAGAGTACATTTGTAACAGATCTCTTAAGTGTTTTTGAAAAATAGATGTCTAAGAAAATTGAATTTGATGCAATACTTTTAGATTAGCAAGAGAAAGAGACATCTCTGCGTTCACTCTGCTTTTTCCTTAGTTCTGGATATGATTAAAACCAAAACAAAACATGGGAGCCTGGTGTTGGCAAAATTCTATTAAATGGAAATGCTTATATTATGCATATTCTTCCTGAAGAGCAATATGAGCCAAAAATATGAAAGAATTGTGTTGTAACCAAGATCTGTCAGACTACATCATGTGAATGATATTTTTGTGAGTTCTAGTTCCCTTGTGAGGGGACTTTGGAAGCTGAGAGAAGCTGTTCGGAGAAATGCTGAATCTGTTCTTTTCAGTATGACTGCTGGGGCATAAAGTTAAGCTATACTTCACCTTGTTTTCAAAAAGTCTCCAAAACATAAAAAGACAAGAAAAAACCCATACGAAAACTGTCTTTCTGCAGAAACTAGGAGATCATAGATTTACCAAATCCACAGGTAAGCAGAAGGGCTGGCTGTAGCTGTGGAGAACGATGGGGTTCCTGTCGTTAGGAGCAGAGAAAAGAGTCCACAAGAGCTTCTCCAAAAAAACCTAACAAAGTATGCTCTAAGAAGGGGATTGACACAACCTGAGGTGGGAAGCCTAAATCTCATGTTTTTAAAAATCGGGATAGTGTGCGGGGATGGCTATAGGATCTTCCCTAGACTTTGTTTAACTCTAAGAAATAAGCTGTTAAATATAAATATGGAATCACAAAAATAAGCCATATTTGCAAGTAGCAGTCTATTTTCATGAGAGATAAGAAGAAAATATTTCTTTTTGAGAAAACTCAGTTTCCTACCTTTATTAGCTGGGGAAGACATAAAGACTATATAAAATAAGACATCTACCATAAGCCTGGAATCCAGGCTTTTCATTTCTTTCCCAGAAGAACATATTATCCCGTTTTAAATAATCATTCAAAAATTAGTAATCAAAAGGAAATTACATATATATGTATAAAGAGAAAGAGATTGATAGGCATATACACATATGCCCAAGAAACAGGAAAAAATATAAGATTGTAAGTTACAAACATTTCAGGAAAATGCTTCCATGGAATAGAAGAAAACTGAACATTATTTACTATAAATTTAAGAAAACAATAGACACTATCTCAAACATACAGCCCCAATTATCTATATTATAAAAGGAAAGAAACCCACTCTTGAAAATTCAATTTTTCAGTGGCTGACAACTGTTCAGTGATTTCTAGGGGTTAGGATATGGGGCTAGAGAAAGGGTTTGGATACCAATGTTAACATGAGGGAAATATTTTTGGTCGGGAGAGATTATTAAACTGTTTCTAATTCTGTTGCTAGAACATTAAGTTAAATGTTAAGATTCATAGAACTGTATATCAAAAAAGTAAATTTTGGATAGGCGCGGTGGCTCACGCCTGTAATTCCAGCACTTTGGAAGGCCAAGGCAGGCAGATTACTTGAGGTCAGGAGTTCTAGACCAGGATGGCCATCATGGCGAAACCCTGTCTCTACTAAAAATACGAAAATTAGCTGGTCATGGTAGTGGACACCTGTAGTCCTAGCTACTTAGGAGGCTGAGGCAGGCGAATTGCTTGAACCCAGGAGGCAGAGGTTGCTGTCAGCTGCGACCGCACCATTGCACTCCAGTCTGGGTAAAAGAGCAAGACTGTCTCAAAACCAAAACAAAAGCAAATTTTACTTTCTGACAACTTAAAAAATGAATAAAAAAGAAACTAAAAATTTATAAACCTGAATATGTATTTTTCATTTTCTCAAATTTCCAAATAATTATAATTTGTTTTTCATGTTAAATCCAAATATTCTTTCAATTTATCTGTTAAGCAGAATATTCTTTTGACCCTATGTTGGCAAATCGAATTGCAGTTAAATTAAAAATACCTGGGATGCTTTCCAGGTGGCTAAACTATGATGTATTTGAGTGATATTTAGCTAATAGTGTTGTTACATTAGTAAAGCAACTTATTTAATCTGAAATATTATGCCATCACTTTGCCTCTGGAAGCCTAGCCTATGCACATCTGTATGGCAAAGCAAATATTGTGATTTATTGCCAGTAGCATTAGAATTATCATAAGATTTATAAGAATTCTGAAAAATCAGTTATTAAAATAACCAAGTTAATAAAGCTTAAGCTTTTTATGGAATTACCCATTTCTGTTTTGAGAAATGCTGAACTCTTCAAATACTATTGCTTGTTCACTTAATGATTACTTGAACATAGTTCAGCTAAAGCTTTTATGATATTCACTAATCCAGCATTTATTTTTGCATTGCTTTCCACTATCACTAAAGTAATTATTACCTGTTCACCCACTAACTATTCTGATGGTGCATTAAGAATTGATCTTTACTTTAATATTTTGTGGTATCAAGTGTCTTTTTGCATTTATCAAGAATATTCCATTTTGCTTATATTTTCATGATGAACTCTAAAATATCATCACTGACATATCCAGCAAATTATAAATGTCATTTTTAGGTGAAATACCTAAGAGTATGTAATGCTATATATTTAGTTTAATTGATGCACAATTTTCAATTCTTTAGAGTACATTTATGAAATTATTACCCTTATTATAGTTTTATAGCAACTTTAATATATCTGCTGTATCTATAGCAGATGATTTATTAAAATGCTTTTCTTTAGTAATAACTATCTCTATCTCAAGTTCTTCATAGTGAGCTATTTTTTCTTTTTATATTCCTGCAGAGATACAAACTTGTACATATAAACATGCCAATTATAAATAGATATATAGCTCTTAAATATTATGAGCCTTCAGAGTCTGACTTTAGTACCCTCAATAGAGAAATGAAAAAATTTGACTCCCAAACATGTATCTCTAGTTACACCTTTGCACCTGAAATCCAGAAAAATATATTCAGTTTTCCACTCAACATTTCTTCTTGGATTGCAAATGCAAATGAATATTTTAAACTTAACTTGTTCCAAGTCACTTTTTCTTTCCCATCACTCTCATACCAGTTGTCTATCTCAATAAATTGTTTCACCATCTACCAAAGTGCTCAAGACCCAAACACTGATGTTATCTTTGCTCTTCTCTTTCTCTCATAAACCACATTCAAATCCTTAGCACATTTTTCCAACTCTACTCTACAATAATTCTAAGTCTTGCCATGCCACACAACAGCTACTCCTCCTACCCAAGAACTAGCCATCATTATCCTTTGGGAGTAGATTTCTTGCAATGCTTTATTTTCCTACTGACCTGGTAACAACCAGTGAAATATAAATTTTATGGCAGCAAGGTCTATAGCAGTGATCCCCAATGTTTTTGGCACTGGGGACCACTTTCATGGATGACAATTTTTCTACAAATGGAGGTGGGGGATGGTTTCAGGATGAAAGTGTTTTACTTCAGATTATTAGGCATTAGTCACATTTTCATAAGGAGTATACAACCTAGATCACTCTCATGCACAGTTCACAATAGAGTTCAGACTCCTGTAAGAATCTAATGCTACTGTTGATCTGACATGAGGCAGAGCTCAGGCAGTAGTGCTTGCTCACCTGTTGCTCATTTCCTGCTGTGCGGCCTGGTTTCCAACATGCCACAGACGGGTAACAGTCCATGGCCTGGGATTTAGGGACCTTTGGTCTCCAGGATCTGCCTCCTGGCTATTTGTCTCACTTCATTTCCTCATCACTCATCCAATTGACTGTTGAACTCAAGCCACTTGGCTTCCTGCCATTTTCTCAAATCACAAAGGTCATTTCTACCTCAAGGCCTTGTACCTTGTTATTATCTTTCCTGAAATGCTGTTTCAAAAACTGTACACTCACAACTATCTAATTTTTCACAAACCTGACAAAAACAAGCAATGAGGAAATGATTTCTTATTCAATAAATGGTGCTGGGATAACTCTCTAGCCATATGCCAAAGATTTAAACTGGACGCCTTCCTTATACCATATATAAAAATTAACTGAAGATAGATTAACGACTTAAATGTAAAATCCAAAAGTGTAAAAATCCTGGAAGACAACCTAGGCAATACCATTCAGGAAATAGACATGAGCAAAGATTTCATGAAGACACCAAAAGCAATTGCAACAACAAAAAATTGGCAAGTGGGATATAATTGAAGAGCTTCTGCACACCAAAAGAAACTCAACAGTGTGAACAGACAACCTACCAAATGGGAGAAAGTTTTTGGAAACTAAGAATCTGACAAAAGCCTAATAATACACAGCTTCTAGAAGTAAATTAAATTTACAAGAAAAATCAACTCCATAAAAAAGTGGGCAAAAGACATGAACAGACACTTCTCAATAGGAGATACACATGTGGCCAAATAAGCATATTAAAAAAAGCGAAACATCACTTATTAGAGAAATGCAAGTCAAAACCACAAGGAGATACCATTTCATACCAATTAGAATTGCTATTAAAAAGTCAAAAAATAAAAGATAGTGGAAATGTTGTGGAAGTAAAGGTAAGGTTATACACTGTTGGTGGAAGTGTAAATTAGTTCATCCATATACAGTTTATACCATACTGTAAACACATCCGAATACAGTGTGGTAACTCCTCAAATACCTAGGGACAGAAATACCATTTGACGTAGCAATCCCATTACTGGGTATATACCCCAAGGAACATAAATCACTGTATTATAAGGACACACGCATATGTATGTTCATTGCAGCACTATTCACAATAGCAAAGACATGGAATCTATATAAATGTTCATCAATGATTGACTGGATAAAGAAAATGTGGGTATGTATGTACCATGGAATACTCTGTAGCCATACAAAATAATGAGATCACGTACTTTTCAGGGACATGGATGAAGCTGGAGGCCATTATCCTTAGCAAACTGACACAGGAACAAAAATAGCACATTTTCTCACTAGTAAGAGGGAGCTAAATGATGAGAACACATGGACTCATACAAGGGAACAACACACTCTGGGGACTTTCAGAGGGTGGAGATTGGGAAGCGGGAGAGGATAACTTAAGATAAAAGTGAAAACAAAACAAAAACAAAACAAAACAAAACAAAAGATGCCATTTCCTGTGGGAGGAATAGTATTTTCCTACATACTTGTATTTCATACCTCTTTATTTCATTCAGGACTTCACTCAAATACCACTTCCTCAGAGAACACATGCAGAAGATTTAAACTGGACCCCTCAGAACATAATTTCTGCCACCTCATTTCCAGAAATTGTTCTCAGACACAATTTCTAAAAAAGCATGCCTGTCATTTTATATATCTGTACCTTTTATTTTTCTCTATAGTAATTAACACTCAAAGATCTTTTATTATTTCTATTTGTACTTGTTAATTAACTGTTTTCCCCACTACAAGAATCTCCAGGAGTGAAAGAAGTTTGTTTCCTTCTTGATTTATCCAAAGCCCCTATCACGTAGAAACGTCTACAGAAAAATTTGCTGAATAAATATATGTTACCAGGAAGATAAGTCAGTATGAGCACTGCCAGCCATTCATTAACAGAGAACAGACCAAACTCTTATTTCCCTACTTGATGGACTGGTATTCCTTCTTTGCTTTTACATCTTATTCCTTTTCCAGTAGTGAGAATTCTTGGAGAGCTAAGTTCAAGTGACTATATATGGCTGAAAGGACAGCAATAACTTTCTTTCTAAATAATTCATAATTCACACTTTTATTTAGCCTAGCATTTACCCCACTTAGTCTAAAAAAAGCTCTTATTGTTTTGTACCTGTTTGTTTCGGTGGAATAAAAAGAAAAATTTGTGAGATAATACACTGTACTATAAACCCTAACCAAAATATGTTTTAAATAAGGACTTTAGTTAACTATCAAATGTTGATGCAATCATAATATATATGAAATTATTTTCAGTAATTTCAAATTTGAGTACTGTAAAACTTAATCACTAAGGAATGATACATTTAAAAGAAAAAAAAGTATTAAATTGTGTCCTGAAAGTTACTTTAGAGAGTATTTAACTGTTTATTTAACAGTGACTAAAAACTGGAGTCTCCAAAATCAAAAGCCAGGCCTTATTTTTCCCAGGATAGCATGATGCTTGGAACTTCGGAGAATCTCAATAAATGTTTGTTAAATTGAAGCATTTCAAATTCTATATAAAAGTTTAATTTCTTACATAGTAGCAATGTGATTTCAATAAAAAATATTTCTGATTGCTCTTGAATACCATTTGTCTTTATGCAATAACTATCTGGAGGGCTCGTTTTGCTTTTTGTTTGTTTTTGTTTTTGTCCTGTAAGTGCTCATTAATTCTGAGCTTTAAGCATTAGGGTTTAAATTAGAAATTACTAAACAGCAATGAATAAGAGAATCAATATAAAATCTCCAAATGTTACAATTGTGAGTGTCTTCTCTTTTTGCTCCTCTTGCCAAAAGGATCGTGTTCATCTTTAGTAAATGTTTTAATTATCTAGAGATACACAATGTTCCAGACTGACCTTATATGGAAGGCTGTAGGAAAAGCCTGCATAGCATGTTTTAAGGGGGGCCACAGTGTTAATTTTTTCAAACTGTTTCTCTCATTAGAATATAAAATCTAATTTCTTCTTTGTTAATGAAAAATCTGTTTTCTTAAATTTTTTTTTTTAACCGTTTCAAATCCCATTCTTTCTCATATCATATTCGTTTACTCAAATGTGATTAATATTAGGGCATCTCTAGGAATCTGCTCTTAAAATTGTTTCTCCAGTATTGTTTTTACATTTCTGATTTCTACTTAATGTTCTACAATATACGTTGATACATCACTGCATTTTATGTATTGTTGTAGCTATTGATACATATCCCACTCTTGCTTCAAAATTACTGTTATTTCAAGCAATGCTACAGTAAACATCTGTATATATAATATATAAAATATGTTTTTGTATATTTACATATACATATATATGTATATGTATATATATGTATACAAGGACCACTGCCAAATATGTATATGAGTGTTGGGCGGTGTTTAAACCTAGCAGTAACATTTCTAGGTCATGGAGTACAGGCATATTCAACTTCCCTAAGTGTTGCCACAGGTATTTCCAAACTGTTTGTACTACTTACGTTCTAGTTTTCATTTTCTTACATCTGGATCAACAATTCATGTGATCTGGCTTTGTTTTCTGATGATAGTTTTGATATAAATTAGAAATTCTCTGACTCCTTGTGATTTCAAGAATATTTTGTGTTTATTTAATAAACACTTAGAGAGCAATTACTATATTTCAGGTATCCTTCTAAGCCCTTAATTTGTTTTAAGTTAACATTCATTACAGCCCCTAATAACTCACCTATGAGCTAAGTACTATTATCTCAATTACCTATAGCTGGAAGCTGAGGCACGGAGAAGTTAAGCAATCTGTTCTACATCACACTGCTAATCAATGGTAGAAATGAGATTCAAACCGAGCTCTTTGGTTCTAGGGTCTGTGTTCCTAACCTCTTTTCATGTACTTCTTACCCATTTGGATTTTAACGTATTCTCCATTTTTACTTTTTGCCTGTTTTCTCTACTGATACTGACATACGTCAGTGGACAAAACAAAGTACCTGATCTCATAGAGGTATATTTTGACTGGTGCTTTGGGAGAAAAAAAGATAATAGGCAATGCCAAGGCATGCAGGGACCTAAACTTCTCTACAATATTTGTTACAGAAGATGATTCTGTTGTGATATTTAAGAAGAAACTTACATAAATAGAAGAATACACCAATAGAATAACTGGAAGAACAGCATTTCAGGCAGAAGGAACAGATGGCAAGGCTGGAACAGGCTCTGGGAATTTGAGCAGAGCGACAAGTGAGACTGACACAGAGTGACCAACAAGCTGAGTAGTGGTGGGAGGAGGTGAAAATAGGCATGTAAAGGGGGGAAAAGGTATATGGTGCAGTACCTTATAAGTCTAGGAAGGATTTTGGCTCTTACTATGAATAAGATGTGAAGATAATAAAGGGTTTTAAGGAGAGGAATGGCATGAACTTAGGCCTGCTTGACAAAGAGCTCTGCCAGATAGAGAAGAGACTATATGGAGGTGGAGGGTGGAAGTAAGAAGACCAACTAGGAGAATTTCACAATTTTGCAGGCAAGGGATGGTAGTGATGCCCTACTTGATCATAATCTATAATTTCTGATGCCTTGTTGCACAGAATTAGCAAGAGTTCTATTTATCTGTTTTATCATGTATATTTACATATTCATTTGGCCTATAGTTTTTCTATATTTTGTTTTAAATAAAGGTATACTGGCCACATACTCTAAAGTGGGCATATCTCCCTCTTATTTTCTTTTACTTATTTCTTTTATTACCTGTGTCAACTCATATAAATTGTGCTAAATATTTGAAATACTGCTAGAAATCATCTAAAAATATCATTCAGACATTACGTTTATTTTAGTAAGGTAGATTATGAATACCATAACCATTTTTATCAGTATCTATTTTTCATCAATTTTAGTTCATTGTTATGTATTTTTGGCATCTTATATTTTTCAAGAAATTTAGTTACTTTATTGTTGAAAATGTTTGTCTTTAGCTATTTAATATTTTCATTCTATAGTTTATTTGCATTTTCATTCTATAGGTATTATGAATCTTGCTAGAGATTTTAAAAATTGTATAGTCTTTTATATTATCATTTGTTTTCTAGATTTGTTTTGTTTTTACTTTGATTTATATGCCATCTCATATATTGTTATCTTTTCACATTTCTTTGATGTTCCTTTATGCCATTATTCTGGTTGTTGGGTTAAATGTATAACTCTTTCTATGTACTTTGTGATAAATAATGTATTCAAGATTTATTTATGTTTTTTTAAATTAATAATATATTTAAAGCTCTAGTTCTCTTCCCACTACTGCATTAACAAGTTGCATAAATTTTTGATATAACTTATTTTGTATATATTTATTTCACACATTTTTCTCATGGGTCCACATTTATATTTGTATTGTTATAATTTGTTTTGTTAATTTTTAAGCCTATGACATTTTAAGCTGTTATTTTTCTATGGATTCCTAATTATATTGTGTTATAATTCTCTATTTTCCTACCTCTGAGGCTTGCATTTTATATCTCAAGTTTTATTTTATGTTTTCCACTCTACTTCTTCCTGATATTGTTCTGGTTGAATTTCTTGATCTTCATTTTTTGCTCTTTCATTTGCCCTAAGGCAGTATCTATTTTGCTATTTAATCGCTCTATTGAATAATTTATTTCAATTATTCATACCCAATGATTCCAATTGGTTACTTTTATGACACTGTTTTTGCTTCATGCATCTCATAACATTTTTATACCATTAAATTTACTTTTATGTTTATTTAAATTGTAAGTCATTCTAGGCCTCAATTTTGCTTATTTTTTTACCCATTGCATCAAAGCAAAAATTGTACCAGACAATGTTAAGTAGGCAATGGAGACTCTATTCAAGCCTATTATAATAGGTGAGAGAGAGACCAGAATATTAGTCTGAACTCAACTCTTTTGAAACAAGAGTAGTAGGATTTATTAATAGCTGGAATGAGAGGGATATCTTAAGCTACTTTTGTTTGTTAATTGGATTAATACAAAGGAAAATATACTTTAATATATCTCTATGACAGGAAGTAGTTTAGAACTTGGAACAAGGTACCTGCTTAAGTACCTTAATTTCGCAGTTTCTGTGGGAGAGGCTCCCACTCTCCCACAGAAACTGGGAAGTTGGGACCTTATCTTCCTGTTGATCACATTTCAAACAAATAGCTTCTATGTCCTTAAGATAAAAGTTCTTGGAGTGTAAAACTGGCAGGAGGCTTTTAAAAATATTGTATCTCAAAGGGACAGGGAAGGATTTCCAATGAAAGTTTCTTAAAGTAATTGCTCTAAGAAAAGGAAAGTCACGGGCCTAGAGTCAGGGAGAAGTCTAATGTTCAGTCAAGCTGAAGGGAACATCAACATGACTTAGTCAGTGAGTCGTCTCTTTCATGGTAGTTGTGGTCCCCAAATGTTGTGTTGTTTATCCCTGGAAATGCATGATTACTTAAACATGGCGGCTTCTTTGTGAGATAATGTGAATTAGTGGGAGGGGTGAAATCCCAGGGTCTAGTTTGTGAATATTCAGTCAACAAGAGAGAGAGATCTTGGGTAAAGACAAAAAAAGAACTTGCTGTGGATAAGGAGATAGACTTTTCCCCTCTTTATCCTCAGAGACTTTTTCTCTACCTACATATGTAGAAATTACACATATTCTAAGAATGATTCCCCATCATTAAAATCATCAAAACTGGTTATAGAACAGTGTGAAATGCAGGGATGGAAGAGAGTATGTTTAGCCAATTGTTTTTCAGTTCATTATCTCATTGCCAACAGACCCTAGCTCTGGTACTGTTTTGATACTATTTCATAGCTGACAGTGATCGAGAGACAAGTACTACTGTTTTCCTTCCCCATATCAAATATGATAGAAAGTGATCCCTCCAAGGTAATAAAATAAAGAGTTAAAGGAACATAAAAAAGGTTAATTCTAGGTTGCCATCTACCTAGAAATCCAGTCTCTTCCGTGTTAGGCTTCTCTTTCCCACAAAATGGACCTGATTGTCTTCTGTCTCCACAAGTAGTTCTCGCAGCTCTTATATTTTTTGTCTTAATCACATTTTAAAATTTATGTTCTACAATTCCATTTTTGTTTTAGATTCAAGGGGTACATGTGCAAGTTTTTTACAAGGGTTTATTGTGTGGTGCTGAGGTTGGGGCTTCTATGGCTCTCATTAACCTATAGTGAACATAATATCCAAAAGTAAGTTTTTCAGTTCAAGCCCCAATCCTTCTCTCCCTCCTTTTAGAGTCCCCCAGTGTCTATAACTCCCAATTTTATGTTGATTTGAACCCAACATTTAGCTCCCATATAAAAGTGAAAACATGTAGTATTTGACTTCCTACTTCTGCATTAGTTCACTTAGGATAGCCACCTCCCGCTGCGTTCATGTTGCTGCCAAAAAAACCATGATTTCATTCTTTATTATGCTTGTGTAGTATTCTATAGTGTGTATGTACCACATTTTCTTTATCTAATGTACCATTTCTGGGCACCAATGTCAGTTCATGTCTTTGCTACTGTGAGTATTGCTGAGATGAACATACAGAAAGGATCAATGAAATGACAAATTGGTTATTTGAAAGAACAAACAAGATTGATACATTGCTAGGTAAAATAACAAAAGAAGAGAGAAGATTCAAATAAACCCAATCAGAAGTAACAAAAGTGTCATCACAACCAATCACATGGAAATACAAAAAATCCTCAGAAATTACTATGTATCTCTATGCACACAAATGAGAAAATCTAGGGGAAATGGATACATTGCTAGAAACACACAACCTCCAAAGATTAAACCAGGAGGAAATGGAAACCAAGAACATACCAATAACTAGTAACAAATCTGAATCAGTAATAAACAACCTACCAGTAAAATCAGCTCTGGACTGGATGGATTTGCAGCTGAATTCTACCAGAAGAACTGGTACTAATCCTGTGGTAACTATGCTTAAAAATTGATGAAGAGTGACTCCTCCCTAACTTATTCTATAAAACAAGTTCATCCTGATACTAAAATGTGGCAAACTCGAGGCACACACACACACACACACACACACACACACAAACTACCAGACAATATCCCTGATAAATATATATATATATATATATTTATATATTCTCAACAAAGTACAAGCAAACTGAATCCAACGGCACATTAAAGACTTCATTCAGTATAGTTTGAAGTCAGGTAGCGTTATGCCTCCAGCTTTGTTCTTTTGGCTTAGGATTGACTTGGCAATGCGGGCTCTTTTTTGGTTCCATATGAACTTTAGTTGTTTTCCAATTCTGTGAAGAAAGTGATTGGTAGCTTGATGGGGGTGGCATTGAATCTATAAATTACCTTGGGCAGTATGATCATTTTCACGATGTTCATTCTTCCTACCCATGTGCATTTAATGTTCTTCCATTTGTTTGTGTCCTCTTTTATTTGACTGAGCAGTGGTTTGTAGTTCTCCTTGAAGAGGTCCTTCACATCCCTTGTAAGTTAGATTCCTAGGTATTTTATTCTCTTTGAAGCTATTGTGAATGGGAGTTCATTCATGATTTGGCTCTCTGTTTGTCTGTTATTGGTGTATAAGAATACTTGTGATTTTTGCACATTGATTTTGTATCCTGAGACTTTGCTGAAGTTGCTTATCAGCTTGAGGGGATTTTGGGCTGAGACAATGGGGTTTTCTAAATATCCAATCATGTCATCTGCAAACAGGTACAATTTGACTTCTTCTTTTCCTAATTGAATACCCTTTATTTCTTTCTCCTGCCTGATTGTCCTAGCCAGAACTTCCAACACTATGTTGAATAGGAGTGGTGAGAGAGGGCATCCCTGTCTTGTGCCAGTTTTCAAAGGGAACAGTAATGAAAACAGCGTGGTACTGATACCAAAACAGAGATATACACCAATGGAACAGAACAGAGCCCTCAGAAATAATACCACATATCTACAACCATCTGATCTTTGACAAACTTGACAAATAAAGGAAATGGGGAAAGAATTCCCTGTTTAATAAACGGTGCTGGGAAAACTGACTAGCCATATGAAGAAAGCTGAAACAGGATCTCTTCCTTACACCTTATACAAAAATTAATTCAAGAGGATTAAAGACTTAAATGTTAGACCTAAAATCATAAAAACTCTAGAAGAAAACCTAGGCAATACCATTCAGGATATAGGCATGGGCAAGGACTTTATGTCTAAAACACCAAAAGCAATGACAATAAAAGCCAAAATTGACAAATGGGATCTAATTAAACTAAAGAGCTTCTGCACAGCGAAAGAAACTATCATCAGAGTGAACAGGCAACCTACAGAATGGGAGAAACATTTTGCAATCTACTCATCTGACAAAGGGCTAATATCCAGAATCTACAAAGAACTCAAACAAATTTACAAGAAAAAAACAAACTACCCCATCAAAAAGTGGGCAAAGGATATGAACAGATGCTTCTCAAAAGAAGACATTTATGCAGCCAACAGACACATGAAAAAATGCTCATCATCACTAACCATCAGAGAAATGCAAATCAAAACCACAACGAGATACCAGTGAGAATGGCGATCATTAAAAAGTCAGGAAACAACAGGTGCTAGAGAGGATATCGAGAAATAGGAACACTTTTACCCTGTTGGGACTTTAAACTAGTTCAACCATTGTGGAAAACAGTGTGGCGATTCCTCAAGGATCTAGAACTAGAAATACCATTTGACCCAGCCATCCCATTACTGGGTATATACCCAAAGGATTATAAATCATGCTGCTATAAAGACACATGCACATGTATGTTTGTTGCAGCACTATTCACAATAGCAAAGACTTGGAATCAACCCAAATGTCCATTAATGACAGACTGGATTAAGAAAATGTGGCACATATACACCATGGAATACTATGCAGCCATGAAAAGGATGAGTTCATGTCCTTTGTAGGGATATGGCTGAAGCTGTAAACCATCATTCTCAGCAAACTATCACAAGGACAAAAAAACAAACACCGCATATTCTCACTCATAGATGGAAATCGAACAATGAGAACACTTGGATGCAGGAAGAGGAACATCACACACCGGGGCCTGTTGTGGGGTGGGGGGAGGGGGGAGGGACAGCATTAGGAGATACACCTAATGTAAATGACAAGTTAATGGGTACAGCACACCAATATGGCACATGTATACATATGTAACAAACCTGCATGTTGTGCACATGTACCCTAGAGCTTAAAGTATAATAATAAAACAGAGTTAATTCACCACAATAAAACACTTACGTTTAGATTGAACTACTTATGTGTTCTTGTTGCATCTATAAAGTTGGCTTCAATATTATATCTTAATGTTTTGACCACAAACTTGTTGTTTCTAGATAAAGTCTCAGAGAAGATTAGAACATAGGGATGCAAGAAGTTGCTGCAAAGAGTGGGAGGAAATGGAGATAACTCTGAGAAGGTTTCTACTTGATACTTATACCTATATAGAGGCTATTGGGTACAAATACTGTTGTGTTGCTCAGATTCCAAATACATTTCCTCTAGCTAGACTCTATTGTTAAAAGTTATAGCTTATAGCGTATATTGATTACAGACAAAGAATAAACTGTCAGGTTGTATACATAATTAATAAGAGCTACTGCTAACATATTAATTTATTTTAGCATTTGAAACATATTTGCGATAATATCTTATGCATATAATTGAATTATTTTTTATCAGATTTTATATTTAATTCCCAATTTTTAAAAGTATTTCTGATATCTTTCCTTGCCTCAATGTTTAAATCTATGTAAACTGCAAACACAGAAAGATAAATTTATTCCAAGCAGTAAACTTTACTAGTCTTGATATATCTTTTGTACATTATGGAGTGCTACTTATCTGAAAGGTATAACATTCAAATAAATTATTGGATTCTTTGAGTTTATATTTACTTTACACATTAAATTTTTCATTTCATTAAAGAGGGAATGTTTGAAGTCTAAAAAAAGGAGACAAACAGATATTTTGGTCATTATAAATTCAAGAGTTTCTATGAAAATCAAGTATTACATGATTAAAGTTCTGTAGGTTTATTTTATTATATACTATGCTGATTATTTTTGTGGTCACCAGAAGTTAGTTTTAGTAGAAGATAATTCAACGTTAACTTTAAGGTAGTAGATAAGGTATGGGTATCAGTATAATAATGTAACTATAGTTGTATCTAGGTTTTTGGTTGTTTTCCAAATGATTTCCAAACAAAAAATAATCTATTAAAATATTTACTATTTTCATATTAGAAAGTTTTTTCTTCCTATAGAAAACTTCTTTATATAAGCTAAACTATAACTTATCAGCAGTATTTTTCTGTAATAGACTAAACATGTGTTGTTGAGAGAAATCCATTATTATAAAATAAATACATCAAATGAATTTCTGTGAGGAGTTATATGGAGTCTTAATGTGCAAATTCTGATGAGCTGCGATATTTCTCTTTAGGGAAGCTGCTTTTCAAAAGAGAAAAATAGCACCCTGTCTCATTTTAAATTTGTATTCATCTTCATATATTTTGGAGATTTTTTATCATAATATGTAAAATTATTAAATAATTACAATAAATGGAAAGATTTTTGCAATAATAAGTTCATGTTAAAGTGATAAATTTTACTAAATTTATTTTTGTCACATGCAAAGTAATTTTTGGATCATTAGTTTCACAGTTGTATTTGTGGAATGATGGGGAATAGTTTTATAAATGTTCAGTTTCATAAGGGACATTTACACAGGGCTTCATAATAGATCATTCATCAAATTTATGTGCAAAAAAATTGGGGGTTGCTTACTAAAAACAATTTGTAAACTTTGAGAGAAAATACAGAGATTCTAAAGAGAAACAATCAGCAAGATGGCTGACCACAGATGCCTGGTGTTCACATACCTCCTCTTCCTCCAAAAAAAACAAAACAAAACAAAAAGACCAAAACAACAAACAAACAGCTAAAATTTGATTAGAGTTTTTGAAGGAGGGTATTTGAGCACAGCAATGGAATAATAAAAAGCCTGTGAAGCACAGAAACTCAGGATTGCAACATAGAGAAAGGAGTGAGGCATCTAGCCTTTGCCACACCTTATCTCCCCTACTGGGATCTGCTTAGAGCCTCGAGGGACTTTCTCTTGTGGAGAAAAGGTAAAAAGGAAGCCCCTATCAGCTCCCATTACCACTGCAAACACTTTCAGTTTGTGGCACAAGAGAATACTGCAGTTTAGAGGCTTGAGCCCAGTTTGGGGAGCTGCATGGAATTTACATGACTGCATTGCTCCAGAATAGTAACCCACATTGTGCACAAACTCCATGACCCAACATGTTAAAAGATGGTGACATTTTAAGCCACTTCTGGATTACACACTATTCTGACACCAGTATCTACTGTGTCTCTTTATCCCTGAGGCTCCATCGTCATTCAACCGTGCTCACACAGGTAGTTGCAGTGCCATGATTCTGGCTGCTCAGAACTTGGGTTCAGTGGAATGGCTATGATGCTTGTGCCTGAGACCATGCAGTGCTCTGTACCCTAAGGAACAGATGGTTCTACACAGCAGGAAAGCCAAACTTGGACCTGTTGAATTGTTATGCACCCATAACCCTGGCCTGAAAAACAGCCCAGTGGCCCCACCCCCAGCAAACCAGTCCTCAAACACATGCTTAAGCTGGAAACTAATTCTACAGGATCAGGGCCCTACCTCTGCAACCTCATGTAACCTAAATGACTATTAATATCTTAAAGGCCCGTTCTTCAAATATAGTCACACTGAGGTGTAGGAATTTGGCATGAAAATTTCTTTGGCGGGATGGAGTGGGAAGGAGGAACAAATATTTGTAAGAAATGGCAATGATAAATATAGTGTTAACTGCTGGCACTTGAGGACTGGCTTGCTGGTGATAGGACCACTAGCCTGTTTTTCAGGCCAGGGTTATGGGTGCATAATAAGGTGTATACAGCTCTGGCCTGAGAACCAGCCCAGTATACTGCCCCCAATGAAGCTGCAACACTGCCACCAGATGCTCCTAAAGCTTACACCACTGAGGCATACATAGCCATCACTGATGTGGACTATAGCTAAAGAAACTACACAGAAACTTCAATAATGCATCCACATCGAACCAAACTCAATACATCCTACCCAACTGGCACTCTAGAACCCAACATCAGGAAAACGTTTTGTTACCAAAAGTTTTTTTCATAAAATTGGAAGAGATGACTGTTTGACCACTTGTTGCAGATGTCAAAAAAACAAAACAACAACAACAAAATAAATAATAGTTCCAAAGAAACACAATACTGTAATTATTCAATAGGTCATGAAGAAAGGAAACTTATAAAATGCCCACAAAGAATTCTAAATAATGATCTTCGGAAACATCAGCCAGATAGAATAGAGTACAAGTAAATAACAAAATCAGAGAAACAATTTATGACCTGAATCAGAAATTCAGCAAAGAGATATTATTTTATAAGAAAGGCAAATAGAAATCTTGGAACTGAAGAATTCAATAAGTGAAATAAAAATGCTTTGAAAGCTTCAACAGCAGACTAGATTAAGCAGAGGAAATAATTTTTGAATTTCAGGGCTAGTCTTTTGAAATGACTTAGACAGAGGGAGGAAAAAGAATAACAAAGAATAAAGAAATAACAAATAACAAAGAAATAAAGTTTATTTGCTTATTGGGCATCAATAAGCAAACAAACGTTTGCAATATTAATATTTGAAAAGCAAAAGAGATGGAGAAAGGTACAGAGAATATATTTAAAATATAATAGTGAAAAACTACACAAGTCTGGAGAGAGATGTAGACATCTAGATCCCAGTAGCTCAAAGATCTCCAAATATATTCAGTCCCAAAAGTTCTTCTCAGAGGCAAATTATAATCAAATTGCCAGAAGTCAAAGACAGAGAGAATGCTAAAGAAACAAAATAAAATGCTAAAGCCAATAAGAGAATCCTCATTGGACTAGTAGCTGATTTCTCAGCAGAAACTTTGTAGGCTAGGAGAGAATAGAAACATACATTCAAAGTGCTGAAAGGAAAACAAACAAGTAAAAAACAACAAATGACCTGTTCACTGAGAATACTGTATCCAGCATAGTAGTTTTTCAGACATGGAGGAGAAATAAAGTCCTTTCAAACCAGCAAAAGCTTAAGGAATCCATGACCACTTGACTGACCTTATAAGAAATAAAGGTTTCTCATATATTAAAATTAGAACTACCACATGATGCAGCAACCCCATTACTGGTTATATGGCCAAAGGAAACAAAATCCGTATGTCAAAGACATATCTGCACTTCTATGTTTTTGGCAACACTATTAATAATAGCCAAGATAACAGCCTAGGTAATTAGTCTTCAAAAACAGATGGAGTTTTATTTTAACAACAAAGAAATGATTATAGAAAATATAGTATATATACACAATGGAATACTATTCATCCATAAAAACAAATACATCCTGTCATTGCCAACAGCAGGAAAGAACCTGGAGGACATTGTATTAAGTATATTAAGAAAAATAAGCAAGACACAGAAAGCCAAATACCACATGTTCTCGCTTATACGTGGAATCTAAAATGTTAATCTCACAGCAGTTGTTAATAAAACAGTGATTACCAGAGAATGGGAGGGAAGTTTGAGAGGAGAATGGGGAGAGGATGATTAACAGGTATGAGTTTTAATTAAAAAAGAAAAGTAAGTTCTGATGTCCTAATGCACAGTAGGGTAACTATAGTAATTGATAAGATATTGTATATCTCAAAATAGCTAAAGAGAGGATTTTGTATGTTTCCACCACAAAGAAATGATAAATGTTTGATGTGATGGATATGTTGAATACTTTTATTTGATCAGTACACAATGCATACTTGTATCAAAATATTACACTGTAGCTTATGAATGTGTAAAATTATGTGCTAATTAAAATAATAAAATTACCTAAATGGCAAAAAAGAAAATACATAATTTAATGAATATTGAATTATGAACAGCTGTGGGTTTTTTGAATGTTAGTCTAGCATGTGTGCTGAGACATATTGATTAAATACTACACACGTGTGTACATGCTGTGTAGTACATGCTCACATACATACATGGGTTCATATAGCTACCCATAGCTTCTCAAAATTCCTGGAATGTGGATGGGCAATTGAATCTTTGCCTTTAAGTATGCCTATGTTGCTCGTTAGTACAGACAAAAAACAATACTGAACTTAATGCAGAAACAACCATAAAAGGATGCATTTTACATTATTATTCAATATCTACTATGTTTTATGGGCGCTGCAAATGTTACACAAGGTTCAGCAGACTAACTCCTTTGTTGCCTTTATTGTATTCCCTTCTAATCTAGTCTGGATTCCTTGTTGATAATTATTGTAACTCTTCTACAAATGCTCTCAACTCTGTTGCATTTACTTGACAAAACCTAAGCTTGGTTTAACCAGCTGTCCAAGTAGCTAATTGTTGCTACAGAAAAACACATAACCCGAAAGGTGGGTGGTCCTGACTTTATTCTGATAATAACTCAAATGATCTCAATACTGCCCTGAGATCCCTTTTGTTTTTCTGTAGTAAATTCACTTTTACTTATTTCATAAGGCAAATAATTGTGCCTTATTTCACAACACTTTTTCACACCTTGATTCCAATTTTTTCACTCATCTCTTGTCCTACATAAATTTTAGTTGATGGCCTTCAATCTTTCTTCTTTGAGCAAAAAGAAGGTGTTAGAGAACTGTTTCCCTAACTTTCCATAGTCAAATTTGTAATCCAACAATTGTTTGTGCCATCTTTACTTCTTTTCCTCTTTTTACAATGAATAAATTGGTTCTTAATTGTGGAAAACATCCATATTAACCTTCTCAGGGATTTATATACTTTTTTTTTTTGAGATGGAGTCTCACTCTGTCACCCAGGCTGGAGGGCTGGAGGGCTGGAGTGCAGTGGCACAATCTCGGCTCACTGCAACTTCTGCCTCCTGAGTTCAAGCGACTCTCTTGCCTCAGCCTCCTGCATAGCTGGGATTACAGGTGTGCACCACCACGCCCAGCGATTTTTTTGTATTTTTAGTAGAGATTTCACCATGTTGGCCAGGCTGATCTCAGACTCCTGATCTCAGGTAATCTGCCCATGTTTGCCTCCCAAAGTATTGAGATTATAGGCATGAGCCACCACATCCGGCCTAGTTACTTTTTTTAATCTTCCTAAACTCTCTCAGGTCAGCAGCCTATCACTGCATCATTCTCATCAGCATTTAACAAGGGCTGCTTACTATCAGGATGTTCTTCACAGTCCATGGCAGCAGGGCTTAAAGAAATGTGAAGTGGTGGATGGATAAATGGATGGGTAAAGTGGTACAGATTGAAAAATTGTTATTTTGGCATTTGCCAGTTTCAAATACAATGTTGATAAAAAGATGTTAAGATTTAGAAATATAGTTATTTATTATATAATCTCCATGTGTGTCTTCAATTATGTATATTACATATTTGATTATATGTTGTATAGTTGTATTAAGTAAAAATAGTAAATGATAAAATTATATCTCAGACTATCTCTAACTGAGATATAATACAAGATATATACCTTGAGGGAAATAGGGAGCCTATATCAAAAAGTATACATTATGAAGAAAGCAACATTTAGCAAGAATTTTTTTCCTATTTACGATATAGATTATTTGTTTGTTTGTTTTAGGATGGCCTTTTAAAAATTATTATTATTTTTTATTTTTTTACTTTAAGTTCCAGGAAACAGGTTCAGAACTTGCAGATTTGTTACATAGGTATACGTGTGCCATGGTAGTTTGCTGCACCTATCAACTCATCACCTAGGTTTTAAGCCCCGCGTGCATTAGCTATTTGTCCTGATGCTCTCCCTCTCCTCACCCCTCCCACCACTGACAGGACTGGGTGTGTGTTTTTCCCCTTCCTGTGTCCATGTGTTCTTGTACAATATAAATTCTTGAGATTTTTGAGAAAAAGTCATATGCATTTTATTGTAGGTAGCATATGAATGACAGATATGTAAAGATTGGTCTACAACCTTCCCCACCTCTGAGAAGAAAGACTAGTGAGAAGTTATTTGTCCTGTTTCTCAATAATGAAAGTGTATAATGCCAATATTCTGTAAGCATAGTATAAGTAGAAACAGAAAGCCTTGTGGAAAGCATGTGTTTGATTTTAATGGGACTGTATTTTTAGAATAAGACCGATATACTGAAAGAGGAAAGAAACAAACCAAACTCAATTAAATTTAATGATCTACTAAGGTTTGTACTCTTATTGCTTTTTAACCAGGTACTTGAACTTCTTGGAAAAAAATTGTGAAATCAAAATAATAGTATAAAAGGCATATGGTCAAAATCACTTTTATTTCTCTGTGAATATTAGATTATATGGTGATGTCTTTCAAGGGATTTCATTTGAATGAAGTACCTGCTGGTTGACTCCATTATCTCATAGGCACACTACCAATGTGTTCTTCAATTGCCTAATCTCTAATTGCAAAGTGTTTTGTGAAGCAAGGCATGAGCTCTCTTAATCTCACTCTTATTTATTTTTTCTTTAAGGTGTTTTGTTTTTTTGTTTTTTTAATTAAAGAGTGTGAGTTGGTAAATGTGGGTGATGATGTTGAGAATGACCATCACATGGATATACTGATACATGTAATTTCACACATTGCTGATTTTATTGAGAAAGTAATACTTTATTTTGTTCCGAGTCTATTTTTCTCCCCATGTTATCTGAGTATTCATTTAGTATACCCTCTCCTCTCCTCTAGTAAAGGAGATGCAAGAGCAAAAATAACAAAACCAAGTATGCATATCTATGCAATATAGGTCCTGCTTCTGCAGAGGCAATTTTAGTCACCTTAACTTGACTGTATTTTATTTTTCAAAACAAAATTGGCAGTGCCCTTTCAGTAAGGGCAGCATGCCATACAAACAGATGGTCAGGAAAGTAGATAGCTTGGAGACCAGGTTTATTTGTCAGATTTGCTTATAGAGGGTGACGTTCACAGCCAGAATAGTGAATGTTGCACTCTCAAAGTTTCTCTGCCTTTGGGAAGACTATTCCTCTTTTAGAACTGAACCTCATTTGCAAGAAATAGTAATTATCTCTGGTTCATGGTCAGACAGGAGAAAACACAGATTAAATGAATTAGTTTTTCTACTGGAATTGTATGATGAATCATTGGGTGACAATCTCTTATAGGGTGCTTCCACAAAATCTATTTATGAAAATAACCTTCAGAAAAGGTAGAGGTATGCTTTTAATAAACAAAGATTAAATAAATTAGAAACATATGTTGCAATTTCTCTATCCTGTGTACAAGCAAAATATGGCATATTTGCTTAACAGTTAATCATTAATGTTTTGAATTTTTTGGGAGTTATCTCTGAAAGTAGCTAATATTATTGCTAGATATATGTAATAGAGTCATTTGCCCAAGCCTTGCTTCATGCTTGTGCCAACTTTGGTGTTTTTCCTGGGTTAAGGAAAACATCTGGGTTAAGCTATTTTTCCTGGGTTTAGAATCATTGTATTTTAAACATTGCTTTTCAACACTCTTCAAACTGATGAAGTATACTTTAAATAAAATGTGAATCTATTTACCTTTGTAAATATGTATTAGCATATTTTAACCCCTTTTGGGTATTGAAATAATTTGTTTTATCAGTCTTCTAGTGTTGACAATTGAGTTGCATTACATTTTTTATTGTTGTAACCAATGTTGAGAAGAACATTTACAGTTACATGTTTATATACTTTCCTTATTCATTCCCTTAAATCCCTAAAATATGAAATCTTTTATTTATTGATCATTTTATATCATCTTTAATTTGAAGCCCTTTATATCAAGACAAGGAACGTTTACTCTTGTTTTAAGAAAAATGATTTATTTAAAGTCTGGAAATATATTAGCTTGAAACTAAAAGTCTATTGGGTAGCTGGAAGTGTCTTTTTATAGTACAGTTTATAAAAGGAAGAAACACTACTTTATATTTTTAGAAAAAAAAGTTTGAAAAATAAAACAAGCCTAAACAATTATAGCAAAGTTTCATTATATAATGTTAATATACAAAAGCAAATCACTTTCTTATATGCCAGAAATGAACAAGTAGAATTTGAAATTTAAAATATAATGTCATTTACATTAGCACCACAAAAATTAAATACTTAGGGATAAATCTGAAAAAATAAATAAAAACTCTAAAGAAAGAAATCAAATAACTAGATAATTCTTGAATAGGAAGACTTAATATTGTCAAGATATAAGCTCTTCCTAACTTATCCATAAATATAATGCAATCCCAATAAAAATACCAGCAATTCACTTAATTGATAACAACAAATTCATTCTACAGTTTATATGGAAAGATAAGAGACCAAGAAGCCAAAAAATATTAAAGAAGTAGAATAAAGTTGGAGGATTGACGCTACCTAAATTCGAGATTTACAAAAATGCTAGAGTAACCAAAATAGTGGGGTATTGGTAAAAGAATAGACAAATAGATAAATATAATAGAATAAAGAGACCTAAAGTACAGCTGCATAAATATACTCAATTTATCATGATTATGCTAAGGCATAACAATGGAACAAAGATAGTATTTTCAACAAATGGTGCTGGAACAATTAGACATCCACACACACACACACACACACACACACACACACAAAAGCCTGAATCTAGACACAAGTTTTACACTTTCACAAAGATTAACTCAGAATAAATCACAGATGTAAATGTAAATTTTAAAACCACAACCCCGTGGAAAATAACATAGGAGAAAATCTAGATGACCTATGATTTGCTCATGACTTTTTACCTCCAACACAAAAGCGTACTCCATAAACTAAAAAATAGATAAGCTGGACTTTGTTAAAAAGATTTTGTACTGCATAAGACATTGTCAAGATAATAAAACATAAGCCACAGACTGGGAGAAAATATTTGCAAACACATGTAAAAGACTATTCTCCAAAACATACAAAGAACATTTAAAACCCAACAATAAGAAAACAACCTGATTAATAAATGAGCCAAAAATCTAAACAGACACTTAACCAAATAAGATATACAGATGGCACCAAGTATATGAAAGACTCTCCATATCACATGTCATCAGAGAAATGCAAATTAAAAGAAGATAAAGCAGTTCCCCCTTATCTGCAGTGTTACTTTCTGTGGTTCAGTTCAGCTAAGTCTCAATCTGAAAATATTAAATGGCAACTTTTTGAAATAATTTGTAAGCTGTAAATTGTGAGTCATTCTGAGTAGTGTGATGCTATCCCACTTTATTTGGCCTGGGACCTGAACTATTCCTTTGTCCAGTGTACCCACATTATATTTGCTACCTGCCTGCTAATAGCCATTTGGGTTATTAGGTCAACTGCTTTGGCATTGCAGTGCTGGTGTTCAAGAAACCTTTATTTTACTTAATAAACTCCCCAAAACTTAAGAGTAGTGATGCTGACAACTGAGATGTGTGAAAACAATGTTGTAAAGTGTTTTAAGTAAAAAAGGGAAGGCATTGTACACAGTAAGGAAAAAATAATTTCACGTTGAAATCACAAAGATCTATAGTAAGAATGAGTCTTCTATCTGTGAAATTGTGAAAAGGGGAAAGAAAGAAATTGTGGATAGTATAAACATGGGTCAGGAGTATCTATAGATTCCTTCATGTACTTTAGATACTGGGGGAATTTCCACACAAAACCTGCACACAGCTGTTTATGGCGATTTTGTTTACAATTACTGAACTTGGAAGCAACCAAGATGTCCTTCAATAGGTGAATGGATAAATAAACTGTGGTACATCTAAACAATGGTACATCTAAATAAAACAATTTTTAAGCTAAAAATAAATGAGCTATCAAGTCATGAAAAGACACAGAGGAAACTTAAATGCATGTAGCTATAGGCATATCATGAAGGAAGTTCATCTAAAAAGGCTACATAGTATATGAGTCCAACTATATGACTTTATGGAAAAGGCAAAACTATAGATACGCCTAAAGGATCAGTGGTTTCCAGGGGTTGGAGGAAAGGAAGGATAAATGGGTAAAGCATGGAGAATCTTTAGGGAAATCAAAATACTTTATATAATTATATAATGGTGGATAAACGTTATTAAGAACATGTCCAAATTCATGGAAAGTAGACCACCAAGAGTGAGCACTAATAAATACTATAGACTTTGGATGATAATGATGTTTTACTGTAAGTTCATAAATTGTAACAAATACACCACTCTGGTGGGGGATACTGATAATAAGGAGGCTTTGCATATGTGGCGAAGGACCATATGGGTTTTCTCTGTACTTTCCTCTCAATTTTGCTGTGAAGCTAAAATTACACTTAAAAATGTAAAATCTTAAATAAAATCCAATCCACTATTATATGGCCTCTTTTATGTTTAAATTGCATTTACAGCATTGAAAATACATCGTTGTGTTCTATGAAAATACTTGTCTTTTAATTAAGATTAAAATAAATTATGCTAAGTACATTATCTCAGATCATAGTTACTTGTTTTCTTTCAATCAAGCAATTACCCTAATTGTCAATTTCCTTTGCTAATAGAATATATAGTCTGCCAACATCTTTTAATTCGGGTTTGTAGTATTCTGGGATAAAATTTCATAGTCTGCTGTGATATAATTATTTGGATTATGTTTATTTAAGTATTTTGTAATGTATATAGTACAGGTAGAAATGTAAATGATTTATAGCTATTTAAGAATGCAATAAATATCTTCATTTTACATAATTTTAGTTTGAATTATTAAAGATTTAGTACATTGAAATGTAGGGCTGATTAAAATATATACATATGTAATCCAAATACATGGTACATGATATGTAATTACAATATGTAGTACATATAGATAACATATATCCAAAAAGATGTTATTTTCTTTGAAAATGGTGGTTTTCTTAAGAGAGGTAGTCAAACACATTTTCTGAAACCTCAATTACCTATAAATTTTGTTTATGAGCAATTTCAGTTATGTTGTTGGAAGCATGTTATTTGTTTATTTGTTATGGTGGAGGGGTGTATTCTTAAGATTTTAAAACAATAAAAGGTAATAAAAGTTTACAATTTACAATTGTAAAATTGTAAATAATTTTATAAATAATACAATTTGTAAAATTTACAACTTGTACCAACATGCCACATTTTATGTGCTTTTTCTAGGATATAAATTATTTTATTTTTTCTACCACTGTACCTTACAGTGATTTGGTAATTGATTTGCTATAAGCCAAAATAAAATTTGAGTTCTTTTTTATTTTTCAGCATTCTACATATTCATTCAATATAGATTCATTCATTTAATAATTATTCATCAATTATTTCCATTAAAATATGCAAATATATGCAGATATTTTATAACTGATGGCATTATAATATTTTGAATGCAACTGTACTGCATACATCTGGTGGTAGTGATTTGGATATGTATATACATTGAATTTGTTTTGAAAATACGTTCAGAGAGCCAGACATTTGTGACCAATGAAAAAATATTAGATAATTTTGGACTTACAAAATTTTCTATTGTACGTTCTTTGTCAATTATTTACTGTGGGGAAAAGAAAGAGAGATCAGACTGTTACTGTGTCTATACAGAAAGAAGTAGACATAAGAGACTCCATTTTGTTCTGTATTTGAAATGCTGTTAATCTGTAACCCTTCCCCCAACCCTGTCCTTGAAGAGACATGTGCTGTGGTGACTCAAGGTTTAAGGGATTTGGGGCTGTGCAGGGTGTGCTTTGTTAAACAAGTGCCTGAAGGCAGCTTGCTGGTTAAAAGTCATCACCATTCTCTTAATCTCAAGTACCCAGGGACACACACACTGCGGAAGGTGGCAGGGACCTCTACCTAGGAAAGCTAGGTATTGTCCAAGGTTTCTCCCCATGTGATAGTCTGAAATATGGCCTCGTGGGAAGGGAAAGACCTGATCGTCCCCCAGCCTGACACCTGTGAAGGGTCTGTGCTGAGGAAGACCAGTGTAAGAGGAAAGAAGGCCTCTTGGCAGTTGAGATAGAGATAACTATCTGTCTCCTGCTCATCCCTGGGCAATGGAACATCTTGGTGTAAAACCTGATTGTATGTTCTATTTACTGAGAAAGGAGAAAACCTCCTTAGGGCTGAAGGTGGGACGTGCTAGTGCTAGCGGCAGTGCTGCTCTTTAAGCACTAAAAAGGTTTATGGAGATATTTGCATATGCATATCAAGGCACAGCACTTTTCCTTAAACTTATTCATGTCACAGAGATCTTTATTCATATGTCTTACTGCTGACCTTCTCCCTAGATGATCCTATTGTCCTGCCACTTACCCTTTTCTGAGATGGTGAAGATAATGATCAATAAATACTGAGGGAACTCAGAGATCAGTGCCAGCGTGGGTCCTCTGTATGCTAAGCGCCGGTCCCCTAGGTCCACTTTTTCTTTCTCTATACTTTGTCTCTGTGTCTCATTTCTTTTCTCAAGTCTCTCGTTCCACCTAACGAGAAATGCCCATAGATGTGGAGGGGCAGGCCACCCCTTCATTTACTGTGTGTAATGTGTAGGGTTTACAAGCATAATTGATTCTACCTATATAAACCCCTGAAGTTTACAATAAATTATGTAAACCTCAGAAGAAATTATACTGGCTAAATACATAACCATTTGTGGGCTCTAAGTGGTGTTGAATGTTCTGTAAGTTGTACTTTATTACTGAATAAGACTCATTAGAAATGATAAACTATTTTAAACAATTCAATTGATGAAGCATGTTTTTAATATGTGATTTTGTAGCTACAATATAAATGAGTATTTCACATGAGGTCATTCAATGAATACTATTTTCCTCCTTTTTTTAGTTTCTGCATTTTTTCCACAAAGAGATACATGTGCTTGCTGGTGCAATACAGTTTGTTACAAAGAAGGACGGAAAGAATCATCCTATAAAGTGAGAACAATTTTCCATAGGATTTAGCTTCTACTTAATTAAACTATGATTGCAAGTATATTACAAATTTATTTGTAAAGAAAACTCTCATTTCCTCTAGACAAGAAAATAGGTAGCCTTCTTTCAAGTAACTATGTTAAACAGAGTAGTTTGGAATTTTCTGTATGTGAGAGCCAGTAGCAAAGGAAGTTCAATGTTGTCATTCAAGTCATTGGCAAACAAAAGGCAAATAATTTCTACAACAAGTCGTGGAAAATATGGTCACCTCTGATTTCTTTCAGCACTCTCATTGTAGAGATCTTTTGATCAGCTATATTCCTAGGTATTTTTTGTGGCTATTCTGAAGGGGATCGCATTCTTGATTAGGCTCTCAGCTTGCATGTTGTTTGTGTATAGAAATTTTACTAATTTTTGTGCACTGATTTTTTAAATTTGTTTATATATATACTTTAATTCTCAAATACATATGCAAAATGTGCAGGTTTGTTACATAGGTATACATGGGCCATGGTGGTTTGCTGCACCTATCAACCCATCATCTACATTAGGTATTTCTCCTAATGCTATCCCTCCCCTTTGCCCCCCACCCCCCACAGACCCCAGTGTGTGACACTCCCCTGTCTATTCCCATATGTTCTCATTGTTCAATTCCCACTTGTGAGTGAGACAATGAGGTGTTTGGTTTTCTGTTCCTGTGTTAGTTTGCTGAGGATAATGGTTTCCAGCTTCATCCATGTCCCAGCAAAGGACATTAACTCATCCTTTTTTATGGCTGCCTAGTACTCTGTGGTGTATATGTGCCACATTTTCTTAATCCAGTCAATCACTGATTGGAATTTGTGTTGGTTCCAAGTCTGTGATATTGTGAATAGTGCTGCAATCAACATGCATGTGCATGTGCTTTATAGTAGAATGATTTATAGTCCTTTGAATATATACCCAGTAATGAAATTGCTGGGTCAAATGACATTTCTGGATCTAGATCCTTGAGGAATCACCACACTGTCTTCCAGAATGATGGAACTAATTTATACTCCCACCAACAGTATAGAAGTGTTTCTGTTTCTCCACATCCTCTCCAGCATCTGTTGTTTCCTGACTTTTTAATGATCACCATTCTAACTGCCATGAGATGGTATCTCATTGTGGTTTTGATTTGCATGTCTCTAATGACCAGTGATGAAGAGGTTTTTTTCATATGTTTGTTGACTGCATAAATGTCTTCTTTTGAGATGTGTTTGTTCATACCCTTTGCCCTCTTCTTGATGGGGTTGTTCGTTTTTTCTTGTAAATTTGTTTAATTTCCTTGTAGATTCTGGATATTAGCCCTTTGTCAGATGCATAGATTGCAAACTTTTTATCCAATTCTGTAGGTTACCTGTTCACTCTGATGTTCACAACATTGCATTGCAGGTATAAAGCCTATTTGATTGTGGTGGATTAGCTTTTTGATCTGCTGGTGGATTTGGTTTGCTAGTATTTTGTTGAGGAATTTTGCATCTATGTTTATCAAGGATATTGGCCTGAAATTTTCTGTGTTTATTGTGTCTTTGCCAAGTTTTGCTATCACAGTGATACCAGATAGAATGAGTAAGGAAAGAGTTCCTCCTCCTTTCTGTCATTTCTCTCTGTGCTATGTGCTCCCCTGCTGACCTAATAAATCCTGACATGGTTTCTCAGATGATCTGCCTGCATGGTCAACGTTCATTAGCCCTTCTGTTTCCTCCTCATGAGAGCTGTGCACATGAGCTGCTTGTAGTATGTCATCTTAACACCGCCCCCCACCTCTGTATGCATTAATAGTTTTTATAGCCATTCCTTTTCTACCCATCTATACAATGCTGCATTCTCCCCTTCTTATCACAGGCAAGGATCCCTAAATAGCACCTCATTCCAGTCTTCATCTCAGTGTTCTCTTCTAAATAACTTTACCTGTGAAAGATCTAAGACAATAATATATTAATAAGGAACGAAGGAGAAAAACACAACAAATTAATTTTGCAGAAAAACTAAGAGAACATATTGTCATGGAAATTGAGAGAGTAAGAATGCAAGAAATAGAACATTTTGCCAAATGGTGACACATGAAAAATAAGGTGAGGAATAAAAAATATCCATTGGATAATTTGCCTGGAGGTTTTGTGGACAAGCATAAAAATATTTTCAGTGAAATGGTGGTGGCAGAAGCCAGGTTGGCCTAAGTAGGATTGGGAAAGTCCAGAGGAAGAAGAATAATGAGCACAGATCACTCAGGAAGTCTGGCTGTGAATGAATCCCGTGAGATGGAGAGTGTAGTCACATGAATTGGGGCAGGAATGAGTTTTATTTACTGAAGAGAGAAAGTGGAGAACTTTAAAATACCGAAGTGAAGGAACTGAGGAATGAGGAAGTCAAAGAGAGAGGAGTAGAACTTGTTCTTCATTGCATCTTCTACATCATAGAATATGTGTCATGTACAGGCTTTAGTTGTGCTTATGCCAAGTAGGTTCTTGATAAATGCCTGTTGAATGAATGAACATAAAGACATTCTCTTCATGTTAAACAGAAAAATTTCAGTAAAAAAAAAAGAAAAGTCCCACAGCAATGAATTGTAGAACTACAATTTGAATTCAGGTAGTCTGGCTCTTGTCTTGGTTTGGTACCACAAAACATTGATCCTCAATAAGACAATGGAGATCACTGGAGATTTAATCATAGAAAAGTTGCATTATTTAAAAAATCTATTGAACTGATGTACGTTTTGAAGCCAGAGAAAACCTTTAAATGAAACTACAGCAATGAAGCAATTTATTTTATAGTTATTTTACTGATTAACAAAATATATGCCACCAAAATGTTAACAGCCTGTGCATTTTTTTAAGGTAAAAAGCAATTATTAACAGCCCTGTGCTTTTTTTTTATGGAAAAAAAGCAATTATTTACTTTCTTCAGGAGAGATCATTTGTATTTATTCCTAGAGGGTGTAGAATAAATCATAAAACTTTGAGTCTCTGTCAAAATGATATAAGCATTAACCCTATTTTTCTAACTCTCACACATACCTTATTCTAGTATGCACAGCTGCTAAATCATTATTCCCTGCATGAGTAATAGGTGCAGATGTTCTTACTGATTAATGAGGTATGGCTATATTTATAGTGGCTTCTGTATGGCAACTACACAACTATTGATGCTGTCAGGACAAGGGTACTGTGTTGTGATAATGGGATATGGAAGTCCTGGTGATGAGGCTGCTTGTCCATCCTTGTTCTCTAGCATAATTATCCCTGTGAAGATCTTTAGAACTCTTCTTGTATTGATCTCCATCCTCTTTCTTACATTCCCTGCTGTAATGATTCTCATTCTGCACACACAGGAAATATTGGGTAAGGAATATTTTCCTTTTATATTTGTCATACAGTATTTCATTTAGTGAATCAGATTCAGTTTTGCGCTCTCTGATTAAGAATGACAAACACTGCTGTTAAAAGAATCACTTTTTCATATGTATTTGGGGGACTATTTCTTGTTCTCCTAGTTTGGTGACCCTTACTAGTTTATTTGTAAAATATTTGGGGGCTTTATGATTGATTGTATAGAAAATAAATGTAGGGCCAGGCGCAGTGGCTCACGCCTGTAATCCCAGCAATTTCAGAGGCTGCAGTGGATGGATCACTTGAAGGCAGAAATTCAAGAACAGCCTGGCCAACATGGCAAAACCCCATCTCTACTAAAAATACAAAAATTAGCCAGGCATGGTACCACTGCACTCTAGCCTGGGTAACAGAGTGAGACTCTTATCTCAAAAAACAAAAACCAAACCAAACCAAACAAACAAACAAACAAACAAAATATAGAGAGAGAGAGCAGTGTGTGTGTGTGTGTGTGTGTGTGTGTGTGTATATATATATATATATATATATATATATAACTGCTCAACAAAATACATAAGAAGCAAATAACTTGGGACAAGGGGCCAGTAAGGTGTGCTTGATCAGTTTATTTTGTTTTGCCTTAAGTATATTTTGACTTAAACTCATTTTGACTTCCCCACAAGGCAACTGGGCTTGGTGTTTGATTTAATTTTTGTGCTCAGATTACTGAACTGTAAAATAAAGGCCTATTAAGTATTCAACAACATACCTTGCACAGAGTAGGTATACAAAATGTTCTGGTTATGTTTCAGTTTTTGCTCACAAGATAGTTTATGCCCCTCAAAAGAGGGGAGTAGTAGAACTTGTTCTTCCTTGCATCTTCTACATCCTACAAATGTTCCTGTATCGGCCTAAGTGGTGCCTTTTCCAAGTAGGTTCTTGATAGATGCCAGTTTAATGAATGAATATAGAGACACTCTCTTCATGTTATTTTGTTTTTCAGACAACTAAGGTTCAGGGCATCAATAATGTATTACATTTTCAATTTAAAAAGAAAAGGAAAACTGGTCTCTTTCGCTGACACTAATATTGTGGTTTTCTCTAATCAAAGTCACTTACGTTGCTTACAGTTAAATTTTATATTTGTTGATCTTAAGAAATGAATTTTCCATTTGTATGATAGTATTTCTGGAATGGTAATTCAGACACTTGACAGATTGTTGGTTATATATTATGTGTATCTTATGTAATTAAGTGCCAGAGGAGATGCAGAGCCTCCTAGCTTATATTCTGGAGAAGGACATATTATAACTACACAAAGCAACAAGAAAAGTTGGGAGGTGCAAATGGCAGACTTGGGGTCAAGCATTGCTTTTCTCTTATTAACTATGTGCCCTTGAGGTCTTTTTTTTTTTTTTTTTTTTTTTTTTGAGGCAGAGTCTTGCTGTGTTGCTCAGGCTGGAGTAAGGTGGTGCAATCTTGGCTCATTGCAAGCTCTACCTCCCAGGTTCATGCCATTCTCCTGCCTCAGCCTTCCGAGTAGCTGGGACTACAGGTGCCCGCAATCATGCCCGGCTAATATTTTGTATTTTTAGTAGAGATGGGGTTTCACTGTATTAGCCAGCATGGTCTCAATCTCCTGATCTCGTGATCTGTTTGCCTCGGCCTCCCAAAGTGCTGGAATTACAGGCGTTAGCCACTGCGCTCAGCCAACTTTCAGACTTCTGAGCTTCCTTTTCTCATCTCTACAATGACAACAACAATAATTCCGCAATCTGAAGTGGATTTAAATTTAAAGCAGATTTAAAGCTGAAATGAGAAAATAAGGTGATATCACCTTGAAAACTGCTAACCACTATTTATATTGTGCTTATACTGTGGTATAGACTGGCAATGCAATCTTGTTTTAAAGCTTTTAGAGCAGGGTGGAGCAGCATAAGACAGACTCTCAGACAAGTGGAACTTGGGAAAGAAAAGCAGGGCATATGCTGTGACGTCCCTGCCCTTCCAGAAGGTCATAATGTTACTGCCTAAAATACCCTGTGAAGAAGGTGGCCAAAATGTACTAGCTTCAAGTCTACTCCACATGAGTGAGACAGGCAGGCTGTTGTTAGCATCATATTGAGAAATTCTGAAACATATTAACAATTAAACTTTAGAATAAAAAGAAGCAATCTAATCCAAGTATGTTTTGATGAAATATGGGTGAAAAGATGGCATGTGTTTCATACAGTTAGAAAGCTGAAGAAATAGAAGCGAATTTAGTCTTTGTATTACTGGCATCTAGGCTTGTAGCAGAAGCAGCAGCTGTTTCAGTCTGTGGGGGTCCCTCTAGGGCACTGGGATTCTACTTGGTATCCTAGTGAGCTCTTTCAACCCTGTGAGTTAATCATTTAATTCTAACCTGATCCTGGAAACCTGGCCCACTGCCTTTGACCAAACAACCATTACTTGGCAGTCATCGCTTGACTTTGCTGCCTGTTGGGCACTGTTCTGTGTTATATACTTTTGATGCTGTGGGCTTGGTTTGCCGACATACATACTGCTCAATATAATCTCTGAATTTGATGTCCTTGCCTTAAATGAGGATCTCTATAAATTTGGCTGGCAGCACTTTCCATTTGGAGATTAAGAGTCTATGGAAGAGGAGGAGACAGGTAATTGTCATCACTGGGTAACCATTGAACACTTTTAGGCCAAGCTAACAGTTCCCTTAGCACCATGTAAAGGCTCTGAGAAAAGCTGGCCAGGTAATGATGCAAGTCACTGCACCTGAGTAGATAGAATTTCCATGGCTTGTGAAATTATCTGAATTTCATTTAGTTTACAAAAATACTAGTTTAGTTTTATAGCTATTTCTAACTTACATATTTATTAAGCTTTTTTTTTTTTTTAAGTTTTTGTGTTTACTGATATCTAAGGAGACTTTCTTGGACCTAGAAATCCACAAAGAAAAACAGAAATGTGCATGAGGGAAAAAATCTTATATAGGAAAACCATTAGTTTGTTCTGTGAGTTAATTGGAGAAAGGTTATACCATAGTGGTTACAAACTCTGAACCAGATTTCATGTGGATGAACCCTGGCTCTACAACTCACGACCTGTGTGACTTTATCAAATTGCATAACCTTTAAAAAAACTCTCCTCTCTTCATCCGTAAAATGATCATAAAAATAATTCCAAAGCCATGGGGTTATTGGGAAAATCTGAGCTCAGACAGGCTGGTGCCCAGCTTCCTTCCTCTCTGTTGTATGTGCTCCCCCACAGCCCTGAAGGATCCCGACATGGTTTCTCAGATGATCGACCTGCAGGGTTAGTGTTCGCCAGCCCTTTTGTGTCCTCTCCGTGAGAGCTGTGCACAGGTGCTCTTGAAAGAATGGCTATAATGAATAAATCAAGCATCGTGTACATCCAAAATTAATAAAATATCTATATTTTCAGGTGTATGTATTCCTATTTTGAATGTAGTGAAGAAATATGACTTCTTAAAAAAAGGATACGATATCTTTCTAGAAAGGCCTTAAATGATGGTACCTCAGAGAAGACTTTGAGGAGCCAAAAATTTTTAATGACTTCCTTTGTCAAGCAGCTTATTCATTTTATTTCTTTTTCATCTCTGTTAAGACGTTTGATGGTATCACATTATTGCTGAGACAAATCCTCCCACAAGTATAATACGTTCCTTTTATATAAAGAAGCATCACATCTCTTCATTTTTATTTATCACTTTTTTAAAAGTCTGTGTTGTTAAGTTACATTCTCTTTTGAACAGCTTTACCAGTGTCAGACTGTTTTCTATGCATAATAATGATGTAAGTTAGGTATAGACCAGGCAAGATTAGATAGTGGTGCTTTTCAAACTTTTCATCTAAAGTGCTGGTAATAAAACTTGTCTATCCACAGAGCTGGGATTTAATTTAGAATAGCTACCCTAAAGCCTCAGGATGTTTTGAAATTCCTATTTCAACCTAAAACAACACACAATGTATGTGTTCTTGTAAATAATATATTCATTTGGATTTAACATATAGGTATTTAACATATAGATATTTAAATTACTTGGTCAAATTATTGATCTCTACCTCCAAAAGCTGGGATATAATCAATGCTTTATGAAGATAAGCTATGTTTATGCCGTGGCTTTGGCAACCCTTAGCATAAGACTAAATATACAGGAGAAAAAACACACAATGAGTGAACTGTCTAAGGCTACTTTTCTTGTATCTCCTATCTTTCATTTGCTTCCTGTTGAATCTCCTGCTACTGTGGTATTCCATTCCTGCTTGTTCATTCTCTGCAGTGACCACCTTCCATACCTAGCCTTTCTGTTTCTCCTAATACTGACATTCATAACACTGATGTCACCTAAAGGAAAGAGGATGCTAACCAACCAGTGAATGTTGAAGTGTTTAAAACTCAATGTCCATTTGAACTCTTAAACCACTCAGTGGTGTTTACATTTTCAAAGAAAGTTGCTAAAGCCAGTCTTATATATAAATGCAAATTTCACCTTGAGTATTTCAATCTACCAAATATGATAACTGTGTGTTTTATGGGTGCTATAGTTTGAATGTTTATTACTTCAAAAAACTCATGTAGAAATAAGGTGGGGGCTTTAAGAGGTGATTGGATCATGAGAGCTTCCTCCTTATGAATTTATTAATTTATACATACATTAATGGGTTATCACAGATGTAGAATTAGTGGTTTTATAAGAGAAGAAACAGAGACCTGGGCTAGCATGTATATCTCTCTTGCCATGTGATGCTCTGTGCCACCTTTGGACTCTGCAGAGTCGTCACCAGCAAGAAGACCGTCACTAGATGTTCCCCACTGACCTTGAACTTCCCAGCCTCTAGAACTGTAAGAAATAAATTTCTTTTCTTTATAAATTACAAAGTTTCAGGTATTCTGTTTTAAGCAACAGAAAACCAATGAAGATAGAAAATTGGTACTGGGAGTGGGATGTTGCTGATAATAACCACCTCAAAGTGTCAGAGCAGTTTTAGGACTGGGTAATGGGCAGAGGTGGGGATAATTGCAGAAGTGGGATAGAAAAGTTCTAGACTCTGAATAGGTCTTAGAAGATGATAAGGACTGGGAAAGTTTAGAACTCCTTAGAGCTTGATTAAATAGTCACGACCAGAACACTAATAAAAATATAGACAATGAAAGTTATTCTGACAAGGATTCAGATAAACTGAGGAAAAAATAAAGGACATTTTCTAGCAACTAAAGTAAAGGCTATTCTTGTTACAAATTGACAATTAACTTGACTGAACTGTGTCTATGCCCAAGGGCTTTGTGGAAGGTCTAACTTGTGCATGGGGAACTAGGGTATCTGGCAGAAGGAATTTCTAAACAAAATGTAGAAGGAGCTGCATGGTTACTTTTGGCCACTTACTGAGATTTGAGAACAAAAGAACAATTTAAAGACATAATTTGTAATCAAAAGGGAAGCAGAGTAAAGACATTTGGAAAACTCTCATCCTGACCATGAGAGTGAAAAAGTATGTTTAGGAGAGAAAACAAAGGTTGTAGCACAGTGACATTTTAGTGAAGAGATTAGCAGATTAACATAAATAGAAGGGAGCCAGATGCTATTTCTCAAGAAAATGGAAGACTCAGAAAGCATTTTAGAGATCTTCTAGACTGCCCCTGGGAAAGCTTCAGGCACTGAACTGTAACCTGTATGGGCAGCCATATGAGTTGCACCCAGTAAAGGAATAGAGATTGGGCTGACTGAGACCTTGGGGGCCAAATTCCCATACCATTCTGTCCAGGAGGTGGTACATGGAGTCAAAAGCTATTATTTTCCAGCTATAAGATTTAATGCCTGTCCTTCTGGGTTCCAGGCTTTCTCTCTTTTTGCCTATTTCTCCCTTTTGAAATGGGAATATCTGTTGTATGCCTGTTCTACCAATGTATACTGGGAATAGATAACTTGCTTTAATTACACAGATTAAAGATGAGATAAGGTATACAGATGAGACTGTGAACTTCGGACTTTTGATTCGGTGCTGGAATTAATTGAGACACTAGGGCAATGGGGATTCAATAAATGTATTTGCATGTGAAAAGGTTATGAGTTTGGGGGGGCCATGGCAGAATGCTATAGATGAGTGTTACCTCAAAAACTCATGTTGAAATTTAATCGCTAGTGTGGTAATATTGAGAGGGGGCTTTTAAGAGGTGATTGGGTTATGAATGAATTCATCTGTTCATGGATTAATAAATAATGGAGAAATGTTGGGCAAACCACCATGGCACACATTTACCTATGTAAGAAAACTGCACATTCTGCACATGTATCCCAGAACGTAAAATAAAATTAAAAAAATAAAACAAATAATGGAAAAATGGATTATCATAGGAGTGGCATTAGCGGCTTTATCAGAGAATAAAGAGGTGCCTGATTTAGCACACTCAGTCCCCTCTATGTGATGCCCTGAGCCACCTCTCAACTGTGCAGAGTTCCTATCAGCAAGAAGGCCCTCACCAGATATGCCCCTTAACTTCGACCTTTCCAGTCTCCAAAACTATAAAAGTAAAATTTATTTATAAATTATCCTGCTTTAGGTACTCTATTATAAACAACAGAAAATTGCTTAAGACATTAGTGAAGCAGGTATATAAGCCCAGCTTCCCATGTCCATCTATCCTACACCCATTGCCTGCTCTCTCTCCCCTTTTACCCACATACCTCTCTGCTTTGCTTTCATATTAACTGAAGACTGTACTGCAGAGGTATAGCTGTACACAGAAATTGAATTTCATTACTTTCACAAGTAAATGGAAATAAAGGAACTCTCTGAAGATTAGCTCCAAGATAAGTGTTTATAGCTGTGTAAAGACTATTTTTGGTAAGAAAAATGAACAATTCAAATTCAAAGGAAGTTAATAATTATTTCCCTATAACCTTCTCCAAAAATTTAGTAGGAAATTAAGTAGCATTATGAATACAGTTATTCCTGATTGAGATAATCTTTGTTGGACACTAGAAATATTCAAAATAGAAGGAAGTGATTTTGACTACCTGAGAGACGTGATGATCACTGGCATGATTTTGCTAATATAATTATCATGATATTTTAAAAGTGTCTGCAAGTGTTTTGAATAGTTCCCAAATATCAAAACTTAGAGGTAGAGCTGTATAATTTTTAAATGCCTCTTTTAATATTTTCCAGGAACTGCTATTGTTTGTCAAATAAGCGTTATTTTTCCCAAATCACCCCAAGCAAAACCACCTAGCCACAGCATTCTTCCGGGCTGCTATGGTGCTTATTTTTGTTTCATTCAGAAATTGTTTATCTGGGCTCAATTGCAATCTGTATCACTGTGTGTGTTGTTAATTTATCAAATCATGAATTTTCTTCTTATTTTAATTGTTATTTTCTGAGGAGGTTTGCATTGTATAACAATAAATTTGTAAAACTTATTTCTGCATATTCTTTATCACTTTAATGTTTAAAAACTAAGTCTGGGTTCAAACTGAGAGTTTATTTAGGTAGGATTAAGGTTATATAAATAAAAATTTATTTCGAATTGATATATTATTCATCGCAATATGTTAATATAGAGATGGTGAAATCGCATTTTTAAAAAATTTTGTTTTTTATTGTGAGTCCTGCATTTAAATAAAACAAATAATTTCTCATTTAATTACTCAAGTTTTGGTGGATATGTAGCACAGAAACTGGCATAAATTAGGTCAATCTGTATATATTTTGTTTAAAAGTAGTCATGAGCTATAAAAATTTCAATTATATGAATTTGAAAGCAAGTGTTTTTTCCGAAATTGTTCATGTTAAAGAGCCCTAAGAGCAAAAGGAAAGTAAAATAAGGTCGGGTTAAAGATGAAAATAGTTGAATTCTAAAATATTCTACAGCAAAGTTCTGTGATTGTGCAGTTTCAGAAATATCAGAACATTGTCATTTATTTTGTTTTTGATGATGTTTTGCTTGCTTTAAAACTGCTTAAAATCTCAGCACTCAAAAGTACAGTATTTCTGTTGAAAGTTTGCTTTTCAATTTTATTTCTTATTGTTTATGTTACATAGATGTTTTCAAGGGTATGTTATTCTCCTAAGTTACATTTTGTAATTCTCAACATGGTATCAACGTAATGGATCTTCAGTTTTTATTTTCTCCCCGTAAAAGACGTTTAAAATAATTTAGTTTGAATCTCATAAATTTAACTTTTCCAGTTTCACCTGTATTTAAATTCTCTAGGAAATGATAATTTATAAGTTTAAAAATACTGCTCCTTTTCATGTTTGTTTCATAAATGCATTTTGTTCAGGTTTCATAGCTTGACTATTTTCATAATCATATTAGCAAGAACTGAGACACCAAAACTCTGTATTTTAATTTTTTAAAGTAGGAAAAAAATGTATTTTCATGCAGAGTAGATTTTATTTGCTTATACTAGGCTTCAGAAACTAAAATAAACATATCACTGATTTTGTGTCATTTTCTTCTAGACAAGAAAGCAGAGAGCAATTAACACGGCAAGAAGGTTTAAAAGTTACTCTTCAAACAAGAAAACAAGTCATAAGGTAAGAGGCTTAATTTCTAATGAATAAGCATATGTCTGCATCCTGTAACGTTTTATTTTCAAAATTTAAAGTTATTATGATGATTTGAGAACTGCTATTTTTCACTAATATGCCTAAAGATTTTGTGATATCTTGCTTTTCTAAAATTATTTCAAATGTGACCACAATTTAAATTGCAGTTCATATACAATTTAGATGCAATTTAAATTATGACCACATTTGAAATAATTTTAGAAAAGCAAGGTGTGTGTATATATATATATTTGATCTCTATATATACATTGTTGTATATATATACCTTGTGCTATATATATATATACCTTGCTATATATACTCTATCTATCTATCTATCTATCTGTCTGGTATCTGTGTGTGTATACATACACATATAGAGAGATTCGTGTGTTGCTTAATGATTGGAATGTATTCTGAGAAATGCATTGTTAGGCAATTTCACCATCGTGTGAACATCATAGAGTGTACTTACACAAATCTAGGTGGTATAGCCTACTACACACCTAAGGCTGTATGGTATAGCCTACTGGTTTTTTGTCTAAAAACCTGTACAGCATGCTATTATACTGAATTCTGTAGGCAATTGTAACACAATGGTATTTGTGTACCTAAATGTATTTAAACATAGAAAAGGTAGAGGAAAAATATGATGTAAGAAATAAAAAGCAGTACACCTGTATAGGGCACTTAACCATAAATAAAGCTTACAGGGCTGGAAGTTGCTCTGGATGTGAGTGGTAAGTGAATGGAAAGGGGGAGGACATCAATGTACACTACTGTAGACTTTATGAACACTGAACACTTAGGCTACATTACATTTAAACAAACATGATTTTTCTTCAAAAATAAAGTAAACTTACTGTAACTTTTTCCTTTGTAAACTTTTTCAACTTTTTGAGTCTTTTGTAATGATTCTTAGCTTAAAATACAAACACATCATACATTGTCTAAAAATATTTTCTTCATTTATATTATTCTGTAAGCTTTTAACATTTTTAATATTTTTAGTTTTCTAATTTTAAAACTTTTTTGTTAAAAACTAAGACAAACACACACATTAGCCTAAGCCTACATAGGATCAAGATTATCAATCCCTGTCTTCCACCTCCATATCTTGTCCCACTAGACAGTCTTCAGGGGCAATAACATGCATGTCATCTTCTGTGATAACAATTCTTTCCTCTGGAAAACCTCCTGAAGGACCTGTCTGAGGCACTTAAGAGGTGTCACTTTTTTTTTCAGAAAAATATCCATTGTGGTTTGCTTGATTTGTTTTTTTTTTTTTTCTATCATAGATTTGCTTATAAGCAGATAATACTTCACGAATATTCCTCTCTATTAATGAAAACATTTTGATGTTGGGGTCCATGTTTTTACACTTTTTAAGGAGCTTGTTGAGGTCTGTAAAAGCTCCTGCTAAACCCTTCACTGTGAATATTCATGGAGGGTGTTCTTTATCTTCTCCTGCAGTTTTCACTTCTCTTGCCTCTTCTTCAGCAGTTGCATTCTTTTATCAGTTTCAACAACTCCTTACTAGTAATTTCCTCAGGAACCACCTGTAGAAATTCCTCAATGTCATCCTCATCCACACCAGGTTAAAGTTGTTTTCCATTTTAACCACAGTCTTGTTAATGTTTGCAACCTTCGCATCCTTGACAAATCCTTCAAATTCATGGACAAACCTCTTAAGTATCTTTTACCAGATGCCATTCATATACTCCTCGATAACATCAATCCAAGCCCAAAGAAGTTTCTTAATACAGTCATAGAAGTTGTAATCCTTCCAAGATTTCATGTGTGTTCTCAGAATCTTCCTCATTTGCCTCAATACCCAGGGCAAAGGTCTGCCTCAGGTAGTAGGCCTTAAAAGCTGCTATACTTCCTTCTTTCTGTAACCAAGTAGTTTAGCTTCAAAATGTTCTTTAAAACATTTTTTTTTCCTTTTTAACTTTCAGCCTTGAAACATATGTTTGAAACTCTTTGTTTCTCTCCCTTTCCCACCAGATACTCCCTTGCATGATGCACATTTATCTGATTATATGCTCACTTAGAAATTCTGGGGGCTAATTTGAAACAGACCAGGCATAGTCAACTAGCTGTAGAATTTTCCTGCTTAGGGGGAGTTATGAACAGTTACTCCACCACTACCAAGTCGAAGTCATGATGACACAAACAGGAGCTCTGGATAGGCAATTACTCAAGATAACCATTGGAACAAGACACGCAGACCTGCACCCTCCTGCACCACTCCCACATATTTCCACACCAAGTTTTCCTTCTTAAACCTTCTCAGTAAGCTCATAAGGCTGACATAGTTTCTTGGAGATGTCAGCCCAGCCATCTCACATCTGCTATCATTTGGTTAAAGCTTCTTTCTTTTTACTAATCCTTGCTTCTCATGTTTTCGGCCTCTGAGCTGCAAGCAGCCAGACTTGAAAGGGTTACAACCCATTGTCTGGATCAAAGAGGTGGTGCTTGAAGAAAGACACACTACTTTGATATTGGGATAATGATCATGAATGAAAGAAGAATGTGCAGCAGCATTGCTAACAATAAACAAAATCTTGAAAGATAAGTTATTCTCCAAAGAGTATTTCTCTATTTTGCTGGCATAGGAAATTTAGGAGGGCATCTTGGAAGAGGAGCTCGCCATTCATGACTGCTTATTGGTCCTGGAGTATACTGGCAGTGTGTTTACTGATATTCTCAAAGATCCTGGAATTCTCACTGTGTCAGATCACAAAGAGATGCAATTTATAGTCACAACATTGCCCCCAAGGCAGACTTATCTTGTCCTTAAAGACTTTGAAACCCAACATTCATTTGCCTCTTTTTGGATGAAAGTCTTTTCAGGATATTATTTCTAGCAGAGGGTTAAACATCTGCATCTTGTCTTCAATCCAGACCCACAGAAGTTTATCCATATCTGATAAAGGCCTGCCCAAATTTTTGTTGGTCTAGTTTCTTCAATAAAGCAGATCTTTTAACAGCTTATGTCACCTCGTTCTTCATGACTGTAGCTATGGTGGAATGGGACATGCTTGACTGATGAACAATAACCGTCACTGATTTTCCAGTTTCCTAGTCCTTAATCACTTTTAATTTTGTTTCCAGTTCAATCACTTGATGTGGCTTCTTACTGGCAACATTAACAGTGGACTTTGTATGCTAAGGGTCATGATGAACAAAATACCAAGAGATTAAATCAAGCACAGAGAAACTGATGCAGTCAGAAGATATGGTAGTCCAAGATGTATGAGGCTGCTGCAAGCCTAATACAACATACAGTTTATAGTAAATGTATTAATGTTAATAAATAATAAACTATCAAATAAAATTACAGTATAGTAAACACATAAACCATTATCATAGTTGTTTACTATCAATATCAAGTATTATGTACTTAAATATATTATGTACACATAATTGTATGTGCTAGACTTTTATATGACTGGTGGTGCTGTAGGTGTTTTTATAGCAGTATCGCTACAAATACGTAAGTAGATATAGACACATATTTAAGATGAGAATTATACATACACAATGAGAGCATATCTATCTTGTATTCCCAAATCGAGCTAATCTTCAAATACAAACTACGTCTCATATATATTTCATATATATAAGCTATAGTCTAAATATATTATTTATATATAAATATGTTATACATTTATATATATTTATATATTTATATATAAATATGTTATGTTATACATTTATATATTTATATATGTTATACATTTATATATATTTATATATATGTTATACATTTATATATTTATATATGTTATACATTTATATATTTATATATAAATATACTATTGATACATATGTCTATATATAAATATATGATATGTTTATGTTATTGATACATATGTCTATAAATATATGATATGTTTATATATTATATATTTTATATAATATATGAATGTGTATATTTACACATTGTTTTCTGGTGCACCTAAATTGTATTGCATTTCACTTCAAACATAACCTATACTTCAAGTACATATATGATAATCCATATTTATATGTGGATTCATATATGAATCCATATTCATATTTTTATATTTTTACATATTCTTACATATTCTTACATTTTTCATCTGTATACTATATTTCAAGTGTGTATGTACACATACATGTATTATACATTTGTGTCTATATATACATATAGACACATACATGTATGTTCTTACAAATCTGGGTATTCTTTGGAGTTCTTGTAAATTTATTTGCCATGCCAAATTTGGTTTAAATTACAGATATACTTCTGCGTTATTTCTGTTAAATGTGGGTACTTGATCAGGTTGATTTAAACGTACTACTAAGGAAAGGGAATCTATAAATGATTTGTTGAGAACTACATGACAAACATTCTTTGGGAATCAATAATTCAAGAAATAAAAGATACAAAAGTGACTGTTAATAGTTTTTCCTAAATATTCTAATCAACGTTTAGAGTCAATGATAGCTTTTCCTGATAAAAAATGATATTTCTTAATATTTACATGTATCCAATATTGTACCTCAACAGTCTTTTTAATTCCCTTTCTCTTAGACTTGATTTAAAATATCTTCTTTTATATTATATAAAATTAGCATCCCAAAAATAAGTGATTAAATATAAAGCCTCATGGTAAAATCTTGATTGTGTGATAATGTGGGTTATTAATATACACATTAAGTTTTCTTATATTTCTACCTCCAGAAGATCTTTGCTAGTCATATAAAAAGTCTGATCCCTTAAATTACCACAGAGAAGTATATTTTTACTCGAGTGAAATAGTTTTTTTTTTTCTGTAATTACTTCTAAAACTGGGCATTCTATTTTTCTCTCAAAGTTAGAAAGGTAAACATTTTTGCTTGGAGAGTAGTGAAAGTTAGAAACTAGGGAGAAAATGAAGCCAAAGACAATTTCTGTATTAGACACAGTGGGCACAGTTTGTCCAGAGCTCATGAAACTTCTAGGGAGTACAGAAAATGTTTTAATGTATTTATCATAAAAGCATATTTTATTTTGGAGAAAATAATTCAATATCTTAATCTACTCAGCTTTATATCAACATAGCTGTAAAGTTAAATGGCCCATGAATATCTTAATGTAGGCTTTGGTGAAGTCCATACAGTAGAATGCAATCAGTATATGTGAACAAACAGGAATTAGATGATAAGGGGTTACTGTCTCAGAACTACATTTCTTGCAGACAGAGTAAAATGTATGACAAGATTTATCCCATGAACATATCATGAACATTCGTAAGTCTACAAAAGTGGCTGAGTGAATACTTATGGTAGAAAATGCCTTCTCCTAAATGGACTGATTTACTGGTTGCTGTGCAATAGATTTTCCTTGGGGGTTGACTGGCGGCCCCCACCCCCACCATGTATTGGATAAAAATAAAACCAGAAAAAAAGTGGTATCACATTTTTTTCTGCGTTTTCCATCCTGTAGGTTTATTAACAAATGTTATGCAACTATTTAGAGAGAGTCACTTTTCTTCAGTGGCTACTTTGGGTAATTTTCCCACACCTAGGTACTTCTGTCTATCAAATCTTCTTATAAAGCCATATTATCAGGCAGAAGTGGAGTTGTTAAAAAAAAAAAAAATGAACCACTAGAAATACACTCTTAAATTCAGTTACAACAGAGAGTAAAATGAGAGGAAGAAAAGATCAAGAGAATTTTGGGGAAAATGTCATTTATACTCCCCTGCCCATATTTTTTTCCTATACTCTGTGTCTTAAGTGATAATTTTAATAAAAATATCTATCTAGAATTTTTAATTTTAGTGTCATAATTGAGCAGAAATTTAGAGGGAACCTCTACTTGATAAAAATTAGACCCGAATTAGACACAGTTTTTGAAGACTTGCTGTGATGGCCAATTTTACGCATCAAGTTGGATAGGCTGTGGTTCTGGGTTGTTTGGTCTAACATTAGTCTAGATGTTGTGAAGGTATTTTGTTAGATGTAATTAATACTTAGAATAAGTAGATTTTAAAATGATTTGATCTCCATAATGTGGGTGGGCTTCATCAAATCAGTTGAAGACCTTAAGAAAAAGACTGAGGTCATCTGATAAAAAAGAAATTCTGCCTCAAGAGTGCAACATAGAAGCCCTGACTGAGTTCCCAGCCTGCTGGCCTGTCCTGTGAATTTCAGACTAAAGACCGTAACATCAACTGTCCCTTGAACTTCCAGCCTGACCCACATTTCAGAATTTCCAGTTTCTATAAATGGGTAAACTACTTAATTGAAAAATCTCTCTCTGTTCTCTCAAATGAATGGGTAAATAGATAAATTTAAAAAACAGCTTTATTAAAATATAACTCACATATTATACAATTCACTCATTTAAGGTGTAAAATCTAATGGTTTTTAGTTTGTTTACAGTTTTAGTTTGTAACCATTACCACAATCAATTATAGAACATTTTCATGACCCCCCAAAAAACTTCATAGCCATTAACAGTCATTCCACACCCACCCGCCCACCACATATACGTCCTACACCCTCTGACTCCAGGCAATCGTTTATCTACTTTCTGTCTCCATTCATTTCCCTGTTCTGGACATCAGAATATATTTATTTTATCAAGCTATAATTATATATCCTTTGATCAACATCTCTCCATACCCCTTCACCAACAACATCCTCTGTAACCACCCAAGCCAAGGGTAACCATCTTTCTACTCTCTACTATTATGAGATCAACATTTTTAGATTCCACATATGAGGGAGATCAGGGGATATTTGTCATTCTTTTTCTTGTTTATTTCATTTAACATAATGTTCTTTGGATTCATTCACACTGTTGCAAATGACAATATTTTATTATTTTTATGTCTTAAATACTATCCCTCCATTAATGGGCACTTAGTTTGGTCATTATCTTGACTATTGTGAATAGTGCTGCAATAAACATGAGAGTACAGATGTCTATTTGCCATATTAATTTTATTTCCTTCGGATATATATTTGGTAGCTGGATTCCTAGATTATGCAATAGTTTTATTTTTAATTTTTATAGGTATTTTCATACTGCTTTTCATCATGGTGGTACTAGTTTACGTTTCCATCAACATGGATGAGGGTTTCCATTTATCCACATCCTTCCTAATTCTTGTTATCTTCGTCTTTTTGACGATAGCTATTCTAACAGGTGTGAGATGATAGTTTAATGTGGTTTTGATTTGCATTTTCCTAATAATTAGTGATAATGAGCATTTTTTCATTTACCATTTACATGTCTTGAGAAATATCTATTCAGGTCATTTGCACATTTTCAAATAGGGTTATTTATTTTCTTGCTGTTGAGTTGTTTGAGTTATTTATATCTTTTGAAAATTAACCCCTTATCACGTATGTCCTCCCAATTCTGTACGTTGTCTTTTCACTTGTTGATTGTTTCCTTTGCTGTGCAGATAGATAGATCTTCCCTATTGTCGTTTATTGTTTCTTTTATTCGGGAGAAAAAAGAAATCTAATATACTTGCTGCTCTGAAAAAAAAAATCTAAAAAAGTTATCCAGGAAACACCCTCACTATCCAAAAATAAATAAATAAATAAATTAAAAGTACAAAGAATTAATATGAGCTAGGGGCATTGTGAAACAACATTGGAATCTGTAAGATCAGGAGTTGGGTTTGGTTTCCAGAGCCTGATCAGGACCACAGAGGTAGGTAGCCAGAATAGATGGGAGCCAGAGACTCCAGCAGACACTGAGTAGGGTGGAGGTGCTTGGGAGTGGATTCCAGTGGTAGGGTTCCTGAACTTCTGAACTTGAACTTCCTTCTTGAAGTAAAACTCTCAAATAAACTATAATGGTTCTGGGTTGAGGTTATTCTCAAACTTCTATTATTATTGTAATAAACTCATGCAGTTAGTTGTTCCTATATAAATCTCATAATACAGTACATAAATGAACATAAAGAAATGAGCAAACAGAATAATATTCAGAAAGCTGAAAGGCCAGCAGTCATAAGGAGAATCAATGAAATACACAAGTAACAGATGTAGCCACAACAGTCTGTATATGCTGGAAAATCCTATTTTAAATATATATAATAGCTGTATACAAAATGTTTAAAGATATACTGGCTGCATTTAAATATAAGCATATACTGAGTAATAATCAGAATTAACAGACAGATGGAAAGAAAAACATTCCTGAAATAAGAAGTATAAATATAAAATATATGAAAAGTACAAGAAAACTGCTACTAGATAGATGAAATTACACATTGGACATCATTTTAAAGATAATTTTTGAAGAATATTTTGATGAAATGAGTCAAACTATGTAAAATATTTGAAGAGATCTATTCTGAGCCAAATATGAGTGACCATGGCCCATGACACAGCCCTCAGGAGGTCCCAAGAACATGTCCCCAAGATAGCCGGGTGCAGCTTAGTTTTATACATTGTAGGAAGGCATGAAACATCAATCAAATACATTTAGGAAATACATTGATTTGGTCCAGAAAGGCAGGACAACTTGAAAGGAGGGAAGGGTTCCAGGATATAGGTAAATTTAAACATTTAAACTAGAGGTTACAGGCTATAGGCAAATTTAAACATTTTCTGGTTGGTAATTGGTTGGGGTTTTCTAAAGACCTGGGATCAATAGAAAGGAATGTTTGTGATAAGAGATTGTGGAAACAAAAGTTTTACTATGCAGACGAAACTTTTAGCTAGCAGGCTTCAGAGATAATATATTGCAAAATGTTTCTTATCAGACTTAAAGTCTGTGTTGATGTTAATTCTGGAGAGGTATAATGAGGCATGTTCAACCCCCACTTCCCTTCATGGCCTGAACCAGTCTTTCATGTTATGTTTTAAGAGACCTGACCGAGGAAGAAGTCCATCCAGATGGTTGGGGGTTCCTTAGAATTTCATTTTTGGTTTACACGTATATACACAAAGAAGTAACCCAGAAAGCTGCATAGAAAGACAAGGGAATGGACAATGCAAAAGTGATAAAATACATGAACATGAAAATGTGTAAGTGCATAATCAGAGTCTAGGAGGAAGAGATTAGAGAAAATAGAGTAGAAGCAATATTCATAGAGGTGATGTCTGAGAATTTCCAGAACTGATGAAAGTAATGATTCCACAAATACAGGAAGCATAGAATATACCAATCAAGACAAATTTTTAAAAGAGGGTACAAAGTTTAAGTTAGTAAAGATGAATACATCCTAGAAATCTGCACATAGTGGCATTTATACTGTATTGTATACTTAAAAATTTGCTTAGAGAGTAGATATAATGTTAAATGTTATTCTCAAAAATAATAATAATAGTAAAAAGAAGAGTGTGAATCCTGAAAATTGGAGACTGCTTTCAGGTAATTTATAAAGTTATTTTGCTAAGTTTGAGGACATGCACCTGTGACATAGTCTCAGGAGGTCCTGATGACATGTGCCAAGATGGTCAGGGCACAGTTTGGTTTTATACATTCTAGGAAGACATCACACATCAATCAGTATATGCAAGATGATCACAGTTTGGTCTGGAATAGCAGGACAACTTTGAAGCAAAGGAGGGAAGACTCAAAGCAGTGAAGGGATTTCCAGGTCATAGGTAGTTAAGAGACAAATGGTTTTATTCTTTTGAGTTTTTGATTAGCCTCTTCCAAAGAGGCAAGTAGATATGTATTTATTTCAGTGACAGACGGGTGGCTTTGAATAGAATGGGAGGCAGGTTGGTCCTAAGCAGTAGTGATTTGGAGGCCCCAAGATTTATTTTTCTTTCACATATCCTTGCTTTTCTTTTTTAAAATCTTTTGGGGAAAATATCTTAGAAAAAATGAGTCTCTGGTCTCAGGTTTCATCTAATCTCTCATTGCTAGCTAGAATGGTTTAATCCTAAACGGTTAGGTCCCGACTAATTAGTAAAGCTCATTTTTAGCAGGTTGTGAAGTCTCATGTCATATGTAGAGAAAATAGGGGGATGAAAGGAGAAAAATAACAAACATAAGAATAATCCTGGAAAATTGATATAGGCCACATTACTGTGAAGTCCATACATCAGTAGGCAGGTATGAAAGTGGCTTATGTATGTAAATAGGTTGTTGTTATTTTTTTCTGAAGTTTAAGTTGTCTATCCAGGGCTTTATAAAAGCACAGTTTAGTTTTCAGTGATTTCAAATTAGGAAAAATGAGGTTTCTTTTCAGGAAAATAAAGAAGAAAAATAAGAATTTTTAGAGGCTTGTAGGCAGGAAAAACTAGAATTCAGCCCAAACTGTAAAAAATAATAGAAATTGAAAATCATTAGAAAAGACTAGACTCTAACAACAGGTGACCTATAGTTTTGAAATATAATATTTCTCTCCCCAGTTTCACATTTTTACTAAAGACAAATTATGGTAGATCTGGTTTGTTTTATCAGATTTAGCCTAAATATTTGTATACAGTGCAACAAGAATAATTATTTTTACATAGGCATTTCAATTGGCTTTGATAGAACTGTGTTCAATAGGAGGAATCTCAGGTAAGACTTTTCAAAAGACTAACGCAGTCATGGATTTGAGCCATCAAATACCTATGACTTGGGTGATCCTCTCCCCTTGAGGTTCCAAGATAACCTTGAGGCTCCTGGGCCTGTCATAAAGTGACATTCATTACCTACCACAGGGGCTGTGTAGGCAAAGGTATGAGGCCAGATTTTATTTTTTCCATGGGGAACTTTAATTGGCTCTATAAGGCAAGTTTGATTCTTTAAAGGAGGGTGCATCGTTTCAGTCAAAATCTTGGTAAAATAACCAGTTTCTTCAATTGTGTCCTCTTACAAGTGAAAACAGATTGCACTTGTGCAAATATCTATATTGTTATAGATTAAGAATACTCTCAAATAGTTTTCAAATCTTGGAGAAATCAGGTAGAGAGAAACAGATACGCTCCAAATTTTTTTCTTAAGAATATACCTTACTTAACTGCTAAAAGCTCTAAATAGCTTAAAATAAAAGTTTTCCTGACTCTGAAAAACTAAACAAAGGATCAGAAATATTTTAAGAAAAAAGTTAAAAAGATTACTTTAGTGTTCTACCAGTTTAGTTTATGCAGTTAACCCCTCTTCTGCTTGATATTCATGAACATTTCAGCTCTCCATAAGACTACTGAAATGTTTTTCCTCTGTTCTAATTTCACAGTCTCCAAAGTCATCAGAAACCTGAAATTAGGAACACATGTTAAAATTCTACAGCTGATTATAAAACCACCTTCTAAGGAAGACCAAAACAAGACAATTGTCCATAGATGACAAGAGATTTTAGGACAGCCACAACTAAAAACACAATTGACAGAGAAATTTGTTACCTCTGTGGCACAAAATAATTTAATATAACCATTATAATTATTCCTAATTGTATACATTAAGTCATATCAGAATTATAGGAGTTTCCTGTGATTTTGGAACACATACCAATAACATTTATACAAATACAATCCAAAGAAAACTAAATACCATTTCATATTTGACAATGTTTCCTGTATAATATTTCTACCTAATAAGGCAACTTGTGTCATTTTTGGACTTTAGCAAAACTCATATCTTAAAGGATTAGGTCAGAAAGAGACATAATTTATCATTTAAGATTTTGGAAAGTTTGTCAAATACCAAAGGTTTAAAACATTTGGTATCACAAAATAGGATCAGAGGTCATTGTAAAATCAGTCGTTCATTTAACCAAAGTGATAATTCAGGGATTTCAAAAGAAAAAGAAAAAAGGTCAAAAACCTTCATTCTTTGAGAGAGTAGTCTTATTTTCCAAACAATAAACCCTAATAAAAATAGCATAAACCCAATTACATTTATTTTTCAAAATTTTATTAACAATCTATAAAATTTTAATCTTGGCTATGAGATATAACTTCCACTAACCTTTTATAACCCTATAATCTTTATCAAGAAGTCAGTTAATGCTTCAATAAAATCTAATCTGACACAGGAGCTCATATTCTCGTCTTGAATTAGTGTGCCTTTGACATTCATGATTAATTTATAGAGAAACTGAACCGATTTTATCTTTCAAAAATTGGTGTTTATATTCTCACTTGCCCACCTCTTCTGCGATAGCCCCTGGGTCTTGAGGAGTTGACTAGCTTAAATTTCTGGCCTTGTGTCTTGGGAATGCATTTTATTCCAATTGGCATCCTCTACTGGGCATGAAGATGAGGCTTAAGTTGCTGTCAGGGTTTCAGATTTGTCAGGACTTGATGTCCTTTTTAGACCCAGGAGTTAAAACCCTGTAACTCAATGTCACAAGAAATTTAAAAGCACAAACACAAAGATTCACTAATGTAATAACGTTAATTAAAATAAAAAATGTCATGTCAGTTTTTTCGAAGCAAACTAAGACTTAATAATAATGTCATAGGAATTGTTTCGATAAAACATAAATCTTTTAGGCCAGTTAGCAAAAGAAACGACCTTCTGCGCTGCACAGAAGATTAAGTTGGCAGAAAATGTTTCCTTTAGGCCTTTAAGAAAATATTATTAGTATCAGGCTACTACAACAGGACTCCAGAAAAAAAATTATATGAGCTGAAAATGATTTGGAGAGCATTATTATTTCATGCCCTTTTAAAGGAGAGAGAAAACCAAAAATGGAGAGAGACAATAAAAGTTGAACTTTGGGTTAAAAAATAAAATAAAATCTTTTATAATTTCTTAAGAGTAAATCAATCTCTTAGGAAAATTTTATTGTTCTAAACAATATTTAGTATATGTGTTTTTTCTACATCAAACCCAATCTCTAAAACCATTTAATTTTCCTTTAATTATAGACAACTTGATCATGTAAGTTATTCTTTGTAAATCCTTTTATTGTGACTTACACAGACCATTCATGACATGCTTGGACTTTCTGGTTTGTCTTGAACATCCCTCTTTCTTAAACAACTAGTCATTTTATTCTAGCTCTAAAATACCATACACAATTCTTTCTCATATAAAATCATTTCTCTTAAAGCTTTCTTACCAAAAAATACCTTTTATTTCTATAACTTTTTTTACTTCTCTCTTATTTCCTGGTTCCTTTTACCATGTTTTTTGCGTATCCTTTAAATAAGCTTTGATTTAGACAAAAAATGTCCACTCTTTTAAAAAGAACTTTTTTTAAAGAAAGAATGTTTTCCTAAAATATATTTTTATTGGAAAATACCCAAATAATGAAATGCCTATTATTTAATTTAATATAACTTTATGTTCTAAATTACGACAAGCTTGTCTACAAGTATTTATCCCATTACATTTACCTAATTTTATTATTTTAATTGTTTACCTAGATTATTTATGAAAAGTTTGATGGTCGAGATTTAAAGTTATAAAACTTCCATTGCAAAATTGTAACTGAGACAGTGACAAAGATTTGACCTCATTGACTCCATTTTGCTTTTAACCTCCAACCTATCCTTGTTCATTCCTGGGTGTAGGCCAAACTAACTTTTGGAGGAACTTAGTGCATAGTTACCTTTGAAACAAAGGCAATAACAAACCTTACTGCCTGTGGACTAGACTACCAAAAACCACAAGGTTAAAGTTATGGTAATATTACTAAATTTAAGATGTACCTATTGTTTATTAAACCAATACAATGTCCTTTATTAAACCAATACAATAAATTGTGAAATTTATTAAAAATTTCACAAGCAGAGATCATCTTCTTTCAGGATGAGTTTTAGTTTCGTATTGCCTCTGTCAAATTTTGACACCTTGTAGTACTTGGTAGGGTTAAAAATAAAATTGCTTGATTAACAAATGCAAACATAAGTGTATGCTGACAAACTCTTAAGACATTTTTAATATTATTTTATCAATAATTTTAAAGCCAACTTATGAAGATTTTACTTAAGTCATATGAACTTGAAAAGCATTTGACTATTCTTTTTTTTAGTATCTGATTTAAGCACTTTTATTATTTTAACCCAATTAATTAGAGATATTTTATATATTTTTAGTAGCAAAACATTGCATACACAACACATAAATATATAGACGTGTTGGGCATACTGATAGAAGTACATCTTACAGATTGATAAAGACTTTCTATTTTTTCTTTTTTTTTTCATATCTTACCCTAGGCAGTTGTAAGCTAAACTGCCTTCGATTTGCATATTAAAGGAAACAACTCTTAGATGAAAAATTAGATAGCAAAATTTATATCTCACGATATAGAGAGAAAATGTCTGGTGATGATAGAGGGAGATTAAAGAGGATGTCAAATCAAGCATAAAAGTATAAAAATTTATCACAGGATTGTATAAGGAGAGCAATTTTTTTTAGATAGGGACTACCTATTTTTTTAACTGGATCTCTGAGCTCTGCGCAGAGCCCACACTGAATCTTGGGTCTCCAAAAAGGGAGAGTTATTATGAGGCTAGACCATGTGATGCTTTTACAGTGCAATTAAAATATATTGTGTTTAAACAAAGACATTTCTAAGTGTATAAACTGCTATCTTACTTAAAAACCCAAAAGTAGCCTCTGTTGCAATAATGATTTAAGTCAAATAATCAGGTGAAAACAGAGTTCAATGAACTGAGAAGAAAAAAATCTTTTGCTCAAAAAAAAAAAAAAAAAAAAAAAGAGAGACAAGGTCATAGGAGAGAAAGAAAACATGAAGGTCTTTTAAATACACAAGCGTGCACATGTACATATAAATACACATCTTGGATATGAGCCTATTAAGCTGGCTTTTAACCATGGAACTTCTTAAAAGAAATCCTTTTAAATCTCATTACCATATTTAAGCTAGGACAAATTCCTGCTCTTTCAGAAGTACCAAGTATCAAACCAGAAAGAGTTTTAGGAAACAAACTTAGGCTGTTGTGGTGGAAAAAAAAAAAAAAAAAGAAAGAAAGAAAGAAAAAAACAGGACCTCAGCATGGGGTTACAGACATTGCTCTTTCAGTTTGGCCTGGCTAGCAGAAAGGTGGCCTTTTATGTAAATATAATCCCTTAAGTAGTCAAAATAAAAATATGTATTTCTTTTTTTCTTTCGCAGGCTTTTTTCTCCTCCCACCATACCACCTTTTATTTTTGGGGTGGAGGGAATTTAGCCACTTTAGAGGCCTAGTTCCCCATAATTTGGAACTTTCCTTTGGATTTGATCAAGTCAGATAGAGTTGGTCAAACCCAGTGTGAAAAAGATGGAAACAACAACAACAGAAACAAAAAACAATAAAACAGTTAAGTAAAACAAAAACAAATGATTGCACAACTTATGTGATTACTGAGTGTTCTAATGGTAAGGAGAAATTAAGACCATCTGGTTGTCATTTTAACCAAGACAAACTCCAATTCAGTTACTTACCCAGAGATGGGTCTCTTGCTGTAGACTGCTCTCCACCATTCTAGAAACAGGAAAAAAATAAAAATTGGGTTTTTTTTTTCTGATTTTTTCTTACTTTTCATGTTGGAAGTACTCAAACTCCATAAAGGAGTTATTTGCCTTCTATCATCATGGAAACAGGAAATCTTGCCTTCTTTGCTGGAAACAAGTAAAACTGCAGAAAAAGAAGAGGTGTACAGCAAAATAAACCGTAGATCTTGACCAACTTTGGGGAAATCAGGGATTATCTGGAGGGGGTGCTCTCAGGCCTCAGCAAATTGTCTTATTGGTTTGAGCTATAAAGTCATCTGATGGTGGTATCAAGCACTGTTAGGATATTTACCAAAATCAGGAGTATCTCCACTCAGAATCCCTCTGTGGTTACCAAAATGTGAACTCTGAAAATCTGAGGCAGGTCTCAGTTAATTTAGAAAGCTTATTTTGCTAAGGTTTAGGATGCATGCCTGTGACACAGCCTCAGGAGGTCCTTATGACATGTGCCCGAGGTGGTCAGAGCACAGTTTGGTTTTATGCATTCTAGGGAGACATGACACATCAACATGTGCAAGATTAACATTGCTTCAGTCTGGCATTGGGGGACAACTCAAAGCAAAGTCAGGAAGACTCAAATCAGGGAGGGAACTTCCAGGTCATGGTAGATAAGAGACAAATTGGGTCTCTGGTTGCATTCTTTTGAGTTTTTGATTAGCCTCTCCAAAGGAGGTAATCATGTATGCATTTGTCTCAGTGAGCAGAGTGGTGACTTTGAATAATAGATTGAGAGGCAGGATGGTCTTAAGCAGATCCCAGCTTGACTTTTCCCTTTAGCTTCAGGGAAATTTGGGGGCCCCAAGATTTATTTTTCTTTCACAGGAGGAAACATTTGGAGGTGATGGACATATTTATAGCATAGTTCTTGATAATGGTTCCATGGGTATGTATTTATCCCCAAATTCATCAAGTTGTATAGATTACATATGTATAGTTTTTTTATATGTAAATCATATTTTGATAGAGCAGTTCTAAAATATAAATAAATAAAACAAGTCCACACTGTAAAGACGTTCAAGGACCTAAACATCTTGATGGGAGCCAGAGATTAAATATACTTCAATTAGAAAGGAATGACAATTAAGCTAATAGCAGAACCCTCTTCAGCAACAGTTGTAGTCAGAAATAGGCATAGTAACCTTCAATATTAATCACTAAAGATAATATAAATTATTAGAAAGAAAGTATACTTTCAAAATCAATAGAACAAAATGTATATGGAGCTAAAAAGAAAACAATATAATTTTATAAGGAGTAATATCATTATCTTATTCCTCAATCTCTCTTTAATTATTTTGATTGTAATTATCATATTTGTTAACGGAGAGTATACCTGAATTTCAAGTGTACCTGCATCATTGTAGAAGTTTCTGTGTTTTTAAGTGAGATATATAAATGGCAGATAATTATGCCCATTCAAAAAATAACACATGTATTATTTTAGACCACAACCTGAAAGTTATGGATATAGTTATTATCTAGTCTAAGGTATTCTATTAAATTAAGGGTTGACATTATGGAAATGATTTTGTTGTCACATCCAAGAAACATTGAGCAAGGCCCAAGTGCTAACATTGTGAGAAACACCAGGAACAGAAAGATCAAGGTCCTGGTTCTTATCTTTAAGAAAAAAAGAGGGATGATCCATATTAGCAATCTTATACCACTGTAACAGCAATCTTATTTACCATTATAAATCCATTATAGTGGATCTATAATGGACCATTATACTGTCTTTCTATGTACTTTAGGTTTTACTGTACTGGATTTGTACTAGTTGATATATAGTAATTAACAAAACAACTTCAATGTTTTATGTCTATATAATAGAACAACAAGTAATCTTTAATTTGGTACATTTTGTTTCTATGATAACAATTTGTGTTAGAAATTGGATCAAAATCACAATTTCCAGATTGGTTTTTATTTTTGGAAAAAAAAGAACATATTTGAAATATTTGATGAAAGGAAATTTCTTTTAAGTTCATTTTAACCTTTTATCCCCCAAATATTATTTAATATATCCTTCTTAGATAAATTACATCTATCAAAATGAAAAATACAGCACTCTATAATTAAATATTATGAAGCTAATATTTTGAGATTAGACTTTATATTAGAGTCTTGTAGATGTGATTAAAAACAGGTATCATTTATTCAAATTCAATAAATATTTATAGTAAAACAGTGATAAACGCTTTATTTCAGGGAACACTTGTGGCAACTCTCTGAGACAAAGTGAACGCACTCTGTTCACATTTGGGGGACCTGGAATTTCGGGAGGTTGATTTTAAAACACAGGGATAAGAAATGACAATTAGGTTTTGAATTTCCCTATGTAATTTAAACCCATGCTCTTATTTCCAAAAAAATACATAAAAATGATCAAAAACCACATGAGAAGATGCACAACATCACTAGTCGTTAGGAAAATGCAAGTCAAAACTTCAATGTGATATCACCTGACACCCATTAGGATGACTACTATAAAAAACAAACAAACAAAAAACAGAAAGTAACAAGTGTTGCTGAGAATATGGAGAAACTGGACCCCTTAGCACTGTTGGTTGAATGTAAAATGGCACAACCTCTATGAAAAACATTACAGTAGATTCTCAAAAAAGTAAGAGTAGAATTTCCATAATAATCAACAATTTCCCTTCTAGTTATATACTCCCCAAAATGGAAAACAAGGTCTTTAAGATAGTTGCATATTCATGTTTATAGCAGAATTATTTACAATACCTAAAAATACAGAAATAGTCCAAGTGTCAATGGAGGTATGAATGGAAAGGAAAATGTGAAATATACATACAACAGACTATTCTTTGTCTTAAAAGGAAGGAAACTCTGGCATACACTACCATATGAATTAACCTTGAGGACATTAATGCTAAATGAAATAAGTCAGACACAAAAAGACAACTAAATACTTTATGATTTCACTTATATGAGTTAATAAAGTAGTAAAATTCATAAAGACAGAATAGTAGCTGCCAGAGACTGGGGGAAGGGGAGAATGGGGAGTTATTGTTTAAAAGATAAAGAGTTTCAGTTTTACAAGATGAAATGGTTAGGGAGATGGATGGTTCTATGACATTATGAATGTTGGGTGATTAATATCGCTGAACTGTATGCTTAAAATGGGAAAGATGGGGGCCGGGCGCAGTGGCTCACGCCTATAATCCCAGCACTTTGGGAGGCCGAGGCGGTCAGATCACAAGGTCGGGAGTTCGAGACCAGCCTGACCAATATGGTGAAACCCTGTCTCTACTAAAAATAGAACAATTAGCCGGGTGTGGTGGTAAGTGCCTGTAATCCTAACTACTCAGGAGGCTGAGGCAGGAGAATTGCTTGAACCTGGAAGGCAGAGGTTGCAGTAAGCTGAGAACACGCCATTGCGCTCCAACCTCGGCGACAGAGTGAGACTCCATCTCAGAAAAGAAAAGAAAAGTAAGATGGTAATATATATATAATACCACAATTTAAAAACTGGAGGAAAGGAAGTATAGCAGAACGATTCTTAATATATATTAATCTATTTTTTTATGGTTTAAGAATCAGAGATTCTATTATACACATTGGCCAATATATTATGGAATCTTTCTAGTGCTAACCAATAAAGCATTTGTTCTTTTGTATTTTAATTTCTTTAATACCTTCTAAATAAAACAATTGTAATGACATATCATGATAGATGTAAAGGAATTCTATTTCAAACGTCTTAAGACCGAGGACAGTATTTATAATCCTTCTTTTCATTATTAGCAGTGAGCAGAGTTTTGCTTGTAATTGCTACTCAATAAGTATATTCTTAAATATCCTTCGTATATACTGGCCTTCAATTTTATCTATGCTATCTACAACACTAATGACTGTTGGTAGCTGTAAACTGTACAAAGTTACCTTTGAAAGTAGCTCTATTTTATAACAAGTTCCATTCAGTGGGGCTGTTTTTAAGTAGCTAGTGCAATTTTCTATTTCTATTGCAAACAAATAAAAACACATCTGCAAAATGAATTTGTACAGTTTCTCATGAGCATTCAAAGAATTTAAAGCAACATTGTCCTTTTTTTGTTTTTTTTTTTTGTTTGTTTTTTTTAAACATCATAATGCTTTTCACTGGCTGAACTCTATTTTCCTGGACAAAAAAATCAGAAAATCAAGCATTCTAACAAATAGCCTTCTAGTGAGAGAGAGAAAGTGACCCAAACAGACTTACCTATTGCCCTCAAATTTGGAGAACTTCATGTTTTTTAAAATAATGAGATGGCCCTATTGGTTCCTCTTTGAATTCAGACTCCAAGCGTTCTTTTGTGTCTTTTAAATTGAATGTTTAGAGTCAATTTAGTGTGAAGCTCTGAAAATATGCCTGCAGTGCTGGAAAAAGAACATTGCCTTTCTCTACTCAAAAACACACTGATTTAAAAGAATTTAAATTCAGGGATAAAAGAAAAGTTTTGGCTTGCCACCTAAGTTTTCCTTCATTGTGTGTTGCTCTTTCTATACTTTCTTCTAGTTTTCCATTGTGTTTACTGTGACTTTGTTTTGCTTGACTATGTCATACTTTTCTCATTTGGTGTTTTCCTTGCTTAGCTTATCTATTCCTTGTTCTATTTCTTTCTCTGTACTCCATTCTCCCAGCCTAAGACTTCCTGAAGTTTGGGAGACTGATTTTAGTCTGAACGTTGCCTTTTCTTTATTTTGAAAAACTTCAGTTCACAGAATAACTCCCTGTAGATCTCACAGCTGTGCCACAGATGTTCTTCAGCTGCCAGATGATAGCCAGTACCTCTGCAGAGCAGGTGGGACCACTCAGTCTCTAGAGGTATAAGCCTTCCACAAACTGCTTAGATTTGAGAGAGTAAGCTGCACCCAGGGAAAGTTCATGGGGGAAGACATTGCTTTTCCATCACATTTAACTCATGAAAAAAATGTAAAGTCCTTTCTGAGAAGGACCCTGAGGGAAGTAACGAGAAAGAAATGCGTTGTCATCAATCACCTATCCTTGGTGCTTGTAGACTATGGGCAGAAATTGCTGCAGTTTAAATAAAAATTTGTACTTAAATATTTAAATCTGCCTTCAGTTAATATAGTATATATTTTTATAGTTCATATTTATCATTAAAGATTATCTAGTCAGATTATCTTTGGTTCCAGTACTTCTCTTTACTTCATGGTAAATTCTTCATCTTTTTCCTTTCCTTTATATTTCCTTCCAGACTTAGTTCACTATTATATAACGTAAGCAAAGTTTGTGTGTTTGATTTTTTCTTTGTTAACTCACAGCCTTCAGAGAAAGGTGAAACAACCTATTAATACCGGAGTGAGCACTGGATTTGGAAATAAAAATGTCAGTGCTTTCAGTTTTTGGTAATGAAAAATCCTACCAATGCTTCATTTTACTCTATGTTCAGATGTGCAAGTAGAGTATGCTATACTGAATGCTATAATTCTAAAAAAAAATTTATTAAACAGCCATAAACATAGACTCTTGGGAAGCACTTCGATTTCATCATATAGCACAGTGCAGGAAACAGGTTGTGTTCACAATAAGTATTTCTGGAACAGATGGTGCATAATTGGATAGGGTTGGACAAACAGGTGTACTAGATATATTTAAGGCTGCATTCTGAGCTGAAGGTGTCCCCTACTTTACCTAGTATTTAAAAAGTAGGACTTTTATTTTAAAATATATTATCATTTGTATTCCCACTTCTTTACTTTTTCCTTCTCTGTTTCTATGTTTTTAGTGCGTGGTTTAGTTTTTGCTTTTTTTAAACTAGTAAAAGTCTCTTTGGACAGACATTGTGCTACATTTTCAGGATACAGAAATAAATAAAATATCTTTGCTAGCTTACAATCTAATAAAGTAGTTAAGTACTTAAAAAGCCAATAATTCAGCATGATAAATATGTTAAAATATCTATATGAAGAAAACAGAGTGATACTAGTCAAACCGATCACTAATATTAGAATATACTAATATTTGTTTCTATTTATAGATAGATTGCTATATGTCTGACACAGTAATAAATTATTACATTATCTGTTTGTGTGAACAGGGGCTTTTAAAATACTTTTAAAAGAAAACCGGTCATTTAAAAAATTTTAGTGAAAACAATACATTCATTAAAAGCAACTGAAACAATACAGCCAAGGTAGAAGACACGAATAAAAGACATCCAGAGTGACAGAACAAAAAATAACTATTATTAACATTATGTAAATATTATAAAAAATATCTATGCAATATGCAAAGAAAATAAGATGATATTTGAAGAGGAGAACATACTTGCCATGTTTAATCTTTTAAAAGTGAAAATATTAGTGTTAATGAATTGAAAGAGGTAAAAGAAACAGTTGAAGATATGCTTATAAATGGTTCTTTTAATGTAAAGAATATTATTTTTCCTAACATAACTTTTTTCTAATTAACCTCTCAAGCTATAGAAATAATTGTGAAATTTATGTTAGTAATATTTGAATTACTGGTTTACATTTAGATAGTAGGGAAGATGGTGAAAATTATAAATTGGCTACATTCTCTCATCTTCTTTCCTGATTATATTTTTATATTTGAATAATTCTATTAATAGAATAATTCTTATTCAAATAAGTTAACATTTGAAATTCTTTGAGTGTATAGCATTTAGATTTCTGCTAAGAAAATAATCCCTATAGGAACTTACACTTAATTTTTTATTTTACATGTATCAAAAGGATGACACCTGCTCTTTAAGTATATCATTTCCATTTCCCAGTGCTAAATTTTGAATGTTGTTTTGTTTTGTTTTGTTTTAAACGGAGTCTCACTCTCTGGCCCAGGCTGGAGTGCAGTGGCACGATCTTGGCTCACTGCAACCTCCGCCTCCCAGGTTCAAGCAATTCACCTTTCTCTGGGACTACAGGCACGTGCCACCATACTGGGCTAATTTTTTGTATTTTTAGTAGAGATGGGGTTTCACCGTGTTAGCCAGGATGGTCTTGATCTCCTGACCTCGTGATCCTCCCACCTCAGCCTCTCAAAATGCTTGGATTACGGGCATGAGTTGCAGAGCCCAGTTCTATCAAATCATTTTTTAAGTGACTATAGATTCTATTTTCTCAGTTGTTTGCCCAGGAACTTTGGCACCCTGATTATTATTATTTTTATTTAATTTTATTTATTTATTTATTTAGAGACAGAGTCTCATTCTGTTGCCAGGCTGAAGTACACTGGCACAATCTCGGCTCACTGCAACTTTTGCCTCCTGGGTTCAAGCGAGTCTCCTGCCACAGCCTCCTGAGAAGCTGTGACTACAGGTGCACACCACCACGCCCAGATAATTTTTGTATTTTTAGTAGAGACAGGGTTTCACCATGTTGGCCAGGATGGTCTGGATCTCTTGATCTTGTGATCTACCCTCCTTGGCCTCCCAAAGTGCTGGGATTACAGGTGTGAGCCACCGAGTGCCCAACCTTTCCTCATTATTTTCAACTGAAATGCAAATACGCCTTGTTCTAGTATTCTTGGATCAGACTTATTTTTCTTTGATATCTATATATGGTTGCATTGTCTTCTGAAAATTTAATTTTGTAATTGAGATGTCTGATTCTCTTTTATCATACTTAAAATATAATTACTTAACTATGGATTTTAATTGCATCATTTTCTGAAACACACTGTACTTTTTTCATCTAAAAATATAATACTTATTCATCACAAAAATCTGCATTACTGCATTGAATACTTTTTCTGTATTATTTGTTAAATTTTCTGTCTTTGCCTGTCTAGTTATCCTTTGGGTTTATCTCTATTGCTCCAGAGAAATCACCTTCTCCACTATTCAGTTTTTTATCTTTTGAATTTACTGTGATTAATTCAAAATTTTCTTCTCTGTCAGCAATTCAACATCCTGCCGTGTCTAATATATTTTACTTTGTTTTGTTTCTGAATAGTTGTTTATGGGTATAATTTTTGTTCTCAGTTTGCTGTCTCCTCTATCCCTCACAAGAGCTACATTATATATCATTTGATGACCGAGGAGACAGGATTCAAGTGAGAAAGTAACGTTACTAAAGCCCAAAGTAGAGCTGAGATTCAAACTTAGATTTGCCTGACACCTGTTTATCTTCTACACCTCACCCAATTGACTTTTCCTGGACAGTTAATTAATAGTAATTTTTTGTTGTTGTTTTATATCAAACTGAGGCTTTAGTTTTACTCATCCATTACTTATACCAATGTTTTTGATTCTCTATTTTTTTTTAGTTATTATGAACATTAGTAATAAGAATATTAGGATGCTTATTTTGTTGCTCATTTATTTAAGGATATTTTGTCATACTTTTGTATAAAAAAGCTAAAGCCTAGCTGAGAGAAAACATTTTAATGAGTGACCCATTTCAATGATATTCGATATATGAGTAGAGGCTTCAGTAGTTGAAATGAAATCTAAATTACAAGATCTGTTGGGAAAGGCAACACACAACATTCAGTTTTACTTACAAGCAGCCTTGCTTAAAGAGAATATTGTAATAAGCAGAGTGCTTTCTTTGTGTTTCTATAAATAAAAATTAGACCAAGAAAAGGTTTGCTGTTTATAATCATAGACACTTAGATATTTTCTCCCCAGAACAGCTGGAAGTAAGGTAAAATAAAATAAGATCATTTGCAAGATTACTAATCCTATAAAAAGTCTGAAAAATGAGGAATTTGAGAATTTAATATAACTTTCATTTGTCAAACATACCTTTCTTTTTCTTGTGGCAACTAAAGGTCTTAGAAAACTTGTCTTGATTAACTTCAGCCATTGATTAGAGTGTGTCTGGCCAACTCCTTTTTATATTAGAACACAATCAGAAGAAAAAGTATTTGATAAGATAAACATACATTTTTAATCTGTGGTTTTAGGAAATGAACACTAAATCTGATTTTACACAGTCATTTTGCTGGCACATTTATAAACATAGCAACTGTTTATAGAAGATATAATACAACAAGTAATAGAACAAGGTCATTGGGTGCAGATATGGCCTTCAAATAAAGAGATAATGAAGCATCAATGTGTGTGTGTGTGTGTGTGTTGTGTGTGTTGTGTGTACATGTGTAAATAAGGAATGAAAGAGCATTTGAGCCCCCGGTAGTGGACCAAATTCTCTCTGGGTACACTGGAGCATTCCATATTGTGGGACTCAAACATTAAGCAGGCCTATCATTTATTGTCCCTCACTCTCCCTCAGGCTGCTTTACTCCAATGTAAATAAGCTCTAAGAAGGTCAATAGATTCTTAAAATTTTGTCTTTATTTTTTCTTAGTTCTATTGGGTAATTCATATTTTAATATTGTCCTTGGTTTTGGATGAGTCAAGATGATTGCAAATTTTTATTATATCTTGACCATTTTTGAGATATCTAGGATATATTCGTCTAATACATTTTGGAGTTTTTGAAATGTTTCAACATCGTGTTTTTCTTAAGTTTATCCAGTACCGTCACGTCTCAGAACAAAGGGAATAATCTAGATAGATGGAGATATTTTTCATCAGCCACTTAAAAAGCCAAATTAGACTCTTCAAAGCCCAGTGCTACCTGGAATATAGATAACATTTTCTTTCCTTCTATATTGCAAAATTTTAGGACTGACCTTTGTCTTATAAACATTTTAGATTAATACCTTAAATTAGTATTTGATGGGACCAAATGCTCTGCTGATTTAAACCTTCTGTCTCCATTTGAGATGTCCTACCTCTCTCCTCATGTCTGCACCTTACACCCAGTGGCTTCTGTGGGATATTTACTCTTTGGCGATGATTTTAGCTCATTTACAGCTGAGCTAAGAAACAAGCGTCAGTCATTGTGATTGTGACCAGCAAATGTCCTCTTTTATTTTCTAGGAGCACCACAAATAAATAGTTAAGACTTCACACTATTTGTCTCAGTTTCTTTGGAAAGACCCGAACTGGTTTAATACGAAGTTTTTTATTGTGTTAAACAGGATTGTCAAGCTTTTGAGCACAATTCATTTTTCCTAAAGAACCAATTTTATTTTGCAGTAATGAATGGATATAATATCCCCCAAACAATTGTAAAAGTTATTTGTCTGTGTCAAATTAAGGATCAGGGAATTCTTTTTGTTTGTTTGTATTCTGTCCTGTTTCTTCTTTCTTTCCTGTAAGTGAATAAATATAACAATTTTTAAATCTGAAGATAGTGGTGACTTTTGAGGAAGTGTGTTTTATTGTAGTTTTCTTTTTTTTTCAGTCCAAAGCATATGTGCTTTCATAATATTTATTTATATGGAGTTCTGGGTAAAGCTATTCTGCATGAAAATAAACAGATTTATGAAAGGTACTAGTGCCTGAATATTTTGGTTTCAATATAGAAGTTCTATAATTATCTGCTACCTGGCTTTGAAATGAGAGTGTTCTCATGCAAAATAGCAAAGGACAGGCAACAAATAAACTCAACATTTTCATTATTTAGAGCACCAAAACATATATATTTTATTCACTGGAGACAGAAATACAAACATCCAAATCTCCAAATAATTACTAAACCTCATTTTAGCTTACAGTTCCAAACTTCTTATCTTCAAACAGAGAAAAGATTTGTATGCACTCTTCTTTACAGCTAAATGAGCAACAAAGTACATTAAAAGTACAAAGTAATTGTCTTTGTTAACCCATGGGCTGCATGTATAGGAGCCATAAGATGCAATATGTGTGTCATGTAGAGTACTCCCTCTAAATGTTATGTTAATGCTCACATGTATATTATGTATGTTCACAGCTCTGCTTTTCTCATAGATCCTTTTTTCTGTGTTGTAAATAAATCCTGGAGTAAAGTGTATAGTGCTTTGTTTCCTTTGATAAAATTAACATACCTTATTCTTTAGTGCAGTTCTAGGTTTACGGAAAAATTGAGTAAATTACAGATTTCCTATTGATTCAGTGGTAACATTTGAGAGGAAGCATTATATAACCCTATAATTAGGTCCCAGTCTTTTAGAAAGTCTGTGTCTTAAGCCTAAGAAGTTTTGGTGCTTGTGTTAGTTTGTTTTGCCTTGCTGTAAAGAAATACCTGAGGCTGGGTAATTTACTTTAAAAATAGTTTTTTGGGGCTCACAGTTCTGTAGTCTGTAGTAGAAGCATGCCACCAGCATCTGTTTCTGGTCAGGACCTCAGGAAGCTTTTACTTACCACGGGACGCAAAGAGTGAGCAGGTGAATCACAAAGTGAGAGAAAGAGAGAGGAGGATGTTCCAGTCTCCTTTAAACAACCAGTTCTCCTGTGAACTAACAGAGTGAGAACTCACTCATTACAAAGGGAAGGACAGCACCAAGCCATTCCTGAGGGACCTGCTCCTATGACCCAAACAACTCCCACTAGGTCCATTTTCAATATTGGAGGGTTCATTTCAAGGTAAGATTTGGAGGAGACCTACATCCAAACCATATCGGTGCCTCCCAAACTCAAGTGAATTATTACACAAAAACTCTTTTTTTCAGCTACCCTTTTAAGGTAACTGAAGAAGAACTGACACGTTATGAATACCTGGATTTTTTATTTTTTATTTTTTTTTGCTGGTTTGTATATATTTATAATTTTACTTCACTTTGTGTCATGGATTCACTCTGAGTTTCAGGATATAGTAAATTATTTAAATGAGAAAGCACTCAAATACATATTTTCTAGACTATTACTGACATATTAGTATTCCAAATTGATTATTTCTTGATTATTACTGAAATTTCTGGGATGTGTTTATATAATTCATTTGGGGCCTTTGAAATACTTTAACATTTATTTATCCAAAAGCTTTCCAGTGCCCTAAACCAAACTTCTCATAAAAAAGAGAATAATGTGGAAATAAGTGGAAATATTTTGAGTATCCTTCAAAACACTAAAATGAAAACTTCTGAGTTATTATAAAAAGTCTATATGTTTTAGTTTCAAGTGAACCCTCAAAACCTATCATGAAAATATACATTTTACTAAATCCTATGAAGTTTGTTATCTGTTTTTGGCAATGAATCAGTTAGTAATGATAGCTCAGCAAAGGACAAAATAGAAAAGGTTTAAAATCATCATGACAGGACTAAAAACCACAGCATACCAATTTAGTTTAACATTCAGCGAACTGATTCATTGGCCAGGATTTTTTTGAAGGCATTGTCATATTACATAAAAGAGAAATAATTGTGAAGCATTAGCCAATGTTATCATGCACGAAAAATGTTTTAGAAATATTTTACCTGTGGTTGTTTAAAGTGTTGGGACTCTGGAGAATTTAACTTTGAAATCTCGGTTCCTAGATAATGATGGATAAATGATGAGTTGTTGCACATAACTGGGTAACTTGACTTGAATAATTTTGACTTTCACTGAAACTAGACTTTCAGCAGCAGCATTATGAATGAAATGAGAGTAATAGAATATGAGAGAAAACTGTTTTAGAATAATATTCTTTTCCAGTAAAATGTTGTTTATAAGTACTACTTCCTTTTCTTAGTTTTGATTTTGGTTTTGTTATCTTGGTATGATTTTTAATCCTCAAATTTCTTTAAAAAGAACATTTTCAGTGGTGGTCTTGCCTTTATACTTAGGACTACTACAGTCTCACTATTTGAGAATTTCTACTCCCTACTGGGCTGAGAGAATTTAAAAATGTTCACTTTTCAGCTAAACTTTGGTAAACATCTTTTTTATGAATAAAATTGTTGATGCCTTGCTTTTGGCTATGCTTTTAAAAAAACTGTCCACTTTTCCCAATAGAAATTTACAAATTCAATACTAATTTAAAATGGAATTTTTAAATCTTCAAGACTTTTTATCATTAATTTTAAAATAGACATCTATTTTTTAAACAATTCAAATTTAAGATCACAAGAAATTTTAAGGAACTGAGCTAGCTTATTCTTTTCTAGTTCAACAAAGTGAAAATATTTTATACAGCAATCACAGTCTCACTGGTGATCTTTCCAAATAAAAGTTGTTTGTGAAATTTCTGTCATATTGTGCAAGATCAAGAATATACGCTGGCAATTAAAATTCATTGCAAAATGATTAAGAAATATTTGAATAGAGAATCTTGGTTTACAAGTGTATATGATGGGGCCATATTTTGACTCAAGTGCATATAGTTTCAATAGGACCCAATCTCATGATCAATTTATTGTAATAGTCAATATTTAGTAAATGTGTTTTCTTGGTACAGAAATGTTGTATACGTGATTTTACTCATTTTTTAACAGTTCATATTAAATTATTTTTCTTCTATGTTTTCCCCAATTATGTCCTTATAGTTTCCACCTGTTCCAGGTCAGCTTGATTTCTCTTTTCATTGCCTATATCCTTCTTAAACGACTTGTGATCTTCCCCTGCTCACTCGTTTTCACAAGCAAAAGTCTCAAAATTTGTGCAAGCGAGGTTATTCAGAATTTCTATGGCAGTGATAGTTTCACAAAAGGTAGAAAGAATCATGGCCGCTGGGTGCGGTGGCTCATGCCTGTAATCCCAGCACTTTGGGAGGTCGAGGTGGGTGGATCACGAGGTCAAGAGATCGAGACCATCCTGGCTGACACAGTGAAACCCCATCTCCACTAAAAATACAAAAAATTACCCAGGTGTGGTGGCAGGTGCTTGTTGTCCCAGCTACTCAGGAGGCTGAGGCAGGAGAATTGCTTGAACCTGAGAGGCGGAGGTTGCAGTGAGCCGAGATCGCGCCACTGCACACCAGCCTGGGTGACAGAGCGAGACTCCATCTCAAAAAAAATAAATAAATAAAAATAAAATAATAATAATAATAATAATGGCCTGGAAGACTTTAAACTGGCTGGCTGGGCCTTTCACCTCTGGTGCATGTGTGAAAGAGAGATAAAGAACAAGTTGCTGGCCTTCTCAAGTGTAGACGGGAATAGAATGTCACATTGACTTGCAGGCTTGCCAAAAGTGATTTTTTAGGCCACATCCCCGAGTTTCTAAGTCAGAAGGTCTAGAGTAGGGTCCAAGAATGTACATTTCTTATAAGTCACCAAGTGATGCCGAAGCTGCTGGTCCAAAGACCACACTTTGAGAATCATTGTCTAAGACCTACACAGCAAATTGCTGTTAATGCTCCCTTGATGAACGAGAAGAGCAAGGCTCTTTCAGAACTACTTGCATTACGTGGCTAGAGGGTTCTCTTTTCCCTATTCCTAGAGATAAATTGTGATCCCACCTTCATCCCCCTACATCACATACCCTTGAAAATGTGGATTTTGTGGTATTCTCTCAGAATCTGCAAAACAAAGAATAACATGGTAAGCCAGGGGTCCCCAACCCCGGTTACTGGTCCATGGCCTGTTAGAAACCTAGAAACTGGGCTGCACAGAAAGATGTGAGCAGTGGGTGAATTAGCAAAGCTTCATGTGTATTTACAGCCACTCCCCATCGCTCGCATTACTGCCTGAGCTCTGCCTCCAGTCAGATTGGCTATGGCGTTAGAGTCTCATTGGACCGTGAACCCTATTGTGAATTGCGTGTCAGAGGGATTTGGTTGCGTGTTCCTTATAAGAATTGAATGCCTGATGATATCTCGCTGTCTCCCATCACCCCTAGAAGGGACCATCTAGTTGCAGGAAAACAAGTTCAGGGCTCCCACTGATTCTACATTATGGTGAGTTGTATAATTATTTCATTATACATAACAATGTAATAAGAATAGAAATAAAGTGTACAATAAATTTAATGCACTTAAATCATCCAGAAATCATCCTTCCTGCTCCCCATGTGTGAAAAATTTGTCTTCTATAAAACTGGTCCCCGGTGCTAAAAAGGTTGGGGGCCATTGTATTAAGCAACTAAGCTTTAATTGGAGGCAAGTAGACATTATTATACCTGGAACTTTTTCAGGAATTCTCAGGATAACAATTTTATTAATGCTATCTCACAAGATCCGAGGGTTGGCTCCAATAGGATAGCATTGGTTTCCTGAGGAGTTTAACTAGGATATCCTGATAAAGCAAGGTGTTCAGAAACATTGGCTCAGGTTTCCCTTTCTCAGAATCGAGCTCCATCCCTTTTCCATGAATTTGTGCTAATCTTTAATTATGTTTTTTTCTCTTCCTCTACTAATATATGCCATACATTTTTATATAGATGGATCTATATTTTATTAATGTGATCATTGTCTCATTTTCTTTTGATAAAATAGGTAGAGGACATTAAGTAACCAGTACAAATATATATTGTTAGTAGGTTTTGTAACAGAGTTCTGATTGACACAGATACAGGTCCATAACCCCTTATGAAAAACCCCAATGTCCAAAAGGCTCTAGAAAGGAAGTAAATGACACGTAACTTATTTTGGGGAAAGAAAACCAAGAGAACATGATTTAAAGTGACATGAAAATATTTATAGGGTAATTTTCCCATTTACTTTGAATAACTGTATGTTTCACTTCAGCAACACTTGTATATGTAATTACTAACTGATGTTCTAGCTACAGATGGAGATATTATATAATATAGATTACACGGTCCAAATTCTAAACTCACTGGACTCCATGAGTTTTGGATAGAGGACAGTGCATTCATATAAACGTGCATTTTATAAAGGCCAATTTGCTTACTCTGTGTGATGCTGGACCCAAGTTGATTCTATATTACTTTTTTTTTTAAGTACACAAATGCATTCCATGCAATATGCAAGACTCATAATGACACATTTTTATTTTGAAATTTGTTATAATTTGATTACAATAATAAACATACGTCATTTTTATTAAGCCTGATAGTTTCATAGATGTCAAAGTTAGAGAGAAAACCAACATCTGAAAACTTCAGGACTTTCTCTCCTCCTTTTGACTGGTAGCGGATAAATCAGATATACTGGCCTAGACAGCTATAGGAAGCTAATAGTTTTCTGTCCATAGCTGTCACCACATGTCTGCATCTTGCACAGATTTGAGTAATCTACTCAAAATCACATAGTTCTTCAGGCTTTTCAAAATATTATTGTTGGCTAAAAAACCTTTGTCTATACTCCCAAGGGAATGGAGCTTAGTACCCAGCTCTTAAGGAACGCACATTAATCTGAGATCCTACAGATAAAGAGGTGTTGCTTTATAATAGACTCATATCTCTCAAGTTTCTGTTACAAACATTTCTGTTTGAAAGTTTCTTAAAATACAGATTCATGGATCCTAATCTGAGCCTAATCAATCAGCAACTCAACTGAAATGGTTTTGTTATCCTTAAATTTAAGAAATAAATTATTTTACTATTAGTCAGTTTTAGAAAAAAAATCCACAGAATCTGTTGAGCACCAAGAGTAAAAGGAAAGAGAAATCAAAATTATTTTCTATAGAAAGTAGAGTGAATAAGACATTCTAATTAATCAACTACTCTGGTATATGCTTAGTTTCCTTCTTTAACACACAGGCATTGCTAGTTTTCAAAATATAAAAATTACATATAATTTTATTATTTAGGAGAAAAATCCAAAGGTCTGTAGCCTGAATTAATAAGAATACTCATGATAATGTGCTTTAAGAAAGAGTTTAGAGGTGGGCATTATGTTTATCAGTGTTATCAAGGATCCAGAATCCTTTAGCCTTGCCCCTGTGCCATTTTCAGTTCTTTGGTTGACTATCCCCTTATGGTTACACTATGGCTGCTTCAGCATAAAACACCATACCTCCTTAAAACATCGGTCTTCAGAGGAAGAAAATAATTGTTAGCAAGAGAGCCTTCATGTCACATATTTCTATCCCTTATCATAAATGAAATGACTTTCCCAGAAGCCTACAGCATTCTTGTATGTCATATTGTCCTGTGCCTTATATAGTGTCCTTATTTTAAATAATTACTGAAATTGGCTGCTGGAGTACCATGTCTTGATGTATGGTTTATTCCTTTGGAATGGGCAATTTTCTGCCTTAACAAAATCAGGGAATAGCTATTCGTGTAGCAAAACAGTGCAAGGATACAACCATTAACACCAATATATAGCTGAAAATAATTTAGCATCTACTGAGCCAAAGTATGTTATAGGATGTAGAATGCAGAATAATCCACATAAACACTGATTATGATGATGTCAGACTTGGCTACAAAATTATGGTTTAGGTTATTTTATGAATGTGTCATATTTCCTTTGGCTGCAGTCTTCCTGTTCACCTCCTTAATTTTCTTCCAAATCTATTATATCACTCATTGTTCCATTCAGTAGATTACTTCTTAATGTATAACTTATAAGAAAACTTGCTAAAGGAAATTAGAATACTTTGTTAAATGATAAATCAACACAATCAAAAACAAATTTTAAAATCAAATTTTAAGAATTTAAGTCTCAATATTCCATGATCATTTACTAAACATTTATTACTATTTCGAATGTAAAATATTTTCATTTGAGTTATGTTATTGAGATAATGCTCTTCAAAACTCGTCTGCAATAGCTCTATTTCTAATAATTTTTTTAAAATATCAAATAACATGTACATTCAAATAATCTAAATTAGAGTAACCTAAAGTATAATCATTCTGCCACATACCATAAGCCTTAAGAGGATGGGTTATCATAATTGATACAGGCTTTGCTCTTTATATAATCAATGTGGCATCTTTTTAGCAGAGATGGTCTGGATGGAACTTTGATATTTAACTAGAAACAAAATATCTCCCTTATAGAACATTTGAAAAATGTTTCAGATTATAAACAAATACATATCTCTAAACTTAAAAATGCCATGATAAATGTGAAGTTTTTTCTCAACAAAAAACAGGTACCTATAAACAACAAGCTTTTCTATATATCCCTTTGAAAAAAGGAAGTTGAAACCCATGGTGAATAATTTGTTCCCTTCTTACAGAAAATCTTAATTGCACCAAAAATACACATGTAGTTATAAGAGATTTCCAGTAACTTGAAACAGTGACTTCAATCGTTTTCGGTTTTTCTGATTTAAATCATTTGTGAGTGTTTCTGTGCCTATATTCTGCATAAAACTTATTAGACATCAATAGCCTTTTTTGTTTGTTTGTTTGTTTGTTTTTCTACAAAAAATAACATGGTCAATTTGAGGAAATAAGACATAAATGACAGTAATCTCAGAAACATATAGAGAAAACAAATAAGGTGAAGCCTATAATAGCTCTAATGGATTGCTATAAAAATGGCCCTGGTATGTGGTGTGAGAGGACAGAACCCAGGTAGACTCGAATGCATTCCGTTAGTCCAGGAGATTAAAATGAGATTCTAGGAAAACCTAGTAATCTAGAGTATGCAGGATGCAGCACCAGATTAGTTAGATAGAGACCTGTATATTTGTGTAAAGATTAGCCCTTGAGTATTTGCCTGAGTGCTAATGAACACACGTGTGTGAATAAACCATTTGGGTAAGAGAGAACTATGTGATAGAACTAAAGATAATAGTGCCAGGTATTCAAACTAAGCTGGAATAGTGCCTGTTCCACAAGTCAACTGTAAAATCTCAATATTTGTGGAGCACTAGATAGAATTTATAGAGAAATTTTAACTCAGTAGAGAATGATTATCCCCAAGCTTTTGGGCTCAACTCAGAACTAGCAAATTGCAAGTCATTTAAAAGGATTAAACTGTTTTTAATTAACTTAACTACATCACAGAGCAAAGTTCAATAATGTTTATGAAAACACAAACATGCTGTGATGCTAGTAAAATAAATAGGAATCCAGCAAAAAACCTACAGATCTTCAATAATGCAGGAAAATATGACCTACAACTACATGATCAAAACTAATCCAGAACTAACATAGATATCATAATTACCATACAAGAAAATTAAATTAGTTATAATAACTGTATTCAAAACATAGAGACATAAGGACATAAAATGATGCAAATTGAAGCTCTGGTGATAAAAACTCTAAGTTTGAATATAAAAATACAGTGGACAAAATTAATGACCAATCAGATATTACAGAAGAAAAGTTAGTAAACTGGGTATCATAGCAAAAGAAAATATCAAAAATGAAAAAGAGATAAAACAGTAATAAAAACAATGAGTACAGTATCAGTGAGATGTAGAAAAATTTCAAGTTGTTTAATATACATGTAATCACAGTCCCTGAAGGAGAGAAGAAAGAGGAAACAAAAAAGTATATATTTTGAAGAAATCCCTGCCAAAGATCTTACAAATTAGATTAAAATTATAAGCCTAAGAACCAAAAAGTTCAATGAACCTCAAAATGTAAGAAAAAGAGAATCATATCAAATCATATGATGATCAAATTGAAAAAGCTTAAAAACAGCCAGAGTAGACGGTGTTAGATACAGAAGAACAGAGACAGCAATGAAGGTAAATGTCTCGTTGAAACCACTGCAAGTGTGAAGACAATGGAGAAACATTTTGTAAGTAGTAAAGGAAAAATAAACTATCATTTTAGCATACTATGACCAGTAAACATATGTTTCAAAACCAAAGGGTAAATACAATTTTTTAGAGGTATAAAATCATAAAGAATGTATCTCCAGTAGCCATAATTCAAGAAAGGTTTTAAAAAGTTTTTGGGCAGAAAAAAATTATAAGGCTGTATGCATTTAATTTTTAAAAAGAGCACCACTGGAAATGGAAACTACATAAGTAAAAATCATAATTATTCTTATTTACATCTCTTGAAAGCATAAGTTATTACTTAAATAAAAAATATTAACAGTATAATAGGATGCTTCAAATGTATCTAATGATAAAATGCATAACAATAGCACAAATTTGGCAGAGAAGTAGAAGTATACTATTTTATTTTTCTTCAACTATATGTGAACATCATGAAGGTAGCCTGACAAATTAAAAATATATACTCTAAATCTTAAGGTAACATCAAAATTAATAAAACAATGAATTATAACTAATATGGCAAGAAATGAAATAAAATGCAACACAAAATTCAATTAATTCAGATGACAGAAAAAGAGAAAAAAATGAAATAAAGAGAAGTATAAATATAAAACAAGTATCCTGATGATAGATTTAAACTTAACCATATCTATAATCAAATTAAGTATAAATAATCTATAAACAGTTACTAAATTGTCAGAGATTGTCAGATTGTACTAAAAATTAAGACTCAACCACTATGAAAAGTGAGTTGAAGCGGTTTTTTAAATATTAGGCAAAGTGCATTTCAGAAAAAAAAATACTGCTAGGCTGAAGAAACAAATTTCATGATGAGAAAGTGAGTAATTCATCAAGAATCCATAATGACCCTAAAATTTTTGCACCTAGTAATAGATCCAGGAACATGAAGCAAAAACTAATAGAAATTCGGTAAGAAATTTAAAAGCACCAGTCTTATTTGAAATTATAACACATTTCTATCAATTCTTTTTTTTTTTTTTAAATTTATTTATTATTATACTGTAAGTTGTAGGGTACATGTGCATAACATGCAGGTTTGTTACATATGTATACTTGTGCCATGTTAGTCTGCTGCACCCATCAACTCGTCATTTACATCAGGTATAACTCCCAATGCAATCCCTCCCCCCTCCCCCCTCCCCATGATAGGCCCCGGTGTGTGATGTTCCCCTTCCTGAGTCCAAGTGATCTCGTTGTTCAGTTCCCACCTATGAGTGAGAACATGCGGTGTTTGGTTTTCTGTTCTTGTGATAGTTTGCTAAGAATGATGGTTTCCAGCTGCATCCATGTCCCTACAAAGGACGCAAACTCATCCTTTTTTATGGCTGCATAGTATTCCATGGTGTATATGTGCCACATTTTCTTAATCCAATCTGTCACTGATGGACATTTGGGTTGATTCCAAGTCTTTGCTATTGTGAATAGTGCTGCAATAAACATACGTGTGCATGTGTCTTTATAGCAGCATAATTTATAATCCTTTGGGTATATCCCCAGTAATGGGATGGCTGGGTCATATGGTACATCTAGTTCTAGATCCTTGAGGAATCGCCATACTGTTTTCCATAATGGTTGAACTAGTTTACAATCCCACCAACAGTGTAAAAGTGTTCCTATTTCTCCACATCCTCTCCAGCACCTGTTGTTTCCTGACTTTTTGATGATCGCCATTCTAACTGGTGTGAGATGGTATCTCATTGTGGTTTTGATTTGCATTTCTCTGCAATAAAATAAAATAGAATGAATTCACTGATAAGATTGCCTTCTCTCATCTCCAAGTAAATGATTTTATTTTCTCCTTTGTTCCTTGCATATATGCTGTGATTTACTGACTGTTAAAAACTCATTACAACAGTATGTACCCTGAGACAAATCAGCTCCAAAGTGGAGTGAGTGCAAGGGGAGAACTTTGATTCAAAACTGCTTTATGGAGGAAGTACAGGCCTCTAAGCTGCACTGTTACAGATCTGTAGAGTTTTCAAATCCATGTAATGCTCATCAGTTTTTAGTTTAGTATGTAGCTGCCTGTGATGATAAGTAAATAATTTACCTTTTTGAAGGCTTGTGATATCCTGTTCATTGCTTCATTTGAGAGGATGCAACATCAGGATTTTCAAAAATACACATAACGAAGTGTTGTGTAGTCGTCTGTACATGGTTTCTTTGATAAGAGAGAGGCAGGAATCTGCACAGAGTAGGTGTACAGATACAGTTTGCCCATGAGACAGCAAGGAGAGCCCTGATGAACTAAAGGAGAGCCCTCTGGAGCACCCAGATTCATAAAGCAAGTCCTTAGAGACTTACAAAGAGACTTAGACTCCCATACAATAATAATGGGAGACTTCAACACTCCACTGTCAACATTAGACAGATCAACGAGACAGAAAGTTAACAAGGATATCCAGGAATTGAACTCATCTCTGCAGCAAGCAGACCTAATAGACATCTATAGAACTCTCCACCCCAAATCAACAGAATATACATTCTTCTCAGCACCACATCGTACTTACTCCAAAATTGACCATATAATTGGAAGTAAAGCACTCCTCAGCAAATGTACAAGAACAGAAATTATAACAAACTGTCTCTCAGACCACAGTGCAATCAAACTAGAACTCAGGACTAAGAAACTCAATCAAAACCGCTCAACTACATGGAAACTGAACAACCTGCTCCTGAATGACTACTGGGTACATAACGAAATGAAGGCAGAAATAAAGATGTTCTTTGAAACCAATGAGAACAAAGATACAACATACCAGAATCTCTGGGACACATTTAAAGCAATGTGTAGAGGGAAATTTATAGCACTAAATGCCCACAAGAGAAAGCAGGAAAGATCAAAAATTGACACTCTAACATCGCAATTAAAAGAACTAGAGAAGCAAGAGCAAACACATTCCAAAGCTAGCAGAAGGCAAGAAATAACTAAGATCAGAGCAGAACTGAAGGAGATAGAGACACAAAAAACCCTCCAAAAAATCAATGAATCCAGGAGTTGGTTTTTTGAAAAGATCAACAAAATTGACAGACCACTAGCAAGACTAATAAAGAAGAAAAGAGAGAAGAATCAAATCGACGCAATTAAAAATGATAAAGGGGATATCACCACCGACCCCACAGAAATACAAACTACCATCAGAGAATACTATAAACACCTCTACGCAAATAAACTGGAAAACCTAGAAGAAATGGATAATTTCCTGGACACTTACACTCTTCCAAGACTAAACCAGGAAGAAGTTGAATCCCTGAATAGACCAATAGTAGGCTCTGAAATTGAGGCAATAATTAATAGCCTACCAACCAAAAAAAGTCCAGGACCAGATGGATTCACAGCTGAATTCTACCAGAGGTATAAGGAGGAGTTGGTACCATTCCTTCTGAAACTATTCCAATCAATAGAAAAAGAGGGAATCCTCCCTAACTCATTTTATGAGGCCAACATCATCCTGATACCAAAGCCTGGCAGAGACACAACAAAAAAAGAGAATTTTAGACCAATATCCCTGATGAACATCGATGCAAAAATCCTCAATAAAATACTGGCAAACCGGATTCAACAACACATCAAAAAGCTTATCCACCATGATCAAGTGGGCTTCATCCCTGGGATGCAAGGCTGATTCAACATTCGCAAATCAATAAACATAATCCAGCATATAAACAGAACCAAAGACAAGAACCACATGATTATCTCAATAGATGCAGAAAAGGCTTTTGACAAAATTCAACAGCCCTTCATGCTAAAAACGCTCAATAAATTCGGTATTGATGGAACGTACCTCAAAATAATAAGAGCTATTTATGACAAACCCACAGCCAATATCATACTGAATGGGCAAAAACTGGAAAAATTCCCTTTGAAAACTGGCACAAGACAGGGATGCCCTCTCTCACCACTCCTATTCAACATAGTGTTGGAAGTTCTGGCTAGGGCAATTAGGCAAGAGAAAGAAATCAGGGGTATTCAGTTAGGAAAAGAAGAAGTCAAATTGTCCCTCTTTGCAGATGACATGATTGTATATTTAGAAAACCCCATTGTCTCAGCCCAAAATCTCCTTAAGCTGATAAGCAACTTCAGCAAAGTCTCAGGATACAAAATTAATGTGCAAAAATCACAAGCATTCTTATACACCAATAACAGACAAACACAGAGCCAAATCATGAATGAACTTCCATTCACAATTGCTTCAAAGAGAATCAAATACCTAGGAATCCAACTTACAAGGGATGTAAAGGACCTCTTCAAGGAGAACTACAAACCACTGCTCAGTGAAATAAAAGAGGACACAAACAATTGGAAGAACATACCATGCTCATGGATAGGAAGAATCAATATCGTGAAAATGGCCATACTGCCCAAGGTAATTTATAGATTCAATGCCATCCCCATCAAGCTACCAATGAGTTTCTTCACAGAATTGGAAAAAACTACTTTAAAGTTCATATGCAACCAAAAAAGAGCCCGCATCTCCAAGACAATCCTAAGTCAAAAGAACAAAGCTGGAGGCATCACGCTACCTGACTTCAAACTATACTACAAGGCTACAGTAACCAAAACAGCATGGTACTGGTACCAAAACAGAGATATAGACCAATGGAACAGAACAGAGTCCTCAGAAATAATACCACACATCTACAGCCATCTGATCTTTGACAAACCTGAGAAAAACAAGAAATGGGGAAAGGATTCCCTATTTAATAAATGGTGCTGGGAAAATTGGCTAGCCATCAGTAGAAAGCTGAAACTGGATCCTTTCCTTACTCCTTATACGAAAATTAATTCAAGATGGATTAGAGACTTAAATGTTAGACCTAATACCATAAAAATCCTAGAGGAAAACCTAGGTAGTACCATTCAGGACATAGGCATGGGCAAAGACTTCATGTCTAAAACACCAAAAGCAACGGCAGCAAAAGCTAAAATTGACAAATGGGATCTAATTAAACTAAAGAGCTTCTGCACAGCAAAAGAAACTACCATCAGAGTGAACAGGCAACCTACAGAATGGGAGAAAATTTTTGCAATCTACTCATCTGACAAAGGGCTAATATCCAGAACCTACAAAGAACTCCAACAAATTTACAAGAAAAAAACAAACAACCCCATCAAAAAGTGGGCAAAGGATATGAACAGACATTTCTCAAAAGAGGACATTCATACAGCCAACAGACATATGAAAAAATGCTCATCATCACTGGCCATCAGAGATATCAATTCTTAATAGAACAAGTAGACGTAAAGTGAGAACACAGAAGATTTGAACAACACTATCAACCAATTTGACCCAATTGACTTTTTTTTTTTGATGGAGTTTCGCTCTTGTCGCCCAGGCTGGAGTGCGATTGCATGATCTCGGCTCACTACAAGCTCCATCTCCTGGGTTCAAGCAATTCCCCTGCCTCTGCCTCTTGTGTAGCTAGGATTACAGGTGCCCACCACCATACCCTGCTGATTTTTGTATTTTAGTATTTTTAGTAGAGACAGGGTTTCACCATTTTGGCAAGGCTAGTCTCAAACTCTTGACCTCAGGTGATTCACCTGCCTCATCCTCCCAAAGTGCTGGGATTACAGGCGCAAGCCACCGTACTTGGCCCCAATTGACATATATTGAACACACCATCCTGTGACAGCTAAATATTTTGTTCATTGCACAAATAGACTATATTCTGGGCAATACAATATTTATCAATTAATTTAACAGATTTTCAGCCAAATATGGTATGTTCTTTGAGCAAAATGAGATTTAATTAGAAATCAACAGAATAATCTCTGAAACAATCCACAATCTAGGAAACTAAATAGAAAATTTAATTTTTCAGTGCTATTTAGCACTGGAAAACATGTATTTAGCTGATGATTAGTGTTATATGCTATAAATGTCAATGGGGTCAAATTGATTGACAGTGTTGTTCAGATCTTCCCTATTCTTAATAATTTTCTGTCTAATTGTTCTGTTACTTATTGAGAGATGGGTATTGAAATTTCATATAGTAATTGTTGGAAATTTAAAAACTGTGTTACAGGCCGGGCACAGTGGCTCACGCCTATCATCCCAGCACTTTGGGAGGCTGAGGCAGGAGGATAACGAGGTCAGGAGATCAAGACCATCCTGGCTAACACAGTGAAACCCCGTCTCTACTAAAAATACAAAAAATTATCCGGGCAGGGTGGCGGGCGCCTGTAGTCCCAAATACTCTGGAGGCTGAGGCAGGAGAATGGCGTGAACCTGGGAGGCGGAGCTTGCAGTGAGCTGAGATCGCGCCACTGCACTCCAGCCTGGGAGACAGAGCGAGACTCCGTCTCAAAAAAATAAATAAATAAAAATAAAAAATAAAATAAAATAAAAACTGTGTTACGTAGTTTTAAAGATCTGGTAATTGTGCTATTTAATTTCTAATTATTAGATGTATATATCCATTTGGTATCATAGTAATCCTTAGTGTCAAAAAATGTGGAAGTGGAAATTTGAAAGTATTTCAAAACTAGATTAAAATGAAATAAACATATCAAAATGTTTAGGATTCTTCTTGAGCAGTATTTACAGAGAAATATCTTGTTCTAAATGCATATATAAAAAAATAAAAAAGATCTCAAATTATTAACTTCAATTTACACCTTAAAATCTAGGAAACAGAGAAGACATTAAAGCCAAGTGTGTAGAAGAAAGACAATAACATAGACAAATCAGAAATAAATGAAAGTTAACAAATATTCTGTATATCTTCTTACATATACATGTATATATAATCAATTAAACCAAAGCTAGTTCTTTTAGATCAACAAAATTGAAAAACCTCCAGTCAGACTGATTATGGTTTGGTGGGAAAGAGAAAACACAAAATATCAATATCAGTATTGAGAGAGATGACATCAGTATAAATTTTACAACTATTGAAAGGATAATGCGTAATGTTATAATATCGTCATACCAATAAATTTTACAACTTTGATGAAATAGCCAAATTCTTTGAAAGTATCAGTCAAAGAAAATGACAAGACAAGTCTCAATCATTTTTGGAGATTTATTTGCCAAAGTTAAGGACTTGTCAAGGAGATGGGTCTATGCCTTTTTCTGAAGATGATTTTGAGGACTCCAAATTTAAAAGGGAAATGGCGGGATATTGAGAAGCCCACAGTTTTCACTCAAACAAAAAGAGCAAAGGAAAAATGTGGGGAATCTGCATTTTATATAAGATAATACAGACAAAATGGGGTAAGGGAACAATATGATATGCATTTGTATCTGGCAGGCTGGGTTACTGCACCTGTAAAGATAAACTATCAATTAGCCTCGTCATGGAGAAGTTTTAACAGCTAAGTTTTAACAGCTCACTGGGAATTTCTTGGTTGGCAAAAAATGGGGAAGGTGGTTAGCTTTTAATCTCCTAACCATTTTATTTAGGAACCAAATGGTGGAGGCAGGTTTGCATGACTCAGTTCCCAGCTTGACTTTTCCCTTTGGCTAAATAAGTTTGGGGTCCCCACATCTAATTTCCTTTCACAAAAGAAACAAATTGTCAAAGCCAACACATAAATAGATAATTCAAATAGTCTTTTATTTATTAAAGACATAGTACGTATAATCAGAAACTTTTTTCTGGTGAATACTACAAATGTTTTTAAGGGAGAAAATGCCATTTTCCCATGAACCTTTGCCACAAATTAAAAAGTTATGTGACATTCTTCAATTTATTCTATGAGGCCTCATTGGCTGATCCTGAAACAAGAAAAAGACATTGCATAAAAAGACTACTACAGAGTAATCCCTGATGACCATAGATGCAGAAATTCTACATATTTCAGTAAATTAAATTCAGCACAGCGCTACAGAGAAAGTCCAATATCTCAAGACCAGGTGTGATTTATCCCCCAAAAGCACATTGGTCTAAAATTTGAAAAAAAAAATGTAATTCATTATATTAACAAATGACATAAGCAAAGTATTTTGGGTAATGGAAATGTTCTATATCTTTATTTTGATGGTGGTTATATGATGATATTACCTGGCAAAACTTGTGGATCTCTCTAAAAAGGTTGACTTCTAACCGGTAAACTATATATATATAACTTTAACTTAAAAAATATATATTACTTTTATATATGTTGCCATGCTGGAGTGCAGTGGTGCCATCTCAGCTTACTGCAAACTCCTTCTGGGTCCAAGCCATTCTCCTGACTCAACCTCCCAAGTAGCTAGAACTAAAGGTGCACGCGACCAAGCCCAGCTAATTTTTATGTTTTTAGTAGAGACGGGGTTTCACAATGTTGGCCAGGATGGTCTCGATCTCTTGACCTCGTGGTCTGCCTGCCTCGGCCTCCAAAAGTGCTGGGATTGCAGGCGCGAGCCACTGTGCCCAGCCTATATAACTTTTATATAAATAAAACTTTTAAAAACCACATTCATAGAACTGAAATTTATAATGTGGTAAGAAAGATTTTGCTAAATACACATAGTTAAATGACTTGAAGATAGTGTTTCTGATATTTTATTTAACCATCTTTTGCTCCCTGATTCCCTGACCACAGAAACTAATGATGGATAACAATTAATCAAACATTGTCTGCGCTGAAGTACAAAGCTGAACATAGTGTGTTCTGCCATAAATGTTCTTGTCCATATGTTAAAGGTACAATATTGGGCACTGAAGCCTGATGTCCATCTGGACAAAGGTACATTTACTGCATGAGGCAAAAGTTACAAAACCCACCATCTGTTTGTATGCCATTTTTGCAAAAACTCAAAATCATAAAGAAAAGAATATGTATATGCAAAAAGAAAGACCACAGAGAGAGTGCTTCATTTATTTAGCACAATAAAATGTTTCATAAAAATCTATTGAAAATCATCAAAGAAATACCTTTGCTGTTTTGAAAATATATACACTCCATATGATCTGTGTAATAATAACTAATGGGTATACTGAACATCAAGTCCAAAGTGTCTTATTAAATTTCAGTTATGTTCCCTTTGGCTAATAATTTATAATTTAGATCAAACCAGGTTTATCCTGCTATATTTAAAAGTACTCATCACTTGTGATGTTTGTGGAATTCTGGATATCAACTGATAAATGGACAGATTAGTAAAATGTATTACTTATTGGGAATTGGTAGTTAGTCTTTAATTATATGTTATTTCTACAAGCAGCAGTGTGAAATAGTTAACAGCCCAGACCACGGAAAAACATACACCAACATTCAAATCCTGATTTTTTTACCTTTTCCAGTTGTATGGCCTTAGGCAGTCATTATATCTTTTCCTCAATTTCCTCTGTTGTGAAGAAGTGATAATAATATTGGCTTGTCAGTTACCATGAGCATTAAATGAGATCAGGGAAGGTCTTAGTTCAGTCTCCTATAACAAAATGGCATAGACAGGGTGGCTTATAAACAATAGGAATTTATTTCTCACAGTTCTCGAGTCTGTAAGTGTGATATCAGAGTCCTTGTATGGTTGGTTGATGGGGGACCATTTCTAGGTTGCTAACTGCTGACTTCCCATTGTATCATCTCATGGCAGAAAGAGAGCTCGTTAGGTCTCTGGCCTCTTCTTAGAAGAGCACTAATTCTATCAAGGAGGGCTCCACTCTCATTACCTAATTACCTCCCAAAGGCTCCACTTTCAAATACTATCACATTGGGATTAGGGTTGGTGGACACACACTTTCAGTCTATTGCAGTATAGCAGAATTATTATTTATGATAATACATACAATATTTATTAGTATGGTTATTACCTTAAAATGTACTTGCTTCTCATGTAAGGATAAATAATGAAGAGTGGCTAATGGAATATTAAGATTATTAATTTAATTACATCCTTTAAGCCCTTTTTACCAAGTAAGATCATGTTCGCAGTTTCCAAAGAAAAATTTTTTTGGGGGGGGGCACCATTAAATTCACTATACTTCTGAAATGGTTACATCTTCCTACCATTTGCTCCTTCAAAACAGAATCACATAGTTTTGCACATCTTATCTATTTTTGCACCCAAACTCATAAACTTGTTGTTTCCACTGTGTTCTAGTCTTAATTTGTAAGTCGTGATATGAATCCTTGGTGCAGATGAACCTAAAATTCCCTCCCATAGCATCAGTACATCTGTTGATTCTTATAAGAAATGAAAGCATAATAAAATTCTGAGTGTTTTTGTAGAACATTCAAGTACAAAAATGCATGTGATTTGGACTTTACTTATAATGGACAGTGTTGGAGGATTTAGCCCTACAAAGGTTGTGATCTCAGTTTTAAAATCAAACTCATAAAAAATAGTTCAAAATCACCAAGGAGACAAGTCAACATTAATCATAAGAGAGTAGTGTATAATTTCCATGCTGAAACAAATCACGTCTCTTCTTCTTACTAGTCTATATATAAGCCATTAGAATTTCAGTTTGTAAAATAAAGAAATGTATGTATGTTTTGTAGTCCAATTTTTAAAAAATATTAGAGACCCTAAAATTCCTTTAAATACTTCTACTGACAAAGTTCTGATATTTTTAGATTATATATTTGTGAGCTATAGGGAATGCTAATGAAAGTTCTGCCACCATAAAAGAAAAGAAATACTATAATAAAAATACCAAATATGTGTGTCCGGTTACGATTAAGTGTTTTTGTAACCAACACACTTTGGGGAAGATTTTAATGAAAATCAGGTGTGTCAAAGAAGAAACACTTCCCAGCTCATGTTTGTTTCAAATACAGTATATTGAATTCCATAAGTTTAAGAAATGTGTGTAGTTAGTAAGATTAAATATGATACTGGATGTTATTAATTTATAATAAGTATATGAAATGATGTAATTGTAATAATAATTGTTTGTTTGTTATCAACTGGTATAATAAAAAGAATATACTTGGGGCAGAGGATCTGTGTTTGAGTCTTTTTTCCAATATCATGAGTTTGGACAAATTTCACATCGAATCTAAATTTCAGTTAATAGTCTAAAAATATAATTGCTCGAACCTGAGAGGCAGAGGTTTCAGGGAGCTGAGGTTGCACCACTGCAGTCCAGCCTGGGCAACAGAGCGAGACTCTGTCTCAAAAAAAAAAAGAAAAAAGAAAAAACAGTTGATGTAATCATGCCCACCTACCAGTTTCCATGGAAAGATTAAATTAAATAAGATAACAGATAAAGCCAATTTGTGGTTTTAGAAAAATAAAAAGTCAACAATAAACCTCTGTTATAGATTTTATTTTAATTGACAAATATTAATTGTGTATATTTATGGGGCACGATGTCATGTCTTGATATATTTACACATTGTGCGATAATTAAATCAAGCTTATGAACATGTCCACCACCTCACATACTTACTATTATTTTGTGATGAGGACATTTAAAGTCAAATTTTAACCAACTTTGAAATACACAATACCTTATTATTAACTATAGTCACCATGCTATGCAGTAGGTCACTAAAACATACCTCCTCTCTAACTGAAACTTTGTACCCTTTTACCAACATCTCCTCTTTCTTCAACCTTTCCCCTTCATCCTCTGGTCACAACCATTCTATGCCCTGCTTCTATGAGTTTGACATTTTTAGATTTCACATACAAGTGAGATTTTACATTACTTATCTTTCTCTGTCTAGCTTATTTCACTTAGCATAATGTCCTCCAGATTCATCTGTGTTTTCAGAAATAATCAATTTTCTTCTCTTATAAGGCTGTATAGTATTCGATTGTGCATGTATACCATATTTTCTCTATCCAATCATCTATTGATAGAACTTAGTTTGCTTCCATCTCTTGCCTATTGTGAATTACATCTCAAAAACATAGGAGGGCAAATAACTTTGTAACATACTGATTTGAATTCTTTTGGATACATATCCAGAAGTGGAATTGCTAGTTTATATAGTAATTCTACTTTTAGTTTTTTTGAGGAAACTTCATACTGCTTTCTATAATGGTTGTACCAATTTACATGATCAACAGTGTGTAAGGGTTCCTTTTTCCCTATGTTCTTGACAATAATTGACATATTCTGGTGTTTGCTTTTTTTAAAAAAAAATAATAATCACTCCCACAGGTCTGAGGTGGTATCTCATTGTAGTGTTAGTACTTCCTTGATGATTAGTGATGTTGAGTATTTTATCATATAGCAGTTGACTATATATATGTCTTCTTTTAAGAAATATCAGTTCAGGCCCTTTGCCCATTTTAAAATCAGGATTTTTTTAATTGAATTGAGATTTTTATATATTTTTGATATAGTTTCTTATTAGATATATGGTTTGCAAATGTTTTTCCCCAATCCATGTATTATTTCTTCACTCTGTTAGTTGTTTCCTTTGCTTTGCAGAAGTTTTGTGTTTGACATAATCCTATTTGTCTATTTTTGATTTTGTTGTCTGTGTTTTTAGGGTCGTATTCAAAAACTAATTACCTAGATCAATGTCATAGGGCTTTTCCTCTATGTTTTTTAAAGTCAGACTCTGAATATATGCATCTTGAAATTTATATTGGTTTTCCTTTGCCAGGTGGTAATCTTATCAGAATTTAATAATTGCTATAATAGTGTATGATATGACACAATATAGTGATTGTTATACTTCTATTCACATTATTTTTGAAGGAAACATGTAAGATATTCTAAAGGCTAGTTCAGAATATTTGATTAAACTCCCTAAGTCAGACGATGACAAGAGCAAAATTTCTTTCATTTGCCATGGCAAGTAAAACTCTGTGGGACACTTCTTTCACAGATAGTACTGTGGCATGCAGCAGGTCTGGAGAGGAAAACAACCGTTTTTATTCAGCTGTTTTGAAAAATTTGAGCTTGTCATAAAGGGCAAAATTTATGGAAAATTTTCTATATTTGTAATTTATGGTTTGCCTTCTTGATAGAAGAGATACTTTAAAAATATCTCTTCATGTTTTTGATCAAGGTTTGTACTTCTTTAAAAAATCACAAATCCTGAACATTAGTTTACTCTGAATACTAATAACACAGGAAATTAAAGCAACACTTTTAGCCATTGAAAGAAAAGACTTGGTTATGATAGCTAGACCCTTCTCTTCCTTTGAGCCTACAGAACTGGTATGATCCATTCCAGAGAGAAGGTCATAGTATCATGTTTCCTAACTTACTCTAGCACAAAAATATTTTGCTTCATATAATTCTCTGAATATTTACTGATTTTATAAATGATCAGCAGTTGCAACTGCAGATGATTTAGAAGAAAAGCATGATATGACTTTGCCTTTAAGGAGCTTAAATTTTACTGAGGGTAGAGCACAGGAAATCAAAAGAAACTATTATTTAAGTTAATTTAATCAAATGTATTAATCAATAGTCTTGGCCTTCAAAGAAAGTGTAGATTAATGTGGGTTGTAGTAATTTTCAAAAATTGTCATGAAGGTTATAAAAAGGTTGACTGGAGTTGTATGTTGAAGAATGGATAGGGTTTATATGACGATAAGGACAAGGCCAGTGTTTTGGTGAGTACAGTCATGTTGATGGTATGTTCTCAGTAGTGTGATGAAAAACTTTAGCTGATAAAAAGACCTCTGGTTGGGTGTGGAACAGTGGTTCCCTGGATACAAAGAGACAGACTGAAATATAGAAAGAACTATGTAAGGATAACTACTCACAACGGAAATCCAATATAGAACTTTGAACTATAAAATAAGTTGATAAGAGAAATATTTAGGAAGTTTTCTAATATTATAGTTTAAATTAGAAGGACAAAGAATATGTATCAAAAAGGAAGGTCATTGCAGTTTTCCAGGATTGGAAAGATGAGGCTCTATGGTAGGAAAATGGCAGCAGAAATTAAACATTGTATTTCACATAGAATAACTTTTTGAGGTAGGTAAAACCTACACTCATTAAACAGATTAAAAACAAAACCAAAACAAGGTATTAAGAGGTTAGATTAGATTGCAAAGTCAATGAGCGTCCATATGTATTTGCCTCAAGTATTGAATATTTTTTAGTAAATAACGAAATCTCCAATGATTATTTAGGTAGAAGAAAAATATTATTTATAATTTTAGTTCGTCACTATTAACACTACTGCTCTTGTTTTCCCCAACCTTTTTTTTAAATTAATTTTCTCTCTTGATATGTAAGATTGTTTCTTCAATTTGATACTGAGCCCTATATAATGTGGAAGATAATTAGAATTCCTCAGAAATCACGAATACTAACAGCATATTTTCTTCAAAGGATTGTGTTAGAAATGAAATGATTTTAGAGCAACTACCACATTACATAGCACCCATTATTGTAGAGTATTATGGTTCAAATATGTCTGTTATATATATAAAATATATATAATATATGTTATATATTATATATTATGTGTGTTTTATATATATATATATAGAGAGAGAGAGAGAGAGTTGATATGGGTTTCATTCTAAATGTTTATTATATTTTTATCTCTGTTTCTGCCCTGACTTTCCACTTGCTCTTCTTTTGGCCTGGAATATCCTTTTTAACCTACACTTCAGGTCCTCTCTCCTTGACTAATTCTTGTTAATCCCTGAAGACTAAGGCAAGTTTTGTTTCTGTCACAAAAATTTTCCTAATCCCCTTAAATTGGATTAAAGCCACATACCTCAAGAGTGTCTTACACAAACTATTTTTTTTTCACTTTTTTTGGTACCAGTTATCATAATTATAGACTAAAAGAAACTATGCAGCTCATGCCTGTAATCCCAGCATTTTGGGAGGCCGAGGCGAGCAGATCATGTGAGGTCAGGCATTCAAGACCAGCCTAGGCACCATGGTGAAACTCTGTCTCTACCAAAATATGAAAAATTAGCTGGGCATGGTGGCCCATGCCTATGGTCTCAGCTACTCAAGAGACTGAGGTTGGAGGATCACTTGAGCCTGGGAGATGGTGGTTGTAGTAAGCTGAAATTGAGCCACTGCATTCCAACCTGGGTGACAAAGTGAGACCCAATCAATGATAGGCTAGATAAAGAAAATGTGGTGCATATACACCATGAAATGCAATGCAGCCATAAAAAGAATAAGATTATGTCCTTTTCAGGGTCATAAATGGAGCAGGAGGCATTATCGTTAGCAAACTAATTCAGAAACAGAAAATAAAATGCCACATGTTCTCACTTATAGGTGGGAGCTAAATGATGAGAACACATGGGCACATAGAGGGGATTAACACACACTGGGGTCTATCAGAGGGTGGAAGGTGGGAGGAGGGAAGGGATCAGGAAAAACAACTGAGTGCTAGGCTTATTACCTGGATGATGAAATAATCTGTACAGTAAACCCTCATAACACACGTTTACTTATGTAAAAAAAAATACATGTATTCCTGAAATTAAAATAAAAGTTTAAAAAAATGATACACTATGAGTTCCAAACTCCATAAGGGCAAGAACCATATATGTCTTTTCCCCCACTTCCTTCTCAGTTTCTAACATAGTACTTCCTCTTAGTATGGAAAAAGTATCTGTTGAGACTAATTCTCTGTTGTGCTCTTGGTAAGCTCCAGATGATCCTGGTGATAAGGGCATCCTTCTCTACGTTCTTACCGAGCATCCCTCCACTGGGTCCTGATGCAGAATTAGAGGCTTTGTTCTCTGTACCTCCATAACACTTCTACACAAGCTTTGTATTAATAAACACAGCATTTGGCAGGTTCTTTCTATATTTACAGGGCACCTTTTATGCCTGGGAAATCTGCCTTTTATCTTACAAAGAGTGGAAGCATCTGTCTCTTACCAGCTGAATAACTAAGGGCTCATTTCATAATCTCTCTGAGACTGTTTCTACAAGTCTAAAATTAAAAAAAAAAATAAGGCAATTTATAGGAAGATAGTGGGAATTAAGTCAAATTAAGTTAAATAAAGTGTGTGAATGTACAGCATATAGAACTTGGAATGTAGTAAGTTGTCAATATTTTTTATGTTTTTCTTTCCTTTTATTCCCTTATGCTTCTTTTCCTTCTTTTGACTTCCCTTCTTCTCTCCTTTTATTTCCTCATAGTTTGTGAACAATCAAAGTTAAGAACAATTACTAAATTTCCTTTTGTGTCACCAACACTAACCAAAGTAGCATAGTGGCTGAACTGTCATAGTCATTGAATGAAGATTTTAGAGTAAATCAATGATTGAATGAATGACAAAACAAACACCAAAAAGATAACTCACTTCTGCCCATTTTCTGAATCATAAAATCTATGTGCAGATATTTTGTAATCAAAATTGTTAAGAAGTTATCTGTTAACTCTAAATACTCCCTCATTATTTGCTTATTATATAAATAGGAATGCAATTATTATAATTTATTTTATTCAGGGTAAGAAAATTCTTATGAGACACAATAGACTAGGAAACAGACTTTTAAAGCATAATTGCAATTATTTTCAAGCTGTTTCTTCTTTCTTTCCTTCTTTATTGTTTAATTATAGCTTTCTTTTTTATTCTTTGCTTTTTATTTCTTTTTAAATATGATGTTAGCTAAATAATTTTTTCTAGATTCCTTTGATCAGGTTAAAGGTATTTTCCTCTATTAGTAGTTTGATGACAATTTTTATCAAAGGATTTTAAAATTTATCAAATTATTTTTGTGTATTTATTGATACAATCATGTAGTTATTCCTTATTCAGTTAATATGGCATAATACATTAACCGATTTTCAAATGTTAAAGCTAGTTTTTTATTCCTGAGATATATTCCTTTTGGCCATGGTGTGTAAATTATTTTATGTGTCACTGAATTTAGTTTCCCAATATTATCTTATGGATTTTTGCATGTAGGTTTATAAGAGACATTGGTCTATAGATTTTTTATGCATTCATTATCTGGCTTAAGTATCAAAGCAACATTAGCCAAATCAGATAATTTCCTCTATTATCTGCAATTCTTCATCTAATAATGGTATTTATTCCTTAAACATTTGATGGAATTTATCCGTGAAGAAAGCTGGGAATGAAATTTTATTTGTGAAAAGATGTTTACTTGTTAATTTCATTCATTTATGTTTAGAAGTCTTTAAGATTTTCTAATACTTCCTGAGTCAGTAGGATATTTTCTGTGTTTTTTTAGGCATATGTCCACTTTTTCAAAGTTGCATAATTTGTTGCCATAAAGTTTTTTTCAGCCTGGATGCAGTGGCTTATACTTGTAATCCCAGCACTTTGGGAGACCAAGGTGGGCAGATCACCTGAGGTGGGGCCTTGCCAACATGGTGAAACCCCATCTCTACTAAAAATACAAAAATTAACTGGGTGTGGTGGCACATGTCTATAATCACAGCTATTCAGGAGGCAGAGGTATGAGAATCGCTTGAACCTGGGAGGCAGAGGCCATAGTGAGCAGAGATCATGTCACTACACTCCAGCCTAGGCTACTGTATCAGTTTGTTTTCACACTGCTAATAAAGATATACACAAGACTGGGTAATTTATAAAGAGAAAGACATTTAATAGACTCACAGCTCCTCATGGCTGGAGAGGCCTCACAATCATGGTGGAGGGTGAAGGAGGAGCAAAGGCACCTCTGACATGAAAGCAGGCAAGACAGCGTGTGCAGGGGAACTATCTTTTATAAAACCATTAGATCTCATGAGACTTATTCACTATCATGAGAACATTACAGGAAAAAAACACCCCCATGATTCAATTACCACCAACTGGGTCCCTCCCATGGTATGTGGGAATTATGGGAGCTACAATTCAAGATGAGATTTGGATGGGGACACAGTCAAACCATATCATTTCACCCCGGCCCCTTCCAAATCTCATGTACTCACATTTCAAAACACAATATGCCTTCCCAACAGTCCTCCAAAATCTTAACTAATTTCAGCATTAACTCAAAAGTCTAGAGTCCAAAGTTTCATCTCAGAGAAAGCAAGTCCCTTCCACCTAGGAACCTGTAAAATCAAAAGCAAGTTAATTACTTCCCAAATGCAATGGGAATACAGGCATTGGGTAAATACACCCATTCCAAATGGGAGAAACTGGACAAAACAAAGGGACTACCAGCTCCATGCAAGTCTGAAATCTAGTGGGAGAGTCACATCTTAAAGCTCCAAAATGATCTCCTTTGACTCTAAGTCTCACATCCATGTCATGCTAATAATGCAAGAGATGTGTTCTCATGGTCTTGGACAGCTCTGCCCCTGACTCATAGACTATCTCATTTTTGCCTGATACTGTTTTTGTATCACAGGAATTTGAGCACACATACAGTTTCTATGAAGTACTGATCATGTTCCTTTGGCTTAGTGACATAGCTAAGCTGAAGTTAAAGCAGAGCAGGCTGTCATTAGTAAAACTGCCCAGATAACAAAAAATAATCATGGACCAAACATAATTTTCATAACAATAAAAGTTTAATGTTCAGATTGCTTTTAAGTTTTTCAATGATTTTTTTTTCAATCAGACACATTTTTGTGCTTCGAACATTTGTAAGATTTGCGGGACAAGAAATTGTGGCCTTTTTTAGAGCACAGGAAAATGACACACACAGAATTGTCTTACATAAAGTCACAGGAAAAGAAATGGTTGATCCACAACAAGAACTCAGTACTTTTAGAAATTTTCAACAATCAAAATTATAAAATTGATTGTTTGAGGCAAGCAATTTCAATCTCATTTACTAGAGTAGGAGCTCTTCAAATATCTGATAGGTGGTCGCCTAAAAAGGACAATAAAACAAATAAACTATTTGGGAGAACTTTAGATATAATCTATCAGAAAATGCTGAATGACTTGGAAAACAGCTCAGAGTCCTAAATCAATAGCAAACGTGAATGTTTTTTCATCCATCACCCAGTAATATCAGAGGTGACAACATGGTGAAGGCAACAGAATTCTGCACACTTTATGATGAGATTTGCTACTGCATTTTATGAGAGGTCTTTTGAATGAAAACTTTGTCACCATTTTTTAAACAATTCTTATTAATCTACACATTTCAAAAATATATTTGTGCAATTCTTCGAGCTTATTCTTCTTCAATCTCAAGACATAATGTTATCTCCCTTGGTGCTGGTTCCTGACAAATCTCCAGACAAACTTAGCTTTTAAAATCAATTGCACCTCATTCCTTTCTCAACATATCAGAACAAACATGATAAACAGAAGTGTTGTGCATCTTTGAAAGTGCAGAGTGTTATTTCAAATGTGCTGATTCAGCCAAAAGTCTTAAATTTATATTAATCACCACATAAGAGAGTAATTTCTTGACATGCTGTGTTCTTCAACTCAAGGGTTTTATCCTGGATGTCTGCACAATTCCTCTCTGGCAAATGAGCATTCAAAAAAGCACTTTAGGTAAAATGAAGCGATAATGAAACAGAATTTACTATTTCAGCCAAAATTTTCAACAGAATTAAAATGTAGAAATGAAATAGTTAATCAGAACGAAATTATGAGATTGGTTTTCCTTTGACAATTATGCAACTTTGATTAAGCTCAGGAATGGCCCCAATTTATCCTTCTCCCAGATCTGTCAGGCTAATCTGCTGGCCTGGAGCTGCTCCTTTCGCTGGGTTGGGCATGTTGCTTCTAGACAGTTACTACCAGTTATCTCTTTCCACCTGCAAGAGCCAGGTGAAGCACACACGGATTAGCCACTGTTTTCATCAGAAATCATTTAGAAAGCCTGGGCCTGGCCCAAAGAGTTGCTGCAGTTTTCATATTATTATAAAGGTACTTATGTACCCAGTAGTCATTCAGGAGCAGGTTGTTCAGTTTCCATGTAGTTGAGCAGTTCTGATTGAGTTTTTTAGTCCTGAGTTCTAGTTTGATTGCACTGTGGTCTGAGAAGACAGTTTGTTATAATTTCTGTTCTTTTACATTTGCTGTGGAGTGCTTTACTTCCAACTATGTGGTCAATTTTGGAATAAGTGTTATGTGGTGCTGAGAAGAATGTATATTCTGTTGATTTGGGGTGGAGAGTTCTGTAGATGTCTATTAGGTCCACTTAGTGCAAAGTTGAGTTCTATTCCTGGATATCCTTGTTAACTTTCTGTCTCGTTGATCTGTCTAATGTTGACAGTGGGGTGTTAAAGTCTCCCATTATTATTGTATGGGAGTCTAAGTCTCTTCGTAAGTATCTAAGGACTTGCTTTATGAATCTGGGTGCTCCTATATTGGGTGCATATATATTTAGGATAGTTAGTTCTTCCTGTTGAATTGATCCTTTTACCATTATGTAATGCCCTTTTTTGTCTCTTTTGGTCTTTGATTGTTTAAGTCTGTTTTATCAGAGACTAGGATTGCAACCCCTGCTTTTTTTGTTCTTCATTTGTTTGGTAGATCTTCCTCCATCCCTTTATTTTGAGCCTATGTGTGTCTCTGCATGTGAGATGGGGCTCCTGAATACAGCAAACTGATGGGTTTTGACTCTTTATCCAATTTGCCATTCTGTGTCTTTTAATTGGACCAATTAGTCCATTTACATTCCAGGTTAATATTGTTATGTGTGAACTTGATCCTGTCATTATGATATTAGCTGGTTATTTTGCTCGTTAGTTGATGCAGTTTCTTCCTAGTATCGATGGACTTTACATTGTGGCATGTTTTTGCAATGGCTGGTACCAGTTGTTCCTTTCCATGTTTAGTGCTTCCTTCAGGATCTCTTGTAGGGCAGGCCTGGTGGTGACAAAATCTCTAAGCATTTGCTTGTCTGTAAAGGATTTTATTCCTCCTTCACTTATGAAATTTAGTTTGGCTGGATATGAAATTCTGGGTTGAAAATACTTTTCTTTAGGAATGTTGAATATTGGCCCCCACTCTCTTCTGGCTTATAGAGTTTCTGCCAAGAGATCGGCTGTTAGTCTGATGGGCTTCCCTTTTATGGGTAACCCGACCTTTCTCTCTGGCTGCCTTTAACATTTTTTCCTTCATTTCAACTTTGGTGAATCTGACAATTATGTGTCTTGGAGTTGCTCTTCTCGAGGAGTATTTTTGTGGCGTTCTCTGTATTTCCTGAATTCAAATGTTGGCCTGCCTTACTAGGTTGGGGAAGTTCTCCTGGATGATATCCTGAAGAGTGTTTTCCAACTTGGTTCCATTTTCCCCATCACTTTGAGGCACACCAATCAGATGTAGATTTGATCTTTTCACATAATCCCATATTTCCTGGAGGCTTTGTTCATTTCTCTTTACTCTTTTTTCTCTACACTTCTCTTCTCGCTTCATTTCATTCATTTGCTCTTCAATCACTGATACTCTTTCTTCCAGTTGATCGAGTCAGTTCCTGAGGCTTGTGCATTTGTCACGTAGTTCTCGTGTCATGGTTTTCTTCTCTATCAGTTCGTTTATGGTCTTCTCTGCATTGATTATTCTAGTTATCCATTCATCCATTCTTTTTTCAAAGTTTTTAGTTTCTTTGTGCTGGGTACGTAGTTCCTCCTTTAGCTCTGAAAAGTTTGATCAACTGAAACTTTCATCTCTCATCTCATCAAAGTCATTCTCTGTCCAGCTTTGTTCCATTGCTGGTGATGAGCTGCGTTCCTTTGGAGAGGGAGATGCACTCTGATTTTTTGAATTTCCAGCTTTTCTGCACTGCTTTTTCCCCATCTTTGTGGTTTTATCTGCCTTTGGTCTTTGATGATGGTGACATACTGATGGGGTTTTGGTGTGGGTGTCCTTTCTGTTTATTAGTTTTCCTTCTAACAGTCAGGACCCTCAGCTGCAGGTCTGTTAAGAGTTTGTTTGAGGTCCACTCCAGACACTGTTTGGCTGGGTATCAGCAGCGAAGTCTGCAGAAGATAGAATATTACTGAACAGTGAGTGTTGCTGTGTGATTCTTGCTCTGGAAGCTTCGTCTCAGAGATGTACCCAACCATGTGAGGTGTGAGGTGTTGGTCTGCACCTAGTGGGGGATGTCTCCCAATTAGGCTACTCAGGGGTCAGGGACCCACTTGAGCAGGCAGTCTGTCTCAGATCTCAACCTCCATGCTGGGAGAACCACTGCTCTCTTCAAAGCTGTCAGACAGGGACATTTACATCTGCAGAGGTTTCCACTGCTTTCTGTTTAGATATGCCCTGTCCCCAGAGGTGGAGTCTACAGAGGCAGGCAGGCCTCCTTGAGCTGTGGTGGGGCTCCACCCAGTTCGAGCTTCCCAGCAGCTGTGTTTACCTACTTAAGCCTCAGCAATGGCGGGCACCCCTCCCACAGCCTTGCTGTTGCCTTGCAGTTAGATGTCAGACTGCTGTGCTAGCAATGAGGGAGGCTCCGTGGGCATTGGACCCTCCAGGCCAGGCGTGGGATATAATCTCCTGGTGTGCCATTTGCTAAGACCCTTGGTAAAGTGCAGTATTAGGGTGGGAGTTACCCAATTTTCCAGGTGTTGTGTGTCTCAGTTTCCCTTGGCTAGGAAAAGGAATTCCCTTCCCCCTTACACTTCCCAGGTGAGGCGATGCCTCGCCCTGCTTCAGCTCTTGCTGGTCAGGCGGCACCCGCTGACCAGCACTGACTGTCCAACAAGTCTCAGTGAGATTAACCCAGTACCTCAGTTGAAAATGCAGAAATCACCCATCTTCTGTGTCGCTCACACTGGGAGCTGGAGGCTGGAGCTCTTCCTATTCGGCCATCTGGTATGTTGTATCTTTGTTCTCATTGGTTTCAAAGAACATCTTTATTTCTGCCTTCAGTACGAAACAAAGGCAGAAATAAAGATGTTCTTTGAAACCAATGAGAACAAAGATACAACATAGCAGAATCTCTGGGACACATTTAAAGCAGTGTGTAGAGGGAAACTTATAGCACTAAATGCCCACAAGAGAAAGCAGGAAAGATCTAAAATTGATGCCCTAATATCACAATTAAAAAAACTAGATAAGCAAGAGCAAACACATTCAAAAGCTAGCAGAAGGCAAGAAATAACTAAGATCAGAGTAGAACTGAAGGAGATAGAGACACAAAATACCTTCCAAAAAATCAATGAATCCAGGAGCTGGTTTTTTGAAATGATCAACAAAATTGATAGACTGCTAGCAAGACTAGTAAAGAAAAAAGAGAGAAGAATCAAATAGATGCAATAAAAAATGATAAAGGGGATAATATCACTGACCCTAAAGATATACAAACTACCATCAGAGAATAGTATAAACACATCTAAGCAAATAAACTAGAAAACCTAGAAGAAATGGATAATTTCCTGGACACTTACACTCTCCCCAGACTAAACCAGGAAGAAGTTGAATCCCTGAATAGACCAATAGCAGGCTCTGAAATTGAGGCAATAATTAATAGCCTACGAACCAAAAAAAGTCCAGGACCAGACGGATTCACAGCCGAATTCTACCAGAGGTACAAGGAGGAACTGGTACCATTCTTTCTGAAACTATTCCAATCAATATAAAAAGAGGGAATCCTCCCTAACTCATTTTATGAGACCAACATCATCCTGATACCAAAGCCTGGGAGAGACACAACAAAAAAAGATAATTTTAGACCAATATCTCTGATGAACATTGATGCAAAAATCCTCAATAAAATACTGGCAAACCGGATCCAGCAGCACACCAAAAAGCTTATGCACCATGATCAAGTGGGCTTCATCCCTGGGATGCAAGGCTGGTTCAACACACGCAAATCAATAAACATAATCCAGCATATAAACAGAACCAAAGACAAAAACCACATGATTATCTTAATAGACGCAGAAAAGGCCTTTAACAAAATTCAACAGCCTTCATGCTAAAAACTCTCAATAAATTCGGTATTGATGGAACGTATCTCAAAATGGTAAGAGCTATTTATGGCAAGCCCACAGCTGATATAACACTGAATGGGCAAAAACTTGAAACATTCCCTTTGAAAACTGGCACAAGACAGGGATACCTTCTCCCACCACTCCTATTCAACATAGTGTTGGAAGTTCTGGCTAGAGCAATCAGGCAAGAGAAAGAAATAAAGGGTATTCAGTTAGGAAAAGTAGAAGTCAAATTGTCCCTGTTTGCAGATGACAAGATTGTATATTTAGAAAACCCCATTGTCTCAGCCCAAAATCTCCTTAAGCTGATAAGCAACTTCGGCAAAGTCTCAGGATACAAAATCAATGTGCAAAAATCACAGGCATTCTTATACACCAATAACAGACAAACAGAGAGCCAAATCATGAATGAACTCCCATTCACAATAGCTTCAAAGAGAATAAAATACCTAGGAATCCAATTTATAAGGGATGTAAATGACCTCTTCAAGGAGAACTACAAACTACTGCTCAGTGAAATAAAAGAGGACACAAACAAATGGAAGAACATACCATGCTCATGGATAGGAAGAATCAATATTGTGAAAATGGCCATACTGCCCAAGGTAATTTATAAATTCAATGCCATCCCCATTAAGCCACAAATGACTTTCTTCACAGAATTGGAAAAAAGAACTACTTTAAAATTCATATGGAACCAAAAAAGACCCCGCATTGCCAAGACAATCCTAAGTCAAAAGAACAAAGCTGGAGGCATCACGCTACCTGACTTCAAACTATACTACAAGGCTACAGTAACCAAAACAGCACGGTACTGCTACCAAAACAGAGACCAATGGAACAAAACAGAGCCCTCAGAAATAATACCACACATCTACAGCCGTCTGATCTTTGACAAACCTGACAAAAACAAGAAATGGGGAAAGGATTCTGTATTTAATAAATGGTGCTGGGAAAAATGGCTAGCCATAAGTAGAAAGCTGAAACTGGATCCTTTCCTTACTCCTCATACGAAAATTAATTCAAGATGAATTAGAGACTTAAATGTTAGACCTAAAACCATAAAAACTCTAGAACAAAACCTAGGTAATACCATTCAGGACACAGGCATGGGCAAGGACTTCATGTCTAAAACACCAAAAGCAATGGCAACAAAAGCCAAAATTGACAAATGGGATCTAATTAAACTAAAGAGCTTCTGCACAGCAAAAGAAACTACCATCAGAGTGAACAGGCAACCTACAGAATAGGAGAAATTTTTGCAGTCTACTCATCTGACAAAGGACTAATATGTGGAACCTACAAAGAACTCAAACAAATTTACAAGAAAAAAACAAACAACCCCATCGAAAAGTGGGCAAAGGATATGAACAGACATTTCTCAAAAGAAGACATTCATACAGCCAACAGACACATGAAAAAATGCTCATCATCACTGGCCATCAGAGAAATGCAAATCAAAACCACAATGAGATACCATCTCACACCAGTTAGAATGACAATCATTAAAAAGTCAGGAAACAACAGGTGCTGGAGAGGATGTGGAGAAATAGGAACACTTTTACACTGTTGGTGGGACTGTAAACTAGTTCAACCATTGTGGAAGACAGTCTGGCGATTCCTCAAGGATCTAGAACTAGAAATACCATTTGACCCAGCCATTCCATTACTGGGTATATACCCAAAGGATTATAAATCATGCTGCTATAAAGACACATGCACATATATGTTTATTGCGGCACTATTAGCAATAGCAAAGACTTGGAATCAACCCAAATGTCCATCCGTGACAGACTGGGTTAAGAAAATGTGGCACATATACACCATGGAATACTATGCAGCCATGAAAAGGATGAGTTCATGTCCTTTGTAGGGACATGGATGCAGATAGAAACCATCATTCTCAGCAAACAATTGCAAGAACAGAAAACCAAACAGCACATGTTCTCACTCATAGGTGGGAATTGAATAATGAGATCGCTTGGACACAAGAAGGGGAACATCACACACCGGGTCCTATTGTGGGGAGGGTGAAGGGAGGAGGGATAGCATTAGGAGATACACCTAATGTAAATGACGAGTTAATGGGTGTAGCACACCAACATGGCACATGTATACATATGTAACAAACCTGCATGTTGTGCACATGTACCCTAGAACTTGAAGTATAATAATAATTAAAAAAACAAAAAGGTACTTATTGTTTTCCTCTGGTCTCTTTTCCCCGTGTCCTTCTTGGCTATTGCCTGCTGCCTTGCACTTTTGAACTCTTTTGAATATATGCTCTTTGCAAAATATGTTCCTGCTTTTCCTCATGATGAATCATATGCCCTTCTCTGCACTTTGGCATTTCCCTCTTTGTATTGTTGTCCGTCTGCCTAATTCCTGTCTTTCTCAGTGGGAGTTTTCCAGATACATAAATCTGAATATTGTTTCTCACTTTCTAATCATCATTATTGTTTATAGGGGCTCTGTTTGTGTCTGTAACAGATATACTAACTACTTTTGCCTATTAGTTAAAGGATAAAGGAAGTTAAAGCATCTGGCCACTGGTCCACTCATCCCTCTGCCTGTTGGGTGGGGTGTAAAGTTTGAGGTAGTCATTTGTATGGGGAATAAGCAGGTCATCTGGGCTACCATTCTTGTTAACTTGACCTCTGGGTAAATAGACTAATGATGTTTGCCCAGGAGGAAGAGACTTCATCTCTTAAATATTCTTAGCTCGATGTCCTCAGCTAAGGACTACTCAGGTCTACCAGCATGGCTCTTGGAAAACATCACATAGGTAATATAACTCTCTGGACTATAAAACAGTGATGTGTAATACTTGACAAGCTAGACTTCTGTGAGGTAATCCTGTGCACCTCACTGAAACACCTCATGGATTCTGGACCAGAGAAGCTTATCTAACCCAAGAAGAACCGTGGGAGCAGCCCTTGGCATCTCTCTACCTTGTCTGAGTCTTTTTATTGCCTGTGTCCTTGACATTATTTAGTAAAGCTTTATACTAATTAAGAACTCTGTTCTATGTGAATCTGAACTCTGTTCTGTGTGAATCTAACAATGTCGTTTTGTGAATGAGCTCAAGATTTTTTGGCTTTAGTGTGAGATTGCTTGGATTTGAATCCTTTTTTCCCCAATGTTTACCTGTGGGCTCTGGGCAAGTTACCTCACCTCCCAATGATTCATGTTTCTACCCATGAGAATAAGGTTAGGAATAGAATAGGTTAGGTTTCTATTTTGAATAATGCATATAAAACACACAACAGTATCTAACGCTAAACTTTGAAGTTAATGTTAGATATTAAGATTCTGTTCAATATCTGGGCCACAATAATAGCAGACATTTATCATGTATTGAGTGTTTACCAGATATTGAGATAAGCACTTTAAAATAATTGCTCTCCTCAAATTTTCAGTCAGCGCTATGAGCAATGAGAAGAATTTCCACAAATGTAGAAGAGCCTGAGTTTTCACTTTATTCTTAAAGCATATATCTGATCTGTGTAAGGCATAATTACATGTATGTCCATTACCCCCAGATTGAACATCTACAGGCCCTTGATACTCAAAATGCTATCTGAATCATTGGCATCACCTAGAAGCTTGTTAGAAAAGAAGACTTTCTGTCAAAAAAAAAAAAAAAAATGCTGATTAAGAATCTGTATTTTTAACAAGACCCACCCCCCATCCCAGGATGATTTATTTGCTTGTTAAAATTTAAAAATTCAATTTTAGTCAGTTTTAGGTGTTTCTTTCCCATGCCATTTAATCAAAAGCAGCCATGATTTCTTAATTAATCTATTTTTAATAGCTACATATTCTCATTGAACTTTGCGGTTTAATCTTCAGCTACAACTTGGGAGCAATTTCACGAGTGTTCAGCACAGGTACTGAGGAAGGAGGAATGTGAGAGGGAAAATAAAGGTGAAGCATTCAGCAGAGGAAATGTTCCTTAATTGAGCTGAGTTTCTCTCCTAATAGATCTACCATTCAATCTGCATTAAAAAGGGGACCACAGACAATCACATAAAACTTAAGTTCTTAAGTTCTTGAGTAGATTTAAACAGAAATAAATCTTATATTTTCACAGTCTATATTTTCTTTTCCTGGAGTATCTGCAAATTAAGATCAGATATGCATCATGGGTATTTGCCAATTATTCAAATCACTGATTTTAGGAATCTTTTGAAAGTAATTTATCTCAAATTTTGATCCACTATTTTCCTTGTTCAATTCTATGATTTGTAAAATATTGGCAAAAAGTTTATTATATACTTTTTAGGGATCATATTTGGTTAGAAGAAATTGTGCTACTTAGTTACCCTATTGATTAGGAGAATAGCAGAAATAACAATAACTTTTTGTTTCATAATAATCTTAAACTTCCAAGAATACTACATAAATCACTGAATCAATGAAGATGATCATATTAAGCAATGCACTACTATTTTTTAAAACAATTAGCATAATGTGGGAAAATATTTAAAAAGTAAATTAAGGAGAAAAAATTGTTTGATAATCCTCAACTCGTAAGAAAAATAAGCAGAAGCCAATCTTAATTCTCAGTCTGCCCTGGAACATTCAAAACATAGATCACTTTAGGGCTGTAAAAATAAATGAAAATAACTCCCAAAAGAACAAAAAGAGCCTTGTTTTTTGAACTTGTCATAGGATGGGTGTCAGAAAGGATCATTTGCATTTGTCAGAGACTCAGGCAACTGAGGGAGTGACAAAGTGTCATAGTGAAAAAAATGAAAGCCTTCAGATATGTTTGGTATGCTCTGATTGAAGATTGTTGGCATTTGGTACTTGGAAGTGGGCAAATTACAATCGCATCTTATATAAGTAGTTTGGAGAGCTTATTTATTTAGTTTCTGAGTTGGTAGCAGAGGCAAAAATTAGGAAAGCTGGAAGTAATCAACTAAATCCTAATTGCTCTGGCCAACTGCTGCAGAGGTTTGGCTTCCTGGACTGGTTGCTGTAGAGGCTGTAGGTCAGAGTTTCAGTTTCATTTATGGTCTGGCCATTGTCTGAATATTCCACATCTCAGAGCAGAATCCAAATTGTTGACATAAAATATTTGAAAACTTAGAACCTGCTATAATTATGATTTTTTTAAAGCAGTCTAATGCTGCAAAAGAGTTATAGGCCAATATTCTCAAATAGTAAGTTATTTAGAAAATGATACATATCAGCATTTGAATATTTGCATTTGTGCTAAGTAAAATGCTGCTCACCAGAATATCAAGAGCTATAACAAGCCAGCCCCTATTCTTGAGGTAATTTGGCAACTTTTATATTTTATCTCTATTGGACCTGAGAAGAAAGCTGTAGCTGGTGTTTTGGAGAGGAAATTCAAAAAAGATTGGAAGTGATAACTGCAATTTACAGTAATCGCTGGTAAGGCTAGGAGCCATCAATGCAACCTTCATAGTAGGTAAAGGACAGTGGAGTGAGATAGATTTGTAGCACCATAGAAAGCCCAGGTCATAACCTGTGGCACTAACTTGATAAATGAAGTAGTGAAGTCATTTTAACCAACATTTGAGCATTTACATTGTTCCAAGCATGGTGTCATGGGTTGTTGATTTTAAAAAATGAGATAGAGGTCAGTCTTCATAGAAATTGATGAAAAGAGAAAATATTTAGACACTTTGAGACAGATGCGAAAATCCACTATTTAAATATGACAGTGTTTTTTTTAGGAATGGATTGCGACAGTTAAAACCATGTTTTTATCAGTTGATGGGCCAGGGTGCAACTTTAGAATGGTAGTAAATTCATGCTTTTTATACATAATATATGTCTTGTTTACCTGCTCTTATGAATGTCAGATACATGTATGCTATTAGAAAACAAACACTTGATCAAAGTAACTTTCTAACTTCCTTCTATAGTTCATATCAAATTTTAATGTATTAATTAAAAATTACAACACTTTTATGTACACAGTGAATTGTGTACATAAAGTCAATGAAAAAAATTCATAGTTAATCCACTGTTATTAGAATTAAGAGTTTGGTACTTAAAGATAAATGGCACTGGAAACCAAGCTATTTAGTTTATACTCTTAGTTACTAATGAAACTCAGTAAAGAATATTAACATTTTACTAGATTTCTGAAAGCTGTTCTGAGGTCCTGCAATTTTTCACTGGTTCTCACTTTAGGATTCTGAATTAAATGTTCCAAAAGCCTTTTTCAAGTTCTTTCTTGGCTTCAAGTTTCTATTTATTACATTATGTGCCCATATAGATAGTTAATGAACCTGGCAAAGCTAAACATGATTTTCTGCACATTGGACAAGCTTAAAGGTGTGCTTGAAATAAATGGGCATGTTGAAGAAGAATAAGTGTCACAAAGTAGAATTGGACCAAAAATAGGATACAGATGGTTTTGAAACCTTCCAGGAGTTTTGTGCTGGTGTGGCAGGCTGCTTTAAATTTATACTCTGTCAATATTTTTAGAGTTTACTTTCTTTTACTTGTAATTTGCTTTTGTTAATATTTCATGTTAGTGATTTATTTGAAAATATAACTCTCTGAGAACCAGGAGTTGAGAATGAATTCCTTCCTGACCCTAAACAAATTTAATGTAGCTCACTCTTCTCTCTGAGCACTTGGAAACCTCACCTAAAAATGTCTCTATCAAAGACCCTTTATACCCTCTAGTCTGCTCCTCACATCTATGACAGCTTTTCTCTTTTCCTCACTTTCTTGAATTATCTCTTGATTCGTTATTCAGTGTGATCCTCACCTACCTTCAAACCTGTCAAAGACATGCATATTTTCCTAAAGCATTCTGGAAAGCATCTCCCATTCTGTTCCTAAAGTTAGTTTTAGAGGTAACTGCAACCCACCCCTATCCCCAGTAAGTTGTCTGTCCAAATGACACATCCTGCCTCCAACACACAAGCAGTACTATCATCTAACTGAACGTTCTTCCTAATTTTTAAGGGTATTCAATTTTATTCGAATCCATGCAGCTACTACAAGCTCCCTTCATTACAGATTTTCTTACAGGGTGTGAATTTGGAAATTATATTTAGAATATTGAAAGTAAACATGTCTATTTGGTTCTCACCTAAAAGATGCTAGTAATTAAAAATAAAATTATAGGAATTCTGCTTTTTAGGCAAATTTGAAAGACATAAATTTTATACATTTAAAACTCTATTTTTTAAAATTATAGGTACATTGTGTGTGTGTGTGTATGTGTGTGTGTGTATATATATATGGTGTATGAGATGTTTTGATACAGGTAAGCAATGTGAAATAAGCGCTTCATGGAGAGTAGAGTATCCATCCCCTCAACAATTTACCCTTTGAGTTACAAACAATCTAATTACATTCTGTAAGTTATTTTAAAATATACAATTAAGTTATTACTGACTATAGTCACTCTATTGTGCTGCCATATAGTAGGACTTATTTATTCTTTCTATATTTTATACCCATCAACCATCCCCACTTCCATCTACACACCCACCCATAACCCTTCCCTACTTTTGGTAACTATCCGTCTAGTCTCTGCATACATGAATTCAAATGCTTTGATTTTTACATCCCCAAAATAAGTGGGAACATGTGATATTTATCTTTCTGTATCTGACTTATTTTACTTATCATAATGATCTCAAGTTCCATTCATGTTGTTGCAAATGACTGGATCTCATTCTTTTCAGTAGCTGAATAGTACTCCATTGTGTGTATTTTCCACATTTTTCTTCATCCATTCATCTGTTGATGAACACTTAGGTTGTTTCCAAATCTTAGCTATTGTAAACAGGGCTGCAACAAACACAGGAGTGCAGGTATCTTTTTGATATACTTATTTCCTTTCTTTTGGGTATATAACCCAGCAGTGGGACTACTAGATCATATAATAGCTTAAGTTTTAGCTTTTTGAGGAACTTCCAAACTTTTATCCATACTGCTTGCACTCACTTACTTGCGCATCAACAGGGTACAAGGGTTTCTTCTTCTTCACATCCTCACCAGCATTTGTCATTGCCTGTCTTTTGGATATGAGCCATTTTAACTGAAGTGAGATGACGTCTCATTGCAATTTTGATTTTCATTTCTCTGATGATCAATGAGTTTTCAATGATGTTGGGCACCTTTTCATATGCCTATTTGCCATTTGTATGTCTTCTTTTAAGAAATGTCTAGTCAAATCTTTTGCCCATTTTGAAGTGGATTATTAGATCTTTTTCCTATGGAGTTGTTTGAGCTCCTTATATATTCTGGTTATTAATCCTTTATCAAATGGATACATATTGCGGGATCTGGCCAGCAGCCCGCAATACAACGGGGCTCTCTCGTTGTTCCCAGGCGAATTGGCAGGTCGAGAAATAATAGACACACACAAGATAGTGAAAGTTGGGTCCAGGGGAGTCACTGCCTTCTGGTCCCGTGGTGCCAACAATGCACTGGATATACCAGCATTTATTATTAAGTTTAGTGAGGACAGGGGTACGTTAGTGAGGGGTTTAGGGTCATTTGATTATGAGGTGAGATGGTCACATGGGGATAAAGTAATTCTTTAACATAACATCTGTATGCAGAAGTGCAGTATACAGAGGTAATAATTTACGATATAGTGTGTGCTTCAGTAATTTCTAACAGAGCCTTAAAACAGAAACACAGTCTTTCCATAACCTATGATTAGCAAGATATTAATCAGCAGTAACAGTGGCAGCAAAAGCTGGTTACAAACAATCCATAGAAACAGGACATGAAGCTAGACAACCGGTTAGACCAGAAATTCTCAGAAGGGAGTATGCCTTAACCCTAAAGAGACCTAGAAGAGCCGTGGCAAGATGAGGGCATTTATAGCCCTATCTTATCCATATGGACAGGCACCCCTCATGCGTCCATTTATAGGCTCTCCACAAGGGTTGCATTCCATTCGCAGAGCTATGAACATCTGCTTTTCTGGGATAGGAATCTTGGTAATGTGAAACCTCCCTGACTGCGCGTCCATTCATAGGCTCTCTGCAGGAGGAAGCGCATCACACGCTGTTGGCTCATTCTGGCAGTCCAACCTGTCATTGTCTTTACACAATCCTTCATGCAATTTTGTATTTACAATAATCAGGAGCATTTCATCTTTTATTCCATAGCAATAGTTTTGGGGGGTCTCCCTACAGATACCTTGTAAATATTTTCTCTCATTCTGGGGGTTGTCTCTTTACTTTTTTATTGTATCCTTTACTGTGCAGAAGCATTTTATCTTGATGTGATCCCGTTTGTCCATTTTTGCTTTGGTTGCCAGTGCTGGTGGGTTATTCCTCAAGAAGTCCTTGTCCAGACCAATGTCCTGGAGATATCTCCAAATATTTTCTTGTAGTAGTTTTATAGTTTGGGGTCTTAGATTTAAGTCTTTAATCCATTTTAATTTTTTTTTTTTTTTTTGTATATGGTAAGAGAGAGAGGTCTGGTTTCATTCTTCTGCACATATATATCCAATTTCCCCATACTATTTATTGAAGAGACTATCTTTTCCCCAATGTATGTTCTTGGCACCTTTATCAAAAATTAGTTCACTGTGGGTATGTGAATTTGTTTCTGGGTTTTCTATTCTGTTCCACTGGTCTGTGTGTCTGTTTTATGCCAGTACCATGCTGTTTCGGTTACTATAGCTCTGCAGTATAATGTTAAGTCAGGTCATTTGACTCTTCTAGTTGTGTTCTTTTTGCTTAGGATAGCTTTGGCTATTCTGGGTCTTTTGTGGTTTCATATAAATTTTAGGATTTTTTTTTCTGTTGCTGTGAAGAATGTCATTGATGTTTTGATAGGTATTGCTTTGAATCTGTAGGTTTCCTTGAGTAGTATGGATATTTTAACAATAATGATACTTCTAATATATAAGCAAGCATTTTTTTTTTCATTTTTTGATGTCCTTTTCAATCTCCTTCATCAGTGTTTTATAGTTTTCATTATAGAGCAATTTTACTCCTTTGATTAATTTCCAGGTATTTAATTGTATGTGTGGTTATTGTAAATGAAATTACTTTATTTCTTTTTCACTGTTGGCATATAGAAATGCTGTTGATTTTTGTATGCCATTTTTGTGTCCTGCAACTTTACTCAATTTGTTTTATCAGTTCTAATAGTTTTCTTGTGGAGCCCAGGTTTTTCCAAGTATATGATCATATCATCAGCAAACATGGATAATTTGACTTCTTTTTCAATTTGTATATCTTTTATATCTTTCTCTTGTCTGGTTGCTCTAACTCAGACTTTCAGCACTATTTTGAATAACAGTGGTGATAGTCAATATCCTTGTAGTGTTCCAGATCCTAGAGGAAAGACTTTCAGTTTTTGTTCATTTAGTATGATACCAGCTGTGGGTCTGTCATATATTTATGTTTTATATTTGTTATGTTGGGGTATGTTCCTTCTATCTCCAGTTTTCTCAGGATTTTTGTTATGAGGCAATAATGAATTTTATCAAATGATTTTTCAGCATCAATTGAAATGATTCTTCATGTTTTTATTATTCATTCTGTTGGTAGGAGGCATCACATTGATTGATTTGCATATGTTGAACTATTCTTGCATTCCAGAGATAAATTCTACTGGGTCATAATGAATAATCTTTCTAATGTATCATTAAATTTTGTTTTCTAATTCTTTGTTGAAGATTTTTACATCAATATTCACCAAAGATATTGATATTGACCAACAGTTTTCTTTTTTTTTTTTAATATCTCCTTGACTGGTTTGGCATCAGTATAATACTGGCTTTGTAGAATAAGTTTGGAAGTATTCCCTCCTCCTCTACTTTTTCTGAGAATTTCGAGTAGGATTTGTATTAGTTCTTTAAACATTTGATAGAATTCAACAGTGAAGTCATTGGGTCCTGGACTTTTCTTTACTAGGAGAGTTTTTATTAAGCTTTGATCTCATTACTTGTCATTAGCCCGTTCGGGTTTTGGATTTCTTTCTGGCTCATTCTTGGTAGATTGTATGTATCTAGAATTTTTTTCATTTCTTCTATTGGCCTATAGTTGCTCATAGTAACCACCAATTATCCTTTGAACTTCTGCAGTATCAGTTATAATGTCTCCTTTTCCATTTTTGATTTTATTTATTTATATCTTCTCTCTCTTTTTATCTCAGTCAGTCTAAAAGTTTGTCAATATTGACTTTTCAAAAACTGAATTTTGTTTTATTAGTCTTTTGTATTTTCATTTCAATTTCATTTATTTTGGCTCTGATCTATATTTTTTTCTACTAATATTGAGGTTGGTTTGCTCTTGTTTTTCTAGTTCTTTATGATGCATTGTTAGATTGTTTATTTGAAGTTTTTCTGTTTTTTATGTAGGCACTTAAAGTTATAAAATTCCCTCTGAGTATAGTTTTTGCTGTATCTGATAGGTGCTGGTATGTTTCGTTTCCATCATCATTTGTTTCAATAAATTTTTCAATTTCCTTTTTAATTTCTTCATTGACTCACTGGTAATTAAGGATCATATTGTTAATTTCCATGTTTTTGTATAGTTTCCAAAATTATTTTCATTATTAATTTATAGTTTTATTCTATTGCATTCAGAGAATGTGCTTGATATTGTATACTTTTTTTAATGTTTTAAGATGTGTTTTGTGACCTAACATGTGTTCTATCCTTGAGAATGATTCATATGCTGAGGAAAAGAATGTATAATCTGTAGGTTTGGATGCAATATTTTGTAAATATGTATTAGATCCATTTGGTTTATAATGCAGATTAAGTCTGATTTTCTTTGTTGATTTTCTGTCTGGAAGATCTGTTCAGTGCTGAAAGTGAGGTGTTGAAGTGTCCAACCATTATTGTATAGAAACCTCTCTCTCTCTAGCTCTAATAATAGTTTCTTTATATATTTGGATGCTCCAGTGTTGAGTGCATATATATTTAAAATTGTTATATTCTCTTGCTGAACTGATCCCTTTATCATTATATAGTGATCTTCTTTGTCTTGAAATCTATTTTGTCTGATATGAGCATATCAACTCCTGCTTTTCTTTGCTTTTCATTGTCATAGAATTCCTTTTTCCATTCCTTTATTTTCAGTCTGTGTGTGTCTTTATAGGTGAAGTGTGTTTCTTGTAGGCAAAAGATCAATGAGTCTTATTTTATTATCTATCTGGCCAGTCTATGTGTTTTAACTAGAGAATTTAGTCCATTTACTTTCAGTGTTATTATTAGTAAGTAAGGAGTTACTCCTGCCTTTTAAATTTTATTTTCTGATCTTTTTGTAGTTTTCTCTTCATTGGTTTTTCCTTCCTGTCTTCCTCTAGTGAAGATGATTATCTCTGGTGATATTATTTAGTTTCTTGCTTTTTATGTTTTGTGTATCTGTTGCAGGTTTTTTGGTTTGAGGTTACAAGGAGGCTTGCACACACTATCTTAAAACCCATTATTTCAACCTAATAATAATTTAACACTACTTGCATAAACACACAAACTAGCCAAAAAAAAAAAAAAAAAAAAACAAACTAATAAAAACTCTATGACTTAATCTTGTCTCCTGCTTTTTAACTATTTGTTATTTCTGTTTATCTTGTTGTATTGACTATGCCTTAAAAAGTAGTTGTAGTTAATTTTTTAACCTTTCTATTTAGGGTAAGAGTAGATTACACACCACACAGTTATGGTGTTTTATTTCTGTGTTTTTCTGTGCTCTTACTATTACCAATGAGTTTTGTAACCTTAGGTGATTATTTAATGCTCATTAATATCCTTTTCTCTCTGATTGAAATCCTTTAGGATTTCTTATAGGACAGAGACTGCAATGATGAAGTCTCTCAGCTTTTGTTGTCTGGGAAAGTCTTTATTTCTCCTTCATGTTTGAAGGATATTTCCACCAGATAAACTATTCTGGGGTCAAAGTGTTTTTTATCCTTTGAAATTTAAATATATCACATGGCTGTCTCCTGGTGTATACGGTTTCCACTGAATAGCCACTGCCAGACATATTGGAATTCCATTGTATGTTATTTATTTCTTTTCTCTTTCTGCTTTTAGGATTCTTTCTTTATCCTGGACCTTTGGGAATTTGATTATTCAATGCCTTGAGGTAAAATCTGCTTAGTGTTCTCTAAACTTCTTATACTTGGATATTTATATCTTTCTCTAGGTTTGGGAAGTTCTGTGTTATTATTTTTTTAATAAACGTTCTACTCCTATCTATTTCTCTACCTCATCTTTAAACTCAATAACTTTTAGATTTGCTCTTTTGAGACTATTTTCTAGATTCTGTAGGTATGCTTCCTTTTTAAAAAATCTTTTTTTTCCTCCTCTGACGGTGTATTTTCACATAGCCTGTCTTCAAGCTCACTCATTCTGTCTTCTGCTTCATTTATTCTGCCATTAAAGGACTCATGCATTTTTAGTATGCTAGTTGCATTTTCTAGCTCCAAAATTTCTACTTGATTTTTCTTATTTTAACCTTTTTGTTAATGTTTCTGATAGAATTTTGAATTCCTTTTCTGTGTTATCTTAAATTTCTTTGTGTTTCATCACCACAGCTATTTTGAATTCTTTCTCTAAAAAGTCACGTATCTCTGTGTCTTAGAATTGTTCCCTGGTGGCTTATTTTATTTGGCGAGGTCATGTTTTCCTAGATGGTGTTGATGACACTAGATGTCTTTTGGTGTCTAGGCATAGAAGAGCAAGGTATTTGTTGTAATCTTCACTGTCTAGGCTTATTTGTAGCCTTTCTTTTTGGGAAGGCTTTTCAGATATTGGAATGGAGTTGGGTGTTGTAATCTAAGGTGTATCTGCTTTAGTGGGCACCCCAAGCCCAGTAACACTGTGGTTGTTGCAGATTCATAAAGATACCTAACCTTGATGATATTGGACAAGATCTGAGAGAGTTTTCTGGATTATCAAGCAGAGTCTCTGGCTCCCTTCCTTTACTTTCTAACAAAGATACAGACTCTCTTTCTCCATTCTGAGCCACCTAAATCTGAGGGTGGAGTGACACAAGTGGCCCTGTGGCCACCAACAGTATAACCGCACTGAGTCAGATCTGAAGCCAGATTATCACTGGGTCTCAACCAAGGCCTGCTCTAGCTACTCCCTGGCTACTGTCTGTAGTTGCTCAAGGCCTTGGGGCTCTACAATTAGCAGGTGGCAAAAGCCAGTCAGGTCTGTGTCATTCCCTTTAGGATGGCAAGGTCCCCAAATCCCTACGTGGATTCAGAAGTGCTATCTGGGAGTCAGGGACTAAAGTCAAAATCCTTAGAAATCAATCTGGTGTTCTGATATATACTGGCTGAGCTGGCACTCAAACCACACAACACAGTATTTCCTACTTTTCCGTCCCCTTTCCAAAGGCAAAGGAGCCTTACTCCATAGCCATCAAGATGCCAGGTCAAGAGGAATACTGCCAGACTACAACTGATCTCCCTTTAAATCCCAAGGTCTTTTAAGTCAGCTTGTGGTGAATACTCTTTGGCCTTGGACTCACCCTTCAGAGCATTATGCTCCTCTCTGGCCCAGGGCAGGTCCAGAAATGCCTTCCAAGAGTGAAGTCCTATAATCAGAGATCTCAAGAGCCGGCTTGGTGCTGTACTCCTTTGTGGCCGTACTGGTTCCTAAGGTGCACGACAGAGTCCCCTTTCCTTTCTCCTCTCCTTTTCCCAAACAAAAGGAGTTTTACCTCATAGCCATGATAGCTGCTTATGCACTGAGTCTCACCTGAAGCCAGTAAATCTCAGAGGCTCACCAAGGTCCTTGATATAGTACCTGGGTATCGCTGCTGGTTATTCATGGCCCAGGGGCTCTTCAGTTAGCAGGTGATGAACGCTGACAGGATTGGGTCCTTTCCTTCAAGGTAGCACATTTCCTTCTGGCCCAGGGTATACCTAGAATTTGAGATCTAGGGTATGGAACAGGGGCTTCATGAACTCTGACAGGTGTCCTATCCTGCTGTGGCTGGGCTGGTATCCTACATGCAAAACAAAGTTCTCCCCAGTCTTCCCTCTCCTCTCCTCAAACAGAAGGAAGGCATCTGTTTGTTTTTTGAAGCCATGAGCTATGCAGCCTGGGGTTAGGGGAGGGTTGATTCCAGCACTCTCTTTGCTACCCCAGCTGGTGTCTCAATATGTCACATGTGCCCCACCACCATCCCCAAGTCCACTGTCTCTGGGCCTAATTCAGCACTAGAACTCATCTAAGAGTTGCAGTTCTTATGGCTTAGACTTCCTTTTAAATTTACTTGGAGACACAGAGCACTGTAGCCTGTTGTGGTGAGGTTTTGGAGAACAAAAGTTCTGAACCCTGGGATTGGCGATTCCCCTCTGGCTAGGGCTGGTTTAAATGCACCCTCCATCAACAGGCAACAGCTGAGTTTGGTCTGGTTTTCCCTTCTGCTCTAACAGGCCAGCACTGAGATCAGTGCCTCACAATTCTCATGTTCTTCCTCTCTCAGTCCTCAGAGACCCATTCTTCACCATCCTGCTGCTGCAGTGGGTGGGGGAGGATTGGCGTCTGTGATTCAGGACTCTTATTTTATCTCTTCAATGCTTCTTTCAGCAATATGAAGTTAAAACCAGGTACTATGAGGGCTCACCTGATTTTTGATTCTTCTGACGGTGTTTTTGTTTTTTTCCTGTTTAGTTATTAATTTGGTGTCCCTTAAGGAGGTAGAAGGGATAATCAGTAGAGCCTTCTATTCTGCTGTCTTGCTCCATCCCCAAGACAAATTTTAAAGATAAAATCAGTGACATTCTCAATAGACTGAAACTTGCATCCTTTAACTTTTGGGGGAAAATGCTCCATATCAAATATACTCCTGGCTGTGAAGTAAAAATGATATAGTACTTTAGGAGTTTTTATATGTTTCCTGTGAGAAAAAGACAGACTAGCCGAGAGAGTGACTTTATTTTTCTTTATAGACTAGTTTTTAAATAACAACTGGAGAATTATACTATTAGTCAAAGCAGTTAATCAAAGTTACAGAACGAACAAGTAGATGCTTTATTTGAATCCATCCTATTATTTCATGAAAATAACTGAGAAACATTTAAAAATTGTATACACTTAATGAGGAAATGTCATTCATTTGTGTTTTGCCTACTCATAACAAAGAGTCACATGCATTCTAGACACCATTGCAAACCAGTAAACTGAGAGTAATTTTACTAAAATGTATTGTCTTCCATGAATCTCTGGATCAGCACTGTCCAATAGAAATATAAGGCAAGACACAAAGATGAACTACATATGTGATTTAAAGTTTTATAGTAGTCACATTGAAAAAGTGAAAATAAGTCTATATTGTTAAAATTAATATATTTCTATAAACCAATATGTCAAATTATTATTCTTACTGTGTATTCAACATAAAATCACTGAGACAATTTCCATTTTTTTTTTCTTACTAACTTAGGAAATCTAGTGCATGTTTTACATTTACAGGACATCTTAATAATAGAGATGAAATAAATCAACTCTATTTCATGTGCTCAGTAGCCACATGTGTCTGGTCACTCTCATATCAAACAGCAGAGCTCTGTATATTTTACTTATCCCAAATTTTCAACTGCTACCAAAAAAAAAAAAAAATCACTGGAGTAAACACTTACAATTTAGGCCTCGCACAAACATATAAATATCAATAAACTGAAGCTTATAAATATAGAAAAATGAAAAATCTCTCTTGCTGAAGAAAACAATAGATGTCATTTTCAGTAAATATCAATAACCATTTTTTACTTTTATTTCCAGTTTAAATCATTCGTCTTTGTCATGATGCCACTATGGCTCTATATTTAGAAAGATGATTTCTTTAGGGTGATATTTACGTTTAAAACTAGTGTTCCTGAAATACACTAGATATTCAAAATTGCCACAGTAAAAATTACTGTAAGCTTAAAAAAGTTCAGAACCCTGTTTAAGAGAAATAGGTTTTGTAATAAATAGAGAAAATAATAGAATATGGATTACACAGTTACAGGGTCATCTTTTTAATTAGGAAACCTTAGCAGCTGTAGATAATAGTTGGCAAATGAAAGTGAATTATCTAAGGTGTACTTAGAGTGCCCCATAAATCTGTGCATTAAAGTTGTTGGGTTGATTAATTTGTTTGCAACATCCCTACATGCTGTTTAGTGACTTGTTGACTTGCTGCATACTACAGGATTTCTGAGCACTTTTTGTTTCTATTTTACATTTCTATTCTTTTTATGATTCTAAATATTCTTTAGTATTGATATCCAGCTTGATAGAATTGGCTGTAGACAATGGGTGGGGTAGATATACCCAGCATTTCTGTGTACAGGTAGTGTACATTATGAAGTTGGCTTCTTCAAAATTGTGTGACCTAGTATAGGTTAGGGATTTAGTACAATTAAATACATAATAATTTAGTATGAATGTCAATAAATGTCAGTACTTGATTGTGAGGCAAATTTTATATATACATATGTAAAATTTTCTATATATGTATATAAAATTTTCTCTAAATAATTATACCTATGAAATATATAGTATATGACCAAGAAAAATGTATCCATGGAGATGCACGAAGCTAAGCATTATAATGCTCTAATTCCCTTAGTCAAAGACCATTATTTCTATAGGACAAAAAAACAACTGATTATATCAATTTTATGCCCTTCATGCAAAACTAAATAATGGAAACAATCTTCCAGATGTGGTGCTACTTGCCTTTTCAAATCTGATTATCTAAGACTTTTCTTAGTCACACAAGATACAGTACTTCTATTTATCAGGCAGTATCATTTTGCTCATGAGTTTAAATTGTGATTTTTGAAGCATCATTTAACCTAATAAAAGAGACTGGAGACACTACATCTTCAGTGATTGAGACTAACAGTTATATACAAATTTAAACATCAGGTATGACTCAAAGTGCTTCAAATGCTATGCTCTAAAGATATTTTTCAGGACATTTCTGTTACTTTCCACATCATTTACTTTGAGGATCTCTATAATCACATAGTTATTTCTAAAACCATTAAATTCAAATGCACTTTTGGTTTATCTCTTCCTGCCCGTTTACCCTCAAGTCTTGACCTTGCCTTGATCCTAACAATGGTATCCTTCTCATTTCCTGTATGCATGTGACACTTTCTTCCTTCTGTGCCTTTGCCCTTGGCCTTGGCAGAGCTTTACCTGCCCTTTTAACCTGACTAACTCTCAGCTAATCTTCAAGGGTTTATTCAGTGTCAATACTGCAAGATGCCCTCCCAGGTCCCCCATTTGAGTTAGAAGCACCACTTCCACTACTGCTCCTAAGGTAAGGATGCCTAGTAGTAGAAATATGCTTCCTCCTCCACCAGGCTGTGAGCTCCTTGCATGAGCAGTGGCTTAGCTGTATAAGCATTCCCATCACTGAGGCCACATGACATTCAGTATTTGTTGGAGAAATCAGTGAATGGTTTGGTGGCTGGTGGATGTTGAATGAATGAAAGAAAGCATGTATGGCTGTTCACTTTTGTATATAATAAATATCAACATTCAGTGAAGTGGCAAGAAGAAGCATTTAATTTGATTTTGCTTACATAATTGAAAAAAGAACAAATGTTTTAAAAATGAGATCAATCAGGCTTATTCTCTTACTTTTCTTGTTGTTTTTCCTGTCATACTACAGCACTTGGATGAACTCATGTTTAGCTATTAGAGTAATTTTTGTATGTTTTAGGGTAACATATTTAGATTTATTGTCACTGATCACAATCGTTATAGAAGAAACACATCCTTTTATTAAGAAGGCTCTTTTGGCTGGAGAAAAGTGCTTATATAAAGTATATGTTTTTACCCTATCCAAAGCCAAAGCCAGGGCAGCTGCTTTAGCCTTTTAACATCATTAGTTTTCTCACAGGGCCATTGTTTCCTTAATAGTTGAAGAAACATTCCAAGAAACACTAAAACTGTCTCTGTAATCATTGCACTGAGTGATTCTCAGAGCTGCACATTTGTCTGAAGATAACTAATGATCTTGGACTTCTTCCAGGCATCATACACATTTGGAATATTTATTTTTATTCAGAAAAACAACATAAACACATGTCTCCTTTCTTAAAGAAAAGCTGTCTTAGTTCACCTCATGCATGGACTTAATAAACTCTCCACAATAAAGTAATGTTGATTATTGCTTTGCACAGTTGTAGCAGCCTCATTAGTTTCACTACATAGCTTGAAATGGTTTCATGCCAAATTAAAAATGTAGGTCATTCAAAGGACTAATGGTGCTAGTTCAGCATGAAGTAATTTCAAGCTCACCTATATCCAGAAGTCTTTTATCTTACTCTATTGCAAACCATTGTTTGCAGTGCTTCTAAAATTATATGAAAGCATTTATAATTGAATGGTTAGAAACACATGCCCTACACGTCCACCAGATTATGAAATGTTTAAGGCAGTAACTTTCAGTGCCTGATATGGTACTCAGAAATTTGGTATTTTCCTTTAATTTTATGGAACAATTATTACAATTTTATGTTTCAAAAATGCGTTTTATTGAATGCTAATTCTATTTTCCCTGAATATGTGCTATTTGAGAAGGATCAAATGAACAAGTAAGTGTGAAAAACTATGAATAAAACTTTTTATATGGATTTTAATACTGCAGAACTTCTTAAACTCTGATATATACATTAACATATGTCACCAATGTCAGTGACAGTGAAAACATTCCACACTTCTCTTTATACAGTTTACTGGGATTCCCAGCAGTGTACAATATTGTTGATTGCTTATGTTATTTTTCAAAAATCAAGTTACTTATTTATTTATTTTAATGTAATTTTTATTTCCATAGTTTTTTGTGGAACAAGTGGTGTTTGGTTACATGAGTCAGTTGTTTAGTGGTGATATGTGAGATTTTTTTTTGTGCCCATCAATGAGCAGTATAAACAGTACCTAATTTGTAGACTTTTATCCCTCACCACCCTCCCACCCTTTCCCCTAGGTCCCCAAATTCCATTGTATCATTCTTATGAATTTACATCCTTATAACTTAACTCCCACTTATGAGTTAGTACATATGATGTTGTGTCAGGATACAAAATAAATATACACAAATCAGTAGCTCTGCTACACACCAACAGAGATCAAGCTGAGAATCAATTCAAGAGCTCAAACCCTTTTATGATAGCAGAAAAGAAAAAACAAAAAAACTTAGGAATACACCTAACCAAGTAGGTGAAAGATGTCTACAAGGAGAACTACAAAACACTGCTGAAAGAAATCATAGATGACACAAACAAATGGAAACACATCCCATGCTCATGGATGGGTAGAATCAATATTATGAAAATACCATACTGCCAAAAGCAATATACAAATTCAATACAATTCCTATCAAATTACCACCATCATTCTTCACAGAACTAGAAAAGACAGTTGTAAAATTCATATGGAATGAAAAAAGAGCCCACATAGCCAAAGCAAGACTAAGCAAAAAGAAGAAATATGAGGCATCACATTACCTGACTTCAAACTATACTATAAGGCCATTGTCCCCAAAACAGCATGGTACTGGTATAAAAATAGGCACATAGATCAATGGAACAGAATAGAGAACCCAGAAATAAACCCAAATACTTACAGACAACTGATGTTTGACTAAGCAAACAAAAATATAAAGTGGGAAAGGCCACCCTATTCAACAAATAGTGCTGGGATAATTGGTAAGCCACATGTAGAAGAATGAACCTCCATCCTCATCTCTCACCTTATACAGAAGCCAATTCAAGGTGGTTAAAGGACTTAAATCTCAGACCTGAAACCATAAAATTCTAGAAGATAACATCAGATAAACCTTTCTAGACATTGGTTTAGTCAAAGATTTCATGACCAAGAATCCAAAAGCAAATGCAACAAAAACAAAGATGAATAGATGGGACTTAATTAAACTAAAAAGTTTCTGCACAGTAAAAGAAACAATCAGCAAACAAAATGCACAGAGTGGGAGAAAATCTTCACAATATATATATCCAACAAAGTACTAATATCTAGATCTTCAACAAACTCAAACAAATTGGCAAGAAACAAACAAAAAAATCCTTCAAAAAATGGGCTAAGGGCACTAATAGACAATTCACTAAAGAAGATATACAAATGGCCAACAAATATATGAAAAAATGCTCAACATCACTAATGATTAGGGAAATACAAATCAAAATCACAATATAATACCACCTTACTTCTGCAAGAATGGCCATAATCAGAAAATCAAAAAATAAAAGATGTTGGTGGGGATGCAGTGAAGAGAGAACACACACACATACATACACACATATATACACACGCTATTATATATATATACACTATTATATATAATATATAATTATAGATATATAATGTATATATAATTATATAATGTATATTATATATACATATTTATATACATACACCATGATAAAAAATTTATGCTTCTTCATACACTGCTTTTTCTCCAGTTCAGATGTTTACTGTCATCATGTACTCTATATTGACATACACACATATGCATGCATATATGTATACTTATTTTTCTGTTTAACATATGCATTTACATATTTACAGTATTTAACACCTTTTTCACTGTTTAAAATATTTTCACGTTCTTCCCTTATCAGTACAGAAATAGAAATTTTGTACTTATAGATCAATATTTTCTTCTTTGGATATAACAATTTATCGAATCTATCCTGTATTGATAGACATTTAAGTTTTTTCCCAGTGTACTACTACTACAAAAGTGCAGTCACCTTGTTGATAAATCACTCCACATGTGCTAGTATATATTAGGGATAATTTTACTGAAGTAGAATTTCTGAATATAAAATTATTGCATTGATAATTCTGATAGATATTACCGAATTGTCAACCATATGTAGTTATATCACACATTAGTAAAAGAGTGCTTATTTCTACACAGTGTGGCAAAGAGAATTTAACAAACGTTAAGTTTTCCAGGGTTGTTCTCTACTTTATGCCCCTCTTTCTCACGATGTGTTTTTCTTCTAATGTGTTTATGGTTGCTGATGTTAACATTAAATTTAGGATGTTTTTTACCGAAGGCTTTAAGTGAAGTTTCTTCGTACTTTTATTTTGTTATATAATTTTGGATACATGTTAATATCAACGTTATATTTGCTACATAAAATTGGACAATGAAATTATAACGTAGGTTCTGGCATTACTTAGATAACATTAGAATAACCTGCCCCTTAATGATTTGATTGAGTACTGGGAAAACACTTGGATATTGTGCTGTTCTGGGATGCAACTCTTGGAATAATTTCTCTATTGTCTATTTGGAAGTCAAGTGATTAGATTACATATCTTTCCTGGAGCAAATTTTGGTAAATTATATTTTTCTGAGCATTATCCACTTCATGAAAGCTTAAGATATGTTAGCAAAGAACTGAGCAAATTTATTTTATTTTTTCTCTAGTTATTTATTTCCTCAACATTTTAAGCATTTATACAGTCTTTTCTTTCAATAATTATAACAGCTACTGATTTATCTGTTGTTTTTATAGGTTTGAAAGGTATAATTTTTAGCAATCTTTATTAAATCTATTTTTAAATCTTTCTTACCTATTGGTCTCTGCTTTCATCATTATTAATTTGCTCCTTCTTTTGTTCAGGATACTTTGTCTCCTGGTAACTTTGTGAGATGAATGCTTTAACTGTTTATTGACTGATTATTTGTCATTAGCATATGCATTTTAAACTATAAATTTTTCTGTAGGCATTGTTTCACCTGCATTGTCTCGGTTCCAAAATGAAATAAAATAAATTTATTTTAATAGACAATAATATAATTTTATTTAGTGAAAACCTTTATCATTATTTTCCAGATAACCTAAAGGTTTTACTTGTATTTTCTTTGTCTCAGGGGATTTTAAAAATTAGATTTTGAATTTCCAGGAGAGAGGATCTTTTTGCTGTCTGATATTATTACTAATTATATATTGATATTGATACAGGAATGGGGCAGGGAAGTGCTAGCTAGAGAAAGGTGGGGTCCCTGGTGAGGGTTTTGTCCTCAGGCCTGTGCCCATGGACCTAGGTGAGGATAGGCACTCCTGTTTTCATGCCCGAATGTTGCATTTTCCAAGACTACCCTGGCCCAACACAACACCCATTCTATGGTGCCTATAAAAACCCTGAGACCCTAGCAGGCCGACACACAAGTGGCTGGAAGTTAAGAGGAACACAGTGGCAGAGAAACACAGCATCAGACTCTGGCAGGCCATCAGCGCCAGAATGACACAGATGACGTGGAATTTGGCTGGAGCCAATTAGAGGAGAGTCTCCAGGGCAAGATCACCTTCCTACTCCATCCCCTGCTGGCTCCCCATCCATCTTCTGAGAGCTACCTCCACTCAGTAAAACCTTGCATTCATTCTTCAAGCCTATGTGTGATCTGATTTCTCTGGTACACCAAGGCAAGAACCTAGATACAGAAAGCCTTCTGTCCTTGTGATAAGGCAGAGGGTCTAACTGAGCTGATTAACACAAGCTGCTGTTGGACAGCTAAGCTAAAAAAGAGCATTGTAACACACGCCCCCTGGGGCTTCAGGAGCTGTAAACACTCAACCCTACATGCTGCCACAGGGTCAGCACCCACGCTCCCCACTATCTAACCCTCGGCATGTCCCCCAGGGGTTTGAGCACTGGGACACCGAAGAAGTGAGCCACACCCCCATCTCACATCCTGAGAAGGTAATAAGGGAACTTTTCCCTTTTCAGTATGTTCAGATGAGAAGATGCATATTGTACCTGCTACTTTTTACATTATTGAATTTCCTTTGGGTTTAATATACATTCTGTGTTCTGTGAAGTCATTTGCATTAAAACATTTTCTTTAGCCATGTTGAATGTTGTATGTGTATATAAACATACATATATGACCTAGTTTAAATAATTTATTATGGTATTTATTTCTTCTACATCAGTAGCTTTTTCTTATTTATCTTATTTTATCTAAGACTCTTGTAGCATTAGGTGAGTAAAGATTTCCAACTTCTGGCACTTTCAATCCCCTTCTCTTTGTTTGTATCTTCTTTGACTATTGTTTTATGAATGTGCCTCTATGTGTTCAGTGCATACATATTAATAATAGTTAAAATTATTTTGGAATGGTACTCTTTTGCATTGTAAATTGTTCTTTCTTAACTTTAAATTTTTTTTTTTAAATGAAATTTACTTTCTCTGATTCTATGATCACGGTCTTCTGTTTCTTTCTTCCTTTTTTTCTCTCTGCCTTCCTTTCTACTTTCTTTCTGTTCCTTCCTTTCTGCCATCCTTCCTTTCATTCTTGCTGTACATCTGTCCATCCTCTTATATTTAACTTTTCTGAATTTGTCAGTTTTTATTTGTTTTTGTTTGTTTGTTTGTTTGTTTTGCATACAGTATAGAGTGGGAGTCTGCTTGGTGATTCACTCTGAAATATTATGTTAATGGAGTTAATGACAGATTTTTTCCTTAGTTTTGAATTATGTATCTTAAATAAGACTTTTCATGTGTAATCTATTTGCTTTCCTTTTCTCTCTCTGTGTGTGTATATATGCGTGCGTGTGTGTGTGTGTGTGAAAGTGAGAGATTATGTTTCTTCTGATACTGCAAAAGATTTCCATATTTTGGTCTAAGTGAATTCTTTTATAATCATGTTCACACTAATACCTTAGTCCTCTATTAATTTAGAGAATATTTAATAGATACCATTTATGAGTACTAATTAATGTAACATTACCCTGGTAAATGTCAATTGCTACTTACAAGAAAGACTAAATTCTAATTTTAATGCATCCATTTCAAAGAAGAAGTCTGGCTTGGATTTGAAATCTATTTCAAACATGCATATCCTTTTGGAAGTTTCAAATGAACTTAAATTCAACATATCAAAAGCTAACTTCATAATCTTCTGTCCTTCTTGCATTTTTCCACTTCTCCTATTTCAACACTCTTCACCATTTCTATCTACCTCTGGAAGGCTTAGAACTTAGAGCTTGCCACTTTCTTCCCCCAATCTCCATTGTTAATTCATTATTTGACTGTCTCACAAAGGCATCTCTGCTACTCAATTTCTACTCTGAGACAATCAAAAACTATTATTAATATGACCTTTGTAGAAATCTTCAAACCGATTTATCCACAAAAGACCTAGGTTCACTCCAATATTTCCTTAGCACCTAGTGTATTAATATTTTTGAAGCACAAATATTCAATTTTGAAATCTCCTGAATGATTTCCTTTCTTAGCTAAAGACACATTTTAAAATTGGCCTGTAAGGTTTTACACAGCCTGGTCTTACATACTTCTATTTGGCAGGTTTCTTTCACTTAAGGAATAAATTTTTTAAAAAGTTTTTTTATACAGTGCTATCTTCTCTACTGTTATGAGATATTTATGTATTTTTTATTGCCTTTCTCTCTCCTCATAGATAAATCCTACACATGTAACAGATCTCATTTCAATCATCACTTTCTGAGGGAAGACTTTGTAGACTTCCCAGGTTAGATCAAACCTTCTTATTCAAATCCTCATATTATCAAGTTCCTTTAATTGTATGACATATTATAGTTGCTATTTTTGGTATGTATAATTATCATATCAATGCCCGTCTTCTTGACAATACATGTTTTCTGACTCCTTAAGCTAGTCCTAGGCCACACCATCATAAGTTATTATGTAAGTGTACTTAGAATGAAGAAATGGGGAAATTCTCAAATGAATTTGATTATGAAACTGATTTGAGGAGGACTATCTTGAAGGACTAGTAATCCTACATATTGAGATCAGCATAAGAAATAAAAAAGCTAGAATGAAACTTTGTATGAGGTTTATTCCTTTGTTGTCCAGATGACATGCCTCATTCCTAGCAATGTTAAGACTCAGCCAAAGCTAGGAAAGAAAGGGTTGAGATTAGAATAAGTTCTCCATCTAGACTCTGAGTCTTATCTATTTAGTTTGTATGGTATTGTGTAATTTTAAAATCTGTTATTTCATTTGTACTTTTTGCATGTTAAACTTTTCATACATAATGGAACTCTCCTTCTGTTTGTTTTATAAATTAAATGGAAATAGGTGAGATCTACCTGTTCAAATTCTTTTTTAAAAATTCAGAAGGAACAGCTGAGGAAATAACTGTATAACCAAAATTTGCATTATATGAAAAAAACTTCATTTAAAGGCACATCCATATAGAAATGCAAATGATCCTTGCAGAAATACAAGGAACACATTTTTTTCTCTCTCTGAAGCCTTACTTCCAAACATCACCACTGCTTTATTCAAAGGGTAAAACAACACATTTTCTTGATTCATTTTTTCATTTCACCATGATGGATGAGTCTTGGTCTGTAGAACATGTCAAGGTGTCTTCAGAATTGAAATCAGAAAACATGAAATGGATTCTTACATAGCCCAGGTGACAGAATGTTTTGTAGCATATGAGGGCACTCGGGTGGAGGAAATTTTCTTATTCTAGAGCTATATAAATTTAAAATTCCTAAAACCAAGTGTGTTTAATGAAATAGGGAGATGACCTTTTGCATTCTGAAAAGGTGTTCAGTGGCCTATGTTGAAACTTCTCTTTTGATCAAGTAATGGGCAAAGATCTTTAGATAAGTTTACCCCATTGACTGTGCTCACCTGTTCTAAGTTATGGAACCCAACAAGAGAATCATTTTTATAAATATCATTTGACTTGTGCAAAGTCCATTATGGATTTGGTAGCAGACAGGATATCTGTAACATCCAAGGGTACCTGATCCTGAGTCTACATTCACCATCAAAACCCTGTAATTTTTTCAAGAGGAGGAAGAATAATTAGGTAAAAGAAATATTCTTCATCTATACTTAGATAAATATGTTAAAAATCACTTTTCCTGAATTTTTGCTAATGATATTTTGATCTTTATGTGAATATGGAAATTGCCTCTAGTTTATGTATGTCAGCAGATAAACACCACTCTGGTATATAGGATGCAGGCAGGTGGAGGACATATGATCCATATTCACTGAAAATGTTCCGATTATAAAAATCACTTTAAAGCTAGGTCTTGAAAGCATGTGTTACACAATTTTAGAAAAACCACTAATGGCTGGGTGGACGCGGTGGCTTATGCCTGTAATCCCAGCACTTTGGGAGGCAGGCGGGCAGATCACGAGGTCAGGAGATCAAGACCATCCCTAGCTAGCACCGCGATGAAACCCGTCTTTACTAAAAGCACAAAAAATAAAAAGCTAGATTAATGATTGTAGAGCCATGTAGTCTCAGATGAGGTTGAGAGGAGCAGGAGAATGGTGTTAATGCTTTCTAATTTGGAGCTGCAGTGAGCGAGAGAGATGTACCACTACACTCCAGCCACAGACTTAAAGGGTACGAAATCATCTCAAAAAAAAAAAAAAGAAAAGAAAAGAAAAAAAGAAAGAAAGAAAGAAAAAGAAAAAGAAAAAAAGAAAAAAAAAAGGAAAGAAAAGCTACTAATATTGTCATTGGCATGAAAAAATGGGGTAGTATTCTCTGTCCTTATGGGATTGAAAACAAGAATGGTGATATATGCCAATTAATTATAAAAACATAATGCTATGTTACATGGCTCAAATTATTTCATGTGGATTCTATAATTGCCTGAAAGAAGATAACTTTGTGTTTCCTACTGTCTGGGGTCATTTTGATTTCCCTCCAAAAGTATGTATAAAATTTTCTTAAGTATGTACTTGCATTAAACTAGATTTCAAAGTATACCTCTGTAGTAAAGATGGTTTAAGCGGTACTCCCTTACCTTTAATTTTCAGTGAGTCCAAGCATTTCTGTGTGATTTGGTAATTTACAATAGATGTACGTAATCACGCTTTATTTAAAGTAGTATGACTTATGTATGAATTGCAGTGAAATTCTTCTTAAGGATATAAATAAATTTTCCAAAAAGAGAAAAAAGAACACATTTTTGTTTGTTTTTGCTCAGCTGAAGTGGTACATACAATATACCATATAAAGAACCACATCTTACTTATATATGCTTATTCAGCAAACTGTGTGTTTGGTACTCTAGAAAATCCCTTTAATGCTTTCAAAATTCCCCTATTGTTTTATGGCTATCTGCTTTAATTTGCTAATATTTACATCATGGTTCTCTAATTTATTCAACAGGTCTCTATTTCAAATATAATCTAGTTTTTAAGAAACATGAAATTAACCAGAATAATGAAATGGATACCTGCATAATTTCTGGGAATATGGCGCATGCTTGTCAGTACTTTCCCTTTTACTTTTCAAAAATGACAGTAGAATAAATGCCTCAAATACTACTACATACATTTGTCAATGGGAACATTCAAAATGATACCCTCCTTGAACAGATTTAACAGACCTTTGCTTTGTAAACAGAATGTCAATGATTTTAGAGTTTATGGCCTCCACCTTAGACAGCTGCACAGATGAATATCTATAAAACATTATCTTTATAGAGTTGGGAATTACCAAATGGGGCCCATTGGAAAGGACATCCTTTTCATTTCAAATCTTTGCATAATTGTTATTTACATGCAACAGCTGAGACTGCAGAACAGAAATGAGTCAGTCAGATGTCATTTCATGGAACACGTTAGAGAAAGTGCACCTGCCTTGCCATAGGCACCACTTCCTTGGGGAGAATAGCAATTTTGCATATCTAACATGAAAGATTCATAGCATTCTCTGCAAAAAGTGTTGTTGTAGGAGGTGGTGATTATAGCATTCAGAACATCTTAGATTTGGTCATAGCTCTGCTGTATATTATCTTCTACACTTTTTCTCTTCTATGACTATCATTTTATAATGTTTAAAACATAAATAATGTTATATCAATTGCCTTCCTGTTAGACATGTGTGATCATATTACTGGAAGCAAAGTTAGGGTGAGTCACATTTTTTATTGGCCATCTGAAATAAAATATTCAACCGAAAATGGTGATTGGTTTAATTTATAATACAATAAGAGAAATCCTAAATAAACCATATGTTTCTGAAATCTAGGTTACAAACGGTAAGGTCATATAAGAAACATATATTAAATATATATTATAAGCATGTCTTAAAGAGCCAACAGGCTGTCTAAGTTGTAAGTGTGGACTCTGGATCCAAACCACCTGAATCAGAATCCTGCTGTGTCACTTAGTAGCTTTGTGATCTTGGGGAGGTCATTAAATACTTTATGCCTCATTTTCTTCACCTGTAAAACAAGGATAACAATGTCATCTACATTATAGAGTTAATACAATTAGTTAGATGAATATCAAACTGCCTGACATATGGTAAGTTCTCTACTATTATTAGCATTAGTGTTATTACTATTTAGCTGCTAATTTATTAATGTGTAAGACACTTTACTCAGTAGTTTGGTGTGTTCCATCTCAATCTTCTTTGAGATTACAGCTGGTCTATAGTCTATAGTGTGAAAATTTTGAACAAGGAAAGAATCCTATGATAATATAATCTAAGAAAATGAGGTTCTTACTTCCTAATAATTTCATTATTTCACTTCCTAATTATTTCATTCACTCAAATATGTTTGAAAGTTTACAGCGCAGTACACTGTAGTCAAATAAACTCATTTTCTTATTTCAATTTCACAGGTATAATCTCTTAGTTAAATTTTTAAACTTTCCTCTGATTTTTCACATTTGTTTATTAGGTCAATTGTGGGGATTTAATGATACATCTTATTTCTCTTGAAAATGTCCTTAGAATTTTTGTAAATTATGCACCTGACAAAAGTCTAATGTCCAGCATCTATAAGGAACTTAAACAAATTTACAAGAAAGATAAACTACCCCATTAAAAAGTGAGCAAAGAGATGACATGATTGTATATTTAGAAAACCCCATTGTCTCAGCCCAAAATCTCCTTAAGCTGATAAGCAACTTCAGCAAAGTCTCAGGATACAAAATTAATGTGCAAAAATCACAAGCATTCTTATACACCAGTAACAGACAAACAGAGAGCCAAATCAGGAATGAACTTCCATTCACAATTGCTTCAAAGAGAATCAAATACCTAGGAATCCAACTTACAAGGGATGTAAAGGACCTCTTCAAGGAGAACTACAAACCACTGCTCAGTGAAATAAAAGAGGACACAAACAATTGGAAGAACATACCATGCTCATGGATAGGAAGAATCAATATCATGAAAATGGCCATACTGCCCAAGGTAATTTATAGATTCAATGCCAT